>NC_136237.1:27640833-28929166 GCF_053564925.1 Oryzias latipes | reverse complement strand
CATGAGGTTAAAAACTATGGAAATTTTTTTTTTTCACTGTATTAGTTTTCTCTCTTCTGCTGAAGTCAATAGAATCGACCTAATGGAAACCAGGTTACTCCTTTTTCCACTTTGCCTCGCTGACACAATGTTGAACAAATGCATTATTCATTCTCTGGTCTAAGAAGCGAGGTAATTATACATTTATCTCCCAAATAATACTGGGTCCTAACTGCTCCTGTGACCTTGCCACAAGATTTATGCCATTTAGGACCTGCCCTCAAAGGCTGCTGAGAGAGCAAATGTGTTCTCAGAGATTGAGAGAGAAAAAAAAAATCATTTGCTTTCTAGCAATGTAAGATGTCAGGAGGTTTGTAAAGGTCTGTTTTTAAAATGCAAACAACATAGGAACTTATTTTAAAGCTTTTCAGACAGGCAGTAATGGACAGACTACAACACTAAAGGTGTTGGTACTCAGAGCTGTCAAAATGTATAATAAACTAAATGAAAGTAACAAATGGTGCCTCTTTATCCTTTTTTTTTGCTTTCAACTATCACTATGCTTGATCACCTCTTTTATCAGGAACCTATTATTCTTCACTGTTCTTCTTTATCACCTCTTCTAACTGTATCTATACCCCTCGTTTTGACAATTTCTGCTAAAGCTTGCACTTTCCTGCCCCTCTGTGTTTCCTGCACTGCCTCCAGGCCATCATGGCTCAGCTTCCACAGGAGGAGAAGGCCAAAATCGCAGAGCAGGTCGAGAGTTTCAGACAGGAGAAGTGCAAGCTGGATGCGGAGGTCGCCAAGTGGGATGACAATGGCAACGACATCATCGTGCTAGCTAAGCAGATGTGCATGATCATGATGGAGATGACAGACTTCACCAGGTAAACGCAACACATGATAAGAAATGTCAATCCTGAGAGTTACCAGTTTTGTGTGACTTCTATTCCGGACTGGGTTCTTCTGCACGAGTCGTGAGGGGTTTCATGTTGTGATTGGCTCCACAGCTGCACGGCCTAAACTTCTGAATAGCATCAGTGTTGTTGGCCTTCTGCCTGTGAGGCACTGGCTCCAAAATTACAGCGTTCCACAGACTCCAGTAACTCTCGATGGGCTAAATAAGTTATGCACACCATGCATATTCATGTATGCTGATCCTAGCCACTTTAACAAACACTTAAACATTAGCCGCTTGCAAGTTTTACATTATCCTCCGAATAAATGTGCTCACCACCGGCACAAACACAAGCATCTCTCAGGGATGTATTGTTATTTAAACTGTATTTTCTCCATCCTTTAGCTGTGACGTGTTTTATTGTTGGTTGATTTCAACGTGTTTGAGATAGCAGCAAAAACAAATTAGCTTCTATATTTAAGCCTGTACAACACAGGGGTGAGCTCAATCTTTAAAGGGAAGCTCTGCATGCTCACTGCCTCTGCAAATCCTCCCACCGCGTCTCATTCCTCCCCCTATTTTACTCCTTGAATTTTAACAGAGGCAAAGGCCCCCTGAAGAACTCCTCTGATGTGATCAACGCAGCTAAGAAGATCGCAGAGGCTGGATCCAGGATGGACAAATTGGCTCGAGCCGTTGCCGACCAGGTAGCTTCACAGTTAAATTGGTCTGACGTTCCCATTTTTTTTTTTTCCTCTTCATGTTTTTCTATCTGTCTTAAAGTATCCATGACTGTCATGGCAACTGCAGAAGAGCAAATTTGGAGTTAGAGTAAGTGGGCATAGCGAATGGAAATCATTGCTGTGAGTATTGATGAGGGTAACTGGAGTGGTGAAGCTTTGTTGCTGCATGAGTTTGTTTCCCAGTGGAGCAGACACTGAGAGAGCAAGACAGCAGAACTAAGTTGTAATATAATTAGCTTCCAACCGATGTGATGCATTTATTATCAGATGAGTACCTCTCTAAAACACTCTGACAGACCATTTTCAATATATAATCAATCAGGCTTGTGCCAGGGGAAGATGGGAGTTAGTAGAAATATGCATTTCTGCTGTGTAGGTGTGTGTACACTTAATGAAGTGAGTCTTTTTTTCTCTCAAAAACCCTCTTTAGATAAAGCGTACTGTAATGTTCTTTTCATGTTTTCTGCATCGAAGGGGAAGTGCGACTAAATCTTGGCTCAAAATTCACTGATTTAGTGAGACGTCCTTGTGTGTTTGTAATCACATCTCCTGGAAGCTTGCAGACCCTTGATACAATCACTGCTGCTTTGAGTACCACATGCTGGGCTGTAGATACTGTGTATTAGAGCTTAAATAAACCTGAAGAATGTCACTAATGAAATGTTTTTTTCAGTTCCTTTTTTCCTTTTTATAAAGTACATTAAACTTTTAAAATAAAGTACATTTATTGGTAAGTCATCCTATTAATATTTGAACTTGTGATGTCCATTTTTGAGTTTTTTTTGTTCAGATTATTTATTCCTTTTTTCATTGTCAGAACCTCATTTGGATTTATTTAAAAGTACATTTTCTTTAAATGCACATAGTTTCTCTTGAGATAAAAAAAAAACCAGAATAAGGTATATTTTGCATTTTTTTTATAGTATGCATTTTAGTGGCTTGTCTAGGAAACTGAAGCTAAGTAAGTACCAAAGATGTCAGTGGCAACACCAGATAATAGACGCTCTTCAAACTACCTGACTGTTAATGCAATTTCCCTTTTTTACTTCCATAAAGTGCAGCATATCATTGCAAAGCGGCTTTTTCTTGCTTCCAAATCTGTCTGAATTATGAAAATTGTGTAAAAAGTTGAAAAGTAAGTCAAAGAACATCAATGGCGGAGCTAAAACTCGAATGCTATAAACCCACTCCAATGAATATAGTTTAGTTTTCGAATATTTCTTTATTCAAATTGTTGTGAATCAGATGTAGACAATAAATGGTGTTGAAACAAGTCTGTAGCAGTGACGTAGGTGTTCTAATTGCCAGGCCACAAGCTCCCTGCTCCACTCAGACAACTAGGTCCATGTACATCTTTGTTTTCCTCATCTGAGCTGGCGTCAGACTCCAAGCTGTACAACTGGATAGCTCCAATGTCGCCATTTTTGTGAGGGGTGTGAGGGGTAAACAGATGGATGATGGGAAATGAGGACAGGCTTACTCTAAACAGTTCTGCCCACAATGTAGAGGTGAATTTCTAATGAACTACTGCCGCTCTCCAGCAATTATGCTCTAGGAAACAATAGTTTATGTTATTTGTTTTTTTTTTTTTGCATAATCATATTTAAAAGACCACTGGGAACGCTGTTACATTTGATCAAAAAATTGGTTGGAGTGGAACTTTAACAGGTTAATTGATCAGCTAATTGATTTGATCCACTAAGCATGGAGGCAGGGATCAAAACTATTTTGTGAACAGTTATCCTTGTGGACGTTAACAGAAAAATTCATTTTACTAGAAGAGAAAACTTAATTTTTCCACCATCTTGTGACAAGAAATGACTTCAGAAGAACAAGTCAATAGTGCAGAGCGACGGTGAGTTTTTGTAGCTGCAGAGCCAACTATGCTTTTATTCGGACAGACGGCTTTAGGCAGCTCTGGCACTTTTCTCCCAGTGCCACTCTGGCCTGCTCTCTAGAGCATATTGTGCTGCACAACAAAGTTTCAAAGTCTAATTGTGTCTCTCCAAAACTGTCTGTTGTGTATTAATGAGCTTAGACGAAGAGATTAAAGCAGGATCTTGTGGTGCGAACGCCTTGTAGTAAACACTTGTGCGTTTCTGTGTAGAGGCATTTATCTCTGTGTGCGACAGACAGGATGAAGCCAAAGTAAAAACCTGTATTTGTGTTTTCGCTGCTTCCTTCGTGGACTGCCAAGTGCCAATCAGTGTTTAACAAGGCTTTGAGTGGGAGTGGATGTGTCACGAGGCAAATCACCTGAAGAACTTGTGTTGGAATTAGCAGTTTGTTGTAATGAAAAGAGCAGGTGGCTTGCCATTTTTAATTGTCATTTCCTAAACCAGTGTTTACTGAATATTCAAAGCCTTCTGCCACATTTCCACAAACATCAAAGCTTTATTTTCTGACATAAACTGGGACAAAAAGTGTTTTCTTTATCCAATGAGTTTAACTTTTAGGCATTCATGCCATTCTTTTGCCTTGGCATTAATAGAATTCAAAGCCAAAGAGGTTTTCCTACTCCTGAAAAACCTAAACAGAAGTGCATCACTAATAGCAGAATGCTGACTACTTCCTCGTGTTGCTTCCAAATAAAAACAGGAGTTTTGCATTTAAACTTGACTGCAGGTAATCTGTGGGAGTCCCGTACTTTGACAGTAAGACAAAAGGTTGCTCTTCTGCTTTCTTGAAGCTCCCTTAAGTGGCAAATCTTGTCGCCATAACTCCACATCAGCACTATTGATGAACGCATGTGAAGCAGAAGGTAATTCAGCATGGAAAGAAGGTAGGACGGCGAGCTCATTTATAGCCATTTAGGTACCAGACTTGACGTGGAAAAAGCCCTCGGGGAACTTTACCCCATTTCACTCCAGAAATGTCCTTTTTTTTCTTCCCTTATCTCTTGTTCCTTTTCAATCAGCCGCTCAAGCTGGAGCATCAACTCCCAAATCCATTACAAATACCAGATTCCTACCTTCCATTACATTACGAATCCTGGTATTTCATCCCATCTGAACTCCACTCAGAACTTATTTTTTGTCAGCTCGACTCTTTGGCTTTGCATCGATCTGTCACTTGCTTGCACACTTATGAGTTCTGGCTTCAAAGCCCATAAGAATGCAAAGACTTGAGGCCTTTGTCACATGCACCGTTCAGGTGTTGCAGGTTTTTGGGTTGTCCAGGCCCATGGAGGGTCATAGATGGGATGTAAAAGGGAGTGCAGGTGTGTCTTGCAGCTCCCTTAAGGCTACCTTAAAGGTAATGAAAATGGGATTGTCGTGCGTATGTTATCTCAAAGTAAAGTAAGCCGGTACGGCAAACTGCCTCCGAATCTTATGCTGGTAAGCACTTGCGAGGAGATCTGCTGGGTGGCCAGTCTTTGCTGCTTTAACTTTCATTCAAAAGCAGCTGCAGGGTGATACCACTAAAGCTGTGAACCAGGCAGAACGTCATCTCATCATATATGTTTTCTTTCTGGTTTTTCGTCTCTTATCATTTCAATGTCATGTGATTTACATCCCTCTCTCCTTTCAAGGTATTGACTAATTCTCTCACTTCCTAAATGATTCATACAGTTTCTGAACACTGTTGTGATTGGTAGATCGATCTGGTTCAGATCAGTTCCAGATTCTACATTTCCTGCATTCATCAAGTTCCTTAGTACAATAATCAATAAAAGGTTGTTTTTTTCCCCCACAATGCCCTGTCTATATTTTTTATTCATAGTAAAGATTTATTCTCAACTGCATTTATCTGCATTACTGCTATTAAAAAGATTTACTTCGACATAATTTCTCTTTGTACCAGCATAAGCAGGAATCTACTTTCACTCCTGCATACAGTTGATGCTTTCACACGGTGCCCTGATGCCACACTCTAGCCATTAGTTGGGTAAGAGTACTGACTCCTTACTGACTGCACACCAAATGCTGAATGTACGGTGTGTGCCCGTAGGACGCCCAGAGGAAATTACACAAACTACACTGATTGTTTAACAGCCAAGCTGCATGCAGGGACTCCTCAACAGGCGTTTCAGTTTGGCCACTAGATGGAACTTGCACTGTAGCATTACACTTCTTTCCAGAAGATTTGAGCAAAAAACTGAAAGACCAGAGATGGTTACTTATACGTATACACATACCAGTGGAGCCACACTGGTAGGGAGGCAGGGAGGTCCCCCTGACCCTCTTTGCCTCCTGTGAGAGGGGATCGAACCCTTCTGTTATTAGCCGACCTGCTCAACCACCTAAATCTAGTCAGAAATGTACGTTTAGGTTGAAGGAGTGATAGCATTGGTCGTCATATGGGAAATTCCATTATACGTTAGCATTAACCTAGTGCAGGGGTCGGCAACCTTTTTTACTCAAAAAGCCGTTTGGGACATCCCCTAATGAAAAGAAAGCACCCGGAGCCACAACCCGTTTTAGCATCATTTAAAAATATTATGCATGTATATATTATAATATTATATCAAGGGTGCTCATTACGTCGATCTTCAAGGACATGAGTGAAGATCGCGGGCCAGAAAAATAAAAAAAGTACTTCTTAAAAATCCACCAGCCAATCAAAATCCTCACTGAGAAGTACGGGACTTGATTGACATGTAGAATGGCCAATCGGACATCCTCTGAAACATACATCACTGCAAATGCACATTGTGTTCTTAAAAGGATGATACCGCGGTCGCGTTGGGAGGAGCCACCAGCTGAAGCTTTGGTCTGATCGCTGCATGGAGCGATGTGTTTATCATTGCATGGTAGACACGGAGAATGTGGAGATCAGGTTTATTATTTTGAAGAGTTCTAGCAAGCTGCGTCTAAATCTGACGCCCGTGTTTGAATCTCTCTGACAGAGTTTGAAGCCAAAGCCCCTCCTCCGCCTCTTTACCTGCTTTTCCTCTCTACCTGTTCACCTGTTCATATTCTCTGCAGCTGAGATTTGTTTCCCCCGCGCTCCTCAGTGTGTCCTACACAGAGAGCGCAAAATACGATAGTCGGGTCTCTCCAGCGCAGCACAAGGATGAAAAAGCCGGACGCAGGTTATAGCGGGGATAGAGCGGGTTAAGAAAATGAATGGAAGAAGGCGGCCCGCTGAAGAAATATTCAATATTGTACACATTTTATTATTAGTCTGAACTATCTTTTATTTAGAAAAATCTTTTATTTTGCTAAATCAGTCCATTGCGGAAAAAAACATCAACAAAAGATATGTTGGGCGATTTTTGGCTGGGTCTGGCGGTTTTCAGATGACTTTTGGGCTGGAAAACTGTGACTCTATCTGGCAACACTGGCGCAAACTCTCTGTCATCAGCGAGTTGCTATCTGCCCCGCGGCACGTCAAGTTCCCGGCAGAAGATCACTCCGGACCGCGTGTGTCCTCCTGCTATCAGCTCTGCAGTTCTCACCCGATAAATACGAGCTCATTTAGGAAGCTGGTTTTGACGTGGTAGGCGCTTCGTACGGAGCCAGCAGATGAACAAACTAAAATAAAATTTAATTATTATAAAATACTCATTTTTTTTCAAAGTCACAGGGAGCCACAACAAAAGGATGAAAGAGCCACATGTGGCTCCGGAGCCATGGGTTGCCGACCCCTGAGCTAGTGCAGTTTGGCGTTACTGCTGTTATGCGTTGGGTCACCGGAAAAGGAAAGGAACAAAAGATCGATCTCTACTTTTATGGATCAATTATTGATTTACTAGCTTGGATCCGTTTAGATCCATTAATTGATTTTATCAACCCAACCCAATAATACTACACAACATTTGGCAGATAAGTCTTGTTTTGTTCCTGTCTGTGGAATGGCTCTGTATAAAACATCTCCACACTTCATTTTAGACATTCAATGCTGACAGGATGTGAGGATGTCACTTATCCGTATCAAAGTTAATCTTTTGATCTTTTTATTGACTTCCTGCATGTTGTAGGTTCTTTGTTAAGATTATGTCATCGCATATTCAAAGAGAAAATTACAAACTTAAACCAAAATCTTCTAGACAGGTAGTAAGCGCTTTGGGAAATGTTCAAATTTCAATTAAAAATAACTGTTCTGCTTTTTGTAGATTTAATTTTACCTCTGACACTTGTGTCAATATCTGCTATAGTTGCTTTTAAGTTAAAGTGTATTACAGCACCAGAGGACATTGTTATGAACATGTAACAATACCAAAAATCAATATAAAATGCATTAGTAAAGCCCTGCTTCCAGAGGAGCTATGGTGGCCATTGGCATTGATTTTAAACTAGCATTAGATGAAAATCTATTTTTATCAGGAGACACTTGATCTAGATATAATGGACCATTTCTACTCAACCTAGAGAGTTTTGAAACTGTTAAGTAAAAAAAAAATTATGTGTCACTTATTTTGTTAGGCATGACTTATTTTTTTTAAGTATTTAATAAAATTGTGAGGATGTCTGTCTCCATGGTATCAGACTCTGACAAACAAGAGCATTTTAGTTTGAACTGACGCTCAGAGTTTCAGAGAAAGAAGCATTTTCAACTGTTTTTTTTGTAAAAATTGTTGTGGTGCTATGAATGATTGTTCTCTTGCGTCATCTTTTTGTGCAAATGCTGGCTGTCATATTTGACTTGAGAAAACTTTTGTGAATCCCAAAGTGTGTAAGCCCAAATCCTGCATTCTCCACCACTGCGGTGGATGTCTGGTAGTTGTTTTTTGGGTCGTTGATTTGCTGCTTGGTTTTCTCTCCAACTTGTTGGGTTTTTGCCGGCTTGTTTAGATCTAATTGCAAACTTCGCTGCATTGCTGTGTTTTTTTTTAAACGGAAATGGCTTGGCCTTCATAATCCATAGAAACAAACCCTCCTTTTTGTGTCTTTTTTTTGGTGTACTGTTGGGAGCTTTACCTCTTAACATACGAAATAAGACCTTTACATTCTGAAAAAAACATTGGGGGAAAAACAAAGACTTTTTTTTTAATGCATGCTTTTTTGTGAACTTTAAATTTTAGCTTTCAGATGCAAAAAGAGAAAAAAAAACAAAGCAAAACCTTAACAAATGTCATTTATTTTTTATAAGTGCTGCAAAATAGACACAGTGTTAGAGTTAAAACAGCCAGACGTGTGTGTGTACCTGTCACAACGAGTGCCTTTGCTGCTTTTGATTTTCAAACAGGAGCAAAGCTGTTGCTGCCTGCTGACAGCAGGGAAACAAACGTGACTGCTGTGTAATTAAATGACTTAGGAAAAACAAGAACTAACCCAAATTAATATATTTTGAAGCACACAATGGTGGTGTTATCGGAACAAAGGGAAACATCTGCAATGTTAGAAAATTGTGTCTGGATTTAATTGTTGAAAATGATCATTTATTTGTTAAAAAATGGTCATTGGAGATGATAAAAGACCAAAAAACACGAAAACTAATCCTTTTTCGTTAAACATGGTGTTGTACAGACTCTGCATGTTAACAAAATACTGTTTCCATTCTGATAGAATGTCCACCTTTCCTATAGTCCCAAAGGCAGATTTCCATAAAGGGGCATTTACTGCAGCATCTGCACTAATAGCTATGTTGGATTACCATTCAATACATGTTTATTTTTCAGTATAGATTCAGTTTTTGTACATGCTTTTCTGGGCCCAAAAATACATCCATTTTCAAAGAATAACATACGATTATGCAAAACCATGGGAGATGCTTGAAGAGTGAGTGGGGGGGGGGGGTCACAGTACTCCCATTGTTGTGTCTATGTTTACCTTTGCAAATGGGTGTCATGCATTTCTGCTACATGCAGGCATTGCATATGTGGCATGACTGTATCATATTCCAGAAGGAGATGTTTCCCCTGCAGACCAGAACACCTCATTTCACCTATCTGTATGACCCAGAGTCATGGTTTGAAAGGGTAAGGCAGAACATGCAGTCCCGCTTAAATATTAATGAGTTCATGAGCTGGATTATGTTAAAAATAGACATAGATGGGTTTTTAATCATTGACTGTATATGAGAGCTGGACCAAGTGAATGAGGCGTTACCCATAGAAAATGGCTCACTTGCAGCTTCAGCAAAATGATGTCAGTTCAGTTACCATTTTTTTTATGATATATGTGCTGCCATGTTGGAGCCAGATGACGCAAGTAAGCAAGGATTGGTCAGAGCGGGTCAGCATTTTTCTATTGATACCAATCTCGCCAATCAAGAGTGAGCTTGTTGGAACTCCACACCCCTATCACTGGGTAGAATCTGTCAATCAAACGTTTTGAACATTTCACATGCGGGCCAGCAGACACTACAGATATTATATTAGACATTTGATTGCTCAACTGGTATTAGAGCAAGAATAGTCATTCTGAGAATTATAATGGCTGCGTAATAGCTGTTTTTTTTTTCTCAATAGGAGTCTGTGGATGTTTAGTTTCTTTCTGTTTGGAAGACCGGGGGGGGAGGGGGTTACTCAGTCCAGTTTTCATATAAAGTCAATTGTTTTCATACTTTATTAAATATATGATTCAATTTTTCTTCAAATGCTACCTTGTATACTATAAAATGAAGGGGTGAAAACGAAATATCGATATTGTTGAAGGGTTAAAAAATGGAATGGAAATTTCCTGTTGCAAAATGTTTCTGCCATTTGTCTTTGCTGAAGCCGCTTTCATGTCTCTGCTAGAACCGTCGCCATTTTATGTAGCAGATCATAGAAACCTAAAAAAGCTAAAAGCAGTCAACAAAGCAAAAGTTCTGGATTTTGTTTCTCAAAAGTTTGAGAGGTTGTTTGTTTGTTCTGCATCAGCACAGTAGTAATTCATTTGTCCACATTTGGACTCTGACTCATTCACTATCAGGTCTAAATTATACAAATAACAGGAACAAACGACTCACATGTACTCCTCAGAACACAAGAGATCTTGCAGAAATACTGATGCAAGTGTGAAGATTGAAAAGAGTTTTGGAAAAGGTCAAACAAAGAGTCTTTTCTGACATGTGGAATCCAACTTCATGTTAAGGGGGAAATAAAGGTTCAATGAGCCATGCTAAGCAATGGACCTTACAATTTATTTACATCAACAGGGAATCTGTCAGATAACCAGGCAATTAGTCAGCTGTTCAATAGAGGACAATTGTGTCATGTCTGTATCAAAGTGGCTTAGGGCATCAGTGTACAGATGTGTGTGTGTGGGTGTGTGTGTTTGTGCAAGCGTCGCTAAGTGAGTGAGGCAAAGCCAGCAGTTGCGATGCAGTAATAATACCAAGCAATAAGCACTCTCCCTGTCCCTCTGGCTGCTCTGTGAGCTTGGAGCTCCACCTCAGATTCACCTAAGTGCTCCCATCCGCCGCTTAAGTATTCCTCACTATCATGCTTTAAGTCCAAGTACAGCACAAGTGAAAATGCTTTTGGAAATTTGAGGAGCAAAAAAAAAAAAAGAAAGCAAGATTTTGATTTACTCCTACAGTCGCACTTGAATGTGTAGAACGATCATAAGTAAATGTAATTACATTTCAAAACCTTAAGAAAATGAGCAACTGTATCTGCCCGTTGAACACTTGGGAGCCTGTCTGTTAAAAATAATAAAAACACTTATGAGTGAGTCTGTGACTAACCAAGTTAGTTTTTCTTTTCTCATTTTATAGGACTGGGCTGTGGAGACATGGAAATAAAAGTCACTCTATAGCTTTAGCAAAATGTATATCCTTGTGGAAGATGTTTTAGATTTAGAGAGTGTGTGTGTGTGTGTGTGTGTGTGTGGGGGGGGGGGGGGTGACAACAAGGTTCTAAGCTAATTTGATGCTTTTACTTTCATCGTTTTGGTCTTATACGACAAAGTGGGTGGAACAACCAGGCCTAACAGTTGCTGGAATAAACTTATTCTATCTCTTCTAGAGCAGAGGATTCAAAAGGCCACACCCCTACTTGGGCCCAAATCAGTATCAGACATAAAACAATGATGAGTGTGTGTACATTTACCAGGCCAAACAGGCAAACCAGTTTTGAAATAGAGGTGCAACTGTATATTCTTATTGTAAGTGTAGCATGAAAGGGAGAAATATTCTACACCAAAGTTAGTTAAAAACTTTTCATTTTATTAAACTGAGAGTATAATAAAAAGATTCTTGGGGTCACCAGAAAAGTTATAACTCAAAAATTATCATCTGTTACCTATAATCAATTAGGTAGTAATCAATTTATCAGTCTCAACCAAAGGCCGTTCGTACCTTGAAAGGGACTTTATAACGAAAAAGAAATAACGAAATCTGAACAAAGACACCTTTTGAACATTTATTGAATAAATTCAGGTTAAACAAGCAGGAAATAGTGGACATAAGAGCAGTTTGTTGAAAATCAGTCAGCATATGCAAAAGGAGGGATAGTGGATATATTGGTAGAAGGATGTTGGAGATGGAGCTGCCTGGCAGGAGGGCAAGAGGACGGCCAAAGAGGAGATACATGGATGTCTTAACAGAGGACATGAAGTTGGCTAATGTTAGGGTAGAAGATGTCCATGATAGAGTGAGGTGGAAAAGGATGATTCGCTGTGGCGACCCCTGATGGGAAAAGCCGAAAGAGAAAGATATGCAAAACATAGACATGAGCTTTCAATTAGCAAACTAGAAATAAGATTTCAAAAAAATATATTGAAATGATAATTACGCTAAGTGTGTCATTGTGTAGGCGTAAGTGTGTGTTGTGTATGAAAAGGTGTTTAAGTGATGAGTCTGAGAATGGATCCTCAGATGGGATTAAAAATTGAGGCAAAGATGTTATGCTTGCAAAAATAAATGTAATCTTTACTCTGAGCAAAGGCAGTGACTGCATGAGTGAAGCTGTACTCTTCACCAAGCGGTCTGGTTCCATTCGATCCGTCGAGAATGGGTGGAAATGCTCTGTTATCGGCAAGAGGCTTCAGCAATTGAGCTATGCGCCAAGATCTTCCCCCAGGAGTAAGTGTGCTGATGGTTTCTTCTCAAAGGAAACCTGTGGGTTTGCTCACTTTAGTCACTTGGCTTCTGCGGTGGTGGAGTAACTGCTTTCTCCAAAGTTTGTGACCAAAATGTATAAGTTGCAAAGCTGGCCAGGCAACAAAACATATTGACGTTTGAAAAATAAAAATTGCAAAAAAAAAAGCATCAAAATTGCAAAAAGGTGGGAGTCAGTCTGTGAAATTAGCTGGAGACCAGAAATGTTGAGAAAGAAGAAAGAATTAGAACCAAAGAGACGTGTCTTAATCTTAAGACTTAACTGAGATTAGAGAAGGAGAACTTGGTTTCTCCTTAAGGGTTTGAAACAACACTTAGAAAAACTCAGAAAGAACTAAAAAAAAAAATCTAAAGGAAAGTTAGAAGATCTAAAAATCAGGAAAAATTTCAGAAAATCAAACAAAAACTAAAACTGAAAACTGTAGAGAAAGAGGAAAAAGCAAAAACTGAGCACCTTGGCCTGTGCGCCAGGTCTCAAGCCTCGAGAGAGGGACAGGTTTAACCAATCCGTGCGTAAGTTGGGGTCCTTTTACAACCAGGTTGGGTCACTACGTTCCAATGAATCTGGATAAGCAAATATCAGTCTGGCCTCTCAGTGTGGCTCTTAATTACTGGTTTAACCCTTGTGCTATCTTAGATGACCCCACCCTTGCATTGACGTGTTCTCCCTACCATGACAAAGGTGGATAAAGGTGGAAAGTGTTCATGTAATCCATGGACACCAGTGAGGTTCACAAATCATTGAAGAAAAAAGGTTCAGCGCACTGTCTAGTGGGTCTAGATGACCCAACTCCCAATGGTAGAGTGCCTAGGATAGCACAAGGGTTACAGAAGGTAGGGGTTTCCCTATAAAACAAAGTTTGAAGCAAGCCAAAATGTGTTTGTTACAAATCCTATATGTGACTAAATAGAACGCATCATACTCCACATAACATATGTCAACAAATGATACAAGTATTAATAGTTAAAACAAGATTATTTCATTGCTTTTGGTCTCAAAGGAGTCGAGACACTTTCTTCTGTGAAAACAAAAGTTCGGTTACACGCATTTCAAGTTGACACCAAGCCATTTTCTCTTGAAGCTGGGAAGAGATATTTTGCATGTTTGAGGTTCGCAGCACATTTTAAACTAACTTGGTTTAGTAACAAGCTACCTAATGGAGACTTAGTGAACTGTACAATTGGTTTTTGCCAAATGCATGTCCATTATGATGATTCTAAACACCCATCTAGATGACATTGATATTTAGAGGACAGATGTAAAAAAAAATTAAGCTTAGAAATGCGTTTCTCTGTATTTCCTTATTCAAACCATAGTGAATCAGGAGCAGTTGGAAAAAGGGCGTATTTGTGACGTAGAAAATGCGCTGGGAGGGCCACAAGCTCCAAGCTCTCAGCAACAGGAGGGTGAAGCGAGGTTGCTCTGTGCCCATTTACCGTACAATATATAACTGGACGAATTGCATGTGACGTCACACATAGAAAATGCTTTGCTTCCAGTTCAAATCAAATTAAATTACTTCAGTTGCCATTTTTCACTATATATCCGTCGCCATGTTGGAACCAGACGTACTCAGTCAGCTGCGATTAGTTAATCTACATTTCTACGGCCACCACTCTCTCCAGTACGGATTGGGCACACTAGAAGGCCACACAGCCTCAGCTGACAGCCGGCTCAGGAAAATCTGTCAATCAAATGCTTTGAACATACAACGCGAGGCCACCTACTTTTATTGAGGTATCTGATTGGTCAGTTTCTAACTTGAATGACTTGCGCTACAACATTAGGTTTAGCAAGAACATGTTAGAAAAGGTATCAGAGCAAGAATAGTTATTCTGACAAACAGAATGACTGAGAAATAGCTGTTTATTTTTCCATGGAAGTCTATGGGATTTTGGCTTTTAGGACCTAGCAGGTACAACCAATTTGGAACGCGGGGGCTTGTTCAGTCAAGTTCTTATTTATTGTCAAGGTCTTTTATTTAAATTCTTTACTGAGTTTTAACTTGTAATCCAGCCTACAGAGTGCTAAAAGCAAAAGAAAACATTGTCTTTATAACAGTTGTTGTCTTAAACGTTCAAAATATAAGTTATTTTGTAAAAGCGCTCTATGCAAAACGCATCTATGGTTTGTAAAGGTAAACACTTGGACGCCAATTGCAGGTATAGATGTGAGTTAAAGCTAAAAAATGATACGCCGTGACCCGCTTTACTGGCTGTGCTTGACCTTCAGCGAAGCACTTACGGCTTGTCGATTCTGCTCATCTTAGCATGTGAGGCCTTTTGTTAAAGGGAGGGGATTATGTCAAAGACACCATCAAGTCCGGTGGGAGGTATTTTTATAGCCCTGCCGGATGTTTGACCTACTCACTGTCCATGCGCAAGAAGAACAAGAAGGAAATGAGCTGTGCATTTTCCCATGCAGGTTTGCTCAATCTCCTACTTAGGACAATTTCATTTTAATTACTAGAAGGAAGGTGTTTCTTGGGTGCAATGCTCAAAGAGTTCAAGGCGCTGATGCAGTTTTCTTTACCCACTGGGATCTTAGTGGGCCATAGCTAGCTTCTGGAAGCCTTCCAAATGGAATAAAAAGGCATAATGTGTGTGATGGTGGGACACCTGAGGAGGCGGTCCTCGTCCTCCACGTTGGTCCATTTACTGCTCTGTATGAATACTGTCTTTGCTGCTGAAGCAGCATAAAGGCCAGCAGGACCAGGTTATGACTTCTGATCTGTATAAAGTCAAAAGGGGGACGATAAATAAAAAGGAGCAGCTGTAGTGGAAGCAGGGACGTATGCTTTTGAAAGTCCATCCATTTTTAATTTGATCTTCTCTTACCGTTGCACTGTGGCTCGTGACCAATACGGTTCTCCAGAGTAAATGAGTCTGACAGCTTCAACCTGCCTGAAACAAAACAACACTGGAAAAAGTGTTGAGCGATTTCTTCCACACTTAAAGACAGAAAATAACAGCTAGAATGCTGGGTGACTGGTTGTTCTTTTTCTTGCCATTATTTTGATTTAAATTACATTTAAAATCAGAGACTTTGATCTTTTTCCATCATGGGTTAGTAAGAAAAAGGCATGTTTTCTAGTTTGTTTTATTTGGTACTCTGCCATCCTTGTGTGTTTGTCTTTATTAGAAAGTGGAAGCTGAATGTTTATCATTGTTGTGACTCTTATTGATCATAGACTCATTCTAAACTAGAGGTGACCAGATTTTTTGTAAATGTACTCCTCGTTTTTTGAATTTATACATTCCTTTTTTTAACCTCTCCACCCATGTTTGATCCGTGTGTGTGTGCAGCTTTACAGTCTGTGTTTTGATTCTCATTTCCTGTTTAGTGCCCTGATTCCGCCTGCAAGCAGGATCTGCTGGCCTACCTGCAGAGAATCGCCCTGTACTGTCATCAGCTCAACATCTGCAGCAAAGTGAAGGCTGAGGTGCAGAATCTGGGTGGAGAGCTCATCGTATCTGGGGTGAGTCTGTACATAAATAACCCGGGTATGTCTTGATTCTCCTTCACTCGCTTTAGCTAAAGATAAGCCGTTAGCGGTAAGTCTTGATCATGAGACTTGATCCTTGTAACGGCAGTTTTTATGCTCTACATGCTACGTGGATCAAAACCCTCATAGTATTAGGTCAAGATGGCGCTCAGAAGATGAAAGGAAAGGTCATGCAGATTAACGCTGATGTGGTGATAAGTGAACTATGCACCACGGGATTTTCTCCATTTATGATTTTCAGAAATTCCTCCTTACAACTAGAATTTCCAGTTTTATTTTCTAGTTGTAAGGTTTTTTTTTCTGATTGTCGGTGCATTGATTGAAACTGTTTGCTCTGATGCTGCTTGAACAACATACAAAATAGGAAAATACAAATGTTTTCTTTTTTGTTTTGTTTTAGATGATTGAATCGATAATGATGCTGGTAAAACTGAGCTTCATCGCCCCCTCCTCTTTTGTAAAAGGAGCGCTCCTAAGTGCTGTAATATTTACAGACCCCGCTGGCCCTTGTAGTCGTGTTTCTTCCCTGAGACCTGAAGGTTTTACTGTTTGAACAAACTGCAGTGGGAAGGAGTGACAGATAAATAATGGGAAGGCTTTCCATCAGTCTGGATTTTTTTATTCCCCACCCCTCCGATGGACCATAAACTGTGATCAACACCCCAGACAACTGTTTTTCCCCTGTTACTAGTCAGATGCTAATCCTGCGTTTTTGTAGAAACATATTGGCAAAGAACACAAAAAGAAGCTTGGAGGGAAGTTTAGAAGGGGGGCTGAGGTTAAAACAGGAAGGAACTGATTTGGCTCATTATTGCACGGGGGTGCTTGATTTTTTATTATATGTTCCTGTTTACTTGGGCCTCCGCTTGCCAAAAAATAAGACCTGTCACAATCAACTGATTTTTTTATTGTTAGTTTTTTTCATACAAAATATAGGTTTTGCTCAATTTTACCACTTCATGAACAATGGCAGTAAAGGAGCAGCTTAAAAAAAAAAGAAAAAAAACACAGCCAATTTTTGATAAAACCAGTTTTGATTAAACTATGACGAGTTTTCTTAAAAAAAGGGAAACCCAAAAAGTTGTTTCCAGAATATGGACCTTTTGAGGTCCGTGTAAAAGGAAAAACAAATGAGAAAGGGCTTTTGACATCCCGGGACTTGACTCTTTCAAGTTGCATAATTTCTGTAATATGCAAGCCCTGCTGAGAATCTTACCTTTTCGAGGTTTCCTGCTGGAATGCACACTCATTAAAACGAAACAGTTGACTCGTCTCAGTGTGATGCTGGAAGAGGCACTCTGGCCGCCGACCCCTAAATGTCAGCCAAACAAAACAGATGGAGACAGAAATACACCTGACCCCCATCTTTGCTCATTAAAAACCGCTAAAATAAGATGTCATATACCGAAGGTTATGTATCCTGTCTGATTGCTCGTGGCAACACAGAAAGGTGTGTCATATGGCAAATATGCCCTATATCATTGAAGCCTTGCCTCCTTCCTTTCACTTAAACTTGTTTGCACCTCGACTGTCTTTACGTTGTAGCTGGATAGCGCCACGTCTCTGATCCAAGCAGCCAAGAACCTGATGAACGCCGTGGTGCTGACCGTCAAAGCCTCCTACGTAGCTTCCACCAAGTACCAGAAGGTGTACGGCACGGCCGCAGTCAACTCACCAGTGGTATCATGGCGCATGAAGGCACCCGAGAAGAAACCTCTTGTGAAGCGGGAGAAGCCGGAGGAGTGTCAAACACGCGTACGGCGAGGCTCCCAGAAGAAACACATCTCCCCCGTCCAGGCTCTCAGCGAATTCAAGGCCATGGACTCCTTCTAAGAGGTTCAAAGAAAAGAAAATGCAAAAAGAGTTGGATAGTTGAAAGTGGTTGAAAAAAAAAGTCTCTTTTTACAGTGTGTTAACCCACTTCTGTTTGCTCCCCTCGTGTGCTTGGTGACACCTCAGGAGGACTGCAGTTCATGATGTTCGCTCCCGTGAACATCGGACTGTTACAGACTGCCGACACACTCCCAACTGTATTTATTGATCTTATTGTAGCTTAACATGTGAAACGAGCAACTTCTGAAAATAATGAAAACATATCAGAAGAGGACAAGTGGCATTTAAAAAAAAAAAAATTGTGGCAGTTGATATTTTAGCTATATCATTGTTGTGCTACTGACTGGCTGTGTGTGAGCACACTTAAAAAGCCTTGAATAGTTCAATAGAGGAGCTGTTTTAACGTACAGATGAGTCTAGGCTTTTTTTTTTTTGGTTCATTTCTTTAATCTTTTCTTATTTATTTTTATTAGATGTTTCCCATGTAGACTAGAATCTGTTTAAAATACTAGGCTTGTTTCCTTGTCCCTGATGAGTACAATGACATCATCCTGGTTTGGTTTTCTTTTCTAAGTCTTTTTGTTAACCAAAGGTTTACAGTATTCCCTTTATGAAACCATCTTCTTGAACTTCTCCATTTACTCTGATGAGCTTGTTTGGAAGTTGTGTAGCGTATAATATAGACAGAGAGGTTTGGCTAGTTGTGGTTTTGCTCCAACAATAGAGTTGCTGCATACACTAGCTTTATATTCACCCCTTCTCTAATAAACCCCTCAACTTGACCCTCACCGCTTCCTGGTGTCGTTCTTGCCTGTGAGCCATTCAGCCTCAAGGTTTTTCTCTAATGATGTGTTTTTTACTTATCTGTGATCTGCAGATGAGAAGAGCCCTGTTCAGGGAAAAAATCTATACGTACTAAAAGCTTGTAACAACGGAGGGATTGATTCAAGGTCAAAGGTCAGCTCCTATCTGTTATTTTTAATATTGTGAGTGGAAGTAATTGGCTTTTCCTTCACAGGATCACATATCATCCCTTACAGCTGTCATGTTCCTCAAAAGTCCTGAAGCTTTGTGGTAGATTTTACCAGAAAACATTGTACACAAATGTTCTTTCCAGGTAAGAAAGTCTCAACATCCGGTGATGAGTAGACCTCCCTTCACCGCTGGTTATTTCTCAGTGTTTCTCCATTTCTGCCTGACATTTCTCTCCCTCTAACTCATTTCTGTGGAGGGAAGGACTCAATATTCTCCCACCGATCACTAGAGACCCGCTGAGACTCAAAGGTCTGGACCTGGACAAATTTCAGGCCGTATCACAGCGAGTTTGACATTTGCGGGGTTAAATGCGATGCCTCAACCACTATTGTATGGATTTCCATTAATCTTAGTGCAAAATTTCATGTCCCTCTCAGAGGATGTACTGTTATCTATCGGATGGTGACCGCAGTGAACTCTGGGAAACTCGGGCCGCCCTCCTAACAACAGCGTTCAGTCACCCACACATCTCAGCAGGAAAGGGGAGCTGGGGTTTCAGTTTCTGATGCAGACTCATCTGTTTTCCTAACATTTACTCAAATCAGCTGTTTTTCTTTTAGAACATATGGCCTTTTTTTTTAAAATCTACAAATCGACTTTATTATATTTTGTACATTAAAGACCAACTCCAATGAAAACTGCATTTTTTGGTGTTTAAACATGTTCTTATGCCATTTGGCTGATGATGGAGGACAAATAAGAAAATTAAGCTCAAAATTGCATTTCTGACTATTTCTTTATTCAAATTATTGTGAATCAGGAACAGACAAAAAATTGAAGAAGATATAAGCCACACTTGAGATGTAGAAAATACACTGGGTGAGCCACAAGCTCCCTGCTCCGCTCCATTCTGATGCATCCACTTGTAGACGACTACATCCATGTATGACCTCCTTTTTCGCGTCCCAGTTGGTATCTGGCTCGAATCTATATGACTGGATAGCTCCAATAATTGGTCGCACCAGTAATGTTTGGTTGGGGGTGTGAGAGGCTGTTGTAGTGGGAGAGCGTGTAAACAGTGAGCTCTCAGCAACAGAGAGAAAAAGGGACAGTCCGTCCCACAACTCAGAGGTGAACTTTTAATAAACTCCTGCCACTCTGCAGAGATTACCTCTTGAGAAACAACAGTTGTTTTTTTTGTGTGTGTTTTTGAGGGGGGCTAAAAAGGGCACAATCATAGTTAAAGACCACCGGGAATGATTTTAAAATAGATCAAAAGATGATCAGAGTGGGTCTTTAAATATAAATGGCTGAACTATTTTTTTATTTTAAATACATTTTCACAGTTTCATTTACATTTGCAGGTCAAACTTCTGACAAACTTACAAACCAAGATCAATGACAAAGTTTTATGTCTTTCATCCATTTCACCGCTCGATCTTTCTCAGGTGAGTATATGCCTGCCTTAGGTTCATCCGGGGAAGAGCTTCTTAAAAATAGATGCCTGACGATGAAGAGATCACCGGTCAGCGAGGCAGAGAGGTTGAACCGCTCCTCAAGCAAAGACAGAGAAAAGAGTGGAGACTTTGAATGTGAAGAGCTCCAGAGCGGCTTTTTGGAAAACCACTGAGACCTGACAGCGACCTTCCTTCATGGTGAGTGGTTCTGTTGAATCAGGCCGCTTTAGGAGGCAGCGCAATGCATTCCTTTCACCGAGGATCTTTATCAGGTCCCTGAAGGCATCACATGAGCACGCTACTGTTAAAACGGCTAATTGCTGCACACGACCTTGATCTCTCACGAATCAAACCAGAAAGCATCGACAAGCAGAGCTGTCCCAATAATGGTTCACGCAACGCTAGTTAAGATAATTCTGCCGCTCAGTCATTGATAATGAATGAGGTTTAGTATCTAGCCGCATTGTACCTCTAATGACCATTAAACACAGCCTGCATCAGACACCCGTGCATCACCAGAGCACTCTCTGTTTAGGAAATGGGGCCACAGGGGAGAGGTAGCAGCACATTCCAGTTAATGGAGGGATTAATTCCTGACAGTGGTGCCATCTCAACCCAAATAATCACGGCGTGTATCCATCTCCACTATCCAAATAAAACAAGGCAGGATGGCAGTCGGCCCGCTTTCTGGAAATTAAAGGAAGAAGTAATTAAAAAGACATTATCATGTCAGCAGAAAGGCCAGTGCAGGACGGGAGCACTTTGAATGGGTGGGATGTCTGTCTGTGATGCAGTGTATTTGAAGGATTAAATTCCCCCAAATCTAATCTAGTTAAATGCACCTCCCTTAGACCGCGGACACAGAGGAAAATGACTGTCCCGCTCCCAGACGGAAAATGTTGACGGATAAGGCCCAGCCAGCTGCTGCTGCGTGTTCGTCTGGCTTTGGCTCTGCCGCGTTAGAGGCCTTCTGACACTGAAAACGTTGCCATCTGCACATATGGACATCAGCGGCGTGAAGGAACGTCCCCGGAAAACAAAATCAGTTCACAGTGAGGTAACCTTTTCGTAAGCAGGCACTGAGCTTCAAAAGATTAAGAGGATCATCAACTTGATATTCTTATTTCATGAGATGTTTCTGATTTTTCTTTTCTGAAATAAAATGCGGGGATGTCTGAGGCAAAAGTTCCAAAATGTATTCATTTTGAAAGATTTTTTTGTGTGTGTGTGTGTGTGTGGATTCATCAAAAAAACCTTTTTGTTGAACTCGTCTTCCGTAAAAAGTCAAACTTAATCCAGATTTTCGCAAAAAGTCATCAAGAAAACTAATTCTAGTTTCTTCCAGATCTAGATAATGACCAATGTTTTTCCTGTAAAACAAACAAAATGCTAAAGCCTGAACCGCACCACCAAATGGATCTGGTTCCATAAATGATGACTAAAAGCAGGCATCATTCATAATGCTTAAATATTGAGGACTGTTTTCTTGCAGCTTTTATTCACCATCAGCCCGTGCTGCTTTTATCAAACAGAGATTTTTCATGCTACATTAAATATAGCCCTGAAATAAAAAAGCATGACAGAAAAAACCTGAATGATTCAGCTTGATCTGATGTGATTTTGTATCATGTATCATGATTCACACTTCTTAACGTTTGTTTAACATCTATTTTTATTTTACATTTCAAAGAAAACAGGCCTTTTGGGGTTGCTTGCCTCAGTTCTTGTTTGATGTTCTTCACTTTGAAACACAAGGCTTGGGCACACTGGCATCTTTTAACCATGACTCCAATGCATTTGTTAAGCAGTAACTCTTAGCATGATGTCAGTTTGTAGGTCTAGTCAATAAAAAGAGAAAAAAAAATAAATACGTTCTAATTATCTTTGACCTTGCAGAAACTTGTCCGCGTGGAGGCTCTGGTGGGCCATCTTCTTCTTCTTTTTGTATCTTTTGGAGTAAGTGATGCAAATACTGCCGTGTGCTGCGGGATCTGAGCGGGGCAAGCAGCTCCATCAAATAAAAACCCCACCAGCATGATAATGGTGCAGGCGCGCACTGACGCTGATTCAAAGTCTCTCTGGGTTTCTGTTCAAGTCTGCAGTAAAAACTGAGCTCTCACAGTTTTTAACGTAATTCAGTGCCACTCAGGCCAGGTTATAGCACATTTGTGTGTGGCTCTTTCTTTGCCCCTCTACAGTCTAACTGTGTAACTTTAAAGATGGTTAACTGTGTGCTTGGAATTCGACATTATTTGATAGAATTTAATATAAAAGCATGTTTGGGCAGTTAACAGAAGTAGCCTTCTCCAGCCACTTCTACAGCTGTGACCATGTGACTCCTTGGTCTGTTTTGGGCTAATATGGTGTCAAGTAGCCACACTGGGCATGCATGATATCAGCAAACTCTGACCTCACAGAGTATTGACCATTAGGCTACAAGCAAAGCTGACAGATGTGGAGACATAGTTCAGGTTGTTCCAGAGCTGAAGTCTCAGCAGTGGGCCTTCTGGGTATAGGACACTCTTGTCTCATAACATGAAGCCTCTGGTTCAAATCCTGGCTTTGTACTTTTCAATGTGGAATTTTTTTGTTCTCTTTGTGCATATGTGGGTTTTCTACAGGAAATGCGTTACTCCCACAGTCCAAAAACATTCTGCAGAGGTTCATTGGACGCTCTAAATTGTTCCTAGATCTGAATATAAGTGTGTGTGGTTGTTATGTGTGACCCTGCCACATACTGCCGACCTGTCCAAGGTGTGTACCCTGCCTTTGCCCAGCAGTAGCTATGCTCCTGTGACCCCAAAAGTGACTTAGTGGGTTTGGAAAATGGATGGATGGAAAACTCAACAGTCACCTGTCCTTTGACCGTGAAAATATTTGGTTTTAAACCAGATTTTAAAATAAAAGAAGAATATGAGGTTCATAATAAATTCACCCGAATGATGTATTCGATTTTAAATCTCACCACAATACCAAAAATGTTTGTTTGATTTTCTCAAGGTGGATCATTTGACGAACAATAGACTGTCTGTGTTGGTTAACCCTTGTGCTATCCTATGGGGTCAAGATTCGTCTTTTTTTTCGTCTTTTTTTATTTTGGACTAGTGAAACAAGTGTAAAATAACAAAATAAGACAAAAACGAGACTAAACTTGACCATTGACGTGTTATTCCTAGCATGAAACAGGTGGATAAAGGTGGAGAGGATTTCATGTAATCCATGGACACCAGTGAAGATCACAAATCATTGAAAAAAAAAGGTTCAGCGCACTGTCTAGTGGGTCTAGATGACCGAACTCCCAATATTAAAGTGCCTATAGGCACTTGTGCTATCCTATAGGATATCCTATAGGATAGCACAAGGGTTAATCGAGTTTACAGTGTAAATTGTAGTTTTTGCCTTGTTTTCAGTTTCAGTCTGGAAGTTGAGAGAGTGCTTGTTGCTCCTCTGTAGCCGCACTGGGGAGGAACAGGTTCTTATAAGATGTTATCTTACAGTTGCGTCATTTTTGTCTGTTTTTATGTAATATTTGTGGCAACTGCCAGTTTCTAAAAGAAAAAAAAACACTTTTTAAAATATTCGTAAACTGTATGTCTTTTTCTCTACTTTTTATATATTTTCATTTTGAGGAGTACGGTAAACTGGTATCAAAGGTCTACCCTAATTTTCAAAAATAAAAAATGAAAATACTGTTTATATATGATAAGGATGAATAAAAGTAACTCCTGTAAAAGGAAAGCTGGATATGAAATGTACGATCTCCCAGTACTTTTAATGAGTGCCTCTGCAGAGGGCCTGAACAAACTTCTCAGATCAGTTGAGAATACTTCAGAGTTCCCGAATCTGAAGATAGAACTATCCTTAAACAACCCTGTTTGCAGAAACCGCAACTCAGCTGCAATGCTCACTCAACGCATTCCGTTGCATAATCAAATAGAACTAATAAAGAGCAACATCACCCACATTTTAATGAATTGGTCCAATGAGGTCCACTCAAATGAAAAGCACATTCATAGGCAAAATATTACTTTTGAAAATAGCTTTTAGTTTATGAAGGCGTCACTTGTGTTAAACTTGTGTGAGCACCACACAAAAGGGAGAAAAAGAACATTTAAAGCGAATAGTTTTATTCTAAAGCTTGATTTATATCGTTGTCTATCATAGAAGTTGCTGACCAGCAAGAGGAAACTTTCATCGACACGCTGCACCTCCACTGACTGTTTGTCTTATTTAGATGCATGCAACACAATGGAAAGAACAGACACCAAATAGAAAACAGGTTTTTTCTCATGAAACTATGCCATAAGAGGAGCTTAAAACAATTTACTTACAAAGTTTTTGCAGATAATTGTCACAGTATTTTCTTCCCTATGCTTTTTGGTAGCAGCTTATTAATGACCCACTTTGATGAAAATTGTGTTTTTGGAAGTTTTATTGTAGAATTTTTCTGATGATGGAGGATTCCTATGAAGAAAATTAAGGTTACAGTTTTAATTTCTGAGTATTTCTTTATTCAAGTCATTGTAAATCAGGAACAGACGGGGAAAAAAAGCGTTTAAAAATGTTTGTAGGTCACGTAGAGGCTAAAATCATCAGGCCACAAAATCCCTGCTCTGCTCCTGATGCATCCTCTTCCAGACAAACAGAATAATCTATGTCGTTGTTTGCCTTGCATAACGCTGACTTCTGGCTCAAAACTGTACGGCTGGATAGCTCTGATATTCGCCTTTTTTGTTGCACCATTAATATTTGGTTGGGGGTGTGAGGGGCTGTAAGCTAGCGGGAGAGTGTTTAAACAGACGGATCATGGGATGTGGGGGAAGGCTTTTATTTTGGCTGAAAACGCTGTATGAAAATACAACAATTGAAAATGAAAAGACAACAATTTTACAATAGATGAAAAGATTATCAGAGTTGGACTTGAATGTGCATGGATTGTCGAGTCTGTCTGAAAACCTTTGTAAATTTTTTGTTTATTTTTAATTATTATTATTAGGTCTTGT
This sequence comes from Oryzias latipes, assembly GCF_053564925.1. Lineage (NCBI taxonomy): Eukaryota > Metazoa > Chordata > Actinopteri > Beloniformes > Adrianichthyidae > Oryzias > Oryzias latipes. Next base: position 28,903,837 of record NC_136237.1, on the reverse strand, counting down.
AAAATCTCCTGCCAATATTTGGAACAGATAAAATCCTGAGATCTAAACACTAAGCAGCTATAAAATACCCAGTCCAGGCTAATTTTTTTATTAGAGAGGTGAACTTTAACTGTTGCATTTTGATCTGGAGGTACGCTGCAGTCCCCTGCATGAGCAGCAAATAACTTATACACAAAATAACCATTTTTCTCTTTGCGCTACATAAAGGTCACACTACCCACTGCATTTCCACGGAACATTTGCACCGGACATAAATCATGCACGCCGCAGACATATAAATGTGAACGCGATGCTCAGATATAACAGACCGCACATACATCGGAAAAAGAATTGCTCTTTTGGAATTGCAACGCCCGTGTTATTTATTTCATCTGCATTGTTGATCTTTCTCTGGGACCGTGGCTGCATATTTTTACAGGTTTTTACGGATCACACCCATTGCGTGTCTGCTGGAGGTTACTGTATATCTTTGTTTACGTGTGCTTATCTGTCGTCAGGCTTGATTTGCACAAAATCTGAGCAACACAACAAGTGTTCTAGCTATTTTTTTGTTTGTTTTTTTTTTTTGCTTTTTGTTGTCTTTTTGGTTCAGCAAACCTCCACAGGTGCCTACATACAGTTCACAGCTGCTGTCAAACCATCACCTGACTCATACATGTTCTTAGCACTTTGGATGTTGTCAGAAGACGACGCCGTTCACGGGCAGAACCTTCTGAATTTACTCCTCGGCAGCCTGGCAGTGATGGACAGTCGGAGGGAGAGGGGAGAGCAGAGGCTACGTTGCTGTCTTTGGGTGGAACAGACGGGGTGGAAAGTGTGAAAGGGGACCATGTCCACAGTGTTGTGCTGACCTTAAGAGTGATGGATGTTTTAGGTCAGAGGGAAAGAGAGAGGAAGATCGGCAGTGTGAGTGAGGGTTCGATGGCTGTAACTATTGTCTTATTACAGCTGTTTGTTGGAAAAGGCAGCGACTCCTGGCCTGGGCTCCTCTGGTCAAAGATCTGATTGCAGCCTTGCTAGTTGAGATTGTGCATGAAATCCATAGCAACAACGAAAAACATATTTTTAAACATGTGTTGTGTTTTGTAACACTAAAAGTTTATTTTCATCCTATGAAGTTTACAAGTTTTATACAGATATACAATAAAATGAGGCTGCTCAATTAAATAGAAGAGGTGGTTTTAGGCTTAAACTAACTCTCACTTGACAGACTTCACTCTACTGTCCAGACAGCTTCACAGTCACATGACTAAAGCAATCCTTGTGCCTGCCAGTGTGGGCAATGACCCCAACACCTAACAAGATCAGGGGAGACATCAGGGACTCACAGTGCAGTCAGGAGTACTGCCATCATTCTATTTACACAAGAGTTTTTGTTCCTTCCTGATACATGTTTTTTTCTTTTTTTTTTTGCTTTTTTGTTTAAACAAGACAAAGTTACACAATCCTGATGAGATCATATCTGTGCTGCTCCTTCACATTCCCAATTATATCATGGAAGTTTGTTATTCAGAAGTCTTATGTACGTGGATATAGTAACCCCTCTAAATGAAAGAATAAAATACAAACTTATACAGTTAAGGTTAAAAAGGTGTTCCAAAATCCGATAAATCCAGAAATCAGATCAAAATGGAAAAATGCCATTTGGTTTAAGGTTAATTTTATTTTAACATAAAAATGACCAAGTGCTTCACAGTTGACAATAAACATGTGATGGTACCACAAAATGATTAAACCATCATTCCAGTCAAATGTGCGGAAACACTTTGAATTTGGCAAAGACATGTGACCATACAGTGAGGTAGAATGTTCTAATAATGTTCCCTTTGGATTATTTTGCTGTGGAAAAACAACAGTGGGCTGAACTTTATGAAACTAAAATGTGAATGGATTTCCCATTCTTGTTTACTTGTTTGTACACATATTTAAGTTACACTTTATTATCTTGCAAGAAAATACAAGCAATCTGGAAAACTTCACCTGCACTGTTCAGTACCCAGGTATTTATCTCTGAGTCACACTGGTTGATTCTTTTTTTTAGGTCAATGAATCAGATCGTTTACAACAAACCAAAATAAAAAGTGAATCAGATCATTGTACAAATGAATTGTTACCCCCCTTATTGGGGGAGTAAATTAGGCCTCAGACCTCAGGTGAGCTAGAAAAGCATAAAATTCATAACAGCCTGATTCTGGCTCCTACATCTTCTTTTAGCAGATTAGTGCAACAAAAGAGTCCTTCAGGTAAAAAATATTTACAAATTAAATAAAGACCAGTAACAGACTTGTGTTTAAACTCACTTTTGTTCTTTAAATAGGCTTTTCTCAAACATCCTCACCAGCATTAAAAAGCCTAATTTACAGCCCTAATTGTGCATGTTGAATGTTGAATGTAAACTGGATGCTCAAGCATTTTATAGTCAGTGCTTTTAATTGTGTCTGTAAAAGAACAATGAAATGTTTTGTTCCGTTCTCATCTCTTCTAATTGTTTCTCTTTTCTGCCTGGTCAGAGGTGCAGCCTCACAGTTGTCCTCTCTGTGTGTATTTATTCAGGTCTCCTCTCCTACTGCAGCCTAAACCGTGCATTCATTTGTCTCTTGATACTTAAATGGGTAGAACATGCAGCAGGTAATCTATTGCAAAAGAATTAAATATAATAATACCAACTAAGTTATATCTAGAAAAGAATTTATTCAAAAAATTATGTTTTTAAAAATGGTAAGAGTAACTAAATTAAACATCATTTTTACATTCTCTTATTGTGTTGTGTTTTTCACTGCTGTAGCTCTTGGAGTGGAAAAATGTCTGTAAACCTTTACTTCAGTTTGATATTGGCTCCAACGCCATTATTTACTGTGAACAAACCTCCATGTGAACTTGTAGGACTTGTTGTCCATAAGAGATTCAAACATCTCTACATTTGGTATGCTGCAGGTCTCCTCGGGTTAACTGCTCGCTGTAAGGCTCTCCACAACATTTCTGTGAGATTAAGGTCACAACTTTGATTTGGGCATTCCACAACACTTCCTTTAATTCTTTGTCATTCAACTGCGCATGAAAAATGTATGATTTCAGCCAGAGTTTTATTAACTGCCTCCTGGCATTGTTTTTAACTTGGAGTAAATGCAGCTGACAACAATCCAAGTCTATATATGTATTTGTTTTCGCTTAGTTGGTACCTCACGGTCCATCCATCTATCCATCCATCCATCCATCCATCCATCCATCCATCCATCCATCCATCCATCCATCCATCCATCCATCCATCCATCTATCCATCCATCTTCCAAACCCACTTACACTCATTCCCTTTTAGGGAAACGTGGTTGCTGGAGCCTATCCCAGCGTCCATCCACCCATTTTCTGAACCCGCCTATCCCAGCTACTGTTGGGTGAGGGCGGGGTACATGCTGCATAGGTTGACAGTCTGTTGCAGGGCCACACAACCACACACACACTTTAGAGTAACCATACTGTGGGAGGAAACAAGTGCCTGGAAAAAACCCAAGCACGCACAGGGAGAACATGCAAACTACACACAGGACGGACCCAGCTGGGGTTTGAACCAGGCTCTGTGAGGTTAGAGTACAGTCCTAAACCCAAACAGATAATACTGCTCAAGCAACATTCTGTAACAACTGTAAAAATGTGTGCGCACCTGCTGTAACGTCACGAAACATTTTCAAAACCAGAACAAAATTATTTTAAATTTCTAACCTAAATTTTCTTTTTAAAAAGTCTACCAGTGAAATCATTAAATACATTCACATTTTCCGCTAACTGTTCAACAAAGTGCCATCTACCTGGAAAACTGCTGAGAACTTAGCCAGCAATTAACCGAGGAGATCATTGGAGAGTGTTGCAGATCTGCACACAACTGAGCGCTTCCTTCCTTTATTGTCTATTCCACCAGATGGTGCCTTAATGAGCCAAAGCTGTCACAGTTTAAAATACACGGCGTATGGGATGGAGTGGCGCTGAGTGAAAAATCCTTTGCAAATTTGAACAAGGTCAGAATAAAGGGTCCAGAATGGCTGGAGAAGCAGCTTGATTTATGTCCGTCGGTAATTGAATTAGGAAATAGAGTGACCTCCACAAAGCCCAAAATTCTCTCATTCGGCGGGGTCTGTAGGAATCATTTCTTGCCATCATCCTGATTCTCTTTGCAGCTATTAGCTGTGCTCTGAACTAAAGATGGCTGCATCAGCTGGGGAGCGTATTTACCCATCAGGAGGGTTGTTCCTTTTATTGAGGTTAAAGAGTGGATAAGAAGCCATTGATGAAAGTTTCCTCTTGCTGGTCAGCGGCTTTTATGGATTGTTAGGGAGCACAGACGACGCATGAAATAAATCAAGCTATAGAATAAAACTATTTGCTTTGATGTTCCTTTCTTTCCCCCCTTCTGTGTGGTGCTCATGCTCAAACACAAGCCATTAGTGTCACACGGGGATGGAGTTGATTGACTTGAGGAGGCTAAAGGTCCCTGTGAAAAACAAAACAAGAAAAAAAGCGAGGGGGCACAAAAGGGCATTTCTCTTCCAGCAGACTCTTTTTCACGCTGATTCAAGAAGAACAGTTACAAAAACATTTCCGTCTTAATGTGGCTGAACAGCACCTCTTACAAGAAGCTGGCAGAATGGTTCGTAACGCTCAGTCAAGCGTCTTCTGAGCTAACATTTGTTAATTAAAGCTCACGCATCGTCTACGACTGATAACATCTCAACTTGATGGTATTTGGTAGGAAACCAAATGACTTTGTGAAATAAGATTTGAAGGGAGATGGTGCCACTTGGTAGAGTAAGAACATTATGGGACAAATGAAATGCATCCGTTTGGAGTTTTATTATAGTGCAGGCAGAAAGTTTGCAGACATTTCTGTCTAACAAGGTGGTGGAGCGAGTGAAGGATGATTCATCCACAGCACTGCGCCATGAGAAATAATTGAACTTTTATTCTGGAAGGGAGTAGTTCAGTTCAGTTGACATTAATTAGGTGTTATTTGTGAAAATTTGGAGAAATGTTTTGAAATGTTTTTGAATAAGGAATACACATTATGCTTTGGCAAATGGGCCAACAGATGCTGCAGCAGCTGTTTTACTAAAGTATTAGTAAAACAAGTGAAGGAAGTTTAGACACAATAACAACCGGAGCTACTTTATGCCTGATTTTCACTGGTCTGATGTCGATGCGTCTACCTTGTGTTGCAAAGGGAGTCCGTAAGTTGTGTCTGTTGCATCTCCAATCCATTCCTGTACCCTGACTTTCAGAGGAATGGTTTGTCCTGCCACCCCCATGTCACCAACATCCAAAACGTTGGTAATTAGGCCCCATGCCCTCTTCTTCTTCACTGAGTCCTTGTAAAATGGATGTTTTGTGTCCTAAACGATGTCATGTTTTTGTACTTCCAAATTAAACGTTTGTGGTCCATGGTGAAAATGGAAGACAGTGTCACCCACAGTGTAAACGTCCATTACCGTGGGGGCAGGTCACCTTATTATGAAATAAAATGATGTACATTTTTGTTTTGAAAGTACAGCAAAATTCATTATTTTGAAACCGTTCCCCGCTTCTCTGGCTTTTTACCATGAAATCGATGCTTCGACGATCAGAAGTAGAACTCCTTCCTAAAGCTAGAGCTGTGTTGCGGAGGGACAGATGCCAGGGGCAGACATGACGGAGGCGATGTAAACATTTCAATTGATAAATGAACATTCTAGTTTTTTCTGGTGATGCGATGGAGACTCACCGCAGATGAATCAGTGTAAATTAGACTTTAATCTCGTCACTGACAAACTCATGAGAATCCCAGTTCCCATGGTGAGAAGTTGCTGCCTGACAGGCAGATTCTCTGACTTGTATATATGGATCTTTTGTGATAAATGGTGTCATTTTACACAGTCCTAATGCAATTTTCTTTGCTGAAATTTCAAAGACAACAAGCGTTTCTCACCAAACAATTCTACACAAACTCAAATGCAACAAGTGACTTTTGTAATTATGAGTTTCTTTCCATGCAAAAATGACTGCAGAACAAAAGCCGAGAAGTCTGCAGTCTTTTGATGTTAAATAAATTGAAATCTTTAGCTCAAAGTGAAACGATTTTTTGTTTTTATTTTGAGTTCAGCATTAAAAAAAAGCGCTAACATTTTAGTTTTGATTTGGTCTCGAAGCTATAGAGACCCAAACATCACTTTTTTAACTTTTGTTACAATCAAATAGTTTTTTGTAAACATGTTTAACCCATGTGATATCCTTTGACCCCACCCTTACATTGACGTGTTCTCCCTACCATGACAAAGGTGGATAAAGGTGGAAAGATTTCATGTAATCAATGGACACCAGTGAAGATCACAAATCATTGAAGGAAAAAGGTTCAGCACACTGTCTTGTGGGGTCCAGATGACCCAACTCCCAATGTTAAAGTGTCTAGGATAGCACAAGGGTTACCATATAATGAGACTCAACAGTCATATGGCATCAAAAGTGAGCGATTGCTTAATTTTCCCTCATAATCCCCCTTATTTGGCCATTTATTTATTTATTCTTTTAATTAATGAACTGAACATACAACACTTAAGGGATTTCATCTTGGGATCTGTACAGATACTATAATGACATTTAAGGAGGCAATTCCATTTTCTTCCTATGTTTGTGCATATTATTGAGAGTTTTTGTCCAAAATAACTCATAATAATGAGAAGCACAATGAAATGAGGAAAGGGTGAGCTGTGTTCACCTATTACATGAGGAAAAAGCAACAGCCACAGGATTCTTTGAAAAGTTCAAACCAGGCGGTTCTGTAAAACTCCATCATCACATCAGGAAAGTTTGATCATCTGCTTTTTTAGATTCACACTGAATATGAATGTTCTTATTTTCACTCCACCATTCACAACAGGACTAAGATCTGTAAGCAGAAGCATGTCTGCAAAAATCCTTGCACCCACGTCTTGGGCGGAAATCAGCAGGGAGAGCCAACACAAGTTCTGAAAAAGAATTGAGGACGTCTTGTATGCTATATTTTCTCTGGTTGCGGTTATACATTTCTAAAAATCATTTTGAACTTTAAGAGCGTACACATCAGCCTTACCCTTCTTATCGGAAACCCTAAAAAAATACCTTGATGTATCTTAGTTAAGTTGTCATCAACAAAGATCCACCTTCTTTGTCACTTCTATTCTTAGAAAGTTACACAACCAAGCTGTGTCTGTGTCTACTCTATAAACCAGATACATGTTTTTCTTATGGTGTGTAAATTTGTAAAAATAACAATAATAATAATATAAAAAACAGGAAACTATTTTTCAGTCACATACAATAAGAAGTTGGTGCAGTTTTCACCTCAAGTCTGCTGGAGCTTTCCAAGGTTTACAGTTATTTTACAAACCTCAGCCGACACAAACAGCTACAGTAAGAGAAGAAGTGGTTTCTCAGTGTTTGTCTTTTAAATCCATAATAGGATTAAAAAACATTCCACCTCATATGTAAAAGAGAAAACCAACTCCAGTCTGAAAACGTCTTGGACTTCAGGTTTAATTAACAACTGAGCTTCTGATCGTCTAGGTCTGCATATGTAATATTCCTGTGCGGATTATTAAAGTATTTCTCATGTTAGAATGTGAATATTTCTTAAAGAAATCCTTTCTTTCTCAGATGGCAGACTCACACAAAGGTATTGTAGTTTCTTGGACTCCCTCAGTTTCTCACAGTCCCCAGACCTATTTGCTAAAGAACTGCTTCCAAGCCTGGATTTTTTTTTTCTTTACCTCTTTATACTTCAAACATTCATTTTCAAGAAGCTTTGTTTAGCTGGTAGACTTTAAGTCATCACTTCAGTTATGCTGCTTAAGCCAGAGGCTGCTGAGGATCTTCTCTCATGTATCTAAACTCTATTGTGTTTCTTCTCTCTTTCCTGTAGCGGTTATCCTCCGTTTGGTTCTGCTGGGCTTTGTTTTCTTTGAAAAATGACCTCCTTTTCCCCAGTTTCACCCCCATCCTGAGCATGAGAGGAGGATCTCCTGTGGTCTGTTGATGTGGAGCTTTGGCGTTACATAAACACAACTATATGAAAAATTCCATTAAATAAACAAAGTAAACTTCTGACCAAATCTTTGTTGTAGTCGGACAATCAGGTCATTGTCATTGAGACAGAAGTTACATTTACGTAAGTGAAGGGTTCAAAAACTGCCATTCCACCCATCTGACAACACAACAAAAAATGCTTTTTGCAGTATACAAAGAAAAATGTTTATTCCAGGAAACAATTTTCTTTTAAAATGACGTTTAAAGCCAGTGGAACACTTTTCTTTTTCGGTGTTCTTTTATTATCTGTCACAACAGGCTGCTACTTACCAGGATGAAAAGTAACACTGCAGACCGTATTGTTGACACACATCTCTGAAAAGGTCATAAACTCATAACTCCGAGAACATAAATTGAATTTTCTTATCAATTACTACGTAACGTCAAACTCCAACAACCAGGAAATCGATCAAGCTGGCTCAAAATTTCTCAGCTAAATGCTTCTCTGCTCTTTTCTTTTTCTCCAAAATGCACTTGTGTGTTTCCTCAACTGCAGGAGTATTGTCATTTAGTCATCAAACATATAGATGTATCACATACACAAACAGAAATCACACGGTATATACTACAGCAAATACTTATATGAGACTACAGTTTTACAATTGAAGACATTTACTTTTAATTAATACTTATAACTTTTAATATTAGTTTTTTAAATAAAAATAAGATTTTTTTTTACATTTATTAGTATTCTGTACTGATTTCAAAAGCATAATTAAAAAAAATGCAAACCTTTCAAAACTAGATAAAACACAAACAAACAACACTCGGAGTATTTCAGGCAAGCAACTCAAGGAGTGCGTTTACCTGGTTACTCCTCCCCGCGGGTAGGAATGTAATCAACTCCCCTGTTCAGCGTCCTTCTTAAGTCCAGGTGCGGTTTAATTCCTCTTCTTCCATTTCCGCGAGCTCAGCGTTCGTCACCCCACCCTCCTCCCCAGCTTCCACCTGTGAGCTCCGTTAGGGGTAGTTTTCTATGGAGATCGTTTTTTTGTGGATCTGAACGGAGCCTTGTATTTTTGTACAATGTATTTTTTTTTGTCACGTCAAACTGAAACTTAACTCAGCAAAATCAAAGATAGAAAAAAATTGAGATGACACACAACGCATGCGAAAACTTTTTGGGCGGTGGCAATAGTGGCAGTTTTATCACACTAAGTCGCGATCAAAGTAGTCAGCAAAATCAAAGATAGGACAAAATCGAGATTTGACACAACGCATTCAAAAACATGTTTTGCAAATGCAAAATAAAGTCTTTGAAAGCTGAAAAAAAAATTGAAAGCAAAAAAAAAAAATCTAATATTTCATATTTTCACTTGCAACTTAAAAAGTTTTGTGTGCAACTTAGAAAGTTTTGTGTGCAACGTGATGGCAGAAATATCACTCCATACATGAGTTGTCTGACTGAAATGCAGTTTAAAAAACAAAACAGTGTTCATTTAAAGAAGAATGATCAAAGCTGACAGAAAACAACAGAAACGTCCAAAAACTCAAAGCACAAAAACAAAACAAGGAGGATCACAAAACAATCAGTGCTGAAGTTCAGACCATTTATAAAATTGTAATTGAGGTGACATATAATTTACACATTTTTAATGTAAGATACGGCACTTAGATACAAGTCCCCTATTTGAAGGCTTTGGTATGTTCTCCTTTTTGGAAAGTTTAAGTTTTTTAGTCTGCAATAGTTGTAGTCTTTTTTTAAGTTTATGACTCTTTAATTTTATTTCAGTGTTTTTATACTTGTAGTATCATGAATGCTTTTTATTTTTATTCTTTAGTCTTTCTTTTGTTTAGTGTGTATTGTGGCAAATGGACTTTGAGTCTGTAATACTAATACTTCTGCACTCTATTCTACCCAAATTCTTTTTTTTCCTCTCCTTTGATGACAATATTTTTAAAAGTGTGCAAATACAAACTTAATATGTCTGTACAACCTAGCAGCTATAGGGTGTCTAAACCCCTAAAATCTGAGCATTAGCACTCTGTTTTTTCACATTTTTGTGATTTGCATTGGAATGCAGAACAAATGTCCCTGCTGTTTGGGAGAAGTTTTAAAGTATCTTTCCTAGCTTAACGCTCCATTAACCTTACTGCTACATTGCATGCATGTCTGTGTTTCCTACAGATAGATATGGATATAGTAATGTCCCGGGGTTTTATGCACTGTGTGATCACATAAAAACTCGCTTGCTGCGACTGATTCCGTTCCCAGTCCATTAAAATTAACCTTGCCAAGCCTGCAGAGTAATTCCGTCAGTTTTCACAGCATGCTACTGTCATGTTAGCCAGTGGCTAATTCTGTCTAATTGAATAATGACAACAATTTCATCAAGTGACATCTGCACCACAAGGTTACCCCCAATAATTGCCAGCTCCACACAGAGAAACTCAGTCGAGCCCACTTGCACCACGGCGCTCACTGCAGGAGAGATCCTCAAATCCAATAAATCTAACTGCAGGTAGCAAACACATCGAAGTGCAGGACTGCAAACACATATACCCACGGACGGCGCTTTTGGCATCGCTTGATCTAACATGCAGTTTTATTGATTCCACTGTTTGGCATTTCACTGTCTCAGCAAAATACACCTGAACCAGCTGGTAGGGGAATGTTTACATTATCCATTTTTTTCCTGCAATAATTGTCGCTCTACAGTGACCTGACCTTAAATATTCTGAAGAGATTGTTCATAAAAGCGGGGAATCTGCCTTTCTTTGCTTTTTCTCAAAAGGATGTCTTACAACTTAAAATCACGAGAAGGCCCGCCACAAAAATGAATCTGGGAGCGACAGAACTGTAGACGGTAATTTTCACAAATACTTCACATTTCGAATGAATAATTCCACAAATTTACAGTCTATGAAAAAAATATGACATTTAACCTCACTCATACCTTCCAGCTCCATTATAACTGCCATTTTTGATAAGTACCTACCAAATAGGGTGTTATAAGCTTTTTTTCATTGAGTCTGGGTTTAATCCTTTTCCCACTAGTTGAGTTCCTTTTTAGTTTAAATTGTCTTTTTTTTTTATCAGATTCCAAACTAAGCAGGATGACCCAGATATGTCTCGTAGGCATCCGTGATAAAATCTGATTAAATTCTCTTTAAGCAAAGAGGGGAGATTTGCTGCTTTTTCTGGTATCTATGAAGTACTCTCTTAAAGGAGGTATTTGTACTCCACATTGTATTTGAGTTGCAAAGTCATGCTTTATTGCTTTCATGAGTTGAGACTGAATGGATAACAGAATATTTAAACGAGTAAAGAATGATAAAATGGGACTTTAGGAAGATATGAGCACAATCTTTTTGAAGCTTTATTGTGATTTTCTTTAGCTAATTACACATTTTTAAGTCTGTAATACATTTTCAAATATTCTTTTTCCATGAAGAAAATGTAGAAATCCCCAAAACAATCTTCTTCTTTTTTTTAGATTAGAAATTAAATTAATTAAATTAATTAAATTGTAAATTTTAGAAATTATGAACATGATCATAAAATTCTATGTGGCAGGATTTGACTGGTCAAGATTGTGTAAGAAATTCTACATCTTCAATTTTTTTTTCCTTTTTTTTTCAAGATGCTCCACAACCACCAGTTCTTTTGCCACTGTGGCTATTATCCTGCAAAACACTGCCTGCGTATTGCTTTATTATGAGATCACACAGTTGCACTGTTTTAATAGCTGCTTGTTTGCAGCCACGATTACCCATAATAAACCCTGTCCAGAAACTACAGCAGTAGTTTTAGAAGCACACCTGGCTGGTGAGGGTACCAGTAAACAAAGCTCTGACCGTTTAGAACCACGAGAACCTTGGATTTATGCTTTATTCATAAATCACAGAACTTTTCTCATTTCATCTCTCTTTGGTTTCCTATGCACCTGTGCTCACAATGTAGGTGAACTGCACCAGAGTTGACTTAAATACAAGTGTCTGCAGGCAGACCAGAGGTCGGTTAAGCTTTGACATTAACTGTGGTTCAGACTAAACAACCCTGATTTGAAAATGTTCTCAAAACTCCCACAATGCAGTTTTGTATTTTCCCTCAAAAGTGGAGTGTGATTGTTTATAAGGTAACTGATACAACATTGTGGTTTATTTTATTCCACTATACTAATATTTTAGGTTATCAGATGCATACGAGCATATCTGGTGAAAGTCGTGAACTGGTGTGGGCGTGAAGAGCTTGAGGTGAGTTGTACAGTCTTTGAATTGGTCTATTGATACTCTCTGGGGCCTTCACTTTTATTAAACCTTGTTCATGTCCTTATAATTCCATTCTTGTTGCACTTAATGGTAACAAGAGCTCAGTGCGGGTACGGAGGGGCTGTTCTATCCATTAAAATGTTCGACTGCCCATTAAATGCATCTGTACCTCTTTGTAAGTAGCTCGATCCATCAATATTATGGCTGGTATGTACCCTGAACATGGTCCTGGAGAGACTAATAATAATAAGTTTAGTTTCAGCATGAAATATGGGATACTTAAAGCCACGTTTGAGCAATAAAACAGAGGAAGGGGAATAAATAGGGGTATAGACCAAGGATTAAAGATGGGAAAAGCATCCACAACAAAGTAATTTTTTCATGTCGACCAAAACAAATAATCATCAGGATCTGTTTAATGCAGGGAGGTCTTGAAGAGCTGCAGCTTTGTTGTGATTAATTCTTAATAGAACTTTGTAAAGTAAAGTTTCATGAACAGGTTTGTCTATTTTTAAAATCACTTTGCTTTTTATTTCCGAGTCAACATAGTCGGAAATAACACACAAACAGCTGTGGCTTTTACTATCACAGATGCAGGTCTTTCCATTGTTCTGAGCATTTTAACCAGTCAGCTCCATGCCTGACTGAACCGACTTGTTAGCAGATTACTTTCAGCTCAGAAACTGTTTAGAATGTATCCAGGCTCAAAAGCATGCAGGCAAAGACTAGCGAGAAAAAACATAATTTGTGTCTTTTATTGTTTATACTGTATATATTTAAATACCTAACACACAAAACTTTTTTTTTTATTTTTCATTGATCAGATGCAGTGAAACTCTATTCACCATAAGCACAAACAGTAAAGACTTGTGCCAGTTGTAGTGGCAGTAAGGCGTGTTTCTTTCAGGAAAAATATGCCGCCTGGAGCCTGCCAAAGCCAGCATCTGCAGAGTCTGAGCTTTCCACTGTGAAGATCGTCCAGAAGCAGCGAAGGATCTAAGCTGAGTCCTTCAGCTACCTCAGCTCCATCCTGGCCAAGGTAATCACTGCAACCGTGGTCTGTGCCAGTAAATGCTTCCAGTGAGAAGCAATGATGCTTTTCCTCCTTCGAGCACAAGAAATACCAGAGCAGCAACCTAAAACATTACAACTAATCAGCCCTACAAACTTCACCCAGCAGGCCATTCACCTGATCCAGTTTGGAAGTCTCCTGGTCTTGAGTCTTTGGAGAACCCCTTTAGTCTCCAGACTGTCCATTAAGTAAGGGCTGAGTAATACTCTCATGATAGTTTTGACTAAAAAGTGATGGATTGAGCAGAGCTCTTAAATAAAATAATTTTTAGACTAGTTACCATAAGCAGACGTTAAAGTTGAATTTAAATAAGGCTGCTAATTGTGTTGTTTCTGATCTATTTCAATATGTCTCATTTGATTTGAGACAGCTAACAAGTTGTTCACTTTAGCAATAAGCCTGCAGTGAGGGTTGAATCATTTTAATTGCAACAGTAAACTCTGAGGTGCCTCTGTGTGATCAAGCTTCCCCAACGCTTAAATGAACACAATATGAAAAACAACAGCAAATGGTTAATTTAGCAGGTCGGGGAGTTGGGAGAAACCAAAGCCGATAAAGGAGCCTGTTGGTTGATGCAGGCCTTGCTACCTCAGCTGCAAAGCATACAGAGTGGGACAGACTGAAGCTTAAACTACTGTAGCAAAGAAAGTCACGGCTAAAATACACTCCAGTCCTGCCAAAATACCTGAACTTCCGTCAAGCTGCATTTGCCCTGAACTAGAAAAGCTGGTTTTAGTGTTTTTCAGAAAGCAGGATCAAATTTAAAAGTGTCATTTACTGCTTTTATTAATTATTACCCTGACAGTGAGATAGGAATGAGAAAGCATTCCAAGCAGGGAAGGCAAAAGTTGTGGTCAGTACTTTAATCTACTTTAATTTCTGCTAGACCAAGTCTTGTTGACAGTCCTCAATTTTCCTTTCTTATTCATTTTTTTTTTCCTTTTTGATGGAAATAATCCTTTTGGGCAAGGTAAGTTGAACTCTGTCTTGGTTGTGGTCATTACTGTCATACAGGTGAGGAAACTGGCTTACCTAAATCTCCTCCCTGGATTTAAGATTTCCTTACTGTAAATCCACCATCTCGCTCAGTGCTGGATCTCCACAAGGTTGTGTGCTGAGTCTGCTACTGTTCGCTACACACACTCATGACTGTGCCTCCACTCATCACACTATCAGTTTTCAAATTTGCAGACGACACCACCATGGTTGGACTCATTACTACGACGAGTCTGCTTATAGAATAGTGGTGTGAAAAACCTTTATCCATTCACATCAACAAGACTAAGAGGTGGTCATGGATTAGCCTACAACAGGAACACTCAACACATGTACCCCATTGCACAACGATGGCCCTTGTGTGGAGATAATTCCAAAGTCCACATTTCTAGGAACCTACAGTGGGTTCGAGTCTGGACTCTGTGGAGGCCAGACCTAAATCTAAATTCAAAGCAATGATGAGCAGTATGAATAACCCGCTGAACTCTGCCCTCTCCAATCAGAAGAGCTCCTACAGCAACAGGCTGCTAAAGGATTACAGGAAGAGGCAAAGATCTTCCTTTGTACCAAGATCCATCAGACTCCATAATTACACTGTTGGAAGAATATGTTATATGTGATGATATATATCAAGAATCTTTTCATAGTGATACATATTTTATTGATCTTTTATCTTTTTACTCATATTTATTATTTATACTTTTAAATTGTAACTTTATGTATGATGTTTTAGGCTTATTTTATCTTTTTTTTATCTTGTAAGTGGTCTTCAGCAGACCCAACAATTTACCTATGGATGGATGGATGGATGAATGGATGGATGGATGGATGCTGTTTTGATTTGTTGTTTATTTTCTGGATGGCCTACTGTAATTTCTATGCAGTTTGTTTTTCACCCATGACTTTTGATGGTACTTCAACAAGCAACATACTTAAACAAGCAACATTGTGTTCCATTATACAAACTGTAGCTCACTATATTAAGTTTCTCCTAAAAAAAATAAATAGAGATAATTTAGTAATTGAAAATATATCTAAGAAACATTTTCTGTTAAAATATTTTAATGTTAACTGAAAAGTAATTATTTCCTTAGTCTGTAGCTACAGAATGTCTACATACTCAGATGTTTTTTCCTCAGAAATACATGGACTTGCTGGAAAACCTAGGTTGAAACAAACAGTCTTATTTGTGTTCTTCTTTTTTCAGATTTTGCTAATGCTGTTTCTTTTTTCATCTACTCTTTACCAATAAAAAATAAAGCCAACAAGTGACTATATTAATAAAAACCTTTTTAAATTTTAGGATCTGCTCTGTAGGACGTATTTATGAAATAAACAGCTTTTATTTTTCAACAGCAATCATTTGGTATGTATAAAGCTTGAAAACTATATTATGGAAATCTGAGACAAGATAAATTAAAAACGCAATATTTTACCGAGCGAATTTCCTTCAAAAAGTCCGCCTCAGGTGTGCTCGGTCAACAGTTCTGCGTATAAATGCTTATTTCTCCCCATCTTATACAATTCTATAACTAACAAGAGGTACTGCTCTTCAACATCTAAACTTTTCAAACTTGTTCTCTACCTCTGCTTTCTCCTCTTGTTTACTTCAAACCTCCACCCCAGGCGCACACATGCAATAAATGAAAGCCACTGTGATGGACCATAACCCGTTCAAAAGTATCCCCTTGGTCAGACATCATCTTTTTCATGTTGTAAAAGGCCATGGATGGCAGAAAGGTTTTCAAACGACTTGAGCCAAGTGTTTCTGACAGAAGACGAAATCCACCAGCCCAGATGACTTCAAAAAAGAGCCTTTCATCTCATCTGCAGTCACCGAGACATATCATTCAAATCTGAAAAACTGCAGAATTTTAGACACTCCCCAGAAGGAAAAACATATTCGTCCACCAAGGCTCACTGTAAAGGTAAATTCTAGTTAATTTCTAAATTTACAGTCAAAGCTATCCTTCTAGAAATACTGCAACTGTATAAATTAACCCACTAGGATGCGTTAAGCTTTAATTAACCAACCTTTCCGCCTGTGCGTTTGATAATTAGCTAGAACGCGGCTGTGCCTTCATTGTAGAAGTGTGTCTTCTCTGGATATACCACAGGAATAATGAGAAGAATAAAAAGAGAAAACATTTTGAGATGAGCGGAGCTGAACTGCAGCTCTGTAGACGCTGGAGGGGCTTCACGCCGTCTTAGAGAATCAAATGTGTGCTTGTTGGAATTTACAGAAAAGTTAATCTTGCGGCACAGGAACCAGAAAAAAAAAGAAAAGGTGAAGCAAGCTGTAGATTGCTTGGTTTTTTGAAAAGCCAACACTGCTTCATAGGGCTCGGACAAATACGTTCCTAAAGAAAACAGACCTCATTACGGTACATCGATGAGCAGTGGATTGATTTGATCCACTCTAGGACAAAGAATTGCAGCAAATATCCTCCCTATATTTCACATGTTTAACAAACTTCCAGCCTAGACAGCTGGGGTTAACAGATGCTAGCAGTTTGTCAAAGATCGAGCGGCTTCCTTCCTTTGCTCATGTGCTCCATCAGCATAAACTCCCGCTGCAAAGACTGATGCCTTTGGACCAAAAGATGCAAAGGTTGATTGGGCTGATAATCCTCCCCCACAAAAAATGAAATAAATTTGATATTATTTTATCCACAACGTGTGTTTGTGTTATGTAAAAGTTTTGTGATGCTGAAATATGTTAGTGGTATCAGTCTGTTTTTATTTTATTTTTTTGGGATATGCAAAAAAGCCTATTGTGCACACACTAATGCAGCTAACACTTCCAATGTGGCTAGCCTGTAGTGTGTTAAAACAGTTCTTGTTACTGTGAATGTAACAAATGTTTTGTCTTGAGTCGTTAAATTCCACCAAATTAATTGTAAATAGTTATTTTTGTCATCTCTTGTACCTGTATGTTTGTCAGTCTGTCCGGTAGTACTTGAACTCACCACATTCACACGGCATGGATTGACGAGCATGTACACAGATTGCTGCAGGCCTGCTGTGGCTTAGAAAATAAAAAGCCTTAACGAGGTTGGGACAGCTGCTGACTGTTTTCATTCTGTCAGACAAAGAAAGACCTACTAACACTAACCCAGAGTCGTCTTCAATCAACCCCTGAACACAACAAAGTATAACAGGAAATATGACCCAGTCAATAAAGTCTGACTTTTGACAAAATCTCGGACTCTTTTTATTTTCCTCACTTAATGCGCCCTATAAGTTCAGACAATATGGTAGTTCTTTCAGCTGATCAAATGTCGGTTACGCTTAATTTTAAATCATTTTAAAACCCAATCTATACAATGCATCAGTTTTCTCATTCTATCTTTGACTGGGTTTGTAATAATCACTTTTCGCGCAGACTCCAAATGCATCATTGCTTCACTTGGACTTTAAGTATGTTGAATAATGCATACATGTAGAACACTGCTGTTGTATCTAAAAGCTGCCAAAACTCTGCATCTTCATGGTCTCTGCGGCCACAATTGTTTCTGTTGGAGTGAAGCTCTATCACGGCTGCCAGACATGGTATACTGCTACTACAGTTGTGTGTCCACGATGTCTGTGGGCAAAGTTTCACCCTGTTTCTCTACAACGTGCATTCTAATTCTTTTTCCATCACTTTGTCCAGTGTTCCACTGAAGTTACAGTTCATCCCCTTTTCTATTTAGATGCAGTTGCAACACCAGTTATAAAGAAAGTTGGACAAGTTGGGTTAAATTAAGCAGTTTTAATAAACCTAACATAAATTAATTATTGGGATTGTTGAATATTAAAAACATTTGAACACAGATTTTACATTGAATTGCTAGACTTTAACATTGTGTATGTCTATTTTTATCTGCAGAAACTTCAATAATCAATGTTGGACCAATTTCATTGACATCAGCAGGGGAGTGGGTTATCTGCGATTCATATTGTGATTAATTTTAAGATCATCCGCAAAATCCCTTTCTAAATGAAATTTTTGTCTTTACACATAATTCAAATTACAGTTGACAGTTAAATTAGCATTTTGAATATGAAAGAGAGACAATTCAGTCATCTCTATTTGAATGCAACACGAGGCAGAGCTTTGCAGTACATTTACCACATTCTAAAAGTTGGGATGAAGTCAGTCCTCTTTACATGTCATGACCTTCCCCCTATCTGTTTTTGTATTGAACCATCACAAAATTACTTATTTAAATAAACAAATAAAAATAAAATGGAAAATACATCGCTTCAGTTGCAAGAAAATTATCCAAAAAAAAAGAAATTTGACTTTAATTCTAAATTGCCAATTGCATTTAAATTACACGTAGTGGTAATTAAAAGCCACAAAAATGTTGATCTTTAACCAAACATCCATTCACATCTATGAAAACCATTTAATAAACAGATTAAAACCCTCAAAACAGAAGTTTACATTTTAAATTTTAAAAACTGCAAAAGTTCTTCATCTCTGAATTCTTTTTAAAATGCTCTTTTTTTGTCTTGTGTCCTTCCTCGACCCTTTGAAGGTTTTTACACAATCATTGTGATGCTTCAGATCATCACCTGAACTCAAGAGCAAAAATACAGATTTTAAACAATAAGAAAATATTGATCGGGGAAAGACGAACCTTTTTTTTTTTTTTTTACCTAATTAAGGGTCAGTGTTCATTACTAAGAACAATTCTTGGTTAGACATCATGTTCGGGAGCCATAAAAGAAACCTTAAAAAACCGTTTCGGCATTTCACCAAAGAAATAAAGAAAATGTTGTGAGAACGGAAGTTTGTAAATGGTGAACATTCCAAAACATATTTACTACATCTGTCAGGAAGACTTACCGTAGCTGACGGAACCATAAAAAATCCACTCCAGCAGTAAATTCCCAAGAAAAATGTTTAGCTGTCAGTTAACCCTTTGTGCCTGTAACATCATAAAGCACATTTTGAAAACAGATTTAGAAAAATTGACTTTGTGCATTACTTGCCCAAGGCCAAAAGCAATAGAAAAAGATTTTCTTTCATTGATTTTTTTTTTTTCATTGGTTGGGTTGGTAAAGGTTTGATGTGCTCAAAGTGCACACCAATAATCCAGCAGGACATTGATTTAAAACTCATCAGTGAGTTATAAATGTCTCAAACAAGATGAATGAAATGTATGGATAGAGAGGATCTAGTTGGATTAGTTAACGTTTGGAGTTGCGTCTGACTGCAATACAGCATGACATTTAACAGGTCCTTCATAAAGTAAGCCTTTATTTCTGTTTCTTAGTAAGATTCGGTCAAATGCAAACCCACACAAAGTGTTATAAGCTCACTTACAGCAATTGTTGATCCTGCAAAGTTGCTAGTTAAGATTCACAGGCTTTGAGAGCCACAAACCTTCCCTTAGAACTTAGCTTACAACTGATTATGCGTATTTGGCAAAAGAACCTGCAAATTTCCTCTTTAATTTTTTTGAAAACAATCTTTGGCTATCTGTGTCCTGTTGCAGTAATATTCCATGCAAAATGAATTTGTCTCATTCCTTGTTCATATGTCAGAGGGTCTTGCAGAAAATCGCGAGGATTGTCATGCCGAACTGTAGCTGTAACCAGAATAGGTGGATTCAGTGGAAAGCAGCCAACTACTACAATGTTTTATGAAATGTGCAACCATGAATATTGCCAACAGCTTGTTAGGAAGATGATCATAACTCTTTGATCGAGAACAAATGCAGAACAGAAGAGTCAGTAAAAGGGGACTATCGTGTTGCAAACAGCATTGATAAGAAATCATAATCTTGAATCAATACCAATACAAAGGTTAATCTTTACATTCCATTTTAAGGGTTATGCAGCTGCAAAGTGTGTAATGCTTTTTAAGAGTTTCATCGAGTTTAAGCTAAAACATAGGCATCTTGCTGTTACTTTACCTCATCTAAATGTGAAATTTAAAAGTTACAGCTGCCTTAGTATATGAAAAAAGAAGAAATTGAAGGTTGGCTATATGTAGAGTAAAATATAGATTAAAGTTCCAAGGTCCACCTGCTTTTTTGCTGTTCAGGCCTCGTAGGTCAGCTCTGACCTCCAGAATATCAAATGAAAGCTAAAATGATATTTTTTTCTGCAGCAAAAAGGTTGCAATACAATGAAGCATGGTCCTTTACATTTGTTAAAGGAAATGAAAGTGTGTGTGTGTGTGTTGTGGAAGGTGGGGAGGGGTGCTCTCATCTCCTGCTGGAGGTGATTAAATTGCTTGACAGTGACAGTGTGAAAAATACAGACTGATTCTCAGTTCAGCCCAGCTTATAGGTCAAAGCAACATCTCTCCTTTTTTGTGACATAGAAAGAAATATACTATTCCAGGAAAATAGCAGTTATGCATTTTAATGTTGTTGTTCTTTTTTTGTTTAAGGCGCTATAGTGACAAAAAGACAATAAAGTATCACCTAAGTAATATGCGTACACACTTACCGGCACATTTATGCTGTAATCTAGGTAAAATAAAACACCTACCATCCCCTGTGATTCAATATTAGCCTGCCTCCGAGAACAACTAGCTAAATGTTGGCAGTGGGGCCTGTTTGATTTCTAATTTAAAGTCAAATTGAAAAACACTGAAATTGCCAATCTAGCACAACTTGCTCGATTACATTTTTCATTTGTGCGTTATAGTTTCTACTCTACAGGGAACAATGCTTGATGTCCTCATTTGCATGGTTTACATTCCACTGAGCACTCTCTCTTTGAGCAACTGCTGCAGCTCTATTTGAGCTGAGTTGACCGTGTTTGAATAAAGTTTGGCTAAAATGAGCCAGTGTTCTTCCCTTGATTCACACTAATTATGCCGCAGCGTTTCAAATGCATCACCAGCGGTTGTTTTTAACTCTACAGCAGCAGTTTAACCCCTCGGGATCAGGATGGGTTTGTTTTCATGTTTTTGGATCGGAATGGGTAAACATGTAGGGGGGGGGGATATATTTATTGTATATATGTTGCTTATTAATGTCTGAATGTGTCGATTTGCTGGAAAAACCAAAAACCTGCACAATTTCTGTTGATTTTCTTTTCAACTTTCAGATGCCAGGGGAGGTTCTATATCTAGATTTAAAAAAAATATCTACTGTGTCTGATAAATTGAAAAATCAATTAATGGCAATTCTCAAGGTTGAAGCAACAGTACATTAATAGGTTATAAAGAAGCCTTTGAAATTCAGCTCCTTTAATCTAACTACTAGCATTGTGCTGCTTTTCCTGTTATACTGCAGCACACCCCCATCCTTCCTTCATTTTTCTAGCCTCAGGAGCCTGAGCCTCTCCAGAGGCCTCCACTTCTGTACAAAAGTGGCATTAATGAACTCTTTAGCTTGCGCAACTGCTCTCAGGAAAAGGGAAAAGTACAAAAGAAAATACTTCTGATGCTTTGTTTTTTCTTTTGATTTTAGAAAAACGATCAGAGACATTCCTGAGTCACTAATTTCGAACAGTGAAAGGGAACATTTTGACTGTTTCATCCCCACAGAGTTGGGGAAATAGCTAGAGTGAGGCATAAAAAGGAAGATCATTCTGCTTTGACTGTCAGATAGGGAGAATGGCGGGACGGGAATGAGCCTGGGGGCCCGCACTCTGGATTCTCTTTATAGCTTTGCCATCCCATGCAAAAAGGAATTTTGAATGTAGCTCCTACATATTTAATACACAACTTGTTTCACAGATGTTTCTCCAGACATTTTCTGCCTCATAAAAAGGTTATATTATTTTTTAATAAGCCAACATCTCCTGTTGTTATGAAGATAAGTTATAAAGCCCATCAAGTTTTCTTTGATGTGAATGCTAACAGATATATGCATAAGCTGGAATGACAGGGCAAACGCATGCAAGCTCAGGGCTCCCATGCAACTTCTCTAGGTAGCAATGGCTGATGCAGATCACCCAAGGAAACCAGGAGTATTGCAATAGTGTGTACTAAGAAAAAATTAAGAAAGATGTATGTTTTTGTTTGTTTTCACTAATCGGAGATTGAGCTAAAAGTATGTATCAACTGGACTTCTTATCTTACTTGTCCAGTTTCAGTAAAAGAAAAGAAAACGTTTGTTTTGTTACAATTACTACCAAAAAACTGTTATGGATCTTCTTATACAATTCTTCTCATTACAATAAAATTCCACATGCTCCTTTCAAATGTTTTATCTGTATAAATGATTCTTTCTGATTTAAGTCCTTTGATACTGATACTGTGGTTTCTTCTACATTACAGGTTTACAAGGCAGTAAATGACACAAAGGCAGACTGAAAATGGAAAAAGGCAATAATTGACTGACAATGATGTTCTAACCTCTTTTACACTTTGTGTTTACAGACATGCGTTGTCTCTGAGCCTTTTTTTTAAAAAGCAGCAAGATGTGATCCACCCGTCAGAGTTGTGACCCATAAGTGTAGCTCTGGTCAAAATGTTTAACCCTTTAAAACCTGTTTACCATGGAGCAATGTGGGCTTCAGTGTCTTGCCAAAGAGCACTTTGACACATGGGCAGGCAGGAAAAGAGCCTGCGATCTTCTGATCAGAGAACGACAGTTGGGCAAAAAGAGTTAAAACAAGCTAAAAAGAAAAAAGATTCTAACCTTTTTTCATAAAACTTAAATGTGTGTTTCACAGTTATGCTTTTGTGAAAATACACTTGAACAAGGACAAATATCAGCTCAAATTTAGCTGGACCAACATGCAGAACTGCAAGCACTAGGCCAATAATGTGTTCATGGTAAACGTCGGGAAGTATGTGGTCAAGCAAAAAGGGGGACAAAAAATCTTGCAAATAGCTTAAATAGTTCTATGGTCGCCCAGTGTTAAGCCGATTTGGAGCTCAGAAAAGCAGCCTGGCACTGATATGCAACACTTTACAGTACAGTTTAAACCAGTGTTGACATTGGGCAGATGAGTTAAGTGGTGTGCTGATTAGGCCAACTATTGTAAAATACAAAATATAAGTGTATGAGCCATGCAGGAGCTACGCACAAATAAAAGATAAGAACGGGTTTCATTATTAGAGTGGAAGTCACACAGGGATTTCTGAATGTCTAAGCTTCTCTTCAGTGTCTCTAACTCCTAAAACCCATTGTGATATCCTAAAGACTGTGGACTTGCAGTGAATATGCCCACAATACACTTTTCTGGTTTTTCATAGGAGCAAATTTAATAGGGTGCTATTTCTCTCACCCACTTTGGAGGAGCTTTTAAGGAACACCTTTGAAAGTGTTGGAAGTCTATTATAGGCCTTTTAGTGGCATGGATTCATGCTGAGTTGTGAAAGTGCTGATATGGAGCAGTACAGGTCTGTCTGTGCAGTAACAGGAGCAGGTTTCATTTATTTGAATCTGTAATCGACCACGCTGAATCCTACTATGTATTTTTAGCCATTTTCTTCCATAATGAATAAGGTTATAGTATTTTCAGTATTGCTTTGAAAGTACATTTTTTGTTTTATTCTGGGATTGGAAAACCGAAATCGGAGGATTTTTTTTAGGGTAACTACCTTCTAACGGGTTGAACTCTGCGCAAAACTCATTGACTTCTGATCACTTAAAAAAATAAAAAAACTTTGATGCACAACGTGGGTTCAAAGTGAAATTTTATTTTTGATATATTTGCAATAATTTAATATTTTCATTCAGAAGTCAAGCTTTTCTTCAATTAACGTGTTTTAGAGTCATGTGTGAGGACACGATCTTTTTATTTATTCTTTTTTTTTTTTTATAATAACTGCTTTTGGTAACACTACCCCTCTAATGTGCGGCATGGGTACAAAATGACACGTATTCATTTTCTATGTATTTTCTTACATGGCTCAGTATTTACACGATATAACTTTGAAATAAACTACAATTGATAATTTATTCCTCCATATATGTTGTAAATATCTTGTTTTGTTTGCCACAAATAATCATTTTCATTATTTCTTTCCTATGGTATGAACAAGCATAGCTTTTGTATTTCTCCCTCAAGGTTTCACACATGGGTCAGAAAAGACCCAAGTGCATTTGGAGTCAAAAGACAGATAACAGGTCAACACAGATCTCACCTTTCTATCTCTCAATACATGTAAGTACTGTTTTTCAATTGTTCGAACATCATTTTAACAGTACCTACAAACATTTTAGATGATATTTGTGAACTGTATATAATATTTGATTAGGTTTAGTTATTTTGATAATGAGTACAATATTTGTTAGAAAGATTCAAGTAATTATTAGCTAGCTAGTGGTTTTTGCTAGTGGTTGTGGGAAAGGTACTGACAGATTTCTCCAATAAGAAATAATAAAAAATTTAAAAAAAAACTCATCCAAGTAGATTTTGGAAATGTCAGATGGTGATGATGATGACCCAGAATATTTGCCTCAGCATCAAGCTGGACTTGTGGGAGTGTCTGGAAATCCAGTCATCCAGCAAGAAGAAGAGTCCTCTCAAGATTCCAGAAACTCAAATGATGAATCCTCTCAAGAGGAAGCTCTGACCAACTCAAGTTGGCTGAACAAAACAGGATTATACTGGGATGAGAATCCCCCAAATCATGGCAGAACACACAGCCACTACATTCTCAGGAGCTGCCCAGGCCCTTCCTCTGGGTTTTACCTAAAGACCCTTGGCTCGTAAGCTCCTCGAGAAGAACCTGACCATTGTTGACACTCTTTGCCAGAATAAGCTGGACATACCACCTATCATGAAGCCATCTAAATCACGGGAGATTCATAGCTCTGAATTTGGATTCAATGGCAACATTACCATGGTGAGCCATGTGCTGAAGAAGAGAAAAGCTGTTGTCCTCTTAAGCCCCATGCATGATGAGCTATAACAAAACAAAAGGGGTGTGGACACAATGGATCAAATGGTTAGAGACTGTTCATGTCAGTGGAGGACACAGAGGTGGCCCATGGTTCTTTGGTAGACCATGCTGGATTTTGCCACCCTCAATGCCTAC
This sequence comes from Oryzias latipes, assembly GCF_053564925.1. NCBI lineage: Eukaryota > Metazoa > Chordata > Actinopteri > Beloniformes > Adrianichthyidae > Oryzias > Oryzias latipes. The sequence goes on along the minus strand of NC_136237.1, from coordinate 28,878,527 downwards.
ACAAGCTACACTGCACAACACCCTGGCTATATGGGGGATGTCAGCAATGCACGTCGGCTTTTTACCTGTGTGCAAAGAGAATAAACACCAAATTATAATTTCTGAGGCCTGTGAAAACTGAGGTGGCAATTTGTGTAAATGGATTTGCCGCACCAGTTTACAGTTGATAAACTACTAATAAAGTTCAGATTGTTAGACATGTTATGTTATCAGAGGTACGCGTGACAAAATGAACTTTGAAACAAATAATATTATTATATCATTAAGTCATTTTATTAAAATCACAGTTTAATGAATAGGTAATTTTTGCCCAGGAGGGGGGCACCCCAGGGAGAAGGGGGCCCACAAGGGTTGTTGTAGACATGGCCCGACCAGGCTCGGCCACAGATGGAAATTGGCGAGGCCCAGCACCCGGCGGCAAGGACCAGAACCCACCAAACAGGGACACAGACACCCCCGGCTCAGGTGTGATATGATCCCCGACTTCTGGCCTTACCATTTCATTTTCCATGAAATGGTAAAAGAAACAACCAGCTTCCCCAAGACTTAGTAATTGTCATGTTAGGTGGTTAAGGACGTTACAATTGTTTACTTCGTCAGACAGTCATTGTTGTGTGCTTTTATGGATCCGCCATTAAAAATCACTTTCATCCAGTTGACCACAGGGCAACAAGGCCATTTCTCTTTGGATTGCCACTGATTTTTTTTTCTTTTTCTTCTGTCTTTAAAACATTGTATGATACAGTCACAAACATGTAGTTTCTGAGGTTTTAATTTTGCTGTTTATTTTGCCTTTTTCCGACATATTGCATGTTTTTTTTCTTCCTCTGTCATTTTTCTTGACCTACTTTTAAATCTCCTACATTTTTTTTACATTGTTGCCATTGGTCTGTAATTTCTCCATATTCTAGCTAATTGTCAGAAACTGTCTGTATAACTGCCCGTCATTTCAATATTTTTTGACTTACACTAATATCAGTATTAGATTCAACAGAAATCTGTCATAATGACAAAAATGTGTGTGCATATAAGACTTTTTGCATGTGTGTTTTTGTGGCAATTTAAAGAAAAGGAATGTGAAGGGTGTTGATTATCATTTTAACAGAAAAAAACACTTTCAACTATTATTTCACATAAATCCAAAACCCATAAGCAGGGTAAACAAAGGATGAGGGTTTAGGAAAGAGGATATTTTTACTTGTTATCTTGCTTGTTGATGATTAGTGTCAGATTGAGGTGGATGTCTCTCTAAAACAGCATGGATGAATCTCTAGCCTTTAAGCTTCAGTTTATCTGCAGAACAGCCCCACAATGGTCAGACAAACAAATATAATGTAAACAAAAAGAACTATTGCACAAGTAAAACTGGGCTAGTTCTGGTCAAATAGGTGGCCTCTACATTGCAACAAGATGAAAACAAAAGAGATTTGTGTCTATTTGAAATTTTGGAGAGATGCAGGATTTATGTCTGCTGTCACTAAGATCAATCATGTTGTAGATCAATTATGATCAAATATATGCATTTGTTTATGTATTAATTTAGAACTATAAATTAATACATTGAGCCTGCATTTGTATTGAGATATGATGTGTTTGTTTGTCACATTTGGAATAAATAAAAAAAACATTTAAACAGAAATATAAAAGCATATGGAGTTAATGTAAAGCAGAAATATCCAGAGAAGCTTGCAGTATGTGGTTTTAGTTGGCCAGCTGGATGCACACAGACATGTGGTGTCCACACTGTGGAAAATATGTTTTTGGCACAAATGTTTATTTGCATGTTTTTATTTTTTTGTCAAACTAATACATCTGTTGTTTTATGAATTAAACACTCTCTGTGTTAAGTACTCTTCTCTATTAATGAAAGAAACTAGTTCTTTATATTTCATATTTATTTTGATGTTTTGATCATTGCTGTCATTGCCAGTTATCTTAAAACAAGTTATCTCTATTTGGACATTGACCAGAAGAATGCAATTATTAAAGTACAAAGTGCTCTAAAGAAATACCAATGCCTGTGCAACATACAGGAATAGGCCAATACATAAAAAAATAAAGGTACGTGAACATTTTATTGGTGAAAATGTAGCTTATAAATTAATAAATACAACCTAAATAAAATGTATGGAAGTACATTTATTAAAAGTAATATTGCAGAATTTAAACATTTTAGATATTTATCTTATTTGTATGAGGATGGACAAAACTGTTCTATGCTGTGTCTTGATTATGTCAGCCATGTTTATAGCCTCATTTGTTGTATGTACAACTTTATAGAGATGAAAGATTAACAGGAGTCAGCTGTCACTTGAGATCAAATACCTCTTTAAAAAACTCCAACCAAATCCCCAAATGAGAGAAACTGAGTGTGCAACTGACGAGAAAAAAAATGAAGGTGAAAGTTAACACATCAATTGTTCTGCGCACAGCTTAATAGTTAAGTCAATTTGATGGTCGCAACTAGTTGTAAAGCACTTTCACAGGCTGATCACTTGACCATGTCGGCCTTTGCAGGTGCAACCTGGAGAGAGGAGTGAAAGTGATCTTTCTCTGTTTTCTGGTAATGTGATGCAGATGGGTAATTGGTGAAGAAAAACAAATCATGGACTTTTAAAATTACCCTTGTCTTAAAAAAAATGATGACTTGAATTTTGTGCCATGTTACATTTAGATTTAGTCTTGTATTTTTGTTTATGTTTGTTTCGATTCAGATAAGATACCCAGGAAAGATTAAAACCACAAATTTTCTTTTTATAGAGCTTCCATATATTCAAAACTTTCCAAATCATTGATTCAAGCTACAGAAAATGAGCAGTGGAAATGAGGGACACTGGAGCTTACAGAGGATCGTCTGCAATCGAGCAAGAATGCAGCTCAGCAAAGTCTCCCTACAATATTAATTATAACAGTGCGTTATATTTATTACCACAATCCATCAGAAGACAGTTATCAGGGTATGTCTTTCTGCTGCGAGAAAATGCATATTCGTGATAACTGGGAGCTAAATTATAGTGGCTCAGGTACATGCATGATTAAACAAGCTCAAAGTCAGGCATGTGCCTGCTCCCGAAGTTGTTTTAGCTCAGGAAGGAAGCCGAGGGTTTGATTTTATTTGAATGTTCCACATCCTGCATAGCAGGCTGCAGACTGCAAGAGATGAATAACACAGCATGGGGTTTCTGGGACCAGTCCTGTTCTACTGTGCCACTATGACTCCACGGGACAATAATAAACCAGCATAAACACAGCCTGTCATTATCTGCATGCAGTGTTCTGCTGACGAGAGCCGAATTTCAAAATTTCTTAAATTTTGTTTTACACCGCTAGATTCTCCTCCACTTGCTTTCCAAATCACATAATGGTGCCCCTCTGAAAATGACAAATGCTGGTCTCTGTTCACTTCCTTGCTAACATAGTGTAATGTGTTTTGGCATGTTAAAGACTACGTGCAAGCTTAAAAGGACATGTCACCTGCGACATCTACATTGGACCGTTTATGCGATCAATGTGAGTCCGCTGATTCTGAAGTAGAGAAAAGCGGTTCATATTGCCTTTGTGCTGATTTGTAACACTTAACGTTAGTTAACACTTTACGTTAGGAAAGTGCTACATATCAGCGTAATGTTAAGTGCGTAAACAGTTTTTATGGTAGTAAAGAATCTGAACACTGGAGCTAAAGGTAAAAGAACAACATGCAAACAATGATCTTAGTCTGCTTTATGTGGTTTGAATCGTCTGTTACTGCTATTTGCAATGCAATACACCGACATTACCAACATGGGCTCTTTAAAAACTAGATTTTAAAGCCAACAGATCATTGCGCCTACTTTGATCTGCCTTGATCAATGCAAGGTTAGGATCCCCAGTGACACAAGTTGTGCTTATAGTAGATCCAGGACTGCCTAAAACCAAACTTATTTTTAAAAGTGTTACTCAAAAAGGAACACAACCATGTAAAAGATTAATTTCATCATGAAAAAAAAAAGTTTATTTCGTGTCAATACCTTTCTATAGTTCAAATGATTACAATTTAAAGCCCAACTCTAATCATCTTTTGATATGATTTAAGCAAAATTAAAAAAAACTGTGTCTTTTTGAGGACAACGTTTCTGCAGAGGGCCAGGATTTCAATAGAAATTTGCCTCTGAGTTGTTTGGGGGACTGTTGGTGCAAACTAAGCATTCCCAACATCCCTTTCACTGCTGTAGATGAAGCAGAAAAAACATCAGTTATTACGTCCTCTAAAACCTTAACTTGTCTCTCAGACCCAATCTCAACTAAACTTAAAAAAAAAAAAAATCCCCCTGATTAATGAATCCATATTTGCTATAATAATTACATATCTAGAAACAGGTTATGTATTACATTCTATTAAAATGTGCAGTTGTTAAACCTCAACTCCAAGCTTTTTCAAACTACCTTTGTCATCTGCTCCCAAATCACAAATCAAGTCATAATTTGAATAAAGACATACTCAGAAACGAAGTTTAAATCTTAATTTTATTCATACATGTCCTTCATCATCAGAGAAATGCTACGAAAACAAGCAACATACAAAAACACTTTTTTCATTGGAGTTGGTTTTTAAGGACAACATGCTGCATCTGCTTGTTCCAATCAACAATAAAAGGTTTTTGCAAAACCCAGAGAAATAACAATGAGGTATAATGCAAAAGATAGGCATAGCCCAGGGGTTGAACAAGCCAACAACTGGTAAACATAAAGAGCAAAGACAAAAAAGGCGTTGGTATGCATAAATGTGTTTTCTGCCAAGAGAATAGGATTGGGGTCGAACTGGGATAGCATTTGTGAAATGTTTGAGCCATGTTTATTCAACCTATTCTCATTCCTCCCATGTGAAACACTTCCATTTTATAACAGCTGGTAGCGTGTCGGCGCTACACACTCTTTGTCCTTTTGGTGTTGGTTCTGTGGCACATCAGAGACAATTTATTTTTTTACACCAGAAGCTCTTTCTTCCATATTAATGAGAGATAAAATCCACAAAAGGAAGTTAAAGGGTGGAAATCTCCCATAGATGTTTATTTTGCACGCAAGCAGCTTAACTATTCTTAATAATTAATTACTGCTCACTATTCAGTTCCACATAGTACTGTTTGACAAAGAAAATTAATGAAGAATGAAAACTAAGATTCATAAATAACACTTCGTTATCTCTATGCATATAAAGTTGCCTGGCTGAAAACCACCATGACAACCAAGGTCAAAACACAGCTTTGAAAAAAGTGACGTTTTCATTAAAAAGTCTTAATTCCAATTTCAACTTGTTTGAGATTTGTTGAAAAAAACCAGGATGTGCAACAATACTAGTTTGTCATAAAATTAGCTTTTTACTGACAATTCAAGTACTCTCCCAATACAGAGCTTTTATAAGGGCACTGGCTTTTTTTTAAAGGAAGACACTACTACTGCTCGGAGCAAAGTACAAGGGGGAAAAAATGGTTTGATGCTCTGTTTGGAAGTGCTTCCTCAGAAATGTGGCACTGATGTGGGTTGAGAAGTTAAGAGTCATGATTGTAATTCTGAAAATTAACAAACGGATTAAACACAGGTAATATTAAGGGCCCATTGTAAGCCACAGAATCATTATTTCAAACCAACACTCTCTTCTGTTTGGTAAGTAAATAGTTTCTACATCCTTATAAAAATGGACTCCCGTGTAGGCATATTCGCCTTTTTCATATACAAAGCTATTTCACTAAGGTAAAACATTATTCTCAGGTAACTTTTTTTGTAATGAATTAAAAAAATCATGCATAGAATTAAACTCTTTTGTCGACCTGGAAAAATGAGATTAAATCTTTTAACAGAAGGTTAATAGCACATCGAGTGTCTCCATGCTTAGTAGCTTGACCCTCCTCTTTTCTTTTGTGTCATTTACTTTTTCTGCCTTTTTTTCCCCTCGTCTCTAAAACAAGAGCTGGTACTGATTATGATAAGTTTTAGACTTAAACAATAAAACTTTAACGTGTTTTATTTTTATTTTTCAAATTGTTGTGCTCTGTTGTTTTTTGTCTCTAAAATCTCATTATATGACAAAACACACTAAAATGTACAGATGGAATTTTTTGGTGCCATCTTTTGTGATGTTTTCATATTGACAAAATATTTACTAACCTTTTCTTGACCTTTTCCTAATATACCAATTCTGAAAATAACCCCCAAACTAAATGTGATTCTTGAAAGACTTTCAAAAAGGTTGTGTGGACCGAGCTAATTGTCCTCCCAAAATCGCATGTCCTCCCAAAGTAAGTCATCAATCGAAGGTTTGTCCTCACAAGTCTATAAATACATGTCTACACAGACACAAACATTGAGGCAAAACTAACAATATTGTCTAAATTACATTCCTTTAACTAATCAATATTTGATACATTAACTCACCTGCTGTTCTAAACAAGTAAATCAACAATTGAAAATGAATGTAAACTTTTTTTAAACACTATAATGTTTTTTGTGTACTTTTTTTTTAAAGACTGTGCTCCCATTAAGGGAGAGCAACCTTTTTAAATCTTTAAATAATGCAGTTAACAAAGCACTTATTGTGGAGCTGTGTTCCATTATAACAGAAGATGTCATCTGGTTTAAATAAAAGAACTAGCCCGCAGATTGTGGAGCTCTAGTGAATGTTATTGTGGTGTTTCTTTTCTAAATCACTACAAGAGCATGTCTGTTTCATATTTAATATCCATCAAACGCTGTTGGCTTTTGGATAAATGCATTTTCCATTGAATTTGAAGGAAATCTGAATATGTGTCATTTCAATTTTAATGTTTGGAAAGTACTTAAAAATGTACTAGCAGATTAGGAGATTTATTAGAGACAGAAAGTCTAATTTTGTTTGTTTCACTTGATTTATTAAATCATGTTTTTCCATATTGTGGATTATTTATTTATGCTATTTCTGGTACAAGGTTTGTTTTGGGCCCTGCAACGACCTGACAACCTGCTCAGCATATACTCCGCCTATAGCTGAGTTGGGTACAGTAACCCCATGATCCTGAAAGGGCATCAGTGGTAAAACAGGTGGATGGTTTGTTCAGGTATGATAATCATGTGTAATAAGAAATGTAAAAAGGCTGGTTATTTTTTCTTTAATTCTTTACTTTAGTAAGCTGATAATACGAAATAAAGTGTTTTCCCTCAAATAGAGACTGAATTATATTTTTCACCAGATCTGTCAAATGTAAGGTATATTTTCTATATTTTTATATAACTTTTGTCTTTCATTTTTTACTTTAGACAAACCTGTTTCAAGGGGCTGCAAGTTATCTAAACTTGTAACGGTTGGCTTTCCCTATAAACATAAAATGTATGAACATACAGCTGTTTCAATGGAAAACACAAAATTTAGAGTTTTAGAGCATTGTTTCTCTCATAAAATTTAATTTTTGTGTCCAATCACTCCCTATTTAAATTCACAATAAACCTCTTCACATACTTCTCTTGCATTTCTTGCTATTTTCAACTCCTATAAGTTGTACAACTCTTTAACAATTAGGTACGTTTTAGAATTTTGTTGCAACATTGTAAATGTGTACAAAATTCAATCAACATGAAACTGAAGCAGGAACCCTCTGCATATGTTATTGGGTAGTTTGGATACTTCCTTAAGAAAATGAATTTCTGTAGTTGCAAAGAGTCCCAGTTTGATAAAACCCTTGAGCCCTGTCCAACCAACTAATAAAGAAGAGCTGACACATAGCACACTGATTAACCCTTGTGCTAAGACCCCCAAAAAGCTTCCCAGAGTCAATGCAAGGTGCTTTGGTAAAATTTGCAATGTAGTAAATATATTTTTCCAGATCCAATGGCTGACCTTCCTTACTTTACACTGGATCTCAAGTCAATATTCAAAGCATTAGAATGTCTTGGTTAGATTTTGTCATTAAGAATTGGCTCTTTTAAGCCATATGATGCCCTTAACAATGTTCAAATTATTCTTCAGGGAAACTTGAAGCACAAAGGTTGAGCTAGAAGATGTTTCACTACAACAGGAGACATGAGGTCATTTATGGCCTCTTACTTCAGAGGTGTGGCAAAAGTTAATAAACTAGATCAGGGGTGCCCAAATCTAGGCCTCGAGGGCTGGTGTCTCACAGGTTTTCCAAGCATTCTGCCATTGATGCTCTTTATTGGCTAAACACACCTGATCCAGCTAATCATCAGTAGTTAAGGCAGGAAAACTAACAGGAGCCCAGCCCTCAGGGCCTAGATTTAGGCACCTCTGAACTAGATGTTATTTAAAGGTATGACTAGATCAGTCATCCAGTGCCTATTCGAGTGATTGGCTTAGGAATTATTACTTACCCTAGTATTCTGGACAGAACAGGGTTGTACAAGGGAGATGTCTCAGACCCCTACTTCTGTTTATTTAAATTTTTTCCAGATTTATATTTCTCCAGTTTTAAACCAATATAATGCACACTTTATTATTTAACAACTTCAAGTCCCCATCAGCTGTTAGAACTGATGATGCTACTTGAATGAGCAGTAAAATGTTTTCTGGATCAACCTTTTAAAGTCCAGTTTACCTGATGAACAGAATCCTGACACAACATGACCTGTATAACTGAGGTTGTTAACAGACATATTACATAAAGGTTGTTCTAGCCAAGGTTGGTCATGCTGAACTAAACAGGGCTCCAACCAACAGATTCTTTTTTAATAATCAATTTGTCCCTCAGCCAAGTTAGAGAGCCCACACAACTTATCCACCAAGAATCTGTGTGGTGTAGTAATCTTCAAACCTGCTGTGTAAGATGTTTTGAAATATGCTTGTGGTAACCTACATTGACTTCCACTTTCCATTTAGTGTGGACCCACTGCAGTTTGTGCATAGAGCAAACTGGTTCACAGGGGATGAGGATTCCCCTCTATTCCACCTCAGTGCCTCAACGGCAAGACTAAACCCGTACTAGAATCCTACTGCTTGACTTCAGATTGACATGTAACACAATATTGAAACTGGACACAAAGTTGTTGCTGCTGAAAAACCTGTTCATATAAATAATTTATGAAATGTATGAACGAGAAAAGACAAGGTTTACATTTTGATGTCTGATGTCTTAAGCAGTCAGTAAACCATCCGTTTTTTACTTATCTGAGTTCTCTGTTTTTTCATTTCAATACAAACCACCATGAAAGGTTTGCTGAAGACTCTATAATGTAGGCCTATTATGTCATATAATAGTGGCAGACTACTGCACAACACACCATGCTCTTAGCACCTGCAATACAAAGGCAAACATAACAGATTTTTTGAAAACCTTTTAATAATGGGGAAAAGGGTGCAGTTCTGGAGGTTCTTCATGATGGACATGTTGAACTTAGACTACAACGCCACAATTTTTTACCACAGGGGTCCTTCCTGCTGTACATGCTCTTTGAACTCATTATGCTGGGTAAAATGTTTTTTATTCATCACTGTTCTAAATAATTCCTTGTGATTCTTCATCCTTGCCGTTTTCTGAACCAGAAAGGTAAGTGTGTTTTCTTAAAAGGAAGAAAATGGCAGTAACAGAATCTAAGTCTGAACAAAGTATGATTTCTCTCGTAATAGAAAGGAGATCTGCTGAGGAGACTGAAGAGGTAGTGACTAACAAAAACTAAACGGATGGAGGTAACAGTGAGGTGGAAACCAATATTTACCATATTTTTTGGAATAAAAGTAGTTTTTTTTACATTTATTTATGATTTTTTTTCTTCTTGTTGTTCTCTGTTATGCATTTATTGGCTGCAGCAACTCTGGAGAGACTTATAGTCTAAAAAATACAGTATTTATCATATATTTAAAAAAAAAGTTGTTAGAATGTTGAAACAGCACAAAAATGGGGGCTTGAAAACAGGCAGGATGGCAGATTTTGAGGACCAGTAAACAATTATAAACAGTAAACTTCTTTTTTGTGCAATGGTTTGCACTAAATTCAATTTGTTGCATTTCATCTTTTTTATTGTTCTCTTACAACAATAAAAACTTGCATATACGTATATATAGAGAGAGATACACCTCTACCCCTTGTGCTATCTTAGATGACTCCACCCTTACATTGACGTGTTCTCCCTACCATGACAAAAGTGGATAAAGGTTGAAAGATTTCATGTAATCCATGGACACCAGTGAAGATCACAAATCATTGAAGAAAAAAGGTTCAGCGCACTGTCTAGTGGGTCTAGATGACCCAACTACCCAATGTTAAAGTGCCTAGGATAGCACAAGGGTTACACATATAATGTTGCATGCAAATACTGTGTGCACATGAAAAGCTTGAAATACTTTGTTCCTTCAGTGTGAGAAACTGACAATGAACTGACACAGTGTGACTTCAGGTCCGTCTCCCTGGAGAGCAGCACCGGTTAAGGAGCTTGTTATTGATCTAAGTAGGCTGAACAAAGAGAGATGGAGTGCAATCAGGGAGGAACCTTTGCCCTGTTCAGCACTTGTGCGCCCCAGCAGACAGGACTGTTAGTCTTTATCTGCTCTACACCATGACAAAAAAAGAAAAAGTTGAAGGGGTTCTATGCTTGTTTTAAACGCTTTTGATATTTATTCTCAGTGCACAGGAATAAGCATAATTAAAGTTTGTATGAATCTATTTTCCAAGGGCTATTTGCTAACATAGAATTTTATTAGGTCCATCTTTAAAAGCAAATATGTTTAACCTTTATGCATTTAAAAAAATTCAATAAATCATACACATAATGTCAGTATTACTGAATGAAAGCATAATTTATAAAGTGCATATGGTTATGGCCTTCCGTGTTTCAATGCCAAAAACACATTTATTGGGACTGTTAAAGCCAATCTAGTTTTTAGAAGAATTAGTAGAAATAGTTTGCTTTTATGTCGTCCATAAAGACTGAGGAAAAGTGTGAGAAAAGGAGGCAAGAGAGGGCTTTGTGTCACTGCTACACACTGTGGCACTTTGATCGATCTATGCAGCATGTGTGAAGAGTTTTCAGGCTCTCACTGGGACGAAAAGCTTATAAATCATGTACTGTAAGAACATATAATGAAAGTTTTAAAAGAGTGTCAGATCATATTTGAATTTAAAGTCTTTGGTTGACAAAACGCTTATTTAGAAGTGATAATCTAAAGCGTTCAAATAGTTTTCATTTTCCAGATTTATATGAAAAGTTTAGGTTTTATTTTGACACATTTGGAATAGAAGCTTTACTGGCCAATGGCAGCCCTGTACACAAAAATCTATGCTATTGATGACATGTTTGTGGAGAAATCTTAAACTGATGTTTTCCACTCTGACACAATGATTCTTTTGTTTGCTAAAAAAAATCACAAAGCAAAGCCAATTTTACGTGGAAACAGACAGTTTTGACTCAACTGATAAGCAATGTACAGGTTTAAAAAATGTTTCAGAAAAGGTTGAAGTGTGAGATGGGCTGCACGTTAGAGTTATCGCCATGCAGTGAGATGGCTGTGGTTCGAATCCCGCCTGGGTCCTTTCTGCAGTAAGTTTGCATGTTCTCCTCATGCATGTGTGGGTTTTCTCCAGGAACTCCGGCTTCCTCACACACTCCAAAAACACGCTTCACAAGTTTACTGGTATCTCTAATTTGCCCCTAGGAGTGTGTATGTGATGCAAAATATTTTTTAAGTTAAAACAAGAGATCAAGTAGAAGAGAGTGATGGAAAAGTAATCTGGGATTTGACTTTTTATTTAAAAAAAAAGGTCTCTCATAATGATAAAGTAATTAAATATGTTCCACTACATGATTTTACTCCAAATATCACATACTGATGCATTGTCTGTGCTAATAAAGTTTGACCTCTAATGCACTCCAGTGTGTTAACTTTATTAGTTTTTGTATCATAACAAAATTAAGACTAGTTCTTTGAGATTCAAGATCAAATTTTGCTAAAGTTTTACAGAGGATAGGCAGTGGCTCAAAACACACACAGCAGTTCATATCTGAAATGCAAAAAACTTATACAGTCTATATGAGCACAGACATTACCATATCACAAAAATCTTTTTTGCTCTTGCAGCCATTTATGTCGGCCTCTGACTTATTCTGGTAAATACAGTAAGGAGGGCCAGGAAATGAGTATTATAACTAAATACTTATGAGTAATTAAAGAACTGGAAACTATTTAAAAATAGCTGGGGTTTCTATTTAAATTTAAATATAATTTTCCATATGTACAATAAGCAGTCTGGAAGCAAAACTGGAGAACTTTGAAAAGACAACCTTTACGCAAATGTTTACATCTTCAAAGTCATCTCTCCTACCAAAAAAGGAATACTTGAAAGAGACCCAACCCTTCGAGCCACATTGTGAGCTTGTTTCCTGACTTTAAATAAAATATGTTCTTATGATCTCAATTAGAAACCAGGATTTGGGAACAAATAAAAGTGATCTAATATGACCCTTGTGTTATCTTAGATGACCCCACCCTTACATTGAGGTGTTCTCCCTACCATGACAAAGGTGGAAAGATTTCATGTATTCCATGGACACCAGTGAGATTCACAAATCATTGAAGAAAAAAGGTTCAGCGCACTGTCTAGTGGGCCTAGATGACCCAACTCCCAATGTTAAAGTGCCAAGGATAGAACAAGGGTTAAAATGGGCAGGTATAGTACTCAAGCAAAGTTTGACTTAGATTTGCAAAAAAAAACTGTTTGCACCTAAACTTAGAAAGTTTAGGAATTTTTAAAACCAGAGGTGCATTATGTTTTACTAAAAAAAATCCTGACTATGTGACATGTTGGTGTTGAAGTTACAGCCTTTTTTAAGAAAACGAATTGACTAATTTCAAAAACACCCATCAGAACTGAAACTCTTGAAACCATCACTCTGGATCCAGAAAATTCCAATCTATTGACTTTTTTTATAACCCCATTAATGCCTCTGAAATTTTCATAAAACTTTACCTGTGATTGTCTAAAACCAACACATTTTCCTGTAAAAGAGCAATATTTGCCAGACAGTTTAGAAATGAAAACGGTCGGGCTGTGGGCGCTCTTCTGGGGCGGGGCCCCGCGTCGGGCCCTCCTGGCGCTGCTCTCCTGGCCGGAGCTGCACCCTCTGTCCCCCCATGCCTCCCTGCTCTCGGGTTTGGGGGCCCCTGTGGCGATCCTGCTGGCCATGGCCTGGGATAGGATCACCCGGAGGGCAGTTGTTCTCTATCTGCTGCCGTGTGGGTGCCGGGGGGTTCTGGCTGCCGCTGCTGCACGGCGGGGGTCTTGGTGTGGGGATGACTGGGCAGTCTCCCTTTTAGAAGAACATGAACACTCACTTGAGGACAGGTGTTAGCTCACCTTTGCACAAATAGTTTTTGTGATTGAATGAAATGTTTCACACTAGTTGGTTTGAATGCATAGGTATGCGTGTGTTAACATTATCTGTTTTGTGTACATGTTGACATGTGAACATTTTTGGAGCAAACAGGTATGTTTATAACATTTGAGTATGTGTGGACAGGCCCCACCCTTATAGACAAATATGATTAAAATGAATAAAGTTTGGCCTCAATTACAAAAGGGGTTTATACAGAGATACATCTGGTTTGTTTGAAGATTATTAACCCCTGTAAACCCCTGTAAAATATGTCCAACACAAAAGGCCTTCATGTTTGCCCAGCTGTTGGACAGGACAAGTAAAAAAAAAAAAAAACAGAAAAAGGAAATGGAAACGGTTCTGTAACTTGTAGTAAGTGCAAGTGTAACACTTGTGCTATACTAGGCATTTTAACGTTGGGATTTGGGTCATCTAGACCCACTAGACAGTGCGCTGAACCTTTTTTCTTCAATGATTTGTGATCTTCACTGGTGTCCATGGATTACATGAAATCTTTCCACCTTTATCCACCTTTGTCATGGTAGGGAGAACACGTCAATGTAAGGGTGGGGTCATCTAAGATAGCACAAGGGTTAAAACTTTTAAAGGTCACACAAAGAGAAGAATAATTACCTATGCATTTCCATGGGCTCAAAATAGAATAAGTCAACCTATATTAGTAAACCATAACATATCGGTACCTAATCAAGAATCTTCCAAAAGAGCTGAACATTTTAAACGTCGAATCAGGAACAAAATAATAAACCCATTTTACCTAAAGGAGGGATTGTACTTCATTTTTAATCTTTAGAAAATTGATTGTAAGCCTGATCAACACAAATAAATAAGTTTAGCGGTAACTTCACAAATTATAAAAATTAAAACAATTACATGTTTATCTACTGAGGGTTCATGAGACATGTGCAGACTCATTCTTCCTGACAGTACAGACACTCGGCATTCTTGTGAGTGCATAGCAATGCTGTAAATAAATGGAAGTGGTGTAGACACTGTGGCAGGTGTAACTGTTGCTGATGTGCTCCTGACAGCTTGGTATGGCTGTGAGTCTGGCAAAAAAAAAAGGTGTTGGTTGACTGCTAGTTTAACTTGGTGTAGCAGAAGCCATTTGAAGACTCCAGGGGTTTCTTGGGTATTCATATTCAGCATTTACATGAGAGGTTGTCATGTAAAGCACATGGAACTCTTTTCCCTTTGCCAGCCATCACATAGTGAGCAAGTGTTGATGTTGTCAGGTTCTTTTTAAAGAACTGGGGGAAAGCAAAATTGGATATTTTTAACTCAGAAGTAAGCAAATCCAGTGGTCCCCAACCTTTTAAAGGCCATGGACCGGTTTAATGTCAGACAATATTTTCACAGCCAGGTCTGTACGAGGCTAAAGTATGCATGTGATTTTTTTCCCTTTAGCCTTCATTTTAACTTCCTCTATATAATATATGCAGCTGGTTTTAACTTTATTTATACATGAAACTTTATTTCCTATTATTTAGGTTTAGAATTTGAAACCATTACTGTGTGATGCAGATTTTACCTTAACCCATAAAGGTCACAGTGAAAGATTAAAAGACTTCAGCCTCGTCCAACTTTGAATACACACACACAAATTACTAAAACTCATGTTTTCTAATATATTTGTAAATGTAAACCCACAGTTTGAGTACCTTTATTAGCAGCATTTTTGTGACATTAGACAGTTAAGTGCTCAATATTATGCATTATTATTATTATTGGGTGTGTTCAAAACTGTTGCAACAAAACCATATTTGGAGTAAAGACACCCAGTTTTTGTTTATTAATTGCAGATATTTTTCTCTATGAAGATAGAGGCTCTTCTTCTGTTTCCTCACTGGCTCTTTTCTGCAAAAAGAAACTTTCCAAATACATTTGTTTTTTGTTGAGTTTCCCAGCCTGGGGGGTTTCAATTGAGTGGTTGCCGCAGCCACTTTAAGAAGGTTGCGGATATATTTTCAACACGTGACTGAGTGACTTGACATATATGAGTTGGATGTGGTGAGAGAATCCAGCAGTTTTCCAAATCAAACTTCCTCCAGAATCACATTGGAAATAAAACGGAAAACGGTAGGTGGTGTTTTTTTGTCCTCTGCCTGGTATCAACTGTGCCACAAACCCGTACTGCTCCATGGCCTTGGGGTATTGGACCACAGAGCTAATAAATTGCAGAAATGTAGCTATTACCACAACTGACTAAAGATATGTTTTCAGTAAATCTATACAAAAAATAAAATATATCAATTATACTGTAACTGTCCTAAACAGCTGTTGCTTTGCACAAAATAGAAGTGCTAATCAGCCAGTGCTTTGTGATACTTCAAAAATGTAAGCGCTCATGTGACACTTTATTGGAAACATCTGTACACCAGATTACTCAACCAATTATCCAATTATGCAATTACGAGGTAACAGTGTTTGGAATTATACAGAGACATTTACATTAAACTTGGTAGAAGAGAGGAAAAAGTGACATTTACTATGACAGTATTTCTGCTGATTTCATGGAGTTGTAATTGGGTCTCCTCAATTTATACAAAATGGCTAAGAACAGAATGGATTCTGAAAACAGAGAGCATTCAGTGAACGGCTCTTCTCCACATGGAAACACTTTATTGACTGGAAGTCAAAGAAAAACAGCTTGACTGGTCAGGGCTGACAGAAAGTCTATGATACCAAAGATGACCACCCTGAACAACTGTGTACGCACAGTATGTCAAAGCTTGAAGCAGATGGGCTACAGCAGTCAACAAACCCAGTGGGCTCCACTGCTGTCAGCCAAGAACAGTAATCTCAGGCTGCAGGGGGCAACGGCTCAGCAATACTGGACTACTGATATAATAAATCTTGATTTCTGTTGAAGCTGGGAATTTGGCATCTGCAACAGTAATCGATCGACCCCACACGCGTTATCTCCTCTGTTGAGGCCAATCTGGCGCTTGTTTAATGCTGATGTAAACGTTCTCTTCCTGCCTATAAAACAAAAAAACAGGGTTTGAAAGCCATGGCCTCCTTTACTGGTGTTGCTGTCAAGTTAAAATTACTTTGTAAACACATTTTACACATTTTACAAGTAGGCTTAAACTGAAATTGATTATTTTTTCTGACCAAAAAAAATCCTCTTAGCTGAGAAAAAATCCAATCAAACATTATAAAATGCAAAAATTAAAGAAAGGGAAAACAGAATACTGTTATCTTAATTAATGGTGTACAAGGATTTTCATGATCTTTGAATATTTTTTTTTTACTTCTGATGTAAAGGAAGTTTGTGAAAATGTGTGAAATGGACCCTAATGCTATGTTCACACGCATGTGATGCGCAATCAAGAACAAGCTAAACCTGTATTCTTGAACGTGCATGTACCATAATGGTGTTCACTCTAGATTGTTTCCACTCAATAACAGCACATGTACCTACAGGTGGAAGAGGCTTGGTGTGAAATCTCAAAGCGGTGCAAATCTCGCCAATCTTGCTCCATGTTTCCTTTATCACAGCTCTATTCCAATAAATGAAAGACTGTTATATAATTCCGTCCGGGCACAGACCCCAATTATTAATTTCTCCTGCATGATCATTTTTTAAATGGTTGCACTTCTGTGAACAAAAAGAGTTGCCATTCACATGTAACTACCAAATCCAAGCTCCTGATTGGTCAAAGTTCAACTGGTTTTAACTTTCAACTCAGGTTAAATGGCAGTGCGTTTTGTTCATGGGGCCCAGATACAGTGGTAAAAGCTTGTGTCGACACACGTGAACTTCAGAGTTTTAAATGGGGAAGCCTGAAACGCAGGTGGTTGCTTGAACACACCAGTGACGTGCGGTCAGGTGAGGCAGGTGAGGCAGAGCCTCACCTGTCATAATCATGATAAAATAGAAAAAGGTAAATTAAGTAAATATTATTTTCCACTGATCTGTGTTAAATATACTTTTTCAGTCAACTCAACATTTTTTCCACAGTTTCTGAGGTTAAAAATGCAGAATTTGAGTGTTGCACGATCACAGACGGAGCTGAATCTCCGGGTGAGGCTCGGGAGCGCTGTGCCTCACTTCTGACGGTAGGGCTCAATGTTAACACAGACGTGCCGTGAAAAAAAACTGCTGTAGGCCTGCATAATCGGCTTCAGGTGAGGCATGCCTCACTAGGGGGCAGACGTGAGCTGACAGCTGCTTTGTAGCTACACTGGCGCTGTAGAAAAAGACTAAGAACGTCTTTCTCCATTCAGAGGGAGAAACTCATATAAACTAAAGGAAAACAAGGAAGACTTTTCCAACAGATCATAGAGATTTTTGTGGAGAAGGATCAACACATGGACTCAAAAAGGAAGGCCAAACATGGTTTTCAATGTTTGTTTTTTAAAAATAACTTGGGAGCAAGTGGAAAAAATGTAAGTAAAATCATTTATTTTGTTTTTATGATCATTCTCAGACAACATTTGATAACAGAAATAGTTACTGAGGGTCAAATTTGTTTACAGTATATATGAATAATTTACACAAGAAGAGTGTTCTATCCATCTATAAAAGAAATATTCTCTGTAGGACAAATATGTTCTTGTGTGTATTTTATAAGCTGTTATAGCTGCTGTTGGATGAATTGTGAAATATTTAGTTCTTTCATTGTAAATCTGACTCCAGAGGATTCAGTGCCTCACCAGTCACTGACCTCACCGCACGTCACTGGAACACACATTGCCATTGTGAACATAGTTTGAAAATGTGTAAAGCACTGGATGTGACTATTACAAAAAATCCAGCATTGAAAAACTGGTTAAAAACTTAAACCAATGATATGAGCACATTGAAATAAAAACTAATAATGAGATGAAACAGTGCTCTTATGTATTATCCTATCAGAGCAACTCACAGTCAGTAGGCCTATAAACAGTGAGCACTCACATGCTTTGTGCTGTATGGTTAAAGTAGCTGTAAAAAATCACTGATAGAACAAAACCTATTTTCTGATTTCACTTTGCTTCTATTATTTTACAGCATTTGCTGTTTGCTACTGTAAAGATCTCACATAATGACATTAAGGAGAGATCAGTTGTTGCCTTCTTCATGGACACCTTACTATCAATTCCACTTCTATTGCTATCAGTTCATTCATTGTTTCCTCATTTCTTTGATCTAATAGCTGATCTGCCCATTTTTTCAGCCAACCAATGGCCATTTTCTTTCAATTAAATGTCATCAGTGTTTGTCTTTCCAACTTCCAGGCAAGGGCTCTTTTACCCCTTTCCTGAGCACCATCTGCCTCTGGAAGGCGTCCATGTATCAACCATCTCCATCAGCACCTAGTCTCTGATGTGTCGTCATGAAAGGGTTTTGCACATTCCCATTGTGTTCTAGAGTCTGATCAAAAGAAGACTTGCTTTAGAAATACATTGCTTAAATTCATCTCACTCTTGTTAAACTTAAAATTTATGTTGAAAAAACAGTTTTGTCCAATCAGCAAAAGTAGAATTTATTTATTGTTTTCTTCTGAGTAGATTAAGTGTAATTCTCAAATGCTCAAAAATCTTCACTTTAAGACTTGAAAAATGACTAAAACATGAAATTCTCTCTGTCTTTTGTTTTTGTTTTTTAGAAACTATTAAAAGCAGCCATGCAAACTCTGAATGCCAAAGATTTTTTCTATCTCTAATTTACTCTGTATTACAAATAGTTACGACAACTCATTGAAGTCTAATTTTCCCCCCCATATTTTTCTTTTGTCGTAAAGAGACATTATTTAAAATTTCTAATCAAAAGAAAACAAAAAGGGAGCCTTTAAATCTCTCACTTTAGCAAGAACATGTTTTTAGGATAAAGTGACATGTTCAAGGGCTTTGCTGCCATGTTTTATGGGCCAACCTGGAATCCCTAGAGACGTTAAATTTCATATCAAGTATCTTCATTCTCATAGTTGGTTAAAACCACACAAAATAGTTATAACTTACGGAGCCCGTGTCCTGACATTAAGATATAAAAATATATCTTGTTCCCACAGATTAATATCTTGTTCCCACAGGTTATTATGTCGTTCGCACGAAATACTATTCCGTTCCCACAAGATACTATTCCGTTCCCACAAGATATTATTGCGTTCCCTCAAAATACTACTCCGTTCCCTCGAAATGATTAACTCGTGCGAACGCAATAATTATGTCGTTCGAACGCAATAATTAATCCGTTCGAACGCAGTAATTATTCACGTCATAAGTCATTCACGCGGATATGCTCTCTGTACGCCGGCAAAACTAAGCCGCTTTCAGCGGTAACTTCCGTGTCTCTGTGACCCATTTTCGTTCAAAAAAGGAACATGAAAAACAAAAATGATCACTTTATTACTGTCTCAATGAATATAAGAAAAATATCAAAAGATTTATAATAACTAGGCTGCTTTGTCAAACGATAGCTCCTGCTAGGCTACTACTAGCTCCGCCGCAGAGCTCTTTGATGTATGCCGGCATTTGGGCAACTGGCTGGTCTGTTGTCAGACAGCTGATATTGTAGTTTAGGGTCGAATAGGAATAATAATATTCAGGACTTGTATTTTATTAACTTTAGCAGTCAGTCGCTTTACATTCGAAGGCTATAAGGATACATGCTAACTGACTAGCCGATCATTGATCCTGTTATTAATTTACGTCATGGATTTACAGCAGATACCTTCACATTTCTGTCTGTGTGTGTCTCATTACATTGCATTGAAGACACGGAGGATGTTTAGAGAACAGATTTATTTATTTCAAAAAGCACAAAGCATCCATCGTATTCACGTTCATTCACATGATGATGATCTGTGGTACGCCCTCAGTCATCTTGCTGCAAAAGCCGCTTCCTGCCGCTACTTCCGTGTCTCTGTGAGCATTCAATAGGGGTAAAAATAAAAGCAAGAATGGTCGATCTGTTATTGTCTCGATGAAAATCTGAAAAATATCATATTAAGCTGGCTACTTCGCCGAAAGCACTTACCTTTAGCTTGTAGCATAACAACAATAGCAGTACGTCACGTTTCCCAGAATGCTTTGCGGCCAACCATTGGTCTTGTTGTTAGACCTTGGTCACAGGGACACGGTGATTGGCCAATGATTGGCAGGAAAGCATTCTGGGAAACGTGACGTACTGCTATTGTTGTTATGCTACAAGCTAAAGGTAAGTGCTTTAGGCGAAGCAGCCAGCTTAATATGATATTTTTCAGATTTTCATCGAGACAATAACAGATCGACCATTCTTGCTTTTATTTTTACCCTTATTGAATGCTCACAGAGACACGGAAGTAGCGGCAGGAAGCGGCTTTTGCAGCAAGATGACCGGAGGGCGTACCAGATGATGTGAACGTGAATACGATGGATGCTTTTGTGCTTTTTAAAATAAATAAATCTGTTCTCTAAACATCCTGCGTGTCTTCAATGCAATGTAATGAGACACACACAGACAGAAATGTGAAGGTATCTGCTGTAAATCTATGACGTAAATTAATAACAGGATCAATGATCGGCTAGTCAGTTAGCATGTATCCTTATAGCCTTCGAATGTAAAGCAACTGACTGCTAAAGTTAATAAAATACAAGTCCTGAATATTATTATTCCTATTCGACCCTAAACTACAATATCAGCTGTCTGACAACAGACCAGCCAGTTGCCCAAATGCCGGCATACATCAAAGAGCTCTGCGGCGGAGCTAGTAGTAGCCTAGCAAGAGCTATCGTATGACAAAGCAGCCTAGTTATCATAAATCTTTTGATATTTTTCTTATATTCATTGAGACAGTAATAAAGTGATCATTTTTGTTTTTCATGTTCCTTTTTTGAACGAATATGGGTCACAGAGACACGGAAGTTACCGCTGAAAGCGGCTTAGTTTTGCCGGCGTACAGAGAGCATATCCGCGTGAATGACTTATGACGTGAATAATTACTGCGTTCGAACGGATTAATTATTGCGTTCGAACGACATAATTATTGCGTTCGCACGAGTTAATCATTTCGAGGGAACGGAGTAGTATTTTGAGGGAACGCAATAATATCTTGTGGGAACGGAATAGTATCTTGTGGGAACGGAATAGTATTTCGTGCGAACGACATAATAACCTGTGGGAACAAGATATTAATCTGTGGGAACAAGATATATTTTTATATCTTAATGTCAGGACACGGGCTCCGTAATAACTGCCTCTTGGAAGTCGAGTATATTAAAAAAAACATTTTTTTAAGGGTCATCAGTTCTAGTTCACCATTTTGAGCCAACATGGCACAAAGTCTACAACCAATTGAGATGCTTTCACAGCTGACATGAGCCCCATGTTAATGTGAAGTGCACTGTTCACCATGTATCCCCTTCAAAGGAAAAAAAAAAATATCAAGTAGAATTTGTCTTCAAAGCTAAATTACACCAGCAATTTCAATGAGTGCTCACATAATTACAGGTGGAAGCTTCTGTAATTGCAGTGGTCTTATGGAAGTTTCTTCCTCCCCTAGCTCATCAGTCATCCACCTGGTACTTAGTGCCCCTTGTGGTTGTAGGTGAAATGTCATGTAGTATGTAGGCCCTGACTGTATGACGCATTTCCCCGAAAACACAAACGTGTTACCAAGAATGTCTTTTTTGATGCAATGAAATGTCCTCATATCATCAAATGACCCGTTGCAGCCTAGATGCTCGAATGAATTAGCTTTTAAAAATCATAATATACACCGAATTATATCTGGAATCCAGTAGACCTCTGTGACCCTGGTTAGAAAAAGAAGGAATTGAAGAGAATGAGTGTTTTTTTTTGTGACTGTAAATAACCTATCCTCCAATAAATATTTAAAATAAGTGCAATCTATTAAATAATGAATGATGTGGTGGTGATGCATTGTCTGCTTTCACTAAAAAAAATACCAGCATTAATTCAGAAAGCAGATTTTCTTGGTTGACGAATGAATACATCTTCGCTGTGCTGAAAACCTTTAATGAAGGTGTTAATATTATATTCAGGTTATGATTAATATGTCTGTAAGATTGTGTGTTTGTGTTCAAGTTATACACATTTTGTTCTCTTTTTCGTCCTTTTCTCTTCAGGGTGTTTGGACTAAAACTGTTCTGTTGGAGCCTAAACACCACGTGAGGGGTACAGAGGATACCATACATTATTAACAAGTGAATAAGAAATTGAGTGCTTGCTCACAATAGGTTTACATCAATTTTTACTGTACTGATGCCGAAATCTTCCTCTTCTTTTTTTTGTTTTTTAGTTGTACATTTTCAAAAAGAATGTTTTCATTGTTTTACTTCTGCAGGTAAAGTTTTATTAATTTAATACATTTCTTCTGCACCACAAAAGTGTACACATTCTATTCTGCAGAGAAAAAAAAATTCTTTGTGTTTAATTCTGTGGACTGTGCCAGCTGCGCCACCCTGCTGTTCCTGTGTGTTACTTGTCCTCTGTGCCCACAGGACCTGCTTGTTTGACGCAAAGGCTGTAGGAGTGTTCGTGTGTCACAGGCACCTGCACAACTTGTTGCATAAGCTGTGGGAACACATTGTGCAAGCCTCCCAATCAAAAAATCTCTAATTACATATGGCAATACAATTAGATGGCAGGGCCTTATTAAATATAAATAAATATGCATATTCTCCATAAAGCTCCATATCAGTGCTTTAACTGAATGATGTAATGCAAATATGCTGTACATTTGTCATCACTAGTTTCACCAAAATAGTAAGTTGTGGCAGCAGGTTTGCTTAAAAGAATTTAAAAAAAGATTTGTTTTGAGTCATAGCTTAATAGAACTACTGAAAATAAACAAGATATGCTACGTGCATTATTGGTAAAAAAAAAAAAAAAAACGTTGGTAGAAATTCTCATCCATCTCACATTATAATAATAATAATAATGGATTGGATTTATCTGCGCTTTTCAAGACACCCAAAGCGCTTACATTATGTCCATTATTCATTCCCTACTCATTCATACTTGGTGATGGTAGCTATGGTTGTAGCCACAGCTGCCCTGGGGCAGACTGACAGAGGCGTGGCTGCCATTTCGCGCCTACGGCCCCTCTGACCATCACCGGGATCATTCATGCACATTCACACACCAGTGGAGCCACACTGGAGGCAAGGAGGGTGAAGTGTCTTGCCCAAGGACACAACGACATTTTGGCTGGTGGGAGCGGGGATCGAACCGCCAACCCTTCGATCATTGGACGACCCGCTCAACCACCTGAGCCACTGTCGCCCTATTATTATAACAGAACATGAATTGAGATTTTGTTGAAAAGGTTCCAAAAAGTGATCACAACACAGAAAACTCTACTGTAAAATAAACTTTTTTTTTGCACCACTTCATTGTTTACTTCCTCATCATAGAGCACAGCTGCTATTCTTCTGCTGAAGTTATTCTAAAACCACCAAATGGAAGTTGGACCAGGATGCGATGTAATCTTTGTCATCGGTCACAGACAACAAAATACTTAGAATCTCTTTAAGAGTAGCTGCCTTTATTTCTATTGTCTGCAGGCTGCAAGGTATCCCATGAGGACCAACTTTATATATGAAGATAATCCCACAGCCAGGAAACGAGAACTCAGCCTCTCATTGGAATTTGTAAGCATTACGTATGGACGGACGATAAAGACAGGCTGTACTTTTTGTGTGTTTGACCCCAAAAGGACTACCATCAGGAAGAAAAAAAAAAACAATGTTTCATAATTTCACAAGAAGCGACTTGTAGCCAAATGAGAAATTTGAAAAACGTAATTAGGCAAGGCAAGGCAAGGCAAGTTTATTTGTATAGCACAATTAGTACACAAAGTAATTCAAGGTGCTTCACAAAACAGAAAAATGTATTAAAATCACAATACATCATAGAAATAATCAACATAAAATTTACTTTAAAAGAAAAGGAAGAAAAAAAAAAGATTTAAAAAGAAAGGAAGGAAAGAAAGGTACAGATAGGACCTTTCAGTCATATACACGGCTAAACAGAAATGTTTTAAGTCTAGATTTGAACATGAACACAGAAGAGGCCTGTCTTACGCCTTCAGGGAGGCTGTTCCAGATTTTAGCTGCAGAATATTGAAACGCTGATTCCCCTTGTTTAGTTCTGACTCTGGGAATCAACAGGAGGCCGGTCCCTGAGGTCCTCAGAGTACGAGATGGTTCATATGGCACTAACATGTCAGAGATGTACTTTGGTGCGTGGCCATGGAGAGACTTGTACACAAGCAGAGCTGCTTTGAAGTCTATTCTTTGAGGTACAGGGAGCCAGTGCAGAGACCTGAGCACAGGACTAATGTGATCATACTTCCTGGTTTTGGTCAGGACTCGAGCAGCAGCATTCTGGATGTACTGAAGCTGTTTTACAGCTCGTTTGGAGAGGCCGGTGAGCAGGCCGTTACAGTAGTCTAACCTACTGGAGACAAATGCATGGATAAGTATCTCCAGGTCTCGCTTTGAGATTATGTTTTTGATTTTGGCAATGTTTTTCAGGTGGTAAAATGCCGCTGATGTTACTGACTTGATATGGCTGTTAAAGTTCAGGTCAGAGTCCATGATTACCCCTAGATTTCTGACTTGATTTGAGGGTTTAAGAGACAGAGAATGAAGGTAGCTGCTGACAATTTCTCTTTGTTTCTGCGGGCCAAAAACAATAACTTCGATCTTGTCTGAGTTTAGCTGGAGAAAGTTGTTCTGCATCCACGCGCTGATCTGTTGGAGGCAGTGGTTGAGAGAATCCACCGGCCCATATTCACCTGTTGTCAGTGACACATAGATCTGAGTATCATCTGCATAGTTGTGTTAAGATATGTTATTACTGCGTATTAACTGCCCTAGTGGCATTAAACATTATATATTAAAAATGTGTTTTAACAATCAAAATGTCCTTGTTGAAACAAATAAATGCAATAAAGAAGCTCCCCTTTTGAACTAAGTTAACAAGAGTGAAGAATTACATCTATGTGCTCTTTATTCTTTTCAGTGGCTGTTTTCAACAGATTCCAGCAGGCTCAAGTACATATAAATATTTCCACAAATACGAAATCAAAAGCAAACGTCCTTGCATTATTGTGTTAAATAGCAAGAGCATTACTACATTATCTGCTAACAATGACAAACTCTATTAGGAGAAATATTTTTTAAATAATGGCTTCAAATTACACACAATGATACACACACTTTGTAAATGTTTTTAGAATGCAATTCATTCCAATGATGAGTTGGTTAAACATGTTTTTTCTATGCAGCACTATTTTGTCCTAGACTTTAATGTGATCAATGTGATAAATTCCATGTCACTGGGAAATATTATAGCCACCATCCTTGAAGGAGTCAAAGATGTACCTGTTTTCCTTTTGAACCTGTGTCACAGAAACAAAGATGACCCCCTCAGAGGTCTAGTTCTCAGATGAAAGCTCATCTGAAGACTGGTGTGACTGTTGATCTTGTCTATTCTGACGGTGTGTGCGAGATTGTGTGGCCCTGAGATGGACTTGGACATTTTTTAACCCAACTCTGGGGTTAAAAAGGGACTAACTATTTGATGAGTTATTTGAATCCAGAACTTTGGATTACTCTGATCAACCAAAAATTCATATAATAACTAATTTAAAAGGTCAAATTTACCCAACCTCTTAATTTATTTAAATCATTATCTTTGGTTAAATTTATTAATGTCTGTTTTTATACATATTCATCCATCCATCCATCCATCCATCCATCTTCCTCCTCTTATCCGGGACTGAGTCATGGGGCCAGCAGTCTAAGCAAAGATGCCCAGACTTCCCCTCGCCCCGCCCACTTCCTCTGGGGGGACCCGAGGCGTTTCCAGGCCAGCTGAGAGACATAGTCTCTCCAGCGTGTCCTGGGTCCGCCCAGTGGGACACGCCCAGAACACTCCCCCAGGGAGGCGTCCAGGAGGCATCCGAACTAGATCCCCAAGCCAACTTGGGCATCTAGTTGGTTTTTATATATATAACCCAATTAATGGGTTAGAAAAATAACTCTTTGTTTAGGGTCAAAAATGAATCGTAAATTAGGTTGAAATAAAACGACTATAACCCAGAAAATCAGTTATGCTTCAAAAAGAAACCCAGAATTATAACCCATTATGAATAACAAGAATTGGGTTAAAAAAATAACCCAAGTGTTTTAAGAGGGAAGGAGGACTTCATCTAGTTGTATTTGTCTGAGTTATAGCTGGAGCTGGAGCGAGCCTGGGTGGAACAACGTCATCTTGAACAAGTTTAAGGTTCTTGGCAGGCCCCGGTGAAAAGAACTTTACTACTTCTCTTTTCTTGAGTGGATTCCTAAAATGGGCGATTGTAATTTATTTATTTATGAATTTTTTGTGGTGTTCACCATTTGTTTGTCGAACCCTTTGCACAATGGCTTCTAACCTAAAAGCTTTTCCTTTAAATTTACCGTCATTTTACCATACCTTGAAAAAATAAATATAAATCCTGACCTCAAAATTCAGCCCCAAAGCTTTCTGGATGTTCACTAATCCTCCACAAAGCAGTTTTTGCAAACATGAAACAAGAAGACACTTCATCCATGATAAATGTACGCTTTTTGACAGCAGTGAACTGCTGAACTTCTCTAATGAATGGTTTGCATCTCACAGATTCATTTTCATTAGGATGTGTCTAGTCTTCGTCTATATGCAAATAATTACAGTACAGCAGATGTATTTACCCCATAGACCACTCTTTCTTTACCTGGATTTGTTTTATTTTGTCGCAATACAACTACCTTATGAACTGTATGGACTTAAAGAATACAGAGTGGAATTTACTTCTTTTTTTTTTTTAAATAATTACTGCTTTTTGGAACTGATTTTTAGAATTAATCCATTATTTTAAATGGTCTTTGTAGTTAAAGTTTTAAATCGGAAAACTAAACTGAAATATAAATGAAAAAAATATGACATAATTGCAAAGCAAATGTTTCAAATAAGTTTCTATGACAATCAGGAACTGTAGTTTCCTGCCGTTAATTGTTTTGGGCTTTGTTAACCCTTGTGCTATCTTAGATGACCCCACCCTTACATTGACGTGTTCTCCCTACCATGACAAAGGTGGATAAAGGTGGAAAGATTTCATGTAATCCATGGACACCAGTGAAGATCACAAATCATTGAAGAAAAAAGGTTCAGAGCACTGTCTAGTGGGTCTAGATGACCCAATTCCCAACGTTAAAGTGCCTAGGATAGCACAAGGGTTAAACATTTAAATGACCATTTTATTTTAAATAATGAGTTGAAACTGAAGGGTATTGATTGAACTGATTGGGCGCCCCTTTCCGCTCCTCCTGCACTCAGGTCTTGTTGCACAGAGAACGCACTGGAGCTCGCCGTTGAGTGCTTTTATTTGAATAGTGTAGTCATCTAATGACACATGCTAAAGATGGAAAGCCAAATGCAAGCAAAAGAAGGAAAAGGATGTAGCGGGAATGAAGACAAGTTTCTAAATGGTTAAGAGATAGCAGGTATGTTATGGCAGTGTTAAAAATAGGATTTTAAACATTCAGACTAGCTAAAGCTACCAGTAAAATTTTCACTATGATGTTTTGCAACTGTACTGAGCAGGATTTTCAGTATCACTAATTATGATGAAAAAAATAAAGGAGCTTATTTGTGCGGATTTTGCTTCAGACAGGCATTATTAATTTCTTTAACTAGATGTACCAATACACTGAAAACGTTTTTATCCTAAGACTGTAACATCATTGAATAAAGATAAAAACTGCTCCTATTTGAAGAGGGAGAAAAAAATATGTGTGATGCTGGGTTTGATGGTGTTTTTGTTTCTTTTTATATTGTTAAAAGTTTGGATACTTATTGTTTTAATCTATCCATCTATCTATCTATCCATCTATCCATCTATAGTGCATTTTGAAAACAAATGTATTCTATGCTGTCCCACCAATAACTGATATCCAACAAAAATTTAATTTAATTTAAAATAATAAATAAAATAAAAATCTATTTTTACACAGTTTAGTCATTGTTTTCTTTTCAAATCATTCTAATACAAAGTTTATATCATACAGATAAATCGTATTCTTTATAAAAAAGTGCATTGGCAAGATGTTTAATTTATTTAAAACATGACATTGTTTTTCTGCTTTTTCTTGTGGTTCAAATGGCGGTAGGAATAATTAAACCACTGAAGCCACAAAAACCTGGATGCTCATTCTGGTTCAAATTTCTGCTGACCAGCTGTTCACTTTGTATTATTGGGAAAATAACTGCAGGCATACGTGACAAGCCAGTCACAACAGAGAAGAATGTGGAGACAAGTTCAGAAGATGATGATGATAACGATAGAGAGAAAGAGAGATGATCAGCTGATGATGAAGAGGAAGAAAAACAGAGAGGCGCAGAGGGGCAAAGCATTACTCGGAGATCCTTCTGAATGGCCTTCACCACACAAATTGGAGACTCATTGAGGCAATACATGGTTGAAAATGGCCCACAAAAATGTTCTGATGGGCCATATCCAAGATCAGATAAGAATAAACGAGATTTATACATTTTAACACGTGTAGATGGGGCGTTTTATAATGTGGGTGCATGTGTGTGTGGGGGTGGGTGGGTGGTCATAATGTTGCTACATACCCCTATGAAATTGGGTAGGTCCGCCCCTGCCCATAACACTGATCAGCGCTGCATTAGCATATGCAACAACAGAAATGTTCAAAAAAATTAAAATAACAAATACATATATACCAATGAACAGGATTTACCAGTACTTTTCTTTCAATATTCTTTGGCTTTTCACTTTAGCCCTGCCGCTGTTGTAGCTTTCTTGACTAAGGACATTTCCCCTTTTTGGTAAAGGGCACAGAAGGTATAGAGTGAAAACAAAAGGTTTTAAAATATGCTAATCTGGTTTCAAACTCTGGGAAAGTACATTTTAGAATGTCAATCTAACGTAGAGTTTACTGGTTTAGCATACGGTTTTTCAGTGGGGTTTTAAAGCTTTTAAAGTGGAAAATTTAATTTCTTAGAGAAAAAATAGAAAAAGGTTGTACGCCTGAACTGCAACAGTATTGGAATTTGTAGTTTATCTATTTCATTGTCTTTATAAGAATGTTGATCATGTGAGATACAAATTAGTGCTACATGAACAATATTTTTTTCATTAGGATTGGAGAATAAAGATGGGGAAAAAAACTACAAGAGGATAATCCAAACTTTGTTGCAGATTCTTGTGTTTCTTTAGGTCTGTTTCAAAAACAGCCTTTCAGAGTTGTACCTTTGCACAAAGGTCCTGGCTTGTCTGTTAAATAATTAAATGGTACAATCTTTATATCTAATTCTTTATTTTATGCTGTTCTATGAATGTGATATTTGTTCTAATTTCCTGTTTCTATGTTCTGTTTGATTTGATCCTCCCTTTTACTATTTTGAAGTACTTTGTAGTGTAGAGGTACTTCAGAAATAAACTAACTTGCAAAATGTAAAACCCTTGAGTGTAACTTTGAAGCTCAGAGTGTCAGTGGTTTTGTTTAAGGCACATCCTAGTATGGAACAGATGTAAGAGAAAAGTACTTTAGTTTAAGCCAAAAATCACTGTTTATCAAACTTTCAATTTCATCTCAAGCAGGAAAGTGCATCTGTTTTTGTACCTTTCATGCACTTGTTTGTTTTTGGAATCAGTTTGACTTTACATAGATCTACAAATTACACATTTTCATTTCTTTGTCATCATTGAAATGCCTCCAATAAATCTCTCATTAGCTTGCCAGGAGCTGGCCTACTTAAAAAACAAGGTTTCGTCTGCATTTTTGTCACACCCGTTTACGATTGAGAGCACAGCAGAAACTGTTGGAGAATCCTGCTTTCTGCTCCTGCACTCCAGCTGCTGAGCTGCACGCGTCTTATCTAAAAAAAAAAGCTTTTAGTCAAGTTTTGAAGATGTCAAGTGTTTTTTTATTAGAGTGATAACAGCTTTAACTTAATGACTGAAGTGTAAATGCAGTTATGAAAACTGCTGCCATTGTGGTAGTCTGATGCGCTTTGAGTGCTAGGCTCCACACTGAGATGTGAGCCGTTGCGGGAGACAGATAAGAAGGGAGAGTGAGCAAAGACCAGAACAGAGGTCTAATGCGGATTCAAGACAGCGCTAAACACGGGTTCTTAAGGTGCTTTTAGCATATGGTGTTCACGCGTGACTGTCACCAACAGATAGTAGCGCAAGTACTCTCAATTGGAAGAGGCTTTCTGTGAAATGTCAAAGCGGTGCAAATCTTGCTCCAGGCTTTTTCTTTCCCAGCTCTATTCCAATATATTAAAGACTTGGATCGAGTCTGAATTCTGCCCCTAACCCCTCTGGCTTCTCTCTGTCCCTCCAATTGTAGGGGGATTTGGAGGGACAGGGGTATCTGAAATAGTTTTTTGAATGAGAAACCCTTGTGGCGGAGGGCTCTGAATCCCTCCGCCACGAGGGTAATCCACGTTGCGCTGTGCCATGAAGGGGGAACGCATTTCTTCTCGTGGTTGTGCTTTGAAGCACAGAAGATTGCATGTAAAGGTAAGTAATGACTTTTTGTTTTAGCATAACTTTTTAAAGTTATAAAACTTATTTTGTTATGTATTTTCCAAGCGCTGGCAGCTACTTACTGATGTGGATGACCGGCGACTATTCATGTTGTCATCGAGTAGGAGGGACATCCGAATTAGAAAACACTTTTTCTAAAACTCCCCGTTTGGAGGGCTAAATGTAGGGGTAAGGACAGAATTAGGATTTGGCCTTGGTGTCATAGAATTTTGGCCAGGAACAAATTGTAAATATTAATTTATCCTTCATGATCGTTTTTCAAACGGTTCACACTTCCATTAATTCAAAGGGACACAATCCATGTCACTACCCAATCCAAGTTCTTGATTAGTCAAAGTTTGATGTTGTTTAACCTTATATCTTGTTCGTAGAGCCCAAAAACGGCCTTCGAAACTTACAAAGCTACGCTTGAACACGTGTTTTGAATGCAGAAGCCCAAAATCAACATTTGTAATGGCTTTTTATTAGAAGTGGTCGCTTGAACGTGCGCTTCCGAGAGCAGTGTGTGCGAAGGATCTGCAAAGACCAGGTCAAAATTTCCCATCTCAGAGATACAGATCTAACTACGTGTATGGGAAACATCATACAGATATCTTTTTTTTTTTGGCTTAGCTTTTTTTTAAACTTTCGTTATGAAGACTGAGTCGTTAGAGTTTTGCATGAATCATTGTATGAATATGCTGGGATTATAAAATAAGTAAATATCTCCTGCTTTACTTCACTATCAGCATGAAACTTGTTTCAGATAAATTCCGTTTCATTAAAGAATTTTAGGTTTTCCCTATAGTTTTAACCTCAAGGCACCATGGAGCAATCTCCCCAAATGCTACTACAGTTGGAGAGACAGTCATATTATTTAGTATTGTAGTTGAGGAAGATGTTTTAAACCCACTTCCACAGTCACTAAATTATTATGAAACAAAGGGCAAAAAACACCACCTAAGTATATTTTTGCCGAGGGTTACTCCTTTGTCTCACAACTTGTTGTCAAAAGAAGTTTTATAAATGTTGAAATTCTTCAAAATTTCTATTAAGGTAATTTCTTCTAGCTGCTACCAAAGTCATTTGACAACCCAGTGACATTACAAGTGTTACAAATGTTTTATTTTTCTTTTCTCTAACTTTATTTAGGGCCTCCACTGTTTTATTAAGGTGCCATTCATAAACCATAAGACATTTATTTTTCCTCGGCTGCACAAGGGAGATAGAGCCTGTAAAGGTAATTCATCATTTATATTAAATATTAAATGCTCCACAGTGGAAAAATGATATTTTCTAATATCACAGATGCAAGCGCTGTATTGACTGTTTAACTATATTAATAGGTTATGAATAGGGCATACCCAGTTGACGATTTTTGGAAACAGTTTATGCAAAATATGCGGCAGTTGTGTGCTACAACATTACATGCTAATTTAAGAATGAAAATGGGCGATAATATTTTATTTGTTGTGAAAGGAAGCTGGAATGCCCTGGGAAAATATGATCCTCAGCAAGCATGGAAAGAACAAGCTGGATGAAAGGACCCAGCCAAGATTTGAACCAGGTTCTTCTCACTGTGTGACAAAAGTACCTACCACCACCCCCCCCTGCAATCCACCATTTTTTTTATTAATTTAGCTGGGTTTGATGGGTTCTTTTTCTTTTTGTGTAGATAAACTAAATTAGTTTCTATTAAGTTAGTTTCTATGCACTGCTATTATGAACTAGAGCTTGTACTGAAATACCTAATATTTCAGTCCCTACTGCCCTTATGGGTGGATGCGGGCTGTTTGTGGGCCGTAAATAGGCAAATCTGTATGGGGCACACAAATGGCCTACATGAATTTCAAAAGATCACAGACCGCGTGATAAGCCAGCAGAGCGAAAATGTTCATGCACATTTTGTTCCTATGGCCCTGCAGTGGGCAACAGGTCATAGTGAACACTTAAGTAGGTGAAGAAAGGTGAGACGCATGCGTGATTTCTCATTTTTTTTCAACCCCTCTGACCTACAGGCACTTGCGACTGTGGGTCGCAAGTGCCTGTTGTTGTGACTGTGTTTGCAACTATTGCGCATAGTCAATAGGAGCCAGTACTCACACCTCTCTAGTGTCTACAGTGCGACATAAGGACATCGAACAATAGCATTACTCATGCAGAATAAGTACCTATAATTTACATTACCTTAACAAATATTTCACAACAACATTCCATTTTCATGACTTCCCTTAAAGGGTCTGTACAATGCAAAATACATTTTTGGAGCTTTTAAGTGTATTATGATGTTCATTCCTAATGGGAAAAAACAAACCCAAAACAATACTCGGATATGTTCATGCATATCTGAGTATTCCTCTTAAAACCTGGACTCTGAGCACTAACCTCTCCCAACCCATGAAAGCAAGCGGGTTCTCACGAGGTGTCGTAGGCCACATCAATATTTGCAAAAGTTCGGATGTTGTTGTTTTTTTCGTAGGCAAAACTCAGACACATTACCAAGCCAAGCTCTAGGTGGATGTCATGAAATGGACGCCCACAAGGAGCGAAAACCGGTGCCTCAAAGATTGAGTCGTCTTACTTCGGGGGTAGGACAGGAACTCCGGAAAATAACTAATATTCAATGAAATATTGTCTTTAGTGTGCCAAAGGTAATATATTATCTCATACATGGATATTGTTTACCTTAAAAGGCTTAAGAATTACATAGCATAGGCCCTTTAAGGTGGCCGCATGAGCCTCATATAGGAATTGCACCTGTCCTTCCTTTAGAATGCAGCCGCTCCTCTTTACGACCCTCAATGGGCCCAGACAACCCAAAAACCTGCAGCACCCACACAGGTAAACCTAAACAGAGCAGAGTTCACAAGATATTACATTGGGGTTTAAAGCTTTCTGTATGACCCCACAAATTCTGATCAAAAAGCCAGCAAAAAAGGAAGTGTATACAAATGTACAAACTCTGTATCTCCTTAGTTTTGAAATTTAAAAAATTCATAAAACACTATGTGGATGTTGATCAGAGATAACCGAGACTATAAAAATCACCCTCAGGACATGTTCTAAAAATAAGACTAGTTGCCATGAAGATTCTGTCTTAAAAGTGCATTTATGTGTGGAATTAATCGTTGACCCTATCATTATGATAATTTTAAAATACTCATATTAAACAAAATATTTTATTTATGACTAGGTCTTTGAACATTTGACCTTCTCTGTCGTCAAAGTTGAAATGTAAGTTGTTGGTTTTTTTGTCTAACACCACTAACGCAATGCTATGGAGGAAAGAAAGATGTGGTTTTTACTTTAAAAAATGGAAGAAAAGCAAAACACATTTCCCAGTTTTGGCAGGGATTGCAAAGTAAAGCTCTCAGTGAAGGAATAGTGTTTTTAACTGTGGAGCGAATGTGGTGATGGGAAAGCGGCACAATTTGGAGAGACACTTTAGTACATGTCACAAAAGCTTTCATCCTAACTACCCACCAAGCACTGAACTACAGGCACAAAACGCTTCTAAGTTTGAGATACGTTTTAGCAAACAGCCTTTTTTTTTCTGATCGCAGCTGAAAAAACTACCAAACGCAACTCAGTCTTAATTTAAAGCTCCATTCGTTTGAATAGATAAATGAACGCTTTTTAACAGAAAGGTCTTGAAAGGAGGAAAGAGGATATTTGCAAACGTAGTTTTCAAAAAGAGAAAGGTAGACTGCGTCAATGGCTTTAATCTACGTCTTTGCGGGAGGTTGTCACGAACAAAAAGGTTTTGGAGAGGAAAATTTGGGGTTATGAATTCCTGAAGATAATCCAGTTTTACTGGATTAAGTTAAAAGACTAATTTTCTATTGAATCCTGACGGAGATGGAGAGCCACTGGAGAGTTTTCAGAACAGGTGTTCTATGTTCAGATATGTGCACTCTCATCAGGTGACACTTTTTTTGAATGTCCTTTATATGCCGACAAGTAAAAAACAAAGCACATGTATGAGGCATGCTACACATATGAGACTCTGCAGTCCGTCCACTTAGATTTAGAACGTGCATTGAGGTTTTCCATATCAAATATTGTCAAAACATCTTAAATTTAATGTCAGTGGAATGAGCACATTGCAAAAACACAAAATCCTACAAAGAATTTGTCTATTTTCTAGAACAAATGGCGTGTCACCCTTGAAATATGACAACCAAGTTCCTTGTAACTTTTTAGTAAGAACCAACAACTTTTTGTAAGACCATAAATCTTACCTTGTTTAGTCATTTAAAACCCCTTTTTAAGTGATATTTGTGACGTAACAAGTTTTTTTCTCCTATTTTTTTAGGGACAGCCTTTTATTTGGTAATAGTTAGTGGTCTTGTTTCAAGACATGGACTTACTTGATTTAAAGAAGCTGTAAACATGCACTAAGAAAAATGTATCTGATTATTTTCTAAAAAAAGGACAGTTGGCCTGTTGCAGTGCTTAAAAAAGCACATTTTTCAGTGGAAAGTTGACTAAATTTAAAGATTAAAAAAACTCTTTTTGAAGCAAAGACAGGCCTTTTTTAAGACACATTTCCAAATACCAGAGCGATTGAAATAAATGGAGGTTTATGATTTAATTTTGTCTTAAACGGGCAAAAATTAGTTACTCTCTGTTGGTTGTGTGGATGTTCCCTTTATGTTTGTTTTGTTTTTCTAAAAAGTCATTTGAATGTTGAATTTCCTCTATATATATATATATATATATATATATATATATATATATTAGTTTTTTTTGTGTTATTGTTGTGGCGTACGGTCTATAAAATGAAGCAGCTACTGCTGGCTCCTTCTGTTTATCAGGATAGTTAAAATATCACCATCATGTGAGACCTGGGTGTACATCATTAACAATAAATCTATTAAAACAGAACAAATTACTATTTTGTGAATATTTTATGTAACTGAGAAAAAAATGCAGTATGATGTTAACATTGTATTGTAACATTTAGCAGTGTTATAAGTGTTGTGCAGAATCATGTCTTCAGTCCTTCACAAGAGCTCTGATCATGTTAATTCAATCCAGGTCCGTCTGTCACAGGCAGAGACCCCAGTCTTTGGTGTCAACTTGAAATTGCTTCTTTCAGCCTCTTTGTTTCATAACTCCATCACTGATAAAACCTTCAGACTGCTCTCTCAGGCAGTAGCTGTTAACCAATTGCGTCATTCCTGGCCAACAAATTAATTCTTTCCAGCTCAGTATATCCATCCTTCCTTTTGTTTGGGGGAGTATCTTAATGCAGCAGGGAGATATCACAATGAAGCAAATTAACAAACTAAGTTGTAAACTGCACTCCTTACTTTGAGGGAGTCACGTAGACCTAAATCCACCAGCACACCTTTACAGGATTTACACGTTACCTAGATAAAGTCAAAAAGCCATTGAGATGTTGAGTCTTTCTGACATTTTAGATGGCATGTTTTTTAGAAGTAACAGAGTAGAAGAGTCACATTTTCCATTTTAATTAGTACGTCATCAAAAAGTGACTAGGAGCATACAAACAATAATCTGTGGTTGTTTTACCTTGTTATTTATTTTATATAAACAACATAATAATATTGTTTAGTACTGGTACATTATGGAGGAGATAAAATGCTTCTCAATAATATAAAAGTGTGGCAACAGGATAACAAGGGTTGAGTGTACTGTAATCTAATGCATAGCTTTTTTTTTTACCAGTTAATAGTGTATGAACATGGAATCATCAGGCAATACACAAAACTATGTTTTAGAGTTTAAAGTTACCTATGAGTATACCACAATATAATAAAAGGTACATGACAAAGCCATCTATATATATATATATATATATATATATATATATATTTTTAATGACACATCTAACAACATCTAACATAATTATTTAATTGTTATTTCTTTTTAACAGTAATGCCATATCTATCATTTAAAATGTCAAGGACGATGGTGTATTCTAGCATTCATAAAATTTTTGGTAACAAGTAAATCACATACCTGTGTGAAATGTGTTCTTTGCATTTCAGCCAAACCCCCAGAGGAGCAATGAGCTGCAGACACAGCCATGCTTGGGAACTGTTTGGTGGTTTAAACCCCCAATCTAACCCTTGATGCTCAGTGTCAAGCAGGGAGGCTTTGGGTCCCAATTTTAGAGTCTTTGGTATAACCCAACAGAGGATTTGTACCC
The DNA here is from genome assembly GCF_053564925.1 of Oryzias latipes. NCBI lineage: Eukaryota > Metazoa > Chordata > Actinopteri > Beloniformes > Adrianichthyidae > Oryzias > Oryzias latipes. The sequence continues at coordinate 28,841,483 of NC_136237.1, read as the reverse complement.
ATGATCCTGCAGTCTCAGGGCAGACACTCAACCAGTACACTGCCTACTCCACTCTACTAGCTACTGCTTGGACATCAAATTCGGCCTTTAGTTTAACTTGTGTTAATGTTCAAGTCTTGTTTGGACGCAAATTGACCAGAACTGTGAGTACTGAATAGCTACAGCTACCTCTAAAACACTTAGTTTGGACTTTTTTGAGCTTCACCAATGCAGTACAAAGTTTCCTTTAATTTGAAATAATATAAAACTTTTTTTTTAAACTGCATTGTTGCTTTTCGGCAGCTGTTTTCTTAAGTGCAGGATTCTGCTTTTATTAAGCTCATTTTTAACATAAATATCTGGCAAAACTTTCAAAAACTTGGCCTCATTTTCATTTGAGTGCTACTGGAATTCTAACTGAATATTTGTCATTAAGGACATGGACGCATCTCTGTTTTCTTTGCTGTTAGAATAGAATATTCTCTCATGGTCTGACTATTTTGCACATAGTAAAAGTGAGTTTGAAGCATTTACTTCACTTTTCAGCTGCTACTTAGTGATGGTTTAAAGAAAAGAAGTGTTTTCAAGCGAAAAGCTAAAAAGGCATTAATTTCAGAACTAAAACTCAAAATCAAACATAAAAAAGATCCCATAGCTAACCTCTAATGTGCTTAGTGCGCACAACATCCCAAGAACAGAAGGCAGAATGACGTTTTGTTTGTGTTGCTGAGGTGGAAATAGAGGGGTGGCACACTGGTCGCTCTGACAGGGCTCGGAAATCTGCGGGTAGTATTTAGCTTTTCTAGTGTGCTGTCCTTGATGAATTTGGTATTTAGTGTTCCTCTTTAAAACATGTGTTGGTGCTCAAGCTTTTGGAGCCAACATTTGGCACAAAGTTCAGCGTAGGAAATTAAAATTTACACTTTAAAATCACCTTTTTACCACTGCCTTAAGGCCCGTTCACACCGGGACGAATTTTGCCCGCGATTTTCGCCGACGTTTAACGCCTCGTGACTAAACAAAGGGCCCCAATGAGAGTGTGCACACCGACGCGAAAAAATGCCACGCGTCAAAGCGTCAAAAAAAAACAAACGCCTCGGGTTCGTTTTTTTTTTTTCGACGCGTCGCGTCGAAATCTATTCGACCAATGAGAATGGCGCTTTTGCACACGTGTCTGGAGCTTCTGAAGTTACAGTAAAACACAACTTGGGGGCGCTCAAACACAAAACTGCCTGAGCACACATACCAGCGAAGAAGATAGACGCCAAGTAGCGTCTACACTGCCGCGAAGAAATAATGACGGACATTCTAAAATATCCCCTTACCAAGTACCAGTTGGAGCTACTGGTGCTTGAAATATTCATGTTTTCTTTGTATTATTCTGACAAGCGCGTAAATACTTGCTCTCTTCTTCTGAGTGAAAAGCGACTTTAAGAAGCGTAAAGTTGCGCAGCGCCACCTTGTGTACAGGAGTATTTCTGTTTACATTAAGCGCCATCTAATGTCAGGAAATGAAATTGCATGTTCGCTCGTTTCATCGTCAGCGAAAATCGCCTGGGTGTGAACACAAAAAACGTGGCGAAAAACGCTGGCGAATAACGCCTGGCGAATATTCGTCCCGGTGTGTACGGGCCTTTAGGTGATGAGGATTAATGACTAGTTCCTAACCTTAAGCATTCCCAAATTTTTGTTCCCTTTGGTGATAGACTGAAGATAATTTCACATTGATTAGACTTTTTTCACATTGATTAGATTTTTTTTATTTAGAATTTAAAACAATCAGATGCCTTTTTACACATGAATGTTATTAGACTATTTAAGGATTCAGGGCCATCCTGTTTTGAGTTAAATGCCTGATCTCTGCAGGGCAACTCCATACTTCTGTGTTTTCATGTTGAAAAGCAGCTGCAATGGTCCATCAACCTGGGCTCATTAATATCAATCCTGAGCCCGCATTTCCTGAAATGTATTGGCATGATGTAGTTCAGGGGTGTCAAACTCCAGGCCTCCATTGTCCCCCATGTTTTCCAACCACCCTGCCAATGAAGCTCCTCATTGGCTAAATGTCTTGTTTAATAATATTTACGTTTTTTTTTTTTTTTTTGCTTCATGAACCTAAATTCAAATATAAGTAAAAGAAACATTTGAAACTTCTTTTTCCAAAACAAATGAATAAGGCACAACTCTTTGCAACATTTGTTAAGAAATAAGGTTATTTGAGTCTTCTTCTTTCCCTTTCGGCTTTTCCCATCAGGGGTCGCCACAGCGAGACAACCTCTCTTTCGAGGATGAGTTGCATGGTTAACTTGGCAATGTTTTACGCTGGATGCCCTTCCTGACGCAACCCTCTCAATTTATCCGGGCTTGGGACCGGCACAGAAGCAGAGAAAGGAATAGGGAGCAGCCCGGAATCGAATCCTGGTGTCACAGACGTAAGGCGCCGCATACCAGCACGAGCTAAACTGGCTAAATAAGGTTATTTGAGTATTTTTTATATATATATATATATATATATATATATATATATATATATATATATATATATATATATATATATATATATATATAAAAAATAAAGCCATTTAGAATTTTTTAAATAGATCTCTAGTTTTCTCAGACCTGTAATTTGGTAGATGGCGAAGTAAATCTCTTAGTCCAGGTCAAAAAAATGAATGGATCAAATTAACTGATATTAAAAAATTGAAGATGATATGAGAACAATGCCAGTCTCCAAAAGCAAAAGTTTTTTTTTTTTTTACTATGTGATAAAGTAACAAAAAGAATACAGTTGGTAATTGCTACCAAGTTAGTTTTATCTGCTAAAAGGATAATCGTGCTGATTTCAAAGACTTGTTTTCTCACTTAAAAAAATAAATAAATAGAGAAAAGCTCAGTTAATTCTCAGATTTGGGATAAGTAATGTTAAAAATGTTTCTTTCTTTTACAAATAACTACAACAACAATGCAGAGTTTGGTGACCTGTCCTGTTGCTTGCAGGTTGAAGGAGTAGATTTGCAAAACCCACTTCCACTCTCCTCAATTAGACTGATTTCAACCATTGTGGTTCATAATGGCATAACAGTCATTAGCTCTCCCTGAATTACCTTGATTTCACTTCTCAATGGTAGCTCCACCTGGTATCTTTTGGATTCTGTAGAATATTCGCCAATAGAGATGGGCTTTATAAAAACAATGGCCTGACACAAAAACTAGTTAATATGAAGACGCCTTTTGACTTAAATATTTGTTTTTTTTTTTAATGGTCACCAAAACTCTTTAATAAAGATAGTTATACTATGAATTGTATTACTATTTTAGAAAAAAACAAATAAATGTAAAACACTGATAACACAATGACCTATGACAATAAACCTGCAGTTAAGGGCCAACTACACTGACTGAATAAAAATTAATCATATGCTGGTAGAACCACATAACCTGGGAATGCTTAAGGTTATAGAACTATACAAAGATCATCGTAGTCTCTTGATATCAATGCATTGAAATTTAAGATCAGTTATGGCAGGAAATAAAGCGTTGGGGGGAAAAAAGGAGATTTAATGACAGAAAAAAAGAAACTAGTTAGAACTGGTTACTCCATGAGTCTTTAACACTGGAGCTTTATGTCCAGTGCTGATATTCTTTTCACTCCCATAACTCTTAAACCGTTCATGCAATTAACACAATTCCAGATTCTGAAGCAGAGAAAAGCAGCCTTGCGTGGATATTCAACACATTAAGTAAGTGTTGCATCTTGGTGCAAAGCCGATATGAAAAGTCGCTTTTTTCCAAGTCAGAATTCGCCGATTAACATTGATTGTGTAAACGATCGAATATGTGTGTCAAAGAGGATGTGCTTTAGGTGTTGGCAGCATCATCTTCAACATTAAAGGCTTCAAATCTTTTAAAATCAAATTTTCCTTAACTTTAGTGATTTTTGATAGGCCATGAATCTATTAGGAAGTACATACAATTGCATTATAGTTGCTTAAATCTTGTAACCTATATAGTGATCATTACATATCAAAACCATTCCTCTGGCCTTTTTCTTTTTAAGTAATCAACACATGATTGAAAAAAAAAGTTCGCAAAGTCTCGCTTGGACCTCTAATGAGACCAACAATAGAGGGGAACCCCTTATTCTGACTTAACCCAAAATCTAATTATTAATTATTGTGTCAGAACCCGAAGCATAACCCACACTGACAGAATTTGAAACCCAACCTGACGTATTTTGGTGAATTCCTTTATTTCTTTATGATTAGAGTATGCAATTCAATTAGTTATACTGGAGTTTCATTACCTTTGTGATTGTATTAGTCACCTGCTGGTTTGGTCAAAAAAAAAAAGGATTTTAATCTTTTTTTAAAGATTAAAATAGGCTGTCATACACCAAGAAATTAGTTCTGCGCATTTGACCCAACCCCTGGGGAGCGGTAAGCTGCAGACGCAGCTGCACTTGGGAACTATTTGGTGCTTTAACCCCCAAATCTAACCCATAAATGCTGATTATCAAGATGAGAGGCATTGGGTCTGATTTTCAGAGTCTTAACCCTTATGCTATCTTAGATGATCCCACCCTTGCATTAACGTGTTCTCCCTACCATGACAAAGGTGGATAAAGGTGGAGAGAATTTCATGTAATCCATAGACACCAGTGAGGTTCACAAATCATTGAAGAAAAAAGGTTCAGTGCACTGTCTAGTGGGTCTAGATGACCAAACTCCCAATGTTAAAGTGCCTAGGATAGCACAAGGGTTATGTATGACTAGACTTAGATTTGAACTTATGACCTTCCAGGTTAGGACGGACCCCCTCCACAAAGCCAGTAAGCTAGTCAACTCTAAATTTTGACTTATAATTATATTGTTAAACCTTAATATGTGGTGTAATATTTGCACAAGTGTTTTGTATAAAGTAGCATTTACAACATTCTTTTAAAAAAAAGTGTGACCGTTTTCTTTCTTTTAGCTTATTAATTTTCAAAATCAAGCTACCACATCAGACCGTCTCTTTACTGACCTAAATTATTCTTAAATCCTGCCACTATATTCTCTTCTTTTTCTGTGTCCACTTCTATCTTTCTCAGATTGCAGAAGCAACGTATTAACATTCGACTACCTTTATGCTACCTTTCGGATTCATTAATGAAGCCTGGGAATTGGTGTGATTTAATGAAAGTGAGTGTGACCAGTAATCCTAATTTATACTTCATCATTAATGAGCAGATGGATTTTTACACTGACTTACACAGACACACAGCAGTACCCTCTGGAAAAAGTCCAACTATTTTTGTCCAAATTTATCCGTAATTGACAGGACGGACGAAATGAAATCTTCACCACAGTGTTCAAAATGTCGTGTGGGGGGGAGGCTCGAGAGCAGGTAGGACCCAGGCGCAGAGACGGGAGGCAAACGGGTTCAGGGCAAGTGGGTTTATTTAACTAACAAAAAGCGCTGCAGAGCAGGATGACAAAACTAAAACAAAAACTCACTGTGGCGTGGCATGAAACAAGGAACATGGCATGAAGACGTGAACACCGAGACAAAGGCTAATGGACCAGCACAGGAGGAAGGCAGAGACAAGACTTATATACAGACAGGGCAGACAAGACACAGGTGAACACGATCAGGGCAGATGGGGACCAAAGGAAGTAAAACTCAAGAAACATGACAAGACAGGAAACCTTTCAAAATAAAACAGGAAACAGAACCAAACAAGACAGAACAAGAACTAAAACGAAAAACAAGACACAACAAACTCAAAACCATGACACAAAATTGGGGAATTTATAGCGTAAAAAGTTACCCGAGATTCTATGCCGGTGTTTATGGCAAAATTATGGGCTAATCATGCAATCATGCTCTGAAAGGGTTTTAGGGAAATTAACTGTATGGGACACCTACTCCAAAAACCTAAATTAGAAACAAGAGTTTAGATATTTAAATGCACAAACTTAAACCTCAACCAACAAAGAACCTTGGCCTCCTGTTATGTGCTGGGTCAATTTGACCCATGTAACCCTTGCGCTATCCTAGGCACTTTAACATTGGGAGTTGGGTCATGTAGACCCACTAGACAGTGCTCTGAACCTTTTTTCTTCAATGATTTGTGATCTTCACTGGTGTCCATGGATTACATGAAATCTTCCACCTTTATCCACCTTTGTCATGGTAGGCAGAACAAGTCAATGCAAGGGTGGGGTCATCTAAGATAGCACAAGGGTTAAAGAAAAAAAGAAAAGGAAAATACCTAACACACACACGCAATGTCTTAACCTCATCTTTGACGTTTTAAAATCCAGGTATTTTAACTTTTGACAGGAACCTTTTCAGTTCCCAAGAACAACAATAAACTCCACCACAGATTATGGTGCTGTTTCTCAGAAGCAAACATAAAAGGAGAGATAAAAATGACCAGGTTTGGCAAATACACGCAAGGACACTCACAGAAAGCAACTAAAGACATGGAATTATTTCCAGTACATTAAGAAGGTACTTTGCCTCAAGTAGGAACCACTGCGTAACTAACCCAGGTGCTATAATAAAAAAAAAACAAGGAGAGTCTAAGAAATGTAAACCAAAGACCACCATCTTCACAAATATGGAATGAATGTGGGCATAATAATGTTTTTTGAGGCATCAATAATTGTGACATTGTTCAGTGGGAAGTGTCTGGCCATGTGAATGACTTCAAGTCAGTTTGCTGCAAACACATTGTCCAGGGATAAAACCAAAGTCAGAACCTTTAATTATCATCAAAGCAACATGCAAGTGAAGAGCACAAAAATGAAAAGAATAAAAGGGTCCCCCAACATGCATGACTTGTTCTGTACATCATTAGCAAAACCCAGAAAAAACTTTTTTTGGTCATTATTGAAAATGTAAATTAAAACAAAATCGCTCCAACACCAATAACTACATCAAGAAAGGCAGACTCATAAATTTGAAGTGTGCAAAATTAACTTTATGGAGCATGGACGGCAGTTACTGCATTTTAATGTACATGTGCTCCTGGATTTTGCTGGAAAAAAAAAGGAAGAGAAAATATTTTTCACAGCAGAAGAAAATCAGAACAGCTTGTGATATCACTGAACAATAGGATGTACAATTTATGATCCAATTTATGGCTAGAAAAGACTGAAAGTTCAACTCTGCCAAATAACTTACCGCATATGAGCCCTTGATGAAGGCAGGACATCAGAAAATGTGTTGTTTCACTTTCGGCCTGACCCATCGGGGTTGCCACAGCGGATCAGCCGTTTCATTGCTGATGATTTGCATGGTTAACTTGGCAATGTTTTACGCCGGACGCCCTTCCTGACGCAACCCTCTCAAACAAACAGGGCTTGGAACCGGCACAGAAGCAGAATGGATTTGAACCCTGGTCTCACGGACGGAAGGCGCCGTAAACCAGCACGAGCTAAACCGGCTCCCCCACATCAGAAAATGTGTAGACTTCTGTAAAAGCAGAAGTCCTATAAGTTTGGATCCTTCAGATGTGTCTACACAACCCAAAGAAAGGCTCTACTGTCTAAAAACGAACATCACAACAGGGCTGCAGTTTATAAAATTGTATTGGAATTCACTCAAATATTCCTTGAACAAACTTGAAAAGAAAAATTAGATCAGCAGCAAAACAAAGAGTGTTTCTTCAGAACCATCTGATATCTGCTACTGCGGAACATCTCTAGGTGTGTAATGCATCAATTACATTTCTGACTGTTGTTCTGCATACACTAAATTATTTTTAAATAATAATATATTTTGCTTGTTTTTCAACCCCTTTATTATAATAATAGGATGCACAGTCATGTAGGGGCTGCCATTGGCAAACTGAACAGAGCGATACTGGCCATCATGATCAGAGTGACCACCCAAGCATTGACCGGGCTTGTTGGCAAAGCAACAAAAACAACATGGACATAATTAATCACACCCACAATCGTCCACAAGGAACACACAACACACACTTTCTTTCAACTTTCTTCTACTTCCTCATCCTTTACAACCCCGGGCCATAGTTTTTTTTTTCCTTCTCCTGCAGGACGTTACAATATTGAAAGAGATGTGGCTCATTGACTGGAAGATTACATTTGCCAACATGTCTAGGCACTGCTAAGAACCAAAGTAAGATAAGTTCGCCTGTAGCAGCATGCTCGTAGTAAATAATATAGATGTCAGCTTGCTTACTGACAAATATAAACCGTCACACGAGAGCCAGAAACCTACTTCTGCACGAGAATTACAAACAACAATGCAGCAAGCAGCAAAATATATGGATGCAAATTGACTTAAGCAGATTCAAACAGCAGAAGCTGATCTTCCTTAAAAAAAAAAAAAAAAAAAGTCTAGCACTTTACACGTTAAGCAAAACTGTAAGCTTAAGAATGACTCTGTTCTCTTTTGACACTTTTGCTTCTCTTAAAGTTTGCTCTTTGCTATGTTGTTTTCAGTGGGAAAATTTAACAAAGTAGACTAACATACGTGAATGTATCTCAGACAATAGAAGTTAAAACAAAAGTCATAGCGACTGCTACAACACGGCACGCAGAGCTGCTAGTTTGGTACAAACCCTATCACACTTTTAAAATCCACCTCAATTAAAAAGACACAACTTATCAGAAGTTATTTTTTGGTGCGGAGATAACAGTAGGTGGTGGAGTGCTTTTAAGTGTTATAAAAGAAGAAGCTCAAAGTACCAAAACATGAAAAACACCTCTTAATAATGAATCTTCATGCCACACAACCACCCACTGTGAAATTAATACCAACACGCTGGGGAACTCTCTCCATTATCATAGTTTGAAATGACAAAATAAGAAAGTGTTATACAGCAGAAGAAGTCCTGCAGAAACACTGAATTACATTAGATTTACAGATACATACTCAAATATAATTTTTCTCAAACTCAAACTTACTATGTGCAATAAAAAAAAAAAAAAAAAACTGAATTTATACCGGTAAATGTACCGCTAAAAGTCCCCTAAAGAGGCTGTCTGGGTTTATACCAAATTCTTATAAAACACAAATCCCATCAGTCCATTTGTGCACCCTAAACTTTTCCAAATGAACATCAGTAAAGGTGGTCTGTGTGCCTTCCATGAAGATACATTATTCCTGTGGAGAGCCAATTCCGGGTTCTCGGGGAAAGGTCACCCAGAAAGAGGAACATGATTGGTGAGTAATTATTTGCAGTCAGTCATCGTTGCGACATGGAAATCCATATGGAAGAAGAGTTGCCCCTCACTGACTGCTTGATGTGGACCAATCGATAGTTAAGGAAATTGGTCCAGCATAGGGTGGTGAGCGGGTGGGGGTGGGGAGCTGCTGAAACTGTTATGTAAGTGAATTATGTAAAGATTATGTAGTACCACACATAAATTGATGCTGACACATCGGGAGTTAGACCTTGGATTACATGGCTTTCATTACACACCAAATGCTTGTGTTTTCTTATTCCGAATGACAGCCTTGAAATTGTATTTCTTGGCAAATGGCTACTTTGTGATTATATTTTGGAGTTCAAATGGGGATCATTTACTCATCTACATTGTCTTGGTGTCTCAGCTGAAATGGGATGTAGTCTCCCTGCTTTTTTCTCCATTTCATCCTCCTGCAATCCATTCCACACTTTTCTCCATCACCCTTGCTAGCTTCTGTGGTTTCATTTTCCACTGTGGGCTTTCCTCTTTTGTTTCTGTCTTTTTTTCTTTTACCAGAATTTCAGCGCCATGTCAAGAGGAGAGTTACTGCAATATTTATAGGGATGGTGCAAGGGAAGTTGGTACAAAATTCTAATATCAGACCCTTATTTTATCAGTTTGTACTATGGCTATTCTGTTTTGAAATACTAGAAACTGAGTGTCCTGCACCTTCTGCTCCCTTTCTGCCTGGCTGCACTCCAAAGTCTGCAGCACTGAAAAGAAGAAGTACTTAAGTTACAGATTAGATTTATTCATTTATTCGTGTTGCCGGACAATTAACTGGCAATTGCAATTGGGTGTGGAAATACTAAAAGACAAAAATATACTCTCTTTAGCCTAATATGTAAGTAATAGGCTTAAAGCTGTGGCTTGGAGCTTTATCTTGAGTTTATTCACATCCAAATGTGTTTAGTCTTTACTATGTTTAAACCTCTTAGAGCTTATTGGAACTCAAACATTCACTTAGTGCACAAATTAGTGCACAAATTGTTCTCAGGTGTAAATCAATTTAAATAAACATGTTTTTTTTTATTTTAATTTTTTTATTTACACATTAATCTAGATATTCAACCCTCATTCCCCATGTGACCATCCAATTTAGGAGCTATGCCAATGACTCAAACTCTACATAGTTTGTTTAGCCATTTCTTGAACTCTGTTCTTACCTAAAGATAAGTTCACTCAGGACATGTGATGTATGTTCTTTAACGCGCTAAACAAATGTTCTTGAATACGCATTTAACCCACGTGTTTACTCTGGACAAGCAGTGGGGAGCTTCTTCTTATTATTCTTCTACTGTATACCAGTGCATGTCTGCTACCTACAGTTAGAGTAGGCTTGGTGTGAAATGTCGAAGCCACAAAGAGGTGCAAATCTAGCAAATGTTTCTCCATACTTTTTTTGTTTTTTCATATAATCGCAGCCCAGCACAAACCGGGATTATTCATTTCTCCACCATGCTCAATTTACAAATGATTGGCAGTTCCGTGAATGAAAGGGGACGTCATTCATTCATCACTACCCAATCCAAGTCTCTTATTGGTCAAAGTTTGACCTGGTTTAACCCTTGTGCTATCTCAGATGACCCCAGCCTAACATTGATGTGTTCTCCCTACCATGACAAAGGTGGATAAAGGTGGAAAGATTTCATGTAATCCAAGGACACCAGTGAAGATCACAAATCATTGAAGAAAAAAGGTTCAGCGCACTGTCTAGTGGGTCTAGATGACCCAACTCCCAATGGTAAAGTGCCTAGGATAGCACAAGGGTTAATATGTGCAACAATTTTTCAATGGCCATGTGTTTTGTGCTGAAACTGTGTAGCAATGTTTGATTGCGAGAGTTTTGGAAACAAAAGCACGAAATATACGTTTACATTGACTTTCCATTGGGGAGTGCCCGCTTGAGCTTGCATTGCTGAGGGCAGTGTGAACGTAGCTTAACAGTAGTAGCAGCTAGTGGTAGCAGCTAGTTTGATGTACTGCTACTGTAGGTTTTCTATTTGTTATTATACATTTTGCATTTTGGTTTAAAAGTGTGAGTAACTGATTTTTCTTTAAAAAAAAAAAATCAGTGCTTAAACTCTAACCATACGTTCATCAAGCCAAACTCCACTTTTTCTTATTTTGGGCAACTCCTGCAACTCCTTCTAAAGTCTTATATTTTTTCAGTGAAAATCCCAGCAGATCAGAAGTTTCCAATCAAAAATCATGTGATGTTCAACATCCCATAAAACCAATTGCTTATAAAGGTGACACTTGCCTTTAGGTGTAAATGCATTTTTTAGAAAGTCTTTATAGCAAGAGTGCGGGAGCCTGGAACCTTTCAATGCGTCATCTTCTGTTTACAGTGTTAGCTGTCATGAACTGGCCTGCCTGCTCTGTGTCAGCTCAGTGTCAGCACAGTGCTCTGGTGTCCTTATTTTAAAAGAGAATCAGCAACAGGCGCAGGATTACAACTGACAACATGACTTGCTAGAGCTCTTTTAAACCCCATAGATTAAAGAAGCCGTTGAAGATCATGGATCCATAAATGTTGAGCCATAAATATGCATTACTCTCGCTGGTTGTTAATCTGGCAATCCTCAAGACTTATACGTTTTGCAAGATTATTACAGTCCTTATTCCATTATAATTATAGAATTTAAGTTTGGTGAAAACATTTTTACACAACAACAAAGTGAGAATTCTTGGTATTTTTGATACGTTTATGTTTTAAAACACCTGGGTACTTTAATCTGTTAAGACCTGAATGTGTGGACATCACATTTTGGGCTAGTTGATTCTGTTAAACTGGGGCCCTGTGAATACATGTGTAGAGGGTTTGCTCAAATATTAGCTCGGGTCTTAAAAGATTAAAGTTTTCCTTCTATTCCTTAGGTCAATTTGTCGTATTATTTTGTACTGAATTTTCAAGATGCTTAGTATTGCACAAAAATACATAAACAATACAGACCAACCTGTTTATCAGGGATCTTTAAACGCAGGAAATGTATTCTTTGCCATTTGGCTGTGAATTATCTGCCTCCATTTAATACTGTCTTTAGTATCCTCTCCACCAACCACACTATGGTCCCCATTTACTACATCCATGAACATCCTCTTAGACCTTCTTCTGGGCCTGTTTTCTGGTAGTCCCAACCTCAGCTGTTCTTTTAACAAACAGAATTACTTTCGCTTCTCTGAGTGTTTTCAAACCACCCCAATCCGGCTTCCCTGCAATCATCACTGATCTGTTCTTCTGATGGATTCATTCTTGATTCAATCCATTCCCTTTACTCCTCACTCACATTTAACCTTCCTCCACCCATTCAAACCTGCTTGACATGCCTCTTCACCTCTTTACCACACTCTTCAGTTATCTGGACTAGTGATTCAAAATACAGAAGTCCATGTAACCTAACAACTCTATTTCAGTCCCTCTCGTTTACACACAGATACTCTGTCTTACTATGGGTAACATTTATCTCTTTCCTTTCCAGGGGAAATCTTGACATTTCTTCATATTTCTCCTCTCGCAGCAGATATCAAAGCAACGTCATCTGCAAACATCATGGTCCACAGAGATTCCTGTCCAACCTTGTTTGCTAGTCTATCATCACAGCAAGCGGGAAGGTACTCAAAGCTGATCTTTGGTGCAGTCCCACTTTCTACCTTAAACTCCTCTGTCATACCCACAGCACATAGTAATGCTCAAGGGTTAAAACATTCCTGCCTTGACTTTTCTCTGCCTGCCTAACAAGCCTTCATTCCCTCCGTCTTCAACCAACAGTAGTCCAATTTCTACCTGTCAACAGTATCATCATTTTTGATCGTTATGTAGCAATGTACTTTACCTAAGTTCTATTCATGTTTTGCATATTTGATGTGGCTTTGGTTTTCAATAGTTTTTTCTCGGCTCTCAACATACTTTAGCTCCTTTTCAAGAAATTGAAATGACTTCTAGCCTGCTCGTTGCTTTTCTGTTACCTTTTTTATATAAAATAGTGAAAAGGAAGTAGATGATTGGATTAGGTTATGCTCCGCTGTGGTGCTGGCTTTCAAGATAATAGAGAACGTGATCAAGAGCCGGAAATGCCTAGCAGTGGTCCAATAAAATGGGTCCTTTTTCTCCATGTGTAGAAGAGATCAAGGTAAAACTACATAAACCTTCAATTGACTTTACTGAAACTCGTTCCTACAGATGTGGAGGAGTTTGGTGAGACAAGAAGGATATGGAGTTTTCTACTTTAGGACATATTTTTTCATTCCTTTTGTAGAATATTACATGTAAATTAGAAGGTTGAATCCCTTTCACATACCTTCCCTAACTTAATATTTTGGTATCTCTGTTTTCTTCATAGTTATGAATTCCTATAAATGTAGGTTCATTACTAAAGCACAATTTCAGCTTGCAAGTAAAAAAAGGAAGAAAGTTTGCCTTCCAGGTAAATCAGCGGAAAAGTCTGTTATTATATTCTGCAAGGATGAGTAAGTAATTCAGGAAAACACGAGAAAAAGGAAGCATGGCTGTAAGATGTATTATTGTGAGGAACATGATTTGTGTCTTCGGGAAGGGGGAATGTCCAGTCCTGCAGTCGTGCAACCATTGACCTTGTAGTGTTGCTGCAACTACTAATAATGAAGTAAATAAATGATGTCATAGCTCCAGTTGAAGACATGGTTTGAGGCTAAGTAGTCATTGTTCAGCTTTCCTGAAGAAAAAAAAAATCTTAAGCAATTTTTAAAACAAGAGATAATATGAAATATTTTGACCAGAAATAATCAGCTTCCTTACTTATGCATTTATTTCTGGGGGGTATAAGCTTCAGTTCAACAATGCCAGTTGCCTTGCATAATATACTGATTTTACCTTACCTCATTTATATATGCAACAGGCTAAATTAACTTACCAAAAAAGGAATATATTAAATTGTTTCTACAGTGACTGCAGGCAACATTCAGTATATGAGAACAGAGTGTTGCATCAGTGGTTGCAACAGTCCTCAAGTCTTAATAAGGGGATGGACTCAGCTAAAAATACAATTTGTGAATTTGTTTTGACACTGTAATGTTCTTACTTTTTTTTGATGGATTGAGCATGAAATCAATGCAACAGGGTATACAGTAGAATACTCATTGATCTTGCTATACACAAAAATAATCAATCATGGCAATCAACTACAAGCATCTAATTGAAGCAGCCCAACCATTTTGCATAAATGTCAATATATGAAACATATAATTACTGATTAATAAGAGTTAAAGGGTAATGATGCAAACAAAGCATATATCAAGCCTGTATCCACCCACGTGGAAGGTGCATGTCTTTTGTATCTGTCTCCATGCTAAATACTTGATATATATCCTTTTAACTTTGCCAGACAAACAAAGATTTTCCGACTGTAAAAATCCATAATAGTGTCTTAAAGAACACAAGAAAAACAACAAAATTACCTTTCCTCATATAAACAGAGACAAAACTCTTACTCTTAAATGATCATCCCTCAACAAATCTCAGTTCACAGTTGTGACATGCTAAAATCAATGTTTGGTGGCAACAGAGGTGTCTGGCAGGGCACAAGTAATAAACTCGCCTTTTTCTTTTCATTATTGCCACTTTTAGACACTGTTATATTGTTGGGCGCTGTTTGCAGAAGAAATTACTTCAAAATGACAACACCTCAAATGAATTTTGTTCAAGCTTTGATTTATCTCACTACCTAAAAAGAAGCAGCAGGGTTTCAGCAGTTTCAAGTACAGCTGGAAACGAACTTTCCCTGGAATGTGCTCCCCAGTCGAGCAGTGTATCCTTAATGCCAAATTAAGTTGGGATCCATCAGAGACCCAGATGAAGACTTTGTCAATCAAAAGCAGTTCTTCAAAGCTATGAAATTGATAATGCAACATCCTCTTTTGATTTCTAGTTTGCTGTAACCTTTTAACACTGTAGATGTCACTGTAAATCTTAAATACCACACTCCTTCTGTGACTATTTGACCATTTACTCAATCATTATAAATTAGCTGATTTTAACATGGAGAAAAGCAGCTTTGCAGTGACATAAAAAAATGGATTAGATTTCTCGCTTTTCCAGATGCTCAAAGCGCTTACAGTGTGTCCATTATTCATTCACTCCTCATTCATACTTGGTTCATACACAAGTATGAAGTATAAAAATTCATACAGATTCACACACCAGTGGAGCCACAGTGAAAGGAGAAGTGTTTAGCCTAAGGATATAATTTCAGTTGGCTGGGGGTAGCGGGAATCAAACCGGCAACCCTTCAATAATTAGTCGACTTGGTCAACCACCTGAGCCACTGCTGCCCTGCAACACTTTACTCTAGTTAAGTGTTTAAAATGGTGTACAGTAGCTTTTCTCCACAGCAGAATTAGCTGGTTTAAGTTGATAATATAAGCGTTTGAAGAGTTTCTGTAGTCCAAAGAATGTCAACACTGGAGCAAAAGCTCTGGTGTTAAAGGGTTAAAAGGATCAAAAATGAGTACAGAGCATTTTACCAGCCTATACCAGCCTACTCACAGCATTAGGTAGACTGAGTCATTGTGGCCCAAAGAATGGCTCTTTTGACAGCTATGATTGTTCTGACATCCTCCCTAAGAGCTGGTTGCTGGCTTGACTTGTAAAGGTGTGTAAAGGTAATTGGGCTTAAAAACGAAAGAGTAAAAAGGAGTCGTGACAGAACTTGTGGCCAATAACAGCAATGAATTCTCTTCTAAATCTTTTTTTTTTGTTTTTTTTTTTTGTTTTTTTTTTAAACTTGTCCTGTCCAACAGCTAGGCAGGCAGATGAGAGCTGAGGGCCTCTTGGGTTGGACATATTTTACTTTAACAAGAGGGGTTATTAATCTTCAGACAAACCAAAGGTATGACTGAATAAACCCCTTTTGTAATTGAGGCCAAACTTTATTAATTTCAACCATGTTTGGAAATCTTTGGTGTTGGTTCGGACGGAAAAGGAAAGAAGGGAAGAAGAGAGAGGGATGTTAGAGAGGGGGGGGGGGGGGTGATAGTGAGAGGGGGGGGGGTAAGACCATGAAGCAGCATAGAGCAGACAGGTTTACTGGTTGTTTATCATTACGGTACAGTTCAAATGTAGTACAAAAAGGGCGGGGCCTGTCCACACACACTCAAATGTTATCAACACACCTGCTAGCTGCAAAAATGTCCACATGTCAACATGCACACAAAACAGATAGTGTTCACAAACGCATACCTATGCCTTTAAACCAACTAGTGGGAAATCTTTCATTCATTCAATCATGCAAACTATTAGTGCAAAGGTGAGCTAACACCTGTGTTCAGGTGAGTGTTTATGTTCTTCTAAAATGGATGGTGGAATGTGAAAAAAAGGAGGAGGAGCGCCTAGCCACCCCCACACCCAGACCCCCGCCGCAGCGGCAGCCGGAATCCTCCCAACGCCACACGGGAACAGGCAGGGGACAACCGCCCCCCGGGCAACCAAGACCGCCACCCAGGACAGGGCCAGCAGGACCGCCGCGAGGCCCTTCTAATTCTCTTCTAAATCTTAAAGGAAAAAGCATGTTGTTTAAGATAATAATGTCTTTACACACAGAGGGACCCGGTGGGGGGGTTGTGTTGGACATATTTTGCTTTAACAAGAGGGGTTATTAATCTTCTGACAAACCAAAGGTATGTCTGAATAAACCCCTTTTGTAATTGAGGCCAAACTTTATTAATTTCAATCGTGTCTGAAAATCTTTGGTGTTGGACCGGACGGAAAAGGAAAGAGGGGAAGAAGAGAGAGGGACGCTAGAGAGAGGGGGGGGTAGGGGGTGATAATAGGAGGGGAAGGGGGATAAGACCATGAAGCAGCATAAAGCAACAAGTTTACTGGTTGTTAATCATTATGGTAAGGTTCAAATGCAGTACAAAAAGGGCGGGGCCCGTCCACACACACACTCAAATGTTATAAACACACCTGCTAGCTGCAAAAATGTCCACCTGTCGACATGTACACAAAACAGATAGTGTTCACACACGCATACTTATGCCTTAAAACCAACTAGTGTGAAATATTTTGGTCATTCAGTCATCCAAGCTATTAGTGCAACGGTGAGCTAACACCAGTGCTCAGGTGAGGTTTTATGTTCTTCTAAAATGGATGGTGGAACGTGAAAAGAAGGAGGGAGAGTGCCCAGCCATCCCCACCCCAAGACCCCCACCGCAGCAGCAGCGGCAGCCGGAATCTTTTGGGGTTCATTTGCATGCACACTGCTTGTTAATAGTTTTCCCAACATTAAGGTATCACACATTCCTGTGCAGTGCTTAATCTTGTCAGAAAATATGTGAATTCATTGCTTTGGTTAAAAAGGAGCACATATATTTGTGCTTAATTATTTATGTGTACTACATGTCGTATCTTTTTAGACCTGGCTTTACAGATAAAACAACAAAGTTAAAATGTAGTTCATCCAGAAAATATACCATAAAGCATTGTTTTGATAGCCAAACATAAAAGTCTGCATGTTAATACATTTTAAAATAGATTTCTGCCATGACTACAGCCTTGGCCATAAATAAAGAACACTGTGAAGGTCTTCAAACTATTGTGAATATTTAAAAAGATCTTTTCACTCCAGAATGATAGACACCAATCTGTTCAGAGATGGGTGTCTTTAAAACCTTTCCCAAATCAGGAGGAAGCAGCATTTTCTTCTCTGGGATTTCTGTCTTTCTTCTCTGGAAAAGCATATACAGACACCGAAAGATGTCAGTATTCTGCTAAAACTTCCCTTGCAATAAGGATAGTCACAGCTGTCGATGTGTAACTGAATAAGTAAATTCAATAAAATGCTACAGAATCCCTTTGGAAAGCAGAGATGTTGTGTTTAGAATTTCCAAATTGTGTTTAGACTTTTTTGGGATTGCCACGATGGTGTAACGTAGATTGCCATCTGTTCCTGTTCATCTTAGGCAGCAAAATTAAGAACCCAATGAGAAAAATTATGTTGCTACTGTAAACTTGAAATAGTAAACTCAGAGCTTTTTATATAACGTTTTATGTTCCATAGATGTTGAAGGGTCTACAAAAGATCCTAGCACACTGGAAATCTATTAAACTTCAATAGCCTGCTACATTTTTTATCTTTGCTTAAAACAGATCAAGTTGTTTTGCTTCATCCTCATCTTTTACAGTTCTTTAACAATAATAGGTAATTGAGTTTATCAAGTGAGACAAAGCAAAACATCTTCTTTAAACCAGTTTATTTGAAAGTCTTAAAATGGTTTAGCAACCAATCTGGCATAAACCCAGTTAATACCTTTTGATAGCTGGGATAGTGAAATAGTAAATGCCGTATACTTATTTAGCACTTTACTACCTCCTTAGAAGGCCCAAAGCACTTTACAGTCACACTCCCATTCACACACTCATTCCCACACTCATAGTGGCCCTGCTGCCGAACACTGGTGCTAACCTACAACCACTTGGAGCTAACTTGGGTTAGTTTGTTGCCCAATGACACTTCGACACATGGGCAGGGTGGGAACAGAACCTGCAATCTCCTGATAAGAAGTCGACTGCTATACCTCTGAACCCTGCTTCAAGGGATAAGTGCACGCCCCTTGCAGCCGTGCTTGCAGCCTGGCTGTTAGAAATTAGGAAATTAGAGAATCAGTTAATTAGAGCATAGTTTGTGTCGGCATCCTACCGGCATACCACAGGCTCTAACATGTCACATGTACACTGTGCATGCAGCATTTGCATGTAGTCAGTAAAAAGCAGGGGTGGGCAAATATTTTGACTCGCGGGCCACATAGAGTTTTAAAATTGGATAGAAGGGCCGGACCAGGAGTGAGATGGAAATAACATGGAATCTGGATGAAAACTTTTGGATTGAAAACTATATTTTAAAACAGAGCATTTTAGGTTTTTAGGTTAAAACTTTTATTCTCATTTTAGAGCCAATTGCACCAAAACTTAGAGAAATACTGCATTCATGTGGAGTTTGAATGATTGTAAGAATGAAAAACAAAAATCTTCAAACACCACACTGATGCAAGAGCAGGGTCCCCAAACTTTTTCTTTAAAACTTTAAACTTTGTTTGTCTTTCTTTTATTGTAAAGCCCTAAGATAAAGTTGTATTAATTCATGATCCTTTTATTAAAATAAATAACCCTATTTATGAAATACAAAATGATGAAATAACACTTTCTCTGTGGTTTTCAAAGATAAAAAGTCAGAAAAAAACTTACTCATACATTAAAAAGAAAAAAAACAACAAATAGTGGATCCTCTCCCGTCATACATCCGCTGAGACTTTGAGAGCTGCAGCTCTTTGTTTCTCATCCAGTAATAATGAAAAAAGCAAATGTCTATGTCTTCTGCTGCAGCTACGCATATATCTGCGTTACCTTCTCACCAGTACAGTTCCTTCGTTTATTGGAGGAGTTACGTTCTAAAAATAACCAGTGATCTGTGAAATCCACGGAGTCTGATTACAGACGTTAATGGCAGAAAAACTCCTCACTGCCCACTTTCTACACTTTTCTTAGACAGTCATGAACATTTTCACCGTTTTCTCTTGTTTAAATTCTCCAACCTTCATTAGGTCCAGGATCTTAGAATGAAAACAAAGATCGGATCGCTGTCAGAGATTTTTGTAGACCTGAAGAGCTCCACGTTTCTGTACAGCAGACACGGCACGGAGGAGATTGATTGACAAAGTTGTCAGCCAATCAGGACATAGAACAGGGTGCGCTGTTTAAAAAAAGCAGCATAATCGCTCTAAAAGAATGAGCTAAACCGGGAAAGATGAACTGCGATGTAGAAAGGGAAGACTGTCTTCTGTTCCATTTCACAGGGATATTTAGATGGTTTCAGGTTGGAGCACAGACTGCAGAAGGCTGGAATAAAATATCATGTTCCACGCGGGTCTTGATCATGTGACCAGATAAAAAAAAAGATAAAAAAAACATGGGTCTCTGATATTGTTCAGTAGGCCGGACCAAACATGGAGGCGGACCGGATCCAGCCTGCGGGCCGTGGTTTGCCCACCCCTGGACTAGAGTGTACCGTAAAGGTCTGCTCTCCCTTTAACTTGTGGCCACACCTGTCTATGACCTTCCACAAGCACAGACAACTCAAAAACCAGGGGCCAACCTCTGTGCGAGTGCATGTGACTGAGGCATGACCTTTTCTGCATCTTCCTCATGCCCTCCTTCAATACATGAAACTTTCTTTTATCTCGTCTGGGCTTCTTTCCTGGCAGCTCTGACTGCTGCTCTCACCCCGCTCTTCTAAACTTTTCCTTTCATTCTTGATGACACTCTTGTATCACACATCACACCTAAAAACTTTCTCCACCTAGTCCAACGTTTTGCACACGTCTTTTCACCTTTTTCCCACACTTTCCATTACTCTAAACGTTGAGCCTAAGTAAAGTCCTCGACCATTTTCACCTCTGCTCCCTGTATTTCACCATTCACCTCTCGTGTCATTCTTATTTACACTTGGTTGTCAGTGGCGCCTCCAGAAATTTTTCATGGGGGTGTCTGGTAGGGGGCCACTTTAAATCTTGGGGTGGCACACAAAAAGCACGAGTTATATTTTTAAAATTCCTTCCACTAAATGTAGTAAAAGAGCCTTTAGAAAAATAAAAAAAAGTTAAATGCCTCCTGATATATTTTGATTTATTGTGTTTATATGTAATGCATAGGTGTGTCTGCTTGGGGTGTACTGGAGATTTCTATAATGAACATAAAGTCAAATCAGTTGTTCTGAAATAATAATAATAACAATAATAATACCCTTACATGGTAATTAGTAATTATATCTGTAGACATTTCTATTTAGACTAATAAACATGAAACAGTTTCATTATTAGGGCAACATAATTCTAACTTCACCTGTTGGTCCAGGAACAGGTGGAGCCCCTGCTTTTGCTGAGTTCTGCCTTGTTTCTCTGACTAATGATGCTGACTGTCCTTCATCTGATGCTTTCTCATATTTGTCTTCCTCATCATCCTCTGTCATCTGAAGATCTGTGGATCATGCTGCTGTGTCTCATCTTCCTCCTCTATTACTCTCCATCCATTTCTCTCCTTCTGCTGTACTTTTCTTCTTAAAATAAACTTAAATAAGAATATATGTAAACTTTTTCTTCATTCTCTTAAAATTGACATACACAAGCATCAACTAATGACTTTAGGCCCCACCCCCTGGTGACGCCACTGTTGGTTTTGGACCCTTCCTCTGGCTAGTCTCGCACCCCCTGCAGTCCCCCAACTCATCTGGATGAAGCCCATCTGCTGCACTATTTAAATATGTACTTGTAGAGTTATATAAGCTAATTCTCTCTAAGATTTCTAGCACATCGCCTGTCCATCCCGGGGGAGGATCCCTCCTTCATGTGGCCACCCCCGAGGTTTCTTCTTTTTTTGCAAAATCAGTTTTTTATTCCATGACTTTCTGTTCTTTATGATCATGTTTATTACACAGTAACCGGTTTGGAACCCATAGAGATGACTATTGTTGTAAATATTGGGCTATATTAATACAATTGAATTGAATTGAATTACATTGCATTTATGTCTGCAGATTGTTTTTAGAAAGCTCCCTAAAATATAAACCAGTTTAAAGTTGGCTTCGATTGCCTGCCGAAAAGTGTCACTGTTGTGTGCTAGAACTCCTCTGACTATACTTCAGCTCCAGGCCACTATAAAATCAGAGTGCAGAGACTTGAAACTTCCAAGGTACAGCTTATCCTTCACAGGGGATCTGCTGCCCACTTGCCAACGAGAACAGTGATGTAACTAATACCCTCCAGTAAGCGATACTGTTTATGGAAGGTCAGTGCCAGTCTTGCTTTCCCTCAGGAGGTCCTCTGTTGTACAGTAAAATTAATGGGGGAGGGGATTTATAACTTAAGGGGAAAAAAGACAGGTACACACTAGACATTTGTAGTCAAGTGAAAGCTAAAGGTAAACAGCCATCACTTATCAGAAAATAATCACTGTAATGTATGAGGAACAGAGATTGATGGTGGCAGATCAACAGTATCAGACAACACAATTTTCCTTAAAGCAATTTAATTGATTATTCAGAATGTTTATGCAGAGATGAATGTATTGTGATGCCTGTTAGAAACGTTACAGAGAGTGAGATGAATATAGCTCCAGGCAGATCTGAGAGGCTAAGTGGGTTCCCATATTCCTTTTCATGCATTTTCTCTTCCTTTAAGAACAATACGTTTAATTATTCGTAGTATGCCCTCACCATTA
This sequence comes from Oryzias latipes, assembly GCF_053564925.1. Lineage (NCBI taxonomy): Eukaryota > Metazoa > Chordata > Actinopteri > Beloniformes > Adrianichthyidae > Oryzias > Oryzias latipes. Next base: position 28,819,052 of record NC_136237.1, on the reverse strand, counting down.
AAGCACAGCCAAGTTTTTTTTTTTGTTCTTTTTCTGTCCTCTGGGCTCATTGTGGCTGTCAGTCAAGGTCACAGTTAATTGAATATTTCACGATGCTCTCTTTTCCTTCAAGGAGGAAAGGCTGCAGTGAACTCAGAGCAAAGTGCTCATCCGTTTTAGTTGTGCTGGGCCTGACTTTAAAAAAAAGCAAGGCTGCCGTTAGGACTATTAGAGGCCGATAGAATGTTTAAATCTTATGATAATAAATGATGTAGACTTCTCTGAATGTTTTTCAAAGACTAAAGCTAGACAGGAATCCAAACTGATTCCTATCCCTCTATCAGCTGTCTGGCTCATTTTCATATTAATTTGCAATCTGAAGTCGCATTCATAGTTTGCTTTAAGCGGTCTTGGTCTAACTGGAACTTTTCGGATAAATAGAGTTTCTGAAATATTGTATATATTGCAGGCTTGGAAAACACCAAGCAAACATGTATTTAGTTACAAACAGAACACATTCCACTCATTTCTTTTCATTAGTTGGAAAAAACAAAATCACCTATTTGTGTGAGACTTTGCATGAAGACGTGTTTATTTCTCTTTACTTTCTTTTTAAAGATCCTGCTTTGTGGTATTATCACATGCTAAATGTTAAATGACTAACTGAATTAATATCTACACCACAGATCCAATACCCATTAGTTTCCTTGATATAATGATCACTCGGCTTAGTTTTGAAAGAAGCATTGCAGTTTTGATGAAGCAAGAGGAAGAACAGACGTGTAAGCTAACATATCGAAGATATGGGTGTCATAATAAAAGGCAAACACTTTTGAAAGTGATTACCTTCCAGTTTACATTAGAACATGCTACTGCCCCAGTGAATAAGAAACAGCTTAGAAGATCCTTATCTGACCGTTCTGTGTCTGAGTTTAAACTCACAGTTCAACCAATACTTAGTAACATTCTGAGCAAATACTCTGAGACCAGCTCCCATAGCATCAGTCCTAGTATAAATCACCAATTTGTTAATGATGCCTTACAAGCCCTTAGAAGTACATTTGATGATGTTGCCCCCCTGAAACCTAAGTTCGTTAGACAAAATCGAGTAGCACCGTGGTTTAATGCTGAAACACGTTCTCTTAAACAAGTAACCTGTAAGTTGGAAAGAGAATGGTGCCGCTGCGGTTCAGAGCAGTCTCTAAATACCTGAAATCATAGCCTATTAAGTTGTAAAAAAAAAAAAAAAAAAGCTCTGCGTAGAACCCAGTACTATTCAACCTTAAGATCAGAGAACGGAAATAATCCAAGATTTCTTTTTAGCACTATTGCTAGATTAGCTCGCAGTCAGAGTTCAGTAGAACCACATGTTCCTGTTTCTCTCAGCTCTGACTGCGAGTTAATCTAGCAATAGCAGAAATAATATCAATTATTACGTCCTCCAAATCCTCAACTTGTCTGTTAGACCCAATTCCCACTAGACTTTTTAAATAAACCTTCCCCCTAATTAATGATTCCATATTAACGATAATAAATACCTTTCTGGAAATGGATTACGTGCCACAGTCTTTTAAATCTGCAGTTGTTAAACCTCTTCTGAAAAAGCCCAGTTTAGATCCTAGAAAATTGGCCAACTATAGACCAATATCAAACCTCCCCTTTATTTCTAAGATCCCACAAAGAGTTGTAGTCAAGCAGCTTTACGGCCACCTACAGTAAAATAGCCACTTTGAAGACTTTCAGTCGGGGTTTAGACCTCACCACAGCACGGAAACTGCACTAGTTAGTCTCTAATGACTTGTTATTGGTCTCAGAAAAGGGACTACTTTCTATGCTGGTCCTGTTAGACCTCAGTGCAGCCTTTGACACTATCGACCACAGCATTTTACTCCAAAGGTTAGAGCATGACATAAGGATCAGAGGATCCGCCCTCCAGTGGTTTAAATCCTATTTATCCGATAGGTATCAGTTCGTTATTTTGTAAATGGCCATTCCTCTCGGTGCACTCGAGTTAACTTTGGAGTCCCACAGAGCTCAGTTTTAGGACCCATCCTGTTTATGCTTTATATGCTACCCCTAGGGAACATCATCAGGAAACACAGCATTAATTTTCATTGTTATGCCGACGATCCACAGTTGTATTTATCCATGAAACCTGACCAGAATGACAATGTAGAGAAACTGAATGCCTGCATCAGAGACATCAAGACCTGGATGACAATTAATTACCTCCTCTTGAACCCAGAAAAAACTGAGGTCATTATACTAGGTCCTTAAAATCTCAGAGATGCTCTGTCTGCTCAGTCTCCCTGGATGGCGTAAGTATAGCCCCCAATTCCACAGTTAGAAACCTTGGGGTTTTATTTGACCAGGATTTATCATTTAAGGCTCACATATCTCAGGCATGTAGAACTACCTTTTTTCACCTGCGGAATATTGCTAAGATCAGAAATATACTTTCTAAGAGTGATGCTGAAAAACTCATCCATGCATTTGTTACGTCTAGGCTGGATTACTGTAACTCCTTGTTAGCAGCATGTCCTAAGAGTTCTGTAAGAAGTCTCCAGCTTGTTCCGAACGCAACTGCTAGATTGTAAACAGGAACTAGCAGAAGAGTTTACATCACTCCTGTGTTAGTTTCACTTCACTAGCTCCCAGTTAATTCTAGAATTAAGTTCAAAATCCTCCTGTTAACCTATAAGGCCTTACATGGTATGGCCCCATCCTATATTAAAGACCTCATAGTCCCTTACCATCCAAATAGAACACTTCGCTCCCAAAATGCAGGACTGCTTGTGGTTCCTAGAATTAGTAAAAGTACAGTTGGAGGTAGAGCGTTTAGCCACCAAGCCCCTGTTTTATGGAATAAGCTCCCAGCTCATATAAGAGAGCCCGACTCAGTTTCAACATTCAAAGTTAGACTGAAAACATTCCTCTTTGGACAGGATTATTGTCAGACTAGTTAGTATTCAGAGATTAGTTAACTTAATGTTAATGTGTTTAAATTAAACTTAATAACAATAACAATTAGTTGTTAGTAGGCTGCTAGAAGTTTAAAGATGGGGTAACTATGGTGCACTGGGGTTCTGTCCTCTTCTACCCTCCTTCTCTATTCTTGATTATTATTCATCATTTAGTTCTCCATGCCTCTGTTTGGTGTAGTGTGATTCATGTACTGTCCCTCTTTTCCCACTCCCCTCCTGGTTGGCTCATCCGTGCTCCTGTACCTGACCGTGTACCTCGTCTCTGGCTCGTCTCTGCTCTGTATCTGACAGTGTACCTCGTCTCTGCTCCTGCTCCTACACCTGGCTGTGAATCTTTTCTCCGGCTCTGCTGAACTTTAAGTATGTAGTCTTAGAGTTAGATAAGCTAATTCTTCTCTATGAGTTCTGGTAATTGCCTGTCTGTCCTGGGGGAGGATCCCTCCTTCATGTGGGCACCCCTGAGGTTTCATCGTTTTTTCCGGAATCCGGTTTTTTAGGAGTTTTTCCTTACCGTGAAGGGGGGTCTAAGGGCAGGGATGTCCAGTTTAGTTTAGTCTGTTTAGTTAGTTCAATTTAGTATTTTCCTATTGAATTCTATGTATTCATGATCCTTTTGATTTTATGTTTAACTTTTTCAATTACCGATACGAAGCCCATCGAAACGACTGTTGTTGTGGATTTGGGCTATACAAATAAAATTGAATTGAATTGAATTAAAGCTTTTTATTTGATTAGTTACTGGCTGTCATGGATTGGTGGTGAAGAACCCAATCTAGAAGTGACCAGAACCTTTTTATTTTAGACCAGGGCAGATAGTAAATCAATTCGGTTCGATTCTGCGTACCGGTATAACATCTGGCAGATGTATGCGGTACCGGCTGGAGGATCAGCTGTGTGGCCACTCTTTGCTGCTTTAACACTTATTCAAAAGCAGCTGGAGACTAAAACTTCCACGAATACTGATAAAACTGTGAACCATTTTAGCATCCCTGTGGTTTTTAGTGTCTTGTCATTGCTACAAAATATGATTTACGTCCCTCTTTCGTTTTACATTATCCACTAATTCTCTCACTTCCCTAAACAAACACATTGAGCATGCGGGACTTACAGGCTACCATTTGATCTGTGGTCATTTACAGTCAAGGTGGCTTATTCCTGTGCAAGTCGGAGGTTGGTTAGTTTTATCTGAAAGGAAGAGCACTGTGGATAATCGGCCTCTAAAACTGCGTTCACACCAAACACTATTTCCGCATCAAATTTTGACGGACATCAAATTTGCTTGCTGATGTCAAATTCAAATTTGCTTGCTTGTCTAAGAAATGTGTTCATAAAAAGATGCTCCAGAAGCATGTGGGAGGAGCAACCGCTTAAAATTGTTTGACTTAGCATTGAAACCAGACGCCATTGATGAGCAAATTATGGAGTGAATGCAGCTTATACCTGATGTGACTGACTGGGGGAAACCAAAACATGGACCGACATAACTAAAATCAAACTAAAAAAAGATGCAAAAAGAGCACAATCCTCACAGTTTGCAAGGATTTTGTTTTCATCTGGAACATTTTATTGTGAACACTGATCACTGTGAGAGTTTAGATTTACATTCTGCATGAATGAACTAGTAGAAAAAACTTGCTTCGAAACGTGAGCTTAGGCCTGTAATCACTTGCTGCATTTTGTTTCTGCTGGGCCCTCTGATGTTTCATGCCTGATCTTCAATGCGTGAAGAAACCCTTTTTAATCATTGTTTAAGGGTTAAATTCACACAAAAAATACCAGCAAATATGATCTGTTGCTTTTCAAAGTTGAATTTTACTTTGTTACAAAGCTCTCCTGGACCTCATCCCCAAATAATCAGGAGCTTCAACTCTTTCTATCAATTTTAAGCCACTGTAGAGTTATTTTTTACTGGTTTAAAATCTGCTAATGATTATTGTTTAACACATCCACACAAAATTTCTTTGAACAGCATCCTCTCATACATTTTGCATCTATTTCTGTTTTGGCCTTACAAACAGCATCATCATGACTGCATCTGCAGCTGAGGATAAAGAAAACATTCCATTGTTACTAAGTGTGCTGTTTCAACACAGCACAGCAAGACCGAACAAAAATAGAGCAAAAAAAAAAAGAGCTGCATGAAAGGGGATTATACGAGTAAAATGCTATGAATTTTAATAATATTGCTAGGAGAATATCTGTATGACTCACAGTAAAGGTTTATACTTAATGTTCCATTGATAGAGCTGCCATCTGTTCTTTTAAATTAATTTATGTTACAGAAAGTCCAGTTTGTGAAAATCTTGCTGCCCACAGCTCCTGCCTGTCAAAGGATTAAAAAAAATGTAGAAAAAGGTTATTGAATAAAAAAGATACACCATAGCTCATTTTTGTTGCACAGCTTATGTTGACGCCAAGAGCAGAATTTCTATTGATTTAACCTCATAGATTTACAACATTAAAAAGAGCAAAGATTTTACTTTGCTTAAAGGTTAAGTCTTTGTTTTTACCATTGTCTAATTACTAAACTACAAGATCAGTTGTTATGTCATTAAAGTATTAATAGCTTATGTGTAAAATCAATGTTCATGCTTAAACACCACCTACTTCAGGCAAAAGCACAGCTGTGCCATTGGCTTCCCCATATCTCCCAATTTGCATCCTTTTACATGGAAGAGGAACACCACTGGTTCATTTATGTCAGTGACACCAGAGTTAAGATTAAAAATAAAACAGTCAGGGTGTTCATAGAACACAGAATTGCTGTGCCCTCAAACATCAAGACACTCTCTCTATCCTCTACAGAACAAATAGAAATCATTAGGACACTACAGAAGGAAGATCAGCATCTGAAAATAGCCCTCAAAACCTGCAGACTTCCAATCCTTCCCTTTAAATTGAGTCATAGGGAGAACACATCAATGTAAGGGTGGGGTCATCCAAGATAGCACAAGCATTAAGAGAAGAAATAGTTCATCAAAGGACAACACTCTCAAGCACAAGAGGAGTCAGTAGCATTCAGTATGGTGAAGTCAGTTTGTGTTGGGTGAAACCACTAGACAGGAGGACATCTCAGCACAGGAAGGGCAACACCTCATGACCTTAATCAGCAGTCCCACTCCAATGAAAATTGTGTTTTTAAAATGTTTTTTTGGCATTTGTCTGAGGATGAAAAACATCTATAAAAAGAAATTTAAGCTTACAAATGTATTTCTGAGTATTTCTTTATTCAAATAGTCATGAATCAGGAGCAGTCAAAAAATCTGTTTAATAAAGAGCTTGTTTGACAGAGAAAATATGCTGGGCGGGCCACAAGCTCCCTGATCACAGCTTTCAGCAAGGGGGAAGGGATGTCCTGCCCACATTTTAGAGGTGATTTTCTAATTAACTACTGCCGCTTTCCTAAAACTGTCCTTCAAAATGACACAGTTTTTTTATTTTGAATAAAATCAGCATAATCATAATTAAAAATCACTGAAAAACCTTTTCGAAATAGCTCCAAAAATGATCCAAGTGTGTCTGTAACCCTTGTGCTATCCAAGGCACTTTAACATTGGAAGTTGGGTCATCTAGACCCACTACACCAGAGGTGTCAAACTCCAGGTCTCAAGGGCCGGTGTCCTGCATGTTTTTAACCAACCTGCCATCGAAGCTCTATATTGGCTAAACACACCTGATCCAGGTAATCAGCAGCAGATGAGGCAGGATTTCTGGAAAACCAGCTAGAGGTTGGCCCTCGAGGCCTGGAGTCTGACACCCCTGCACTAGACAGTGCGCTGAACCTTTTTTCTTCAATGATTTGTGATCTTCACTGGTGTCCATGGATTACATGAAATCTTTCCACCTTTGTCATGGTAGGGAGAACACGTCAATGTAAGGGTGGGGTCATCTAAGATAAGCACAAGGGTTAAAGGACAAAAACTCTTGCTTGAGGGTCATTTCAGGCAAAAAAAGACAGGTGGTTTTTAGAAAGGGGTAAAGGAACCACTTTATGTTTAATTTAGAAGCCCTTCTTAAACAGAAATGATGGTCATCATTTTTCCTTTTATTACAAAGCTGATCCACTGAAGTTTTTTTTGGAGGAGCAGCTAAGCATTTCAAGTCTCCTGGAGGTTTGGTTGACGTGTCAAAGCTCACAGGCGACTCCACCTGGACGACTGAGAACCTCCATCAACACATGTTTGTCAAACTGTTTGGCAGCAATTTCATACACATGCAGAATGAGTGATTTAAAAAAAAAAAAATCAAAAGGTTTTACAGAAACAAAATGCATTGAGGTGAAGAAAAGAGTGATTGTGCTTACACCTCAACTTGTCATGTCAGGCAGCTCAATTTTTCAGAAATGTTTTTCTTTGAATAAACATTGTACCAGAACAAGTGTGATTTTCAGCTGTTACCCTTTCTTCTTTTACTCAAACAGTCCTCAGGGCTCTTCAAATACACTTTTATATGGGTCACTTGATAGTATGATAAATGAGGAATCGTTTCACCATGGGACAGAATTTGGGGCCAGTGGGAGCTCTGAAGAAGCTTTAGTTTTTTAGCTCAGTCCAACTTCTGTCCTCAGGGCAAAAAAATATACATTTTTCACTTTAGATCAAGCTATAGTCTCCTAAATTTCACTCAAAAAAGTTTTGTCCTGTAAAAGACCATGTCAAATAATCCTTAAAGTGGTATACAAATATCTATCTACATTGGTTGCTACTATTTGGGCACTTTGTGTGACAAAAAGTCAACTTGGGTCAGACCAAATTACTCTTTGAACATCCAAATAAATTGTTAGAGGCACCATTGGAGCTACTCCTCCTTTAATTGATATGTCTGGGTTTTGTCATTACTTCCTCTATAAATACTTGTTTAAAGTGTATCGGATTTGGTCGTTAGATATTGAATTATTCATGTATTGTGTTCCTTTCTATTAATTCCAGTAATTTGATTAAATCATTTTCTAAATGTCTTCACGTTCATATCTTTATGACTTTTAATGTTAAAAACCATTACATTTTCTTAATATTTTCATTTGTTATATGTTATTTCATCAAGGTCAAAACATCAGCTCCAAAGACAAGATAATAAGATGTGACTTTTAAACAACTTGTTGATGTTTGAAGGGCCATCCAGACTAAGTATCACTTTAACAAAAATGTTGTTATTGTCCCCAGCTAAGCTCTGTTGGTAACCCTCTTTAAGCACAAGTATACCTCAGAGTGCTTCACAAACAAACAACTGTAATAGAAGAAAAGAGCCGTTAAAACAGTAAATACCCAACCTGATCATATCCTAAAATTAAACACTCATCTAAAAGTGTGTTAAAGTACTAATGTAAAATAGCACTTACAAATGTAAAGGTCATAAACAAGGAGTAATAACTAAAACAGCATTTTGTGCTCAGACAAATATGACCACCGTCCATTCTGCCTTAAATTACGAATAAATGAAAACTGAGGATAGAAGTAAACATGTCTTGTTGAGGTCTTAAAAATATCTTTCAGACAACCATGAAGAAATCTCAATTCCATTCTTAATTTAATGTAGTAAAAAGCTCCAGGTTGGCGAGACATTCTGTTCAACAGTTTGTACTCTGGCAGCCTTATTTGTATTAATTTAAAGTTTTTCGGGGAATTGCTTTGGAATCTTGACAAGAGAGACATTACTGTAGTCCAGCTGCAATATAATTGATGCACGCACTAGTTCTTCAACGTGTCTTGTTTTGTGAAATTATGCATAAAGCAGAAAAAAAGTCACGTCAGAAAGCTTTTTTGAAGTGTGAACTAAATATACATTCTGATTGAAGACCTTAGTTCTGTAGATTCTGTAGATTTATGACCTGCGACAGTGCTGTGCCACACAACTAGAAAAACAACGCAAGCCAAGTTTTGATAACCACCACTACCTGATTGACACATTTAGGCAGAGTGACATTTTGACATGACTTTAGCCATTTACATCCATCAATCCATTTTTCAACCCGCTACATCCTTTTCAGGGTCGTGGGTTTGCTAGAACCTGTCCCAGCTACTTTTTTTTTTTTATATATACACTGTATTTTATCCCATGAAGGGAAATTCTTTCTCCGCATTTGACCCATCCCCTTGGGGAGCGGTGAGCTGCAGCCGAAACCGCGCTCGGGAGGCAGTAGCGTTAAGGGTCTTGCCTAAGGACCCTCACTGGGCGATGTTAACTGCTCGCCATTGATATGGTAATTGCCCCCAGTACCATTGCTCATTCCCCTCCGGGAATCGAACCCTGGTTTCCTCCATGGTAGCTTCCCACCTTACCAACCGAGCTACCCAGCCGCTACTGTTGGGCTAAGGCGGGATATACCCTGGACAGGTGTCACAGGGCAAACAACCACTCCCTCAAAATAACCTATTGTTGGGTTAAAACAACCTACAACATCAGAATAACAACATAAGGAAAGAAAGACAGCAGACCAACTTACCTTTTACGAGAACAGAGGTCATACCCAGCAACAATCTCTGTCCACTCTGGCGCGTAGTCTGTCGCTCCCCTCCTTTATTACGTTTGTTACGTGCCGAGTCTTTTGGGGTGGATGAGCTTTCTTCTTGTTTTGGGTTATTAGTTATGTTAATTGAACGCGGTGGTATCTGGGAGGCGATCGGCCCATCTCCTTTCTTCTAGGTTGGACGTCATTGCCTCGTCGTCCTGGTTGGCCTGTCACTCCATCTACAGCGTCGGCCCCGCCCCTCTGCGCTGGAGGCACGGACACATAAGCTGACGTGGCCCAAGCACCAGGGCGGCTGACTCTTCAGCTCGCCATTTGTGTTCTGTGCACTTATTTGTGTTTCGTTTCGGTTCTTGACACCTTAGAATGATTTCTACTTATCCTTGCTATGTCTGAATGCTTCTTTTTACGGGCGTATGTTCTTTGATTATTGTCAACTGTGTCTACATCACGTTGTGATCCCATGTGGGAGGATATCTGTGTGACGGAACCAGTTGTAGCTTACTGCTCCGAATAAATCAGTTAATACAGATCTGTTGTATTGCTGATTCCCTTTTCCCTCCCACACCCCGGGGTCGTAACAAGTGGGGGCTCGCCCGGGATACATCCGCTCACGCCCTTTATAGGAGTGGGCGGTGTCCCTAGTTTACTCTGGATTCATTCATTCATTCATTTCTTATTTTACGGCGGTAGGAAGCAATGCCTTCGCCCTTTGATTTGGCCGATTTCCTAGGAAACCCGTCCGTGGAAGCGTTGGAGTGTTTTCTTAAGGACGACTTAGTGAAAATAGCCACCCACTTCGGCATCACGTTTGGCGGTCATACACGAAAGCGGGAATTGAAGTCCCTTATAGTGACCAGGCTGGAGGAGTTGGATCTGGTGACGCTGTCTGGGCGATCTGCTCTGGTGACGCCCAAGGATAAGGATGATGCGGCCAGGGGAGCAGGTGAGTGCAAACCGAAGGTAAAGACGCCCTTCACGCTCCCCCGTTATGATTCCTCTTCTCCGGATGGTGCTGCTGGCTCCGGAGAGGGGGCGCGGCTCAAGGTGCGCCTGGCTCGACTCGAGCTGGAGGCTCGGGAGAAGCACGAGCAGGCGCAGCGCGACCTTCAGCTCCAGATCCGGAAGCTCGAGATTGAGGCCGACACAGCTGTGCGCATCCGTCAGCTGGAGCTGTCCGCCCAGCAGGGGGGACCATCCGCAGGGATAGCCGAGGATCAGCACAGCGGCGCGCCGGCCGCTCCTCCCCTGTCCCAACATCCAGCTGTGTTTGACATTAGTAAGTACATTAACCTAGTACCGATCTTCCGTGAGTCCGAGGTGGATGCCTATTTTGGGGTGTTTGAGCGCATTGCATCTGCTCTGCAGTGGCCTTCGGAAGTTTGGGCTCTACTACTGCAGTGTAAGATGCATGGAAAAGCTCAGGAGGCTGTTTCGGCTCTTTCTTTGGAAGACAGCCTGAAGTATGACTGCGTTAAAGCTGCCATACTAAGAGTGTATGAACTGGTACCTGAAGCTTATCGGCAGAAGTTCAGGAACCTGAAAAAAGGAACCCTTTGTACCCATACGGAGTTTGTTGCGGAAATATTGTCTTCAGACGGAGAATGATTGGGATGAAGGCATCCCGTTCCTGTTATTTGCAGCCCGTGAAGCTAATCAGGAATCCCTCGGGTTTAGTCCGGCGGAATTAGTGTTCGGTCACACACCCCGTGGGCCCCTTAAGTCTTTAAAGGACCGTTTTTTAGCACCGCCTTCCCCTGAAAACGTATTGGATTTTGTTAGCTGCTTTCGTGAACGTCTTCACCGAGCCAATGAGTTGGCACGGAAATCTTTGTCTGCTGCTCAATCAACCATGAAAGCGAATTATGATCGGTCAGCGGAGCCTCGGCAGTTTCATGCTGGCGAACAAGTACTGGTCTTGCTTCCCTCTCCGGGAGCGACCTTTTCCGCTCACTACAGTGGTCCCTACGCTGTTACTGAGCGGCTGAGTGAGACTGATTATGTTGTAGCCACTCCGGAACGACGTCGAAAACATCGTGTGTGTCACATAAATATGCTGAAGAAGTATTTTCCCAGAGGTGCCGAGGCTGAGCCGTGCAAAGACATTCCGGTGGAGCGCTGTTGCATCCCTATTACAACCGAAGGTACCATTCTTAAGGATGATGGGCTCCGCTTCCCTCCTTCAGCTCATCTCGGCGCCCGATTATCTAACTCTGAGTTATTAACCAGACTGCCGACTCTTTTGCCCCATTTATCCCCTGACCAACAACGAGATGTGGTCTCTTTATTCGATCGCTACTCCTGCTTATTTCAGGATGTGCCAACTCGGACTACGGTCATTGAACATGACATAGATGTAGGAGCAGCCCGGCCAATAAAACAGAATCCCTACCGCTTAAACGTCACCAAGCGTGAGATTATGAAGACTGAAACAGACTACCTCCTCCAAAATGGGTTAGCAGTACCTAGTTCCAGCCCCTGGAGTTCTCCTTGTCTCCTGGAGGTGAAGCCGGATGGCTCGCGCCGGTTCGTAACCGATTTTCGTAAAGTAAATAAGGTCACTATTCCCGATTCTTACCCTTTACCGCGTATGGAGGATTGTGTGGACAATTTGGGTACTGCCAAATATGTCACAAAACTGGATCTGTTAAAAGGATACTGGCAAGTTCCCCTTACACCTCGTGCCTCGGATATCTCTGCCTTCGTCACACCTGATCATTTCCTTCAGTATAAAGTCATGGCCTTTGGTATGTGTAATGCTCCGGCAACCTTCCAAAGGCTAATTAACACTCTGTTATTTGATTTGAAAAATTGCAACGCATATTTAGATGATCTCATAATCCACACCTCCTCTTGGGAAGAACATGTACAAGTGCTCGGTGAGGTATTTGCACGGCTGGCCAAAGCTTCACTTACTCTAAACTTGGCTAAGTGTGACTTTGGCAAAGCTGCGGTTATTTATTTAGGGAGAGAAGTAGGTCAGGGACAGGTGCGGCCGGTAGACGCGAAAATATCTGCTATAGTCGGGTTTCCTCCCCCTTCTACTCGCAAAGCACTTCGCCGCTTTCTAGGAATGGCAGGATATTATCGTGCCTTCTGTCGTAACTTTTCCGCAGTTGTTTATCCTCTGACGCATCTTCTCAGTCCATCTACGGCCTTCACCTGGACCCCAGAATGCCAACACGCCTTTGATTCTTTAAAAACCCTCCTCACCCATGCCCCAGTACTAGCTGCCCCGAATTTTTCAAAGTCGTTTAAATTGGAGGTGGATGCAAGTGGTGTGGCTGCTGGTGCGGTACTCTTACAGGAGGATTCTGAGGGAATTGACCACCCCGTTTGCTATTTCTCGCGTAAATTTGCGAAGCACCAGATCAACTATTCCACCATTGAGAAAGAGACTTTAGCCCTGTTGATGGCTCTGCAACACTTTGAGGTTTACCTCGGGTCGAGTGCTGTTCCTGTTCTGGTTTATACTGATCATAACCCACTCACGTTTCTGTCAAGTATGTACAACCACAATCAACGTCTTATGCGGTGGGCACTTGTGATCCAGGATTTTAACCTGGAAATTCGTCACAAGAAGGGGTCTGACAATGTACTTGCTGACGCTTTGTCTAGGGTATGAGGTCACCGGGTAACCCGGCGTCCAGATCTTAAGGGGGAGGGTGTTACGTGCCGAGTCTTTTGGGGTGGATGAGCTTTCTTCTTGTTTTGGGTTATTAGTTATGTTAATTGAACGCGGTGGTATCTGGGAGGCGATCGGCCCATCTCCTTTCTTCTAGGTTGGACGTCATTGCCTCGTCGTCCTGGTTGGCCTGTCACTCCATCTACAGCGTCGGCCCCGCCCCTCTGCGCTGGAGGCACGGACACATAAGCTGACGTGGCCCAAGCACCAGGGCGGCTGACTCTTCAGCTCGCCATTTGTGTTCTGTGCACTTATTTGTGTTTCGTTTCGGTTCTTGACACCTTAGAATGATTTCTACTTATCCTTGCTATGTCTGAATGCTTCTTTTTACGGGCGTATGTTCTTTGATTATTGTCAACTGTGTCTACATCACGTTGTGATCCCATGTGGGAGGATATCTGTGTGACGGAACCAGTTGTAGCTTACTGCTCCGAATAAATCAGTTAATACAGATCTGTTGTATTGCTGATTCCCTTTTCCCTCCCACACCCCGGGGTCGTAACAACGTTGTTTTGGGTTTTCCCTAAGTTACACATGCGCTGTGCTCTAAAGGGGGGAACAAGAAAGCACAGCTGCATTATGATTAGAAAACATTAATTACGACATGTCTATCTTTTTACAGCCTTCCCACATCATCTTCGGACCTGCAAAGCCTTTTCTCACGGAGAACTAACACAGAGCGTCCTTCGATTCATTCTAGACACCGCCGACACGCAAGTTCTCAGGAGGATGCTGGGAAGACGCAGAGATAGTTGGTTTCACCTCCACCTTCCTGTGAAACAGAGTTGGACACACACACTTCTGCAAACATGATTATTTCACCTATATATCTAGGTAATGCATAAAAGCAAACATGAGATAACTTATATACATTATTCCAACACCTATTAACCTATTAAGCATGATTTTGGACTGTGGGAAAAAGCAGGAGTGCCAAAACAAAACCCACTCATGGACAGGGAGAGCATGTAAACTCAATACAGAAAGGTCCCAGCTGGTGTTCAAACCGTGGCCTTCTTCCTGTGAGGCAACCACTGCACCACTGTTCAGCCCTTTAGCCAATGCCACATTGAAAAATATAATACATATATTTGGTAATTAATTTCATGCAAACATTACTTGTTTTAAAGTTTAAGTAAATTAACTTTTTCTACTTTACATACAATTACCAGTGCGATGACTGAAGTCTCTGTAAAAGCCTCGTTTGGCCATCTGTGGGAGGGGCTTAGTGTCCAGCTGCATCAGTTAAAATGAGTAAAAATTAATTTGTGCTTCATATCAGTCTTGATAATGTTCCATAAAAAGAGTCACTGGATTGGTCTAAAACCTTTGGAACTGAGCAGGAAAATAGCTCAAAAGCAAATACTTGTCTGATGCAGGATGGAAGACTGGTATGTCGTGCCAGGAATTTTTAAAGGAGATGGAAACAGGTTGAGACTGTGTCAAAATGACATCTGTTAATGTGACGTTTTAAGGGCCTGTCAGTGTGTCTGAATAGTGCACTCTAACTTTGAGGGCCTACTTTCTGTAGAGGTGACGGTCTGCACGATCACTACCAACTATGACTGCTAACTTTTTCTCACATTCTATCATATTTAAAAATATCGTACATAATAGGTTATCACCAGAATCAATAATGGTAAAGTGGCTTAATATTTGAGCAGTTAAGTGCCTTTTTAAATTTCTTTTTAAAAAAATGTTTTGTGTTTTTATATTGTCAAAGTAACTTAATTCAACTGAAATCAGTTTGTAAAAGTCCTATCTTAAAACTGAAGTTGTCCTAAAGTGTCACACAAAAAGCATTTTAACATCAACATTAGTTATTGACAACTGTCATGTTATAATTCAGTTCAGATTGTTGCATTAAAACCAACAAATTGATGTGTCATTTTGATATTTCATTGGTTTGCTATGTTTGGGTTCATGCTTTGGCTTTAATGCCCTCATATTGGCACAATACCTGGTGCTGAGACAGAATCTGTCTAGTAAATATCTGTCAGGGCCTTTTCCCACTGGAGCTTTAAGGTCTACTGTAGTGTTCACATTCTTTGAACTGTTCAACCATCAACGCAATTAACATTCCAACGGATTCTGAAGCAAAAGAAAGCATTGTTTTGATGATATGCGTCTTTATAGACGTAGTGTTCACGCAATCAACATCAACAAGCTGATCCTGATGCAAAAAAAAGCAGCTTTAGGCTGTTGTGATAAGCTATACTAACCTTAAGTGTTGCAACTTAAAGTGTTTACGAACATAAAGTGTTGACGAACAGCGCAAAGCAGCTTCTCTCCGCTTCAGAATGATTTGGATATAATTGCGCAAAAGGTCAAAAAGTTATGGTGGTTCAAATATGTTACTAGCTGTTGCCGGCGACAGGATTGGTGTTAAAGTGTTAAAAGTCATGGTGCCAATGTGTGCATAGGCATGCGAGTTGAATTGAGCATGTGTGTGAAGGTTTATGCATCCAATAGTTGTGTTTAAATCTACTTTGTGTGGCTGTCTGTGCCTTTGGACAGGCCATGTAAAATAATAATGATAAACTTAGAGCAACTTGTTGCCTCTTTAGGTCTGTAACCCCCCCCCCCCCCCCCCCCCAATCATCTTTAATCATTCTCCAACCCCCTTTTCCTCTCTTATCCCCCATCTCTCTCATCCCACTATTTCTTTCTCTGAAAAACGGAAGTATACACAAAGGTTAATGAAATTTAAAAAAGGTTTAGCCTCAAACGCATCATGAGTTTCTACAAATATACACCATGTGTTTAAAACTTTATCACGGCCTTTTCTAAGAGTCACATTTGTACGACACAAGAAGTTCACAGCTTTAATCTGTTTGCTAAGCTGCTGGACAAGACAAGTTTTAAAACAAGTCATGGTGCCAAGACGCCTCTCAATGCACACCAGACACTAGTGGCAAGCCGGCTCTCAAAAATGGAACCCTACGTTAGTCCGTACATTAGACTGATTTTTTATGACATACTGACAGTAATTAGAGCACATCAGAAAGGAAAAACCTTTAGCTGTCGGCATCAGAGATGAGGGTTGTCAAAATCAATCATATGCTTGTGTAGCATTATTGGTAATGTTATGTAACCAAAGCAACTTAATTAGTTCAAGTTAAATCAAAAAACCTGAAACAGAAGATTTCATTAATAAAGACTTTTAACGAGTTTGCTTTATAAAAAAGTATCATGAAGAAAACATACAAAGAAAAAAAGGCCTAATATTAAAGCTAATAATAATATAAGGGAAGAAAAAAAACTACCGGTAATTGGTTCTTTAAGTGGGCACCTCCTTTTAACTTAGGACTCCTCGTCTTTCAGCGCACTCAATAAGAGGCTATGGCAGGTTTCAGTTTCCATGTGAAAACGAATTTAATAGAAATAGAAAAAAGCTTTTTTAGTGACACAAATATGTTTTGTTGCAGTAAGTGAATCTGAGAAATGCCAAACAACCAAATCCCTTCCACATAATAAATATATTTAATACGTTTATATGAAACAAAGTTTAAACATCAAAATTATGACATATTGAAAATATATATATATACACATGACAGTGAAACTCATAGTTTACAACAAACTACAAGTGGTTTATTGATAGTTTTCTTACATGTTAACAAAAAGGCTAAGCCCGTTCTTCAGCTGGACTGAGGACAGTACAACTTTAACATGCACTTTTAAAAACTGATCAAATATTGTGTAGATTAACATCTTCAAGTATTTGAAAAAAAGTCTGTGGTAATCATATGACAAGATTCCTTAGGTTATCATGGCGGGAAAAAAAAGAACAATCAACTTTTATTTTGATTTTCTTCCTTCTTAATGGACACTGAATGGAAGGAAAAAATGGAAAAAGCCAAATCAAACATTGCATTTTTTATCTTTGTCTATGTATGTTTGGACTGTAGATTAAAATATTTGCCATACTTTTGCTCAGTTATCTGACATGTTAAAAATCTAAACATAAATGAAAAACTTAATCAACTAAAGAAAATTAATTAAACTGAAACTAAACCTAACCCTAAGCTATTATTTATTCAAATGTTTTGCATATTTTTCAAACCCAAAGAGCTACATTGGAGAGATAAAATAGTAGTGCTGGAGCCTCAGGTGGTCGACCCCTAGTCTGAAGTATTTCCAGTTACATTTATTTTTAGCCTTCATATAGTTAAACTGTGATCCAAGTACAATCGCTCCTTGTGGTACTTTATATTGATTAATTTTTTTTTAGAAACAAATTTCTTTGACACCAAGGTGAAACAACTCAACTGGATGACTTAAGCATCTTGGGGTCTTGTTAAAGAGAGCAGGAAGAGAGATTGACAGGCTTGTAAACTATCCAGTGGTCTGCTGTGGTGAAAGAAGCCCAGAGACAAGCTGGTCAATTTATCAGTCCAGCCATGTTGTCCATTGCACAACCCAAACACATTTATAGTGAAACATGAACATTTTGTCATCTAAAATAACTGCTTTACTCCCCAACAAAAGGGTGAGCAGTGAAGGGCAACAGCCTCCCTCAAGGTACTGTAAAATGCTGTGGTCTATTCAAATAAATGAATTTTGCATTGTAAAAGAACAGCTGCTGCCAATATTGTCCTGTTACATCTGACATGTTTGAAATATGGCTGAGCCGCCAGTTTTTCTAAAGATAAAGATACAGGGCCATTATTGAGGGATGACACTTTAAGTATCAGGTAAAGCAGTTATTGACTTTTCTCAAGAGGCTCCTGGATATTGATTATCTTGACAAGTTGGTCTTAACAACCCAAAAAAGTAATTAAGTAAGACACTGGAAAGATGTGTGTATCCATGGGCTTCATTGTAATTGTACATCTGTAGCATAACTTTGATCAAGCTCAAGTTTCTAGAAGTGAAATATTTCCAGGAAATTAATTTATCAAAGGTGATAGGAGCAAAAATAACGTTTTTTTTTATCCATTTTCTTTCCTACTGGTAATTAGACAGTGCATTTTGACCTGCAATCTAACAAAAAGTGTTTTAATCCTCCCACCCTCTTGGAGAGTTTAAATCCAAGCTGTTCCTCCACTACCGTGCCTTAGTGTATGCCTAGCTGACCTTTTGATTTGTTTTTAATTCTTGTTTTAAGTTAATTTTATTGCAAGGTTCTAGGCCACAGAAAATGGTTTTCCATCAGTCCTGAAGACGAGATACATTTTATTGATCAAACCTTTCCACACCAATTTGAAAGCTTTTTATGTTTGGAGCAATGCAACACATGAAGTTATTTTGTGTAAAAAAATAAAATAAAAAAATCAAGGGCTTCATCATTTAGAGCTTTCAAGAGATAAAACTTGCTCGTCTTGCATCCAACAAAGCCTCCAATGTTGTAGTAGCTTTCGAATGCTTTGCTTACGGCCTTTATTGTATATTGCTATGTTAGACCCTATTCGGCTTTGCATGATAGGGCTGCATGATTTTTGACAATACTGTGTGCTTGCAGGCTTCTTTCAAGCGGTACTAGAAAAGGACACAGGAGCGAGTGAAAGACTTACAGTACATGTTATACTGAGATATTATTCTGTGAAATATAATATGTGCTAAGATGGAGATCAGACACAAAGAGATACAAGAGATACTTTCAAACTGCTAAGGAACTGTCTAATCCCTCTGTCTGATCTATTCTGATCAAAGGAAAACTTTGCTCCATAAACAATTAACATGCGCTTTCATATAGAAAGACTAAACAAATATTGCTCCAAATGATGATTGTGGGAACTATGAAGAGTGCTGTTGTTTCTCAAAGCTGAAGATTTCGGTTGATGAATTTTTAAAGTGTCAGTGAACAATAGCACCAACCTTTCGCTTTGCGGCTAGCTACCAATTGTGTAAGGTAACATGGTAGAAAGTAAACAAGTCCATCACTTCTATTGTATTGATTGCAATGCAACAAAATGTTATGTTACAGCTATTTATTTATGTAATTGTGAAGACATTCATTTACCGTTATTCTGTTTATTGTGTAACAATGTTGATTATGTCTAAACCAGGGGTGCCCACACATTTTTCTCATGCCAGCTATTTTTGAGCTCACATGACACGTGTCCATTTTTGACAAGCTCCAAAAGATCTACCTATAGATATTTTCAGTCTAAAATACCACGTTTTTACTAATAACTCAAAAACTACACAGTGAGAGTAAAAAATCTTTTTGATGATATAGCTTGTGTGTAAAATTATTATTTTTGTAGTAACATATATTTTGAAAAGATAAGGCATTTTATAGTGAAAACAGAGAGCAGTGACAATCGTGTCTAATGCTCTGCTATAAAGCGTGTTATGAGGGGGAGCATGATATTTCTAAAACATGGCTAGTTTAACCAGGGC
The DNA here is from genome assembly GCF_053564925.1 of Oryzias latipes. Lineage (NCBI taxonomy): Eukaryota > Metazoa > Chordata > Actinopteri > Beloniformes > Adrianichthyidae > Oryzias > Oryzias latipes. The sequence continues at coordinate 28,799,590 of NC_136237.1, read as the reverse complement.
TGAGCGAATGGCGGCCCCTTGTCCATGGGCAGCACTCGAGAAGAGTGGTCTCAGAGACCGAGGGCCAGAACCACTGAAGTTCACAATCAGAGATTGTGTGAACATCCTATGAGCACTAATGTATCATCAGCGCACCCCATCGTGCTTTTTTAATTCATTTTAGCACAAATTATTTAACCATATTTTCGTTTTAGGCTTCATGGATCCAAACACTTTCATTTTAATTTTTGTGCGTCATGAACCCTAATGCTTTAATTTCCCTTTTTGTGTGTTTAGACCACAATTTTTCTATTTGTTTGTTTGTTTTTTACAGAGCCATTTATCTTTTCTCATCATGATGTAGTAAAGTTATCTCTAAATTCTTCTGTCTAATACTTCTCTACACAAATACACAAAATTATTATCAGCCATTTTACAACATAGTAACCATCACTAAAACACATTTGTCACATTTGACTGTCTTCTAATTCTACACATTCTACAAAGATAATTACTTTAATGTAATATAGAAGTCATTAAACACATTACAGTTCAGAGAAAGTGTCAATTTATGGTAATAGATTACTTTTAAACAACAAGTAATCCATATTGTGTTACATTTTGGAATTAACTTCCACAACCCCACTGCAAACTAAAATAACTACCGATACTTTGGTTACACACTCAAACAATATTTTTACATCTAAGATACCACAAAACTTAACAGGTTGGAACTTTTTAAAGCCATTTTTATCAGGTGAACATCAGCACATGCAACTTGTCTGATAAATGAAGGAAAAAATTTGATTTAACAGTTACTATTACAATCGATGAGTGTGCTCGTCTCTGACTACAGTGGTTTGCTCTGCTGTTAATCACAACCATTACAGTGGACATGAACCAGTTTCTTGTTTTTGTACAAACTGTCTTCTGAGCAGATCAAATTCTTTTCACTAGTTTTTGCAAGACTCAAATCTCTCAAGATTTTGAGAAAGTAATGCATGTCAGAGCAGAGGTTTCAAGGCCCAATTTTCCTTTGGCTCAGTCTCCAGCTAATGAGGGCATCGCAAGGAAGTTCCCAGGCCAGCAAAAAGATAACATCTCCACTGAATCCTGGCCTCTGCCCTGCTTAAGATCGGGCAAGTCCAGGCTAGCTTCAAATCAGGTATTCAGAGTGCATACTCACAAAGCGCTCAATGATCTGACTTTAAATTTCCCATCATGTTTTTTGATAAAATCATCCACAATGAATGACCCATGAGCAAAGTTTGGGACTCAGAGTCATCCGTCTTGTATTTCAAATCAGTTTCCTCATTCTTAAAAAATACAGTCTGATAGTATTCTCTGACTATGGAAAAGACACTAAGATGTAGGATTTCCAAAAAACACCAACAACAAATCACATAACATCTAAATAAAATATAGTTTATTATTCATTCATTCATTCATCAGGGTCACGGGGCTGCCAGGGGCCTATCCCGGCCGCTTGCGGGCGAAGGCAGGGGACATCCTGGACAGGTCGCCAGTCTGTCGCAGAACATAGTTTTACTTTTTTGAAAATTACACTTGTATTATCCCAACGTTCAATTATTACAGATCTTACTGTGAATACAAAAGGGTTCTAATTAAAGTTGGGTTTATTTTAATCAGCTCTGATTGCCGTTATCATCCTGAACTTTTGCTTGCTCTAAACAATGAACCAGCCTTTGTTATCCTGGATGACAATTTCTTTTGTTAGCAGGTAAAGCAATAAAGCTTTTAGTTCCCACTGGAGTTGCTCTAAGGTCAGTTGAGTCAGTTGGTGGCTATAGTCCACACAATAAGAGTAGCTTTTGTGAAAAGCTCCTGGTGAAGCTGAAATTGAACCGAAAATGGAATTTCTCTTGTTGCAGTCTAAAACCTGTTATTCCTATCAGGTTGTTTAATTTTTATTTGTTTTTAAATTGGCAAAAACATTTTTATAGCGGCTTCTGTAGAAAATGAGTGCATTAAGCTGTGTTATGGACATTTTTAAGCGAAAGTCCAGGTTGGCGTCCACTTCCCTTTTGTCTCCTCTTACATGTGTATTTGCAAGACTTCCCGTGGATGTTTTGTGATAAAATTGATCACTTTTCTTTTCATTTTAGGCATATTTATGTTTTCATTAAGCATCATACAAACTGCTATCTTTACAAAGCATCAAGAGACTACTTAATTAGTAAGATATGTTTTGTGGTATTTTGCCTGGCAACAGACTGGAAGTCTGTTGAAAGGTGTATCCGCCTCACTCCAGGAACTTTATAACCCTTATTTTCAGGTCTGAAAATGAAAAAAAAGCCACAAGCTCCCTGCTCGGCTCTACTTTGTATCCAGTTGCAGACGACTAGATCCATGCACGTCGTGGTTTTTCTAGTCTGAGCTGGCATCTGGCTCAGAACTGTACTGCTGGATAACTACAATGTGCCTCGCAGTTTTTGTTGCACCAGTAATGAGAGGTTAGGGGTTTGAGATATTATGAGCTAGCGGGAGAGAATGTAAATAGAGCACTCAGTTATGGGTGACAGAAAGAGGGGTCAGGATTGCTCCGCGCCAACAGTCTTTTCCACAACTTGGATCCCAGTTTGCAACACCTGCCGCTCTGTAGAAACTATATCCTAGAAAACCACAAAGGTTTTTTGATTTTGTCTAAAAACTTCAAAATCATAAAAAAAAAGACCAGTGTGAATGCTTTTATATCCAAAGATGATCGGAGTGGGACTAGCTCAGGTAAAGTCTTAAAACTATTAAAAAAATGAAGGTTTTATTAACAAAAATAGTCATTTAGCTCCTTTTTTTTTTATTTTATTTTTTTTATTTTAACTTGTCCTGTCCAACAGCTGGGCAGACAGATGAGAGCTGAGGGCCTCTTGGGTTGGACATATTTTACTTTAACAAGAGGGGTTATTAATCTTCAGACAAACCAAAGGTATGTCTGAATAAACCCCTTTTGTAATTGAGGCCAAACTTTATTAATTTCAAACATGTCTAAAAATCTTTGGTGTTGGACCGGACGGAAAAGGAAAGAGGGGAAGAAGAGAGAGGGACGTTAGAGAGAGGGGGGGTAGGGGGTGATAATAGGAGGGGAATGGGGATAAGACCATGAAGCAGCATAAAGCAACAAGTTTACTGGTTGTTAATCATTATGGTAAGGTTTAAATGTAAAAAAAAACAAACAAACAAAAAAAAAGGGCGGAGCCTGTCCACACACACACTCAAATGTTATAAACACACCTGTTAGTTGCAAAAATGTCCACCTGTCGACATGTACACAAAACAGATAGTGTTCACACGCATACTTATGCCTTAAAACCAACTAGTGTGAAATATTTCAGTCATTCAGTCTGTTGAGCTAACACCTGTGCTCAGGTGAGTGTTTATGTTCTTCTAAAATGGATGGTGGAACGTGTAAAGAAGGAGGGAGAGTGCCCTGCCATCCCCACCCCAAGACCCCCACCGCAGCAGCAGCGGCAGCCGGAATCCCCCCAACGCCACACGGGAACCGGCAGGGAACAACCGCCGCCCGGTGTTGCAAACTGGGATCCACAACTTGGATCCCAGTTTGCAACACCTGCCGCTCTGTAGAAACTATATCCTAGAAAACCACAAAGGTTTTTTGATTTTGTCTAAAAACTTCATAATCATAAAAAAAAAGACCAGTGTGAATGCTTTTATATCCAAAGATGATCGGAGTGGGACTAGCACAGGTAAAGTCTTAAAACTATTAAAAAAATGAAGGTTTTATTAACAAAAATAGTCATTTAGCTACTTTAAACAACTCATGTGGATATAAACATGCTGCTAGGGTTTTTGTCTTTTCATTGGAAAATCTTTAAACAAAGACCTGTTTGGCCTGAAAGTGATGTCCTAAAGTACAAAAAAAATAAAAGATTAGAATAAACAAAAGAAAATTGCTTACTAGTCTCAAACCTCAGTCAAGTTGCATCTGCAAGTGAGACTTAAGAGAAACTCACATCTAAGTCTCCCTTGCAGAATATTTAATTTAAAAAAAAATCTTATTGCATTTTTTCAATATAACCCTGCTAAAGCACACCTGCCTTTGATGACCGTCATTCTCAGGGTTTTGCAGAGCCTGATGATGAAGTGAATCATGTGTGCATGAGCAGGACAACATGGGAAACATGTAGGACGGTGTGCCCTGAGGACCAGGGCTGGGAAACACAGATCTACAGAGTCATCTACATACTTGTGTGACCATAAAAGTGAGATATAAGAATGTAAACCTGATGGTGGTGTTGGTTGAAAATGTTATAACATGGCAAGTGGAATAATACATTCAATTTATAGAACACAAAACACAGTTTTGAATAAAAGAATTCTAATTCTTTTTTCTTTGATTATACTGTTGAAAACTGGAAGATGATGATTAAAAGACAAACATTTACTATTAACATTAAGGCTATGATTTAAAATATATTAGTTGTTGAATAATTTTCTTGATGGAAAATAGTTTTTTTTACTTGATTTTATTTGTGATTTGATTTTTAGGTGTTAAATACGAATGTCGGTGCTTATGTGTTCAAACGAACAACACTTGTATCAAAACTAAAATGGTTCTCTGGTACAGACCATTAGTCTGCATTTTCAAAAGAGATATCTAACAAACCTAAAACAGGATTGCCAACAGCCAAAAATAAAAAATTTAGCGTACTACCCATACGTACTTCTTTGCAGTTCAGTTATTCTACGCTTTTAAGTTGATTTTTTTTTTCCTGCTGATTGCTGACTTTCCACAGTTGGACTCTCAGCTGTAGATCTGTCACTTTAAAATAAAACAACATTTTAGGATTTACACATTTAAATCAGCACCTTTGTTAGCCTTTTATTTATGAATGTGTTTTCAGTTTTGTTATCATTTGTACTATTACCATCTGCTCTGTGTGTGTTGTCAAAGACTTCATCAATCAACCTTTAAGCCTTTCGGGTCTTTTGCTTTTAGAACCGCCAAAAGCTGCCATAAATCTACTTCGGCCCTCACAATCATTTGTCACTGCCGCCCACATTCCAGGACTCCAGGATCAGCTCAACTATAGCCTCAGAACATCTGCTCTTCCTCCCTCCTGTTGTATGGAGGAATTTTCACTGTTGGCACAATAATTACCAGAACAGGTAGTTTTAAATCAGCATCCATTCTCCACACTTAAAGACCCACTCCAATGAAGTATTGGAGCTAGTATTTCTTCATTTAAACCGTGGTGAACCATGAATAGATGAAAGAATGCCATTTAAAAAAGCTTGTAGGCGTGACGTAGTACCTACAATGACAAGCTACCTACCCCCTTACTGATGCATCGACTTGCAGACAAATAAATCTATGTACGTCTTTGTTTTCCTCATCCGAGCTGGAATGTGGTTAAAAACTGTGCGGCTGGATAGCTCCAATATTGCTCGCCATTTTTTTTTGCACCACTAAAGTTAAGTTGGGGCTGTTAGCCTATGAGAGAGAGTGTAAACAAAGAGATGATAAAAAATAAAGACGGCTATCCACACCAGCTGTCCTGCCCAAAACTTAGAGGCAAATTTTGGCAGACACTTTGTTGTAGAAAATGACACGTCATGATTTTGGTTATAAGCGGCATAATAATAATGATAAAAAGACCACTTGGAAACACTTTTACAAAAAGGTCAAAAGATGATTGGAGCAGACCTTTGATCTAAACGCAGTGGCAAGATACCAATCCAAATCACCCTTGACTCTGGAGGACCCACCAGGTCAAGTTTTGCTGCTTTTGTTTTTTTTGCTAATTCTTTTTTTTTTTTTTTTTTTCATTTCATTTCATTTTATTATTATTTTTTCATTTAAATAATACTTATTAATATTATTTTTGACTGCTGTTAATTACTGCTACCCAAAATGAACAATTGTCAAGTCGACCTAAAATTGGATGAGAAAATTGCTCTTGGGTTCTAGGGGTTGAACGAGTAAATAATGCTCTAATTTTAAAAACAGTTAATTATACCCAGATTTCAGCCAAACACCTGGAAAAAATCCTCAAAGCCATAACTTTGGAACTACAAAACACATGTTGTGCAGATACACTTTTTTTTACTTGTTTAAGCACACTTTACCAGTCCCTGGATTTTAATACATTATCATTTAAATACATACTTTTTACCTGAAGTTACAGTTGTTATTAACCAATGTATGTACAATGTACATATGCAATGTGTGTGGGGACATACATTGCATACATTTTCCTTTACTGGGGCCCTGTGACCATAGTCAGGTGTTAAGAGGATTAGCTCAAATAAAAGCTCGGGTCTCAAGAGGTTAAAAAGAATTAATCACAAAACTAAAAACAATCTTTGGAAAATTTCACTCTAACCATAACCACAAATAGTGTATTGACAGACATTAATGCATAAAAACCTATCAGCAGGACGCGAAAGCCATTTACACTAATAGTCAAGTACTAAAAAGATTGTCTTTTACACTAATTAAATCAACAAGAAAGACATTATCTTCTTCACATGACTTACTTTAAATACTGAAAAACAGTTCCTTTGGAGTATAAAACTGCATACTTTATTTCATGTTTTACACAAATCTGTATATGAAGCAGTGTTGAGCCCACAGCCCTGCAGAATCCCAGCTCTGGTGCCGTCTGTACAGATCTCAGCACGGTGCTGCTTAGAAAAAGGGAGACACTAATTAGAAACTCACCACAGCTGGGGTAATTATTCCCTCCTGACACTGCTTTCTCGGTCATCATCATCATCACTCTCAGTGAGGGATCGTGTAGTTTCCTGGTTAAAGATGACTGCAGCATCCGGTGCGCGGGGCGTTTTATTTATTTATTTTTGATTTTTTTTTTAGTGCACATCTTTAAAGATCCTTATTTATCTGTTCAGTTTCAGAAGACTTGATTTGACAGCATGGTGCCTTATCAGTGCAGACTTATTATTATCTCTTTCTTGACCTTGAAAAGCCGTTTTAAAACACTTCCCTGTGTTTTACAGAGCGGGCTGCTTCAGAGCACAAAATCTTCAGCACCCTAGTTTTTCCTGCCCCTCATTGCAGTTTCACCATCCATTTTCTCCTCAATAAAAGGCTTTTTATCACTTTGTGAAAAAGATTTATTAAAGGAAGCTGTGAACCTGGAGCTAGGCTTTATGAGCACAACCTGCTTGACAGTTTGGTAGGGAGATAATTGCAAAGGAGGTGACATAAAGTTACAAGTACATAAATTGATAGATGTACAAGGCAAACAGTGTTAGTGGCATAATGATAGACAATCCAGTATGTCTACAAAGCTTGTTGTTTTTTTTCTTCTCCCTCCCCCCTTGAGGGCAAAAAGACAGACGCGGTGCTCCAGGGCAACCCGGTCTCATCCTAAAATGTGTAGTAGCTACATTTGTCCACATGGAAATGCGTGAGAGTTTTACAAAAACGCCCCCTAAACTGTGAGGGGGATACGTTTCATTTTTCTATTCATTTTCTACGAGCCTTCTCAGGATCACGTGACTTTGGAGGTTTGGCCTGCCGTGAGCAAAAAACATGGCGGATGCACGTTCATTTTTCGGTGGAATATCCCATAAAACAAGATATTTTGAGGACTAATTTTTATTTTGACAACATTTCTAGTGAGAAATATACCATTTTCTTTTAAAATATGCTTTCATTTTGGACATACAGTTTGTAGTTTGCTTGTTTCGTTCAACTTTTTCTCCCAAAGGCTCTGTGTTACGTTGGAGAAACACGTTAACTTTCATTCATATCTGCAGACGTGCGCGTGGGTCACGTGACTAATATGATTCTCTTTTTTTCCGCAGAAAATGTCATAAAATAAGAGTGATTGTGGACTAATTTATTTTTGAAAACATTTCTAGCAGTATATATCCCCTTTATTTTCGTAATATTGCAGACATGAAGTTGTTTGTTTGTTACGTTCAACTTTTCCTCAAAGGATCTGAAAGCGTCTGATCATTTCCATTCATATATGCGGGCTGACGTGGGTCACGTGACGTGCCTTTCTCTTTTTTTCCTGTGGAAAATCTCGTAAAAAGGTACGTTGCGATTTACTAATTTGTTTTATTTACATTTCTAGGGACCCGTGTATAGGTTCTCTCGTTCCGTGTTGCTGTTGCGGCGATCAGGCTATGATTGACATGTGACAACAAACCGGAAAAATGTTGAGTTCAGGGACGGACCAAAGAGTTCTTTAAATTGATTTTTCTGCATTTTAATTTATTTACACTACGAGTCTAATGGTGTGTGATAAAAAAAACTATAAATATTATGATAAATGAGATGAAACAATTATTTTGATGGATTTTATAAAATATTAGGATCTATTATATTCTTTTTTCTTTAACTGTCAATTTTTTGACGTATCTCATATATTATAGTATTACAATGAAGTGCTCTAATTTATCTGTTAAAAAAGGTTTCATCACTGTTTCCTGTAGTAATTCTCAATAATGTTTTAAATAGGATATATTAAATAGGATATATTATCTAAAGTAAACAGGCTTTTAAGCCTTCAATTTGCCCCAATTGACATGAAGTGCGCATTTCGAAAAGCCAGTGAACGCAGCGTCATACGGGCACCCCCACCCCACTCCCCCGGAAACCCCCGGATGAACCCGCAGGAAGGCGCGCGGCTGAAGAACTCTTGGACAGCTGGAAGGTGGGCGATGCTTTGAACTTTTCTCTGTAGAAATGTAATGTTTAGATTTGGGAAACCAGAGATGGGTTTTTAGTAAAAACGTGTTGGCTGTTTAGGATAAACGTTGAATGACGAGGCGTTTTTCCATCTTAAATTTAAAAGGCCGCAGGATCACGGTGAAGGCCTCTTCTGTATAGAGGACGGGGGCGGAAACGTCACGTGGTCTCCGCAGAGGTAAGTTTCCTTTTGGGTCATTTAGCCAGAAACGGGGGTCTGCAGCCCTTTAAACAGCTAAGAGCATTTAAATGTCTCACTGTCCAGAACTCAGTAGGACACACAAGGTGTCTCTTCAGCCTTTAGAAAATCAAACACTCATTTGCATTTATGTTATTTTGGAAACTGGATAACTACTGGGGTTTACAAAGGCTTTTTTTTTTACACATTGTAGATTTTATGTTGTTAGTACATCTCAGCCAGTATTTCTTTAAGGGCCTATATCATGCAACATCAACGTTTTAAAATTTTAAAGTGTATTATAATGTTAATTCCTCACAAAAACTAATCCACAGCGGTATTTTGATCCATTCACGCATCTCTCAGCATTCCTCTGAAACCCTCTGAGCACCAGCCCCTCCCAATTCACAATAAGAGGGTCCTCACATTGTGACGTCATCATAAGTGAGGAGCAGCCTCTTCTAGGAAGAGCCTGTGCAGCTAAAACCGCCTCCAGGCTAACAGACACGCCCACTTTCTCAATGGAGCTAGTGGTGATCAGCAAAATGCTTTCATTGCACAATATTCACATCCATCTTTGCAAAAGTTTGGATGGAAGAAACGCAGAAACGCTGCAGACGCCGACTCTAGGTTGATGTCATGAAATAGGCGACACCCACAAGAAGAGAAAGGCGGAGCCTCAGAGATCGAGGAAATAGTTTATTCTAAATGGCTAGCATGGTATAGGCCCTCTAAATTGTGCGTCTTCTTCTTTCTCTTTCGGCTTTTCCCATCAGGGGTCGCCACAGCGAATCATCCTTTTCCACATCACTCTATCATGGACATCTTCTACCCTAACATTAGCCAACTTCATGTCCTCTGTTAAGACATCCATGTATCTCCTCTTTGGCCGTCCTCTCGCCCTCCTGCCAGGCAGCTCCATCTCCAACATCCTTCTACCAATATATCCACTATCCCTCCTCTGAACATGTCCAAACCATCTCAGTCTGGCTTCTCTGACTTTGTCCCTAACACAGGCAACATGAGCCGTCCCTCTGATGTACTCGTTCCTTATCCTGTCTAACCTGGTCACTCCTAAGGAGAACCTCAACATCTTCATCTCCGCTACCTCCATCTCAGCCTCTTGTCTCGGTCTCACTGCTACCGTCTCTAACCCATAGAGCAGAGCTGGTCTCACCACTGTCTTGTACACCTTTCCTTTGAGTCTTGCTGGCACTCTTCTGTCACACAACACTCCTGACACTTTCCTCCACCCGCTCCAACCTGCCTGCACTCGCCTCTTCACCTCTTTTCCACACTCCCCATCACACTGAACTGTTGACCCCAAGTACTTAAACTCCTGCACCTTCTTCACCTCAGCCCCCTGTAACCTAACGCTTCTACCTTGATCCCTCTCGTTCAGACACATGTATTCTGTCTTACTACGACTGACCTTCATGCCTCTTCTTTCCAGAGCAAACCTCCACCTCTCTAGCTGTTCCTCCACCTGCTCTCTACTCTCACTGCAAATTACAATGTCATCCGCAAACATCATTGTCCAGGGAGATTCCTGTCTTACCTCGTCTGTCAGCCTGTCCATCAGCATAGCAAACAAAAAAGGACTCAAAGCTGATCCTTGGTGTAGTCCCACCTCCACCTTGAACTCCTCTGTCTGACCTACAGCACATCTCACCACCGTCATACTTCTCTCATACATGTCCTGAACTACTCTGACATACTTCTCTGCCACTCCAGACGACCTCATACAGTACCACAGCTCCTCCCTCGGCACCCTGTCATACGCCTTCTCTAAATCTACGAACACACAATGCAGCTCCTTCTGACTCTAAATTGTGCGTATTGACCTCAAATTGATTTTTTTAGGGTACGTTGTCAGGTTTAAAAAAATTCTTCATAAATGCTGGAATTTCTTAAAATATTGTGCATCACCGCTTGATAGATTATTGAAGCATTATGGGTACTGTAGTCAGGAGCCTGGCACAGTAATACTTTGCTTCAACTGTTGAGTAGATCACCAAGTTGAGTAAAGTGTAAAGTTTGACTTATCTGACTGTTTTGTTTTGCGTGATGCGCTGTGTCGTCTGAAAAATAGGATATTTGTTTGAATTAAAAACATTTTTATTTTTTGTCAGAGAACCGCAAAGGAGCCACATGTGGCTGTGGAGCCTCAGGCTGCAGACCCCTGGTCTAAACAATTATGGCTGATTTGACTGACCACATTTATTTATCCTAGCATTGTCAACAAAGTTAAAGAGCCGCTCCAATGGAAGTCATGTTTTTAAGATCAAACATTTTTCTCTTTATTGAGAACATTAACAAAAATATAAACACATACACAATAATATAAGATTAAAACTGTTTCTGAGTATTTATTCAAATCTCAATGGATCAGGAGAAGATGAAACTGATTGTCTCAAAAAGCTTATAGTTGTGACGCTCTAACTGCCATGAATTGGCCAAAGTCTCTACTCCGCTCCAATTCTGATGCATCCACTTGCAGACAAATACCGGTAGATCCATTAATGTCCTGAGTTCCCTTGTCTGAGCTGGTATCTGGCTCAAAAGTGTACACATGGATAGCTCCAATGTTGCTCATTGATTTTTTTTTTTTTGCTATGCTAATGTCGGCTAGGGCTTGTGAGGTGCTATAAGCTAGCGGGAGAGAGAATCAACAAATGGTTTATGGGAAATTAGCAGAGGCAAACATCTGCACCACAGCTCTGAGGTGAAATTCTTATGAGCTGCTGTGCTGCAGAAAAATGTCTTAAAAAAACAAAATGATCGTAATTAAAAAAAACACTGGGAACGATTTTATACTAGCTAAAAATTCTGTTGGAGTGGGACTTAAAGTCCCACTCCAACAGAATGTCTGATTCCTGATTCTTGTATGTATGTATATACATAAAAGAACCTCATGTTTTTTTCCCTTTCCTCTCTCAGACTGGTCAGTTATTTGGAGACAACATGCACAAATAGTTCCTGGACTGATCTTCTGCTAACTTTGAGATGGAGAAGCTGTCAGGTTCATCTGTTTCAGGGTCCTGCATGCTCTCCCTCCATGTTGGCTGTAGCAGTGGATGGAACTTGCTAAATGTACTGTTTTGAGATCCAACTGGGTTGTGTAAAATTCTTTTCCACCTACATTTTTGATGGTATAAATGTTTTTCTTATGTAAACTTTTCTGTTCTTTTAGGCTCAGTGGTTATTTGGAAGATGCGTTTTTGACCAAAAACACTGTGGTGACCTCCTTTGTGAACTGCATTCATGGGGAAATAGAATATGTAAGGTTATTTTCATGGCCTCTTCCTTAAGAAAATGAACATGCCTGCATATATGTTTTATTGTATTTTGTGTCATATCATCATGTTAATTTACGACATTTATTTGTTTTGATAGAATCCTGGAGATGGGAGATGTGGAGCAGGTAAGTTTGTGGCAGCACCAGAGTCCTCCAACAAGTCTTCTGGCAAAGTAAATGAGGAAGGATCGCAGTCTGCCATCGTGGAGTTTTGCTGAAAGGCCTGAACACGTTCCATCCATGCATCCATATTCTTCCATTCATCAGGAACCAGGTTGTGAGGGCAGCAGTCTAAGCAAAGATGCCCACACTTCCCTCTCCTCCAGCTCCTCTTGGGGGACCCCGGGGCCAGCTGAGAGACGTAGTCTCCCCAGCGTGTCCTGGGTCTCCCTTAGGGCCTCTGCCCTTATTCCTGTTGGAGTTTTTTTCTAACCCCTTATGTTTCAAAAGTTTGCAAACATACATTTTGGTTGAAATGATGAGGATCCGAGGATGAAATCAAGAAGGGACAACATCAGGGAAAGGGACTGAACCGACTGAACAGCTTCCTCTCTTCAGCAGACACATGTTCCCAGTACATATGTGTCAAAAACTGGTAAATACTCATTGAAGATGCATCCTTTTTGTGTAGTTTGTTTTCTCAGTTTAATACATTTTGATCCTTTCATTCTGCACAGACATCCTCGCCGTTCAGGCCAGTGGCTGGAACAAGCGGAAGTCAGAAAAGCTGGAGCAGACGTGACCAGAATGATACCTCCAGGTAAAGACTGTGGTAATGTTGTAGATAAATGTTGGCTTGTTTCTTTCATGTTACTCTCATGCTGTTGATGTGGAATATCTCTTGATTTCTTCAGTATTATTAATACATTAATCTCTTCCCACAAGGACCAATCAAAATGACCCAGAGAAAAACACTGAAGGGCTTTGTCTGAGCATCAGGAAAACAAGAATCAGCTGTCATCAACATATGGTAAAAATCTTTTGTAACCTTTGTGCTATCTTGTGACCCCACCCTCACATTGACGTGTTCTCCCTACCATGACAAAGGTGGATAAAGGTGGAAAGATTTCATGTAATCCATGGACACCAGTGAAGATCACAAATTATTGAAGAAAAAAGGTTCAGAGCACTGTCTAGTGGGTCTAGATGACCCAACTCCCAATGGTAAAGTGCCTAGGATAGCACAAGGGTTACACTTTCTAAAGTTGTTGCATAACTGATCAAGCATGATGTGATGGATTGCAGGTTATGGTGCCATGGTAAAGAACTAAAGGCTCTATGATGTCATGCTGCTGACCAGACTGTGGTTGGTGAAGTCCAGCAGCACTGCAGGTCCTTGAAGTGTGGTTGAAGAGCTCTCCTCCCAGCTTTTGGATGGTTCTGCCCCACACAGCCAGGAGGTTTCTCTTTGTGATCTGCATGGATGTCCAGGGCTTGTGGCATTTATGTGTTTTCTTCTTCATTTCATTTTTAGGCAGCACAGAGTCATTGATGGAGAGAGAACATGAGGGACTAATTGTCTGCTGAGGAGGAGACTTTCTGCAGTTCAAGCCCCAGCTCCACCCCTAAAAAAAGGCTTATATAAAGGAAAACCTCATTTCATTTTTGTACCAATAAATGACTTTTAATTGAAATGAGAGATTTTTTTCTGAACTGCACCAATGAAGGGTTTTTCAACCTAAATTTCAACAATTACATTGTTTTTTACCTCCGTTCAAGTTTCTACAACACTAGCTAAACATTTCAGTGCTCACACCTGTGCTGAAGACACTTCTCATTTTATCTCAAACGTTTTTGCCTTTGATTTGTATGTCCAACACCTTAGAATGAAACACTGTCCTATTAAACTCGTATAATAAATGTGCTATGCATCTCCAAATCCTTTGTCAGGGTACAGACTACATTTTGATTGTAGCAAGGGTACAGACTACATTTTAATTGTAGCAAGACTGAAGTAAAATGTAACAAAATGACAATGAGTTATCTTAAATTAGGGGTAAATGACATGAGAAATTAAGAATATTAGAAGTGTGGAGAGAAATGTGTGTTTATCAGTATGTTAGCTGCAGGAAGGGTGCTGTCCTTGACACGTTCCTTTACTCAGACAGGATGACAGGTAGGGAAGGGGGTAGCTGATGATCTGCTCCAGTATCTTCAGCACTGAAGCTTCTGTTGCTCTTCTTCAGTTTGATCTGAGAGCCAGACCATGATGCAGTTGGACTGGCTGAGCGGTAGGTTGCCAGCAGCTTCAGACGTGCTGATGTGCCTTGTTGATAACGTCCTGAATGTTAGGAAACCAAGTTAGATCAGCTGAGATGGGCATGCCCAGGAAAGGGAAGCTGTGAACCCTCCTCTGTGCCTACTATAGTCCAAGATGACTTTCATGGTCTTTTATTTGCCGATCAGCCTTACACTATACAGTTTCCGCACTTGTCTACAAAGTTCACCTCAGTGACCTTTAATAAGTCTTTGTTATTGGCAAGTTAATTACTTATATCCAAGACATGGAGATGTGGGTCCAGTATGAGCAGGATTTGGGAAATGGCAGTTGCCAAGAACTCACATGAAGTTTCAAGGTTTTTCCCTTTATTTGGAGGAAAAAAAGTTTTTGTCCTTTGTTTGTTGTGCAGAATTGCAAACCTAGAAAGAAATCAAGTTGAAAGAATTTATATAAATGTATTTGCCCTTCTTTTGACCCTTCTACATCAAGAATATTTGGTGGCTGTTGATTGGCGACTGTGAGATCTCTCCATAGGATTGACATGGGCTGGGCCTCTCAATGACCTTGATATGATTGTTCTTCAGCCATTCCTTGGTTGCCTTGGCTGTAGGTTCTAGGTCACTAACCTGTTGGAAGACCCATCCATGACTGATTTGAAGGGTCCTGGCTTAAGGAGGGTAGGAAGTTCTCACTCAGGATTTTCCATTAATGGCTCCATCAACGTGGTGACGTAGCTCTGTGCAGAAAAATAGCCACAAAGCATAATGCTTCCACCTCCATGTTTGACAGTGGGGAAGCTGTTCTTGGGGTCATAGGTAGCAATTCTCTTCCTCCAAACCCAATGGTTGAGTTGATGCCAAAGAGCTCAGTTCTGTGGCAAACATTCCATTATGCAGAATAAACTGATAAAGCAAACCCTATTTTTCAGTGTGTGATTTTCATTTTTTCATAAATCTTAGGAAAATTTAGATGATAAAAGTAATAAGTATATGAAAACAGTATAATACAGTAAATATGTAAATATTTGATGTGATGAACAATGCTTATCTGATTTAGACCCAACATGGAATATTTTATGACAGACACACATCAAGTTGTGTTATTTAATGCACGTAATTTAGACACAAATGATAGAAATGTTAGGTTTATATGTCAAAGAGGCCATGTGAAAATTTTAGTGCAAATACGCATGCGTGCGCGCCGTGCACATTAAGCCACCCCACCCCCACGTATCCGCGCGCCGGTCGGTGGGTGTTGGGCGTCAATAAAGGTAATCTGGTTGTCGCGCGTTCTGCATCTCTGCACGAGCTAAAGAAGTCTCAAAGGTAAGAAATGTAAACACAAGAGGCAGTAATGAAAATACTTTATGGTCATCTGAATGTATTTTCATCTGACAGATGAATGCCGCTGTTGTTATCACTGTGTGACGGCAGAGCGGTGCTGAAAAATACGGCCTCCATCGAGAGACTGAACGTAACACGACTGCAGGTTACTATGATCATCATAGAAAAATGTATTAATTATTTGTTTCGACTGTATAGTTATTGTGGTGGAGCAGAGGAAGGGAGGCTTTGTGAGAATCGGGGTTACATTAGCTAATGATTATGGCAGCGCTCGCGCCACCGCCGGTTTCCCGGCAAAAAAAGCAACAGTAATTTACTGATATATTAAAGTGTTATGATTGACCTATTTAGGGTTTTTCTCCAAATTTACACAAAAAACGTTGTAACAACGATCATCTGGACTTGGTTCTGTAAATATTTTAAAACAGTCTCTGTCTCAGAGACCTGGACTGACTGACTCCTCCCCCTCACGTTCCAAACAGGAAGTACCCGCTGGCTCCAAGGAGCCAAAATCCTGTAGACTTCTAAAGAGAAACAACAGCTGTTAGTTAGTCATTCTATGGGTCAGATTAACCATTCTTGTTGTGATACCCTTTTCAACATGTTTTTGCTAATTCCAGTTATTTGTTTTACAAAACTGTTTCTTTATCACAAGTTATTCAAATTATAGACTGACCAACAGATGCCTCAGTAATAGCATGTGCCACCTTGAATGTTTGTTTGACAAATTCCACCAAGCTCACTTTCAGTGGAAGCAGTGTGGACTTTCAACAAGCTTACTCCTGATTGGCGACAGTAGTTGCCATAGAATTGATACTCAGATCAATCACTGTCAACTGGCTCCAACGTGGTGACGTCTGTATCACAGAGAAACAACGACAGAATTGAATTTGTTATGATGGATCTGGAAGGAAATGGGTGACGTCACACTCGCTCAAACCTTTTCTCTGATCCAGTCAAACTGCTTTTTTACCAGTTTTATTCCAGAAATCATTTTGGATAAGAGGAAAGACATCTTCAGCTCAAAACCAAGTCTTCATGACCTTTTTTTATAACTTTTCTTTTTAAAATTCAGAAATAATAACCTGCACATTCTTACAAAATTGTTAGACTTCAATTGCTACCTTAATTTAATTGTAAAACTAACAACCATTGTCATTAATATGGCAATATTTTCCCCAAATCTTATCAGAATGGGGAACTGGACACAAAAATTCTGCTTTTCCTATTTTCAGCTGACTCTGCCACGAGGCTCGACAACGTCTTCCATCAACTGTGATCGCTGTGGCCGCCAAAACATCCAAATGTCAGGCGGGCTACAAAGATTTCAGGCCAAAAGAGAAAGCCTCACATGTGATGAAGTGTCTGTATTGGTATGTATTTACCATCTGTGACTCAGAGTCATTAACCAATTGTCGATCTGTTCACAGTGTTGTATGATAATTTAAATTTTGACGATGACGATACAAAAATTGCTGCCAAACCTGCCAAAAAGTCCCGCCTCTTACCACACGCATGTTGTGCCCCTAAGGTGCCCTAAGTTCCCTGATCAAGCACAAACGTGCTTTGACTGGATGAAGGCCTTGTATCAGGTATACTGGTAATAATAATTTTACATTCACCTCAGTCTGTTGTTGTTCCTCATTATTCATGGAAGCTTGATGACACGACATCTTCAATCTGCATGAACTCTAGTTTGATTAGAAACTTTCATTTGTGAACCGTCAGCAGAGCTGGTCATGTCTCACCAAAACAACCACACTCATCATTTTCATCCATTAAGGTTGGAAAAACCAGCAGCCCTCCAGTGCTTCAGCCGTCCAACCATCAACCGTTTCAGACATCCATCCTCCCACCACTTCAGCCCCACAGCCGTCCACCAGTGTGCCAACTTCTGACATTTTACTATCCTGGTACAATCTTATTTTTCTGCACAGTTAGCAAAAATATGTTTTTTAAGATATTCCTGTGTTTTTTTATCCTCAACAAATGTTTCTCCAAAGAAATGTGAAAATACAGAATTATTCATCTGGTGGTTATTTTTACACTTTTCCTCAAATCTTTAATAAGAAAGAAATAATTCAGTTCAAGTTTACTTTAGCTTTTCTTTTTAATGGGCATTACAGTTGATATAAAACATATAACATGCAATTAAAATGCTTTGTAGTTAAAAACATTTTACACACTATTAAAAGATTCTATAAAATATTATTTAAAAAGAATCCTTTCCAAGAAAATGTTGACTACCGCATATCTTCCCATAGTAGCCCTGGCGTTTATTCCATCACAGACAGAACAGTGATGGTTAATGGGTTTATTTTGCAGCAAAACTTCATCAAGAAATGTAGACAAACACCAGCAGATGAACATTTCAGGATTTATTCAAATGATGAGAATATTTGATTGTGCTCTGATCAGCACTGGCTGTTGACGTTTCTTTTCTCCTTGAAGCATCAGCCTCCGTATCAAAAATCATGTTGGTTGTCATGAGGATCTCTTTCCTGGAGACACGCCCACCTTTCCGTCTTTGTGCAATAATTCATGTTCAAACCAGTTCTTCTAAGTTGTCGCTTTTCTTTGCATTTCCACCAGTAAAAAGTAATACGACAAAATACTTGCAGAATTTGTTAAGATTTGGATTTTGTATTATTAATTTGCCTTTTTTAGTCTTTTATTATAAAATAACTATGCATTATTACTTTATTTTAACTAACACATTTATCTTAGTTTACAGTAGTCCTCTTAAACATCTCTTAAACAAGTTTACACTTTTCATCTTTCAGAATGCAGCCGTGTGATTGGAGGAAAAGATTAATATGCAATGAGGACATTTAAAGAAAAAAGGAGCAGTTTTTATTTTACATTATTACTATTTTAAAGTAGAACTCTAATGTATATAAATGCTTTTTTATTAATTTGTTTGGCATATTTACTGTGTTAGAGTTCTGATGATTGTTTTGAGTGGTAAACGTTTTTATTTTATTTATGAAACCCAGATGGAGTTAATGGAGTGCTAGTCATGTTTTATGTTGTATATATTATTAATGAATTAATTTATTTATTTTGAAGTGCCTATTTGCAAGTAAAGAAGCCGGGGTTATGGTTAAAATACGTGCGGACAATCCAGCAACGTGCCTCTTCAACATGAATTTCCATCAGTTTTTTTGCTTGGTCGCAAATAAATAAGTCCAAATAATAATCAGCCTAATTTGTTTTTTTGTTTATTTAAAATTATATAAATCTTTTCTAATTTTGTCAATAAAAGGACAAAAGGGGTAGATGATGGATGCATGTCCAAGTTTTATTATTCATGTTCTACAAGTTGTTAGATATTGATTATTTGATGCTTTTGTGCTATGCATTAAAAATCAATGTAGTAATGTAATTATTCATGAATATTTGAATAGTACTAATATTTCCTACAAAGGATAATTGACACTAATCAAATTAAAAACAGTCGTCCTGTAAGCACTGAGTGAACAAACTGTAGCCCATCGTCTATCACTGTTTGATTGAACCTTCTCTACTTTTCTTGCAGGGGGGGGTCATGGCCTCTACGCTGGATTCCAAAAAAGAGACAAAAAAAACCCCGACCTCAACCCCCACTCTTAGTCAGACATGTTTATTTTTTTTATTTACAATAATAAATAATATACTATGTACATTTATTTTGTTTTACTTTTTTATACTTAGTTTCCTTATTTCCTATAATATTTATTAGTAGTTGTTGTTTGTTGATGTTAGTTCTTTTAACCCCTTTTATGTTAAAATAGACGTAAATGATCCAGATGCTGATATTCTAATATATAGACAGATTTATGAATGAATTATTCTCAACAGAAGTTCAACGCTATTGTGGTAGCAGTTTGACTGTTTTACTGTAATCTGTCGTGCCTCACCCACTGTCCATCCCATAAAAAAGAACAATTCTACATCATTAACCTTTTTTTATTTTTATTCATATGGCACATTCATAAATACAAAGTTATAAATCATACCCCCCATTTTTCTAACTTTATCAATGAGTTCAAACAAAACATGAACACAATAAGAAACTCTGACAATAAGAAAGCATTTAAAACATTCAATCTGTGCGTCAGTTTCAATGTTTTTGTGAAAAATTTCATAATAATCCCCTGGTTTGTTTCTTTCTTGTTGCTTTTTGGAATTGTTTTGAATTGTTACAGTCAATAAAGTTTGAATAAAAAACAACTGCAATCTGTCACTTGACAAGGTACCTTCGCTCTGAAAAACATTTGATGTTTTGTTTCTTTAAGTACCTGCAAAACAAAAAGTTTGCATTAGTAATGGAAACATTAATTTCTATAAAAAATAAACACCTGTTTGTCGCTGGGCTTATTTTTAAAACTTAATCTTCCCGATAAACGTGGGACTGGGAGGGAGCAATCACAAAACCAGCTTAGAGCCAAACGTCTTTTTTTTTATTATTTACAGTGTATTTCTTAACTCAACTAGTTGATGTTGAAAAAATACGCTTGCATGGACGTTACGACAGAGTACATCGGTCCCTAGAAATGTTATTAAACGTAAATATTAAACCTCAGACGATCTTATTTTACGAGATTTTTTTTCCACGGGAAAAAAAAGAAACTCGCGTCACATGACCCCACGTCAGCCCACAGATATGATGGGAAAGATCAGACAAAGCATTTAGACTTGTAGTGTGAATACTTTAACATGTAAAAGAATATTGAATAAAACAAATCGCTAAGTAAATTTAGAGAACTCTCCAGTCCGTTCCTGAACAACATTCTTCCGGTTTGTTTAAATGTCCTTCAAAGTCGCAACTACACAGCATGAAACCTATACACGGGTCCGTAGAAATGTAAATAAAAATAATTAATAAATAGCAACGTACCTTTTTACGAGATCTTTTATATGAAAAAAGAGAAACTCAGGTCACGTCACGTGACCCACGTCAGCCCGCATATATTTATGGAAAAATATATGCGGCTGAAAGATCAAACGCCTTCAGATCCTTTGAGGAAAAGTTGAACGTAACAAACAAACTACGAACTGCATGTCTGCAATGAATGGATATTATGAAAATAAAGGGGATATATACTGCTAGAAAAGTTTTCAAAAATAAATTAGTCCACAATCACTCCTATTTTATTGCATTTTCTGCGGAAAGAAAGAGAATCATATTAGTCACGTGACCCACGCGCACGTCTGCAGATATGAATGAAAGTTAACGTGTTTCTCCAACGTAACACAGAGCCTTTGGGAGAAAAAGTTGAACGAAACAAGCAAACTACAAACTGTATGTCCAAAATGAAAGCATATTTTAAAAGAAAATGGTATATTTCTCACCAGAAATGTTGTCAAAATAAAAATTAGTCCTCAAAATATCTTGTTTTATGGGATATTCCACCGAAAAATGAACGTGCATCCGCCATGTTTTTTGCTCACGGCAGGCCAAACCTCCAAAGTCACGTGATCCTGAGAAGGCTCGTAGAAAATGAATAGAAAAATGAAACGTATCCCCCTCACAGTTTAGGGGGCGTTTTTGTAAAACTCTCACGCATTTCCATGTGGACAAATGTAGCTACTACACATTTTAGGATGAGACCGGGTTGTCCAGGGATGCACTTTACCACAGTGCTCACACAAAAACAGCAGTATCTAAAAAGCAGTTTACAAAAAGCTTACAACTCGTAAAGTGATAAAAGCCCAACTCTCAGCAATAACAAAAGCAAGCGCATGATCTGCGCTCACAAACAGGCTTTCTTGTTTTTATCATTTTTGTCTGACAGATCAGGTTCAGCTTGGCTTAGACAGCCAAGAAACATTCTTTTTTGTTTTTTTCTGTTCTTCATTCATCCACACAGGTTGTATATTTATGCCAAAATGATTTGTTTTCTAAAAAGTACACACAATAACAAAAGAAAAAACATCTTCCCAAAAACTTTGGAGATTGTCAACGAAAGGCCAAAAACCGGTGAAGCTTCCAAATAATTGATTTTGTTCACTTGGGGAACAAGTAAACAAAAAAACTGCAGACAGAGGCAAAAAATGTAGAAAAGACAAAATAAGAACGCAATATGCAACCACTCAATCTAGCCCAGCTTTATTTATAAAGAATATTAAAACTTTCTGGAATTTAAAAAAAAAATCCCCAACATTCCAGTTTACTATTTATTTTTTAAATGTAAACAACCAACCTACAATAGTTTGTTTTACCATATTTTCCTCAGAAATGGTTCAAATGTAATTGCAGCAGAGAGAGCAATGGGGGACTTGCTCCAACACCAGAACAGCATAGCAGGATTTTCTTTATTTTCAATTTTTTTTTAATATATAAAATATTTATTTTTGATTGGCCACCAAACACGCTGGGCAAGAATTGTAAAGAGGAAATTAGAAACACTAACACCAAGAAAACTCAAGTAAATCGTTATGCTGCATTCACACGTGTCGCAGGTTTGTGAACGCTCTTTTAGCACATGGTGTTCATACTGGACTGTTGCTACTCCATACTACTTCTAATGTACAGTTAAAAGAAGCTTGGTGTGAAATGCAGAAGCAGTGCAAAACTTGTGGATCTTGTTCCAGGCTTTTTCTTTTAAGGATATAGGAAAGACTTGATGTCGTAGAATACCAACCTGCAAGTATTAATTTCTCCTCCATGACCACTTTTATAACAGTTGGTATTCATGAATGCAAAAGGACACCACCCATACGTCACTACCAGATCAGATTCCCTGAAGTGTAACTGGCTCAGCTTTCAACGCGTGTTCAATGGTCGTGCGTTTCGTACGTAGAGCCTGAAAACTGAATAAAAAAAACGTGTGTAGCTTTGGGTGGACGCAAAATTTTTGAAGCCCGAAATGCACGTTTAGTAGTTTTGTTTACATTGAATTTTTAATTGGAACATGTGTGTTGCGAAAGCCAGTGTGAACGTAGCATCAGAGCAACCTGAGCTTCTAAATGATCTCAGCTAAGCCACTGACAACACCCCACACAGCTCCAGTATTTCTCGCAAAGGGTGCTGCAATACAGTTTTGAGAAGCATAGTTATACTTTTTTAATTTGTCGAATATTTTGACAGTAAATTTCTTTTTTTAATCGGCCTAAATTAAATGATTATATGACTTTAGGGCTTTCATTAGCTGTAGTATTCTCATATTATTTTCTTTTGAGGTGGGATGAAACAAAACACACACATTTTCTGTTGATTAATGAACGCATTGATAAAAATGTTAAATTTAAATATATATTTTTTCAAATACGAGTGTAAAGAAGCTTATTTCAGCTGTTTGGATTGCCCCTTTCCGTCCCTTTCTCCTCCTTGCTCGCAGCTCACAAAGCTGGAATGTAGGAAGATTGGTAATCAGCAGCTTTGCCTTCTAGCACTGCTTCCTCTTACCACAACAGACAGCTTCAGCGTCAGTAATATTGCAGATGCTTTTCCACCTTGTCAATCTCCTGCTCCATTCCCACCCTCAATGGTGAGCAAGACCCCAAGACACTACTAATTGGCCTCAGATCTGGAGGTGCTAATTCTCACCCCATCTGCTTCACATTTAGCAGCAAAGCTCCCCGGTGTCTGCTGAAGGTTTCCACTCAAGGAAGTAAACATGACCGGCTCAGAAGCGGGAAAAACAGATGTACTTGTGTGCTGATTGAAATGAAAACCCAGGCTGCATCAGTAAAGTCAGTTTATAAAAGTGACAAAAGGAATCGTTGACAAAGGGCATCTCTGACAGCCTGGCACTCGTCTGTTTAGGTTTTAGTCTGGTTGGGCGTTCAGCCTCCATCAGATATCCAGATGTCCTATATTCCCCAAGTACCACCTATATACAGCAAAAAATAAACTTAGACTGGTAGAGCTCACTCTGATGTCAGCACCACTCAGAGGGGCTGAGATAAAAAAATCTTTGTTAACTATTGGCTTTCTTAACCAAATTCTGGAACAGTAAATGCATGGTGACATACATATCGTCTTAATTAAAGCTTATTGTTTAAAAGAATTATATTTTAATGATGAACTACTATGAGCAGAGCCATGCTTTTGGCCTTATCGGACACTGAATAGCATCTTGTCATGTGGTGATAAATGACGAGCAATCAGATTGGATTTTGTAACAAAATATGACTTGTAACAGTTATTCATCTGTTTATTTTACTTGCCAGGAAATTGTATTTTTATGTACTGTTATGTAGTACAGAACACGTAAATATGTATATGTATGAATTAAAAATAAATCAATTACTTAAAAACATAGAAGACTTCCGCAGTCTTCCAGTATTCCCGTACAGTCTAATGACTTGCAATGAAAAAACTTGTGTATAAACAGCCTGATTTATAAAATAGAAAAAAAGCCCAAACATATTTTAAATCAGAGCCATGTAAGACTCTTACCCTCCATTTTTCTGCAGTCGTGGTTGTCACTTCTTTATTCAGACAGCCCTGTAAAAGTGACAGAGCCAGGATGCTCTAGGGTATACAAGGCTGCGCTTAGAGTCACGGTTGTACCACAACATGTCATATTGCCATAGCAAATGCATTTGATATTCCCAAGGTGTAAAAGATGTGCCAAAAACCACAAAATATCTATTTCACCCCATCTTTGATGGTTTACAAGCAATGTTATCTATTTTCTAGGATATCAGGAGGCTTTAATTACCCTTGTTGACCTCCAATGGTCTGTCAGATAAGAAACAGCACCTAACTCAATATTTTAGTATTTTACATTTAAATAACTCTTAATCAGGAATCAGGAAACTTTATTGTCATTTTATCATGATAAAACGAAATTAGGCTCTCTGGTCCCGGGCCAGCCGTTTACATTCAGACATAAATAATATATATCAATAATAATGTCAGTAAAATATCAGTCTGTTATGGTGTGGTTCCTGATGAGTATTGCACAGAAGTATTTTTCAAATTGCACAGTATTTTATGTTAAGTATTGCACAGCCCTGTGATATTGCACTTGGGAATTAGCTTGTTGTCCATAGAGGGGGGGGGGGGGGGGGGGGTGCAGTGATCAACCGGAGTTAAGCTTCAGGAAAGAAACTGTTCCTCAGTCTGGTGGTCCTGCTCTTTATGCTCCTCAGCCTCCTGCCTGAGGGGAGCAGGGAGAACAGAGGGTGTGAGGGGTGGGTGGGTGGGGTCTTTCAGGATGTGAGAGGCCCGTTTCCTGCATCTGGTCGTATAGATGTCAGTGGTGGACGGCAGGCTGCAGCCCACAGTCCTCTGTGCAGCTTTGGTCACTCGTTGCAGAGCTTTCCTCTCTGCCGCAGAGCAGCTGCCGTGCCACACCGTGAACCATAAAAAATAAGGCAAACATGGACAATGTTCAGTTCTGTTAACCCTTGGATGCATAAGTGGGGTCAAAAGTGATCCAATCTTTCAGTATTTATATTTTCATATACAGTATTCATTCGAAAACATATTTGTTACATGAGGCCATTGCGTTAAAAAGTATATATATATATCTATATATATATAGATATATATATATATAATTGTTAAGAAACTGCAGCTTTTGTTTTACCACCCCACGCTTCCACAAGTAGGGTAAAAATGACCCCATAAGTTGTTATTCTGTAAAATCTTTGAAAATAACAGTATTTATGTTTTAATGTTTTCCTTATAGAATATGTTTGTTTAAAAATATCTTTATACATTGTATGTATTTCTTTTGTATCACTACCCAACTCTTCCATGCATGGGGTCAAAAAGGACCCCAACCATTTCCAATGGGATCTCAAGAGTTAGCCATTAGAATTTTTGATTCATATGAACTGTACTGTCGGTATACCTTTACGGTCGCATCTACACATCTTATAGCAGTCTTGCCACCGACGAGGTCATTTTAATTCAGCAACATACATGTAAGTATTTCGATTTTAATTGGTGTCATATTTCACAACACTCGTGATAAAGTGTAGGTATTGGGAGGTTGTGCATCCAAGGGTTAAACTGGATTTTTTTGGATGTTAATAAGTGAAAATATGTGTGTGAGCAGAAAAGTACAAGCTGAAGTGCAAGCTCTTTAGCAAAGAGCCTGCTTTTCCCACTTTCTTTGGTTTGACAGAAAAAATGCTCAGACTCAACAAAAATAACTGTCTGTTTTTATTTATTTATACAACATCATCTAGGAGTTTCCTCTTAGTGGGTTATCATAAATATAAGCACTGTTGCTGTGCATGTCTGCATGTTTATTTAGCTTCCAGAACATTCTTGTTCACATTGTAATGCTTGGTTTTGATGCTTTCGTATTGATTTTTTGGTGCATGTTGTTCCCCTTCACTTCCTGCTGTCTCAGTTTTGTAAATGTGCTCAACACAGTAAAGATAATAACAGTCAAATCCAAACTTTTAGTCAATAAGGATTTGTTTAATTACTAAAAATTTGTTTCCCCCCATCTCAGGCATGATTTTTATTTTTTGTATTGATCATTATAATATTAATTTTTCAACACTGTTTTGTACACTATAGAAGCTCACTGAATATTCTAAAATGTATTTATAAAAAATAATATTTAAAAATCAAAATTACTATTGAAACCAACTTCCTGGATCTTTTCTTTTGGGAGAGGTGTGTACCTCCCGGGTTACTCTAGAGACCAGGGGGCGTGGCAAGTTCAGAGAGTTTTGTAAATTTGGGGAGTAGAAGAAGAAGAATAAAGAAGTGGTGAGCAGATCCACTAAATGGCGGACCTGTTGTCCCGTGTCGTTTATGACCACAGAGTGAATGATTATTAAACCTCCCCCATCGCTCGGTTACACTGGTGGCAGCGGTGTTGGCAAGTTACTTAAAGTTTTCTGAACTCCGCTGGTGGCGTCATTCATTCATTCAGCTCCCATCTCCTGCTAACCTAGCTAGTGCAGCTCGAAAAGTTCCCGCCAGTAACATGTGGCGTGGAGACAAGGATCCCTTCAAGCCCAGCATGCACCGATTCGCCTATTCTCCCTTCCGTGATTTCAAAGTGGATCTGCCCGCCCCATTCACCGGCGACGGGAGCCAGGGGTTCCTTGGCTGGGTGAGACAACTGGAGGTTGCAGTCAGAGCCATGGTGGATGATGGCGGTCACGGCGACGAGGAGCTGGCCCAAATCCTCCTGACGCGTCTGAGCAAGTCTGCTTTCCTTTTGTGGGACAGGCTTTC
Organism: Oryzias latipes; assembly: GCF_053564925.1. Lineage (NCBI taxonomy): Eukaryota > Metazoa > Chordata > Actinopteri > Beloniformes > Adrianichthyidae > Oryzias > Oryzias latipes. The sequence goes on along the minus strand of NC_136237.1, from coordinate 28,772,730 downwards.
CGATGTGATTAAATCTGATTACAATGCCGCCAAAGAGAGACTTGGCGCGGCGTTCGGACAGAGACAATTTATGGATCGCTTCAGAGCCAGCCTGTCTGCTCGGACCCGGGCTCCCGGTGAAACCTTGGAGGTTTACGCGGCTGATGTGCGCCGGCTGGTTGCAGAGGCGTTCCCGGAGTACGAGTCAGCAGCGCAGAGAGTGGAAATATTCAGACGCTTCCTCGCGGGTCTGGATCCCGCTCTGAAAGCCAAGTGCCTGGAGCAGGGGGCCACCGACGTGGAAGAAGCCCTGATCATTGCTGAAAGATGCGAGAACGCCAGAGAAGCTCTACAGAGGGACTGTGTGAGTACTCACGGCGGCGCGCACGCGAAGGAGACAGGATTACCTGTGCAATCCGTGTCAGTCACAGATGGTCTTCAGAAAGTTTTGGACAGATTGACGGATGAGGTGTGCAACATGAGAATGGAAATGAAGGAATTGCACAGTGAAAACAAAAGACTGAGGGAATATGTTTCGGAGAAGAGAGAACAGCGGCCCCGTTTTTCCCCGCGCGGCCGTTGTGCCTGCACTTGTGGAGAAAGGGGGTGTCAAGTGAGAGCACCCTGGGATGGATATCGGGGTCGCTCTCCGACTGCGCATTATCAAGGGGACCCCCACCCCGCCGGCCGGCAGCAAGGTTCAAGGGCGGCGTTCAGCCGCAGGCAGTCTGGAGATCGAAGCCCCAGCCCCGGATGGCGTTCTCCACGGGAAGGGGAGCACAGGAACCGCAGTGTGCATTTCCTACCACCAGGCGGAGGAGCTGACAGCACCCAGCAGGGAAACTACCAGTAGCTGGTGTTGAGGCCCAGATGCCAGCTCCATCTGTCAGGGGCCCCTCCGATCAGGACTTTAACACACATGGGCTTGACTCTGAGTCAAATGAGGATCACCCCACCTCTTACATTAGAGGGGTGGTTGAGAATACAGAGGTCTCTATTTTAGTTGACTCAGGTGCCTCTGTGTCATTGATTAGCGCCGACTTTCGAATGTCTGTTCCTGCCCTACGGAGCCGACCCCTCAGGAAGAACTATGTTGAATCACGCGCAGTAAATGGACAGATGCAGGACACCTTAGGCACCATCACAGTGAGTTTTCGCTTAGGCCCCACCTGTTGGCAGCACACCTTCTTTGTACTGCGCGAGTCCACACAGGCCGTGTTGCTGGGTCTGGATTTCTTGACTAAAAACCATGCATTGCTAGATCTGGGCCGTGGGGTGCTCCAATTATGGGATGTCAGCGTTCCCCTGCTGCGAGGGGGAGAATTAGCTCCTATATGTTGCAATGTGTCAGTGGCAGAAAGCAGGTCAATTCCACCCCTGAGTGAGGCTTTGGTTCCTGTGACTGTGTCTTTGGTGGCAGGTGCAGACCTGTTGAATCGGGATTTTGAGGGCTATCTTGAGCCTAATGTGCCTGACACAACCGGACTGGTGGTGGCTCATGCGGTGACAACAGTTAGAGACAGAGTCACTGTGGCCCGGGTCCTTAATCCTAAGGGGACAGCAATAGAACTGAAACAGGGACTACATTTGGGTTAGCTATACCCACTAGATGTAGTTGACGTTACACCATCTCTCTCCTCCCCTGATGTGAACACTATCCAGGTCCGACCCCCAGCCCTGCCTGTCACCCTAGAGGAGTCCCCTATTAGTGAGCAGCAGAAAAGAGAATTATCTGCGCTACTAGAGAGGTTTTGTACTGTTTTCAGCGCACCTGATAAACCTACAGGCAGGTGCACACTGGTTAAACATCGCATCCAGACAGGCAACCACCCCCCTGTTAAACAACGAGCATACAGGGCTTCTCCAGGTAAACAGCTGGAGATAGAACGTCAGGTGGCTGGGTTGCTGGCAGATGGGCTGGTGGAGGAGAGTTGCAGCCCATGGGCATCTCCAGTGGTACTCGTTAGAAAAAAAAGGAGGGCAGTGGAGATTGTGTGTTGATTATCGCCGCCTCAATTCGGTGACAATCAAAGACTCGCACCCTCTACCTCGAGTTGAGGATAGCCTTGACGTTCTGGCTGGTTCGTCCTGGTTTACTACACTGGACTTTTCAAACGGCTACTGGCAGGTTGAGGTGGCCGAGGAGGACAGGGAAAAGACGGCCTTCACGACAGGCAGGGGCCTCTATCATTGGAGAGCCATGCCCATGGGCCTGACCAATTCACCGGCCACCTTTCAGCGCATGATGGAACTGGTGCTGAGGGGTCTGCCATGGCACATCTGCATGGTATATCTAGATGACATATTGATTTACAGCCGTACGTTTGAAGACCACCTGCAACACCTGAACGAGGTTCTATCTAGAATACAGGGGGCAGGTCTGAAACTGAACCCCAAGAAATGTCACTTTGCCAGAAACCACGTGGTTTTCCTGGGCCATCTTGTCTCTCAAAATGACCTCCAGCCGGATCCTCGCAACACAGACAAGGTAAAGAACTGGCCGACACCTCGCACTCCCTCAGAAGTGAGAACTTTTGTCGGTTTGTGTTCTTATTACAGGCGGTTTGTCCGAAACTTTTCTGAGTATGCGGCTCCACTGAATAGATTGGCTGGCAAGAATGTTGCATTTGACTTTGCTTTCACGTATTTGAAACAGGTGCTTACATCTGCACCTTTAGTGACATTACCCAGCTTTACATTGCCATTCAAAATCTACACGGATGCATCTAAGAACTCCGTGGGTTCGGTGCTGGCACAGGTAGTGGATGGACTTGAACGAGTGGTAGCCTATGCCAGCCAGGCCCTCACAGCTGCCCAGAAAAGGTGGTCCACCTTTGATAGGGAGCTCTGGGCTCTGGTGTGGGCAGTCCGAGAGTTCAAACATTATGTTGGTCTCTCAGAATTTACTATCGTCACGGACCACCGCCCCCTACTGGGCCTCAGGAAAATGGCACTGGATCATGACCCTTCAGGAAAAAGAGGCAGATGGGTTTTGGAACTAGATCCCTTCAACTGGACCATGGTTCACAAAGATGGTCTCAGTCACAGGAATGCAGACGCATTGTCCCGTCGACCAGTGACTGTGGATCCTGTCATCCATGCACCAGCTCCTACAGGAGTGTTCGCTGCCTGTTTGCAGCGGTCCACTTATTCACTATGTCATAGTAACGCTGAGATGCAGTCACATCAAAAAGAGGATGCAGACATTTGCGCTGTTCTAGCCTGGCTTGAGCGGGGAAAATCCAGACCACCTCGCCGAGTTATGAGGGGCTCCTCTCTCAGCCTACGAAAATTGTGGGCTGAGTTTAACCGCCTATCAGTGGTGGACGGATTGCTGTGTCGGACTGTAACATCTTTTCCCTCGGGTTCCAAACAGGTGCAGGTGGTGGTTCCTTCAGCGCTGGTGCCTGACATTTTGGGTCAACTCCATGGGGGCCCGGTTGCAGCTCACTTCTCTGCTGAGAGGGTCTGGGAACAGGCCAGACAGAGTTATTACTGGCCTGGCATGCTTAAAGACATCAGACAGTGATCTTAGCAGTGTAGGGCCTGCCAGACACGCAGATCCCCGCTTCCAAATGCCAAGGCGCCTATGGGAGGGTCTCCAGTCTGTCGTCCATTACAGCGGGTGGCAGCAGATATCCTGGAGCTGCCTCTAACGTCTCGGGGCCACCGGTATGTTTTGGTAGTAGAGGATTACTTCACAAAATTTGTGAATGTGTATGCTCTGCCCAACCAGACTGCAGAGACAGTTGCCCGCTGTCTTTTGAGGACTATATGCTGGTGCACGGGGTCCCTGAGGTGCTGCACAGCGACCAGGGTCGGCAGTTTGAAGCAGAGGTGATTCAGAACCTGTGCCGGTTGCTGGGCATTGCTAAGACGCGTACTGCGGCCTACAACCCGAAATCAGATGGCATGGTAGAGCGATGGGGGAGGTTTAATAATCATTCACTCTGTGGTCATAAACGACACGGGACAACAGGTCCGCCATTTAGTGGATCCGCTCACCACTTCTTTATTCTTCTTCTTCTACTCCCCAAATTTACAAAACTCTCTGAACTTGCCACGCCCCCTGGTCTCTAGGGTAACCCGGGAGGGACACACCTCTCCCAAAATAAAAGATCCAGGAAGTTGGTTACACTATTAAGATCCCACTGTTCGATTGAAATAATTTTAAGCAGAACAATTACATTAAAAATCATGTTTTTTTTCACTTAAATCTTGTAATTGGTTGAATCCCACCAGTCAGTATCATGAAAAAACAAGTTGAAGAATTAAAAGTAAACTAAACTAAATAACTAAAAACTAGGGGTGGGCCTATCGATCTGAGTATCTATGGTAATGATACCAAGGTAAAGTATTTATACTATTGTAATTAGATTGATACTTTCAATGTTTTTCTCACAGTATTTCTTCAATCTGTAAGAATTTACTTACAGAGTTTCATGCAAGCACAGCATCTAACTGTCTGCAGTGTTGCCAGATTGAGAAAAAAACAGCCCATTTTGAGTAAATATAAGAGGTTTGGGAAAAGTCACCTCTTTAACAATAAACTTGATCAATGATCTATGTTCACTAGGAGTATAATTATTTATAAACTTTAAAGCAGTCTGGAGTTTTCATGATACATTTTTTTTTTTAGTATCTTTAAATGTGCAGAAAACATGATTTATTTGATACTTCGTTTTAAATACTAATCATATTATTTCTCCCTCTAGTGAGTTATAGATATTTTCCTCAAAGGAACTCTTCATCTTTGTTTGTTGTCTCTCTACAAAATGCAGAAAAACTGCACTACTTTTTTTTTTTTCCAAAATAATGTTATCAGCCTAAAAATGTATTGTTTCGCAAATACTTTATTTTTCTTTTAACATAATGAATACAAACAAATAAAAGGGGCAGGTTTAGCTCGTGCTGGTTTGCGGCGCCTCTCGTCCATGAAACCTGGGTTCAATTCTGGGCTGCTCCCTATTCCCCTCTCTGCTGCTGTGCCAGTCCCAAGCCCGGCTACATTGAAAGGGTTGCGTCAGGATGGGCATCTGGCGTAAAAACGTTGCCAAGTTAAGCCATGCAACTCGTCCTCAAGGGAGGGCTGTTTCGCTGTGGCAACCCCTGATGGGAAAAGCCGAAAGTAAAAGAAGAATACAAACAAATAAGACTTACCTCACATCTCCTATTAACTATATAGCCACAGGGGGGTCTGATTCTGGGTCTACCTGTGTCCGTCCCTAGCCCAGATAAGAGGGTATGCATCAACGTTAAATCTCCTATTTTAGTCACTAAATTGGCATTTTTCTAGAATTTACACCCTTTGTTTATTAGGTTTGAACTGATATTGAACTATTCCCACATTACATGAACAACCTTTAGGAAAGAACAGTGGACAAAAAAGGGAGTCCAAGTTTTGAAAGTTAAAGTTTAGAACTTTTTCCACATCTAATCTCACACATGATGTACCTCAGAGAGTAAGAGGTCCTATAGTGTCAACTCACGCCCTTCTTCCCTCTATATGCATTTGCGGAGGAGTGAGTGGATAAAAACCTGAGCTAGTAAGCAGCCAAACGGTGGACAAAAAACATTAGGCAGTTGTAAGCACAAAGTGAGGTCATGCTCAAACTTAAGTGGCCAAGACTCTGAACTCGCACTCCGCTCACTGGAGGATTTAATGGGTATTACCAAAGAAAAACTCTCTGGGGAGATGGCTGGCTGTTTTTTGAGGCTTTACACAACAATCACAAGGAAAGTATATATTATATTTTCACATCTATACTAACCTCTGGGGAAAGAAATCAACAAACATGTTCCCCATGCCTTAGGAAGCTGTGGCAAAAAGGAAATTATTAGCAGTACTGAGATTAACTTAGTTCACTACTAAATCATATACGGTAGTAACAATTTACTTTTTGTTGTCGCGAAGAAGTTTAAAACTACATTCACACTGCCCTTGTCGACACTTGTTTAAGAGGACACTTCCAGTGAAAGGTCTGTGTAAATGCATGTTTCTGGCTTCTGACTTTAGAATTCTGGCGTTAACGCACAGCTACGAACATTTTTACGACCGTTTTCAGGCTCAACGTACAAAGACAGGTGGCAAACTAAACCAGGTCAAACATTCACCAATCAGATACTTTGATTTGGTATTGACATATGGATTTAGTTCATCTGAGCCTGGCGACGTCTGCGTTTGTTTTTAAAATAAAAATAAACCAAGGCCACCCTCCTGATGTGATGATATTCCAATCAACAGAATTGTTTGTGTTTTGTGCCCAAGTGCGGAATTTGCAGTACTTCAACATTTCGCTCCAAGCCTCTTCCAACTGTAGGTGGGGGACAAGCGCTAGTAGAAAGTAGAAAAAGAAGAAGACGACTCTCCCTGCATATCCAGTGTAAACACCAAGGGCTATATCATGCATTAAATGTGCGTGTATTTTATGGGATTAAGCATGATTTTTTTATCCATTTTACTCTGTACATTTTCCATGACTTGTGTATGAAACAGCTTACTTCCCTAAATAAAAAGGATATAATTATGTCACAAACAAATCGTTCTATTATTTATAGGCAAATCATATTTTATTCTACTTACATATCTAGTATTGCAAAGAAAATAATTTTGAGGTAAAGCAGGAGTCTTGTAATGTTTTACACCTTTGAGACAGCAATATAGTAATGTAAGGATTACTTTTGAATGATGTGTAATGTGTCACAGTTGGAAAGTAACTTGCTCAAGACGGATTTTTGAACTCTTGGAAAGGTGTGATGTTTTTGTAGTCTAAATCTGTGGTATTTTACAGTTGTGAAGCACCCATTTATTTATTTCCCCCCTGGCTTAACAAATACAAAGGGAATTTGTTAAAAGAAGAGGAAAAAAGAGAATTGGACACATGATCAGATTAACACAAAAAGCTAAATTTGTTATACTTGTCTTTTTGACTAATTTTAATGTGCACAATTGCAATAAATCAATGACCGGTATTATGAATGATCAATTTCACAGCAGTGATGTATACACATTTTGCTAGCATGAAAACCTTCAGCACAGTCTGTAACTAGGGTGACTGTTCATTATCAACCATCATAAACCCTACATTACAAACATGCATTACATGTAAGCAATACATGTTTAACTCTTTAAAATGTCATGTTGCACACAAGTACATATAAAATATCTACATGACGTCCTACTTTCTTCAAACTTGCTTTAAAGACTAAAATGTATGCAGATGAAGTTATTTATCTTATGGCATTTTATGTCTGACTCAAAAATATGCAATAAATACTTATTTAATTATTTTATGTATATCTTAACAAAAGTATTATTTAATTTTTTGAACAACAAAACTTTATTATGAATGATGCTTTAACAGGTTTAATTAGGTACTGCGTCACATCTGAGGACAGCTTTCAAAATGTTTCTACAAACTGAAACACCAAAAACAACTATGGGGCAGTTTTAACCATCACTTTGGCAAAATTAGAATTATGTTTACATCACAGCATAAAATATTTTGATTTGGACTTTATGAATAAATACTATAGTAAAACTATCCAATTGTATCCTCCATTAGACAAAAAAGATAACAGGTTATTTATACGAATTGGTAGTTCTTCTTTTTAATTTGAATATTTAAAGTATTTCTTACATTTTTAAAATTTTTTAATGTATGTTTTGAACAAGTTCTTTACCAAAATGCTCAGAAGTGGAAAACTTGAAAAAGGGCAATCCTGATCTGTATATTCTTGCAAATTACTTATCCAGTAATAAGGACATACACTTAATGCAATAAATGGTAAAATATTGTTAATGTACATTTTCTAATTTGGGATCATCTTCTTTTATGAAGTCGTTTTTTAATCCTGTTTTATTTCTTTCATACAAAAAAAAAAAGATCTTTGCTTCATTTCACATGCTCAACAAGTTACAGACATGATTACTTTGATTTGGCTGAAGGCACACCAATCAGCCAAAGCTTTGATCCACCAAAATTTCTTCATTCCATCCTTGGACCCTCACAGCTGTAGAAACAGGCCTTGCCTGTGACCAATGTGATGGCAGAGTCTCTGATAGCCTCTTGTGGTGGTGGAGGACACGCGTGATTGATTGAACCCAGGGAAAACTTTGTCAGGCCGGCCATCAAGACCAAATATCTTGCCTAATAATAAATTCCCTCCTCCAAGTCCTACAGAGAGGCACAAGTGTCATGTGCTGCACTTCCAAGACGCATAGCATCCCAAGCTTAAGGTCCCCCCACCCCATTTCCGATTTTTCCTTTTGTGCCCCCGTAGTCTGAGTTTTTTTAGTTCACATCTTACATGATGCATAAAAGACACCTGCATTTAAAAAGCAAGGCAAAACAGCAGCAGCATGAATTTAAGCTTTTTTTTTTAGAGCCGATCGTCCGAATCAAAGTTGTTAGCAGTCATTCCATAAAAGACATTTCTTGGTGCAAATGCAGGAGCCCATGTCACAAGACTGCCTTGCAGAGAAAAAACGGTGGGAATTACTTTTATTGGCAAAGTGTAATGACAAATTGATTTTCTTGCTTAAATCTAAGACAGTGAACGAGACAGCAGGTTGGCCGTTTCTTTCACTAAACGGCCCATTTTCCCTTTTCCTTCACAGATCAACAGCACAATCATTAAAGAGCTTTGCAATAGACACCACCACCCAACCTAAAGGGCTGCTGGCCCAATTCTTTTTCTCACTGTCTTTAGTCCACTGAAGTTCATTTATCAGGTTTGTTACAGATGGCTCATGGGGCACAAGTCAGTGTGTTCCATCACAGGCTCACTCACCCACTGAAAAGACTCCGAGGTGTGTTTTTTCACTGCAAAGCTGTTTGGTGAGGGGAGGACATGGGCTTGCATGGTGTTTGCTGTTTTATTCCACGATTTACCTTTAAAAACTAACTCACGACCATGTTTAGTTGTAGGAAAGAAAGTACCTTAGGCTATCGTTTCAAAGGTCAAATTTTATCACTTTTCCAGAAAAGGCTCCATCATTAAAAGAGTGACACTTTGTTTTTGTTTGTTTATATGTAGGCTGTCACCACTAGGGTATTAAGATTGTCTTATGGGTCGTTTTTGACCCATGAATTACAAAAGCTTGTAAACGCCAGAAAAAAAACTTCAAAGACCACATACAAAACCCCTGTAGTTCACACATACACACACACACCTCTCCACACCAATAACAAACACACACCTATACACACACACCTATAGCTACGCATACAAACACACACCAGATGTTTTTTTTTCTTTTTTTCTTTTTTTTTTTAAATCAAACCAACTTCTCCTAGATTCTGTTCCTGAACCCAGGGAACACCAAATGTTGTAGTTCTTTAAATGTGGAGGCTGGTTTCTGATGGAAGCTTTTTTTTTTTCTCCAGATAAATTCAAATTAGTATTTCTGAGTCTCTTTGTTTAATTGTGAATCAGGAACAAATGGAAAAAATGCTGTTTGAAAAAGTGTGTTGCTGTGTTGTAAGGTCTACAATGGCTAGCCACAAAACACGTGCTTAGAGCCATTCTGATTCATCTATTTGTAGACGACTAGATCCTTTGATGACTTAATTTTCCTTGTTCGAGCTGCCATCTGGCTCAAAACTATACGGCTGGCTAGCTCCAATATGACTCACCATTTTTGTTGCACACGAAATTAGGTTGGGGGTGAGAGACTGCAAGCTAGCGGGAGAGAGTGTAAACAAAGGGATGATGGGAAATGGAGAAGGATTAGACAGTGCCAAACTTTCGACCCCTAATGAAATAGTGCCTCTGCAGAAACTATGTTCTAGAAAAGGACACAGGTTTCTTAATTTTGGCTAAAAACTGCATAAATAATTATAATTAAAAGACAGCTGGGAATGCTTTGAAAGTAGATCAAAAGAAAAGTGGCACTTTAAGGGTGATTTTTTGTTGTTCTTTTGGAAATGAAAGTTAGTTGGAATAATGGATGTACAAAAACAAAACTCGAGTGACGTTTTTGTGTCACTAGAGGCATAATTTTTTACTATTTAAACATATATGGGTGACGTCAGGAGTATTAGTCCAGGTCTCTATAAACCAAGCTTAAAAATATATATATATTTGCGTTTTGTTTGCTTTATAGTACGATGTTTAAAAAAAAACTTAACCGTACTCTTATTCTGCTGAAATAATGATTAACAGACAAAAGTTTGGAGGGATTGGGATGGAATAAGACATATTTGTATGAAAGAAAAAGAGATCAGAGATTTTGTCAGATTTTTGCATTTTTCTCCAAGAATGGCTCAGCAAGTCTGCTTTGTCTGCTCTGCCATCTATATGACGCCTCTGGGGTTCATTGTGTTGTGTGTTGGAACAGGGTTTTTCTCCTTGGTGCAGATAAAACGTATTAAAGGATTAAGCCAGTTTTTCTGCTTTTCATTTTGAGCTCTTGGAATCTATGGTGCACCCATTCATCCTGCTTTCAGAGTACCATTTCCAGGGGTAGAGCACACAATCAAAATGTCTGCAACTGCAGTCAGAGATGTCAAAGTTAACACCACAACCCTGCGTTAATGCAGTCTCTCTTAAATACTTTTGAGTCAGGAAACCCAGTCAGACATGAACCGGGTATTTTATTTTTTTATTTTTTTATCAGTGAGGATAAAAGAAGGTTATCGGCACATATATGATTTCCCTCTCATCCCATTAAATGAGTCACCACTATTATTGCTCTGTGATCCCTGGGAACATGGCATCACTTGGAATTTGAACTAGGGGGATGAAAGGCAAAGACGACAAGTCTTTGAAAGATGCGTCTGAAAAATCCGAATTTGAGGGGGGAAAAAAATCCTTCTGATTTTAACCATTCAGGTTTTACAAAAATCCCTTAAGGATCTGAAAAAAAAACTAAGGAACTAAATAAAATAGCAAGCAATACAGATCCTAAAAGCAGATAACAGTTCAAAACCAGAGCAGAATAAAGACACTTTTTCACGACTCTGCAGTCTTCAGGGATGATGACACTTATGCTGCGTCAAGAACATTCATGTCCAGCTTCAGTCATTCGCTGATGAGGCTAGACTCACCGTCAGTAAATCAAAGCTGATGTTAACCACCTCACTATTTTGCAAAGTGGCTGTAATCATGCAGCTCTAGTGAGATCCATTTCCTACGTTTTTTCTGAAAAAGCCAAAAATGAAAGAAAACATCGTTATGAAAGCCATGTACAGCGCCCCAGCATCAATGTATTAACAAAATGATTATACTTCATTTGTACAGCCAACACGTGTTTTGATGAGTTCCAGCCACTTAACCACATTAAAGAAATAGCAGCTGAAGCCAGCCATGGCCTCTAAATTGCACACCAATAACTGGTTTTTTTACTGGAGGGAAAAGAAGCAAAAAAAATTAATAAAAAGAGTTAAATTGTGCACACATTTATTTAATATAGCTACAGGATTCACAGGACTCCGTTGAACAAATCTGCCAAAGCTTATTTTTTACATTAATGAGTCAAAGACTGTGGGAGGAAAAAAAACAAGAAAAAGGCAATTGATCAGGTTATCATGTCTAGTAAACTCTTTGAAGCCTTTTTTTTTAACCAGACATATTTTATCTTACAGAGGGGTGCATGTTGTGCTGCTGAAACTCCTTTAGATGTGATTATCTACACCACTAACACAGTTTAAGGAGGATCTGTAAAAATAATAGGGACATTTGCTCGTGGAAAATTTCCTTTAGGGAATTTCCATGATAAATGGTTCCCATTATGCTCTTCCCTGGGTTTCCATATAGATGTGTTTAACAGCAACCACACAAAAAGTTTGGTGCCCTTTTATTTCCAAATGAAAAAGACTTTGAATAAGTAAAAAAAAAAAGATTAACTCATTTTGTAAAAACATTTCTTTCCAACAAGAAATTCATGTGGATGTAATACAATCAGGCAGTGGAGAAATGGTTCCCATATTTTATGTTTGTTGCTGAAATTTTTTTGTGCTGCTTATTGAAATGATACAATACAACTGATTTTATGGGTAGATAAGATTCTGCAGGCAAAAACAAAAGGCAAACGTTTATGGGGTACAGATGACATATCAAGGTTGTAGAACACTTAATGAACATGTAAAGCAAAAATGTTAATGCACATTTTTCTCTACGTGCATGTTAAAGGCCAACACATCAAGCAAGCATGAGTCAGGGAGAATTAGTTAAGACTCAGGCATTTTGCACATTTTGTCATTTTTCCAACCCTTCCACATTCTGAGCAAGGAGCCCATTAGTGCTGTTCAGAAGGTACAGTACAGGTACAGAACAGTAAACTCTTGTGTGCCCATTGCGTCTCCAACATGTTCCCTGCGTGCACTCCCAGTTTGTATTCAGAAACTTAGAGTTTAATTTGTGTCTGCATCATATTGGCATCCTACAGGCATTAACAAATCGTTTACACACTCCATGTGTGCAGCCCTTTTCTGTGGTCAGTAAGGAGTCAGTACATGCACCCAACAAACAACTACTTCGCCGTAAGGACACCGTACAACAGTGTAAGTGGGAGCAACTCATATTTTCCTTATAAATACTTCCCGATACGCTTAGCATTCACACAACAATCATCCATTCCATGCGCTGCACAGGCCTCAAGGGAACTGCAATATACACCTCTGCAGCTCTTAAGATGCAGCCACTCCTCTCTATGACCCTGCACAGCCAGGACACCCCAAAAACCTTAAGCCAGGATTAACCCCCCTGGCTTTAGGTGCTTAACTGTTTAAATGCATTGAAACATTTTAACCAGTTTTTAAGGGTATAGAGGCAAAGAGAGTTAAAGAGCAAGAGTTAAAAAAAAAAAGAAAAAAAATGTAATACAGGGAAAGTCCATCAAGACAGAACTCCCAACTTGAAGGACACCCTGATCACACTTGTGCTGTTTCACATTCATACCCAGTACAAAACCCAGATTAACTCACTCCAATTTGGGTTAGGAGCCTACCTTAAGGTCACCTGAGGATGTACTTGCTGAGAAATATAAACGGAGGGAAATGTGTTCTGAGGCTGTTGCTGGAATTTATCAACAATCAAGGTAAACTTCTGTTTTGAGCTATTTTTGTTTGCAGAGTCTCTGATAAAATTAGGGCCCGAGCACGGAGTGCAAGGACCCTATTGTAATTCGAATGTTTATTATTAGGGCCCGAGCACGGAGTGCAAGGACCCTATTGTATCTGTTAGGTTTATTATTAGGGCCCGAGCACGGAGTGCAAGGACCCTATTGTAATTCGAATGTTTATTATTATTAGGGCCCGAGCACGGAGTGCAAGGACCCTATTGTATCTGTAAGAGTTATTATTAGGGCCCGAGCACGGAGTGCAAGGACCCTATTGTATCTGTTAGGTTTATTAGGGCCCGAGCACGGAGTGCAAGGACCCTATTGTAATTCGAATGTTTATTATTAGGGCCCGAGCACGGAGTGCAAGGACCCTATTGTATCTGTAAGAGTTATTAGGGCCCGAGCACGGAGTGCAAGGACCCTATTGTATCTGTTAGGTTTATTAGGGCCCGAGCACGGAGTGCAAGGACCCTATTGTATCTGTTAGGTTTATTAGGGCCCGAGCACGGAGTGCAAGGACCCTATTGTATCTGTTAGGTTTATTATTAGGGCCCGAGCACGGAGTGCAAGGACCCTATTGTATCTGTTAGGTTTATTAGGGCCCGAGCACGGAGTGCAAGGACCCTATTGTAATTCGAATGTTTATTATTAGGGCCCGAGCACGGAGTGCAAGGACCCTATTGTAATTCGAATGTTTATTATTATTAGGGCCCGAGCACGTAGTGCAAGGACCCTATTGTATTTACTCGGATTATTAGGGCCCGAGCACGGAGTGCAAGGACCCTATTGTAATTCGAATGTTTATTATTAGGGCCCGAGCACGGAGTGCAAGGACCCTATTGTATCTGTTAGGTTTATTAGGGCCCGAGCACGGAGTGCAAGGACCCTATTGTATCTGTTAGGTTTATTATTATTATTATTATTATTATTATTATTCTTCCGACTTTTCCGTCGCCTTTTTGAGGCCTTTAACATACCCCAAAACTCACCAAATTTTGTATACACATCAGGAGTCGCGAAAAATTTCATATTTTATAGGAGAACGGCATAGGTAAACAAAAATGGCTCGATAGCGCCACCTGCAAAATTTGTTTTCGCGAGCACCTCCATATGCTTTATAGTACAAACCTGATTTTAACAGGGCATGTTCATCGGATAGAAACCTACAAAAAAGTCTCTTGGGACCAAGCTGTCAGTCGCACAGGAAGTCTGATATTTTGATGACAATATGTCATTTTTGCTGTATTTTGGTCATTCGCAGGCCTCGCTCTAGAACGAACTCCTCCTAGAGATTTGAGAGTAATGACTCCAAACTTTGGTTTTGTAAACTATACACATGTCCGATGTTAAATTGCAAAGCTTTTAAGTTTTTATGGATGTTTGTGACCATGGCGGCGCGTCAAAATTGGAGGTCGTTTCGAAAACACGCCATGAAAAGAAAAATGGCCATTACTCAGCCATGCATAATCCAATCTGATCCAAAATTGATGTGCATGATTGTAGTCTGACTCTGAACACATCTGCAGTGAAAAAACCTGGAAAAAGTGTAGCGCCACCTGCTGGCAAGAGGAAATGACATGTTTTACTTGGAGCATCACTACTCCGAGTAGGATGAGCCGACACACCTGAAAATGACGTCCACCTGTTGAAAAGCCATTGAAGTTTACTCTGACAAAAAACCATAACTTTCAATGCGGGGGTGTGGTCGTGACAGAGCGGCAAAGTTGGGCATCTCGCTATGCACACAAAAGTTGCTCTCACGTGCACATTCCTTGTCCAATCTCACTGAAATTCAATGGATATGATGAAGCTTCTATTCTGAACCCATGGATATGACAATCTTGGACGAGCTCTATAGCGCCACCTAGTTATTGCATTGGGCACATTCTGCCCTGTATTTTCTCTTTGCTTTGTCCGATGTGCATGAAATTAAAACTGGAGATACTCAGAAGGGTCCTCTCTCATCATGTAAAGTTTCATGGGTGTACACCTGACGGTGCCTGCGTAACAGGAAGTGGTCGATTATGTGCACCCAAATAATAGAAATTTATTATAAATCAGCCGTTTGTCTCAGGAAGCTGAGATTTCAGAATTAGATGCCTTTAATAACCTCCAGCTTTGATATGTAACACTATAGGGTCTACGAGAAACTTCATCACTTGATTTTTTTAATGAAATTTTGGACTGAACAAAGATTTTTAGCATAAATTCTGTTTAGGTTATCAGCACCAAGAATTCAACTTTCATAGGCATTTATGTGCTACTGCTTCCTAAAAAAATTCAGAATGATTGAAGTTACAGGTGAACTTTTAGAGAACATTTCATCCAAAAAGGTCCGAAAACGTCTTTTTAGGCAAAACTACAAACACCTATTTTTTTTCATAACTTAATCATCATATATCAACACCATTTATTTTTTTAAATGTAGGGATCTGTGTTTGCTGCCTTCCATATTTTTTTCAGAAGTCCAGGTGAAACAGATGATTTTAAAAAAATCCTGATTCATCCCAAAACCTGTGCTTTTTCCGTCTGGACTCCAAACAAGTGTGTTTTAAAATTACTTATGCTTCAAATATCCACACCAAGTTTAACACGCATATAGTTGAACATGTCTAAATGCTTCTTGAATATTCTTTACAGATATAAAATGAACTGGTCAACTGTAGGATGTCATTTCCTCTTACATGGTTCAGTCTTTTTCTCATGCTGCAGCCTGCTCCTCAATCTTTCCTGTTGCTGGAGTCAAATTTCACCCCCCCCCCCCCCACACACACACACACCAGCTGCCTGTTTATATGCTAACTAACCCAGAAGTGAGGTGACAATAGTTTAGACACAAGAGGGAGGGCAGACTGCTTTTTCATTTGTTTTGTATGTCTTTCATAGATTTTTATGAATAATCATTGCTTTTCTAGTCATGTAAAATGCAATTAACTTAATATTTTATCTTTTTTTTTTTACAAACAAAACATATGAATGTGCTCCAAAACAAAACCCAACTCTCAGTACAGTTCTACAGATGTAACATAAGACTTAGACAGTAAATGTCTCTTTTATCCTTTTTTAATCAATGCTGCAACTTCTTTTCCTTAATATAAATCCAATGAAATTAAACTACAAAACCAAAAAACACAACCTATAGCAAATTTCTCTAAATAAATTATGTGTATATACAATATGTAGCACTTTTAAACAAAATAATAACAAATCCTTCCAATACAAGCACAGAAAAATGGAACACAAAATTTAAAACCCAAATTTGAAATGGCAATTTTAAAAAGATAATTTTTTCAGCCTGCTAAAAGTGCACAATTGTAAAAGCTCTTTTATATAGACAACTGTTTGGTTGCTTAGAGCTCTAAATATAAAAACAATGCCTTTATGGACGTGGCACGGATGGCACGGATGTTCAGCAGGGTAAACCCCAGGAAAGCGGCGGGACCTGATGGAGTTCCCGGAAAGGTTCTGCGGGCCTGCGCCGATCAACTCTCCCAGGTCTTCACAAAAATCTTCAACCTGTCGCTAGCTCAGGCTTTCATCCCTGCTTGCCTGAAGTCATCCACTATCATCCCGATACCCAAAAAGTCCTCATCCACAGCCTTCCTCACGGACTTCCGCCCAGTTGCACTCACTGCTGTAATCACAAAGTGTCTGGAGCGGCTGCTCCTGGGACACATCAAAGACTCCCTCCCTCCAATCTTCGTCCCCCACCAGTTTGCAGAACAGAACAGATCCACCCCCACTCTACATCGATGGAAACTGTGTGGAGAGGGTCCACAGCTTCACCCTCCTGGGCACCACCATCTCTGCTGACCTCACATGGTCTAACAACACCATGACTGTCATCAGGAAGGCCCAGCAACGCCTGCACTTCCTGAGAAAACTTAGGAGGAACGACGTCAGCCAGGAGCTGCTGGTAACGTTCTACCGCTCAACCATTGAGAGCATTCTGTCCTATGGCATCACAGTGTGGTTTTCCCACTGCACTGAAGCAGAACGGCAGAGTCTCCAGAGAGTGGTAAAGACAGCGCAGAGGATCATCGGCTGCCCCCTCCCCTCACTGAAGGACATTTACCAGTCTCGCTGCATCAGCAGAGTGACTAGCATCACCACTAACTCCACCCATTCTGCTTTCCCTCTGTTTGAACTGCTGCCCTCTGGAAGGAGGTACAGGTCCATCAGAACCAGGACAAACAGACTAAGAAACAGCTTTTTTCCATAGGCAATTATCATACGGAATGCACATACGTCCACCAACCACACCTCACTCTAATTTTACTACAATGCGTGCAATATCCTGACTGTCTAACCGGGTCACTGTGCAATAACTTGATATTTATTAAGCTGTGCTCACAGCAACTCATGTAATTCCTTTCTATTTTATTCACAAATATTTAATATTTAACAGTTTCTGTCCATATTGTTCATTTTTTGTTAAGAGTTGTAAATACAGTATTTCTTTTTCTATTCTATTTTTATTTTTATTTTATGTAACTCCTTCACTCCAAGGCTGCTGCAATTTCATTGTATCCCCATGTACAATGACAATAAACGATTCTGATTCTGATTATATCACTTAGACACAGATGGAGAACCATATCAACTGGATTGGTAACAGCAACAACCACCGACCAAGCCGGCAAGCCCTGGCAGAAAAGATCCCCACAAGAAACACTGCAGGCTGTTCCATAAAAAATATAGTTTTACCATTGCCTTGCAGATCACAGTTGAAGTGGTTTAGTTTTCCTAAAAAAATTCAGAATGATTGAAGTTACAGGTGAACTTTTAGACAACATTTGATCCAAAAAGGTCCGAAAACGTCTTTTTAGGCAAAACTGCAAACACCTATTTTTTTGCATAACTTATCTTTCAAATATCAGCACAAAAAAATTAAAAACGGTAGAGATCTGTGTTTGCTGCCTTCCATATTTTTTTCAGACTTAAAAGTGTAACAGATGATTTATAAAAAATCCTTTTTCATCCAAAAACCTGTGTTAAATCTGTCTAGACTCCAAACAAACATTTTTTTATGGTAACTTATGTTTCAACAATCGACACCAATTTTCACACACCTATAGCTGAACATGTCCCATAGCTCCCTGAATATTTTCATAGATATACAATGAACTGGTCATTCTAACATCTAGCATTCTAACATCTAACATCTTACATGTCAAAGCCTCTCTCAGCCTGGCTCTGCTGAAGGAGTCGTGTTACAACCCCGCCCCCTCCTGCTGGGACCCCTGCTATGTAAATTAGCAAGCAGTGAACAGAGAGATGAGGAGTAAGAATGGCCATTACTCAGGCATGCATAATCCAAAGACAGCCAGTTAAACACTGAAAGACATATTTTTCGGTATGTCTTTCATACATCTTTAGTATTAAAAACTCTCCAAGATGAATGTGCCTGACTCCACCTGCAGGTGGATCACAGACTTCCTGACGGACAGACAGCAGTATGTGAGGCTGGGGAAGCTCGTCTCAGATACTCGGACCACAAGCACCGGATCCCCCCAGGGCTGTGTCCTTTCACCCCTGTTACTCTCCCTGTACACAAACAGCTGCACAGCTGGTCACCTGTCTGTCAAACTCCTGAAGTTTGCTGACGACACCACACTCATCGGCCTCATCTCTGACGGAGATGAGTTGGCCTACAGGAGTGAAATAGCCAGGCTGGTGTCATAGTGCAGCGCTAACAACCTGGAGCTTAATGCTCTGAAGACAGTGGAGATGACAGTGGACTTCAGGAAGGCCCCAGCCCCCCTCCCCCCTGTCATCCTCTGTGACTCCCCGGTGACCTCTGTGGAGTCCTTCTGCTTCCTGGGAACCATCATCAGCCAGGACCTCAAGTGGGAGCAGAACATCAGCTCCATCACTAAGAAGGTCCAGCAGAGGATGTACTTCCTGAGGCAGCTGAAGAAGTTTCACCTCCCTGAAAAGATGCTGGTAGACTTCTACGATGCCATCATCGAATCCACCCTCACGTCCTCCATCACAGTCTGGTTCGCTGCGGCCACGGCCAGAGACAAGGCCAAGCTGCAACGCGTCATCCACTCAGCAGAGAAGGTGATCGGCTGCCACCTCCCGTCTCTCCAGGAGCTGCACATCTCCAGGACCTGGAGGCGGGCAGCCAGGATTGTAGCCAACCCCTCTCATCCAGGACATAATCTCTTTCGGCCCCTCCCTTCTGGCAAGAGGCTCCGGTCCATCAGGACCAGGACCTCGCGCCACAAGAACAGCTTCTTCCCCACTGCAGTCAGCCTGCTGAACAGTACCCCAACTCCCCCAGGTGACCCCCCCCCCCCCCCCCCGCCCACCAAAGGACTGTCGGTGCCACTTACAGGCCCCACCATCCCAGCCCATCTGTGCTCCCACTTTAAGTCACCTTACTCTACTGTATATAGTGTGTTGTTGTTGTTAACTTAATTTTTAACTTATTCTTAATTGCACTATACACCAAGTCAAATTCCTCGTTTTGTAAAGTGCGCTCTACTGAACCTGGCAATAAAACTTTTTCTGATTTCTGATTCTGATTCTGATTCTATTAATCATTGTTTTTTATTCATTCAAAATGCAATTAAATCAATATTTTATCTTTTTTCTTTTCCTTTTTCTTTTTTTTTATCTCTTATATCCTTTTTTATAATCAATGTTTGAACTTCTTTTCCTTTCTATTGTCATGGTTTCAGTTTGTTGTCTTGTTTTTCGCTTTAGTTCTTGTTTTGTCTTGTTTGGTTCTGTTTCCTGTTTTATTTTGAAAGGTTTCCTGTCTTGTCATGTTTCTTGAGTTTTACTTCCTTTGGTCCCCATCTGCCCTAATCGTGTTCACCTGTGTCTTGTCTGCCCTGTCTGTATATAAGTCTTGTCTCTCCCTTCCTCCTGTGCTGGTCCATTAACTTCTGCTCATGTTGATCACGTCTTCTTGTCTGGCGTCCATGTCCCTTGCCATGCCACAGTAAGTTTTTGTTTTTAGTTTTGTCATCCTGCTCTGCAGCGCTTTTTGTTAGTTAAATAAACCCACTTGCCCTGAACCCGTTTGCCTCCCGTCTCTGCGCCTGGGTCCTACCTGATCTCGAGCCTCCCCCCCACACGACATCTATACATCCAATGAAATTAAACTACAAATCAACAAACACAACTGATAACAAATGTCTCTAAAAAATGATGTGTATATTTGCAGAACCTTAAAAACACCAAACAAATAACAAATGCTTCCCAATTAAAGCACAAAAAATGGAACACAAAATGTAAAACCCAAGTTAGAAATTGCAATTTGAAAAAGATACTTTTTTCAGCAGCTTTTCAAAATCAATCACCAATTCTACTCTTCTGTGGATGAAACAAAGAACTCCAGAACAATGAAGCCATTTCTCTAAGTCTCTCTCACCTTCAGTTTTAAACAAGGTCTGTGAAAATCCACCATACATTGGTCACATGAACTCAGAGACCTGCTAAAAGTGCACAATTGTAAAAGCTCTTTTATATAGACAACTGTTTGTTTGCTTAGAGCTCTAAATATAAAAAAAAATGCTTTTCTATCACCTAGACACAGATGGAGAACCATATCAACTGGATTAATAACAGGGTGGCATGTTTAGGTTTAAACTTACATCAAAAGACAACATGAAGCTGTCCATCACATTTTTGACCTAAACATGTAAACACATCCTTGGCTCTGCGGTTAGGAAATGGTATTTGGGAATCTCTTTATACCAGGAGCCAGCCTGGCCATTGGAACATCGCCACAGTGCCCATCCAGACTGGGACAGCAACGGGGTCCACTTCAGAGCCGTGAGCTGCTGTGTTTAACTCCAGCTGTCCCAGCAAGGGAAACAACTGCAGCAACATCCACTGACCAAGCTGACAAGCCCTGGCAGAAAAGATCCCCACAAGAAAAACACTGGCTCAGGCAGGCTGGTCAAAAAAAAATAGTTTTGCCATTGTCTTGCAGCTCGCAGATCAAGTGGTTTAGTTTTCCAGTAATGTCAGTCAAGAATGCAAGTTCAGATTCACAATGTTCATATTCACCATATTCAACAGACATCTCCTCCAATAGCACCTTAAAAATCCTGTGCTGTTTTGCTTTGCAGCTGAGGTTGTTTACGATTTTCAGAATAAGAGTCATTATATGTCCAGAGCCAATCACTTCTGCACATAAGGCCTGCTGGTGAATGACGCAGCAGTAATGCAGACATTTTGGAAAGTCTGGGTCAGCTTTACAGTGAGTGATGAAACCTGTTTGTCTATTGATCATAGCAGGAGTCCCATCTGCAGTCACTGCTACCAGCTTTTCTAATTGTACCTTTTTCTGCACAAAAACTCCTTCACCGTGTTATACATTTCAACTCCTCTTGTAGTTGTCTGTTAGGGCAGATGTGTCAGGAGTTCTTCTCTTGTGGAAACCAAAAGCTATGCTGTACTGTTGCCGTCCACAGACTCATCACACTGGACGTTAACCACCTGCACTTTGCAAGATCCCGGTCCAGCTAATTGGCCAAGTTATCAGACATAGCTGACACTCATCTAGACATTGTAGTGGAAATTGAATGAGTTCTATTGTTCTCATCCTTAGGGACAGTGATAGCAATTATCATCATTGCTTGAATTTTTTTCATGCTATATGCAAAAGTCTTTGTCCCTTAAGGCAACAGATTACAGCCCCCCCCCCCCCCCCCCCCCCCAGGCTGCTGTCGTATTAACATTAGCTTGGAGCTCCAGAATGGACAAGAAAAAACGACGAGAATGGCTCGAGCAGGGCGTTGCTCACGGGGCGGTCGCTCGTGCCATGCGGTCGCACGTGCTCGGGCCCGCTAAATGCTACTTGTAGCTTTAATTATTATTATTATTATTATTATTATTATTCTTCCGACTTTTCCGTCGCCTTTTTGAGGCCTTTAACATACCCCAAAACTCACCAAATTTTGTATACACATCAGGAGTCGCGAAAAATTTCATATTTTATAGGAGAACGGCATAGGTAAACAAAAATGGCTCGATAGCGCCACCTGCAAAATTTGTTTTCGCGAGCACCTCCATATGCTTTATAGTACAAACCTGATTTTAACAGGGCATGTTCATCGGATAGAAACCTACAAAAAAGTCTCTTGGGACCAAGCTGTCAGTCGCACAGGAAGTCTGATATTTTGATGACAATATGTCATTTTTGCTGTATTTTGGTCATTTGCAGGCCTCGCTCTAGAACGAACTCCTCCTAGAGATTTGAGAGTAATGACTCCAAACTTTGGTTTTGTAAACTAGACACATGTCCGATGTTAAATTGCAAAGCTTTTAAGTTTTTATGGATGTTTGTGACCATGGCGGCGCGTCAAAATTGGAGGTCGTTTCGAAAACACGCCATGAAAAGAAAAATGGCCATTACTCAGCCATGCATAATCCAATCTGATCCAAAATTGATGTGCATGATTGTAGTCTGACTCTGAACACATCTGCAGTGAAAAAATCTGGAAAAAGTGTAGCGCCACCTGCTGGCAAGAGGAAATGACATGTTTTACTTGGAGCATCACTGCTCCGAGTAGGATGAGCCGACACACCTGAAAATGACGTCCACCTGTTGAAAAGCCATTGAAGTTTACTCTGACAAAAAACCATAACTTTCAATGCGGGGGTGTGGTCGTGACAGAGCGGCAAAGTTGGGCATCTCGCTATGCACACAAAAGTTGCTCTCACGTGCACATTCCTTGTCCAATCTCACTGAAATTCAATGGATATGATGAAGCTTCTATTCTGAACCCATGGATATGACAATCTTGGACGAGCTCTATAGCGCCACCTAGTTATTGCATTGGGCACATTCTGCCCTGTATTTTCTCTTTGCTTTGTCCGATGTGCATGAAATTAAAACTGGAGATACTCAGAAGGGTCCTCTCTCATCATGTAAAGTTTCATGGGTGTACACCTGACGGTGCCTGCGTAACAGGAAGTGGTCGATTATGTGCACCCAAATAATAGAAATTTATTATAAATCAGCCGTTTGTCTCAGGAAGCTGAGATTTCAGAATTAGATGCCTTTAATAACCTCCAGCTTTGATATGTAACACTATAGGGTCTACGAGAAACTTCATCACTTGATTTTTTTAATGAAATTTTGGACTGAACAAAGATTTTTAGCATAAATTCTGTTTAGGTTATCAGCACCAAGAATTCAACTTTCATAGGCATTTATGTGCTACTGCTTCCTAAAAAAATTCAGAATGATTGAAGTTACAGGTGACATCTTAGAGAGCATTACATCCAAAAAGGTCCGAAAACGTCTTTTTAGGCAAAACTGCAAACACCTATTTTTTTGCATAACTTATCTTTCAAATATCAGCACAAAAAAATTAAAAACGGTAGGGATCTGTGTTTGCTGCCTTCCATATTTTTTTCAGACTTAAAAGTGTAACAGATGATTTATAAAAAATCCTTTTCATCCAAAAACCTGTGTTAAATCTGTCTAGACTCCAAACAAACATTTTTTTTATGGTAACTTATGTTTCAACAATCGACACCAATTTTCACAGACCTAAAGCTGAACATGTCCCATAGCTCCCTGAATATTTTCATAGATATAAAATGAACTGGTCATTCTAACATCTGGCATTCTAACATCTAACATCTTACATGTCAAAGCCTCTCTCAGCCTGGCTCTGCTGAAGGAGTCGTGTTACAACCCCGCCCCCTCCTGCTGGGACCCCTGCTATGTAAATTAGCAAGCAGTGAACAGAGAGATGAGTAGTAAGAATGGCCATTACTCAGGCATGCATAATCCAAAGACAGCCAGTTAAACACTGAAAGACATATTTTTTCGGTATGTCTTTCATACATCTTTGGTATTAAAAACTCTCCAAGATGAATGTGCCTGACTCCACCTGCAGGTGGATCACAGACTTCCTGACGGACAGACAGCAGTATGTGAGGCTGGGGAAGCTCGTCTCAGATACTCGGACCACAAGCACCCGATCCCCCCAGGGCTGTGTCCTTTCACCCCTGTTACTCTCCCTGTACACAAACAGCTGCACAGCTGGTCACCTTTCTGTCAAACTCCTGAAGTTTCCTGGCAGAAAAGATCCCCTCAAGAAACACTGCAGGCTGTTCCATAAATAAAATATAGTTTTGCCATTGCCTTGCAGCTCGAAGTTCAAGTGATTTAGTTTTTCAGTAATTTCAGTCAAAAATGCAAGTTCAGATTCACCAAATTCAAATTCACCATATTCAGCAGACATCTCCTCCAATAGCACCTTGAAAATCCTGTGCTGTTTTGCTTTGCCGCTGAGGTGTTGATTTTCACAATAGGAGTCATCATGTGTCCAGAGCCAATCACTTGTGCACATAAGGCCTGCTGGTGAATGAAGCAGCAGTAATGCAGACATTTTGGAAAGTCTGGGTCAGCTTTACAGTGAGTGATGAAACCTGTTTGTCTATTGATCATAGCAGGAGCCCCGTCTGCAGTCACTGCTACCAGCTTTACTAATGGTACTTTTTCTGCACAAAAACTCCTTCACCGTGTTATACATTTCAACTCCTCTTTTAATTGTCTGTAAGGGCAGTTGTGTTTTGAAAAATTTTTTAGACTTCTTTATATTTATAGATATGAAGATTTCTCAACTTAAATAAAGCAGCCGATTGAACTTCTAAGAAAAGTCCACCAGAGAGAGTCAAAGGGATTACAATTCGGCCTCTAGGTAGCAGGTGACCGTTAAGTATTTATGCTGTAAAAGATTTTGTTGTTCTTTGACAAAGTTCACATGCAGCAGGCTTCCCCCACCAGCAAAGCATCATGGGAAGTATGACGTCACAACCCCTGAATAGCAAACGTTTCTTGTGAGATGTATCTAACAGAATCACCCACAAAACATTTTTTTGAACACAGACATAACACAAAGAAGACAACACACCACCACTTTGGGATTGGAATGTAATTTTATTAGATTTTAACCCTTGGGATCAAACTAAAAACGGAGCTGTCTGATTGGTCCATGGGAGAACTCATGCCAATGGGGCACAAACCCAACAGCTACAATGTTCCCTAACGGACTAATGATCAATAAAATAATTACTATAAAATGTTCTACACATACATACGGAACTAAACGAAGTAGAACTTCTATTATTTCATGAAAGCAATAACATGTAATCAATCTACTTCATCAAATACGAACGATAAAATGCATGATGGGAAAAACCACAAGTCAAGCAGCTGGTCAAGCCATTGAAGGCAGGGCATTTTCGTCTGAGTACTCCCTCTGCTCGACCCCTGCTGGACGACTGGAGAATCACACCCCACAGAGAATTTCGCTGAAGCTTGCCGAATTTGAGCAAATCAGTTCTTTTCAGAACTTTCTCATTTCCTCTGCACTTCGATCTTCGACGCTCCTGACCAGCAAGGAAGACTACAGGACCCCCAGTGAGAAGAACTCGACCTTGCCAGACGCACTGCGCCGAGGACGCCTTCAATTTGACTCGAGGTTTGTCACGACCATTATGAATTTTCCCGCGACTTGTAAACGAACCATTACTTTAATCGACCATCGACACTTTTTTACATCGCCACAACGACTACTCACCTTCTGATTATCAATTTTATTGAATAAAAAACCGTAAAAGTTGCTTAAAATTGATTAGACGAACGCAAATAATTTGACCTTTTACTTCGTTGAACCGGAAGTGATGGCGGGCATTTTGTTTCGAACGTAATTTTAAAAAGACTTTTCAAAGCAAACCAACCGACGAATTTTCTTTTTAAACGGACACAAATGTACAAAATGACATGTAGAATCGATACTGGTCGACAAACAACAAGTTTCTATCAGTTTCAGAGATCGTTTTTTTTTGTAGTCTATCCACCATCTTTGTAGTTCTCAATTAAATATTCGAATGTAGTTTTTACGGTTTTTAAACCACATTAACCAGTGAAACTCCTTTCTAATTGATCAAATACATAGCAGTTCACATATAATACATTTTGAACGCGTGCCGACCCGTGAGTATTTCCACTGAAGATCAGTTCCAACCTATTTTGTACTTTTTAGGTTTTAAGTTAAATTTTCAGTGTTTAATAATTTCATAGGACACATGTTAAATTTATTTGTGTATAAATGTTTTCATATAATCTATAAGTGTGGCAGCCAGTATGAATATATTTGCAGGAACACACACAGATTTTAAAATGGCTGCTTGGCCTCCTGTTCGCTTTAGGATTGATAACGTTATTATTAGTTTATAAATGTTTTTATGGTCTTGGGCCTTCATATTTGTCTGATATGATTTTAATGTATGATCCCCTGTGGACCCTGAGGTCCTCTGATACAGGCCTTTTGGTTATCCCAAAAGTTAAAACACACGGCAAGGCCTCATTCAGTTTTAATGGACCTCCTCTATGGATTAGCCTCCCAGAGAGCATCTACCATTTCATGTCTATTAAAGTTTGTTTATGTATTTATTTTTGTTTGAATTAAATGTTTTTCCTTTTACATTTTTATTTGTAACTCCAGAGTTTTCCTCTGAGGGATCTTCCACACCAGTGACTAAACCTTTGTCTGGACAACAGAGAGAGGAGCTGTTTGCTGTTTTTTCCAGAGAACGTTGTGTTTTGTAAGCCATTAAAGAGTTTGGTAAAGGTAAGTTAAATTTGCAGTGTTTAATAATCTATTATAGCAGTGATCCCCAACCTTGTTTCAATAAACTTGATTGCACATTTTTTAAGTTAACGGACAGGTCTTTGAGATGTTGGTGGAGGATTACTGTAGCAACGCCACGCAGAAGGAGGAACAGATGTGTGACATCACACATCCCAGCTTTAATTTAGACACCCATGGATAGAACATTGCATGGCTCTCATCATCCTCCCCCCTTCTGCCACTCATGGTGCAAAAAAGAAAAATGTAGCTATTTTTTTCTGGAAGTAGAAGGCTCCTCTTCTGTCTCCTGGCTGGGCCTTTTCACCTATGCAAAAAAAACTTTCCAAAGACGTTTGTTTTTTACTCATTTTGCTAGCTCCTGGGTTTTATTTTAGCGATAACTTATCACGTGACTGAGAGGAGCACCTTGGTCTGTGTTACTATGGAAGCGATTCTGTAGCATTAATAAAAAGCAAAGTCAAAACCAGAAATGCCTTTTAATTTTCAAGATGAAGCTGCATTTTTTGACTCAAAAATAAAATGAAAAAGCCATCCACCAAAATGCTTTTTCATTTCCTTCTTCAACACTGATTATTCTGTCACTTAATTAAAATTAAAATGAAAATGGTATTTGACATTTCATTTTCAAGACGTTCCATGGTAAATGTGTAGCATAATTCATTTAGAAATGTCTAATTTGACATTTAAAATGGATTAATAGAAATGCTTTTTATTTTCAAAGTGAAGCTGCATTTTTTGACTCAAAATTAAAAAGAAAAAGCAATACTTCAAAATGCTTTATCATTTTATACTGCAACACAGCTTTTTTGTCACTTAATTAAAATGATAAAGAAAATGGTATTTGACATTTCATTTAAAAAAAGGTGCATGGTAAATGTGTAGCATAATTCATTTAGAAATGTCTAATTTGACAATAAAAATGGTTTAACAGAAATGCTTTTTAATTTTCAAAATGTAGCTGCATCAAATAGCTCAAAATTCAAATATAATTCAAATATAATAGCAATATTTCAAAATGCTTTTTCATTTTATACTTCAAACCGCTTATTCTGTGTCATAATTAAAATGAAAATGCAAAGAGGGGATTGCATTTGCATTTTAACATCCACCCTGCAAAACTTGGAGCAATATTCATTTCTTAAAAGCATTAGCAGAGGGGAGGCGGGGCGATGACGTCACTGCTTTCTCCGTGTGTCCGCCTGCTGAAAGACACACGCACCAGGAGCAGACTGTTAGTGGCAGAGAAGAGGGTTTTGTGATGGTTGTGAACTTCTGATGAGTTTGCACAGCTTCTCAGGACTAACTAGCAGCATGTCCGTCTTCTGCGGTCCTCCTCCTGACGCACGCAGACAAGCTTTTTATCTTCGGACCGCCAGCTGCCTTTTCATAGCGGAGCGCGAAGCTCCGATCGCTGAAGGCGGAAATGCTGCTACGATGATCCGAGAAACCATCATATGAATTTGTGTTTCCAGTGGTGTCCAGAACAAAATAAAAACTGATGTAATTCTCACATATTTACAAATTTATTTGCAGCTAAATTTGCTGTTTGACAGCTGGAGCTCCATCAACAGACAGATTTCTCCATGCTAAACGGTTGCTGGTTGGACCAAAAACACTCACTCAGCGTGAAGCTGCAGGAGACTATCTTCATAATGTGCTTTTATTACTGTTATGATTATTATTAAAGGCCTGCTCTGCTTGATCATATGTTTGTAAATCCGTGCGGTCAGACGACGCTGAAGAAGTTGGGTTGGGATTCACAGCTTCTGATTCAAGAGGGAGCTAAAGGAACATTCTGCTGCATTTCTCGCATTAAGATCCAGGAATCCAGGTTTGAGCAGGCCAGGTCCAGCGGTTTGTGAACAGGACCCAGTTTTAGGTGATCTTAATGCGAACACAGACACACCAGGTCTCTCAGCGACAGCGGCCGTACACACGGAGAAAGCAGTGACGTCATCGCCCCACCCCCCCTCTGCTAATGTGTTTAAGAAATGAATATTGCTCCAAGTTTTGCAGGGTGGATGTTAAAATGCAATCCCCTCTTTGCATTTTCGTTTTAATTATGACACAGAATAGGCGGATTGAAGTATAAAATGAAAAAGCATTTTGAAATATTGCTTTTATATTTGAATTTTGAGCTACATTTTCAAAATTAAAAAGCATTTCTGTTAATCCATTTTAATTGTCAAATTAGACATTTCTAAATGAATTTTGCTAGACATTTACCGTGGACCTTTTTTAAAATGAAATGTCAAACACCATTTTCTTTATCATTTTGATTAAGTGACAGAATAAGCTGTGTTGAGGAAGGAAATAAAGCATTTTGAAGTATTGCTTTTTCTTTTTAATTTTGAGTCAAAAAATGCAGCTTCATTTTGAAAATCAGAAAAGCATTTCTATTAATCCATTTTAAAGGTCAAATTAAACATTTCTAAATGAATTATGCTACACATTTACCAGAGAACGACTTGAAAATGAAATGTCAAATACCATTTTCATTTTAATTAAGTGACAGAATAAGCTTTGAGGAAGGAAAAGAAAGCATTTTGGGGGATTGTTTTTTCATTTTATTTTTGAGTCAACAAAATGCAGCTTCTTTTTGAAAATGAAAAAGCATTTCTGGTTTTAACTTTGCTTTTTATTAATGCTACTGAATCGCTTCCATACATTACTGGTGACATAGACGGGTGTGACAGTCACACAGAGAATCGGGCATCTTTTCAAAATAAAACATCTTTCAGATTCAGATATAAATAAACCGGAAGTAAAGTAAGTTATTTATTATTTGCGGCCCGGGGGTTGGGGACCACTGTATTATAGGACACATGTTACATTTATTTGTGTATAACTATTTTCCAATAGTCTGAATATTTAATTTTATGTTTTTGATTATTTGTCTGTGTGGTATAAATGTATTGCTTTATGTATACATAATAGAAATGAGAATTTTATTTTAATGGTGGTTTCATTTTTTTATTTTTTTTTTAGATGCCACGAAAGAAGGGATTTAATATGCGTCGCACCAAAGTGTGTAAGGTTCAGGAAGAAGGTAAAACTTCTGGTTGTGTTTGTCTGGAGCAAATACAGAGGCCTTTGATTTCTGGAATGAAAGTAAGATTGACAAATTCAAGTGATAGTACAACATCGCTTACATGTTGTGTTGTGGCTGCAATCAACCATGTTGTTGCTCCAGTGTGTACATGGAGGGACGCTGATGTTGATAATATTAGAAATGAAGGTGTGCAGTTGGTTTGTTCATTTAATGGAAGTGATGGATGTGTGAACAATTCCGAAAAGTTATTCAAGGTTTCTGAAAAGCTCAGTGTGTTTGGAAGAATTTGGGATGTTGCTATCAATGAGCCTGTGTATTCTGGTGATTCAAAGAGTGAAGATTTTTCACTGTTGTATGAAATGATGCAGGAGCGACTGATGGAGGAAGATCTGTGTTTGTTGGATTTGCAGGGTTTCGTTTGTGCTGTCATTCATCACAAAGAGTATTTTGTTGTGGTTGATTGTGGTGCACGAGATTCATCTGGAATGTTTTCTAATATTGGAACATCTGTGGCTGTCTTCAACAGTTGCTTTAATGACTTGATGTTGCACATTTGGAACTTGAAAAAGTCTTTGAATGCAGAATGGTTTGGCATTAGTTCAATGTTTGTGAAAGAAGCTTCTTGGGACGGGTGTAATAATACATTTGGTTTGGGAGCAGAGGATGCACGTGTGAATCAGTCAGTTTTGGGCAAAAGACAGACTGGTTTTATAAAAGAACATGTTCAGGAGTTAAATGACAAAATTGTGGTTGGCGATAAATGTAAAGTGTTAATGGAATGCAAAAATACATTGAAAATTGGAAAAAAGGGCAGTAATTTAAAAAAAAAATCATCTTCAGTGATTTTAAATGAAAACAATTGTAACAGATTTGACACAGAACGTTGTGTAAGGGGATCTTTTCATCAAGGAGATCGGCAGCTTCAAAACAGAGGTGTGCAGTGCATGGCAATAGCCCTGGTGAGTATGGCTAAACACACGCATCGTAGTGTTTTTGAGTGGGAGGCAACAGACTTGGACCATGTTGTGTTTCTTGGTGATCAGCTTTACTCCTCGGTGTGTGAAAACAAAATCATCCCTGGAAATTTGAAGTTTTTGTCAGTACCTGATTTGCCCATGGATTCTGAAATTGATGGTAAATTATTTAAGTTTGAGTATGGTGAATACGTTTCTGGGATTGTTAATGTGAGTAATGGTAAATTTGTTGACAGTGGTGAAGTGATAACTCTTAAAAAGGGACTGGAGCACATGCTTGTCAAGTATAAAACATGTTTTTTGACCATAGGCAGTAGTACTTGTGCTGTTATTTCAGAAAACGGCCATTATGCTGTGGTGGATTCACATGCACGCAGTGGTACTGGAATGGCAGATGTAAATGGAAGAAGTATTATCATGTACCTTCCTAGTCTTAATGATTTATACAATTATATTTGTTGCCTGAGTATTTCACTTGCAGGGAAAGAAATGGCTTTTGAAATTGCATCCGTTGCTGTTACTGACAATGATCATAGTGAGAAAAATAAACAAAGTGTGCTTGAGAAGGATTGTAAAACTGGATTAAATACTGGGTCACAGTTTGGTTTCGGGTGCAGTTTAGATGTTCAAACTGGTCCCTTACCGTTGCATGAAAGTAACAGAAAGCGTAAGCTTTCTACTGTGCAACGTGAATCAAAGAAGACAAAATGGTATGATGCTAATGAAGCTAGTTTGGATGTTGAGTTTCTTGATGTTTCATCAAAGAAACTTGAGTTTTACCCTGTTGATTTTGATGTTACACAAGCATTGTGTAAACAACTGAATGTGCATTGTGAAAACACTGCTTGTTCTAACCCTCTAGAGGTTGATATGTTGGGAATTCCATGTCAAACTGATCATATAGTAGCCGATGGCAATTGTTTTTTTAGGGCTGTGTCCAAAGTTATTAGTGGTACAGAGAAAAATCACATAAAGTTAAGACGTGCAGTTGTCACACATTTACAAAAGAATGTTGGAAATTATAGTTCTCTTTTGAGATCTGAAAATATGTCTGTGGATGAATATCTCAATGTTTCTAGAATGAGATTTTCTGGTAGTTGGGCTACAGAGGTTGAAATTCAAGCTACAGCTGACTACTTGGGTGTGAGTGTGTATACATTTCACAATGAACGTTGGTTGAAATATGCCTGTCAACGTAAGGCCATATCTAAACAAGGCATATATTTGCAAAATATAAATGAGTGTCATTATGAAGTTGTAACTTGCGTTGAAATGTTTCAGCAGCAGCGTTGTTTTGGGTTGTGTAAATCTATGGAAAAAAATAATTTGGGTCATAATATGAGGCAACGCAAAAGAGACTCAGAAATGCTGTCAGAAGGAGATTGCAAGAGTGTTAAACATGGCAGGTCTGAAGTTGGTGATTGTAATGAAGTTTTGTTTAGTGCATTGGTTAACAATGATCACCAAAACAGTGAAATTTATCAAAGTAACAATTTAGTTGAAAATGCTTTCAGTTTTTATCCATTGTCGTTTGAGAGTGCAGTTTTGTTGTCAAAACATATTGATTTAGATTTTGTGAAGCAGTATGAAGACATTCCAACTAATAATGTAACGCTTGGTTCTATTTGTAAGACAGAGGTCACATTAAATGATGGCAATAGTTTTTTTCGTGCTATTTCTCGAGTCATTAGTGGATCTGAAAATTGTCATAGAAGAGTTCGACTGGCTGTTGTTAAGTTTATGCTAAAGAACAGTGACATTCATATGAAGTTGCTGGAGAAAGGATATGCCACAGTGTCTGAGTACATTCAAAAGTCACGTATGAAATATGTTGGCAGTTTTGTATGTGAGATTGACATTCAAGCTACTTCAAATGTTTTGGGAGTAGAAATTTTTGTACACAATGGTAGCATATGGAGAAAGTATAACCCTGTAAATAAAATACTTGGAAATCAAGCAATTTATTTGCGAGAATGTGGTGAGAAATATTACGAGGTTGTTGTTTGTGTTCATTGTAGTGGTAAAATTGGGTGTGCCAATTGGTGTAAAAGCAATAGTATTTGTTCTGAGAAACCACTGTTAAGATGTCGTTCTTTTCAACCACATAATGTTAGTTGTGATTCAGTTGGTGAATCTTCCTTTTCAAAGTATCTAAAAAAAAGGAGATCTTTTTACCACAAAATGCAATATCAAACAAGTGAACTGCATAAACAGAAGAAAAAAGATATGAGTAAAAGGAAATATGCATCTGATTCTTTGCGTAGATCCAGAGCATTAGAATTGAGTAAAAATAAATATAGGGAAAATGCTATGCATAAAATGTGGGTTAAAGAACGTAGTTCTGCAAAATACAGAACTGATGATTTACACAGACATCGTGTTAAAAATGGGAGTAAAAGCAAGTATAAATTTGATTTGTTACACAAACATAATGTTAAGGAAATGAGTAAAAGAAAATATCAGATTAATGTTACTCATAGAGAAAATGTTAAAGCACTGAGTTCTAGAAAATATCAGAGTAATGTTACTCATAGAGAAAATGTTAAAGCACTGAGTTCTAGAAAATATCAGAGTAATGTTACTCATAGAGAAAATGTTAAAGCACTGAGTTCTAGAAAATATCAGAGTAATGTTACTCATAGAGAAAATGTTAAAGCACTGAGTTCTAGAAAATATCAGAGTAATGTTACTCATAGAGAAAATGTTAAAGCACTGAGTTCTAGAAAATATCAGAGTAATGTTACTCATAGAGAAAATGTTAAAGCACTGAGTTCTAGAAAATATCGTCAAGATCCTCACTTTAGGAAAAGTGTGTTGGATGGGATGAAATTGAAGCGACAATTGAATAAAAAACAGTTGGAAGAGTTTGATGTTGTTATGAAACAATTTTTGGATAAAGTTAAAGATGGACCTGGGTTTGTTTGTTGTGTATGTCATAGGTTGTTATTTGAACATCAAGTATTACATTGTAAAAAAGAGTTGTACAGTAATGCAGGACTTGGACTTATCGCTGATCAATGTATCACTTCTGGTTATTTGCATATCTGCAATGCAAACTGCTCAAAAAATTGTGAATGGATGAAAACATCAAGAAGCAAATTGTGGATTTGTTACACGTGTCATGCTAAAATCAAGAAAGGTAAAGTACCAGCTGAAAGTGTTAAAAATAACTTAGAACTTGAACCTATACCAGCGGAATTGGCATGTTTAAATCAATTAGAACAACATCTAATAGCGTTACATATTCCATTTATGAAACTGTTAGCATTGCCCAAAGGTGGACAGAATGGCGTGCATGGACCTATTACTTGTGTTCCTGCAAATACTGAACAAACAACTTATTTGTTACCACGCATGTCTATTGAGGGTTCTCTTGTGCCTGTGAAATTAAAACGGAAGCTTACTTATAAAGGACATTATGAATATCAGTATGTTGATACGGAACGTGTTAAGCAGGCTTTACAGTTTTTACAAACCCATAATTATTATTATAACAACGTGAAATTTAATAATGATTGGATTAATGGTTTTTGTAAAGAAACATCTGATGTGGTAGAAAAAGATGTTGAATGCACTGCAAATGTTGACGATTCAAATGTTTTAGGAGATGAACTTCTGCATGATAGACAGCAGCATTGCATGTTCCAGGACACTTGTCTAATGCCAGTAGACATTGGTCAAGAGGCTTTGGATCAATATTTTGATCACATTTTGAATGTAGCTCCCGCTGAAGGCAATAGTCCGGTGAAGTTGTTGTCCGATATTACAAATGAGGCTAAGTGTTTTCCTGTGTTGTTTCCTAAGGGTGGACCAACATATCATGATGGAAGACAACATCCTTTAACTCTATCACGATATTTTAACAACAGGATTCTTAATGCTGATTGTCGTTTTGCACAAAATGTGGAATATATTTTTTTTGCCCAATATATGACAGAATTAGAAAAGGTCGTTTCAAATGTTTCGATTGCAGTAAGAAAAGGTAAGTATAATTTTAAAAATAAACGAGTAGTTACTGGAGAGTTGTTGAAAAGTGATGATTCTATTAAAAGGATGTTGGAATTTGATGATGGGTACCGATTTTTAAAACCAATTAGAGGTACGCCAGCTTTTTGGCAGGCGGCCCAGAAAGACCTCATGGCTTGTGTGAGGCAGCTTGGAATCCCCACATGGTTCTGTTCATTTTCTTCAGCTGATATGCGTTGGAAGAATTTACTTTCCTGCATTCTGAAGCACGAAGGTAGAACTGAAACTGTGGAGCAGTTGGAATGGGCAGACAGATGTGAGCTTTTGCGTCGTAATCCTGTCACTGCTGCTCGGATGTTTGATTTTCGTTGGCATTGTTTTCTGAAAGAGGTTCTTATGTCGCCTGCATGTCCTATAGGAAAAATTAAGGATTATTTTTATAGGGTGGAGTTTCAGCAACGAGGCTCACCACATCTTCATTGCCTGTTTTGGATAGAGGATGCACCTGTAATTGACAGAAATACAGATGCTGAAGTGATTGCATTTATTGATCGTTATGTGACTTGTGAGTTACCATCAAATATTGACTTACTGGAAATTGTAACATCTGTGCAAAAACACTCTGAAACACATGCGAAAACATGTAAAAAAAAAGGAACTGTGTGTCGTTTTAATTTTCCTAGACCACCTTCTGCGCGTACATTCATATCACGTAGCACAAGTGCTGAAGAGACACAGTCTTGTCAATGTGTGTTATCACAGAAAGAGTCTTGCAACTGTAAAGAAAATGCACAGACACCGCAATTGAAGAAAAAAGAGGCTTCTGCATTGATTGCACACATTAAAGCTGCTCTCTCAACTGATGGGCCAACTTATGACAATGTTGAGGATTTGTTTGAATCTGTTGGGTTAAACCAAAGCACATTTGAAACTGCATATAACTGTTGTGCTCGGAAAACCCATGTTGTGCTGAAACGTCAACTTAAAGAAGTTTGGATTAATCAATATAGCAAGCCACTGTTAAAATGCTGGAATGCTAATATGGATATACAGTTTGTTGTCGACGCATACGCATGTGTTGTGTACATCATTTCTTACATCTCTAAATCAGAGAAGGAAATGGGTTTATTATTGCAGTGTGCACAAAAGGAAGCATGCAGGGATGGAAATGCTTCTGCCAAAGAGAGTCTAAAAACATTAGGCAGTACATATTTGCACAACAGAGATGTATCTGCTCAAGAAAGTGTTTATAGACTGACAAATGCACATTTGAAAGAGTGCTCTCGGAAAGTTGTGTTTCTTCCTGTTGGTGAAAATACTGTTAAAATGAGTTTACCGTTAAAAGTACTTAAAGAAAAAGCATCAAAGCATTCTGTTAGCACAGATGATATGTGGATGACAAGCATTGTGGATAGATATAAGAACAGACCTAAGAGTGATGATTTTCCTTCAATGTGTTTAGCAGTATTTGCTTCCGAATTTCGTGTGTTGTCAAAAAATGAAAGTGCTGCTAAGCGAATAAAGTTGAACAACAACACTGGATATGTTGTAAAAAGAACCCGCACACAACCTGCTGTTGTACGTTACGTTAAGTTCTCTGAAACAAAACAGCCTGAATTGTTTTATCAAAGCAATCTGCAGTTGTTTTTGCCATACTACAGCGATAGCCAGCTGAAACCTCAAGGTTTTGAAACGTATCAAGACTTTTTTCATAAGGGCACGATAAGACTTGGTAATTCAGGTCTGCAGTTGGTAAAGTCCGTGGTAACATTAAACAGAAGTAAATTTGAAATTGATGGTGATAAATTGGTTAATGCTCAGCAAGGGATAGATAATGCTGGTGTAGTTGAAGATGCCTGGTGTGAATTATGCCCTGAGCAAGAATTGGAAAGACTTGAGTGTCAAGAGTTGTTGCAGAACCAAAAAAGTGTCGATGATGAACAGGAATTTGATATTCCTGATTTAAGAGTTTCTGCTCAACATAGCCATTTCTTTCAACTGAATAACACAAAAATGCCTCGTAGTGATGGCTTGGCTTTAATTCGCTCTTTAAATGAAATTCAGATGGATATTTTTTACCAAGTGAGAAAATGGTGTGTGGAAAAGGTTTTGGGAAAAAAGCCAGAACCATTCCACCTGTTCATAACAGGAGGTGCAGGGACTGGTAAAACTCACCTAATTAAAGCAATAAAATATGAATCAAATAGACTATTGTCTCCTCTTTGTCGTCATGTAGATGACATCTGTGTTTTGTTGACGGCTCCCACAGGAATTGCTGCGTTTAATGTACAAGCAAGTACTATACACAACACTTTTTGTATTGGTAAAGATGTCCGCTTACCTTACACACCACTGGGTGAGGAAAAATTAAATTCTTTACGTGCCATTTACAGCAGTTTACAGATTTTGATAATTGATGAAATATCCATGGTAGATCATAATTTATTAGCATATATTCATGGGCGTCTGAGGCAAATAAAGCAAACTGGTAACTCTGCATTGTTTGGAAATGTTTGTATTATTGCAGTTGGGGATTTCTTTCAATTACCTCCAGTGAGAGGAAAACCATTGTATGTAGAAAATGTGGGTATGGATCTTTGGTGTGGTGTGTTTGAAATTGTTTGCCTAGAAACCATTGTACGCCAAAAAGATCAGGAATTTGCCAAATTACTCGGCAGAGTTAGGACACGATGCAAAGGTACTGAAATGTTAAAAAGTGATATCCAACAATTGAAGTCACGTGAAACGGGAGAAGGCAGCTCTGCTTTACATATTTTCCCAACTAATGGTCAAGTAAATCAACATAATTTAACCCATCTACACTCATCCTGTCCAGAGTATGTAACTATTAAAGCTCAAGATTATGTAAATTGTAAGGAAACAGGTAGACAAGTGTTACTAAGTGGTAATCATTCAAATGCTAACAATACTTGTCTAGCAGAAAGACTTCTTTTGGGGAAGAATGCACGTGTCATGCTCTGTAAAAATGTTGATGTGGCAGATGGTCTTGTCAATGGTGCATGTGGAATTGTGACTGATATTGTCTATAGAAACTCTGACTTTCCACAAATTGTTTTTGTGAATTTTGATAATAAAGACATTGGAAGACAACGGAAGAAACAGTATGAAAATCATCCAGGGCTTGTCTCAGGTTCTGTAGCCATTGTTCCAGAAGAGGAACGAGTCACAGGAAGAGGTGGTCTGAGACGTCAGTTTCCTCTAAAACTTGCTTGGGCTTGTACTGTTCATAAAGTTCAGGGTCTTACCATTGATAATGTTGTTGTGTCTTTGAAAAAAACTTTTGCTCCTGGGCAGGCTTATGTTGCATTAAGCCGCGTAACAAGTTTGTCTGGTTTAATTATTCAAGATTTTAAGGAACAGGCCATTTACTGTAACAAAACAGTTTCTGAATATGTGGCAAACATGCCTCAATATCTGATAAATAAAGAAAATCTCACTTCTAGTTCATGTGAATTCAGCATTTTCCTCATGAATGTGCAAAATTTACAGTGGCATGTAAAGGACTTAGCTTTGTGCACAAAACAGTTACATGTTAACTGCATAGCTGTAACTGAAACATGGCTTCCAAATGCACCTTTAACTGATGCATTGAACATCAGTGGGTATAATTTTTATAGTATGCCACGCTCACTGTCTTATAGTGGAGTAGATCCTAGACTGAATGTGATTAAAGGCTTAAAACATGGTGGTGTTGGAATGTACACCGTTGAAAATATCCTGTTTGAACATGTAGAGATACAAAATGTAGATATTGAATGTTTAGTGCACAGATTTATTACATCAAACATAGTCGTGGCAGTTCTGTATCGTCCACCATCATATGCCATTTCATTATTTAGAGAGAACCTTAAGAAATTAGTTGATCTTTTGGAGCCCCTGGGTGATACCATTGCTATAATGGGTGATTTTAATGAAAACTTAGTAAACTCTAAGACAATAACTGATTTCATGGCACATAAAGGTTTCATTCAACTGGTTTCTGAAAACACAACGTTAAAAAATACGATAATCGATCATGTGTACTTAAAAACAACAAACTATAAAGTCGAATGTACAGTTGTACAAACATACTTTAGTGATCATGATGGGGTTCTTTGTCGTTTTACACATGTAAGTGACTGTTGATGATTGTGGCAAAGGAGAAAGGGAGAGATGGCGACATCTTTATCTCTTTTAAGTCACAAATGTCTGACTTAATATAAAACGTCAAATGTTGAACTCAATACATGCTGGTGTCAGTTGTTGTGGCGAAGGAGAAAGGGAGAGATGGCGACATCTTTATCTCTTTTAAGTCACAAACGTCTGACTTAATATAAAACGTCAAATGTTTAACCAAATACATGCTGGTGTCAGTTGTTGTGGCGAAGGAGACGGGGAGAGATGGTGACATCTTTATCTCTGTTAAGTCACAACGTCTGACTTAAATTAAAACGTCAAATGTTTAACCAAATACATGCTGGTGTCAGTTGTTGTGGCGAAGGAGACGGGGAGAGATGGCGACATCTTTATCTCTTTTAAGTCACAAACGTCTGACTTAATATAAAACGTCAAATGTTGAACTCAATACATGCTGGTGTCAGTTGTTGTGGCGAAGGAGAAGGGGAGAGATGGCGACATCTTTATCTCTTTTAAGTCACAAACGTCTGACTTGATATAAAACGTCAAATGTTTAACC
Source organism: Oryzias latipes (assembly GCF_053564925.1). Taxonomy (NCBI): domain Eukaryota; kingdom Metazoa; phylum Chordata; class Actinopteri; order Beloniformes; family Adrianichthyidae; genus Oryzias; species Oryzias latipes. Next base: position 28,733,360 of record NC_136237.1, on the reverse strand, counting down.
AAATACATGCTGGTGTCAGTTGTTGTGGCGAAGGAGACGGGGAGAGATGGTGACATCTTTATCTCTGTTGAGTCACAACGTCTGACTTAAATTAAAACGTCAAATGTTTAACTAAATACATGCTGGTGTCAGTTTTTGTGGCGAAGGAGACGGGGAGAGATGGTGACATCTTTATCTCTGTTAAGTCACAATCCTCTGACTTTATGGAAATATGGTTTCTTTTCCTGCATCATGAATACATATAAGGCATTACAAATTTACATTTTTTTCTGTAGTTAGCAATTGAGTAAAGAATCAAAATCCTTTTTTTGCATATTTCTAAATTTCAAACCATCTGATTTACAAACATATTACAAGTACTCAAAAAGTACTTCAGAAAGTAATTGAAATTTATGTATCTATTGCATTCCTATGGCCTAGTTATTCATGATGCAGGTTTTGCTTTCCTTGCCATGTGACTTCAAAAAAGCAAAAGACATTGGTAATGGTACTCCCAGTTACTGGGATGGGGTTCGATTCCCTACAATGTCCGTGTTCTGAGGTCACATAAACATTTTTTTAATGTCAGTGAATATATGTCTTCATGAATTAACTTTTTTAATCAGAGAAATTTCTATAAATCTCGCCATAGGAGAATCCCCACCGCACCCACCCAGACTAGAACATCAACGGGGTCCACTTCACAGCCGTGAGGCTGCAAAGTTAAACTCCAGCTTCCCCAGAAAGGGCAACAACCACAGACCAAGCCGACAAGCCCTGGCAGAAAAAATCCGCACAAGAAACACTGCAGTCTGTTCCAAAAAAATATATAGTTTTGCCATTGCCTTGCAGATCACAGTAAAAGTGATTTAGTTTTCCAGTAATGTCAGTCAAAACTGCAAGTTCAAATTTACCATATTCTTATTCATACTCACCATATTCAGCAGACATCTCTAATAGCACCTTGAAAATCCTGTGCTGTTTTGCTTTGCAGCTGAGGTTTTTTATGATTTTCACAATAGGAGTCATTATGTGTCCAGAGCCAATCACTTCTGCACATAAGGCCTGCTGGTGAATGAAGCAGCAGTAATGCAGACATTTTGGAAAGTCTGGGTCAGCTTTACAGTGAGTGATGAAACCTGTTTGTCTATTGATCATAGCAGGAGCCCCGTCTGCAGGTATGGCTACCAACTTTTCTAATGGTACCTTTTTCTGCACAAAAACTCCTTCACCGTGTTATACATTAAAACTCCTCTTGTAGTTGTCTGTTAGGGCAGTTGTGTCAATCATGTTAAATGTAGCTTGCAGCTCCAGAAACCAGAAGGAAGACTGAAGCCAAACGGTTCGAGCAGGGCGTTGTTCTTGGGGCGGTCGCCCATGCCAGGCGGTCGCACGTGCTCGGGCCCGCTAAATGCTACTTGTAGCTTTAATTATTATTATTATTATTATTATTCTACCGGAAGAGTCGCCTTTTTGAGGCCTTTAACATACCCCAAAACTCACCAAATTTGGCACACACATCAGGAGTCGCGAAAAATTTCGTATTTTATAGGAGATTGGCATGGGCGCAGAAAAACGGCTTGATAGCGCCACCTACAGTGACTTTTGTCCCGACGCCCCGCATACGCTTTAACGTACAAGCTTGATTTTTACAGGGCATGTTCTTCAGATGGAGACCTACAAAAAAGTCTGAAAGGACCCACCTGTCACTCGCACAGGAAGTCTGATATATTGAGGTCAATATGTCATTTTTGCTTCATTTTGGACATTTGCAGGCCTCACTCTAGAGCGAACTCCTCCTAGAGATTTGTGAATAATGACTCCAAACTTTGGTTTTGTAAACTAAACACATGTCCGATGTTAAATTGCGAAGCTTTTACGTTTTTACGGTTGTTTGTGACCGTGGCGGCGCGTCGAAAATGGAGGTCATTTTGAAAACACGCCATGAAAAGAAAAATGGCCATTACTCAGCCATGCAAAATCCAATATTGTCCAAAGTTGATATGCATGATTGTAGTCTGACTTTGAACACATCTGCAGTGGAAGAATCTGGAATAGGTGTAGCGCCACCTGCTGGTAAAAGGAAATGACATGTTTTACTTGGAGCATCACTGCTCCAAGTAGGATGAGCCGACACACCTGAAAATGATGTCCACCTGTTGAAAAGCCATTGATGTTTACTCTGATAAAAAGCCATAACTTTCAATGCGGGGGTGTGGTCGTGACAGAGCGGCGAAGTTGGGCGTCTCGCCATGCACACAAAAGTTGCTCTCACGTGCACATTCCTTGTCCAATCTCACTGAAATTCAATAGAGGTGATGAGGCTTCCATTCTGAACCAATGGATATGACAATCTTGGACGAGCTCCATAGCGCCACCTAGATATTGACAAATACATTTTATGTCACATTCTGACCTATCTTTTCTCTGTGCTTTGTCCAACATTCATAAAATTACAACAGGAGATACTCATAAGGGTCTTCTCTCATCGTCTAAAGTTTCATAGGTGTACACCTGACGGTGCCTGCGCAAGCCACCACCAAACAGGAAGTGGTTGATTGCGTTGCAGTCAGATAATTAAAAATTCATAAAAAATCAGCCGTTTGTATCACGAGGCTGAGATTTCAGAATGAGAGGCCTCTTACATATCTCCAACTTAGATACACAGCACTTGCATGGGTGAACAAAAAACGGCTCAATAGCGCCACCTACCATGTTTGTTTTTGAGAGCCCCGCCATGTTCTTTAACATACAAGCTTGATATTTACAGGACATGTTCATCAGATGGAAACCTACAAAAAAGTCTCTTGGGACCAAGCTGTCAGTCGCACAGGAAGTCTGCTATATTGATGTCAATATGTCAGTTTTGCTCTATTTTGGTCCTTTGCAGGCCTCGTTCTAGAACGAACTCCTCCTAGAGATTTTTGAACAATGACTCCAAACTTTGGTTTTGTAAACTAAACACATGTCCGATCTTAAATTGCGAAGCTTTTAAGTTTTTACGGTTGTTTGTGACCGTGGCGGCGCGTCAAAATTTGAGGTCGTTTCGAAATCACGCCATGAAAAGAAAAATGGCCATTACTCAGCCATAAATAATCTAATCTGATCCAAATTTGTTGTGCATGATTGTAGTCTGACTTTGAACACATCTGCAGTGGAAAAATCCGAAACAGGTGTAGCGCCACCTGTTGGCAACAGGAAATGACATGTTTTACTTGGAGCATCACTGCTCCAAGTAGGATGAGCAAACACACCTCAAAATGACGTCCACCTGTTGAAAAACCATTGAAGTTTACTCTGATGAAAAACAAATCTTTCAACGCGGGGGTGTGGTCGTGACAGAGCGGCGAAGTTGGGTATCTCGCCATGCACAAATGTTGCTCTCACGTTCACATTCCTTGTCTGATCTCACTGAAATTAAATAGATTTGATGAAACTTCCATTCTGAACCCATGGATATGACAATTTTGGACGAGCTATATATGTTCATAAATGATCATGAAGCATGATCATATAATCAAGCTTCATAGGAAATCAGCCGTTTGTCTCAGGAAGCTGAGATTTCAGAATTAGATGCGTCTTACAAAGCTCCACGTTTGAAAAGCAGCACTATACGTACGATAAACATTTAACCACCTTAATCACCCTATTGTGCTGAAAGCAAATTTTTGGACATTTTGACTCAAGCAAATATTTTTATCATAACATCTGTTTAGTTTATCAGCACCAAAATAAAAAATATTTACATTTATAAAATGAACTGGTCAACTCTAGGATTTTATTTATTCAATCTTACATCCTCAAGCTTTTCATCAGTCTCCCCTGCTGCAGGAGTGGAGTTAGCCCCCCGGCTGTGTGCTCACATGTAAATTAGCCAGGAATGGCAGACAGAAAGTAGAACAGTTAGAAAGCCTAGTTCAACACTAAAATACAGCAATTTCCTTTGTTTTGTTTGTCTTTTATACATCCTTAGCACTAATCATTGCTTTTTTATTCATCCAAAATGCAATTAACTTTATATTTTATTTTATTTTTTTTTTTACAAACAAAATATATGAATGTGCTCCAAAACAAAACCCAGTCTCAGTACACTCCTACAGATGTAACATCAGACAGTAAATGTCTCTTTTATGCTTTTTTAATCAATGCTGCAACTTCTTTTCATTTCCTTTCAATACATCCAAAGAAATTAAACTACAACGACAACAAACACAACATATAGCAAATGTCTCTAAGAAGATTGTGTATATACATTATGTACCACCTTTAAACACCAAATAAATAACAAATCTTTCTAATACAATCACAAAAAATGGAACACAAAATGTAAAACCCAAATTAGAAATTGCAATTTTAAAAAGATACATTTTTCAGCAGCTTTTCAAAATCAATCACATATTTTACTCTTCTGTGGATGAAACAAAGAAGTCCAGAGCAATGTAGCCACTTCTCCAAAGTCTCTGTCACCTTCAGTTTTACACAAAGTCTGTGAAAATCCACCATACATTGGTCACATGTATTCAGAGACCTGCTAAAAGTCCACAATTGTAAAAGCTCTTATATAGACAACTGTTTGTTTGCTTGGAGCTTTAAATATAAAAAAATGCTTTTCTATCACCTAGACACAGATGGAGAACCATATCAACTGGATTAGTAACAGGGAAACATGTTTAGGTTTAAACTTACATCAATAGACAACATGAAGCTGTTCATCACATTTTTGACCTAAACATGTAAACACATCCTTGGCTCTGCGGTTAGGAAATGGTACTTGGGAATCTCTTCATACCAGGAGCCAGCCTGAACATTGGAACATCACCACAGTGCCCATCCAGACTGGGACAGCAACGGGGTCCACTTCACAGCCGTGAGGCTGCTGTGTTTAACTCCAGCTGTCCCAGCAAGGGAGACAACTGCAGCAACATCTACTGACCAAGCTGGCAAGCCCTGGCAGAAAAGATCCCCACAAGAAAAACACTGGCTCAGGCAGGCTGGTCAATAAAAAAATATAGTTTTGCCAATGTCTTGCAGCTCGCAGATCAAGTGGTTTAGTTTTCCAGTAATGTCAGTCAAGAATACAAGTTCAGATTCACCATATTCAGCAGATATCTCCACCAATAGCACCTTAAAAATCCTGTTCTGTTTTGCTTTGCAGCTGAGGTTTTTTATGATTTTCACAATAGGAGTCATTATATGTCCAGAGCCCATCACTTCTGCACATAAGGCCTACTGGTGAAAGAAGCAGCAGTAATGCAGACATTTTGGAAAGTCTTGGTCAGCTTTACAGTGAGTGATGAAACCTGTTTGTCGGTCAATCATAGCAGGAGCCCCGTCTGCAGGTATGGCTACCGGCTTTTCTAATGGTACCTTTTTCTGCACAAAAACTCCTTCACCGTGTTATACATTTCAACTCCTCTTGTAGTTGTCTGTTAGGGCAGATGTGTCAGGAGTTCTTCTCTTGTGGAAACCAAAAGCTATGCTGAACTGTTGCCGTCCACAGACTCATCACACTGGACGTTAAACCACCTGCACTTTTCAAGATCCCGGTCCAGCTAATTGGCCAAGTTATCAGACATAGCTGACACTCATCTAGACATTGTAGTGAAAATTGAATGAGTTCTATTGTTCTCATCCTTAGGGACAGTGATAGCAATTATCATCATTGCTTGTTTCTTAATCTGATAAAAACCTTCTTCTACTTGATGAAAAAATGAGCAGGTCTAAACGAGGCTTAGATTTAAGAATTTTTTTCATGCTATATGCAAAAGTCTTTGTCCCTTAAGGCAACAGATTACAGCCCCCCCCCCCCCCCCCCCCACAGGCTGCTGTCATATTAACATTAGCTTGGAGCTCCAGAATGGACAAGAAAAAACGACGAGAATGGCTCGAGCAGGGCGTTGCTCACGGGGCGGTCGCTCGTGCCAGGCGGTGGCACGTGCTCGGGCCCGCTAAATGCTACTTGTAGCTTTAATTATTATTATTATTTTTCTTCCGACGGAACAGTCGCCTTTTTGAGGCCTTTAACATACCCCAAAACTCACCAAATTTCGCACACACATCAGGAGTCGCGAAAAATTTTATATTTTATGGGAGACTGACATGGGTGCACAAAAATGGCTCGATAGCGCCACCTACAAAATTTGTTTTGGCGAGCCCCGCCACATGCTTTGACATACAAGCTTGATTTTTTCAAGGAATGTCCATCAGATGGAAACCTACAAAAAAGTCTCTTGGGACCAAGCTGTCAGTTGCACAGGAAGTCTGCTATATTGATGTCAATATGTCATTTTTGCTGCATTTTGGACATTTGCAGGTCTCGTTCTAGAACGAACTCCTCCTAGAGATTTATGAATAATGACTCCAAACTTTGGTTTTGTAAACTAGACCCATGTCCGATGTTAAATTGCGAAGCTTTTAAGTTTTTACGGTTGTTTGTGACCGTGGCGGCGCGTCAAAATTCGAGGTCATTTTGAAAACACGCCATGAAAAGAAAAATGGCCATTATTCAGCCATGCATAATCCAATTTGATCCAAAATTTATGTGCATGATTGCAGTCTGACTCTGAACACATCTGCAGTGGAAGAATCCGGAACAGGTGTAGCGCCACCTGCTGGCAAGAGGAAATGACATGTTTGACTTGGAGCATCACTGCTCCAAGTAGGATGAGCCGACACACCTCAAAATGATATCCACCTGTTAAAAAGCCATTGAAGTTTACTCTGACAAAAAGCCATAACTTTCAATGCGGGGGTGTGGTCGTGACAGAGCGGCGAAGTTGGGCGTCTCGCCATGCACACAAAAGTTGCTCTCACGTGCACATTCCTTGTCCGATCTCACTTAAATTCAATGGAGATGATGATGCTTCCATTCTGAAACCATGGATATGACAATCTTGGACGAGCACCATAGCGCCACCTAGATATAAACAAATACATTTTTTGTCACATTTTGACCTATCTTTTCTCTGTGCTTTGTCAGACGTTCATAAAATTACAACAGGAGATACTCACAAGGGTCTTCTCTCATTGTTTAAAGTTTCATGGGCGTACACCTGACGGTGCTTGCGCAAGCCACCGCCAAACAGGAAGTGGTTGATTGCGTTGCAGTCAGATAATTAAAAATTCATAAAAAATCAACCGTTTGTATCACGAGGCTGAGATTTCAGAATGAGATGTCTCTTACATATCTCCACCTTAGATATACAGCTCTCGCATGGGTGCACAAAAATGACTCAATAGCGCCACCTACAATGTTTGTTTTCGCGAGCCCCGCCATGTTCTTTAACATACAAGCTTGATATTTACAGGACATGTTCATCAGATGGAAACCTACAAAAAAGTCTCTTGGGACCAAGCTGTCAGTTGCACAGGAAGTCTGCTATATTGATGTCAATATGTCATTTTTGCTGTGTTTTGGTCATTTGCAGGCCTCGTTCTAGAACGAACTCCTCCTAGAGATTTGTGAACAATGACTCCAAACTTTGGTTTTGTAAACTAGACACATGTCTGATGTTAAATTGCGAAGCTTTTAAGTTTTTATGGTCGTTTGTGACCGTGGCGGCACGTCAAAATTCGAAGGCGTTTCGAAATCACGCCATGAAAAGAAAAATGGCCATTACTCAGCCATGCATAATCCAATTTGATCCCAAATTGGTATGCATGATTGTAGTCTGACTCTGAACACATCTGGAGTGGAAGAATACGGAAAAGGTGTAGCGCCACCTGCTGACAACAGGAAATGACATGTTTTACTTGGAGCATCACTGCTCCAAGTAGGATGAGCCGACACACCTCAAAATGACGTCCACCTGTTGAAAAACCATTGAAGTTTACTCTGATAAAAAACATATCTTTCAACGCAGGGGTGTGGTCTTGACAGAGCGGCAAAGTTGGGCGTCTCGCCATGCACACAAATGTTGCTCTCATGTGCCCATTCCTTGTCCAATCTCACTGAATTTCAATGGATATGATGAAGCTTCCATTCTGAACCCATGGATATGACAACTTTGGACGAGCTCTATAGCGCCACCTAGTTATTGTATGGGGCACATTCTGCCCTGTATTTTCTCTTTGCTTTGTCCGATGTGCATGAAATTAAAACTGGAGATACTCAGAAGGGTCCTCTCTCATAATCTGAAGTTTCATGGGTGTACACCTGACGGTGCCTGCGTAACAGGAAGTGGTCGATTATGTGCACCCAAATAATAGAAATTTATTATAAATCAGCCGTTTGTCTCAGGAAGCTGAGATTTCAGAATTAGATGCCTTTAATAACCTCCAGCTTTGATATGTAACACAATAGGGTCTATGAGAAACTTCATACCTCTTTTTTTCCTATACAATTTTGGACTGAACAAAGATTTTTAGCATAAATTCTGTTTAGGTTATCAGCACCAAGAATTCAACTTTCATAGGCATTTATGTGCTACTGCTTCCTAAAAAAATTCAGAATGATTGAAGTTACAGGTGAACTTTTAGACATCATTTCATCCAAAAAGGTCCGAAAACGTCTTTTTAGGCAAAACTGCAAACACCTATTTTTTTGCATAACTTATCTTTCAAATATCAGCACAAAAAAATTAAAAACGGTAGGGATCTGTGTTTGCTGCCTTCCATATTTTTTTCAGACTTAAAAGTGTAACAGATGATTTATAAAAAATCCTTTTTCATCCAAAAACCTGTGTTAAATCTGTCTAGACTCCAAACAAACATTTTTTTATGGTAACTTATGTTTCAACAATCGACACCAATTTTCACAGACCTATAGCTAAACATGTCCCATAGCTACCTGAATATTTTCATAGATATAAAATGAACTGGTCATTCTAACATCTGGCATTCTAACATCTAACATCTTACATGTCAAAGCCTCTCTCAGCCTGGCTCTGCTGAAGGAGTCGTGTTACAACCCCGCCCCCTCCTGCTGGGACCCCTGCTATGTAAATTAGCAAGCAGTGAACAGAGAGATGAGGAGTAAGAATGGCCATTATTCAGGCATGCATAATCCAAAGACAGCCAGTTAAACACTGAAAGACATATTTTTTCGGTATGTCTTTCATACATCTTTAGTATTAAAAACTCTCCAAGATGAATGTGCCTGACTCCACCTGCAGGTGGATCACAGACTTCCTGACGGACAGACAGCAGTATGTGAGGCTGGGGAAGCTCGTCTCAGATACTCGGACCACAAGCACCCGATCCCCCCAGGGCTGTGTCCTTTCACCCCTGTTACTCTCCCTGTACACAAACAGCTGCACAGCTGGTCACCTGTCTGTCAAACTCCTGAAGTTTGCTGACGACACCACACTCATCGGCCTCATCTCTGACGGAGATGAGTCGGCCTACAGGAGTGAAATAGCCAGGCTGGTGTCATAGTGCAGCGCTAACAACCTGGAGCTTAATGCTCTGAAGACAGTGGAGATGACAGTGGACTTCAGGAAGGCCCCAGCCCCCCTCCCCCCTGTCATCCTCTGTGACTCCCCGGTGACCTCTGTGGAGTCCTTCTGCTTCCTGGGAACCATCATCAGCCAGGACCTCAAGTGGGAGCAGAACATCAGCTCCATCACTAAGAAGGTCCAGCAGAGGATGTACTTCCTGAGGCAGCTGAAGAAGTTTCACCTCCCTGAAAAGATGCTGGTAGACTTTTACACCGCCATCATCGAATCCACCCTCACGTCCTCCATCACAGTCTGGTTCGCTGCGGCCACGGCCAGAGACAAGGCCAAGCTGCAACGCGTCATCCACTCAGCAGAGAAGGTGATCGGCTGCCACCTCCCGTCTCTCCAGGAGCTGCACATCTCCAGGACCTGGAGGCGGGCAGCCAGGATTGTAGCCAACCCCTCTCATCCAGGACATAATCTCTTTCGGCCCCTCCCTTCTGGCAAGAGGCTCCGGTCCATCAGGACCAGGACCTCGCGCCACAAGAACAGCTTCTTCCCCACTGCAGCCAGCCTGCTGAACAGAACCCCAACTCCCCCAGGTGACCCCCCCTCCCCCCCCCGCCCACCAAAGGACTGTCGGTGCCACTTACAGGCCCCACCATCCCAGCCCATCTGTGCTCCCACTTTAATTCACCTTACTCTACTGTATATAGTGTGTTGTTGTTGTTAACTTAATTTTTAACTTATTCTTAATTGCACTATACACCAAGTCAAATTCCTCGTTTTGTAAAGTGCGCTCTACTGAACCTGGCAATAAAACTTTTTCTGATTCCTGATTCAGATTCTGATTCTATTAATCATTGTTTTTTATTCATTCAAAATGCAATTAAATCAATATTTTATTTTTTTTCTTTTCCTTTTTCTTTTTTTTTATCTCTTATATCCTTTTTTATAATCAATGTTTGAACTTCTTTTCCTTTCTATTGTCATGGTTTCAGTTTGTTGTCTTTTTTTTCCGCTTTAGTTCTTGTTCTGTCTTGTTTGGTTCTGTTTCCTGTTTTATTTTGAAAGGTTTCCTGTCTTGTCATGTTTCTTGAGTTTTACTTCCTTTGGTCCCCATCTGCCCTAATCGTGTTCACCTGTGTCTTGTCTGCCCTGTCTGTATATAAGTCTTGTCTCTGCCTTCCTCCTGTGCTGGTCCATTAACTTCTGCTCATGTTGATCACGTCTTCTTGTCTGGCGTCCATGTCCCTTGCCATGCCACAGTAAGTTTTTGTTTTTAGTTTTGTCATCCTGCTCTGCAGCGCTTTTTGTTAGTTAAATAAACCCACTTGCCCTGAACCCGTTTGCCTCCCGTCTCTGCGCCTGGGTCCTACCTGCTCTCGAGCCTCCCCCCCACACGACATCTATACATCCAATGAAATTAAACTACAAATCAACAAACACAACTGATAACAAATGTCTCTAAAAAATGATGTGTATATTTGCAGAACCTTAAAAACACCAAACAAATAACAAATGCTTCCCAATTAAAGCACAAAAAATGGAACACAAAATGTAAAACCCAAGTTAGAAATTGCAATTTGAAAAGATACTTTTTTCAGCAGCTTTTCAAAATCAATCACCAATTCTACTCTTCTGTGGATGAAACAAAGAACTCCAGAACAATGAAGCCATTTCTCTAAGTCTCTCTCACCTTCAGTTTTAAACAAGGTCTGTGAAAATCCACCATACATTGGTCACATGAACTCAGAGACCTGCTAAAAGTGCACAATTGTAAAAGCTCTTTTATATAGACAACTGTTTGTTTGCTTAGAGCTCTAAATATAAAGAAAAATGCTTTTCTATCACCTAGACACAGATGGAGAACCATATTAACTGGATTAGTAACAGGGAAACATGTTTAGGTTTAAACTTACATCAATAGACAACATGAAGCTGTTCATCACATTTTTGACCTAAACATGTAAACACATCCTTGGCTCTGCGGTTAGGAAATGGTATTTGGGAATCTCTTTATACCAGGAGCCAGCCTGGCCATTGGAACATCGCCACAGTGCCCATCCAGACTGGGACAGCAACGGGGTCCACTTCAGAGCCGTGAGCTGCTGTGTTTAACTCCAGCTGTCCCAGCAAGGGAGACAACTGCAGCAACATCCACTGACCAAGCTGACAAGCCCTGGCAGAAAAGATCCCCACAAGAAAAACACTGGCTCAGGCAGGCTGGTCAAAAAAAAATAGTTTTGCCATTGTCTTGCAGCTCGCAGATCAAGTGGTTTAGTTTTCCAGTAATGTCAGTCAAGAATGCAAGTTCAGATTCACAATGTTCATATTCACCATATTCAACAGACATCTCCTCCAATAGCACCTTAAAAATCCTGTGCTGTTTTGCTTTGCAGCTGAGGTTGTTTACGATTTTCAGAATAAGAGTCATTATATGTCCAGAGCCAATCACTTCTGCACATAAGGCCTGCTGGTGAATGACGCAGCAGTAATGCAGACATTTTGGAAAGTCTGGGTCAGCTTTACAGTGAGTGATGAAACCTGTTTGTCTATTGATCATAGCAGGAGTCCCATCTGCAGTCACTGCTACCAGCTTTTCTAATTGTACCTTTTTCTGCACAAAAACTCCTTCACCGTGTTATACATTTCAACTCCTCTTGTAGTTGTCTGTAAGGGCAGATGTGTCAGGAGTTCTTCTCTTGTGGAAACCAAAAGCTATGCTGTACAGTTGCCGTCCACAGACTCATCACACTGGACGTTAACCACCTGCACTTTGCAAGATCCCGGTCCAGCTAATTGGCCAAGTTATCAGACATAGCTGACACTCATCTAGACATTGTAGTGGAAATTGAATGAGTTCTATTGTTCTCATCCTTAGGGACAGTGATAGCAATTATCATCATTGCTTGAATTTTTTTCATGCTATATGCAAAAGTCTTTGTCCCTTAAGGCAACAGATTACAGCCCCCCCCCCCCCCCCCCCCCCCCCGGCTGCTGTCGTATTAACAATAGCTTGGAGCTCCAGAATGGACAAGAAAAAACGACGAGAATGGCTCGAGCAGGGCGTTGCTCACGGGGCGGTCGCTCGTGCCATGCGGTCGCACGTGCTCGGGCCCGCTAAATGCTACTTGTAGCTTTAATTATTATTATTATTATTATTCTACCGGAAGAGTCGCCTTTTTGAGGCCTTTAACATACCCCAAAACTCACCAAATTTGGCACACACATCAGGAGTCGCGAAAAATTTCGTATTTTATAGGAGATTGGCATGGGCGCACAAAAACGGCTCGATAGCGCCACCTACAGTGACTTTTGTCCCGACGCCCCGCATACGCTTTAACGTACAAGCTTGATTTTTACAGGGCATGTTCTTCAGATGGAGACCTACAAAAAAGTCTGAAAGGACCCACCTGTCACTCGCACAGGAAGTCTGATATATTGAGGTCAATATGTAATTTTTGCTTCATTTTGGACATTTGCAGGCCTCGCTCTAGAACGAACTCCTCCTAGAGATTTTGGAGTAATGACTCCAAACTTTGGTTTTGTAAACTAGACACATGTCCGATGTTAAATTGTGAAGCTTTTAAGTTTTTACGGATGTTTGTGACCGTGGCGGCGCGTCGAAAATGGAGGTCATTTTGAAAACACGCCATGAAAAGAAAAATGGCCACTACTCAGCCATGCAAAATCCAATATGATCCAAAGTTGATATGCATGATTGTAGTCTGACTTTGAACACATCTGCAGTGGAAGAATCTGGAATAGGTGTAGCGCCACCTGCTGGTAAAAGGAAATGACATGTTTTACTTGGAGCATCACTGCTCCAAGTAGGATGAGCCGACACACCTCAAAATGATGTCCACCTGTTGAAAAGCCTTTGATGTTTACTCTGATAAAAAGCCATAACTTTCAATGCGGGGGTGTGGTCGTGACAGAGCGGCGAAGTTGGGCGTCTCGCCATGCACACAAAAGTTGCTCTCACGTGCACATTCCTTGTCCAATCTCACTGAAATTCAATAGAGGTGATGAGGCTTCCATTCTGAACCAATGGATATGACAATCTTGGACGAGCTCCATAGCGCCACCTAGATATTGACAAATACATTTTATGTCACATTCTGACCTATCTTTTCTCTGTGCTTTGTCCGACATTCATAAAATTACAACAGGAGATACTCATAAGGGTCTTCTCTCATCGTCTAAAGTTTCATGGGTGTAAACCTGACGGTGCCTGCGCAAGCCACCACCAAACAGGAAGTGGTTGATTGCGTTGCAGTCAGATAATTAAAAATTCATAAAAAATCAGCCGTTTGTATCACGAGGCTGAGATTTCAGAATGAGAGGCCTCTTACATATCTCCAACTTAGATACACAGCACTTGCATGGGTGAACAAAAAACGGCTCAATAGCGCCACCTACCATGTTTGTTTTTGAGAGCCCCGCCATGTTCTTTAACATACAAGCTTGATATTTACAGGACATGTTCATCAGATGGAAACCTACAAAAAAGTCTCATGGGACCAAGCTGTCAGTCGCACAGGAAGTCTGCTATATTGATGTCAATATGTCAGTTTTGCTGTATTTTGGTCATTTGCAGGCCTCGTTCTAGAACGAACTCCTCCTAGAGATTTTTGAACAATGACTCCAAACTTTGGTTTTGTAAACTAAACACATGTCCGATCTTAAATTGCGAAGCTTTTAAGTTTTTACGGTTGTTTGTGACCGTGGCGGCGCGTCAAAATTTGAGGTCGTTTCGAAATCACGCCATGAAAAGAAAAATGGCCATTACTCAGCCATAAATAATCTAATCTGATCCAAATTTGTTGTGCATGATTGTAGTCTGACTTTGAACACATCTGCAGTGGAAAAATCCGAAACAGGTGTAGCGCCACCTGTTGGCAACAGGAAATGACATGTTTTACTTGGAGCATCACTGCTCCAAGTAGGATGAGCAAACACACCTCAAAATGACGTCCACCTGTTGAAAAACCATTGAAGTTTACTCTGATGAAAAACAAATCTTTCAACGCGGGGGTGTGGTCGTGACAGAGCGGCGAAGTTGGGTATCTCGCCATGCACAAATGTTGCTCTCACGTTCACATTCCTTGTCTGATCTCACTGAAATTAAATAGATTTGATGAAACTTCCATTCTGAACCCATGGATATGACAATTTTGGACGAGCTATATATGTTCATAAATGATCATGAAGCATGATCATATAATCAAGCTTCATAGGAAATCAGCCATTTGTCTCAGGAAGCTGAGATTTCAGAATTAGATGCGTCTTACAAAGCTCCACGTTTGAAAAGCAGCACTATACGTACGAGAAACATTTAACCACCTTAATCACCCTATTGTGCTGAAAGCAAATTTTGGACATTTTGACTCAAGCAAATATTTTTATCATAACATCTGTTTAGTTTATCAGCACCAAAATAAAAAATATATACATTTATAAAAATGAACTGGTCAACTCTAGGATTTTATTTATTCAATCTTACATCCTCAAGCTTTTCATCAATCTCCCCTGCTGCAGGAGTGGAGTTAGCCCCCCCCCCCCCCGGCTGTGTGCTCACATGTAAATTAGCCAGGAGTGGCAGACAGAAAGTAGAACAGTTAGAAAGCCTAGTTCAACACTAAAATACAGCAATTTCCTTTGTTTTGTTTGTCTTTTATACATCCTTAGCACTAATCATTGCTTTTTTATTCATCCAAAATACAATTAACTTTATATTTTATCTTTTTTTTTTTTTTACAAACAAAATATATGAATGTGCTCCAAAACAAAACCCAGTCTCAGTACACTCCTACAGATGTAACATCAGACAGTAAATGTCTCTTTTATGCTTTTTTAATCAATGCTGCAACTTCTTTTCATTTCCTTTCAATACATCCAAAGAAATTAAACTACAATGACAACAAACACAACATATAGCAAATGTCTCTAAGAAGATTGTGTATATACATTATGTACCACCTTTAAACACCAAATAAATAACAAATCTTTCTAATACAATCACAAAAAATGGAACACAAAATGTAAAACCCAAATTAGAAATTGCAATTTTAAAAAGATACATTTTTCAGCAGCTTTTCAAAATCAATCACATATTTTACTCTTCTGTGGATGAAACAAAGAAGTCCAGAGCAATGTAGCCACTTCTCCAAAGTCTCTGTCACCTTCAGTTTTACACAAAGTCTGTGAAAATCCACCATACATTGGTCACATGTATTCAGAGACCTGCTAAAAGTCCACAATTGTAAAAGCTCTTATATAGACAACTGTTTGTTTGCTTGGAGCTCTAAATATAAAAAAATGCTTTTCTATCACCTAGACACAGATGGAGAACCATATCAACTGGATTAGTAACAGGGAAACATGTTTAGGTTTAAACTTACATCAATAGACAACATGAAGCTGTTCATCACATTTTTGACCTAAACATGTAAACACATCCTTGGCTCTGCGGTTAGGAAATGGTACTTGGGAATCTCTTCATACCAGGAGCCAGCCTGAACATTGGAACATCACCACAGTGCCCATCCAGACTGGGACAGCAACGGGGTCCACTTCACAGCCGTGAGGCTGCTGTGTTTAACTCCAGCTGTCCCAGCAAGGGAGACAACTGCAGCAACATCCACTGACCAAGCTGGCAAGCCCTGGCAGAAAAGATCCCCACAAGAAAAACACTGGCTCAGGCAGGCTGGTCAATAAAAAAATATAGTTTTACCAATGTCTTGCAGCTCGCAGATCAAGTGGTTTAGTTTTCCAGTAATGTCAGTCAAGAATACAAGTTCAGATTCACCATATTCAGCAGATATCTCCACCAATAGCACCTTAAAAATCCTGTTCTGTTTTGCTTTGCAGCTGAGGTTTTTTATGATTTTCACAATAGGAGTCATTATATGTCCAGAGCCAATCACTTCTGCACATAAGGCCTACTGGTGAAAGAAGCAGCAGTAATGCAGACATTTTGGAAAGTCTGGGTCAGCTTTACAGTGAGTGATGAAACCTGTTTGTCGGTCAATCATAGCAGGAGCCCCGTCTGCAGGTATGGCTACCAGCTTTTCTAATGGTACCTTTTTCTGCACAAAAACTCCTTCACCGTGTTATACATTTCAACTCCTCTTGTAGTTGTCTGTTAGGGCAGATGTGTCAGGAATTCTTCTCTTGTGGAAACCAAAAGCTATGCTGAACTGTTGCCGTCCACAGACTCATCACACTGGACGTTAAACCACATGCACTTTGTAAGATCCCGGTCCAGCTAATTGGCCAAGTTATCAGACATAGCTGACACTCATCTAGACATTGTAGTGAAAATTGAATGAGTTCTATTGTTCTCATCCTTAGGGACAGTGATAGCAATTATCATCATTGCTTGTTTCTTAATCTGATAAAAACCTTCTTCTACTTGATGAGAAAATGAGCAGGTCTAAACGAGGCTTAGATTTAAGAATTTTTTTCATGCTATATGCATAAGTCTTTGTCCTTTAAGGCAACAGATTATAGTCCCCCCCCCCCCCCCCCCCACAGGCTGCTGTCATATTAACATTAGCTTGGAGCTCCAGAATGGACAAGAAAAAACGACGAGAATGGCTCGAGCAGTGCGTTGCTCACGGGGCGGTCGCTCGTGCCAGGCGGTGGCACGTGCTCGGGCCCGCTAAATGCTACTTGTAGCTTTAATTATTATTATTATTATTATTCTACCGGAAGAGTCGCCTTTTTGAGGCCTTTAACATACCCCAAAACTCACCAAATTTGGCACACACATCAGGAGTCGCGAAAAATTTCGTATTTTATAGGAGATTGGCATGGGCGCAGAAAAACGGCTCGATAGCGCCACCTACAGTGACTTTTGTCCCGACGCCCCGCATACGCTTTAACGTACAAGCTTGATTTTTACAGGGCATGTTCTTCAGATGGAGACCTACAAAAAAGTCTGAAAGGACCCACCTGTCACTCGCACAGGAAGTCTGATATATTGAGGTCAATATGTCATTTTTGCTCCATTTTGGACATTTGCAGGCCTCGCTCTAGAACGAACTCCTCCTAGAGATTTGTGAATAATGACTCCAAACTTTGGTTTTGTAAACTAAACACATGTCCGATGTTAAATTGCGAAGCTTTTAAGTTTTTACGGATGTTTGTGACCGTGGCGGCGCGTCGAAAATGGAGGTCATTTTGAAAACACGCCATGAAAAGAAAAATGGCCATTACTCAGCCATGCAAAATCCAATCTGATCCAAAATTGATATGCATGATTGTAGTCTGACTCTGAACACATCAGAAGTGGAAAAATCCAGAACAGGTGTAGCGCCACCTGCTGGTAAAAGGAAATGACATGTTTTACTTGGAGCATCACTGCTCCAAGTAGGATGAGCCGACACACCTCAAAATGATGTCCACCTGTTGAAAAGCCATTGATGTTTACTCTGATAAAAAGCCATAACTTTCAATGCGGGGGTGTGGTCGTGACAGAGCGGCGAAGTTGGGCGTCTCGCCATGCACACAAAAGTTGCTCTCACGTGCACATTCCTTGTCCAATCTCACTGAAATTCAATAGAGGTGATGAGGCTTCCATTCTGAACCAATGGATATGACAATCTTGGACGAGCTCCATAGCGCCACCTAGATATTGACAAATACATTTTATGTCACATTCTGACCTATCTTTTCTCTGTGCTTTGTCCGACATTCATAAAATTACAACAGGAGATACTCATAAGGGTCTTCTCTCATCGTCTAAAGTTTCATGGGTGTACACCTGACGGTGCCTGCGCAAGCCACCACCAAACAGGAAGTGGTTGATTGCGTTGCAGTCAGATAATTAAAAATTCATAAAAAATCAGCCGTTTGTATCACGAGGCTGAGATTTCAGAATGAGAGGCCTCTTACATATCTCCAACTTAAATACACAGCACTTGCATGGGTGAACAAAAAACGGCTCAATAGCGCCACCTACCATGTTTGTTTTTGAGAGCCCCGCCATGTTCTTTAACATACAAGCTTGATTTTTACAGGACATGTTCATCAGATAGAAACCTACAAAAAAGTCTCTTGGGACCAAGCTGTCAGTCGCACAGGAAGTCTGCTATATTGGTGTCAATATGTCATTTTTGCTGTATTTTGGTCATTTGCAGGCCTCGTTCTAGAACGAACTCCTCCTAGAGATTTTTGAACAATGACTCCAAACTTTGGTTTTGTAAACTAAACACATGTCCGATCTTAAATTGCGAAGCTTTTAAGTTTTTACGGTTGTTTGTGACCGTGGCGGCGCGTCAAAATTTGAGGTCGTTTCGAAATCACGCCATGAAAAGAAAAATGGCCATTACTCAGCCATAAATAATCTAATCTGATCCAAATTTGTTGTGCATGATTGTAGTCTGACTTTGAACACATCTGCAGTGGAAAAATCCGGAACAGGTGTAGCGCCACCTGTTGGCAACAGGAAATGACATGTTTTACTTGGAGCATCACTGCTCCAAGTAGGATGAGCAAACACACCTCAAAATGACGTCCACCTGTTGAAAAACCATTGAAGTTTACTCTGATGAAAAACAAATCTTTCAACGCGGGGGTGTGGTCGTGACAGAGCGGCGAAGTTGGGTATCTCGCCTGCACAAATGTTGCTCTCACGTTCACATTCCTTGTCTGATCTCACTGAAATTAAATAGATTTGATGAAACTTCCATTCTGAACCCATGGATATGACAATTTTGGACGAGCTATATATGTTCATAAATGATCATGAAGCATGATCATATAATCAAGCTTCATAGGAAATCAGCCGTTTGTCTCAGGAAGCTGAGATTTCAGAATTAGATGCGTCTTACAAAGCTCCACGTTTGAAAAGCAGCACTATACGTACGAGAAACATTTAACCACCTTAATCACCCTATTGTGCTGAAAGCAAATTTTTGGACATTTTGACTCAAGCAAATATTTTTATCATAACTTCTGTTTAGTTTATCAGCACCAAAATAAAAAATATTTACATTTATAAAATGAACTGGTCAACTCTAGGATTTTATTTTATTCAATCTTACATCCTCAAGCTTTTCATCAGTCTCCCCTGCTGCAGGAGTGGAGTTAGCCCCCCCCCCAACCCCCGGCTGTGTGCTCACATGTAAATTAGCCAGGAGTGGCAGACAGAAAGTAGAACAGTTAGAAAGCCTAGTTCAACACTAAAATACAGCAATTTCCTTTGTTTTGTTTGTCTTTTATACATCCTTAGCACTAATCATTGCTTTTTTATTCATCCAAAATACAATTAACTTTATATTTTATCTTTTTTTTTTTACAAACAAAATATATGAATGTGCTCCAAAACAAAACCCAGTCTCAGTACACTCCTACAGATGTAACATCAGACAGTAAATGTCTCTTTTATGCTTTTTTAATCAATGCTGCAACTTCTTTTCATTTCCTTTCAATACATCCAAAGAAATTAAACTACAACGACAACAAACACAACACATAGCAAATGTCTCTAAGAAGATTGTGTATATACATTATGTACCACCTTTAAACACCAAATAAATAACAAATCTTTCTAATACAATCACAAAAAATGGAACACAAAATGTAAAACCCAAATTAGAAATTGCAATTTTAAAAAGATACATTTTTCAGCAGCTTTTCAAAATCAATCACATATTTTACTCTTCTGTGGATGAAACAAAGAAGTCCAGAGCAATGTAGCCACTTCTCCAAAGTCTCTGTCACCTTCAGTTTTACACAAAGTCTGTGAAAATCCACCATACATTGGTCACATGTATTCAGAGACCTGCTAAAAGTCCACAATTGTAAAAGCTCTTATATAGACAACTGTTTGTTTGCTTGGAGCTCTAAATATAAAAAAATGCTTTTCTATCACCTAGACACAGATGGAGAACCACATCAACTGGATTAGTAACAGGGAAACATGTTTAGGTTTAAACTTACATCAATAGACAACATGAAGCTGTTCATCACATTTTTGACCTAAACATGTAAACACATCCTTGGCTCTGCGGTTAGGAAATGGTACTTGGGAATCTCTTTATACCAGGAGCCAGCCTGAACATTGGAACATCACCACAGTGCCCATCCAGACTGGGACAGCAACGGGGTCCACTTCACAGCCGTGAGGCTGCTGTGTTTAACTCCAGCTGTCCCAGCAAGGGAGACAACTGCAGCAACATCCACTGACCAAGCTGGCAAGCCCTGGCAGAAAAGATCCCCACAAGAAAAACACTGGCTCAGGCAGGCTGGTCAATAAAAAAATATAGTTTTACCAATGTCTTGCAGCTCGCAGATCAAGTGGTTTAGTTTTCCAGTAATGTCAGTCAAGAATACAAGTTCAGATTCACAATGTTCATATTCACCATATTCAGCAGATATCTCCACCAATAGCACCTTAAAAATCCTGTTCTGTTTTGCTTTGCAGCTGAGGTTTTTTATGATTTTCACAATAGGAGTCATTATATGTCCAGAGCCAATCACTTCTGCACATAAGGCCTACTGGTGAAAGAAGCAGCAGTAATGCAGACATTTTGGAAAGTCTGGGTCAGCTTTACAGTGAGTGATGAAACCTGTTTGTCGGTCAATCATAGCAGGAGCCCCGTCTGCAGGTATGGCTACCAGCTTTTCTAATGGTACCTTTTTCTGCACAAAAACTCCTTCACCGTGTTATACATTTCAACTCCTCTTGTAATTGTCTGTTAGGGCAGATGTGTCAGGAGTTCTTCTCTTGTGGAAACCAAAAGCTATGCTGTACTGTTGCCGTCCACAGACTCATCACACTGGACGTTAAACCACCTGCACTTTGTAAGATCCCGGTCCAGCTAATTCGCCAAGTTATCAGACATAGCTGACACTCATCTAGACATTGTAGTGGAAATTGAATGAGTTCTATTGTTCTCATCCTTAGGAACAGTGATAGCAATTATCATCATTGCTTGTTTCTTAATCTGATAAAAACCTTCTTCTACTTGATGAGAAAATGAGCAGGTCTAAACGAGGCTTAGATTTAAGAATTTTTTTCATGCTATATGCAAAAGTCTTTGTCCTTTAAGGCAACAGATTATAGTCCCCCCCCCCCCCCCCCCACAGGCTGCTGTCATATTAACATTAGCTTGGAGCTCCAGAATGGACAAGAAAAAACGACGAGAATGGCTCGAGCAGGGCGTTGCTCACGGGGCGGTCGCTCGTGCCAGGCGGTGGCACGTGCTCGGGCCCGCTAAATGCTACTTGTAGCTTTAATTATTATTATTATTATTATTATTCTACCGGAAGAGTCGCCTTTTTGAGGCCTTTAACATACCCCAAAACTCACCAAATTTGGCACACACATCAGGAGTCGCGAAAAATTTCGTATTTTATAGGAGATTGGCATGGGCGCACAAAAACGGCTCGATAGCGCCACCTACAGTGACTTTTGTCCCGACGCCCCGCATACGCTTTAACGTACAAGCTTGATTTTTACAGGGCATGTTCTTCAGATGGAGACCTACAAAAAAGTCTGAAAGGACCCACCTGTCACTCGCACAGGAAGTCTGATATATTGAGGTCAATATGTCATTTTTGCTTCATTTTGGACATTTGCAGGCCTCGCTCTAGAACGAACTCCTCCTAGAGATTTTGGAGTAATGACTCCAAACTTTGGTTTTGTAAACTACACACATGTCCGATGTTAAATTGCGAAGCTTTTAAGTTTTTACGGATGTTTGTGACCGTGGCGGCGCGTCGAAAATGGAGGTCATTTTGAAAACACGCCATGAAAAGAAAAATGGCCATTACTCAGCCATGCAAAATCCAATCTGATCCAAAATTGATATGCATGATTGTAGTCTGACTTTGACCACATCAGAAGTGGAAAAATCCAGAACAGGTGTAGCGCCACCTGCTGGCAAAAGGAAATGACATGTTTGACTTGGAGCATCACTGCTCCAAGTAGGATGAGCCGACACACCTCAAAATGATGTCAACCTGTTGAAAAGCCATTGAAGTTTACTCTGATAAAAAGCCATAACTTTCAATGCGGGGGTGTGGTCGTGACAGAGCGGCAAAGTTGGGCGTCTCGCCATGCACACAAAAGTTGCTCTCACGTGCACATTCCTTGTCCAATCTCACTGAAATTCAATAGAGGTGATGAGGCTTCCATTCTGAACCCATGGATATGACAATCTTGGACGAGCTCTATAGCGCCACCTAGTTATTGCATTGGGCACATTCTGCCCTGTATTTTCTCTTTGCTTTGTCCGATGTGCATGAAATTAAAACTGGAGATACTCAGAAGGGTCCTCTCTCATCATGTAAAGTTTCATGGGTGTACACCTGACGGTGCCTGCGTAACAGGAAGTGGTCGATTATGTGCACCCAAATAATAGAAATTTATTATAAATCAGCCGTTTGTCTCAGGAAGCTGAGATTTCAGAATTAGATGCCTTTAATAACCTCCAGCTTTGATATGTAACACTATAGGGTCTACGAGAAACTTCATCACTTGATTTTTTTAATGAAATTTTGGACTGAACAAAGATTTTTAGCATAAATTCTGTTTAGGTTATCAGCACCAAGAATTCAACTTTCATAGGCATTTATGTGCTACTGCTTCCTAAAAAAATTCAGAATTATTGAAGTTACAGGTGAACTTTTAGACATCATTTCACCCAAAAAGGTCCGAAAACGTCTTTTTAGGCAAAACTGCAAACACCTATTTTTTTGCATAACTTATCTTTCAAATATCAGCACAAAAAAATTAAAAACGGTAGGGATCTGTGTTTGCTGCCTTCCATATTTTTTTCAGACTTAAAAGTGTAACAGATGATTTATAAAAAATCCTTTTTCATCCAAAAACCTGTGTTAAATCTGTCTAGACTCCAAACAAACATTTTTTTATGGTAACTTATGTTTCAACAATCGACACCAATTTTCACAGACCTATAGCTAAACATGTCCCATAGCTACCTGAATATTTTCATAGATATAAAATGAACTGGTCATTCTAACATCTGGCATTCTAACATCTAACATCTTACATGTCAAAGCCTCTCTCAGCCTGGCTCTGCTGAAGGAGTCGTGTTACAACCCCGCCCCCTCCTGCTGGGACCCCTGCTATGTAAATTAGCAAGCAGTGAACAGAGAGATGAGGAGTAAGAATGACCATTATTCAGGCATGCATAATCCAAAGACAGCCAGTTAAACACTGAAAGACATATTTTTTCGGTATGTCTTTTTCGGTATACATCTTTAGTATTAAAAACTCTCCAAGATGAATGTGCCTGACTCCACCTGCAGGTGGATCACAGACTTCCTGACGGACAGACAGCAGTATGTGAGGCTGGGGAAGCTCGTCTCAGATACTCGGACCACAAGCACCGGATCCCCCCAGGGCTGTGTCCTTTCACCCCTGTTACTCTCCCTGTACACAAACAGCTGCACAGCTGGTCACCTGTCTGTCAAACTCCTGAAGTTTGCTGACGACACCACACTCATCGGCCTCATCTCTGACAGAGATGAGTCGGCCTACAGGAGTGAAATAGCCAGGCTGGTGTCATAGTGCAGCGCTAACAACCTGGAGCTTAATGCTCTGAAGACAGTGGAGATGACAGTGGACTTCAGGAAGGCCCCAGCCCCCCTCCCCCCTGTCATCCTCTGTGACTCCCCGGTGACCTCTGTGGAGTCCTTCTGCTTCCTGGGAACCATCATCAGCCAGGACCTCAAGTGGGAGCAGAACATCAGCTCCATCACTAAGAAGGTCCAGCAGAGGATGTACTTCCTGAGGCAGCTGAAGAAGTTTCACCTCCCTGAAAAGATGCTGGTAGACTTTTACAC
Source organism: Oryzias latipes (assembly GCF_053564925.1). Taxonomy (NCBI): domain Eukaryota; kingdom Metazoa; phylum Chordata; class Actinopteri; order Beloniformes; family Adrianichthyidae; genus Oryzias; species Oryzias latipes. Next base: position 28,709,178 of record NC_136237.1, on the reverse strand, counting down.
CGCCATCATCGAATCCACCCTCACGTCCTCCATCACAGTCTGGTTCGCTGCGGCCACGGCCAAAGACAAGGCCAAGCTGCAACGCGTCATCCACTCAGCAGAGAAGGTGATCGGCTGCCACCTCCCGTCTCTCCAGGAGCTGCACATCTCCAGGACCTGGAGGCGGGCAGCCAGGATTGTAGCCAACCCCTCTCATCCAGGACATAATCTCTTTCGGCCCCTCCCTTCTGGCAAGAGGCTCCGGTCCATCAGGACCAGGACCTCGCGCCACAAGAACAGCTTCTTCCCCACTGCAGCCAGCCTGCTGAACAGAACCCCAACTCCCCCAGGTGACCCCCCCTCCCCCCCCCGCCCACCAAAGGACTGTCGGTGCCACTTACAGGCCCCACCATCCCAGCCCATCTGTGCTCCCACTTTAATTCACCTTACTCTACTGTATATAGTGTGTTGTTGTTGTTAACTTAATTTTTAACTTATTCTTAATTGCACTATACACCAAGTCAAATTCCTTGTTTTGTAAAGTGCGCTCTACTGAACCTGGCAATAAAACTTTTTCTGATTCCTGATTCTGATTCTGATTCTATTAATCATTGTTTTTTATTCATTCAAAATGCAATTAAATCAATAGTTTATCTTTTTTCTTTTCCTTTTTCTTTTTTTTTTATCTCTTATATCCTTTTTTATAATCAATGTTTGAACTTCTTTTCCTTTCTATTGTCATGGTTTCAGTTTGTTGTCTTGTTTTTCGCTTTAGTTCTTGTTCTGTCTTGTTTGGTTCTGTTTCCTGTTTTATTTTGAAAGGTTTCCTGTCTTGTCATGTTTCTTGAGTTTTACTTCCTTTGGTCCCCATCTGCCCTAATCGTGTTCACCTGTGTCTTGTCTGCCCTGTCTGTATATAAGTCTTGTCTCTGCCTTCCTCCTGTGCTGGTCCATTAACTTCTGCTCATGTTGATCACGTCTTCTTGTCTGGCGTCCATGTCCCTTGCCATGCCACAGTAAGTTTTTGTTTTTAGTTTTGTCATCCTGCTCTGCAGTGCTTTTTGTTAGTTAAATAAACCCACTTGCCCTGAACCCGTTTGCCTCCCGTCTCTGCGCCTGGGTCCTACCTGCTCTCGAGCCTCCCCCCCACACGACATCTATACATCCAATGAAATTAAACTACAAATCAACAAACACAACTGATAACAAATGTCTCTAAAAAATAATGTGTATATTTGCAGAACCTTAAAAACACCAAACAAATAACAAATGCTTCCCAATTAAAGCACAAAAAATGGAACACAAAATGTAAAACCCAAGTTAGAAATTGCAATTTGAAAAAGATACTTTTTTCAGCAGCTTTTCAAAATCAATCACCAATTCTACTCTTCTGTGGATGAAACAAAGAACTCCAGAACAATGAAGCCATTTCTCTAAGTCTCTCTCACCTTCAGTTTTAAACAAGGTCTGTGAAAATCCACCATACATTGGTCACATGAACTCAGAGACCTGCTAAAAGTGCACAATTGTAAAAGCTCTTTTATATAGACAACTGTTTGTTTGCTTAGAGCTCTAAATATAAAAAAATGCTTTTCTATCACCTAGACACAGATGGAGAACCATATCAACTGGATTAATAACAGGGTGGCATGTTTAGACAACATGAAGCTGTCCATCACATTTTTGACCTAAACATGTAAACACATCCTTGGCTCTGCGGTTAGGAAATGGTATTTGGGAATCTCTTTATACCAGGAGCCAGCCTGGCCATTGGAACATCGCCACAGTGCCCATCCAGACTGGGACAGCAACGGGGTCCACTTCAGAGCCGTGAGCTGCTGTGTTTAACTCCAGCTGTCCCAGCAAGGTAGACAACTGCAGCAACATCCACTGACCAAGCTGACAAGCCCTGGCAGAAAAGATCCCCACAAGAAAAACACTGGCTCAGGCAGGCTGGTCAAAAAAAAATAGTTTTGCCATTGTCTTGCAGCTCGCAGATCAAGTGGTTTAGTTTTCCAGTAATGTCAGTCAAGAATGCAAGTTCAGATTCACAATGTTCATATTCACCATATTCAACAGACATCTCCTCCAATAGCACCTTAAAAATCCTGTGCTGTTTTGCTTTGCAGCTGAGGTTGTTTACGATTTTCAGAATAAGAGTCATTATATGTCCAGAGCCAATCACTTCTGCACATAAGGCCTGCTGGTGAATGACGCAGCAGTAATGCAGACATTTTGGAAAGTCTGGGTCAGCTTTACAGTGAGTGATGAAACCTGTTTGTCTATTGATCATAGCAGGAGTCCCATCTGCAGTCACTGCTACCAGCTTTTCTAATTGTACCTTTTTCTGCACAAAAACTCCTTCACCGTGTTATACATTTCAACTCCTCTTGTAGTTGTCTGTTAGGGCAGATGTGTCAGGAGTTCTTCTCTTGTGGAAACCAAAAGCTATCCTGTACTGTTGCCGTCCACAGACTCATCACACTGGACGTTAACCACCTGCACTTTGCAAGATCCCGGTCCAGCTAATTGGCCAAGTTATCAGACATAGCTGACACTCATCTAGACATTGTAGTGGAAATTGAATGAGTTCTATTGTTCCCATCCTTAGGGACAGTGATAGCAATTATCATCATTGCTTGAATTTTTTTCATGCTATATGCAAAAGTCTTTGTCCCTTAAGGCAACAGATTACAGCCCCCCCCCCCCCCCCCCCCCCCAGGCTGCTGTCGTGTTAACAATAGCTTGGAGCTCCAGAATGGACAAGAAAAAACGACGAGAATGGCTCGAGCAGGGCGTTGCTCACGGGGCGGTCGCTCGTGCCATGCGGTCGCACGTGCTCGGGCCCGCTAAATGCTACTTGTAGCTTTAATTATTATTATTTTTCTTCCGCCGGAAGAATCGCATTTTTGAGGCCTTTAACATACCCCAAAACTCACCAAATTTGGCACACACATCAGGAGTCGCGAAAAATTTCGTATTTTATTGGAAATTGGCATGGGTGCGCAAAAAAGGCTCCACAGCGCCACCTACACTGACTTTTGTCCCGACGCCCCGCATATGCTTTAACGTACAAGCTTGATTTTTTCAGGGCATGTTCTTCAGATGGAGACCTACAAAAAAGTCTGAAAGGACCCACCTGTCAGTCGCACAGGAAGTCTGCTATATTGAGGTCAATATGTCATTTTTGCTCTATTTTGGACATTTGCAGGCCTCCTTCTAGAACGAACTCCTCCTAGAGATTTGTGAGTAATGACTCCAAACTTTGGTTTTGTAAACTAAACACATGTCCAATGTTAAATTGCGAAGCTTTTAAGTTTTTACGGTTGTTTGTGACCGTGGCGGCGCGTAGAAATTCGACGTTGTTTCGAAAACACGCCATGAAAAGAAAAATGGCCATAACTCAGCCATGCATAATCCAATCTGATCCAAAATTGATATGCATGATTGTAGTCTGACTCTGAACACATCTGCAGTGAAAAAATCCGGAAAAAGTGTAGCGCCACCTGCTGGCAAGATGAAATGACATGTTTTACTTGGAGCATCACTGCTCCAAGTAGGATGAGCCGACACACCTGAAAATGACATCCACCTGTTGAAAAGCCATTGAAGTTTACTCTGACAAAAAACCATAACTTTCAATGCGGGGGTGTGGTCGTGACAGAGCGGCAAAGTTGGGCATCTCGCCATGCACACAAAAGTTGCTCTCACGTGCACATTCCTTGTCCAATCTCACTGAAATTCAATGGATATGATGAAGCTTCTATTCTGAACCCATGGATATGACAATCTTGGACGAGCTCTATAGCGCCACCTAGTTATTGCATTGGGCACATTCTGCCCTGTATTTTCTCTTTGCTTTGTCCGATGTGCATGAAATTAAAACTGGAGATACTCAGAAGGGTCCTCTCTCATCATGTAAAGTTTCATGGGTGTACACCTGACGGTGCCTGCGTAACAGGAAGTGGTCGATTATGTGCACCCAAATAATAGAAATTTATTATAAATCAGCCGTTTGTCTCAGGAAGCTGAGATTTCAGAATTAGATGCCTTTAATAACCTCCAGCTTTGATATGTAACACTATAGGGTCTACGAGAAACTTCATCACTTGATTTTTTTAATGAAATTTTGGACTGAACAAAGATTTTTAGCATAAATTCTGTTTAGGTTATCAGCACCAAGAATTCAACTTTCATAGGCATTTATGTGCTACTGCTTCCTAAAAAAATTCAGAATTATTGAAGTTACAGGTGAACTTTTAGACATCATTTCATCCAAAAAGGTCCGAAAACGTCTTTTTAGGCAAAACTGCAAACACCTATTTTTTTGCATAACTTATCTTTCAAATATCAGCACAAAAAAATTAAAAACGGTAGGGATCTGTGTTTGCTGCCTTCCATATTTTTTTCAGACTTAAAAGTGTAACAGATGATTTATAAAAAATCCTTTTTCATCCAAAAACCTGTGTTAAATCTGTCTAGACTCCAAACAAACATTTTTTTATGGTAACTTATGTTTCAACAATCGACACCAATTTTCATAGACCTATAGCTAAACATGTCCCATAGCTACCTGAATATTTTCATAGATATAAAATGAACTGGTCATTCTAACATCTGGCATTCTAACATCTAACATCTTACATGTCAAAGCCTCTCTCAGCCTGGCTCTGCTGAAGGAGTCGTGTTACAACCCCGCCCCCTCCTGCTGGGACCCCTGCTATGTAAATTAGCAAGCAGTGAACAGAGAGATGAGGAGTAAGAATGACCATTATTCAGGCATGCATAATCCAAAGACAGCCAGTTAAACACTGAAAGACATATTTTTTCGGTATGTCTTTCATACATCTTTAGTATTAAAAACTCTCCAAGATGAATGTGCCTGACTCCACCTGCAGGTGGATCACAGACTTCCTGACGGACAGACAGCAGTATGTGAGGCTGGGGAAGCTCGTCTCAGATACTCGGACCACAAGCACCGGATCCCCCCAGGGCTGTGTCCTTTCACCCCTGTTACTCTCCCTGTACACAAACAGCTGCACAGCTGGTCACCTGTCTGTCAAACTCCTGAAGTTTGCTGACGACACCACACTCATCGGCCTCATCTCTGACAGAGATGAGTCGGCCTACAGGAGTGAAATAGCCAGGCTGGTGTCATAGTGCAGCGCTAACAACCTGGAGCTTAATGCTCTGAAGACAGTGGAGATGACAGTGGACTTCAGGAAGGCCCCAGCCCCCCTCCCCCCTGTCATCCTCTGTGACTCCCCGGTGACCTCTGTGGAGTCCTTCTGCTTCCTGGGAACCATCATCAGCCAGGACCTCAAGTGGGAGCAGAACATCAGCTCCATCACTAAGAAGGTCCAGCAGAGGATGTACTTCCTGAGGCAGCTGAAGAAGTTTCACCTCCCTGAAAAGATGCTGGTAGACTTTTACACCGCCATCATCGAATCCACCCTCACGTCCTCCATCACAGTCTGGTTCGCTGCGGCCACGGCCAGAGACAAGGCCAAGCTGCAACGCGTCATCCACTCAGCAGAGAAGGTGATCGGCTGCCACCTCCCGTCTCTCCAGGAGCTGCACATCTCCAGGACCTGGAGGCGGGCAGCCAGGATTGTAGCCAACCCCTCTCATCCAGGACATAATCTCTTTCGGCCCCTCCCTTCTGGCAAGAGGCTCCGGTCCATCAGGACCAGGACCTCGCGCCACAAGAACAGCTTCTTCCCCACTGCAGCCAGCCTGCTGAACAGAACCCCAACTCCCCCAGGTGACCCCCCCTCCCCCCCCGCCCACCAAAGGACTGTCGGTGCCACTTACAGGCCCCACCATCCCAGTCCATCTGTGCTCCCACTTTAATTCACCTTACTCTACTGTATATAGTGTGTTGTTGTTGTTAACTTAATTTTTAACTTATTCTTAATTGCACTATACACCAAGTCAAATTCCTCGTTTTGTACAGTGCGCTCTACTGAACCTGGCAATAAAACTTTTTCTGATTCCTGATTCTGATTCTGATTCTATTAATCATTGTTTTTTATTCATTCAAAATGCAATTAAATCAATAGTTTATCTTTTTTCTTTTCCTTTTTCTTTTTTTTTATCTCTTATATCCTTTTTTATAATCAATGTTTGAACTTCTTTTCCTTTCTATTGTCATGGTTTCAGTTTGTTGTCTTTTTTTTCGCTTTAGTTCTTGTTCTGTCTTGTTTGGTTCTGTTTCCTGTTTTATTTTGAAAGGTTTCCTGTCTTGTCATGTTTCTTGAGTTTTACTTCCTTTGGTCCCCATCTGCCCTAATCGTGTTCACCTGTGTCTTGTCTGCCCTGTCTGTATATAAGTCTTGTCTCTGCCTTCCTCCTGTGCTGGTCCATTAACTTCTGCTCATGTTGATCACGTCTTCTTGTCTGGCGTCCATGTCCCTTGCCATGCCACAGTAAGTTTTTGTTTTTAGTTTTGTCATCCTGCTCTGCAGCGCTTTTTGTTAGTTAAATAAACCCACTTGCCCTGAACCCGTTTGCCTCCCGTCTCTGCGCCTGGGTCCTACCTGCTCTCGAGCCTCCCCCCCACACGACATCTATACATCCAATGAAATTAAACTACAAATCAACAAACACAACTGATAACAAATGTCTCTAAAAAATGATGTGTATATTTGCAGAACCTTAAAAACACCAAACAAATAACAAATGCTTCCCAATTAAAGCACAAAAAATGGAACACAAAATGTAAAACCCAAGTTAGAAATTGCAATTTGAAAAAGATACTTTTTTCAGCAGCTTTTCAAAATCAATCACCAATTCTACTCTTCTGTGGATGAAACAAAGAACTCCAGAACAATGAAGCCATTTCTCTAAGTCTCTCTCACCTTCAGTTTTAAACAAGGTCTGTGAAAATCCACCATACATTGGTCACATGAACTCAGAGACCTGCTAAAAGTGCACAATTGTAAAAGCTCTTTTATATAGACAACTGTTTGTTTGCTTAGAGCTCTAAATATAAAAAAATTGCTTTTCTATCACCTAGACACAGATGGAGAACCATATCAACTGGATTAATAACAGGGTGGCATGTTTAGACAACATGAAGCTGTCCATCACATTTTTGACCTAAACATGTAAACACATCCTTGGCTCTGCGGTTAGGAAATGGTATTTGGGAATCTCTTTATACCAGGAGCCAGCCTGGCCATTGGAACATCGCCACAGTGCCCATCCAGACTGGGACAGCAACGGGGTCCACTTCAGAGCCGTGAGCTGCTGTGTTTAACTCCAGCTGTCCCAGCAAGGTAGACAACTGCAGCAACATCCACTGACCAAGCTGACAAGCCCTGGCAGAAAAGATCCCCACAAGAAAAACACTGGCTCAGGCAGGCTGGTCAAAAAAAAATAGTTTTGCCATTGTCTTGCAGCTCGCAGATCAAGTGGTTTAGTTTTCCAGTAATGTCAGTCAAGAATGCAAGTTCAGATTCACAATGTTCATATTCACCATATTCAACAGACATCTCCTCCAATAGCACCTTAAAAATCCTGTGCTGTTTTGCTTTGCAGCTGAGGTTGTTTACGATTTTCAGAGTCATTATATGTCCAGAGCCAATCACTTCTGCACATAAGGCCTGCTGGTGAATGACGCAGCAGTAATGCAGACATTTTGGAAAGTCTGGGTCAGCTTTACAGTGAGTGATGAAACCTGTTTGTCTATTGATCATAGCAGGAGTCCCATCTGCAGTCACTGCTACCAGCTTTTCTAATTGTACCTTTTTCTGCACAAAAACTCCTTCACCGTGTTATACATTTCAACTCCTCTTGTAGTTGTCTGTTAGGGCAGATGTGTCAGGAGTTCTTCTCTTGTGGAAACCAAAAGCTATGCTGTACTGTTGCCGTCCACAGACTCATCACACTGGACGTTAACCACCTGCACTTTGCAAGATCCCGGTCCAGCTAATTGGCCAAGTTATCAGACATAGCTGACACTCATCTAGACATTGTAGTGGAAATTGAATGAGTTCTATTGTTCCCATCCTTAGGGACAGTGATAGCAATTATCATCATTGCTTGAATTTTTTTCATGCTATATGCAAAAGTCTTTGTCCCTTAAGGCAACAGATTACAGCCCCCCCCCCCCCCCCCCCCCCCCCCCCCCCCAGGCTGCTGTCGTGTTAACAATAGCTTGGAGCTCCAGAATGGACAAGAAAAAACGACGAGAATGGCTCGAGCAGGGCGTTGCTCACGGGGCGGTCGCTCGTGCCATGCGGTCGCACGTGCTCGGGCCCGCTAAATGCTACTTGTAGCTTTAATTATTATTATTATTTTTCTTCTGCCGGAAGAATCGCATTTTTGAGGCCTTTAACATACCCCAAAACTCACCAAATTTGGCACACACATCAGGGGTCGCGAAAAATTTCGTATTTTATGAGAAATTGGCATGGGTGCGCAAAAATGGCTCGACAGCGCCACCTACACTGACTTTTGTCCCGACGCCCCGCATACGCTTTAACGTACAAGCTTGATTTTTTCAGGGCATGTTCATCAGATGGAAACCTACAAAAAAGTCTGTAGGTACCAAGCTGTCAGTCGCACAGGAAGTCTGCTATATTGATGTCAATATGTCATTTTTGCTCTATTTTGGACATTTGCAGGCCTCCTTCTAGAACGAACTCCTCCTAGAGATTTGTGAATAATGACTCCAAACTTTGGTTTTGTAAACTAGACACATGTCCGATGTTAAATTGCAAAGCTTTTAAGTTTTTACAGAAGTTTGTGACCGTGGCGGCGCGTAGAAATTCGACGTTGTTTCGAAAACACGCCATGAAAAGAAAAATGGCCATTACTCAGCCATGCATAATCCAATCTGATCAAAAATTGATATGCATGATTGTAGTCTGACTCTGAACACATCTGCAGTGAAAGAATCTGGAAAAAGTGTAGCGCCACCTGCTGGCAAGAGGAAATGACATGTTTGACTTGGAGCATCACTGCTCCGAGTAGGATGAGCCGACACACCTGAAAATGACGTCCACCTGTTGAAAAGCCATTGAAGTTTACTCTGACAAAAAACCATAACTTTCAATGCGGGGGTGTGGTCGTGACAGAGCGGCAAAGTTGGGCATCTCGCTATGCACACAAAAGTTGCTCTCACGTGCACATTCCTTGTCCAATCTCACTGAAATTCAATGGATATGATGAAGCTTCTATTCTGAACCCATGGATATGACAATCTTGGACGAGCTCTATAGCGCCACCTAGTTATTGCATTGGGCACATTCTGCCCTGTATTTTCTCTTTGCTTTGTCCGATGTGCATGAAATTAAAACTGGAGATACTCAGAAGGGTCCTCTCTCATCATGTAAAGTTTCATGGGTGTACACCTGACGGTGCCTGCGTAACAGGAAGTGGTCGATTATGTGCACCCAAATAATAGAAATTTATTATAAATCAGCCGTTTGTCTCAGGAAGCTGAGATTTCAGAATTAGATGCCTTTAATAACCTCCAGCTTTGATATGTAACACTATAGGGTCTACGAGAAACTTCATCACTTGATTTTTTTAATGAAATTTTGGACTGAACAAAGATTTTTAGCATAAATTCTGTTTAGGTTATCAGCACCAAGAATTCAACTTTCATAGGCATTTATGTGCTACTGCTTCCTAAAAAAATTCAGAATGATTGAAGTTACAGGTGACATCTTAGAGAGCATTACATCCAAAAAGGTCCGAAAACGTCTTTTTAGGCAAAACTGCAAACACCTATTTTTTTGCATAACTTATCTTTCAAATATCAGCACAAAAAAATTAAAAACGGTAGGGATCTGTGTTTGCTGCCTTCCATATTTTTTTCAGACTTAAAAGTGTAACAGATGATTTATAAAAAATCCTTTTCATCCAAAAACCTGTGTTAAATCTGTCTAGACTCCAAACAAACATTTTTTTATGGTAACTTATGTTTCAACAATCGACACCAATTTTCACAGACCTAAAGCTGAACATGTCCCATAGCTACCTGTATATTTATATAGATATAAAATGAACTGGTCATTCTAACATCTGGCATTCTAACATCTAACATCTTACATGTCAAAGCCTCTCTCAGCCTGGCTCTGCTGAAGGAGTCGTGTTACAACCCCGCCCCCTCCTGCTGGGACCCCTGCTATGTAAATTAGCAAGCAGTGAACAGAGAGATGAGGAGTAAGAATGGTCATTACTCAGGCATGCATAATCCAAAGACAGCCAGTTAAACACTGAAAGACATATTTTTTCGGTATGTCTTTCATACATCTTTAGTATTAAAAACTCTCCAAGATGAATGTGCCTGACTCCACCTGCAGGTGGATCACAGACTTCCTGACGGACAGACAGCAGTATGTGAGGCTGGGGAAGCTCGTCTCAGATACTCGGACCACAAGCACCGGATCCCCCCAGGGCTGTGTCCTTTCACCCCTGTTACTCTCCCTGTACACAAACAGCTGCACAGCTGGTCACCTGTCTGTCAAACTCCTGAAGTTTGCTGACGACACCACACTCATCGGCCTCATCTCTGACGGAGATGAGTCGGCCTACAGGAGTGAAATAGCCAGGCTGGTGTCATAGTGCAGCGCTAACAACCTGGAGCTTAATGCTCTGAAGACAGTGGAGATGACAGTGGACTTCAGGAAGGCCCCAGCCCCCCTCCCCCCTGTCATCCTCTGTGACTCCCCGGTGACCTCTGTGGAGTCCTTCTGCTTCCTGGGAACCATCATCAGCCAGGACCTCAAGTGGGAGCAGAACATCAGCTCCATCACTAAGAAGGTCCAGCAGAGGATGTACTTCCTGAGGCAGCTGAAGAAGTTTCACCTCCCTGAAAAGATGCTGGTAGACTTTTACACCGCCATCATCGAATCCACCCTCACGTCCTCCATCACAGTCTGGTTCGCTGCGGCCACGGCCAGAGACAAGGCCAAGCTGCAACGCGTCATCCACTCAACAGAGAAGGTGATCGGCTGCCACCTCCCGTCTCTCCAGGAGCTGCACATCTCCAGGACCTGGAGGCGGGCAGCCAGGATTGTAGCCAACCCCTCTCATCCAGGACATAATCTCTTTCGGCCCCTCCCTTCTGGCAAGAGGCTCCGGTCCATCAGGACCTCGCGCCACAAGAACAGCTTCTTCCCCACTGCAGTCAGCCTGCTGAACAGTACCCCAACTCCCCCAGGTGACCCCCCCTCCCCCCCCCGCCCACCAAAGGACTGTCGGTGCCACTTACAGGCCCCACCATCCCAGCCCATCTGTGCTCCCACTTTAATTCACCTTACTCTACTGTATATAGTGTGTTGTTGTTGTTAACTTAATTTTTAACTTATTCTTAATTGCACTATACACCAAGTCAAATTCCTCGTTTTGTAAAGTGCGCTCTACTGAACCTGGCAATAAAACTTTTTCTGATTTCTGATTCTGATTCTGATTCTATTAATCATTGTTTTTTATTCATTCAAAATGCAATTAAATCAATATTTTATCTTTTTTCTTTTCCTTTTTCTTTTTTTTTATCTCTTATATCCTTTTTTATAATCAATGTTTGAACTTCTTTTCCTTTCTATTGTCATGGTTTCAGTTTGTTGTCTTTTTTTTCGCTTTAGTTCTTGTTCTGTCTTGTTTGGTTCTGTTTCCTGTTTTATTTTGAAAGGTTTCCTGTCTTGTCATGTTTCTTGAGTTTTACTTCCTTTGGTCCCCATCTGCCCTAATCGTGTTCACCTGTGTCTTGTCTGCCCTGTCTGTATATAAGTCTTGTCTCTGCCTTCCTCCTGTGCTGGTCCATTAACTTCTGCTCATGTTGATCACGTCTTCTTGTCTGGCGTCCATGTCCCTTGCCAAGCCACAGTAAGTTTTTGTTTTTAGTTTTGTCATCCTGCTCTGCAGCGCTTTTTGTTAGTTAAATAAACCCACTTGCCCTGAACCCGTTTGCCTCCCGTCTCTGCGCCTGGGTCCTACCTGCTGTCGAGCCTCCCCCCCACACGACATCTATACATCCAATGAAATTAAACTACAAATCAACAAACACAACTGATAACAAATGTCTCTAAAAAATGATGTGTATATTTGCAGAACCTTAAAAACACCAAACAAATAACAAATGCTTCCCAATTAAAGCACAAAAAATGGAACACAAAATGTAAAACCCAAGTTAGAAATTGCAATTTGAAAAAGATACTTTTTTCAGCAGCTTTTCAAAATCAATCACCAATTCTACTCTTCTGTGGATGAAACAAAGAACTCCAGAACAATGAAGCCATTTCTCTAAGTCTCTCTCACCTTCAGTTTTAAACAAGGTCTGTGAAAATCCACCATACATTGGTCACATGAACTCAGAGACCTGCTAAAAGTGCACAATTGTAAAAGCTCTTTTATATAGACAACTGTTTGTTTGCTTAGAGCTCTAAATATAAAAAAAAATGCTTTTCTATCACCTAGACACAGATGGAGAACCATATCAACTGGATTAATAACAGGGTGGCATGTTTAGACAACATGAAGCTGTCCATCACATTTTTGACCTAAACATGTAAACACATCCTTGGCTCTGCGGTTAGGAAATGGTATTTGGGAATCTCTTTATACCAGGAGCCAGCCTGGCCATTGGAACATCGCCACAGTGCCCATCCAGACTGGGACAGCAACGGGGTCCACTTCAGAGCCGTGAGCTGCTGTGTTTAACTCCAGCTGTCCCAGCAAGGTAGACAACTGCAGCAACATCCACTGACCAAGCTGACAAGCCCTGGCAGAAAAGATCCCCACAAGAAAAACACTGGCTCAGGCAGGCTGGTCAAAAAAAAATAGTTTTGCCATTGTCTTGCAGCTCGCAGATCAAGTGGTTTAGTTTTCCAGTAATGTCAGTCAAGAATGCAAGTTCAGATTCACAATGTTCATATTCACCATATTCAACAGACATCTCCTCCAATAGCACCTTAAAAATCCTGTGCTGTTTAGCTTTGCAGCTGAGGTTGTTTACGATTTTCAGAATAAGAGTCATTATATGTCCAGAGCCAATCACTTCTGCACATAAGGCCTGCTGGTGAATGACGCAGCAGTAATGCAGACATTTTGGAAAGTCTGGTTCAGCTTTACAGTGAGTGATGAAACCTGTTTGTCTATTGATCATAGCAGGAGTCCCATCTGCAGTCACTGCTACCAGCTTTTCTAATTGTACCTTTTTCTGCACAAAAACTCCTTCACCGTGTTATACATTTCAACTCCTCTTGTAATTGTCTGTTAGGGCAGATGTGTCAGGAGTTCTTCTCTTGTGGAAACCAAAAGCTATGCTGTACTGTTGCCGTCCACAGACTCATCACACTGGACGTTAACCACCTGCACTTTGCAAGATCCCGGTCCAGCTAATTGGCCAAGTTATCAGACATAGCTGACACTCATCTAGACATTGTAGTGGAAATTGAATGAGTTCTATTGTTCTCATCCTTAGGGACAGTGATAGCAATTATCATCATTGCTTGAATTTTTTTCATGCTATATGCAAAAGTCTTTGTCCCTTAAGGCAACAGATTACAGCCCCCCCCCCCCCCCCCCCCCCCCCCCCAGGCTGCTGTCGTATTAACAATAGCTTGGAGCTCCAGAATGGACAAGAAAAAACGACGAGAATGGCTCGAGCAGGGTGTTGCTCACGGGGCGGTCGCTCGTGCCATGCGGTCGCACGTGCTCGGGCCCGCTAAATGCTACTTGTAGCTTTAATTATTATTATTATTATTATTCTTCCGACTTTTCCGTCGCCTTTTTGAGGCCTTTAACATACCCCAAAACTCACCAAATTTTGTATACACATCAGGAGTCGCGAAAAATTTCATATTTTATAGGAGAACGGCATAGGTAAACAAAAATGGCTCGATAGCGCCACCTGCAAAATTTGTTTTCGCGAGCACCTCCATATGCTTTATAGTACAAACCTGATTTTAACAGGGCATGTTCATCGGATAGAAACCTACAAAAAAGTCTCTTGGGACCAAGCTGTCAGTCGCACAGGAAGTCTGATATTTTGATGACAATATGTCATTTTTGCTGTATTTTGGTCATTCGCAGGCCTCGCTCTAGAACGAACTCCTCCTAGAGATTTGAGAGTAATGACTCCAAACTTTGGTTTTGTAAACTATACACATGTCCGATGTTAAATTGCAAAGCTTTTAAGTTTTTATGGATGTTTGTGACCATGGCGGCGCGTCAAAATTGGAGGTCGTTTCGAAAACACGCCATGAAAAGAAAAATGGCCATTACTCAGCCATGCATAATCCAATCTGATCCAAAATTGATGTGCATGATTGTAGTCTGACTCTGAACACATCTGCAGTGAAAAAACCTGGAAAAAGTGTAGCGCCACCTGCTGGCAAGAGGAAATGACATGTTTTACTTGGAGCATCACTACTCCGAGTAGGATGAGCCGACACACCTGAAAATGACGTCCACCTGTTGAAAAGCCATTGAAGTTTACTCTGACAAAAAACCATAACTTTCAATGCGGGGGTGTGGTCGTGACAGAGCGGCAAAGTTGGGCATCTCGCTATGCACACAAAAGTTGCTCTCACGTGCACATTCCTTGTCCAATCTCACTGAAATTCAATGGATATGATGAAGCTTCTATTCTGAACCCATGGATATGACAATCTTGGACGAGCTCTATAGCGCCACCTAGTTATTGCATTGGGCACATTCTGCCCTGTATTTTCTCTTTGCTTTGTCCGATGTGCATGAAATTAAAACTGGAGATACTCAGAAGGGTCCTCTCTCATCATGTAAAGTTTCATGGGTGTACACCTGACGGTGCCTGCGTAACAGGAAGTGGTCGATTATGTGCACCCAAATAATAGAAATTTATTATAAATCAGCCGTTTGTCTCAGGAAGCTGAGATTTCAGAATTAGATGCCTTTAATAACCTCCAGCTTTGATATGTAACACTATAGGGTCTACGAGAAACTTCATCACTTGATTTTTTTAATGAAATTTTGGACTGAACAAAGATTTTTAGCATAAATTCTGTTTAGGTTATCAGCACCAAGAATTCAACTTTCATAGGCATTTATGTGCTACTGCTTCCTAAAAAAATTCAGAATGATTGAAGTTACAGGTGAACTTTTAGAGAACATTTCATCCAAAAAGGTCCGAAAACGTCTTTTTAGGCAAAACTACAAACACCTATTTTTTTTCATAACTTAATCATCATATATCAACACCATTTATTTTTTTAAATGTAGGGATCTGTGTTTGCTGCCTTCCATATTTTTTTCAGAAGTCCAGGTGAAACAGATGATTTTAAAAAAATCCTGATTCATCCCAAAACCTGTGCTTTTTCCGTCTGGACTCCAAACAAGTGTGTTTTAAAATTACTTATGCTTCAAATATCCACACCAAGTTTAACACGCATATAGTTGAACATGTCTAAATGCTTCTTGGATATTCTTTACAGATATAAAATGAACTGGTCAACTGTAGGATGTCATTTCCTCTTACATGGTTCAGTCTTTTTCTCATGCTGCAGCCTGCTCCTCAATCTTTCCTGTTGCTGGAGTCAAATTTCACCCCCCCCCCCCCCCCCCACACACACACACACCAGCTGCCTGTTTATATGCTAACTAACCCAGAAGTGAGGTGACAATAGTTTAGACACAAGAGGGAGGGCAGACTGCTTTTTCATTTGTTTTGTATGTCTTTCATAGATTTTTATGAATAATCATTGCTTTTCTAGTCATGTAAAATGCAAATAACTTAATATTTTATCTTTTTTTTTTTACAAACAAAACATATGAATGTGCTCCAAAACAAAACCCAACTCTCAGTACAGTTCTACAGATGTAACATAAGACTTAGACAGTAAATGTCTCTTTTATCCTTTTTTAATCAATGCTGCAACTTCTTTTCCTTAATATAAATCCAATGAAATTAAACTACAAAACCAAAAAACACAACCTATAGCAAATTTCTCTAAATAAATTATGTGTATATACAATATGTAGCACTTTTAAACAAAATAATAACAAATCCTTCCAATACAAGCACAGAAAAATGGAACACAAAATTTAAAACCCAAATTTGAAATGGCAATTTTAAAAAGATAATTTTTTCAGCCTGCTAAAAGTGCACAATTGTAAAAGCTCTTTTATATAGACAACTGTTTGGTTGCTTAGAGCTCTAAATATAAAAACAATGCCTTTATGGACGTGGCACGGATGGCACGGATGTTCAGCAGGGTAAACCCCAGGAAAGCGGCGGGACCTGATGGAGTTCCCGGAAAGGTTCTGCGGGCCTGCGCCGATCAACTCTCCCAGGTCTTCACAAAAATCTTCAACCTGTCGCTAGCTCAGGCTTTCATCCCTGCTTGCCTGAAGTCATCCACTATCATCCCGATACCCAAAAAGTCCTCATCCACAGCCTTCCTCACGGACTTCCGCCCAGTTGCACTCACTGCTGTAATCACAAAGTGTCTGGAGCGGCTGCTCCTGGGACACATCAAAGACTCCCTCCCTCCAATCTTCGTCCCCCACCAGTTTGCAGAACAGAACAGATCCACCCCCACTCTACATCGATGGAAACTGTGTGGAGAGGGTCCACAGCTTCACCCTCCTGGGCACCACCATCTCTGCTGACCTCACATGGTCTAACAACACCATGACTGTCATCAGGAAGGCCCAGCAACGCCTGCACTTCCTGAGAAAACTTAGGAGGAACGACGTCAGCCAGGAGCTGCTGGTAACGTTCTACCGCTCAACCATTGAGAGCATTCTGTCCTATGGCATCACAGTGTGGTTTTCCCACTGCACTGAAGCAGAACGGCAGAGTCTCCAGAGAGTGGTAAAGACAGCGCAGAGGATCATCGGCTGCCCCCTCCCCTCACTGAAGGACATTTACCAGTCTCGCTGCATCAGCAGAGTGACTAGCATCACCACTAACTCCACCCATTCTGCTTTCCCTCTGTTTGAACTGCTGCCCTCTGGAAGGAGGTACAGGTCCATCAGAACCAGGACAAACAGACTAAGAAACAGCTTTTTTCCATAGGCAATTATCATACGGAATGCACATACGTCCACCAACCACACCTCACTCTAATTTTACTACAATGCGTGCAATATCCTGACTGTCTAACCGGGTCACTGTGCAATAACTTGATATTTATTAAGCTGTGCTCACAGCAACTCATGTAATTCCTTTCTATTTTATTCACAAATATTTAATATTTAACAGTTTCTGTCCATATTGTTCATTTTTTGTTAAGAGTTGTAAATACAGTATTTCTTTTTCTATTCTATTTTTATTTTTATTTTATGTAACTCCTTCACTCCAAGGCTGCTGCAATTTCATTGTATCCCCATGTACAATGACAATAAACGATTCTGATTCTGATTATATCACTTAGACACAGATGGAGAACCATATCAACTGGATTGGTAACAGCAACAACCACCGACCAAGCCGGCAAGCCCTGGCAGAAAAGATCCCCACAAGAAACACTGCAGGCTGTTCCATAAAAAATATAGTTTTACCATTGCCTTGCAGATCACAGTTGAAGTGGTTTAGTTTTCCTAAAAAAATTCAGAATGATTGAAGTTACAGGTGAACTTTTAGACAACATTTGATCCAAAAAGGTCCGAAAACGTCTTTTTAGGCAAAACTGCAAACACCTATTTTTTTGCATAACTTATCTTTCAAATATCAGCACAAACAAATTAAAAACGGTAGAGATCTGTGTTTGCTGCCTTCCATATTTTTTTCAGACTTAAAAGTGTAACAGATGATTTATAAAAAATCCTTTTTCATCCAAAAACCTGTGTTAAATCTGTCTAGACTCCAAACAAACATTTTTTTATGGTAACTTATGTTTCAACAATCGACACCAATTTTCACACACCTATAGCTGAACATGTCCCATAGCTCCCTGAATATTTTCATAGATATACAATGAACTGGTCATTCTAACATCTAGCATTCTAACATCTAACATCTTACATGTCAAAGCCTCTCTCAGCCTGGCTCTGCTGAAGGAGTCGTGTTACAACCCCGCCCCCTCCTGCTGGGACCCCTGCTATGTAAATTAGCAAGCAGTGAACAGAGAGATGAGGAGTAAGAATGGCCATTACTCAGGCATGCATAATCCAAAGACAGCCAGTTAAACACTGAAAGACATATTTTTCGGTATGTCTTTCATACATCTTTAGTATTAAAAACTCTCCAAGATGAATGTGCCTGACTCCACCTGCAGGTGGATCACAGACTTCCTGACGGACAGACAGCAGTATGTGAGGCTGGGGAAGCTCGTCTCAGATACTCGGACCACAAGCACCGGATCCCCCCAGGGCTGTGTCCTTTCACCCCTGTTACTCTCCCTGTACACAAACAGCTGCACAGCTGGTCACCTGTCTGTCAAACTCCTGAAGTTTGCTGACGACACCACACTCATCGGCCTCATCTCTGACGGAGATGAGTTGGCCTACAGGAGTGAAATAGCCAGGCTGGTGTCATAGTGCAGCGCTAACAACCTGGAGCTTAATGCTCTGAAGACAGTGGAGATGACAGTGGACTTCAGGAAGGCCCCAGCCCCCCTCCCCCCTGTCATCCTCTGTGACTCCCCGGTGACCTCTGTGGAGTCCTTCTGCTTCCTGGGAACCATCATCAGCCAGGACCTCAAGTGGGAGCAGAACATCAGCTCCATCACTAAGAAGGTCCAGCAGAGGATGTACTTCCTGAGGCAGCTGAAGAAGTTTCACCTCCCTGAAAAGATGCTGGTAGACTTCTACGATGCCATCATCGAATCCACCCTCACGTCCTCCATCACAGTCTGGTTCGCTGCGGCCACGGCCAGAGACAAGGCCAAGCTGCAACGCGTCATCCACTCAGCAGAGAAGGTGATCGGCTGCCACCTCCCGTCTCTCCAGGAGCTGCACATCTCCAGGACCTGGAGGCGGGCAGCCAGGATTGTAGCCAACCCCTCTCATCCAGGACATAATCTCTTTCGGCCCCTCCCTTCTGGCAAGAGGCTCCGGTCCATCAGGACCAGGACCTCGCGCCACAAGAACAGCTTCTTCCCCACTGCAGTCAGCCTGCTGAACAGTACCCCAACTCCCCCAGGTGACCCCCCCTCCCCCCCCGCCCACCAAAGGACTGTCGGTGCCACTTACAGGCCCCACCATCCCAGCCCATCTGTGCTCCCACTTTAAGTCACCTTACTCTACTGTATATAGTGTGTTGTTGTTGTTAACTTAATTTTTAACTTATTCTTAATTGCACTATACACCAAGTCAAATTCCTCGTTTTGTAAAGTGCGCTCTACTGAACCTGGCAATAAAACTTTTTCTGATTTCTGATTCTGATTCTGATTCTATTAATCATTGTTTTTTATTCATTCAAAATGCAATTAAATCAATATTTTATCTTTTTTCTTTTCCTTTTTCTTTTTTTTTATCTCTTATATCCTTTTTTATAATCAATGTTTGAACTTCTTTTCCTTTCTATTGTCATGGTTTCAGTTTGTTGTCTTGTTTTTCGCTTTAGTTCTTGTTTTGTCTTGTTTGGTTCTGTTTCCTGTTTTATTTTGAAAGGTTTCCTGTCTTGTCATGTTTCTTGAGTTTTACTTCCTTTGGTCCCCATCTGCCCTAATCGTGTTCACCTGTGTCTTGTCTGCCCTGTCTGTATATAAGTCTTGTCTCTCCCTTCCTCCTGTGCTGGTCCATTAACTTCTGCTCATGTTGATCACGTCTTCTTGTCTGGCGTCCATGTCCCTTGCCATGCCACAGTAAGTTTTTGTTTTTAGTTTTGTCATCCTGCTCTGCAGCGCTTTTTGTTAGTTAAATAAACCCACTTGCCCTGAACCCGTTTGCCTCCCGTCTCTGCGCCTGGGTCCTACCTGCTCTCGAGCCTCCCCCCCACACGACATCTATACATCCAATGAAATTAAACTACAAATCAACAAACACAACTGATAACAAATGTCTCTAAAAAATGATGTGTATATTTGCAGAACCTTAAAAACACCAAACAAATAACAAATGCTTCCCAATTAAAGCACAAAAAATGGAACACAAAATGTAAAACCCAAGTTAGAAATTGCAATTTGAAAAAGATACTTTTTTCAGCAGCTTTTCAAAATCAATCACCAATTCTACTCTTCTGTGGATGAACAAAGAACTCCAGAACAATGAAGCCATTTCTCTAAGTCTCTCTCACCTTCAGTTTTAAACAAGGTCTGTGAAAATCCACCATACATTGGTCACATGAACTCAGAGACCTGCTAAAAGTGCACAATTGTAAAAGCTCTTTTATATAGACAACTGTTTGTTTGCTTAGAGCTCTAAATATAAAAAAAAATGCTTTTCTATCACCTAGACACAGATGGAGAACCATATCAACTGGATTAATAACAGGGTGGCATGTTTAGGTTTAAACTTACATCAAAAGACAACATGAAGCTGTCCATCACATTTTTGACCTAAACATGTAAACACATCCTTGGCTCTGCGGTTAGGAAATGGTATTTGGGAATCTCTTTATACCAGGAGCCAGCCTGGCCATTGGAACATCGCCACAGTGCCCATCCAGACTGGGACAGCAACGGGGTCCACTTCAGAGCCGTGAGCTGCTGTGTTTAACTCCAGCTGTCCCAGCAAGGGAAACAACTGCAGCAACATCCACTGACCAAGCTGACAAGCCCTGGCAGAAAAGATCCCCACAAGAAAAACACTGGCTCAGGCAGGCTGGTCAAAAAAAAATAGTTTTGCCATTGTCTTGCAGCTCGCAGATCAAGTGGTTTAGTTTTCCAGTAATGTCAGTCAAGAATGCAAGTTCAGATTCACAATGTTCATATTCACCATATTCAACAGACATCTCCTCCAATAGCACCTTAAAAATCCTGTGCTGTTTTGCTTTGCAGCTGAGGTTGTTTACGATTTTCAGAATAAGAGTCATTATATGTCCAGAGCCAATCACTTCTGCACATAAGGCCTGCTGGTGAATGACGCAGCAGTAATGCAGACATTTTGGAAAGTCTGGGTCAGCTTTACAGTGAGTGATGAAACCTGTTTGTCTATTGATCATAGCAGGAGTCCCATCTGCAGTCACTGCTACCAGCTTTTCTAATTGTACCTTTTTCTGCACAAAAACTCCTTCACCGTGTTATACATTTCAACTCCTCTTGTAGTTGTCTGTTAGGGCAGATGTGTCAGGAGTTCTTCTCTTGTGGAAACCAAAAGCTATGCTGTACTGTTGCCGTCCACAGACTCATCACACTGGACGTTAACCACCTGCACTTTGCAAGATCCCGGTCCAGCTAATTGGCCAAGTTATCAGACATAGCTGACACTCATCTAGACATTGTAGTGGAAATTGAATGAGTTCTATTGTTCTCATCCTTAGGGACAGTGATAGCAATTATCATCATTGCTTGAATTTTTTTCATGCTATATGCAAAAGTCTTTGTCCCTTAAGGCAACAGATTACAGCCCCCCCCCCCCCCCCCCCCCCAGGCTGCTGTCGTATTAACATTAGCTTGGAGCTCCAGAATGGACAAGAAAAAACGACGAGAATGGCTCGAGCAGGGCGTTGCTCACGGGGCGGTCGCTCGTGCCATGCGGTCGCACGTGCTCGGGCCCGCTAAATGCTACTTGTAGCTTTAATTATTATTATTTTTCTTCCGCCGGAAGAATCGCATTTTTGAGGCCTTTAACATACCCCAAAACTCACCAAATTTGGCACACACATCAGGAGTCGCGAAAAATTTCATATTTTATGAGAAATTGGCATGGGCGCGCAAAAACGGCTCGACAGCGCCACCTACAATGACTTTTGTCCCGACGCCCCGCATACGCTTTAACGTACAAGCTTGATTTTTTCAGGGCATGTTCATCAGATGGAAACCTACAAAAAAGTCTGTAGGTACCAAGCTGTCAGTTGCACAGGAAGTCTGCTATATTGATGTCAATATGTCATTTTTGCTCTATTTTGGACATTTGCAGGCCTCCTTCTAGAACGAACTCCTCCTAGAGATTTGTGAATAATGACTCCAAACTTTGGTTTTGTAAAATAAACACATGTCCGATGTTAAATTGCGAAGCTTTTAAGTTTTTACGGTTGTTTGTGACCGTGGCGGCGCGTAGAAATTCGACGTTGTTTCGAAAACACGCCATGAAAAGAAAAATGGCCATTACTCAGCCATGCATAATCCAATCTGATCCAAAATTGATGTGCATGATTGTAGTCTGACTCTGAACACATCTGCAGTGAAAAAATCTGGAAAAAGTGTAGCGCCACCTGCTGGCAAGAGGAAATGACATGTTTTACTTGGAGCATCACTACTCCGAGTAGGATGAGCCGACACACCTGAAAATGACGTCCACCTGTTGAAAAGCCATTGAAGTTTACTCTGACAAAAAACCATAACTTTCAATGCGGGGGTGTGGTCGTGACAGAGCGGCAAAGTTGGGCATCTCGCTATGCACACAAAAGTTGCTCTCACGTGCACATTCCTTGTCCAATCTCACTGAAATTCAATGGATATGATGAAGCTTCTATTCTGAACCCATGGATATGACAATCTTGGACGAGCTCTATAGCGCCACCTAGTTATTGCATTGGGCACATTCTGCCCTGTATTTTCTCTTTGCTTTGTCCGATGTGCATGAAATTAAAACTGGAGATACTCAGAAGGGTCCTCTCTCATCATGTAAAGTTTCATGGGTGTACACCTGACGGTGCCTGCGTAACAGGAAGTGGTCGATTATGTGCACCCAAATAATAGAAATTTATTATAAATCAGCCGTTTGTCTCAGGAAGCTGAGATTTCAGAATTAGATGCATTTAATAACCTCCAGCTTTGATATGTAACACTATAGGGTCTACGAGAAACTTCATCACTTGATTTTTTTAATGAAATTTTGGACTGAACAAAGATTTTTAGCATAAATTCTGTTTAGGTTATCAGCACCAAGAATTCAACTTTCATAGGCATTTATGTGCTACTGCTTCCTAAAAAAATTCAGAATTATTGAAGTTACAGGTGACATCTTAGAGAGCATTACATCCAAAAAGGTCCGAAAACGTCTTTTTAGGCAAAACTACAAACACCTATTTTTTTTCATAACTTAATCATCATATATCAACACCATTTATTTTTTTAAATGTAGGGATCTGTGTTTGCTGCCTTCCATATTTTTTTCAGAAGTCCAGGTGAAACAGATGATTTTAAAAAAATCCTGATTCATCCCAAAACCTGTGCTTTTTCCGTCTGGACTCCAAACAAGTGTGTTTTAAAATTACTTATGCTTCAAATATCCACACCAAGTTTCACACGCATATAGCTGAACATGTCTAAATGCTTCTTGAATATTCTTTACAGATATAAAATGAACTGGTCAACTGTAGGATGTCATTTCCTCTTACATGCTTAAGTCTTTTCCTCATGCTGCAGCCTGCTCCTCAATCATCCCTGTTGCTGGAGTCAAATTTCACCCCCCCCCCCCCCCCCCCCACACACACACACACCAGCTGCCAGTTCATATGCTAACTAACCCAGAAGTGAGGTGACAAGAGTTTAGACACAAGAGGGAGGGCAGACTGCTTTTTCATTTGTTTTGTATGTCTTTCATAGATTTTTATGAATAATCATTGCTTTTCTAGTCATGTAAAATGCAATTAACCTAATATTTTATCTTTTTTTTTTACAAACAAAACATATGAATGTGCTCCAAAACAAAACCCAACTCTCAGTACAGTTCTACAGATGTAACATAAGACTTAGACAGTAAATGTCTCTTTTATCCTTTTTTAATCAATGCTGCAACTTCTTTTCCTTAATATAAATCCAATGAAATTAAACTACAAAACCAAAAAACACAACGTATAGCAAATTTCTCTAAATAAATTATGTGTATATACAATATGTAGCACTTTTAAACAAAATAATAACAAATCCTTCCAATACAAGCACAGAAAAATGGAACACAAAATTTAAAACCCACATTTGAAATGGCAATTTTAAAAAGATAATTTTTTCAGCCTGCTAAAAGTGCACAATTGTAAAAGCTCTTTTATATAGACAACTGTTTGGTTGCTTAGAGCTCTAAATATAAAAACAATGCCTTTATGGACGTGGCACGGATGGCACGGATGTTCAGCAGGGTAAACCCCAGGAAAGCGGCGGGACCTGATGGAGTTCCCGGAAAGGTTCTGCGGGCCTGCGCCGATCAACTCTCCCAGGTCTTCACAAAAATCTTCAACCTGTCGCTAGCTCAGGCTTTCATCCCTGCTTGCCTGAAGTCATCCACTATCATCCCGATACCCAAAAAGTCCTCATCCACAGCCTTCCTCACGGACTTCCGCCCAGTTGCACTCACTGCTGTCATCACAAAGTGTCTGGAGCGGCTGCTCCTGGGACACATCAAAGACTCCCTCCCTCCAATCTTCGTCCCCCACCAGTTTGCTTACAAAGCAAACAGATCAACGGATGATGCCATTTCCATCACCCTCCACACTGCGCTGAGCCACCTGGAACACAGAGACACCTACGCCAGGATGCTCTTTGTGGACTATAGCTCAGCCTTTAACACAATCATTCCTGACATTCTGGTCAACAAACTGTCTGAACTAGGACTCCACCCACTCACCTGCTCGTGGATCAAGGACTTCCTGACAAACAGACCACAGACAGTCAAACTTGACCCCCACCTCTCCTCCACCCGGACGCTGAGCACAGGCTCCACACAGGGATGTGTGCTGAGTCCTCTGCTGTATACACTGTACACAGCAGACTGCAGACCAGCCCACACCAGCAACACCGTGGTGAAGTTTGCAGACGACACTACTGTGGTGGGGCTGATCTCTGGGGACGACGAGACGGCCTACAGAGACGAAGTCCTGAAACTCTCAAGGTGGTGTCAGGATAATAACCTCATCCTGAACACCACCAAGACCAAGGAGATCATCCTGGACTTCAGAAAAAACAGAACAGATCCACCCCCACTCTACATCGATGGAAACTGTGTGGAGAGGGTCCACAGCTTCACCCTCCTGGGCACCACCATCTCTGCTGACCTCACATGGTCTAACAACACCATGACTGTCATCAGGAAGGCCCAGCAACGCCTGCACTTCCTGAGAAAACTTAGGAGGAACGACGTCAGCCAGGAGCTGCTGGTAACGTTCTACCGCTCAACCATTGAGACTATTCTGTCCTATGGCATCACAGTGTGGTTTTCCCACTGCACTGAAGCAGAACGGCAGAGTCTCCAGAGAGTGGTAAAGACAGCGCAGAGGATCATCGGCTGCCCCCTCCCCTCACTGAAGGACATTTACCAGTCTCGCTGCCTCAGCAGAGTGACTAGCATCACCACTAACTCCACCCATTCTGCTTTCCCTCTGTTTGAACTGCTGCCCTCTGGAAGGAGGTACAGGTCCATCAGAACCAGGACAAACAGACTAAGAAACAGCTTTTTTCCACAGGCAATTATCATACGGAATGCACATACGTCCACCAACCACACCTCACTCTAATTTTACTACAATGCGTGCAATATCCTGACTGTCTAACCGGGTCACTGTGCAATAACTTGATATTTATTAAGCTGTGCTCACAGCAACTCATGTAATTCCATTCTATTTTATTCACAAATATTTAATATTCAACAGTTTCTGTCCATATTGTTCATTTTTTGTTAAGAGTTGTAAATACAGTATTTCTTTTTCTATTCTATTTTTATTTTTATTTTATGTAACTCCTTCACTCCAAGGCTGCTGCAATTTCATTGTATCCCCATGTACAATGACAATAAACGATTCTGATTCTGATTATATCACTTAGACACAGATGGAGAACCATATCAACTGGATTGGTAACAGCAACAACCACCGACCAAGCCGGCAAGCCCTGGCAGAAAAGATCCCCACAAGAAACACTGCAGGCTGTTCCATAAAAAATATAGTTTTACCATTGCCTTGCAGATCACAGTTGAAGTGGTTTAGTTTTCCTAAAAAAATTCAGAATGATTGAAGTTACAGGTGAACTTTTAGACAACATTTGATCCAAAAAGGTCCGAAAACGTCTTTTTAGGCAAAACTGCAAACACCTATTTTTTTGCATAACTTATCTTTCAAATATCAGCACAAAAAAATTAAAAACGGTAGGGATCTGTGTTTGCTGCCTTCCATATTTTTTTCAGACTTAAAAGTGTAACAGATGATTTATAAAAAATCCTTTTTCATCCAAAAACCTGTGTTAAATCTGTCTAGACTTAGTATTAAAAACTCTCCAAGATGAATGTGCCTGACTCCACCTGCAGGTGGATCACAGACTTCCTGACGGACAGACAGCAGTATGTGAGGCTGGGGAAGCTCGTCTCAGATACTCGGACCACAAGCACCGGATCCCCCCAGGGCTGTGTCCTTTCACCCCTGTTACTCTCCCTGTACACAAACAGCTGCACAGCTGGTCACCTGTCTGTCAAACTCCTGAAGTTTGCTGACGACACCACACTCATCGGCCTCATCTCTGACGGAGATGAGTCGGCCTACAGGAGTGAAATAGCCAGGCTGGTGTCATAGTGCAGCGCTAACAACCTGGAGCTTAATGCTCTGAAGACAGTGGAGATGACAGTGGACTTCAGGAAGGCCCCAGCCCCCCTCCCCCCTGTCATCCTCTGTGACTCCCCGGTGACCTCTGTGGAGTCCTTCTGCTTCCTGGGAACCATCATCAGCCAGGACCTCAAGTGGGAGCAGAACATCAGCTCCATCACTAAGAAGGTCCAGCAGAGGATGTACTTCCTGAGGCAGCTGAAGAAGTTTCACCTCCCTGAAAAGATGTTGGTAGACTTTTACACCGCCATCATCGAATCCACCCTCACGTCCTCCATCACAGTCTGGTTCGCTGCGGCCACGGCCAGAGACAAGGCCAAGCTGCAACGCGTCATCCACTCAGCAGAGAAGGTGATCGGCTGCCACCTCCCGTCTCTCCAGGAGCTGCACATCTCCAGGACCTGGAGGCGGGCAGCCAGGATTGTAGCCAACCCCTCTCATCCAGGACATAATCTCTTTCGGCCCCTCCCTCCTGGCAAGAGGCTCCGGTCCATCAGGACCAGGACCTCGCGCCACAAGAACAGCTTCTTCCCCACTGCAGTCAGCCTGCTGAACAGTACCCCAACTCCCCCAGGTGACCCCCCCTCCCCCACCCCCCCCCGCCCACCAAAGGACTGTCGGTGCCACTTACAGGCCCCACCATCCCAGCCCATCTGTGCTCCCACTTTAATTCACCTTACTCTACTGTATATAGTGTGTTGTTGTTGTTAACTTAATTTTTAACTTATTCTTAATTGCACTATACACCAAGTCAAATTCCTCGTTTTGTAAAGTGCGCTCTACTGAACCTGGCAATAAAACTTTTTCTGATTTCTGATTCTATTAATCATTGTTTTTTATTCATTCAAAATGCAATTAAATCAATATTTTATCTTTTTTCTTTTCCTTTTTCTTTTTTTTTTATCTCTTATATCCTTTTTTATAATCAATGTTTGAACTTCTTTTCCTTTCTATTGTCATGGTTTCAGTTTGTTGTCTTTTTTTTTGCTTTAGTTCTTGTTCTGTCTTGTTTGGTTCTGTTTCCTGTTTTATTTTGAAAGGTTTCCTGTCTTGTCATGTTTCTTGAGTTTTACTTCCTTTGGTCCCCATCTGCCCTAATCGTGTTCACCTGTGTCTTGTCTGCCCTGTCTGTATATAAGTCTTGTCTCTGCCTTCCTCCTGTGCTGGTCCATTAACTTCTGCTCATGTTGATCACGTCTTCTTGTCTGGCGTCCATGTCCCTTGCCATGCCACAGTAAGTTTTTGTTTTTAGTTTTGTCATCCTGCTCTGCAGCACTTTTTGTTAGTTAAATAAACCCACTTGCCCTGAACCCGTTTGCCTCCCGTCTCTGCGCCTGGGTCCTACCTGCTCTCGAGCCTCCCCCCCACACGACATCTATACATCCAATGAAATTAAACTACAAATCAACAAACACAACTGATAACAAATGTCTCTAAAAAATGATGTGTATATTTGCAGAACCTTAAAAACACCAAACAAATAACAAATGCTTCCCAATTAAAGCACAAAAAATGGAACACAAAATGTAAAACCCAAGTTAGAAATTGCAATTTGAAAAAGATACTTTTTTCAGCAGCTTTTCAAAATCAATCACCAATTCTACTCTTCTGTGGATGAAACAAAGAACTCCAGAACAATGAAGCCATTTCTCTAAGTCTCTCTCACCTTCAGTTTTAAACAAGGTCTGTGAAAATCCACCATACATTGGTCACATGAACTCAGAGACCTGCTAAAAGTGCACAATTGTAAAAGCTCTTTTATATAGACAACTGTTTGTTTGCTTAGAGCTCTAAATATAAAAAAAATGCTTTTCTATCACCTAGACACAGATGGAGAACCATATCAACTGGATTAATAACAGGGTGGCATGTTTAGACAACATGAAGCTGTCCATCACATTTTTGACCTAAACATGTAAACACATCCTTGGCTCTGCGGTTAGGAAATGGTATTTGGGAATCTCTTTATACCAGGAGCCAGCCTGGCCATTGGAACATCGCCACAGTGCCCATCCAGACTGGGACAGCAACGGGGTCCACTTCAGAGCCGTGAGCTGCTGTGTTTAACTCCAGCTGTCCCAGCAAGGGAGACAACTGCAGCAACATCCACTGACCAAGCTGACAAGCCCTGGCAGAAAAGATCCCCACAAGAAAAACACTGGCTAAGGCAGGCTGGTCAAAAAAAAAATAGTTTTGCCATTGTCTTGCAGCTCGCAGATCAAGTGGTTTAGTTTTCCAGTAATGTCAGTCAAGAATGCAAGTTCAGATTCACAATGTTCATATTCACCATATTCAACAGACATCTCCTCCAATAGCACCTTAAAAATCCTGTGCTGTTTTGCTTTGCAGCTGAGGTTGTTTACGATTTTCAGAATAAGAGTCATTATATGTCCAGAGCCAATCACTTCTGCACATAAGGCCTGCTGGTGAATGACGCAGCAGTAATGCAGACATTT
Organism: Oryzias latipes; assembly: GCF_053564925.1. NCBI lineage: Eukaryota > Metazoa > Chordata > Actinopteri > Beloniformes > Adrianichthyidae > Oryzias > Oryzias latipes. The sequence goes on along the minus strand of NC_136237.1, from coordinate 28,680,174 downwards.
TGGAAAGTCTGGGTCAGCTTTACAGTGAGTGATGAAACCTGTTTGTCTATTGATCATAGCAGGAGTCCCATCTGCAGTCACTGCTACCAGCTTTTCTAATTGTACCTTTTTCTGCACAAAAACTCCTTCACCGTGTTATACATTTCAACTCCTCTTGTAGTTGTCTGTTAGGGCAGATGTGTCAGGAGTTCTTCTCTTGTGGAAACCAAAAGCTATGCTGTACTGTTGCCGTCCACAGACTCATCACACTGGACGTTAACCACCTGCACTTTGCAAGATCCCGGTCCAGCTAATTGGCCAAGTTATCAGACATAGCTGACACTCATCTAGACATTGTAGTGGAAATTGAATGAGTTCTATTGTTCTCATCCTTAGGGACAGTGATAGCAATTATCATCATTGCTTGAATTTTTTTCATGCTATATGCAAAAGTCTTTGTCCCTTAAGGCAACAGATTACAGCCCCCCCCCCCCCCCCCCCCCCCGGCTGCTGTCGTATTAACAATAGCTTGGAGCTCCAGAATGGACAAGAAAAAACGACGAGAATGGCTCGAGCAGGGCGTTGCTCACGGGGCGGTCGCTCGTGCCGTGCGGTCGCACGTGCTCGGGCCCGCTAAATGCTACTTGTAGCTTTAATTATTATTATTCTTTTTCTTCCGACGGAAGAGTCGCCTTTTTGAGGCCTTTAACATACCCCAAAACTCACCAAATTTGGCACACACATCAGGAGTCGCGAAAAATTTCGTATTTTACAGGAGATTGGCATGGGCGCACAAAAACAGCTCGACAGCGCCACCTACAGTGACATTTGTCCCGAGCCCCCGCATATGCTTTGACATACAAGCTTGATTTTTTCAGGACATGTTCATCAGATGGAAACCTACAAAAAAGTCTCTTGGGACCAAGCTGTCAGTCGCACAGGAAGTCTGCTATATTGGTGTCAATATGTCATTTTTGCTCTATTTTGGACATTTGTAGGCCTCGTTCTAGAACGAACTCCTCCTAGAGATTTATGAATAATGACTCCAAACTTTGGTTTTGTAAACTAAACACATGTCCGATGTTAAATTGCGAAGCTTTAAAGGTATTACGGATGTTTGTGACCGTGGCGGCGCGTCGAACTTGGAGGTCATTTTGAAAACACGCCATGAAAAGAAAAATGGCCATTACTCAGCCATGCAAAATCCAATCTGATCCAAAGTTGATATGCATGATTGTAGTCTGACTTTGAACACATCTGCAGTGGAAGAATCTGGAACAAGTGTAGCGCCACCTGCTGGCAGCAGGAAATGACATGTTTGACTTGGAGCATCACTGCTCCAAGTAGGATGAGCCGACACACCTCAAAATGACGTCCACCTGTTGAAAAGCCATTGAAGTTTACTCTGATAAAAAGCCATAACTTTCAACGCAGGGGTGTGGTCGTGACAGAGCGGCGAAGTTGGGCGTCTCGCCGTGCACACAAAAGTTGCTCTCACGTGCACATTCCTTGTCCAATCTCACTGAAATTCAATGGAGGTAATGAGGCTTCCATTCTGAACCCATGGATATGACAATCTTGGACGAGCTCTATAGCGCCACCTAGTTATTGCATTGGGCACATTCTGCCCTGTATTTTCTCTTTGCTTTGTCCGATGTGCATGAAATTAAAACTGGAGATACTCAGAAGGGTCCTCTCTTATCATGTAAAGTTTCATGGGTGTACACCTGACGGTGCCTGCGTAACAGGAAGTGGTCGATTATGTGCACCCAAATAATAGAAATTTATTATAAATCAGCCGTTTGTCTCAGGAAGCTGAGATTTCAGAATTAGATGCCTTTAATAACCTCCAGCTTTGATATGTAACACTATAGGGTCTACGAGAAACTTCATCACTTGATTTTTTTAATGAAATTTTGGACTGAACAAAGATTTTTAGCATAAATTCTGTTTAGGTTATCAGCACCGAGAATTCAACTTTCATAGGCATTTATGTGCTACTGCTTCCTAAAAAAATTCAGAATGATTGAAGTTACAGGTGACATCTTAGAGAGCATTACATCCAAAAAGGTCCGAAAACGTCTTTTTAGGCAAAACTGCAAACACCTATTTTTTTGCATAACTTATCTTTCAAATATCAGCACAAAAAAATTAAAAACGGTAGGGATCTGTGTTTGCTGCCTTCCATATTTTTTTCAGACTTAAAAGTGTAACAGATGATTTATAAAAAATCCTTTTCATCCAAAAACCTGTGTTAAATCTGTCTAGACTCCAAACAAACATTTTTTTATGGTAACTTATGTTTCAACAATCGACACCAATTTTCACAGACCTAAAGCTGAACATGTCCCATAGCTCCCTGAATATTTTCATAGATATAAAATGAACTGGTCATTCTAACATCTGGCATTCTAACATCTAACATCTTACATGTCAAAGCCTCTCTCAGCCTGGCTCTGCTGAAGGAGTCGTTTTACAACCCCGCCCCCTCCTGCTGGGACCCCTGCTATGTAAATTAGCAAGCATTGAACAGAGAGATGAGGAGTAAGAATGGTCATTACTCAGGCATGCATAATCCAAAGACAGCCAGTTAAACACTGAAAGACATATTTTTTCGGTATGTCTTTCATACATCTTTAGTATTAAAAACTCTCCAAGATGAATGTGCCTGACTCCACCTGCAGGTGGATCACAGACTTCCTGACGGACAGACAGCAGTATGTGAGGCTGGGGAAGCTCGTCTCAGATACTCGGACCACAAGCACCGGATCCCCCCAGGGCTGTGTCCTTTCACCCCTGTTACTCTCCCTGTACACAAACAGCTGCACAGCTGGTCACCTGTCTGTCAAACTCCTGAAGTTTGCTGACGACACCACACTCATCGGCCTCATCTCTGACGGAGATGAGTCGGCCTACAGGAGTGAAATAGCCAGGCTGGTGTCATAGTGCAGCGCTAACAACCTGGAGCTTAATGCTCTGAAGACAGTGGAGATGACAGTGGACTTCAGGAAGGCCCCAGCCCCCCTCCCCCCTGTCATCCTCTGTGACTCCCCGGTGACCTCTGTGGAGTCCTTCTGCTTCCTGGGAACCATCATCAGCCAGGACCTCAAGTGGGAGCAGAACATCAGCTCCATCACTAAGAAGGTCCAGCAGAGGATGTACTTCCTGAGGCAGCTGAAGAAGTTTCACCTCCCTGAAAAGATGCTGGTAGACTTTTACACCGCCATCATCGAATCCACCCTCACGTCCTCCATCACAGTCTGGTTCGCTGCGGCCACGGCCAGAGACAAGGCCAAGCTGCAACGCGTCATCCACTCAGCAGAGAAGGTGATCGGCTGCCACCTCCCGTCTCTCCAGGAGCTGCACATCTCCAGGACCTGGAGGCGGGCAGCCAGGATTGTAGCCAACCCCTCTCATCCAGGACATAATCTCTTTCGGCCCCTCCCTTCTGGCAAGAGGCTCCGGTCCATAAGGACCAGGACCTCGCGCCACAAGAACAGCTTCTTCCCCACTGCAGCCAGCCTGCTGAACAGAACCCCAACTCCCCCAGGTGACCCCCCCCCCCCCCCCGCCCACCAAAGGACTGTCGGTGCCACTTACAGGCCCCACCATCCCAGCCCATCTGTGCTCCCACTTTAATTCACCTTACTCTACTGTATATAGTGTGTTGTTGTTGTTAACTTAATTTTTAACTTATTCTTAATTGCACTATACACCAAGTCAAATTCCTCGTTTTGTAAAGTGCGCTCTACTGAACCTGGCAATAAAACTTTTTCTGATTCCTGATTCTGATTCTGATTCTATTAATCATTGTTTTTTATTCATTCAAAATGCAATTAAATCAATATTTTATCTTTTTTCTTTTCCTTTTTCTTTTTTTTTATCTCTTATATCCTTTTTTATAATCAATGTTTGAACTTCTTTTCCTTTCTATTGTCATGGTTTCAGTTTGTTGTCTTTTTTTTCGCTTTAGTTCTTGTTCTGTCTTGTTTGGTTCTGTTTCCTGTTTTATTTTGAAAGGTTTCCTGTCTTGTCATGTTTCTTGAGTTTTACTTCCTTTGGTCCCCATCTGCCCTAATCGTGTTCACCTGTGTCTTGTCTGCCCTGTCTGTATATAAGTCTTGTCTCTGCCTTCCTCCTGTGCTGGTCCATTAACTTCTGCTCATGTTGATCACGTCTTCTTGTCTGGCGTCCATGTCCCTTGCCATGCCACAGTAAGTTTTTGTTTTTAGTTTTGTCATCCTGCTCTGCAGCGCTTTTTGTTAGTTAAATAAACCCACTTGCCCTGAACCCGTTTGCCTCCCGTCTCTGCGCCTGGGTCCTACCTGCTCTCGAGCCTCCCCCCCACACGACATCTATACATCCAATGAAATTAAACTACAAATCAACAAACACAACTGATAACAAATGTCTCTAAAAAATGATGTGTATATTTGCAGAACCTTAAAAACACCAAACAAATAACAAATGATTCCCAATTAAAGCACAAAAAATGGAACACAAAATGTAAAACCCAAGTTAGAAATTGCAATTTGAAAAAGATACTTTTTTCAGCAGCTTTTCAAAATCAATCACCAATTCTACTCTTCTGTGGATGAAACAAAGAACTCCAGAACAATGAAGCCATTTCTCTAAGTCTCTCTCACCTTCAGTTTTAAACAAGGTCTGTGAAAATCCACCATACATTGGTCACATGAACTCAGAGACCTGCTAAAAGTGCACAATTGTAAAAGCTCTTTTATATAGACAACTGTTTGTTTGCTTAGAGCTCTAAATATAAAAAAAATGCTTTTCTATCACCTAGACACAGATGGAGAACCATATCAACTGGATTAATAACAGGGTGGCATGTTTAGACAACATGAAGCTGTCCATCACATTTTTGACCTAAACATGTAAACACATCCTTGGCTCTGCGGTTAGGAAATGGTATTTGGGAATCTCTTTATACCAGGAGCCAGCCTGGCCATTGGAACATCGCCACAGTGCCCATCCAGACTGGGACAGCAACGGGGTCCACTTCAGAGCCGTGAGCTGCTGTGTTTAACTCCAGCTGTCCCAGCAAGGTAGACAACTGCAGCAACATCCACTGACCAAGCTGACAAGCCCTGGCAGAAAAGATCCCCACAAGAAAAACACTGGCTCAGGCAGGCTGGTCAAAAAAAAATAGTTTTGCCATTGTCTTGCAGCTCGCAGATCAAGTGGTTTAGTTTTCCAGTAATGTCAGTCAAGAATGCAAGTTCAGATTCACAATGTTCATATTCACCATATTCAACAGACATCTCCTCCAATAGCACCTTAAAAATCCTGTGCTGTTTTGCTTTGCAGCTGAGGTTGTTTACGATTTTCAGAATAAGAGTCATTATATGTCCAGAGCCAATCACTTCTGCACATAAGGCCTGCTGGTGAATGACGCAGCAGTAATGCAGACATTTTGGAAAGTCTGGGTCAGCTTTACAGTGAGTGATGAAACCTGTTTGTCTATTGATCATAGCAGGAGTCCCATCTGCAGTCACTGCTACCAGCTTTTCTAATTGTACCTTTTTCTGCACAAAAACTCCTTCACCGTGTTATACATTTCAACTCCTCTTGTAGTTGTCTGTTAGGGCAGATGTGTCAGGAGTTCTTCTCTTGTGGAAACCAAAAGCTATGCTGTACTGTTGCCGTCCACAGACTCATCACACTGGACGTAAACCCTCTGCACTTTGCAAGATCCCGGTCCAGCTAATTGGCCAAGTTATCAGACATAGCTGACACTCATCTAGACATTGTAGTGGAAATTGAATGAGTTCTATTGTTCTCATTCTTAGGGACAGTGATAGCAATTATCATCATTGCTTGTTTCTTAATCTGATAAAAACCTTCTTCTACTTGATGAGAAATTGAGCAGGTCTAAACGAGGCTTAGATTTAAGAATTTTTTTCATGCTATATGCATAAGTCTTTGTCCTTTAAGGAAACAGATTACAGTCCCCCCCCCCCCCCCCCCCCCCACACACACACAGGCTGCTGTCATATTAACATTATCTTGGAGCTCCAGAATGGACAAGAAAAAACAACGAGAATGGCTTGAGCAGGGCGTTGCTCACGGGGCGGTCGCTCGTGCCAGGCGGTGGCACGTGCTCGGGCCCGCTAAATGCTACTTGTAGCTTTAATTAGGGCCCGAGCACGGAGTGCAAGGACCCTATTGTAATTCGAATGTTTATTATTATTATTATTATTATTATTATTCTACCGGAAGAGTCGCCTTTTTGAGGCCTTTAACATACCCCAAAACTCACCAAATTTGGCACACACATCAGGAGTCGCGAAAAATTTCGTATTTTATAGGAGATTGGCATGGGCGCACAAAAACGGCTCGATAGCGCCACCTACAGTGACTTTTGTCCCGACGCCCCGCATACGCTTTAACGTACAAGCTTGATTTTTACAGGGCATGTTCTTCAGATGGAGACCTACAAAAAAGTCTGAAAGGACCCACCTGTCACTCGCACAGGAAGTCTGATATATTGAGGTCAATATGTCATTTTTGCTTCATTTTGGACATTTGCAGGCCTCGCTCTAGAACGAACTCCTCCTAGAGATTTTGGAGTAATGACTCCAAACTTTGGTTTTGTAAACTACACACATGTCCGATGTTAAATTGCGAAGCTTTTAAGTTTTTACGGATGTTTGTGACCGTGGCGGCGCGTCGAAAATGGAGGTCATTTTGAAAACACGCCATGAAAAGAAAAATGGCCATTACTCAGCCATGCAAAATCCAATCTGATCCAAAATTGATATGCATGATTGTAGTCTGACTTTGACCACATCAGAAGTGGAAAAATCCAGAACAGGTGTAGCGCCACCTGCTGGCAAAAGGAAATGACATGTTTGACTTGGAGCATCACTGCTCCAAGTAGGATGAGCCGACACACCTCAAAATGATGTCAACCTGTTGAAAAGCCATTGAAGTTTACTCTGATAAAAAGCCATAACTTTCAATGCGGGGGTGTGGTCGTGACAGAGCGGCAAAGTTGGGCGTCTCGCCATGCACACAAAAGTTGCTCTCACGTGCACATTCCTTGTCCAATCTCACTGAAATTCAATAGAGGTGATGAGGCTTCCATTCTGAACCCATGGATATGACAATCTTGGACGAGCTCTATAGCGCCACCTAGTTATTGCATTGGGCACATTCTGCCCTGTATTTTCTCTTTGCTTTGTCCGATGTGCATGAAATTAAAACTGGAGATACTCAGAAGGGTCCTCTCTCATCATGTAAAGTTTCATGGGTGTACACCTGACGGTGCCTGCGTAACAGGAAGTGGTCGATTATGTGCACCCAAATAATAGAAATTTATTATAAATCAGCCGTTTGTCTCAGGAAGCTGAGATTTCAGAATTAGATGCCTTTAATAACCTCCAGCTTTGATATGTAACACTATAGGGTCTACGAGAAACTTCATCACTTGATTTTTTTAATGAAATTTTGGACTGAACAAAGATTTTTAGCATAAATTCTGTTTAGGTTATCAGCACCAAGAATTCAACTTTCATAGGCATTTATGTGCTACTGCTTCCTAAAAAAATTCAGAATTATTGAAGTTACAGGTGAACTTTTAGACATCATTTCACCCAAAAAGGTCCGAAAACGTCTTTTTAGGCAAAACTGCAAACACCTATTTTTTTGCATAACTTATCTTTCAAATATCAGCACAAAAAAATTAAAAACGGTAGGGATCTGTGTTTGCTGCCTTCCATATTTTTTTCAGACTTAAAAGTGTAACAGATGATTTATAAAAAATCCTTTTTCATCCAAAAACCTGTGTTAAATCTGTCTAGACTCCAAACAAACATTTTTTTATGGTAACTTATGTTTCAACAATCGACACCAATTTTCACAGACCTATAGCTAAACATGTCCCATAGCTACCTGAATATTTTCATAGATATAAAATGAACTGGTCATTCTAACATCTGGCATTCTAACATCTAACATCTTACATGTCAAAGCCTCTCTCAGCCTGGCTCTGCTGAAGGAGTCGTGTTACAACCCCGCCCCCTCCTGCTGGGACCCCTGCTATGTAAATTAGCAAGCAGTGAACAGAGAGATGAGGAGTAAGAATGACCATTATTCAGGCATGCATAATCCAAAGACAGCCAGTTAAACACTGAAAGACATATTTTTTCGGTATGTCTTTTTCGGTATACATCTTTAGTATTAAAAACTCTCCAAGATGAATGTGCCTGACTCCACCTGCAGGTGGATCACAGACTTCCTGACGGACAGACAGCAGTATGTGAGGCTGGGGAAGCTCGTCTCAGATACTCGGACCACAAGCACCGGATCCCCCCAGGGCTGTGTCCTTTCACCCCTGTTACTCTCCCTGTACACAAACAGCTGCACAGCTGGTCACCTGTCTGTCAAACTCCTGAAGTTTGCTGACGACACCACACTCATCGGCCTCATCTCTGACAGAGATGAGTCGGCCTACAGGAGTGAAATAGCCAGGCTGGTGTCATAGTGCAGCGCTAACAACCTGGAGCTTAATGCTCTGAAGACAGTGGAGATGACAGTGGACTTCAGGAAGGCCCCAGCCCCCCTCCCCCCTGTCATCCTCTGTGACTCCCCGGTGACCTCTGTGGAGTCCTTCTGCTTCCTGGGAACCATCATCAGCCAGGACCTCAAGTGGGAGCAGAACATCAGCTCCATCACTAAGAAGGTCCAGCAGAGGATGTACTTCCTGAGGCAGCTGAAGAAGTTTCACCTCCCTGAAAAGATGCTGGTAGACTTTTACACCGCCATCATCGAATCCACCCTCACGTCCTCCATCACAGTCTGGTTCGCTGCGGCCACGGCCAAAGACAAGGCCAAGCTGCAACGCGTCATCCACTCAGCAGAGAAGGTGATCGGCTGCCACCTCCCGTCTCTCCAGGAGCTGCACATCTCCAGGACCTGGAGGCGGGCAGCCAGGATTGTAGCCAACCCCTCTCATCCAGGACATAATCTCTTTCGGCCCCTCCCTTCTGGCAAGAGGCTCCGGTCCATCAGGACCAGGACCTCGCGCCACAAGAACAGCTTCTTCCCCACTGCAGCCAGCCTGCTGAACAGAACCCCAACTCCCCCAGGTGACCCCCCCTCCCCCCCCCGCCCACCAAAGGACTGTCGGTGCCACTTACAGGCCCCACCATCCCAGCCCATCTGTGCTCCCACTTTAATTCACCTTACTCTACTGTATATAGTGTGTTGTTGTTGTTAACTTAATTTTTAACTTATTCTTAATTGCACTATACACCAAGTCAAATTCCTTGTTTTGTAAAGTGCGCTCTACTGAACCTGGCAATAAAACTTTTTCTGATTCCTGATTCTGATTCTGATTCTATTAATCATTGTTTTTTATTCATTCAAAATGCAATTAAATCAATAGTTTATCTTTTTTCTTTTCCTTTTTCTTTTTTTTTTATCTCTTATATCCTTTTTTATAATCAATGTTTGAACTTCTTTTCCTTTCTATTGTCATGGTTTCAGTTTGTTGTCTTGTTTTTCGCTTTAGTTCTTGTTCTGTCTTGTTTGGTTCTGTTTCCTGTTTTATTTTGAAAGGTTTCCTGTCTTGTCATGTTTCTTGAGTTTTACTTCCTTTGGTCCCCATCTGCCCTAATCGTGTTCACCTGTGTCTTGTCTGCCCTGTCTGTATATAAGTCTTGTCTCTGCCTTCCTCCTGTGCTGGTCCATTAACTTCTGCTCATGTTGATCACGTCTTCTTGTCTGGCGTCCATGTCCCTTGCCATGCCACAGTAAGTTTTTGTTTTTAGTTTTGTCATCCTGCTCTGCAGCACTTTTTGTTAGTTAAATAAACCCACTTGCCCTGAACCCGTTTGCCTCCCGTCTCTGCGCCTGGGTCCTACCTGCTCTCGAGCCTCCCCCCCACACGACATCTATACATCCAATGAAATTAAACTACAAATCAACAAACACAACTGATAACAAATGTCTCTAAAAAATAATGTGTATATTTGCAGAACCTTAAAAACACCAAACAAATAACAAATGCTTCCCAATTAAAGCACAAAAAATGGAACACAAAATGTAAAACCCAAGTTAGAAATTGCAATTTGAAAAAGATACTTTTTTCAGCAGCTTTTCAAAATCAATCACCAATTCTACTCTTCTGTGGATGAAACAAAGAACTCCAGAACAATGAAGCCATTTCTCTAAGTCTCTCTCACCTTCAGTTTTAAACAAGGTCTGTGAAAATCCACCATACATTGGTCACATGAACTCAGAGACCTGCTAAAAGTGCACAATTGTAAAAGCTCTTTTATATAGACAACTGTTTGTTTGCTTAGAGCTCTAAATATAAAAAAATGCTTTTCTATCACCTAGACACAGATGGAGAACCATATCAACTGGATTAATAACAGGGTGGCATGTTTAGACAACATGAAGCTGTCCATCACATTTTTGACCTAAACATGTAAACACATCCTTGGCTCTGCGGTTAGGAAATGGTATTTGGGAATCTCTTTATACCAGGAGCCAGCCTGGCCATTGGAACATCGCCACAGTGCCCATCCAGACTGGGACAGCAACGGGGTCCACTTCAGAGCCGTGAGCTGCTGTGTTTAACTCCATCTGTCCCAGCAAGGTAGACAACTGCAGCAACATCCACTGACCAAGCTGACAAGCCCTGGCAGAAAAGATCCCCACAAGAAAAACACTGGCTCAGGCAGGCTGGTCAAAAAAAAATAGTTTTGCCATTGTCTTGCAGCTCGCAGATCAAGTGGTTTAGTTTTCCAGTAATGTCAGTCAAGAATGCAAGTTCAGATTCACAATGTTCATATTCACCATATTCAACAGACATCTCCTCCAATAGCACCTTAAAAATCCTGTGCTGTTTTGCTTTGCAGCTGAGGTTGTTTACGATTTTCAGAATAAGAGTCATTATATGTCCAGAGCCAATCACTTCTGCACATAAGGCCTGCTGGTGAATGACGCAGCAGTAATGCAGACATTTTGGAAAGTCTGGGTCAGCTTTACAGTGAGTGATGAAACCTGTTTGTCTATTGATCATAGCAGGAGTCCCATCTGCAGTCACTGCTACCAGCTTTTCTAATTGTACCTTTTTCTGCACAAAAACTCCTTCACCGTGTTATACATTTCAACTCCTCTTGTAGTTGTCTGTTAGGGCAGATGTGTCAGGAGTTCTTCTCTTGTGGAAACCAAAAGCTATCCTGTACTGTTGCCGTCCACAGACTCATCACACTGGACGTTAACCACCTGCACTTTGCAAGATCCCGGTCCAGCTAATTGGCCAAGTTATCAGACATAGCTGACACTCATCTAGACATTGTAGTGGAAATTGAATGAGTTCTATTGTTCCCATCCTTAGGGACAGTGATAGCAATTATCATCATTGCTTGAATTTTTTTCATGCTATATGCAAAAGTCTTTGTCCCTTAAGGCAACAGATTACAGCCCCCCCCCCCCCCCCCCCCCCCCCAGGCTGCTGTCGTGTTAACAATAGCTTGGAGCTCCAGAATGGACAAGAAAAAACGACGAGAATGGCTCGAGCAGGGCGTTGCTCACGGGGCGGTCGCTCGTGCCATGCGGTCGCACGTGCTCGGGCCCGCTAAATGCTACTTGTAGCTTTAATTATTATTATTATTATTATTATTATTATTCTACCGGAAGAGTCGCCTTTTTGAGGCCTTTAACATACCCCAAAACTCACCAAATTTGGCACACACATCAGGAGTCGCGAAAAATTTCGTATTTTACAGGAGATTGGCATGGGCGCAGAAAAACGGCTTGATAGCGCCACCTACAGTGACTTTTGTCCCGACGCCCCGCATACGCTTTAACGTACAAGCTTGATTTTTACAGGGCATGTTCTTCAGATAGAGACCTACAAAAAAGTCTGAAAGGACCCACCTGTCACTCGCACAGGAAGTCTGATATATTGAGGTCAATATGTCATTTTTGCTTCATTTTGGACATTTGCAGGCCTCACTCTAGAGCGAACTCCTCCTAGAGATTTGTGAATAATGACTCCAAACTTTGGTTTTGTAAACTAGACACATGTCCGATGTTAAATTGCGAAGCTTTTAAGTTTTTACGGATGTTTGTGACCGTGGCGGCGCGTCGAAAATGGAGGTCATTTTGAAAACACGCCATGAAAAGAAAAATGGCCATTACTCAGCCATGCAAAATCCAATATGATCCAAAGTTGATATGCATGATTGTAGTCTGACTTTGAACACATCTGCAGTGGAAGAATCTGGAATAGGTGTAGCGCCACCTGCTGGTAAAAGGAAATGACATGTTTTACTTGGAGCATCACTGCTCCAAGTAGGATGAGCCGACACACCTCAAAATGATGTCCACCTGTTGAAAAGCCATTGATGTTTACTCTGATAAAAAGCCATAACTTTCAATGCGGGGGTGTGGTCGTGACAGAGCGGCGAAGTTGGGCGTCTCGCCATGCACACAAAAGTTGCTCTCACGTGCACATTCCTTGTCCAATCTCACTGAAATTCAATAGAGGTGATGAGGCTTCCATTCTGAACCAATGGATATGACAATCTTGGACGAGCTCCATAGCGCCACCTAGATATTGACAAATACATTTTATGTCACATTCTCACCTATCTTTTCTCTGTGCTTTGTCCGACATTCATAAAATTACAACAGGAGATACTCATAAGGGTCTTCTCTCATCGTTTAAAGTTTCATGGGTGTACACCTGACGGTGCCTGCGCAAGCCACCACCAAACAGGAAGTGGTTGATTGCGTTGCAGTCAGATAATTAAAAATTCATAAAAAATCAGGCGTTTGTATCACGAGGCTGAGATTTCAGAATGAGAGGCCTCTTACATATCTCCAACGTAGATACACAGCACTTGCATGGGTGAACAAAAAACGGCTCAATAGCGCCACCTACCATGTTTGTTTTTGAGAGCCCCGCCATGTTCTTTAACATACAAGCTTGATATTTACAGGACATGTGCATCAGATGGAAACCTACAAAAAAGTCTCTTGGGACGAAGCTGTCAGTCGCACAGGAAGTCTGCTATATTGATGTCAATATGTCAGTTTTGCTCTATTTTGGTCCTTTGCAGGCCTCGTTCTAGAACGAACTCCTCCTAGAGATTTTTGAACAATGACTCCAAACTTTGGTTTTGTAAACTAAACACATGTCCGATCTTAAATTGCGAAGCTTTTAAGTTTTTACGGTTGTTTGTGACCGTGGCGGCGCGTCAAAATTTGAGGTCGTTTCGAAATCACGCCATGAAAAGAAAATTGCCATTACTCAGCCATAAATAATCTAATCTGATCCAAATTTGTTGTGCATGATTGTAGTCTGACTTTGAACACATCTGCAGTGGAAAAATCCGAAACAGGTGTAGCGCCACCTGTTGGCAACAGGAAATGACATGTTTTACTTGGAGCATCACTGCTCCAAGTAGGATGAGCAAACACACCTCAAAATGATGTCCACCTCTTGAAAAGCCATTGATGTTTACTCTGATAAAAAGCCATAACTTTCAATGCGGGGGTGTGGTCGTGACAGAGCGGCGAAGTTGGGCGTCTCGCCATGCACACAAAAGTTGCTCTCACGTTCACATTCCTTGTCTGATCTCACTGAAATTAAATAGATTTGATGAAACTTCCATTCTGAACCCATGGATATGACAATTTTGGACGAGCTATATATGTTCATAAATGATCATGAAGCATGATCATATAATCAAGCTTCATAGGAAATCAGCCGTTTGTCTCAGGAAGCTGAGATTTCAGAATTAGATGCGTCTTACAAAGCTCCACGTTTGAAAAGCAGCACTATACGTACGAGAAACATTTAACCACCTTAATCACCCTATTGTGCTGAAAGCAAATTTTTGGACATTTTGACTCAAGCAAATATTTTTATCATAACATCTGTTTAGTTTATCAGCACCAAAATAAAAAATATTTACATTTATAAAATGAACTGGTCAACTCTAGGATTTTATTTATTCAATCTTACATCCTCAAGCTTTTCATCAGTCTCCCCTGCTGCAGGAGTGGAGTTAGCCCCCCCCCCCCCCCCCCCCGGCTGTGTGCTCACATGTAAATTAGCCAGGAGTGGCAGACAGAAAGAGAACAGTTAGAAAGCCTAGTTCAACACTAAAATACAGCAATTTCCTTTGTTTTGTTTGTCTTTTATACATCCTTAGCACTAATCATTGCTTTTTTATTCATCCAAAATACAATTAACTTTATATTTTATCTTTTTTTTTTTTTACAAACAAAATATATGAATGTGCTCCAAAACAAAACCCAGTCTCAGTACACTCCTACAGATGTAACATCAGACAGTAAATGTCTCTTTTATGCTTTTTTAATCAATGCTGCAACTTCTTTTCATTTCCTTTCAATACATCCAAAGAAATTAAACTACAACGACAACAAACACAACATATAGCAAATGTCTCTAAGAAGATTGTGTATATACATTATGTACCACCTTTAAACACCAAATAAATAACAAATCTTTCTAATACAATCACAAAAAATGGAACACAAAATGTAAAACCCAAATTAGAAATTGCAATTTTAAAAAGATACATTTTTCAGCAGCTTTTCAAAATCAATCACATATTTTACTCTTCTGTGGATGAAACAAAGACGTCCAGAGCAATGTAGCCACTTCTCCAAAGTCTCTGTCACCTTCAGTTTTACACAAAGTCTGTGAAAATCCACCATACATTGGTCACATGTATTCAGAGACCTGCTAAAAGTCCACAATTGTAAAAGCTCTTATATAGACAACTGTTTGTTTGCTTGGAGCTCTAAATATAAAAAAAAATGCTTTTCTATCACCTAGACACAGATGGAGAACCATATCAACTGGATTAGTAACAGGGAACATGTTTAGGTTTAAACTTACATCAATAGACAACATGAAGCTGTTCATCACATTTTTGACCTAAACATGTAAACACATCCTTGGCTCTGCGGTTAGGAAATGGTACTTGGGAATCTCTTCATACCAGGAGCCAGCCTGAACATTGGAACATCACCACAGTGCCCATCCAGACTGGGACAGCAACGGGGTCCACTTCACAGCCGTGAGGCTGCTGTGTTTAACTCCAGCTGTCCCAGCAAGGGAGACAACTGCAGCAACATCCACTGACCAAGCTGGCAAGCCCTGGCAGAAAAGATCCCCACAAGAAAAACACTGGCTCAGGCGGGCTGGTCAATAAAAAAATATAGTTTTACCAATGTCTTGAAGCTCGCAGATCAAGTGGTTTAGTTTTCCAGTAATGTCAGTCAAGAATACAAGTTCAGATTCACCATATTCAGCAAATATCTCCACCAATAGCACCTTAAAAATCCTGTTCTGTTTTGCTTTGCAGCTGAGGTTTTTTATGATTTTCACAATAAGAGTCATTATATGTCCAGAGCCAATCACTTCTGCACAAAAGGCCTACTGGTGAAAGAAGCAGCAGTAATGCAGACATTTTGGAAAGTCTTGGTCAGCTTTACAGTGAGTGATGAAACCTGTTTGTCGGTCAATCATAGCAGGAGCCCCGTCTGAAGGTATGGCTACCAGCTTTTCTAATGGTACCTTTTTCTGCACAAAAACTCCTTCACCGTGTTATACATTTCAACTCCTCTTGTAGTTGTCTGTTAGGGCAGATGTGTCAGGAATTCTTCTCTTGTGGAAACCAAAAGCTATGCTGAACTGTTGCCGTCCACAGACTCATCACACTGGACGTTAAACCACCTGCACTTTGTAAGATCCCGGTCCAGCTAATTGGCCAAGTTATCAGACATAGCTGACACTCATCTAGACATTGTAGTGAAAATTGAATGAGCTCTATTGTTCTCATCCTTAGGGACAGTGATAGCAATTATCATCATTGCTTGTTTCTTAATCTGATAAAAACCTTCTTCTACTTGATGAGAAAATGAGCAGGTCTAAACGAGGCTTAGATTTAAGAATTTTTTTCATGCTATATGCAAAAGTCTTTGTCCTTTAAGGCAACAGATTATAGTCCCCCCCCCCCCCCCCCCCCACAGGCTGCTGTCATATTAACATTAGCTTGGAGCTCCAGAATGGACAAGAAAAAACGACGAGAATGGCTCGAGCAGGGCGTTGCTCACGGGGCGGTCGCTCGTGCCAGGCGGTGGCACGTGCTCGGGCCCGCTAAATGCTACTTGTAGCTTTAATTATTATTATTATTATTATTATTATTCTACCGGAAGAGTCGCCTTTTTGAGGCCTTTAACATACCCCAAAACTCACCAAATTTGGCACACACATCAGGAGTCGCGAAAAATTTCGTATTTTATAGGAGATTGGCATGGGCGCAGAAAAACGGCTCGATAGCGCCACCTACAGTGACTTTTGTCCCGACGCCCCGCATACGCTTTAACGTACAAGCTTGATTTTTGCAGGGCATGTTCTTCAGATGGAGACCTACAAAAAAGTCTGAAAGGACCCACCTGTCACTCGCACAGGAAGTCTGATATATTGAGGTCAATATGTCATTTTTGCTTCATTTTGGACATTTGCAGGCCTCACTCTAGAGCGAACTCCTCCTAGAGATTTGTGAATAATGACTCCAAACTTTGGTTTTGTAAACTAAACACATGTCCGATGTTAAATTGCGAAGCTTTTAAGTTTTTACGGATGTTTGTGACCGTGGCGGCGCGTCGAAAATGGAGGTCATTTTGAAAACACGCCATGAAAAGAAAAATGGCCATTACTCAGCCATGCAAAATCCAATATGATCCAAAGTTGATATGCATGATTGTAGTCTGACTTTGAACACATCTGCAGTGGAAGAATCTGGAATAGGTGTAGCGCCACCTGCTGGTAAAAGGAAATGACATGTTTTACTTGGAGCATCACTGCTCCAAGTAGGATGAGCCGACACACCTAAAAATGATGTCCACCTGTTGAAAAGCCATTGATGTTTACTCTGATAAAAAGCCATAACTTTCAATGCGGGGGTGTGGTCGTGACAGAGCGGCGAAGTTGGGCGTCTCGCCATGCACACTAAAGTTGCTCTCACGTGCACATTCCTTGTCCAATCTCACTGAAATTCAATAGAGGTGATGAGGCTTCCATTCTGAACCCATGGATATGACAATCTTGGACGAGCTCCATAGCGCCACCTAGATATTGACAAATACTTTTTATGTCACATTCTGACCTATCTTTTCTCTGTGCTTTGTCCGACATTCATAAAATTACAACAGGAGATACTCATAAGGGTCTTCTCTCATCGTCTAAAGTTTCATGGGTGTACACCTGACGGTGCCTGCGCAAGCCACCACCAAACAGGAAGTGGTTGATTGCGTTGCAGTCAGATAATTAAAAATTCATAAAAAATCAGCCGTTTGTATCACCAGGCTGAGATTTCAGAATGAGAGGCCTCTTACATATCTCCAACTTAGATACACAGCACTTGCATGGGTGAACAAAAAACGGCTCAATAGCGCCACCTACCATGTTTGTTTTTGAGAGCCCCGCCATGTTCTTTAACATACAAGCTTGATATTTACAGGACATGTTCATCAGATGGAAACCTACAAAAAAGTCTCTTGGGACCAAGCTGTCAGT
Source organism: Oryzias latipes (assembly GCF_053564925.1). Classification (NCBI taxonomy): domain Eukaryota; kingdom Metazoa; phylum Chordata; class Actinopteri; order Beloniformes; family Adrianichthyidae; genus Oryzias; species Oryzias latipes. The sequence continues at coordinate 28,662,599 of NC_136237.1, read as the reverse complement.
CGCACAGGAAGTCTGCTATATTGATGTCAATATGTCAGTTTTGCTCTATTTTGGTCATTTCCAGGCCTCGTTCTAGAACGAACTCCTCCTAGAGATTTTTGAACAATGACTCCAAACTTTGGTTTTGTAAACTAAACACATGTCCGATCTTAAATTGCGAAGCTTTTAAGTTTTTACGGTTGTTTGTGACCGTGGCGGCGCGTCAAAATTTGAGGTCGTTTCGAAATCACGCCATGAAAAGAAAAATGGCCATTACTCAGCCATAAATAATCTAATCTGATCCAAATTTGTTGTGCATGATTGTAGTCTGACTTTGAACACATCTGCAGTGGAAAAATCCGAAACAGGTGTAGCGCCACCTGTTGGCAACAGGAAATGACATGTTTTACTTGGAGCATCACTGCTCCAAGTAGGATGAGCAAACACACCTCAAAATGACGTCCACCTGTTGAAAAACCATTGAAGTTTACTCTGATGAAAAACAAATCTTTCAACGCGGGGGTGTGGTCGTGACAGAGCGGCGAAGTTGGGTATCTCGCCATGCACAAATGTTGCTCTCACGTTCACATTCCTTGTCTGATCTCACTGAAATTAAATAGATTTGATGAAACTTCTATTCTGAACCCATGGATATGACAATTTTGGACGAGCTATATATGTTCATAAATGATCATGAAGCATGATCATATAATCAAGCTTCATAGGAAATCAGCCGTTTGTCTCAGGAAGCTGAGATTTCAGAATTAGATGCGTCTTACAAAGCTCCACGTTTGAAAAGCAGCACTATACATACGAGAAACATTTAACCACCTTAATCACCCTATTGTGCTGAAAGCAAATTTTTGGACATTTTGACTCAAGCAAATATTTTTATCATAACTTCTGTTTAGTTTATCAGTACCAAAATAAAAAATATTTACATTTATAAAATGAACTGGTCAACTCTAGGATTTTATTTATTCAATCTTACATCCTCAAGCTTTTCATCAATCTCCCCTGCTGCAGGAGTGGAGTTAGCCCCCCACCCCACCCCCCGGCTGTGTGCTCACATGTAAATTAGCCAGGAGTGGCAGACAGAAAGTAGAACAGTTAGAAAGCCTAGTTCAACACTAAAATACAGCAATTTCCTTTGTTTTGTTTGTCTTTTATACATCCTTAGCACTAATCATTGCTTTTTTATTCATCCAAAATACAATTAACTTTATATTTTATCTTTTTTTTTTTACAAACAAAATATATGAATGTGCTCCAAAACAAAACCCAGCCTCAGTACACTCCTACAGATGTAACATCAGACAGTAAATGTCTCTTTTATGCTTTTTTAATCAATGCTGCAACTTCTTTTCATTTCCTTTCAATACATCCAAAGAAATTAAACTACAACGACAACAAACACAACATATAGCAAATGTCTCTAAGACGATTGTGTATATACATTATGTACCACCTTTAAACACCAAATAAATAACAAATCTTTCTAATACAATCACAAAAAATGGAACACAAAATGTAAAACCCAAATTAGAAATTGCAATTTTAAAAAGATACATTTTTCAGCAGCTTTTCAAAATCAATCACATATTTTACTCTTCTGTGGATGAAACAAAGAAGTCCAGAGCAATGTAGCCACTTCTCCAAAGTCTCTGTCACCTTCAGTTTTACACAAAGTCTGTGAAAATCCACCATACATTGGTCACATGTATTCAGAGACCTGCTAAAAGTCCACAATTGTAAAAGCTCTTATATAGACAACTGTTTGTTTGCTTGGAGCTCTAAATATAAAAAAATGCTTTTCTATCACCTAGACACAGATGGAGAACCATATCAACTGGATTAATAACAGGGAAACATGTTTAGGTTTAAACTTACATCAATAGACAACATGAAGCTGTTCATCACATTTTTGACCTAAACATGTAAACACATCCTTGGCTCTGCGGTTAGGAAAAGGTACTTGGGAATCTCTTCATACCAGGAGCCAGCCTGAACATTGGAACATCACCACAGTGCCCATCCAGACTGGGACAGCAACGGGGTCCACTTCACAGCCGTGAGGCTGCTGTGTTTAACTCCAGCTGTCCCAGCAAGGGAGACAACTGCAGCAACATCCACTGACCAAGCTGGCAAGCCCTGGCAGAAAAGATCCCCACAAGAAAAACACTGGCTCAGGCAGGCTGGTCAATAAAAAAATATAGTTTTGCCAATGTCTTGCAGCTCGCAGATCAAGTGGTTTAGTTTTCCAGTAATGTCAGTCAAGAATACAAGTTCAGATTCACCATATTCATATTCACCATATTCAGCAGATATCTCCACCAATAGCACCTTAAAAATCCTGTTCTGTTTTGCTTTGCAGCTGAGGTTTTTTATGATTTTCACAATAGGAGTCATTATGTGTCCAGAGCCAATCACTTCTGCACATAAGGCCTACTGGTGAAAGAAGCAGCAGTAATGCAGACATTTTGGAAAGTCTTGGTCAGCTTTACAGTGAGTGATGAAACCTGTTTGTCGGTCAATCATAGCAGGAGCCCCGTCTGCAGGTATGGCTACCAGCTTTTCTAATGGTACCTTTTTCTGCACAAAAACTCCTTCACCGTGTTATACATTTCAACTCCTCTTGTAGTTGTCTGTTAGGGCAGATGTGTCAGGAATTCTTCTCTTGTGGAAACCAAAAGCTATGCTGTACTGTTGCCGTCCACAGACTCATCACACTGGACGTTAAACCACCTGCACGTTGTAAGATCCCGGTCCAGCTAATTGGCCAAGTTATCAGACATAGCTGACACTCATCTAGACATTGTAGTGAAAATTGAATGAGTTCTATTGTTCTCATCCTTAGGGACAGTGATAGCAATTATCATCATTGCTTGTTTCTTAATCTGATAAAAACCTTCTTCTACTTGATGAGAAAATGAGCAGGTCTAAACGAGGCTTAGATTTAAGAATTTTTTTCATGCTATATGCAAAAGTCTTTGTCCTTTAAGGCAACAGATTATAGTCTCTTTCCCCCCCCCCCCCCCCCCCCCCCACAGGCTGCTGTCATATTAACATTAGCTTGGAGCTCCAGAATGGACAAGAAAAAACGACGAGAATGGCTCGAACAGGGCGTTGCTCACGGGGCGGTCGCTCGTGCCAGGCGGTGGCACGTGCTCGGGCCCGCTAAATGCTACTTGTAGCTTTAATTATTATTATTTTTCTTCCGCCGGAAGAATCGCATTTCTGAGGCCTTTAACATACCCCAAAACTCACCAAATTTGGCACACACATCAGGGGTCGCGAAAAATTTCGTATTTTATGAGAAATTGGCATGGGTGCGCAAAAATGGCTCGACAGCGCCACCTACAGTGACTTTTGTCCCGACGCCCCGCATACGCTTTAACGTACAAGCTTGATTTTTACAGGGCATGTTCTTCAGATGGAGACCTACAAAAAAGTCTGAAAGGACCCACCTGTCACTCGCACAGGAAGTCTGATATATTGAGGTCAATATGTCATTTTTGCTCTATTTTGGACATTTGCAGGCCTCCTTCTAGAACGAACTCCTCCTAGAGATTTGTGAATAATGACTCCAAACTTTGGTTTTGTAAACTAAACACATGTCCGATGTTAAATTGCAAAGCTTTTAAGTTTTTACAGAAGTTTGTGGTCGTGGCGGCGCGTAGAAATTTGACGTTGTTTCGAAAACACGCCATGAAAAGAAAAATGGCCATAACTCAGCCATGCATATTCCAATCTGATCCAAAATTGATGTGCATGATTGTAGTCTGACTCTGAACACATCTGCAGTGAAAGAATCCGGAAAAAGTGTAGCGCCACCTGCTGGCAAGATGAAATGACATGTTTTACTTGGAGCATCACTGCTCTGAGTAGGATGAGCCGACACACCTGAAAATGACATCCACCTGTTGAAAAGCCATTGAAGTTTACTCTGACAAAAAACCATAACTTTCAATGCGGGGGTGTGGTCGTGACAGAGCGGCAAAGTTGGGCATCTCGCCATGAACACAAAAGTTGCTCTCACGTGCACATTCCTTGTCCAATCTCACTGAAATTCAATGGATATGATGAAGCTTCTATTCTGAACCCATGGATATGACAATCTTGGACGAGCTCTATAGCGCCACCTAGTTATTGCATTGGGCACATTCTGCCCTGTATTTTCTCTTTGCTTTGTCCGATGTGCATGAAATTAAAACTGGAGATACTCAGAAGGGTCCTCTCTCATAATCTGAAGTTTCATGGGTGTACACCTGACGGTGCCTGCGTAACAGGAAGTGGTCGATTATGTGCACCCAAATAATAGAAATTTATTATAAATCAGCCGTTTGTCTCAGGAAGCTGAGATTTCAGAATTAGATGCCTTTAATAACCTCCAGCTTTGATATGTAACACAATAGGGTCTATGAGAAACTTCATACCTCTTTTTTTCCTATGCAATATTGGACTGAACAAAGATTTTTATCATAAATTCTGTTTAGGTTATCAGCACCAAAGACTACTTTTTAATAGGCATTTATGTGCTACTGCTTCCTAAAAAAATTCAGAATGATTGAAGTTACAGGTGACATCTTAGAGAGCATTACATCCAAAAAGGTCCGAAAACGTCTTTTTAGGCAAAACTACAAACACCTATTTTTTTTCATAACTTAATCATCATATATCAACACCATTTATTTTTTTAAATGTAGGGATCTGTGTTTGCTGCCTTCCATATTTTTTTCAGAAGTCCAGGTGAAACAGATGATTTAAAAAAAATCCTGATTCATCCCAAAACCTGTGCTTTTTCCGTCTGGACTCCAAACAAGTGTGTTTTAAAATTACTTATGCTTCAAATATCCACACCAAGTTTCACACGCATATAGCTGAACATGTCTAAATGCTTCTTGAATATTCTTTACAGATATAAAATGAACTGGTCAACTGTAGGATGTCATTTCCTCTTACATGCTTCGGTCTTTTCCTCATGCTGCAGCCTGCTCCTCAATCTGCCCTGTTGCTGGAGTCAAATTTCACCCCCCCCCCCCCCCCCACACACACACACACACACCAGCTGCCTGTTTATATGCTAACTAACCCAGAGGTGAGGTGACAAGAGTTTAGACACAAGAGGGAGGGCAGACTGCTTTTTCATTTGTTTTGTATGTCTTTCATAGATTTTTATGAATAATCATTGCTTTTCTAGTCATGTAAAATGCAATTAACTTAATATTTTATCTTTTTTTTTTTACAAACAAAACATATGAATGTGCTCCAAAACAAAACCCAACTCTCAGTACAGTTCTACACATGTAACATAAGACTTAGACAGTAAATGTCTCTTTTATCCTTTTTTAATCAATGCTGCAACTTCTTTTCCTTAATATAAATCCAATGAAATTAAACTACAAAACCAAAAAACACAACCTATAGCAAATTTCTCTAAATAAATTATGTGTATATACAATATGTAGCACTTTTAAACAAAATAATAACAAATCCTTCCAATACAAGCACAGAAAAATGAAACACAAAATTTAAAACCCAAATTTGAAATGGCAATTTTAAAAAGATAATTTTTTCAGCCTGCTAAAAGTGCACAATTGTAAAAGCTCTTTTATATAGACAACTGTTTGGTTGCTTAGAGCTCTAAATATAAAAACAATGCCTTTATGGACGTGGCACGGATGGCACGGATGTTCAGCAGGGTAAACCCCAGGAAAGCGGCGGGACCTGATGGAGTTCCCGGAAAGGTTCTGCGGGCCTGCGCCGATCAACTCTCCCAGGTCTTCACAAAAATCTTCAACCTGTCGCTAGCTCAGGCTTTCATCCCTGCTTGCCTGAAGTCATCCACTATCATCCCGATACCCAAAAAGTCCTCATCCACAGCCTTCCTCACGGACTTCCGCCCAGTTGCACTCACTGCTGTCATCACAAAGTGTCTGGAGCGGCTGCTCCTGGGACACATCAAAGACTCCCTCCCTCCAATCTTCGTCCCCCACCAGTTTGCTTACAAAGCAAACAGATCAACGGATGATGCCATTTCCATCACCCTCCACACTGCGCTGAGCCACCTGGAACACAGAGACACCTACGCCAGGATGCTCTTTGTGGACTATAGCTCAGCCTTTAACACAATCATTCCTGACATTCTGGTCAACAAACTGTCTGAACTAGGACTCCACCCACTCACCTGCTCGTGGATCAAGGACTTCCTGACAAACAGACCACAGACAGTCAAACTTGACCCCCACCTCTCCTCCACCCGGACGCTGAGCACAGGCTCCACACAGGGATGTGTGCTGAGTCCTCTGCTGTATACACTGTACACAGCAGACTGCAGACCAGCCCACACCAGCAACACCGTGGTGAAGTTTGCAGACGACACTACTGTGGTGGGGCTGATCTCTGGGGACGACGAGACGGCCTACAGAGACGAAGTCCTGAAACTCTCAAGGTGGTGTCAGGATAATAACCTCATCCTGAACACCACCAAGACCAAGGAGATCATCCTGGACTTCAGAAAAAACAGAACAGATCCACCCCCACTCTACATCGATGGAAACTGTGTGGAGAGGGTCCACAGCTTCACCCTCCTGGGCACCACCATCTCTGCTGACCTCACATGGTCTAACAACACCATGACTGTCATCAGGAAGGCCCAGCAACGCCTGCACTTCCTGAGAAAACTTAGGAGGAACGACGTCAGCCAGGAGCTGCTGGTAACGTTCTACCGCTCAACCATTGAGAGCATTCTGTCCTATGGCATCACAGTGTGGTTTTCCCACTGCACTGAAGCAGAACGGCAGAGTCTCCAGAGAGTGGTAAAGACAGCGCAGAGGATCATCGGCTGCCCCCTCCCCTCACTGAAGGACATTTACCAGTCTCGCTGCCTCAGCAGAGTGACTAGCATCACCACTAACTCCACCCATTCTGCTTTCCCTCTGTTTGAACTGCTGCCCTCTGGAAGGAGGTACGGGTCCATCAGAACCAGGACAAACAGACTAAGAAACAGCTTTTTTCCACAGGCAATTATCATACGGAATGCACATACGTCCACCAACCACACCTCACTCTAATTTTACTACAATGCGTGCAATATCCTGACTGTCTAACCGGGTCACTGTGCAATAACTTGATATTTATTAAGCTGTGCTCACAGCAACTCATGTAATTCCATTCTATTTTATTCACAAATATTTAATATTTAACAGTTTCTGTCCATATTGTTCATTTTTTGTTAAGAGTTGTAAATACAGTATTTCTTTTTCTATTCTATTTTTATTTTTATTTTATGTAACTCCTTCACTCCAAGGCTGCTGCAATTTCATTGTATCCCCATGTACAATGACAATAAACGATTCTGATTCTGATTATATCACTTAGACACAGATGGAGAACCATATCAACTGGATTGGTAACAGCAACAACCACCGACCAAGCCGGCAAGCCCTGGCAGAAAAGATCCCCACAAGAAACACTGCAGGCTGTTCCATAAAAAATATAGTTTTACCATTGCCTTGCAGATCGCAGTTGAAGTGGTTTAGTTTTCCTAAAAAAATTCAGAATGATTGAAGTTACAGGTGAACTTTTAGACATCATTTCATCCAAAAAGGTCCGAAAACGTCTTTATAGGCAAAACTGCAAACACCTATTTTTTTGCATAACTTATCTTTCAAATATCAGCACAAAAAAATTAAAACGGTAGGGATCTGTGTTTGCTGCCTTCCATATTTTTTTCAGACTTAAAAGTGTAACAGATGATTTATAAAAAATCCTTTTTCATCCAAAAACCTGTGTTAAATCTGTCTAGACTCCAAACAAACATTTTTTTATGGTAACTTATGTTTCAACAATCGACACCAATTTTCACAGACCTATAGCTAAACATGTCCCATAGCTACCTGAATATTTTCATAGATATAAAATGAACTGGTCATTCTAACATCTGGCATTCTAACATCTAACATCTTACATGTCAAAGCCTCTCTCAGCCTGGCTCTGCTGAAGGAGTCGTGTTACAACCCTGCCCCCTCCTGCTGGGACCCCTGCTATGTAAATTAGCAAGCAGTGAACAGAGAGATGAGGAGTAAGAATGACCATTATTCAGGCATGCATAATCCAAAGACAGCCAGTTAAACACTGAAAGACATATCTTTTCGGTATGTCTTTCACACATCTTTAGTATTAAAAACTCTCCAAGATGAATGTGCCTGACTCCACCTGCAGGTGGATCACAGACTTCCTGACGGACAGACAGCAGTATGTGAGGCTGGGGAAGCTCGTCTCAGATACTCGGACCACAAGCACCCGATCCCCCCAGGGCTGTGTCCTTTCACCCCTGTTACTCTCCCTGTACACAAACAGCTGCACAGCTGGTCACCTGTCTGTCAAACTCCTGAAGTTTGCTGACGACACCACACTCATCGGCCTCATCTCTGACGGAGATGAGTCGGCCTACAGGAGTGAAATAGCCAGGCTGGTGTCATAGTGCAGCGCTAACAACCTGGAGCTTAATGCTCTGAAGACAGTGGAGATGACAGTGGACTTCAGGAAGGCCCCAGCCCCCCTCCCCCCTGTCATCCTCTGTGACTCCCCGGTGACCTCTGTGGAGTCCTTCTGCTTCCTGGGAACCATCATCAGCCAGGACCTCAAGTGGGAGCAGAACATCAGCTCCATCACTAAGAAGGTCCAGCAGAGGATGTACTTCCTGAGGCAGCTGAAGAAGTTTCACCTCCCTGAAAAGATGCTGGTAGACTTTTACACCGCCATCATCGAATCCACCCTCACGTCCTCCATCACAGTCTGGTTCGCTGCGGCCACGGCCAGAGACAAGGCCAAGCTGCAACGCGTCATCCACTCAGCAGAGAAGGTGATCGGCTTCCACCTCCCGTCTCTCCAGGAGCTGCACATCTCCAGGACCTGGAGGCGGGCAGCCAGGATTGTAGCCAACCCCTCTCATCCAGGACATAATCTCTTTCGGCCCCTCCCTTCTGGCAAGAGGCTCCGGTCCATCAGGACCTCGCACCACAAGAACAGCTTCTTCCCCACTGCAGTCAGCCTGCTGAACAGTACCCCAACTCCCCCAGGTGACCCCCCCCCCCCGCCCACCAAAGGACTGTCGGTGCCACTTACAGGCCCCACCATCCCAGCCCATCTGTGCTCCCACTTTAATTCACCTTACTCTACTGTATATAGTGTGTTGTTGTTGTTAACTTAATTTTTAACTTATTCTTAATTGCACTATACACCAAGTCAAATTCCTCGTTTTGTAAAGTGCGCTCTACTGAACCTGGCAATAAAACTTTTTCTGATTTCTGATTCTGATTCTGATTCTATTAATCATTGTTTTTTATTCATTCAAAATGCAATTAAATCAATATTTTATATTTTTTCTTTTCCTTTTTCTTTTTTTTTTATCTCTTATATCCTTTTTTATAATCAATGTTTGAACTTCTTTTCCTTTCTATTGTCATGGTTTCAGTTTGCTGTCTTGTTTTTCGCTTTAGTTCTTGTTCTGTCTTGTTTGGTTCTGTTTCCTGTTTTATTTTGAAAGGTTTCCTGTCTTGTCATGTTTCTTGAGTTTTACTTCCTTTGGTCCCCATCTGCCCTAATCGTGTTCACCTGTGTCTTGTCTGCCCTGTCTGTATATAAGTCTTGTCTCTGCCTTCCTCCTGTGCTGGTCCATTAACTTCTGCTCATGTTGATCACGTCTTCTTGTCTGGCGTCCATGTCCCTTGCCATGCCACAGTAAGTTTTTGTTTTTAGTTTTGTCATCCTGCTCTGCAGCGCTTTTTGTTAGTTAAATAAACCCACTTGCCCTGAACCCGTTTGCCTCCCGTCTCTGCGCCTGGGTCCTACCTGCTCTCGAGCCTCCCCCCCACACGACATCTATACATCCAATGAAATTAAACTACAAATCAACAAACACAACTGATAACAAATGTCTCTAAAAAATGATGTGTATATTTGCAGAACCTTAAAAACACCAAACAAATAACAAATGCTTCCCAAATAAAGCACAAAAAATGGAACACAAAATGTAAAACCCAAGTTAGAAATTGCAATTTGAAAAAGATACTTTTTCAGCAGCTTTTCAAAATCAATCACCAATTCTACTCTTCTGTGGATGAAACAAAGAACTCCAGAACAATGAAGCCATTTCTCTAAGTCTCTCTCACCTTCAGTTTTAAACAAGGTCTGTGAAAATCCACCATACATTGGTCACATGAACTCAGAGACCTGCTAAAAGTGCACAATTGTAAAAGCTCTTTTATATAGACAACTGTTTGTTTGCTTAGAGCTCTAAATATAAAAAAAAATGCTTTTCTATCACCTAGACACAGATGGAGAACCATATCAACTGGATTAATAACAGGGTGGCATGTTTAGGTTTAAACTTACATCAATAGACAACATAAAGATGTCCATCACATTTTTGACCTAAACATGTAAACACATCCTTGGCTCTGCGGTTAGGAAATGGTATTTGGGAATCTCTTTATACCAGGAGCTAGCCTGGCCATTGGAACATCGCCACAGTGCCCATCCAGACTGGGACAGCAACGGGGTCCACTTCAGAGCCGTGAGCTGCTGTGTTTAACTCCAGCTGTCCCAGCAAGGGAGACAACTGCAGCAACATCCACTGACCAAGCTGACAAGCCCTGGCAGAAAAGATCCCCACAAGAAAAACACTGGCTAAGGCAGGCTGGTCAAAAAAAAATAGTTTTGCCATTGTCTTGCAGCTCGCAGATCAAGTGGTTTAGTTTTCCAGTAATGTCAGTCAAGAATGCAAGTTCAGATTCACAATGTTCATATTCACCATATTCAACAGACATCTCCTCCAATAGCACCTTAAAAATCCTGTGCTGTTTTGCTTTGCAGCTGAGGTTGTTTACGATTTTCAGAATAAGAGTCATTATATGTCCAGAGCCAATCACTTCTGCACATAAGGCCTGCTGGTGAATGACGCAGCAGTAATGCAGACATTTTGGAAAGTCTGGGTCAGCTTTACAGTGAGTGATGAAACCTGTTTGTCTATTGATCATAGCAGGAGTCCCATCTGCAGTCACTGCTACCAGCTTTTCTAATTGTACCTTTTTCTGCACAAAAACTCCTTCACCGTGTTATACATTTCAACTCCTCTTGTAGTTGTCTGTTAGGGCAGATGTGTCAGGAGTTCTTCTCTTGTGGAAACCAAAAGCTATGCTGTACTGTTGCCGTCCACAGACTCATCACACTGGACGTTAACCACCTGCACTTTGCAAGATCCCGGTCCAGCTAATTGGCCAAGTTATCAGACATAGCTGACACTCATCTAGACATTGTAGTGGAAATTGAATGAGTTCTATTGTTCTCATCCTTAGGGACAGTGATAGCAATTATCATCATTGCTTGAATTTTTTTCATGCTATATGCAAAAGTCTTTGTCCCTTAAGGCAACAGATTACAGCCCCCCCCCCCCCCCCCCCCCAGGCTGCTGTCGTATTAACATTAGCTTGGAGCTCCAGAATGGACAAGAAAAGACGACGAGAATGGCTCGAGCAGGGCGTTGCTCACGGGGGGGGTCGCTCGTGCCATGCGGTCGCACGTGCTCGGGCCCGCTAAATGCTACTTGTAGCTTTAATTAGGGCCCGAGCACGGAGTGCAAGGACCCTATTGTATCTGTTAGGTTTATTAGGGCCCGAGCACGGAGTGCAAGGACCCTATTGTATCTGTTAGGTTTATTATTAGGGCCCGAGCACGGAGTGCAAGGACCCTATTGTATCTGTTAGGTTTATTATTATTATTTTTCTTCCGCCGGAAGAATCGCATTTTTGAGGCCTTTAACATACCCCAAAACTCACCAAATTTGGCACACACATCAGGAGTCGCGAAAAATTTCATATTTTATGAGAAATTGGCATGGGCGCGCAAAAACGGCTCGACAGCGCCACCTACAATGACTTTTGTCCCGACGCCCCGCATACGCTTTAACGTACAAGCTTGATTTTTTCAGGGCATGTTCATCAGATGGAAACCTACAAAAAAGTCTGTAGGTACCAAGCTGTCAGTTGCACAGGAAGTCTGCTATATTGATGTCAATATGTCATTTTTGCTCTATTTTGGACATTTGCAGGCCTCCTTCTAGAACGAACTCCTCCTAGAGATTTGTGAATAATGACTCCAAACTTTGGTTTTGTAAAATAAACACATGTCCGATGTTAAATTGCGAAGCTTTTAAGTTTTTACGGTTGTTTGTGACCGTGGCGGCGCGTAGAAATTCGACGTTGTTTCGAAAACACGCCATGAAAAGAAAAATGGCCATTACTCAGCCATGCATAATCCAATCTGATCCAAAATTGATGTGCATGATTGTAGTCTGACTCTGAACACATCTGCAGTGAAAAAATCTGGAAAAAGTGTAGCGCCACCTGCTGGCAAGAGGAAATGACATGTTTTACTTGGAGCATCACTACTCCGAGTAGGATGAGCCGACACACCTGAAAATGACGTCCACCTGTTGAAAAGCCATTGAAGTTTACTCTGACAAAAAACCATAACTTTCAATGCGGGGGTGTGGTCGTGACAGAGCGGCAAAGTTGGGCATCTCGCTATGCACACAAAAGTTGCTCTCACGTGCACATTCCTTGTCCAATCTCACTGAAATTCAATGGATATGATGAAGCTTCTATTCTGAACCCATGGATATGACAATCTTGGACGAGCTCTATAGCGCCACCTAGTTATTGCATTGGGCACATTCTGCCCTGTATTTTCTCTTTGCTTTGTCCGATGTGCATGAAATTAAAACTGGAGATACTCAGAAGGGTCCTCTCTCATCATGTAAAGTTTCATGGGTGTACACCTGACGGTGCCTGCGTAACAGGAAGTGGTCGATTATGTGCACCCAAATAATAGAAATTTATTATAAATCAGCCGTTTGTCTCAGGAAGCTGAGATTTCAGAATTAGATGCCTTTAATAACCTCCAGCTTTGATATGTAACACTATAGGGTCTACGAGAAACTTCATCACTTGATTTTTTTAATGAAATTTTGGACTGAACAAAGATTTTTAGCATAAATTCTGTTTAGGTTATCAGCACCAAGAATTCAACTTTCATAGGCATTTATGTGCTACTGCTTCCTAAAAAAATTCAGAATTATTGAAGTTACAGGTGACATCTTAGAGAGCATTACATCCAAAAAGGTCCGAAAACGTCTTTTTAGGCAAAACTACAAACACCTATTTTTTTTCATAACTTAATCATCATATATCAACACCATTTATTTTTTTAAATGTAGGGATCTGTGTTTGCTGCCTTCCATATTTTTTTCAGAAGTCCAGGTGAAACAGATGATTTTAAAAAAATCCTGATTCATCCCAAAACCTGTGCTTTTTCCGTCTGGACTCCAAACAAGTGTGTTTTAAAATTACTTATGCTTCAAATATCCACACCAAGTTTCACACGCATATAGCTGAACATGTCTAAATGCTTCTTGAATATTCTTTACAGATATAAAATGAACTGGTCAACTGTAGGATGTCATTTCCTCTTACATGCTTAAGTCTTTTCCTCATGCTGCAGCCTGCTCCTCAATCATCCCTGTTGCTGGAGTCAAATTTCACCCCCCCCCCCCCCCCCACACACACACACACCAGCTGCCAGTTCATATGCTAACTAACCCAGAAGTGAGGTGACAAGAGTTTAGACACAAGAGGGAGGGCAGACTGCTTTTTCATTTGTTTTGTATGTCTTTCATAGATTTTTATGAATAATCATTGCTTTTCTAGTCATGTAAAATGCAATTAACCTAATATTTTATCTTTTTTTTTTACAAACAAAACATATGAATGTGCTCCAAAACAAAACCCAACTCTCAGTACAGTTCTACAGATGTAACATAAGACTTAGACAGTAAATGTCTCTTTTATCCTTTTTTAATCAATGCTGCAACTTCTTTTCCTTAATATAAATCCAATGAAATTAAACTACAAAACCAAAAAACACAACGTATAGCAAATTTCTCTAAATAAATTATGTGTATATACAATATGTAGCACTTTTAAACAAAATAATAACAAATCCTTCCAATACAAGCACAGAAAAATGGAACACAAAATTTAAAACCCACATTTGAAATGGCAATTTTAAAAAGATAATTTTTTCAGCCTGCTAAAAGTGCACAATTGTAAAAGCTCTTTTATATAGACAACTGTTTGGTTGCTTAGAGCTCTAAATATAAAAACAATGCCTTTATGGACGTGGCACGGATGGCACGGATGTTCAGCAGGGTAAACCCCAGGAAAGCGGCGGGACCTGATGGAGTTCCCGGAAAGGTTCTGCGGGCCTGCGCCGATCAACTCTCCCAGGTCTTCACAAAAATCTTCAACCTGTCGCTAGCTCAGGCTTTCATCCCTGCTTGCCTGAAGTCATCCACTATCATCCCGATACCCAAAAAGTCCTCATCCACAGCCTTCCTCACGGACTTCCGCCCAGTTGCACTCACTGCTGTCATCACAAAGTGTCTGGAGCGGCTGCTCCTGGGACACATCAAAGACTCCCTCCCTCCAATCTTCGTCCCCCACCAGTTTGCTTACAAAGCAAACAGATCAACGGATGATGCCATTTCCATCACCCTCCACACTGCGCTGAGCCACCTGGAACACAGAGACACCTACGCCAGGATGCTCTTTGTGGACTATAGCTCAGCCTTTAACACAATCATTCCTGACATTCTGGTCAACAAACTGTCTGAACTAGGACTCCACCCACTCACCTGCTCGTGGATCAAGGACTTCCTGACAAACAGACCACAGACAGTCAAACTTGACCCCCACCTCTCCTCCACCCGGACGCTGAGCACAGGCTCCACACAGGGATGTGTGCTGAGTCCTCTGCTGTATACACTGTACACAGCAGACTGCAGACCAGCCCACACCAGCAACACCGTGGTGAAGTTTGCAGACGACACTACTGTGGTGGGGCTGATCTCTGGGGACGACGAGACGGCCTACAGAGACGAAGTCCTGAAACTCTCAAGGTGGTGTCAGGCTAATAACCTCATCCTGAACACCACCAAGACCAAGGAGATCATCCTGGACTTCAGAAAAAACAGAACAGATCCACCCCCACTCTACATCGATGGAAACTGTGTGGAGAGGGTCCACAGCTTCACCCTCCTGGGCACCACCATCTCTGCTGACCTCACATGGTCTAACAACACCATGACTGTCATCAGGAAGGCCCAGCAACGCCTGCACTTCCTGAGAAAACTTAGGAGGAACGACGTCAGCCAGGAGCTGCTGGTAACGTTCTACCGCTCAACCATTGAGACTATTCTGTCCTATGGCATCACAGTGTGGTTTTCCCACTGCACTGAAGCAGAACGGCAGAGTCTCCAGAGAGTGGTAAAGACAGCGCAGAGGATCATCGGCTGCCCCCTCCCCTCACTGAAGGACATTTACCAGTCTCGCTGCCTCAGCAGAGTGACTAGCATCACCACTAACTCCACCCATTCTGCTTTCCCTCTGTTTGAACTGCTGCCCTCTGGAAGGAGGTACAGGTCCATCAGAACCAGGACAAACAGACTAAGAAACAGCTTTTTTCCACAGGCAATTATCATACGGAATGCACATACGTCCACCAACCACACCTCACTCTAATTTTACTACAATGCGTGCAATATCCTGACTGTCTAACCGGGTCACTGTGCAATAACTTGATATTTATTAAGCTGTGCTCACAGCAACTCATGTAATTCCATTCTATTTTATTCACAAATATTTAATATTTAACAGTTTCTGTCCATATTGTTCATTTTTTGTTAAGAGTTGTAAATACAGTATTTCTTTTTCTATTCTATTTTTATTTTTATTTTATGTAACTCCTTCACTCCAAGGCTGCTGCAATTTCATTGTATCCCCATGTACAATGACAATAAACGATTCTGATTCTGATTATATCACTTAGACACAGATGGAGAACCATATCAACTGGATTGGTAACAGCAACAACCACCGACCAAGCCGGCAAGCCCTGGCAGAAAAGATCCCCACAAGAAACACTGCAGGCTGTTCCATAAAAAATATAGTTTTACCATTGCCTTGCAGATCACAGTTGAAGTGGTTTAGTTTTCCTAAAAAAATTCAGAATGATTGAAGTTACAGGTGAACTTTTAGACAACATTTGATCCAAAAAGGTCCGAAAACGTCTTTTTAGGCAAAACTGCAAACACCTATTTTTTTGCATAACTTATCTTTCAAATATCAGCACAAAAAAATTAAAAACGGTAGGGATCTGTGTTTGCTGCCTTCCATATTTTTTTCAGACTTAAAAGTGTAACAGATGATTTATAAAAAATCCTTTTTCATCCAAAAACCTGTGTTAAATCTGTCTAGACTTAGTATTAAAAACTCTCCAAGATGAATGTGCCTGACTCCACCTGCAGGTGGATCACAGACTTCCTGACGGACAGACAGCAGTATGTGAGGCTGGGGAAGCTCGTCTCAGATACTCGGACCACAAGCACCGGATCCCCCCAGGGCTGTGTCCTTTCACCCCTGTTACTCTCCCTGTACACAAACAGCTGCACAGCTGGTCACCTGTCTGTCAAACTCCTGAAGTTTGCTGACGACACCACACTCATCGGCCTCATCTCTGACGGAGATGAGTCGGCCTACAGGAGTGAAATAGCCAGGCTGGTGTCATAGTGCAGCGCTAACAACCTGGAGCTTAATGCTCTGAAGACAGTGGAGATGACAGTGGACTTCAGGAAGGCCCCAGCCCCCCTCCCCCCTGTCATCCTCTGTGACTCCCCGGTGACCTCTGTGGAGTCCTTCTGCTTCCTGGGAACCATCATCAGCCAGGACCTCAAGTGGGAGCAGAACATCAGCTCCATCACTAAGAAGGTCCAGCAGAGGATGTACTTCCTGAGGCAGCTGAAGAAGTTTCACCTCCCTGAAAAGATGTTGGTAGACTTTTACACCGCCATCATCGAATCCACCCTCACGTCCTCCATCACAGTCTGGTTCGCTGCGGCCACGGCCAGAGACAAGGCCAAGCTGCAACGCGTCATCCACTCAGCAGAGAAGGTGATCGGCTTCCACCTCCCGTCTCTCCAGGAGCTGCACATCTCCAGGACCTGGAGGCGGGCAGCCAGGATTGTAGCCAACCCCTCTCATCCAGGACATAATCTCTTTCGGCCCCTCCCTCCTGGCAAGAGGCTCCGGTCCATCAGGACCAGGACCTCGCGCCACAAGAACAGCTTCTTCCCCACTGCAGTCAGCCTGCTGAACAGTACCCCAACTCCCCCAGGTGACCCCCCCTCCCCCACCCCCCCCCGCCCACCAAAGGACTGTCGGTGCCACTTACAGGCCCCACCATCCCAGCCCATCTGTGCTCCCACTTTAATTCACCTTACTCTACTGTATATAGTGTGTTGTTGTTGTTAACTTAATTTTTAACTTATTCTTAATTGCACTATACACCAAGTCAAATTCCTCGTTTTGTAAAGTGCGCTCTACTGAACCTGGCAATAAAACTTTTTCTGATTTCTGATTCTATTAATCATTGTTTTTTATTCATTCAAAATGCAATTAAATCAATATTTTATCTTTTTTCTTTTCCTTTTTCTTTTTTTTTTATCTCTTATATCCTTTTTTATAATCAATGTTTGAACTTCTTTTCCTTTCTATTGTCATGGTTTCAGTTTGTTGTCTTTTTTTTTGCTTTAGTTCTTGTTCTGTCTTGTTTGGTTCTGTTTCCTGTTTTATTTTGAAAGGTTTCCTGTCTTGTCATGTTTCTTGAGTTTTACTTCCTTTGGTCCCCATCTGCCCTAATCGTGTTCACCTGTGTCTTGTCTGCCCTGTCTGTATATAAGTCTTGTCTCTGCCTTCCTCCTGTGCTGGTCCATTAACTTCTGCTCATGTTGATCACGTCTTCTTGTCTGGCGTCCATGTCCCTTGCCATGCCACAGTAAGTTTTTGTTTTTAGTTTTGTCATCCTGCTCTGCAGCACTTTTTGTTAGTTAAATAAACCCACTTGCCCTGAACCCGTTTGCCTCCCGTCTCTGCGCCTGGGTCCTACCTGCTCTCGAGCCTCCCCCCCACACGACATCTATACATCCAATGAAATTAAACTACAAATCAACAAACACAACTGATAACAAATGTCTCTAAAAAATGATGTGTATATTTGCAGAACCTTAAAAACACCAAACAAATAACAAATGCTTCCCAATTAAAGCACAAAAAATGGAACACAAAATGTAAAACCCAAGTTAGAAATTGCAATTTGAAAAAGATACTTTTTTCAGCAGCTTTTCAAAATCAATCACCAATTCTACTCTTCTGTGGATGAAACAAAGAACTCCAGAACAATGAAGCCATTTCTCTAAGTCTCTCTCACCTTCAGTTTTAAACAAGGTCTGTGAAAATCCACCATACATTGGTCACATGAACTCAGAGACCTGCTAAAAGTGCACAATTGTAAAAGCTCTTTTATATAGACAACTGTTTGTTTGCTTAGAGCTCTAAATATAAAAAAAATGCTTTTCTATCACCTAGACACAGATGGAGAACCATATCAACTGGATTAATAACAGGGTGGCATGTTTAGACAACATGAAGCTGTCCATCACATTTTTGACCTAAACATGTAAACACATCCTTGGCTCTGCGGTTAGGAAATGGTATTTGGGAATCTCTTTATACCAGGAGCCAGCCTGGCCATTGGAACATCGCCACAGTGCCCATCCAGACTGGGACAGCAACGGGGTCCACTTCAGAGCCGTGAGCTGCTGTGTTTAACTCCAGCTGTCCCAGCAAGGGAGACAACTGCAGCAACATCCACTGACCAAGCTGACAAGCCCTGGCAGAAAAGATCCCCACAAGAAAAACACTGGCTAAGGCAGGCTGGTCAAAAAAAAAATAGTTTTGCCATTGTCTTGCAGCTCGCAGATCAAGTGGTTTAGTTTTCCAGTAATGTCAGTCAAGAATGCAAGTTCAGATTCACAATGTTCATATTCACCATATTCAACAGACATCTCCTCCAATAGCACCTTAAAAATCCTGTGCTGTTTTGCTTTGCAGCTGAGGTTGTTTACGATTTTCAGAATAAGAGTCATTATATGTCCAGAGCCAATCACTTCTGCACATAAGGCCTGCTGGTGAATGACGCAGCAGTAATGCAGACATTTTGGAAAGTCTGGGTCAGCTTTACAGTGAGTGATGAAACCTGTTTGTCTATTGATCATAGCAGGAGTCCCATCTGCAGTCACTGCTACCAGCTTTTCTAATTGTACCTTTTTCTGCACAAAAACTCCTTCACCGTGTTATACATTTCAACTCCTCTTGTAGTTGTCTGTTAGGGCAGATGTGTCAGGAGTTCTTCTCTTGTGGAAACCAAAAGCTATGCTGTACTGTTGCCGTCCACAGACTCATCACACTGGACGTTAACCACCTGCACTTTGCAAGATCCCGGTCCAGCTAATTGGCCAAGTTATCAGACATAGCTGACACTCATCTAGACATTGTAGTGGAAATTGAATGAGTTCTATTGTTCTCATCCTTAGGGACAGTGATAGCAATTATCATCATTGCTTGAATTTTTTTCATGCTATATGCAAAAGTCTTTGTCCCTTAAGGCAACAGATTACAGCCCCCCCCCCCCCCCCCCCGGCTGCTGTCGTATTAACAATAGCTTGGAGCTCCAGAATGGACAAGAAAAAACGACGAGAATGGCTCGAGCAGGGCGTTGCTCACGGGGCGGTCGCTCGTGCCGTGCGGTCGCACGTGCTCGGGCCCGCTAAATGCTACTTGTAGCTTTAATTATTATTATTATTCTTCCGACTTTTCCGTCGCCTTTTTGAGGCCTTTAACATACCCCAAAACTCACCAAATTTTGTATACACATCAGGAGTTGCGAAAAATTTCATATTTTATAGGAGAACGGCATAGGTAAACAAAAATGGCTCGATAGCGCCACCTGCAAAATTTGTTTTCGCGAGCACCTCCATATGCTTTATAGTACAAACCTGATTTTAACAGGGCATGTTCATCGGATAGAAACCTACAAAAAAGTCTCTTGGGACCAAGCTGTCAGTCTTACAGGAAGTCTGATATTTTGATGACAATATGTCATTTTTGCTGTATTTTGGTCATTTGCAGGCCTCGCTCTAGAACGAACTCCTCCTAGAGATTTGAGAGTAATGACTCCAAACTTTGGTTTTGTAAACTAGACACATGTCCGATGTTAAATTGCAAAGCTTTTAAGTTTTTATGGATGTTTGTGACCATGGCGGCGCGTCAAAATTGGAGGTCGTTTCGAAAACACGCCATGAAAAGAAAAATGGCCATTACTCAGCCATGCATAATCCAATCTGATCCAAAATTGATGTGCATGATTGTAGTCTGACTCTGAACACATCTGCAGTGAAAAAATCTGGAAAAAGTGTAGCGCCACCTGCTGGCAAGAGGAAATGACATGTTTTACTTGGAGCATCACTGCTCCGAGTAGGATGAGCCGACACACCTGAAAATGACGTCCACCTGTTGAAAAGCCATTGAAGTTTACTCTGACAAAAAACCATAACTTTCAATGCGGGGGTGTGGTCGTGACAGAGCGGCAAAGTTGGGCATCTCGCTATGCACACAAAAGTTGCTCTCACGTGCACATTCCTTGTCCAATCTCACTGAAATTCAGTGGATATGATGAAGCTTCTATTCTGAACCCATGGATATGACAATCTTGGACGAGCTCTATAGCGCCACCTAGTTATTGCATTGGGCACATTCTGCCCTGTATTTTCTCTTTGCTTTGTCCGATGTGCATGAAATTAAAACTGGAGATACTCAGAAGGGTCCTCTCTCATCATGTAAAGTTTCATGGGTGTACACCTGACGGTGCCTGCGTAACAGGAAGTGGTCGATTATGTGCACCCAAATAATAGAAATTTATTATAAATCAGCCGTTTGTCTCAGGAAGCTGAGATTTCAGAATTAGATGCCTTTAATAACCTCCAGCTTTGATATGTAACACTATAGGGTCTACGAGAAACTTCATCACTTGATTTTTTTAATGAAATTTTGGACTGAACAAAGATTTTTAGCATAAATTCTGTTTAGGTTATCAGCACCAAGAATTCAACTTTCATAGGCATTTATGTGCTACTGCTTCCTAAAAAAATTCAGAATGATTGAAGTTACAGGTGACATCTTAGAGAGCATTACATCCAAAAAGGTCCGAAAACGTCTTTTTAGGCAAAACTACAAACACCTATTTTTTTTCATAACTTAATCATCATATATCAACACCATTTATTTTTTTAAATGTAGGGATCTGTGTTTGCTGCCTTCCATATTTTTTTCAGAAGTCCAGGTGAAACAGATGATTTAAAAAAAATCCTGATTCATCCCAAAACCTGTGCTTTTTCCGTCTGGACTCCAAACAAGTGTGTTTTAAAATTACTTATGCTTCAAATATCCACACCAAGTTTCACACGCATATAGCGGAACATGTCTAAATGCTTCTTGAATGTTCTTTACAGATATAAAATGAACTGGTCAACTGTAGGATGTCATTTCCTCTTACATGCTTAAGTCTTTTCCTCATGCTGCAGCCTGCTCCTCAATCATCCCTGTTGCTGGAGTCAAATTTCACCCCCCCCCCCCCCCCCCACACACACACACACCAGCTGCCAGTTCATATGCTAACTAACCCAGAAGTGAGGTGACAATAGTTTAGACACAAGAGGAAGGGCAGACTGCTTTTTCATTTGTTTTGTATGTCTTTCATAGATTTTTATGAATAATCATTGCTTTTCTAGTCATGTAAAATGCAATTAACCTAATATTTTATCTTTTTTTTTTACAAACGAAACATATGAATGTGCTCCAAAACAAAACCCAACTCTCAGTACAGTTCTACAGATGTAACATAAGACTTAGACAGTAAATGTCTCTTTTATCCTTTTTTAATCAATGCTGCAACTTCTTTTCCTTAATATAAATCCAATGAAATTAAACTACAAAACCAAAAAACACAACGTATAGCAAATTTCTCTAAATAAATTATGTGTATATACAATATGTAGCACTTTTAAACAAAATAATAACAAATCCTTCCAATACAAGCACAGAAAAATGGAACACAAAATTTAAAACCCAAATTTGAAATGGCAATTTTAAAAAGATAATTTTTTCAGCCTGCTAAAAGTGCACAATTGTAAAAGCTCTTTTATATAGACAACTGTTTGGTTGCTTAGAGCTCTAAATATAAAAACAATGCCTTTATGGACGTGGCACGGATGGCACGGATGTTCAGCAGGGTAAACCCCAGGAAAGCGGCGGGACCTGATGGAGTTCCCGGAAAGGTTCTGCGGGCCTGCGCCGATCAACTCTCCCAGGTCTTCACAAAAATCTTCAACCTGTCGCTAGCTCAGGCTTTCATCCCTGCTTGCCTGAAGTCATCCACTATCATCCCGATACCCAAAAAGTCCTCATCCACAGCCTTCCTCACGGACTTCCGCCCAGTTGCACTCACTGCTGTCATCACAAAGTGTCTGGAGCGGCTGCTCCTGGGACACATCAAAGACTCCCTCCCTCCAATCTTCGTCCCCCACCAGTTTGCTTACAAAGCAAACAGATCAACGGATGATGCCATTTCCATCACCCTCCACACTGCGCTGAGCCACCTGGAACACAGAGACACCTACGCCAGGATGCTCTTTGTGGACTATAGCTCAGCCTTTAACACAATCATTCCTGACATTCTGGTCAACAAACTGTCTGAACTAGGACTCCACCCACTCACCTCCTCGTGGATCAAGGACTTCCTGACAAACAGACCACAGACAGTCAAACTTGACCCCCACCTCTCCTCCACCCGGACGCTGAGCACAGGCTCCACACAGGGATGTGTGCTGAGTCCTCTGCTGTATACACTGTACACAGCAGACTGCAGACCAGCCCACACCAGCAACACCGTGGTGAAGTTTGCAGACGACACTACTGTGGTGGGGCTGATCTCTGGGGACGACGAGACGGCCTACAGAGACGAAGTCCTGAAACTCTCAAGGTGGTGTCAGGCTAATAACCTCATCCTGAACACCACCAAGACCAAGGAGATCATCCTGGACTTCAGAAAAAACAGAACAGATCCACCCCCACTCTACATCGATGGAAACTGTGTGGAGAGGGTCCACAGCTTCACCCTCCTGGGCACCACCATCTCTGCTGACCTCACATGGTCTAACAACACCATGACTGTCATCAGGAAGGCCCAGCAACGCCTGCACTTCCTGAGAAAACTTAGGAGGAACGACGTCAGCCAGGAGCTGCTGGTAACGTTCTACCGCTCAACCATTGAGAGCATTCTGTCCTATGGCATCACAGTGTGGTTTTCCCACTGCACTGAAGCAGAACGGCAGAGTCTCCAGAGAGTGGTAAAGACAGCGCAGAGGATCATCGGCTGCCCCCTCCCCTCACTGAAGGACATTTACCAGTCTCGCTGCCTCAGCAGAGTGACTAGCATCACCACTAACTCCACCCATTCTGCTTTCCCTCTGTTTGAACTGCTGCCCTCTGGAAGGAGGTACAGGTCCATCAGAACCAGGACAAACAGACTAAGAAACAGCTTTTTTCCACAGGCAATTATCATACGGAATGCACATACGTCCACCAACCACACCTCACTCTAATTTTACTACAATGCGTGCAATATCCTGACTGTCTAACCGGGTCACTGTGCAATAACTTGATATTTATTAAGCTGTGCTCACAGCAACTCATGTAATTCCATTCTATTTTATTCACAAATATTTAATATTTAACAGTTTCTGTCCATATTGTTCATTTTTTGTTAAGAGTTGTAAATACAGTATTTCTTTTTCTATTCTATTTTTATTTTTATTTTATGTAACTCCTTCACTCCAAGGCTGCTGCAATTTCATTGTATCCCCATGTACAATGACAATAAACGATTCTGATTCTGATTATATCACTTAGACACAGATGGAGAACCATATCAACTGGATTGGTAACAGCAACAACCACCGACCAAGCCGGCAAGCCCTGGCAGAAAAGATCCCCACAAGAAACACTGCAGGCTGTTCCATAAAAAATATAGTTTTACCATTGCCTTGCAGATCACAGTTGAAGTGGTTTAGTTTTCCTAAAAAAATTCAGAATGATTGAAGTTACAGGTGAACTTTTAGACAACATTTGATCCAAAAAGGTCCGAAAACGTCTTTTTAGGCAAAACTGCAAACACCTATTTTTTTGCATAACTTATCTTTCAAATATCAGCACAAAAAAATTAAAAACGGTAGGGATCTGTGTTTGCTGCCTTCCATATTTTTTTCAGACTTAAAAGTGTAACAGATGATTTATAAAAAATCCTTTTTCATCCAAAAACCTGTGTTAAATCTGTCTAGACTTAGTATTAAAAACTCTCCAAGATGAATGTGCCTGACTCCACCTGCAGGTGGATCACAGACTTCCTGACGGACAGACAGCAGTATGTGAGGCTGGGGAAGCTCGTCTCAGATACTCGGACCACAAGCACCGGATCCCCCCAGGGCTGTGTCCTTTCACCCCTGTTACTCTCCCTGTACACAAACAGCTGCACAGCTGGTCACCTGTCTGTCAAACTCCTGAAGTTTGCTGACGACACCACACTCATCGGCCTCATCTCTGACGGAGATGAGTCGGCCTACAGGAGTGAAATAGCCAGGCTGGTGTCATAGTGCAGCGCTAACAACCTGGAGCTTAATGCTCTGAAGAGAGTGGAGATGACAGTGGACTTCAGGAAGGCCCCAGCCCCCCTCCCCCCTGTCATCCTCTGTGACTCCCCGGTGACCTCTGTGGAGTCCTTCTGCTTCCTGGGAACCATCATCAGCCAGGACCTCAAGTGGGAGCAGAACATCAGCTCCATCACTAAGAAGGTCCAGCAGAGGATGTACTTCCTGAGGCAGCTGAAGAAGTTTCACCTCCCTGAAAAGATGCTGGTAGACTTTTACACCGCCATCATCGAATCCACCCTCACGTCCTCCATCACAGTCTGGTTCGCTGCGGCCACGGCCAGAGACAAGGCCAAGCTGCAACGCGTCATCCACTCAGCAGAGAAGGTGATCGGCTGCCACCTCCCGTCTCTCCAGGAGCTGCACATCTCCAGGACCTGGAGGCGGGCAGCCAGGATTGTAGCCAACCCCTCTCATCCAGGACATAATCTCTTTCGGCCCCTCCCTTCTGGCAAGAGGCTCCGGTCCATCAGGACCAGGACCTCGCGCCACAAGAACAGCTTCTTCCCCACTGCAGTCAGCCTGCTGAACAGTACCCCAACTCCCCCAGGTGACCCCCCCCCCCCCCCCGCCCACCAAAGGACTGTCGGTGCCACTTACAGGCCCCACCATCCCAGCCCATCTGTGCTCCCACTTTAATTCACCTTACTCTACTGTATATAGTGTGTTGTTGTTGTTAACTTAATTTTTAACTTATTCTTAATTGCACTATACACCAAGTCAAATTCCTCGTTTTGTAAAGTGCGCTCTACTGAACCTGGCAATAAAACTTTTTCTGATTTCTGATTCTATTAATCATTGTTTTTTATTCATTCAAAATGCAATTAAATCAATATTTTATCTTTTTTCTTTTCCTTTTTCTTTTTTTTTATCTCTTATATCCTTTTTTATAAACAATGTTTGAACTTCTTTTCCTTTCTATTGTCATGGTTTCAGTTTGTTGTCTTTTTTTTCGCTTTAGTTCTTGTTCTGTCTTGTTTGGTTCTGTTTCCTGTTTTATTTTGAAAGGTTTCCTGTCTTGTCATGTTTTTGAGTTTTACTTCCTTTGGTCCCCATCTGCCCTAATCGTGTTCACCTGTGTCTTGTCTGCCCTGTCTGTATATAAGTCTTGTCTCTGCCTTCCTCCTGTGCTGGTCCATTAACTTCTGCTCATGTTGATCACGTCTTCTTGTCTGGCGTCCATGTCCCTTGCCATGCCACAGTAAGTTTTTGTTTTTAGTTTTGTCATCCTGCTCTGCAGCGCTTTTTGTTAGTTAAATAAACCCACTTGCCCTGAACCCGTTTGCCTCCCGTCTCTGCGCCTGGGTCCTACCTGCTGTCGAGCCTCCCCCCCACACGACATCTATACATCCAATGAAATTAAACTACAAATCAACAAACACAACTGATAACAAATGTCTCTAAAAAATGATGTGTATATTTGCAGAACCTTAAAAACACCAAACAAATAACAAATGCTTCCCAAATAAAGCACAAAAAATGGAAAACAAAATGTAAAACCCAAGTTAGAAATTGCAATTTGAAAAGATACTTTTTTCAGCAGCTTTTCAAAATCAATCACCAATTCTACTCTTCTGTGGATGAAACAAAGAACTCCAGAACAATGAAGCCATTTCTCTAAGTCTCTCTCACCTTCAGTTTTAAACAAGGTCTGTGAAAATCCACCATACATTGGTCACATGAACTCAGAGACCTGCTAAAAGTGCACAATTGTAAAAGCTCTTTTATATAGACAACTGTTTGTTTGCTTAGAGCTGTAAATATAAAAAAAAATGCTTTTCTATCACCTAGACACAGATGGAGAACCATATCAACTGGATTAATAACAGGGTGGAATGTTTAGACAACATGAAGCTGTTCATCACATTTTTGACCTAAACATGTAAACACATCCTTGGCTCTGCGGTTAGGAAATGGTATTTGGGAATCTCTTTATACCAGGAGCCAGCCTGGCCATTGGAACATCGCCACAGTGCCCATCCAGACTGGGACAGCAACGGGGTCCACTTCAGAGCCGTGAGCTGCTGTGTTTAACTCCAGCTGTCCCAGCAAGGGAGACAACTGCAGCAACATCCACTGACCAAGCTGACAAGCCATGGCAGAAAAGATCCCCACAAGAAAAACACTGGCTCAGGCAGGCTGGTCAAAAAAAAATAGTTTTGCCATTGTCTTGCAGCTCGCAGATCAAGTGGTTTAGTTTTCCAGTAATGTCAGTCAAGAATGCAAGTTCAGATTCATAATGTTCATATTCACCATATTCAACAGACATCTCCTCCAATAGCACCTTAAAAATCCTGTGCTGTTTTGCTTTGCAGCTGAGGTTGTTTACGATTTTCAGAATAAGAGTCATTATATGTCCAGAGCCAATCACTTCTGCACATAAGGCCTGCTGGTGAATGACGCAGCAGTAATGCAGACATTTTGGAAAGTCTGGGTCAGCTTTACAGTGAGTGATGAAACCTGTTTGTCTATTGATCATAGCAGGAGTCCCATCTGCAGTCACTGCTACCAGCTTTTCTAATTGTACCTTTTTCTGCACAAAAACTCCTTCACCGTGTTATACATTTCAACTCCTCTTGTAGTTGTCTGTTAGGGCAGATGTGTCAGGAGTTCTTCTCTTGTGGAAACCAAAAGCTATGCTGTACTGTTGCCGTCCACAGACTCATTACACTGGACGTTAACCACCTGCACTTTGCAAGATCCCGGTCCAGCTAATTGGCCAAGTTATCAGACATAGCTGACACTCATCTAGACATTGTAGTGGAAATTGAATGAGTTCTATTGTTCTCATCCTTAGGGACAGTGATAGCAATTATCATCATTGCTTGAATTTTTTTCATGCTACATGCAAAAGTCTTTGTCCCTTAAGGCAACAGATTACAGCCCCCCCCCCCCCCCCCCAGGCTGCTGTCGTGTTAACAATAGCTTGGAGCTCCAGAATGGACAAGAAAAAACGACAAGAATGGCTCGAGCAGGGCGTTGCTCACGGGGCGGTCGCTCGTGCCATGCGGTCGCACGTGCTCGGGCCCGCTAAATGCTACTTGTAGCTTTAATTATGGCCCGCAGCAGTCATAGACTGCAAGGACCATATTGTAACTGGTACGAGGGTCGAACACTCAAAAAGTCCAAAACGTCAAAAAAACGCGTCAAAACGCCAAAAAATGGGGTCAAAAGTCGCCCAAAGCACACACCGACACGACAATTGTGTAACGCAACAAAAATACACACACACACGCACAACACCAACGCACAAACGTCAAAATTGTAGTCGCAAAAATGATGACAAAAACCCAAAAAAGCCCCAAAAAGCCCTCAAAAGACGGGTTTAAAGCCAAAAAGACATGCCCAGCCTATAGTAAAAGACAGGCCGCATTGAAATACATAGGCCACCTGACTGCAAAAACTTCTATATTGTTTCTGCTTCGTTTCATTATTATTATGGCCCGCAGCAGTCATAGACTGCAAGGACCATATTGTAACTGGTACGAGGGTCGAATACTCAAAAAGTCCAAAACGTCAAAAAAACGCGTCAAAACGCCAAAAAATGGGGTCAAAAGTCGCCCAAAGCACAAAACGACACGACAATTGTGTAACGCAACAAAAATACACACACACACACGCACAACACCGACGCAAAAACGTAAAAATTGTAGTCGCAAAAATGACGACAAAAACACAAAAAAGCCCCAAAAAGCCCTCAAAAGACGGGTTTAAAGCCAAACAGACATGCCCAGCCTATAGTAAAAGACAGGCCGCATTGAAATACATAGGCCACCTGACTGCAAAAACTTCTATATTGTTTCTGCTTCGTTTCATTATTATTATGGCCCGCAGCAGTCATAGACTGCAAGGACCATATTGTAACTGGTACGAGGGTCGAACACTCAAAAAGTCCAAAACGTCAAAAAAACGCGTCAAAGCGCCAAAAAATGGGGTCAAAAGTCGCCCAAAGCACACAACGAGACGACAATTGTGTAACGCAACAAAAATACACACACACACGCACAACACCATCGCACAAACGTTAAAATTGTCGTCGCAAAAATGACGACAAAAACCCAAAAAAGCCCCAAAAAGCCCTCAAAGGAAGGGTTTAAAGCCAAGAAGACATGCCCAGCCTATAGTAAAAGACAGGCCGCATTGAAATACATAGGCCACCTGACTGCAAAAACTTCTATATTGTTTCTGCTTTGTTTCATTATTATTATTATTATTATTATGGCCCGCAGCAGTCATAGACTGCAAGGACCATATTGTAACTGGTACGAGGGTCGAACACTCAAAAAGTCCAAAACGTCAAAAAAACGCGTCAAAACGCCAAAAAATGGGGTCAAAAGTCGCCCAAAGCACACAACGAGACGACAATTGTGTAACGCAACAAAAATACACACACACACGCACAACACCAACGCAAAAACGTAAAAATTGTAGTCGCAAAAATGACGACAAAAACCCCAAAAAGCCCCCAAAAGCCCTCAAAAGACGGGTTTAAAGCCAAAAAGACATGCCCAGCCTATAGTAAAAGACAGGCCGCATTGAAATACATAGGCCACCTGACTGCAAAAACTTCTATATTGTTTTTCGAATGTTTTTTTATTATTATTATGGCCCGCAGCACTCACAGAGTGCAAGGACCATATTGTAACTGGTACGAGGGTCGAACACTCAAAAAGTCCAAAACGTCAAAAAAACGCGTCAAAACGCCAAAAAATGGGGTCAAAAGTCGCCCAAAGCACACAACGACACGACAATTGTGTAACGCAACAAAAATACACACACACGCACCACACCAACGCAAAAACGTCAAATTTGTAATCGCAAAAATGACGACAAAAACACGAAAAAGCCCCAAAAAGCCCTCAAAAGAAGGGTTTAAAGCCAAACAGACATGCCCAGCCTATAGTAAAAGACAGGCCGCATTGAAATACATAGGAAATCCTAACCGCAAAAACTTCTATATTGTTTCTGCTTTGTTTCATTTTTATTATTACGTTTCTTCTTTCTTACTGCGTCTTTGAGCTCAAATTTGACCCCCGCCACATACTCGAAAACTCACCAAAATTGGCACACACCTAGGATAAATTCAAAATGAATTTTCGGCGAAGTGAACGCCCCCCCCCCAAACCCGATGACCTCACAGTCGGCAAAACCGTAAAAAAAATGAATGGGGCCGAAATCTCAAATGGAGCCGATTTTTTTTTCTTCAAGATACAGTTACGAAACCAAAACACGGGTGTTGGAGATATCCTAAAGAAGTTTTGAAATCATTATGGGATGGCCACACGACCTACGGCTTGGCGGCCATTTTGTGGCGAACTCAGAGAAATGGCGAATTTCGTGTTTTTTGACAATATGGGAAAACGAGACTTTTGTTTAAGCGATTTTCACGAAATTGCACACACATGCCAAGACCATGATTCTGCAATAACCAAAGAAGTTTCGTTGATCTTTGACCTTGGCAAGGGGCGGCCATCTTGAATTTTCAAAAAAAAGCACCTTTAGTAACGGATACAAACGAAAACTCGTCCTAGGGATTTTTATCGATCTTTTTGAAATTTCTCGGGCATCAATGGCAAGCTACTGTGGACAAAATGTTGGAATAAGAAGTTGTAGAATTTGAAACGCGTGCGCGTGGCGAATTCGCAACCGTCGCCATTTTAGCTAGCTCGCACATATTTTATCGGAATAGCCTGAAACTGAAATATGCGGTTCCCTGACCTACACTGAACAAAACGATGTCACATACGACAAAATCCATAAAGGAATGTGGCCGTGGTAAACAAAAAACGATCGCAAAAAAAAGTGCTGACTCGGCAAAAAAAAAAAAAATCGGATTTTATTTTTAAGAATCGGCTAACTAAACCCAGATAACTTTGTCGGGTATATCCAAATAAAGTTTTGAAATCATTACGTGATGGCGACACGACCTACGGTTTGGCGGCCATTTTGTGCCAAAATCTGCCATTTTGAGTTTTTCGCGTTTTTACACAATATAGAAAAATGAACTTTTTTTCGAGCGATTTTCACAAAATTTGACTCGCATGTCCCTAGCGTAAGTTTACTATTACCTCTGGAGTTTCGTCGACCTTTGACCTCGGGAAAAGGCGGCCATCTTGAATTTTCTATAAAAAACACCTTTACCACCAGATTCAAACGTAAACTTCTCGTTGGAATTTTCATCGATTGTCACGAAACTTTTTGGGCATCAATGGCAAGCTACTGTGGAAAAAATGTTGGAATTAGAAGTTGTAGATTTTGAATGGCGTGCGCGTGGCAAGCTAGCAAAGTGGCGCACTGTTGTAACTCCCATGCATATCATTGGAATACAGTGAAAATTGAATGCATGCATTAATGCCTGAAAGTGAATACATTGAAAAACACTGGATATTGACATATAAGGAATGTGGGCGTGGTTAGCATAAAACCACTGTTGCTAAGGACAACAAAAAGTTTACTTTTACCGATTTGTCCGAAACTGAGGTCAATCTGTTTGTCCTCCCGAGGGGACCAAAACATAAAATGGTTGCTATGGAGATAAAATCAACAGAAAAGCCGCAATTTTGGAAAAAGTGGTTTTTTTTATCAACTTATGACATATAGCTCTCACCAATGGAGGAATGTGTTTTTCTGAGTCAGTTGATGATGCTGATCGCTATGCTAGCACTTTTAGCCAAATTAGCATAAATAGCATAGTTAGCATAATTAGCATTTTAGGTAATGTGTTTTTCTGAGTCAGCTGATGATGCTGATCGCTATGCTAGCACTTTTAGCCACATTAGCATAGCTAGCATAGTTAGCATAATTAGCATTTTAAGTAATGTGTTTTTCTGAGTCAGCTGATGATGCTGATCGCTATGCTAGCACTTTTAGCCACATTAGCATAGCTAGCATAGTTAGCATAATTAGCATTTTAGGTAATGTGTTTTTCTGAGTCAGTTGATGATGCTGATCGCTTTGCTAGCACTTTTAGCCACATTAGCATAGTTAGCATAATTAGCAAAATCAGCCTTGACTAGCTTTTAATTTGTGGGCGGTGTGGGCGTTTGTGGTGCGTAGAGTTGGGCGTAGAAGGCGGGTTGCGTCTGCGGGCCATACAACGCCGCTTGCGGCTTTAATTATTATTATTATTGTTTCTAACGGCGTCTTTGAGCTCAAATTTGACCCCCGCCACATACCCGAAAACTCACCAAAATTGGCACACATCTGGGATAAATTGAAAATGAATTTTCGGCAAAGAAAACGTCAACCCCCCCACGACGATGACATCACGGCGAGCGTTCTCGTAAAAAAAATGAATGGGCCGAAAATCGCTTATGGGGCCAAAAAAAAATATTTTGGAATACAGTTACGAACCCAAAACACGCGTGTTGGAGATATCCCAAAGAAGTTATGAAATCATTATGGGATGGCCACACGACCTACGGCTTGGCGGCCATTTTGTGGCGAACTCAGAGAAATGGCGATTTTCGTGTTTTTTGACAATATGGGAAAACTACCCTTTTGTTCAAGCGATTTTCACGAAATTTCATACACATGCCACAAACACGATTCTACAACTACCAAAGAAGTTTTGTTGACCTTTGACCTTGGGAAGGGGCGGCCATCTTGAATTTTCATAAAAAAGCACCTTTAGTAACGTATACAAACGAAAACTCGTCCTAGGGATTTTTATCGATCTTTTTGAAACTTCTCAGGCATCAATGGCAAGCTACTGTGGACAAAATGTTGGAATTAGAAGTTGTAGAATTTGAAACGCGTGCGCGTGGCGAATTCGCAACCGTCGCCATTTTAGCTAGCTCGCACATATTTTATCGGAATAGCCTGAAACTGAAATATGCGATACCCTGGCCCACACTGAACAAAACGATGTCACATACGACAAAATCGATAAAGGAATGTGGCCGTGGTAAACAAAAAACCGTCGCAAAAAAAAGTGCTGACTCGGCAAAAAAAAAAAATTTCGGATTTTATTTTTAAGAATCGGCTAACGAAACCCAGATAACTTTGTCGGGTATATCCAAAGAAAGTTTTGAAATCATTACGTGATGGCCACACGACCTACGGTTTGGCGGCCATTTTGTGCCAAAATCTGCCATTTTGAGTTTTTCGCGTTTTTACACGATATGGAAAAATGAACTTTTTTTCGAGCGATTTTCACGAAATTTGACTCGCATGTCCCTAGCGTAAGTCTACAATCATCTTTGGAGTTTCGTCGACCTTTGACCTCGGGAAAAGGCGGCCATCTTGAATTTTCTATAAAAAACACCTTAACCACCAGATTCAAACGTAAACTTGTCGTTGGAATTTTCTTCGATCGTCTCAAAACTTTTTGGGCATCAATGGCAAGCTACTGTGTAAAAAATGTTGGAATTAGAAGTTGTAGATTTTGAACGGCGTGCGCGTGGCAAGCTAGCAAAGTGGCGCACTGTTATAACTCCCATGCATTTCAATACAATACAGTGAAAATTGAATGCATGCATTAATGCCTGAAACTGAATACATTGAAAAACACTGGATATGGACATATAAGGAATGTGGGCGTGGTTAGCATAAAACCACTGTTGCTAAGGACGACAAAAAGTTTACTTCTACCGATTTGTCCGAAACTGACGTCAATCTGTTCGTCCTCCCGAGGGGACCAAAACATAAAATGGTTGCTATGGAGATAAAATCAACAGAAAAGCCGCCATTTTGGAAAAAGTGGGCTTTTTAGCAACTTATGACATATAACTCTCACCAATGGAGGAATGTGTTTTTCTGAGTCAGTTGATGATGCTGATCGCTATGCTAGCACTTTTAGCCACATTAGCATAGCTAGCATAGTTAGCATTTTAGGTAATGTGTTTTTCTGAGTCAGTTGATGATGCTGATCGCTATGCTAGCAATTTTAGCTATGTTAGCATAGCTAGCATAGTTAGCATAATTAGCATTTTAAGTAATGTGTTTTTCTGAGTCAGTTGATGATGCTGATCGCTATGCTAGCACTTTTAGCTATATTAGCATAACTAGCATAGCATAATTAGCATTTTAGGTAATGTTTTTTTCTGAGTAAGTTGAAGATGCTGATCGCAATGGTAGCACTTTTAGCCACATTAGCATAGCTAGCATAGTTAGCATAGTTAGCATTGTAGGTAATGTGTTTTTCTGAGAGAGTTGATTATGCTAATCGCTATGCTAGGACTTTTAGTCACATTAGCATAGTTAGCATAGTTAGCATTATTAGCAAATCCAGCCTTGACTAGCTTTTAATTTGTGGGCGGTGAGGGCGGTGAGGGCGGAGAGGGCCGCGGTGTTGCGTAGAATTGGGCGTGGAAGGCGGGTTGCGTCTGCGGGCCATACAACGCCGCTTGCGGCTTTAATTATTATTACGTTTCTTCTTTCTTACGGATCCGTTGATCGCAAATTTGACCCCCGCCACATACCCGAAAACTCACCAAAATTGCCACACACCTAGGATAAATTGAAAATGAATTTTCGGCAAAGAAAACGTCAACCCCCCGAAGTCGATGACATCACGGCGAGCGTTCCCGTAAAAAAAATGAATGGGCCGAAAATCGCTTATGGGGCCAAAAAAAAATATTTTGAAATACAGGTACGAAACCAAAACACGCGTGTTGGAAATATCCCAAAGAAGTTATGAAATCATTATGGGATGGCCATACGACCTACTGCTTGGCGGCAATTTTGTGGCGAACTCAGAGAAATGGCGATTTTCGTGTTTTTTCACAATATGGGAAAACGATACTTTTGTTTGAGCGATTTTCACGAAATTGCACATACATGCCACTAGCACGATTCTACAACTACCAAAGAAGTTTCGTTGACCTTTGACCTTGGGAAGAGGCGGCCATCTTGAATTTTCAAAAAAAAGCACCTTTAGTAAGGTATTCAAATGAAAACTCGTCCTAGGAATTTTCATCGATCTTTTTGAAACTTCTTGGGCATCAATGGCAATCAATTGTGGACAAAATGTTGGAATTAGAAGTTGTAGATTTTGAAACGCGTGCGCGTGGCGAATTCGCAACCGTTGCCATTTTAGCTAGCTCGCACATATTTTATCGGAATAGCCTGAAACGGAAATATGCGATACCCTGGCCCACACTGAACAAAACGATATCACATACGACAAAATCGATAAAGGAATGTGGCCGTGGTAAACAAAAAACGATCGCAAAAAAAAGTGCTGACTCGGCAAAAAAAAAAAAAAATCGGATTTTATTTTTAAGAATCGGCTAACGAAACCCAGATAACTTTGTCGGGTATATCCAAATAAAGTTTTGAAATCATTACGTGATGGCGACACGACCTACGGTTTGGCGGCCATTTTGTGCCAAAATCTGCCATTTTGAGTTTTTCGCGATTTTACACAATATGGAAAAATGAACTTTTTTTCGAGCGATTTTGACGAAATTTGACTCGCATGTCCCTAGCGTAAGTCTACAATCACCTTTGGAGTTTCGTCGACCTTTGACCTCGGGAAAAGGCGGCCATCTTGAATTTTATTTAAAAAACACCTTTACCACTGGATTCAAACTTAAACTTGTCGTTGGAATTTTCATCAATCATCTCGAAACTTTTTGGGCATCAATGGCAAGCTACTGTGGAAAAAATGTTGGAATTAGAAGTTGTAGATTTTGAACGGCGTGCGCGTAGCATGCTAGCAAAGTGGCGCACTGTTATAACTCCCATGCATTTCAATACAATACAGTGAAAATTGAATGCATGCATTCATGCCTGAAACAGATTACATTGAAAAACACTGGATATGGACATATAAGGAATGTGGGCGTGGTTAGCATAAAACCACTGTTGCTAAGGACGACTAAAAGTTTACTTTTACCGATTTGTCCGAAACTGACGTCAATCTGTTCGTCTTCTAAAGGGGACCAAAACATAAAATGGTTGCTATGGAGATAAAATAAACAAAAAAGCCGCCATTTTGGAAAAAGTGTTTTTTTTTATCAACTTATGGCATATAGCTCTCACCAATCGAGGAATGTGTTTTTCTGAATCAGTTGATGATGCTGATCGCTATGCTAGCACTTTTAGCTATGTTAGCATAACTAGCATAGTTAGCATAATTAGCATTTTAGGTAATGTGTTTTTCTGAGTCAGTTGATGATGCTGATCGCTATGCTAGCACTTTTAGCCACATTAGCATAGCTAGCATAGTTAGCATAATTAGCATTTTAGGTAATGTGTTTTTCTGAGTCAGTTGATGATGCTGATCGCTATGCTGGCACTTTTAGCCACATTAGCATAGCTAGCATAGTTAGCATAATTAGCAAATCCAGCCTTTACTAGCTTTTAATTTGTGGGCGGTGAGGGCGGTGAGGTCAGCGGTGGTGCGTAGAGTAGGGCGTGGAAGGCGGGTTGCGTCTGCGGGCCATACAACGCCGCTTGCGGCTTTAATTATTCTTCCCGTTTCTAACGGATCCGTAGATCGCAAATTTGACCCCCGCCACATACCCGAAAACTCACCAAAATTGGCACACACCTAGGATAAATTGAAAATGAATTTTCGGCAAAGAGAACATCACCCCCCCCACGATGATGACATCACGGCGAGCGTTCCCGTCAAAAAAATGAATGGGCCTAAAATCGCTTATGGGGCCAAAAAAAAATATTTCGAAATACAGTTACGAAACCAAAACACGTGTGTTGGAGATATCCCAAAGAAGTTATGAAATCATTATGGGATGGCCACACGACCTACGGCTTGGCGGCCATTTTGTGGCAAACACAGAGAAATGGCGATTTTCGTGTTTTTTGACAATATGGGAAAACGATACTTTTGTTTGAGCGATTTTCACGAAATTGCACACACATGCCACTAGCACGATTCTACAACTACCAAAGAAGTTTCGTTGACCTTTGACCTTGGCAAGGGGCGGCCATCTTGAATTTTCATAAAAAAGCACCTTTAGTAACGTATACAAACGAAAACTCGTCCTAGGGATTTTTATCGATCTTTTTGAAACTTCTCAGGCATCAATGGCAAGCTACTGTGGACAAAATGTTGGAATTAGAAGTTGTAGAATTTGAAACGCGTGCGCGTGGCGAATTCGCAACCGTCGCCATTATAGCTAGCTCGCACATATTTTATCGGAATAGCCTGAAACTGAAATATGCGATACCCTGGCCCACACTGAACAAAACGATGTCACATACGACAAAATCAATAAAGGAATGTGGCCGTGGTAAACAAAAAACCGTCGCAAAAAAAAGTGCTGACTCGGCAAAAAAATTTTTTTTCGGATTTTATTTTTAAGAATCGGCTAACGAAACCCAGATAACTTTGTCGGGTATATCCAAAGAAAGTTTTGAAATCATTACGTGATGGCCACACGACCTACGGTTTGGCGGCCATTTTGTGCCAAAATCTGCCATTTTGAGTTTTTCGCGTTTTTACACGATATGGAAAAATGAACTTTTTTTCGAGCGATTTTCACGAAATTTGACGCGCATGTCCCTAGCGTAAGTCTACAATCACCTTTGGAGTTTCGTTGACCTTTGACCTCGGGAAAAGGCGGCCATCTTGAATTTTATATAAAAAACACCTTAACCACCAGATTCAAACTTAAACTTGTCGTTGGAATTTTCATCGATCGTCTCAAAACTTTTTGGGCATCAATGGCAAGCTACTG
The DNA here is from genome assembly GCF_053564925.1 of Oryzias latipes. NCBI lineage: Eukaryota > Metazoa > Chordata > Actinopteri > Beloniformes > Adrianichthyidae > Oryzias > Oryzias latipes. Next base: position 28,625,198 of record NC_136237.1, on the reverse strand, counting down.
TGTAAAAAATGTTGGAATTAGAAGTTGTAGATTTTGAACGGCGTGCGCGTGGCAAGCTAGCAAAGTGGCGCACTGTTATAACTCCCATGCATTTCAATACAAAACAGGGAAAATTGACTGCATGAATTCATGCCTGAAACTGAATACATTGAAAAACACTGGATATGGACATATAAGGAATGTGGGCGTGGTTAGCATAAAACCACTGTTGCTAAGGACGACAAAAAGTTTACTTTTACCGATTTGTCCGAAACTGACGTCAATCTGTTCGTCCTCCCGAGGGGACCAAAACATAAAATGGTTGCTATGGAGATAAAATCAACAGAAAAGCCGCCATTTTGGAAAAAGTGGGTTTTTTATCAACTTATGACATATAACTCTCACCAATGGAGGAATGTGTTTTTCTCAGTCAGTTGATGATGCTGATCGCTATGCTAGCAATTTTAGCCACATTAGCATAGCTAGCATAGTTAGCATAATTAGCATTTTAGGAAATGTGTTTTTTTGAGTCAGTTGATGATGCTGATCGCTATGCTAGCATTTTTAGCTATGTTAGCATAGCTAGCATAGTTAGCATAATTAGCATTTTAGGTAATGTGTTTTTCTGAGTCAGTTGATGATGCTGATCGCTATGCTAGCACTTTTAGCCACATTAGCATAGCTAGCATAGTTAGCATAATTAGCATTTTAGGAAATGTGTTTTTTTGAGTCAGTTGATGATGCTAATCGCAATGCTAGCTCATTTAGGCACATTAGCATAGCTAGCATAGTTATCATAATTAGCATTTTAGGAAATGTGTTTTCTGAGAGAGTTGATTATGCTGATCGCTATGCTAGGACTTTTAGTCACATTAGCATAGTTAGCATAGTTAGCATTATGAGCAAATCCAGCCTTGATTAGCTTTTAATTTGTGGGCGGTGAGGGCGGAGAGGGCCGCGGTAGTGCGTAGAGTTGGGCGTGGAAGGCGGGTTGCGTCTGCGGGCCATACAACGCCGCTTGCGGCTTTAATTATTTTTATTCTTCTTCTTTCTTTCTTCCACTTTGAGTGAAAATTTGACCCCCGCCACATACCCGAAAACTCACCAAAATTGGCACACACCTAGGATACGATCCCGTCAAAAAAATGAATGGGCCGAAATTTGTTTATGGGGCCAAAAAAAAATATTTCAAAATAGACTTATGAAACCTAAACACACGTGTTGAAGATATCCCAAAGAAGTTATGAAATCATTATGGGATGGCCACACGACCTACGGCTTGGCGGCCATTTTGCGGCGAACTCAGAGAAATGGCGATTTTCCTGTTATTTGACAATATGGGAATACGAAACTTTTGTTTAAGCGATTTTGACGAAATTGCATACACATGCCAAGACCTTGATTCTACAATAACCAAATAAGTTTCGTTGACCTTTGACCTTGGCAAGGGGCGGCCATCTTGAATTTTCATAAAAAAGCACCTTTAGTAACGGATACAAACGAAAACTCGTCCTAGGGATTTTTATCGATCTTTTTGAAATTTCTCGGGCATCAATGGCAAGCTACTGTGGACAAAATGTTGGAATTAGAAGTTGTAGAATTTGAAACGCGTGCGCGTGGCGAATTCGCAACCGTCGCCATTTTAGCTAGCTCGCACATATTTTATCGGAATAGCCTGAAACTGAAATATGCGATACCTTGGTCCACACTGAACAAAACGATGTCACGCACGACAAAATCGATAAAGGAATGTGGCCGTGGTAAACAAAAAACGATCGCAAAAAAAAGTGCTGACTCGGCTAAAAAAAAAAAATTTCGGATTTTATTTTTAAGAATCGGCTAACGAAACCGAGATAACTTTGTCGGGTATATCCAAACAAAGTTTTGAAATCATTACGTGATGGCGACACGACCTACCGTTTGGCGGCCATTTTGTGCCAAAATCTGCCATTTTGCGTTTTTCGCGATTTTACACAATATGGAAAAATGAACTTTTTTTCGAGCGATTTTCACGAAATTTGACTCGCACGTCCCTAGCGTAAGTCTACAATCACCTTTGGAGTTTCGTCGACCTTTGACCTCGGGAAAAGGCGGCCATCTTGAATTTTCTATAAAAAACACCTTTACCACCGGATTCAAACGTAAACTTGTCGTTGGAATTTTCATCAATCGTCTTGAAACTTTTTGGGCATCAATGGCAAGCTACTGTGGAAAAAATGTTGGAATTAGAAGTTGTAGATTTTGAACGGCGTGTGCGTGGCAAGCTAGCAATGTGGCGCACTGTTATAACTCCCATGCATTTCAATACAATACAATGAAAATTGAATGCATGCATTCATGCCTGAAACAGATTACATTGAAAAACACTGGATATGGACATATAAGGAATGTGGGCGTGGTTAGCATAAAACCACTGTTGCTAAGGACGACAAAAAGTTTACTTTTACCGATTTGTCCGAAACTGAAGTCAATCTGTTCGTCCTCCCGAGGGGACCAAAACATAAAATGGTTGCTATGGAGATAAAATCAACAGAAAAGCCGCCATTTTGGAAAAAGTGGGATTTTTACTAACTTATGACATATAACTCTCACCAATGGAGGAATGTGTTTTTCTGAGTCAGTTGATGATGCTGATCGCTATGCTAGCACTTTTAGCTATGTTAGCATAACAAGCATAGTTAGCATAATTAGCATTTTAGGTAATGTGTTTTTCTGAGTCAGTTGATGATGCTGATCGCTATGCTAGCACTTTTAGCCACATTAGCATAACTAGCATAGTTAGCATCATTAGCATTTTAGGAAATGGGTTTTTTTGAGTCAGTTGATGATGCTGATCGCTATGGTAGCACTTTTAGCTATGTTAGCATAGCTACCATAGTTAGCATAATTAGCATTTTAGGTAATGTGTTTTTCTGAGTCAGTTGATGATGCTGATCGCTATGCTAGCACTTTTAGCCACATTAGCATAGTTAGCATGGTTAGCATAATTAGCAAATCCAGCCTTGACTAGCTTTTAATTTGTGGGCGGTGAGGGCGGTGAGGGCGGTGGTGCGTAGAGTTGGGCGTGGAAGGCGGGTTGCCTCTGCGGGCCATACAACGCCGCTTGCGGCTTTAATTATTATTATTATTATTATTCTTCTTGCACACTAACGGCGTCTTTGAGCTTAATTTTGACCCCCGCCACATACCCGAAAACTCACCAAAATTGGCACACATCTGGGATAAATTGAAAATGAATTTTCGACAAAGAGAACGTCACCCCCCCGAAGTCGATGACATCACAACGAGCGTTCCCGTAAAAAAAATGAATGGGCCGAAAATCGCTTATGGGGCCAAAAAAAAATATTTCGGAATACAGTTACGAAACCAAAACACGCGTGTTGGAGATATCCCAAAGAAGTTATGAAATCATTATGGGATGGCCACACGACCTACGGCTTGGCGGCCATTTTGTGGCGAACTCAGAGAAATAGCGATTTTCGTGTTTTTTGACAATATGGGAAAATGACACTTTTGTTCAAGCGATTTTCACGAAATTTCATACACATGCCACAAACACGATTCTACAACTACCAAAGAATTTTTGTTGACCTTTGACCTTGGGAAGGGGCGGCCATCTTGAATTTTCAAAAAAAAGCACCTTTAGTAACGGATACAAACGAAAACTCGTCCTCGGGATTTTCATCAATCTTCTTGAAACTTCTCGGGCATCAATGGCAAGCTACTGTGGACAAAATGTTGGAATTAGAAGTTGTAGAATTTGAAACGCGTGCCCGTGGCGAATTCGCAACCGTCGCCATTTTAGCTAGCTCGCACATATTTTGTCGGAATAGCCTGAAACTGAAATATGCGATACCCTGTCCCACACTGAACAAAACGATGTCACATACGACAAAATCCATAAAGGAATGTGGCCGTGGTAAACAAAAAACCGTCGCAAAAAAAAGTGCTGACTCGGCAAAAAAAAATTTTTTTGGATTTTATTTTTAAGAATCGGCTAACGAAACTCAGATAACTTTGTCGGGTATATCCAAAGAAAGTTTTGAAATCATTACGTGATGGCGACTTGACCTACGGTTTGGCGGCCATTTTTTGCCAAAATCTGCCATTTTGCGTTTTTCGCGTTTTTACACAATATGGAAAAATGAACTTTTTTTCGAGCGATTTTCACGAAATTTGACTCGCATGTCCCTAGCGTAAGTCTACAATCACCTTTGGAGTTTCGTCGACCTTTGACCTCGGGAAAAGGCGGCCATCTTGAATTTTCTATAAAAAACACCTTTACCACCAGATTCAAACGTAAACTTGTCGTTGGAATTTTCATCGATTGTCTCGAAACTTTTTGGGCATCAATGGCAAGCTACTGTGGAAAAAATGTTGGAAGTAGAAGTTGTAGATTTTGAGCGGCGTGTGCGTGGCAAGCTAGCAAAGTGGCGCACTGTTATAACTCCCATGCATTTCAATACAATACAGTGAAAATTGAATGCATGCATTCATGCCTGAAACAGAATACATTGAAAAAGACTGGACATGGACATATAAGGAATGTGGGCGTGGTTAGCATAAAACCACTGTTGCTAAGGACGACAAAAAGTTTACTTTTACCGATTTATCCGAAATTGACGTCAATCTGTTCGTCTTCTGAAGTGGACCAAAACATAAAATGGTTGCTATGGAGATAAAATAAACAGAAAAGCCGCCATTTTGGAAAAAGTCGTTTTTTTATCAACTTATGACAAATAGCTTTCACCAATGGAGGAATATGTTTTTCTGAGTCAGTAAATGATGCTTATCGCTATGCTAGCAATTTTAGCCACATTAGCATAGCTAGCATAGTTAGCATAATTAGCATTTTAGGTAATGTGTTTTTCTGAGTCAGTTGATGATGCTGATCGCTATGCTAGCACTTTTAGCCACATTAGCATAGCTAGCATAGTTAGCATAATTAGCATTTTAGGTAATGTGTTTTTCTGAGTCAGTTGATGATGCTGATCGCTATGCTAGCACTTTTAGCCACATTAGCATAGCTAGCATAGTTAGCATAATTAGCATTTTAGGTAATGTGTTTTTCTGAGTCAGTTGATGATGCTGATCGCTATGCTAGCACTTTTAGCCACATTAGCGTAGCTAGCATAGTTAGCATAATTAGCATTTTAGATAATGTGTTTTTCTGAGTCAGTTGATGATGCTGATCGCAATGCTAGCACTTTTAGCCACATTAGCATAGTTAGCATTGTTAGCATAATTAGCAAATCCAGCCTTGACTAGCTTTTAATTTGCGGGCTGTGAGGGCGGTGAGGTCAGCGGTGGTGCGTAGAGTTGGGCGTGGAGGCGGGTTGCGTCTGCGGGCCATACAACGCCGCTTGCGGCTTTAATTATTATTCTTCTTGCACACTAACGGCGTCTTTGAGCTTAATTTTGACCCCCGCCACATACCCGAAAACTCACCAAAATTGGCACACACCTGGGATAAATTGAAAATGAATTTTCGGCAAAGAGAACGCCACCCCCCCGAAGTCGATGACATCACGGCGAGCGATCCCGTAAAAAAAATGAATGGGCCGAAAATCGCTTATGGGGCCAAAAAAAAATATTTTGAAATACAGTTACGAAACCAAAACACGCGTGTTGGAGATATCCCAAAGAAGTTATGAAATCATTATGGGATGGCCACACGACCTACGGCTTGGCGGCCATTTTGTGGCGAACTCAGAGAAATGGCGATTTTCGTGTTTTTTGACAATATGGGAAAACTACACTTTTGTTCAAGCGATTTTCACGAAATTTCATACACATGCCACAAACACGATTCTACAACTACCAAAGAAGTTTTGTTGACCTTTGACCTTGGGAAGGGGCGGCCATCTTGAATTTTCATAAAAAAGCACCTTTATTGACGGATACAAACGAAAACTCGTCCTAGGGATTTTTATCGATCTTTTTGAAACTTCTCGGGCATCAATGGCAAGCTACTGTGGACAAAATGTTGGAATTAGAAGTTGTAGAATTTGAAACGCGTGCACGTGGCGAATTCGCAACCGTCGCCATTTTAGCTAGCTCGCACATATTTTATCGGAATAGCCTGAAACTGAAATATGCGATACCCTGGCCCACACTGAACAAAACGATGTCACGCATGACAAAATCGATAAAGGAATGTGGCCGTGGTAAACAAAAAACCGTCGCAAAAAAAAGTGCTGACTCGGCTAAAAAAAAATTTTTCGGATTTTATTTTTAAGAATCGGCTAACGAAACTCAGATAACTTTGTCAGGTATATCCAAAGAAAGTTTTGAAATCATTACGTGATGGCGACACGACCTACGGTTTGGCGGCCATTTTGTGCCAAAATCTACCATTTTGCGTTTTTCGCGTTTTTACACAATATGGAAAAATGAACTTTTTTTCGAGCGATTTTGACGAAATTTGACTCGCATGTCCCTAGCGTAAGTGTATAATCACCTCTGGAGTTTCGTCGACCTTTGACCTCGGGAAAAGGCGGCCATCTTGAATTTTCTATAAAAAACACCTTTACCACCGGATTCAAACGTAAACTTGTCGTTGGAAATTTCATCAATCGTCTCGAAACTTTTTGGGCATCAATGGCAAGCTACTGTGGAAAAAATGTTGGAATTAGAAGTTGTAGATTTTGAACGGCGTGTGCGTGGCAAGCTAGCAAAGTGGCGCACTGTTATAACTCTCATGCATTTCAATACAATACAGTGAAAATTGAATGCATGCACTCATGCCTGAAACAGATTACATTGAAAAACACTGGATATGGACATATAAGGAATGTGGGCGTGGTTAGCATAAAACCACTGTTGCTAAGGACGACAAAAAGTTTACTTTTACCGATTTGTCCGAAACTGACGTCAATCTGTTCGTCCTCCCGAGGGGACCAAAACATAAAATGGTTGCTATGGAGATAAAATCAAAAGAAAAGCCGCCATTTTGGAAAAAGTGTTTTTTTTAGCAACTTATGACATATAACTCTTACCAATGGAGGAATTTGTTTTTCTGAGTCAGTTGATGATGCTGATCGCTAAACTAGCACTTTTAGCTAAGTTAGCATAACTAGCATAGTTAGCATAATTAGCATTTTAGGTAATGTGTTTTTCTGAGTTAGTTGATGATGCTGATCGCTATGCTAGCACTTTTAGCCACATTAGCATAGCTAGCATAGTTAGCATAATTAGCATTTTTAAAAATGTGTTTTTCTGAGTCAGTTGAAGATGCTGATTGCTATGCTAGCACTTTTAGCCACATTAGCATAGTTAGCATAGTTAACATAATTAGCATTTTAGGTAATGTGTTTTTCTGAGTCAGTTGATGATGCTGATCGCTATGCTAGCACTTTTAGCCACATTAGCATAGCTAGCATAGTTAGCATAATTAGCATTTTAGGAAATGTGTTTTTTTGAGTCAGTTGATGATGCTAATCGCAATGCTAGCTCATTTAGGCACATTAGCATAGCTAGCATAGTAAGCATAATTAGCATTTTAGGAAATGTGTTTTTCTGAGAGAGTTGATTATGCTGATCGCTATGCTAGGACTTTTAGTCACATTAGCATAGTTAGCATAGTTAGCATTATGAGCAAATCCAGCCTTGATTAGCTTTTAATTTGTGGGCGGTGAGGGCGGAGAGGGCCGCGGTAGTGCGTAGAGTTGGGCGTGGAAGGCGGGTTGCGTCTGCGGGCCATACAACGCCGCTTGCGGCTTTAATTATGGCCCGCAGCAGTCATAGACTGCAAGGACCATATTGTAACTGGTACGAGGGTCGATCACTCAAAAAGGTCCAAAACGTCGAAAAAACGCGTCAAAACGCCAAAAAATGGGGTCAAAAGTCCCCCAAAGCACAAAACGACACGACAATTGTGTAACGCAACAAAAATACACACACACACGCACAACACTAACGCAAAAACGTCAAAATTGTAGTCGCAAAAATGATGACAAAAACACAAAAAAGCCCCAAAAAGCCCTCAAAAGACGGGTTTAAAGCCAAAAAGACATGCCCAGCCTATAGTAAAAGACAGGCCGCATTGAAATACATAGGCCACCTGACTGCAAAAACTTCTATATTGTTTCTGCTTTGTTTCATTATTATTATTATTCCGCTTTCTATCTGCGCCTTTGAGCTCAAATTTGACCCCCGCCACATACCCGAAAACTCACCAAAATTGGCACACACCTAGGATAAATTGAAAATGAATTTTCGGCAAAGAGAACGCCACCCCCCCGAAGTCGATGACATCACGGCGAGCGTTCCCGTAAAAAAAATGAATGGGCCGAAAATCGCTTATGGGGCCAAAAAAAAATATTTTGAAATACAGGTACGAAACCAAAACACGCGTGTTGGAAATATCCCAAAGAAGTTATGAAATTATTATGGGATGGCCACACGACCTACGGCTTGGCGGCCATTTTGTGGCGAACTCAGAGAAATGGCGATTTTCCTGTTATTTGACAATATGGGAAAACGAAACTTTTGTTTAAGCGATTTTGACGAAATTGCATACACATGCCAAGACCTTGATTCTACAATAACCAAATAAGTTTCATTGACCTTTGACCTTGGCAAGGGGCGGCCATCTTGAATTTTCATAAAAAAGCACCTTTAGTAACGGATACAAACGAAAACTCGTCCTAGGGATTTTTATCGATCTTTTTGAAACTTCTCGGGCATCAATGGCAAGCTACTGTGGACAAAATGTTGGAATTAGAAGTTGTAGAATTTGAAACGCGTGCGCGTGGCGAATTCGCAACCGTCGCCATTTTAGCTAGCTCGCACATATTTTATCGGAATAGGCTGAAACTGAAATATGCGATACCTTGGTCCACACTGAACAAAACGATGTCACGCACGACAAAATCGATAAAGGAATGTGGCCGTGGTAAACAAAAAACGATCGCAAAAAAAAGTGCTGACTCGGCAAAAAAAAAAATTTTCGGATTTTTTTTTTAAGAATCGGCTAGCCAAACCCAGATAACTTTGTCGGGTATATCCAAACAAAGTTTTGAAATCATTACGTGATGTCGACACGACCTACGGTTTGGCGGCCATTTTGTGCCAAAATCTGCCATTTTGAGTTTTTCGCGTTTTTACACAATATGGAAAAATGAACTTTTTTTCGAGCGATTTTCACGAAATTTGACTCGCATGTCCGTAGCATAAGTCTACAATTACCTCTGGAGTTTCATCGACCTTTGACCTCGGGAAAAGGCGGCCATCTTAAATTTCCTATAAAAAACACCTTTGCCACCGGATTCAAACGTAAACTTGTCGTTGGAATTTTTATCGATCGTCGCGAAACTTTTTGGGCATCAATGGTAAGCTACTGTGGAAGAAATGTTGGAATTAGAAGTTGTAGATTTTGAACGGCGTGCGGGTGGCAAGCTAGCAAAAACGGCGCACTGTTATAACTCCCATGCATTTCAATACAATACAGTGAAAATTGAATGCATGCATTAATGCCTGAAACTGAATACATTGAAAAACACTGGATATGGACATATAAGGAATGTGGGCGTGGTTAGCATAAAACCCCTGTTGCTAAGGACAACAAAAAGTTTACTTTTACCGATTTGTCCGAAACTGACGTCAATCTGTTCGTCTTCTCGAGGGGACCAAAACATAAAATGGTTGCTATGGAGATAAAATCAACAGAAAAGCCGCCATTTTGGAAAAAGTGGGTTTTTTATGAACTCATGACATATAGCTCTCACCAATGGAGGAATGTGTTTTTCTGAATAAGTTGATGATGCTGATTGCTATGCTAGCACTTTTAGCTATGTTAGCATAACTAGCATAGTTAGCATAATTAGCATTTTAGGTAATGTGTTTTTCTGAGTCAGTTGATGATGCTGATCGCTATGCTAGCACTTTTAGCCACATTAGCATAGCTAGCATAGTTAGCATAATTAGCATTTTAGGTAATGTGTTTTTCTGAGTCAGTTGATGATGCTGATCGCTATGCTAGCACTTTTAGCCACATAAGCATAGTTAGCATTGTTAGCATAATTAGCATTTTGATCAATGTGTTTTTCTGAGAGGGTTGATGATGCTGATCGCTATGCTAGCACTTTAAGCGACATTAGCATTGTTAGCATAGTTAACATAATAAGCAAATGCAGCCTCGACTAGCTTTTAATTTTTGAGCGGTGAGGGTGGTGAGGGCGGTGAGGGCGGTGAGGGCGTTGAGGGCGGTGGTGCGTAGAGTTGGGCGTGGAAGGCGGGTTGCGTCTGCGGGCCATACAACGCCGCTTGCGGCTTTAATTATTATTCTTGTTTCTAACGGATCCGTTGAGCTCAAATTTGACCCCCGCCACATACCCGAAAACTCACCAAAATTGGCACACACCTAGGATAAATTGAAAATGAATTTTCGGCAAAGAGAACCTCACCCCCCCGAAATCGATGACATCACAGCGAGCGTTTCCGTAAAAAAAATGAATGGGCCGAAAATCGCTTATGGGGCCAAAAAAAAAATATTTTGAAATACAGTTACGAAACCAAAACACGCGTGTTGGAGATATCCCAAAGAAGTTATGAAATCATTATGGGATGGCCACACGACCTACGGCTTGGCGGCCATTTTGTGGCGAACTCAGAGAAATGGCGATTTTCGTGTTTTTTCACAATATGGGAAAACGACACTTTTGTTCAAGCGATTTTCACGAAATTGCATACACATGCCAAAAACACGATTCTACAACTACCAAAGAAGTTTCGTTGACCTTTGACCTTGGCAAGGGGCGGCCATCTTGGATTTTCAAAAAAAAGCACCTTTAGTAACAGATACAAACGAAAACTCGTCCTAGGGATTTTTATCGATCTTTTTGAAACTTCTCGGGAATCAATGGCAAGCTACTGTGGACAAAATGTTGGAATTAGAAGTTGTAGAATTTGAAACGCGTGCGCGTGGCCAATTCGCAACCGTCGCCATTTTAGCTAGCTTGCACATATTTTATCGGAATAGCCTGAAACTGAAATATGCGATACCCTAGCCCACACTGAACAAAACGATGTCACATACGACAAAATCGATAAAGGAATGTGGCCGTGGTAAACAAAAAACGATCGCAAAAAAAAGTGCTGATTCGGCAAAAAAAAAAAATTTCGGATTTTATTTTTAAGAATCGGCTAACGAAACCCAGACAAATTTGTCGGGTATATCCAAAGAAAGTTTTGAAATCATTACGTGATGGCGACACGACCTATGGTTTGGCGGCCATTTTGTGCCAAAATCTGCCATTTTGAGTTTTTCGCGTTTTTACACAATATGGAAAAATGAACTTTTTTTCGAGCGATTTTCACGAAATTTGACGCGCATGTCCCTAGCGTAAGTCTACAATTACCTCTGGAGTTTCGTCGACCTTTGACCTCGGAAAAAGGCTGCCATCTTGAATTTTCTATAAAAAACACCTTTACCACTGGATTTAAACGTAAACTTGTCGTTGGAATTTTCATCGATCGTCACGAAACCTTTTGGGCATCAATGGCAAGCTACTGTGGAAAAAATGTTGGAATTAGAAGTTGTAGATTTTGAACGGCGTGTGCGTGGCAAGCTAGCAAAGTGGCGCACTGTTATAACTCCCATGCATTTCAATACAATACAGTGAAAATTGAATGCATGCATTAATGCCTGAATCAGAATACATTGAAAAACACTGGATATGGACATATAAGGAATGTGGGCGTGGTTAGTATAAAACCACTGTTGCTAAGGACAACAAAAAGTTTACTTTTACCGATTTGTCCGAAACTGACGTCAATCTGTTCGTCCTCCCATGGGGACCAAAACATAAAATGGTTGATATGGAGATAAAATCAACAGAAAAGCCGCCATTTTGGAAAAAGTGGGTTTTTTTATCAACTTATGACATATAGCTCTCACCAATGGAGGAATGTGTTTTTCTGAGTCAGTTGATGATGCCGATCGCTATGCTAGCACTTTTAGCCACATTAACATAGCTAGCATAGTTAGCATAATTAGCATTTTAAGTAATGTGTTTTTCTGAGTCAGATGATGATGCTGATCGCTATGCTAGCACTTTTAGCTATGTTAGCATAACTAGCATAGTTAGCATAATTAGCATTTTAGGTAATGTGTTTTTCTGAGTCAGTTGATGATGCTGATCGCTATGCTAGCACTTTTAGCCACATTAGCATAGCTAGCATAGTTAGCATAATTAGCATTTTAGGTAATGTGTTTTTCTGAGTCAGTTAATGATGCTGATCGCTATGCTAGCACTTTTAGCCACATTAGCATAGCTAGCATAGTTAGCATAATTAGCATTTTAGGTAATCTGTTTTTCTGAGTCAGCTGATGATGCTGATCGATATGCTAGCACTTTTAGCCACATTAGCATAGCTAGCATAGTTAGCATAATTAGCATATGCAGTTTTGACTAGCCTTCATCAAAAGTGGGCAGTGAGGGCAGTGAGGGCGGTGGTGCGTAGAGTTGGGCGTGGAAGCGGGGTTGCGTCTGCGGGCCATACAACGCCGCTTGCGGCTTTAATTATGGCCCGCAGCAGTCATAGACTGCAAGGACCATATTGTAACTGGTACGAGGGTCGAACACTCAAAAAGTCCAAAACGTCGAAAAAACGCGTCAAAACGCCAAAAAATGGAGTCAAAAGTCGCCCAAAGCACACAACGACACGACAATTGTGTAACGGAACAAAAATAAACACACACACGCACAACACCCCCGCACAAACGACAAAATTGTAGTCGCAAAAATGACGACAAAAACACAAAAAAGCCCCAAAAAGCCCTCAAAAGACGGGTTTAAAGCCAAAAAGACATGCCCAGCCTATAGTAAAAGACAGGCCGCATTGAAATACATAGGCCACCTGACTGCAAAAACTTCTATATTGTTTCTGCTTCGTTTCATTATTATTATGGCCCGCAGCAGCAGTCACTGACTGCAAGGACCATATTGTTTTCGCAGTTGGAACGACGACTTCGCCGCCTTTCAGCGAGAATTTGACCCCCGCCGCATGCTCGAAAAGTCACCAAAATGTGCACACACCTGGGATAAATTGCAAATGAATTTTCCACAAAGTCAACGTCACCCCCCCGAAGACGATGACATCACGGCCAGCGATCCCGTCAAAAAAATGAATGGGCCGAAAATCGCGTATGGGGCCGAACAAAATGTACTTCAAAATACAGTCGCGAAACCAAGACACACGTGTCGGGGATATCCCAAAGATGTTTTGAAATCATTACGGGGCGGCCGCACGACCTACGGCTTGGCGGCCATTTTGTGGCGAACTCTGAGAATTGGCGATTTTCGTGTTTTCCCACAATATGGGGAAAAGACGCTTTTGTTTGAGCCATTTTCACGCAATTGCACACACTTGCTGCCAGCTCCAGTCTACAAACACCCCAGGAGTGTCGTTGACCTTTGACCTTGGGAAAAGGCCGCCATCTGGAATTTTCTCAAAAAAGCACCTTTAGCACCAGATACAAACGAAAACTCGTCGTTGGAATTTTCATCAATCGTCTCGTAACTTTTCGGGCACCAACGGCCAGCTACTCTGGACAAAATGTTGGAATTAGAAGTTGTAGATTTTGAACGGCGTGCGCGTGGCGAGCTAGCAACCGTTGCCATCTTGGCTAGCTCGCACATTTTTCATCGGAACGTCGTGAAGAGGAAATATGCGATTCCTTGGCCCGCGCTGAACAAAACGATGCTACGCACGACAAGATCGATAAAGGAATGTGGGCGTGGTAAGCAAAAAACCGTCGCAAAAAAATGTGCCGACTCGGCGAAAACGAAAAAATTCGGAACTTTTTTTTTGAGAATCGACTAACGAAACCAATATACCCTTGTCCGCGATATCCAAAGGACATTTTGAAATCATTATGGGATGGTGACACGACCTACGGTTTGGCGGCCATTTTGTGCCAAAATCTGCCATTTTGCGTTTTTCGCGTTTTTACACAATATGGAAAAATGAACTTTTTTTCGAGCGATTTTCACGAAATTCGACTCACATGTTGCTAGAGCAAGTCCACAACTACCTCTGGAGTTTCGTCCACCTTTGACCTCGGGAAAAGGCCGCCATCTTGAATTTTCTATAAAAAACGCCTTTACCCCTGGATTCAATCGTAAACTTGTCGTTGGAATTTTCCGCGATCGTATCGAACATTTTTGGGCATCAACGGCAAGCTACTGTGAAAAAAATGTTGCAATTAGAAGTTGTAGATTTTGAACGGCGTCCGCGTGGCGAGCTCGCAAAGTCGCGCACTGCTATTCCTCATACCTTATTATGGCCCGCAGCAGCAGTCACTGACTGCAAGGACCATATTGTTTTCGCAGTTGGAACGACGACTTCGCCGCCTTTCAGCGAGAATTTGACCCCCGCCGCATGCTCGAAAAGTCACCAAAATGTGCACACACCTGGGATAAATTGCAAATGAATTTTCCACAAAGTCAACGTCACCCCCCCGAAGACGATGACATCACGGCCAGCGATCCCGTCAAAAAAATGAATGGGCCGAAAATCGCGTATGGGGCCGAACAAAATGTACTTCAAAATACAGTCGCGAAACCAAGACACACGTGTCGGGGATATCCCAAAGATGTTTTGAAATCATTACGGGGCGGCCGCACGACCTACGGCTTGGCGGCCATTTTGTGGCGAACTCTGAGAATTGGCGATTTTCGTGTTTTCCCACAATATGGGGAAAAGACGCTTTTGTTTGAGCCATTTTCACGCAATTGCACACACTTGCTGCCAGCTCCAGTCTACAAACACCCCAGGAGTGTCGTTGACCTTTGACCTTGGGAAAAGGCCGCCATCTGGAATTTTCTCAAAAAAGCACCTTTAGCACCAGATACAAACGAAAACTCGTCGTTGGAATTTTCATCAATCGTCTCGTAACTTTTCGGGCACCAACGGCCAGCTACTCTGGACAAAATGTTGGAATTAGAAGTTGTAGATTTTGAACGGCGTGCGCGTGGCGAGCTAGCAACCGTTGCCATCTTGGCTAGCTCGCACATTTTTCATCGGAACGTCGTGAAGAGGAAATATGCGATTCCTTGGCCCGCGCTGAACAAAACGATGCTACGCACGACAAGATCGATAAAGGAATGTGGGCGTGGTAAGCAAAAAACCGTCGCAAAAAGATGTGCCGACTCGGCGAAAACGAAAAAATTCGGAACTTTTTTTTTGAGAATCGACTAACGAAACCAATATACCCTTGTCCGCGATATCCAAAGGACATTTTGAAATCATTATGGGATGGTGACACGACCTACGGTTTGGCGGCCATTTTGTGCCAAAATCTGCCATTTTGCGTTTTTCGCGTTTTTACACAATATGGAAAAATGAACTTTTTTTCGAGCGATTTTCACGAAATTCGACTCACATGTTGCTAGAGCAAGTCCACAACTACCTCTGGAGTTTCGTCCACCTTTGACCTCGGGAAAAGGCCGCCATCTTGAATTTTCTATAAAAAACGCCTTTACCCCTGGATTCAATCGTAAACTTGTCGTTGGAATTTTCCGCGATCGTATCGAAAATTTTTGGGCATCAACGGCAAGCTACTGTGAAAAAAATGTTGCAATTAGAAGTTGTAGATTTTGAACGGCGTCCGCGTGGCGAGCTCGCAAAGTCGCGCACTGCTATTCCTCATACCTTATTATGGCCCGCAGCAGCAGTCACTGACTGCAAGGACCATATTGTTTTCGCAGTTGGAACGACGACTTCGCCGCCTTTCAGCGAGAATTTGACCCCCGCCGCATGCTCGAAAAGTCACCAAAATGTGCACACACCTGGGATAAATTGCAAATGAATTTTCCACAAAGTCAACGTCACCCCCCCGAAGACGATGACATCACGGCCAGCGATCCCGTCAAAAAAATGAATGGGCCGAAAATCGCGTATGGGGCCGAACAAAATGTACTTCAAAATACAGTCGCGAAACCAAGACACACGTGTCGGGGATATCCCAAAGATGTTTTGAAATCATTACGGGGCGGCCGCACGACCTACGGCTTGGCGGCCATTTTGTGGCGAACTCTGAGAATTGGCGATTTTCGTGTTTTCCCACAATATGGGGAAAAGACGCTTTTGTTTGAGCCATTTTCACGCAATTGCACACACTTGCTGCCAGCTCCAGTCTACAAACACCCCAGGAGTGTCGTTGACCTTTGACCTTGGGAAAAGGCCGCCATCTGGAATTTTCTCAAAAAAGCACCTTTAGCACCAGATACAAACGAAAACTCGTCGTTGGAATTTTCATCAATCGTCTCGTAACTTTTCGGGCACCAACGGCCAGCTACTCTGGAAAAGATTGACTAACGAAACCAATAAACAACGTTGGGCATCAATGGCAAGCTACTGTGGAAAAAACGTTGGAATTAGAAGTTGTAGATTTTGAACGGCGTACGCGTGGCGAACTAGCAAAGTGGCGCACTGTTATAACTCCTGTTTTTCAAAGGACTACTGTGAAATTTGAATGCATGCATTAATGCCTGAAACAGAATACATTGAAAAACACTGGATATGGACATATAAGGAATGTGGGCGTGGTTAGCATAAAACCGCTGTTGCTAAGGACAACAAAAAGTTTACTTTTACCGATTTGTCCGAAACTGACGTCAACCTGTTCGTCCTCCCAAGGGGACCAAAACATAAAATGGTTGCTATGGAGATAAAATCAACAGAAAAGCTGCCATTTTGGAAAAAGTGGGTTTTTTAATCAACTTATGACATATAGCTCTCACCAATGGAGGAATGTGTTTTTTCTGGTCAGTTGATGATGCTGATCGCTATGCTAGCACTTTTAGCCACAATAGCATAGCTAGCGTAGTTAGCATAATTAGCATTTTAGGTAATGTGTTTTTCTGAGTCAGTTGATGATGCTGATCGCTATGCTAGCACTTTTAGCTGTGTTAGCATAACTAGCATAGTAAGCATAATTAGCATTTTTAAAAATGTGTTTTCCTGAGTCAGTTGATGATGCTGATCGCTATGCTTGCACTTTTAGCCACATTAGGATAGTTAGCATAGTTAGCATAATTAGCAAATGCCGTTTTGATTAGCCTTTATCAAAAGTGGGCGGTGAGGGAGGCGGTGGTGCGTAAATTTGGGCATGGAGGCGGTGGTGCGTAGAGTTGGGCGTGGAGGCGGGTTGCGTCTGCGGGCCATACAACGCCGCTTGCGGCTTTAATTATGGCCCGCAGCACTCACAGAGTGCAAGGACCATATTGTAACTGGTACGAGGGTCGAACACTCAAAAAGTCCAAAACGTCAAAAAAACGCGTCAAAACGCCAAAAAATGGGGTCAAAAGTCGCCCAAAGCACACAACGACACGACAATTGTGTAACGCAACAAAAATACACACACACACGCACAACACCAACGCACAAACGTCAAAATTGTAGTCGCAAAAATGACGACAAAAAGCCCAAAAAGCCCCAAAAAGCCCTCAAAAGACGGGTTTAAAGCCAAAAAGACATGCCCAGCCTATAGTAAAAGACAGGCCGCATTGAAATACATAGGCCACCTGACTGCAAAAACTTCTATATTGTTTCTGCTTCGTTTCATTATTATTATTATTCTTCTTGCACACTAACGGCGTCTTTGAGCTTAATTTTGACCCCCGCCACATACCCGAAAACTCACCAAAATTGGCACACACCTGGGATAAATTGAAAATGAATTTTCGGCAAAGAGAACGTCAACCCCCCGAAGTCGATGACATCACGGCGAGCGATCCCGTAAAAAAAATGAATGGGCCGAAAATCGCTTATGGGGCCAAAAAAAAATATTTTGAAATACAGTTACAAAACCAAAACACGCGTGTTGGAGATATCCCAAAGAAGTTATGAAATCATTATGGGATGGCCACACGACCTACGGCTTGGCGGCCATTTTGTGGCGAACTCAGAGAAATGGCGATTTTCGTGTTTTTTGACAATATGGGAAAACTACCCTTTTGTTCAAGCGATTTTCACGAAATTTCATACACATGCCACAAACACGATTCTACAACTACCAAAGAAGTTTTGTTGACCTTTGACCTTGGGAAGGGGCGGCCATCTTGAATTTTCATAAAAAAGCACCTTTAGTAACGTATACAAACGAAAACTCGTCCTAGGGATTTTTATCGATCTTTTTGAAACTTCTCAGGCATCAATGGCAAGCTACTGTGGACAAAATGTTGGAATTAGAAGTTGTAGAATTTGAAACGCGTGCGCGTGGCGAATTCGCAACCGTCGCCATTTTAGCTAGCTCGCACATATTTTATCGGAATAGCCTGAAACTGAAATATGCGATACCCTGGCCCACACTGAACAAAACGATGTCACATACGACAAAATCGATAAAGGAATGTGGCCGTGGTAAACAAAAAACCGTCGCAAAAAAAAGTGCTGACTCGGCAAAAAAAATAAATTTCGGATTTTATTTTTAAGAATCGGCTAACGAAACCCAGATAACTTTGTCGGGTATATCCAAAGAAAGTTTTGAAATCATTACGTGATGGCCACACGACCTACGGTTTGGCGGCCATTTTGTGCCAAAATCTGCCATTTTGAGTTTTTCGCGTTTTTACACGATATGGAAAAATGAACTTTTTTTCGAGCGATTTTCACGAAATTTGACTCGCATGTCCCTAGCGTAAGTCTACAATCATCTTTGGAGTTTCGTCGACCTTTGACCTCGGGAAAAGGCGGCCATCTTGAATTTTCTATAAAAAACACCTTAACCACCAGATTCAAACGTAAACTTGTCGTTGGAATTTTCTTCGATCGTCTCAAAACTTTTTGGGCATCAATGGCAAGCTACTGTGTAAAAAATGTTGGAATTAGAAGTTGTAGATTTTGAACGGCGTGCGCGTGGCAAGCTAGCAAAGTGGCGCACTGTTATAACTCCCATGCATTTCAATACAATACAGTGAAAATTGAATGCATGCATTAATGCCTGAAACTGAATACATTGAAAAACACTGGATATGGACATATAAGGAATGTGGGCGTGGTTAGCATAAAACCACTGTTGCTAAGGACGACAAAAAGTTTACTTCTACCGATTTGTCCGAAACTGACGTCAATCTGTTCGTCCTCCCGAGGGGACCAAAACATAAAATGGTTGCTATGGAGATAAAATCAACAGAAAAGCCGCCATTTTGGAAAAAGTGGGCTTTTTAGCAACTTATGACATATAACTCTCACCAATGGAGGAATGTGTTTTTCTGAGTCAGTTGATGATGCTGATCGCTATGCTAGCACTTTTAGCCACATTAGCATAGCTAGCATAGTTAGCATTTTAGGTAATGTGTTTTTCTGAGTCAGTTGATGATGCTGATCGCTATGCTAGCAATTTTAGCTATGTTAGCATAGCTAGCATAGTTAGCATAATTAGCATTTTAAGTAATGTGTTTTTCTGAGTCAGTTGATGATGCTGATCGCTATGCTAGCACTTTTAGCTATATTAGCATAACTAGCATAGCATAATTAGCATTTTAGGTAATGTTTTTTTCTGAGTAAGTTGAAGATGCTGATCGCAATGGTAGCACTTTTAGCCACATTAGCATAGCTAGCATAGTTAGCATAGTTAGCATTGTAGGTAATGTGTTTTTCTGAGAGAGTTGATTATGCTAATCGCTATGCTAGGACTTTTAGTCACATTAGCATAGTTAGCATAGTTAGCATTATTAGCAAATCCAGCCTTGACTAGCTTTTAATTTGTGGGCGGTGAGGGCGGTGAGGGCGGAGAGGGCCGCGGTGTTGCGTAGAATTGGGCGTGGAAGGCGGGTTGCGTCTGCGGGCCATACAACGCCGCTTGCGGCTTTAATTATTCTTCTTCTTTCTTTCTTCCACTTTGAGCCAAAATTTGACCCCCACCACATACCCGAAAACTCACCAAAATTGGCACACACCTAGGATAAATTGAAAATGAATTTTCGGCAAAGAAAACGTCACCCCCCCCACGATGATGACATCACGGCGAGCAATCCCGTCAAAAAAATGAATGGGCCGAAAATCGCTTATGGGGCCAAAAAAAAATATTTCAAAATACAGTTACGAAACCAAAACAGGCGTGTTGGAGATATCCCAAAGAAGTTATGAAATTATTATGGGATGGCCACACGACCTGCGGCTTGGCGGCCATTTTGTGGCGAACTCAGAGAAATGGCGATTTTCGTGTTTTTTGACAATATGGGAAAATGACACTTTTGTTTAAGCGATTGTCACGAAATTGCACACACATGCCAAGACCCTGATTCTACAATAACCAAAGAAGTTTCGTTGACCTTTGACCTTGGGAAGGGGCGGCCATGTTGAATTTTCTTAAAAAAGCACCTTTAGTAACGTATACAAACGAAAACTCGTCCTAGGGATTTTTATCGATCTTTTTGAAACTTCTCGGGCATCAATGGCAAGCTACTGTGGACAAAATGTTGGAATTAGAAGTTGTAGAATTTGAAACGCGTGCGCGTGGCGAATTCGCAACCGTTGCCATTTTAGCTAGCTCGCACATATTTTATCGGAATAGCCTGAAACTGAAATATGCGATACCCTGGCCCACACTGAACAAAACGATGTCACATACGACAAAATCGATAAAGGAATGTGGCCGTGGTAAACAAAAAACCGTCGCAAAAAAAAGTGCTGACTCGGCAAAAAAAAAAAATTTCGGATTTTATTTTTAAGAATCGGCTAACGAAACCCAGATAACTTTGTCGGGTATATCCAAAGAAAGTTTTGGAATCATTACGTGATGGCGACACGACCTACGGTTTGGCGGCCATTTTGTGCCAAAATATGCCATTTTGCGTTTTTCGCGTTTTTACACGATATGGAAAAATGAACTTTTTTTCGAGCGATTTTCACGAAATTTGACGCACATGTCCTTAGCGTAAGTCTACAATCACCTCTGGAGTTTCGTCGACCTTTGACCTCGGGAAAAGGCGGCCATCTTGAATTTTCTATAAAAAACACCTTAACCACCAGATTCAAACGTAAACTTGTCGTTGGAATTTTCTTCGATCGTCTCAAAACTTTTTGGGCATCAATGGCAAGCTACTGTGTAAAAAATGTTGGAATTAGAAGTTGTAGATTTTGAACGGCGTGCGTGTGGCAAGCTAGCAAAGTGGCGCACTGTTATAACTCCCATGCCTTTCAATACAATACAGTGAAAATTGAATGCATGCATTCATGCCTGAAACAGAATACATTGAAAAACACTGGATATGGACATATAAGGAATGTGGGCGTGGTTAGCATAAAACCACTGTTGCTAAGGACAACAAAAAGTTTACTTTTACCGATTTGTCCGAAACTGAAGTCAATCTGTTCGTCCTCCCGAGGGGACCAAAACATAAAATGGTTGCTATGGAGATAAAATCAACAGAATAGCCGCCATTTTGGAAAAAGTGGGGTTTTTATCAACTTATGACATATAGCTCTCACCAATGGAGGAATGTGTTTTTCTGAGTCAGTTGATGACGCTGATCGCTATGCTAGCACTTTTATCTATGTTAGCATAACTAGCATAGTTAGCATAATTAGCATTTTAGGTAATGTGTTTTTCTGAGTCAGTTGATGATGCTGACCGCTATGCTAGCACTTTTAGCCACATTAGCATAGCTAGCATAGTTAGCATAATTAGCATTTAAGGTAATGTATTTTTCTGAGTCCATTGATGATGCTGATCGCAATGCTAGCACTTTAAGCCACATTAGCGTAGCTAGCATAGTTAGCATAATTAGCATTTTAGATAATGTGTTTTTCTGAGTCAGTTGATGATGCTGATCGCAATGCTAGCACTTTTAGCCACATTAGCATAGTTAGCATTGTTAGCATAATTAGCAAATCCAGCCTTGACTAGCTTTTAATTTGTGGGCTGTGAGGGCGGTGAGGTCAGCGGTGGTGCGTAGAGTTGGGCGTGGAGGCGGGTTGCGTCTGCGGGCCATACAACGCCGCTTGCGGCTTTAATTATTATTATTCTTCTTGCACACTAACGGCGTCTTTGAGCTTAATTTTGACCCCCGCCACATACCCGAAAACTCACCAAAATTGGCACACACCTGGGATAAATTGAAAATGAATTTTCGGCAAAGAGAACGTCAACCCCCCGAAGTCGATGACATCACGGCGAGCGATCCCGTAAAAAAAATGAATGGGCCGAAAATCGCTTATGGGGCCAAAAAAAAATATTTTGAAATACAGTTACAAAACCAAAACACGCGTGTTGGAGATATCCCAAAGAAGTTATGAAATCATTATGGGATGGCCACACGACCTACGGCTTGGCGGCCATTTTGTGGCGAACTCAGAGAAATGGCGATTTTCGTGTTTTTTGACAATATGGGAAAACTACCCTTTTGTTCAAGCGATTTTCACGAAATTTCATACACATGCCACAAACACGATTCTACAACTACCAAAGAAGTTTTGTTGACCTTTGACCTTGGGAAGGGGCGGCCATCTTGAATTTTCATAAAAAAGCACCTTTAGTAACGTATACAAACGAAAACTCGTCCTAGGGATTTTTATCGATCTTTTTGAAACTTCTCAGGCATCAATGGCAAGCTACTGTGGACAAAATGTTGGAATTAGAAGTTGTAGAATTTGAAACGCGTGCGCGTGGCGAATTCGCAACCGTCGCCATTTTAGCTAGCTCGCACATATTTTATCGGAATAGCCTGAAACTGAAATATGCGATACCCTGGCCCACACTGAACAAAACGATGTCACATACGACAAAATCGATAAAGGAATGTGGCCGTGGTAAACAAAAAACCGTCGCAAAAAAAAGTGCTGACTCGGCAAAAAAAATAAATTTCGGATTTTATTTTTAAGAATCGGCTAACGAAACCCAGATAACTTTGTCGGGTATATCCAAAGAAAGTTTTGAAATCATTACGTGATGGCCACACGACCTACGGTTTGGCGGCCATTTTGTGCCAAAATCTGCCATTTTGAGTTTTTCGCGTTTTTACACGATATGGAAAAATGAACTTTTTTTCGAGCGATTTTCACGAAATTTGACTCGCATGTCCCTAGCGTAAGTCTACAATCATCTTTGGAGTTTCGTCGACCTTTGACCTCGGGAAAAGGCGGCCATCTTGAATTTTCTATAAAAAACACCTTAACCACCAGATTCAAACGTAAACTTGTCGTTGGAATTTTCTTCGATCGTCTCAAAACTTTTTGGGCATCAATGGCAAGCTACTGTGTAAAAAATGTTGGAATTAGAAGTTGTAGATTTTGAACGGCGTGCGCGTGGCAAGCTAGCAAAGTGGCGCACTGTTATAACTCCCATGCATTTCAATACAATACAGTGAAAATTGAATGCATGCATTAATGCCTGAAACTGAATACATTGAAAAACACTGGATATGGACATATAAGGAATGTGGGCGTGGTTAGCATAAAACCACTGTTGCTAAGGACGACAAAAAGTTTACTTCTACCGATTTGTCCGAAACTGACGTCAATCTGTTCGTCCTCCCGAGGGGACCAAAACATAAAATGGTTGCTATGGAGATAAAATCAACAGAAAAGCCGCCATTTTGGAAAAAGTGGGCTTTTTAGCAACTTATGACATATAACTCTCACCAATGGAGGAATGTGTTTTTCTGAGTCAGTTGATGATGCTGATCGCTATGCTAGCACTTTTAGCCACATTAGCATAGCTAGCATAGTTAGCATTTTAGGTAATGTGTTTTTCTGAGTCAGTTGATGATGCTGATCGCTATGCTAGCAATTTTAGCTATGTTAGCATAGCTAGCATAGTTAGCATAATTAGCATTTTAAGTAATGTGTTTTTCTGAGTCAGTTGATGATGCTGATCGCTATGCTAGCACTTTTAGCTATATTAGCATAACTAGCATAGCATAATTAGCATTTTAGGTAATGTTTTTTTCTGAGTAAGTTGAAGATGCTGATCGCAATGGTAGCACTTTTAGCCACATTAGCATAGCTAGCATAGTTAGCATAGTTAGCATTGTAGGTAATGTGTTTTTCTGAGAGAGTTGATTATGCTAATCGCTATGCTAGGACTTTTAGTCACATTAGCATAGTTAGCATAGTTAGCATTATTAGCAAATCCAGCCTTGACTAGCTTTTAATTTGTGGGCGGTGAGGGCGGTGAGGGCGGAGAGGGCCGCGGTGTTGCGTAGAATTGGGCGTGGAAGGCGGGTTGCGTCTGCGGGCCATACAACGCCGCTTGCGGCTTTAATTCTTCTTCTTTCTTTCTTCCACTTTGAGCCAAAATTTGACCCCCACCACATACCCGAAAACTCACCAAAATTGGCACACACCTAGGATAAATTGAAAATGAATTTTCGGCAAAGAAAACGTCACCCCCCCCACGATGATGACATCACGGCGAGCAATCCCGTCAATAAAATGAATGGGCCGAAAATCGCTTATGGGGCCAAAAAAAAATATTTCGAAATACAGTTACGAAACCAAAACAGGCGTGTTGGAGATATCCCAAAGAAGTTATGAAATTATTATGGGATGGCCACACGACCTGCGGCTTGGCGGCTATTTTATGGCGAACTCAGAGAAATGGCGATTTTCGTGTTTTTTGACAATATGGGAAAATGACACTTTTGTTTAAGCGATTGTCACGAAATTGCACACACATGCCAAGACCCTGATTCTACAATAACCAAAGAAGTTTCGTTGACCTTTGACCTTGGGAAGGGGCGGCCATGTTGAATTTTCTTAAAAAAGCACCTTTAGTAACGTATACAAACGAAAACTCGTCCTAGGGATTTTTATCGATCTTTTTGAAACTTCTCGGGCATCAATGGCAAGCTACTGTGGACAAAATGTTGGAATTAGAAGTTGTAGAATTTGAAACGCGTGCGCGTGGCGAATTCGCAACCGTTGCCATTTTAGCTAGCTCGCACATATTTTATCGGAATAGCCTGAAACTGAAATATACGATACCCTGGCCCACACTGAACAAAACGATGTCACATACGACAAAATCGATAAAGGAATGTGGCCGTGGTAAACAAAAAACCGTCGCAAAAAAAAGTGCTGACTCGGCAAAAAAAAAATTTTTCGGATTTTATTTTTAAGAATCGGCTAACGAAACCCAGATAACTTTGTCGGGTATATCCAAAGAAAGTTTTGGAATCATTACGTGATGGCGACACGACCTACGGTTTGGCGGCCATTTTGTGCCAAAATATGCCATTTTGCGTTTTTCGCGTTTTTACACGATATGGAAAAATGAACTTTTTTTCGAGCGATTTTCACGAAATTTGACGCACATGTCCTTAGCGTAAGTCTACAATCACCTCTGGAGTTTCGTCGACCTTTGACCTCGGGAAAAGGCGGCCATCTTGAATTTTCTATAAAAAACACCTTAACCACCAGATTCAAACGTAAACTTGTCGTTGGAATTTTCTTCGATCGTCTCAAAACTTTTTGGGCATCAATGGCAAGCTACTGTGTAAAAAATGTTGGAATTAGAAGTTGTAGATTTTGAACGGCGTGCGCGTGGCAAGCTAGCAAAGTGGCGCACTGTTATAACTCCCTTGCATTTCAATACAATACAGTGAAAATTGAATGCATGCATTAATGCCTGAAACTGAATACATTGAAAAACACTGGATATGGACATATAAGGAATGTGGGCGTGGTTAGCATAAAACCACTGTTGCTAAGGACAACAAAAAGTTTACTTTTACCGATTTGTCCGAAACTGACGTCAATCTGTTCATTCCTCCGAGGGGACCAAAACATAAAATGGTTGCTATGGAGATAAAATCAACAGAAAAGCCGCCATTTTGGAAAAAGTGGTTTTTTTATCAACTTATGACACATAGCTCTCACCAATGGAGGAATGTGTTTTTCTGAGTCAGTTGATGATGCAGATCGCTATGCTAGCACTTTTAGCTATGTTAGCATAACTAGCATAGTTAGCATAATTAGCATTTTAGCTAATGTGTTTTTCTGAGTCAATTGATGATAATGATTGCTATGCTAGCACTTTTAGCCACATTAGCATAGCTAGCATAGTTAGCATAATTAGCATTTTAGGTAATGTATTTTCTGAGTCAATTGATGATGCTGTTCACAATGCTAGCACTTTCAGCCACATTAGCATAGCTAGCATAGTTAGCATAATTAGCATTTTAGATAATGTGTTTTTCTGAGTCAGTTAATGATGCTGATCGCTATGCTAGCACTTTTAGCCACATTAGCATAGCTAGCATAGATAGCATAATTAGCATTTTAGGTGATGTGTTTTTTTGAGTCAGTTAATGTTGCTGATCGCTATGCTAGCACTTTTAGCCACATTAGCATAGCTAGCATAGTTAGCATAATTAGCATTTTAGGTAATGTGTTTTTCTGAGTCAGTTGATGATGCTGATCGCTATGCTAGCACTTTTAGCCACATTAGCATAGCTAGCATAGTTAGCATTATTAGCATTTTAGATAATGTGTTTTTCTGAGTCAGTTAAAGATGCTGATCGCAATGCTAGCACTTTTAGCCACATTAGCATAGCTAGCATAGTTAGCATAATTAGCATTTTAGGTAATGTGTTTTTCTGAGTCAGTTGATGATGCTGATCGCTATGCTAGCACTTTTAGCCACATTAGCATAGCTAGCATAGCTAGCATAGTTAGCATAATTAGCATATGCAGTTTTGACTAGCCTTCATCAAAAGTGTGCGGTGAGGGCGGTGAGGGCGGTGGTGCGTAGAGTTGGGCGTGGAAGGCGGGTTGCGTCTGCGGGCCATACAACGCCGCTTGCGGCTTTAATTATGGCCCGCAGCAGTCATAGACTGCAAGGACCATATTGTAACTGGTACGAGGGTCGAACACTCAAAAAGTCCAAAACGTCAAAAAAACGCGTCAAAACGCCAAAAAATGGGGTCAAAAGTCGCCCAAAGCACACAACGAGACGACAATTGTGTAACGCAACAAAAATACACACACACACGCACAACACCAACGCAAAAACGTAAAAATTGTAGTCGCAAAAATGACGACAAAAACCCCAAAAAGCCCCCAAAAGCCCTCAAAAGACGGGTTTAAAGCCAAAAAGACATGCCCAGCCTATAGTAAAAGACAGGCCGCATTGAAATACATAGGCCACCTGACTGCAAAAACTTCTATATTGTTTTTCGAATGTTTTTTTATTATTATTATTATGGCCCGCAGCAGTCATAGACTGCAAGGACCATATTGTAACTGGTACGAGGGTCGAACACTCAAAAAGTCCAAAACGTCGAAAAAACGCGTCAAAACGCCAAAAAATGGAGTCAAAAGTCGCCCAAAGCACACAACGACACGACAATTGTGTAACGGAACAAAAATAAACACACACACGCACAACACCCCCGCACAAACGACAAAATTGTAGTCGCAAAAATGACGACAAAAACACAAAAAAGCCCCAAAAAGCCCTCAAAAGACGGGTTTAAAGCCAAAAAGACATGCCCAGCCTATAGTAAAAGACAGGCCGCATTGAAATACATAGGCCACCTGACTGCAAAAACTTCTATATTGTTTCTGCTTCGTTTCATTATTATTCTTCTTCTTTCTTTCTTCCACTTTGAGCCAAAATTTGACCCCCACCACATACCCGAAAACTCACCAAAATTGGCACACACCTAGGATAAATTGAAAATGAATTTTCGGCAAAGAAAACGTCACCCCCCCCACGATGATGACATCACGGCGAGCAATCCCGTCAAAAAAATGAATGGGCCGAAAATCGCTTATGGGGCCAAAAAAAAATATTTTGAAATACAGTTACGAAACCAAAACAGGCGTGTTGGAGATATCCCAAAGAAATTATGAAATTATTATGGGATGGCCACACGACCTGCGGCTTGGCGGCCATTTTGTGGCGAACTCAGAGAAATGGCGATTTTCGTGTTTTTTGACAATATGGGAAAATGACACTTTTGTTTAAGCGATTGTCACGAAATTGCACACACATGCCAAGACCCTGATTCTACAATAACCAAAGAAGTTTCGTTGACCTTTGACCTTGGGAAGGGGCGGCCATGTTGAATTTTCTTAAAAAAGCACCTTTAGTAACGTATACAAACGAAAACTCGTCCTAGGGATTTTTATCGATCTTTTTGAAACTTCTCGGGCATCAATGGCAAGCTACTGTGGACAAAATGTTGGAATTAGAAGTTGTAGAATTTGAAACGCGTGCGCGTGGCGAATTCGCAACCGTCGCCATTTTAGCTAGCTCGCACATATTTTATCGGAATAGCCTGAAACTGAAATATGCGATACCCTGGCCCACACTGAACAAAACGATGTCACATACGACAAAATCGATAAAGGAATGTGGCCGTGGTAAACAAAAAACCGTCGCAAAAAAAAGTGCTGACTCGGCAAAAAAAAAATTTTTCGGATTTTATTTTTAAGAATCGGCTAACGAAACCCAGATAACTTTGTCGGGTATATCCAAAGAAAGTTTTGGAATCATTACGTGATGGCGACACGACCTACGGTTTGGCGGCCATTTTGTGCCAAAATATGCCATTTTGCGTTTTTCGCGTTTTTACACGATATGGAAAAATGAACTTTTTTTCGAGCGATTTTCACGAAATTTGACGCACATGTCCTTAGCGTAAGTCTACAATCACCTCTGGAGTTTCGTCGACCTTTGACCTCGGGAAAAGGCGGCCATCTTGAATTTTCTATAAAAAACACCTTAACCACCAGATTCAAACGTAAACTTGTCGTTGGAATTTTCTTCGATCGTCTCAAAACGTTTTGGGCATCAATGGCAAGCTACTGTGTAAAAAATGTTGGAATTAGAAGTTGTAGATTTTGAACGGCGTGCGCGTGGCAAGCTAGCAAAGTGGCGCACTGTTATAACTCCCATGCATTTCAATACAATACAGTGAAAATTGAATGCATGCATTAATGCCTGAAACTGAATACATTGAAAAACACTGGATATGGACATATAAGGAATGTGGGCGTGGTTAGCATAAAACCACTGTTGCTAAGGACAGCAAAAAGTTTACTTTTACCGATTTGTCCGAAACTGACGTCAATCTGTTCATCATCCCGAGGGGACCAAAACATAAAATGGTTGCTATGGAGATAAAATCAACAGAAAAGCCGCCATTTTGGAAAAAGTGGGTTTTTTATCAACTTATGACATATAGCTCTCACCAATGGAGGAATGTGTTTTTCTGAGTCAGTTGATGATGCAGATCGCTATGCTAGCACTTTTAGCTATGTTAGCATAACTAGCATAGTTAGCATAATTAGCATTTTAGCTAATGTGTTTTTCTGAGTCAATTGATGATAATGATTGCTATACTAGCACTTTTAGCCACATTAGCATAGCTAGCATAGTTAGCATAATTAGCATTTTAGGTAATGTATTTTCTGAGTCAATTGATGATGCTGATCACAATGCTAGCACTTTCAGCCACATTAGCATAGCTAGCATAGTTAGCATAATTAGCATTTTAGATAATGTGTTTTTCTGAGTCAGTTAATGATGCTGATCGCTATGCTAGCACTTTTAGCCACATTAGCATAGCTAGCATAGATAGCATAATTAGCATTTTAGGTGATGTGTTTTTTTGAGTCAGTTAATGATGCTGATCGCTATGCTAGCACTTTTAGCCACATTAGCATAGCTAGCATAGTTAGCATAATTAGCATTTTAGGTAATGTGTTTTTCTGAGTCAGTTGATGATGCTGATCGCTATGCTAGCACTTTTAGCCACATTAGCATAGCTAGCATAGCTAGCATAGTTAGCATAATTAGCATATGCAGTTTTGACTAGCCTTCATCAAAAGTGTGCGGTGAGGGCGGTGAGGGCGGTGGTGCGTAGAGTTGGGCGTGGAAGGCGGGTTGCGTCTGCGGGCCATACAACGCCGCTTGCGGCTTTATTATTCTTCTTCTTTCTTTCTTCCACTTTGAGCCAAAATTTGACCCCCACCACATACCCGAAAACTCACCAAAATTGGCACACACCTAGGATAAATTGAAAATGAATTTTCGGCAAAGAAAACGTCACCCCCCCCACGATGATGACATCACGGCGAGCAATCCCGTCAAAAAAATGAATGGGCCGAAAATCGCTTATGGGGCCAAAAAAAAATATTTTGAAATACAGTTACGAAACCAAAACAGGCGTGTTGGAGATATCCCAAAGAAATTATGAAATTATTATGGGATGGCCACACGACCTGCGGCTTGGCGGCCATTTTGTGGCGAACTCAGAGAAATGGCGATTTTCGTGTTTTTTGACAATATGGGAAAATGACACTTTTGTTTAAGCGATTGTCACGAAATTGCACACACATGCCAAGACCCTGATTCTACAATAACCAAAGAAGTTTCGTTGACCTTTGACCTTGGGAAGGGGCGGCCATGTTGAATTTTCTTAAAAAAGCACCTTTAGTAACGTATACAAACGAAAACTCGTCCTAGGGATTTTTATCGATCTTTTTGAAACTTCTCGGGCATCAATGGCAAGCTACTGTGGACAAAATGTTGGAATTAGAAGTTGTAGAATTTGAAACGCGTGCGCGTGGCGAATTCGCAACCGTCGCCATTTTAGCTAGCTCGCACATATTTTATCGGAATAGCCTGAAACTGAAATATGCGATACCCTGGCCCACACTGAACAAAACGATGTCACATACGACAAAATCGATAAAGGAATGTGGCCGTGGTAAACAAAAAACCGTCGCAAAAAAAAGTGCTGACTCGGCAAAAAAAAAATTTTTCGGATTTTATTTTTAAGAATCGGCTAACGAAACCCAGATAACTTTGTCGGGTATATCCAAAGAAAGTTTTGGAATCATTACGTGATGGCGACACGACCTACGGTTTGGCGGCCATTTTGTGCCAAAATATGCCATTTTGCGTTTTTCGCGTTTTTACACGATATGGAAAAATGAACTTTTTTTCGAGCGATTTTCACGAAATTTGACGCACATGTCCTTAGCGTAAGTCTACAATCACCTCTGGAGTTTCGTCGACCTTTGACCTCGGGAAAAGGCGGCCATCTTGAATTTTCTATAAAAAACACCTTAACCACCAGATTCAAACGTAAACTTGTCGTTGGAATTTTCTTCGATCGTCTCAAAACGTTTTGGGCATCAATGGCAAGCTACTGTGTAAAAAATGTTGGAATTAGAAGTTGTAGATTTTGAACGGCGTGCGCGTGGCAAGCTAGCAAAGTGGCGCACTGTTATAACTCCCATGCATTTCAATACAATACAGTGAAAATTGAATGCATGCATTAATGCCTGAAACTGAATACATTGAAAAACACTGGATATGGACATATAAGGAATGTGGGCGTGGTTAGCATAAAACCACTGTTGCTAAGGACAGCAAAAAGTTTACTTTTACCGATTTGTCCGAAACTGACGTCAATCTGTTCATCATCCCGAGGGGACCAAAACATAAAATGGTTGCTATGGAGATAAAATCAACAGAAAAGCCGCCATTTTGGAAAAAGTGGGTTTTTTATCAACTTATGACATATAGCTCTCACCAATGGAGGAATGTGTTTTTCTGAGTCAGTTGATGATGCAGATCGCTATGCTAGCACTTTTAGCTATGTTAGCATAACTAGCATAGTTAGCATAATTAGCATTTTAGCTAATGTGTTTTTCTGAGTCAATTGATGATAATGATTGCTATACTAGCACTTTTAGCCACATTAGCATAGCTAGCATAGTTAGCATAATTAGCATTTTAGGTAATGTATTTTCTGAGTCAATTGATGATGCTGATCACAATGCTAGCACTTTCAGCCACATTAGCATAGCTAGCATAGTTAGCATAATTAGCATTTTAGATAATGTGTTTTTCTGAGTCAGTTAATGATGCTGATCGCTATGCTAGCACTTTTAGCCACATTAGCATAGCTAGCATAGATAGCATAATTAGCATTTTAGGTGATGTGTTTTTTTGAGTCAGTTAATGATGCTGATCGCTATGCTAGCACTTTTAGCCACATTAGCATAGCTAGCATAGTTAGCATAATTAGCATTTTAGGTAATGTGTTTTTCTGAGTCAGTTGATGATGCTGATCGCTATGCTAGCACTTTTAGCCACATTAGCATAGCTAGCATAGCTAGCATAGTTAGCATAATTAGCATATGCAGTTTTGACTAGCCTTCATCAAAAGTGTGCGGTGAGGGCGGTGAGGGCGGTGGTGCGTAGAGTTGGGCGTGGAAGGCGGGTTGCGTCTGCGGGCCATACAACGCCGCTTGCGGCTTTATTATTCTTCTTCTTTCTTTCTTCCACTTTGAGCCAAAATTTGACCCCCACCACATACCCGAAAACTCACCAAAATTGGCACACACCTAGGATAAATTGAAAATGAATTTTCGGCAAAGAAAACGTCACCCCCCCCACGATGATGACATCACGGCGAGCAATCCCGTCAAAAAAATGAATGGGCCGAAAATCGCTTATGGGGCCAAAAAAAAATATTTTGAAATACAGTTACGAAACCAAAACAGGCGTGTTGGAGATATCCCAAAGAAATTATGAAATTATTATGGGATGGCCACACGACCTGCGGCTTGGCGGCCATTTTGTGGCGAACTCAGAGAAATGGCGATTTTCGTGTTTTTTGACAATATGGGAAAATGACACTTTTGTTTAAGCGATTGTCACGAAATTGCACACACATGCCAAGACCCTGATTCTACAATAACCAAAGAAGTTTCGTTGACCTTTGACCTTGGGAAGGGGCGGCCATGTTGAATTTTCTTAAAAAAGCACCTTTAGTAACGTATACAAACGAAAACTCGTCCTAGGGATTTTTATCGATCTTTTTGAAACTTCTCGGGCATCAATGGCAAGCTACTGTGGACAAAATGTTGGAATTAGAAGTTGTAGAATTTGAAACGCGTGCGCGTGGCGAATTCGCAACCGTCGCCATTTTAGCTAGCTCGCACATATTTTATCGGAATAGCCTGAAACTGAAATATGCGATACCCTGGCCCACACTGAACAAAACGATGTCACATACGACAAAATCGATAAAGGAATGTGGCCGTGGTAAACAAAAAACCGTCGCAAAAAAAAGTGCTGACTCGGCAAAAAAAAAATTTTTCGGATTTTATTTTTAAGAATCGGCTAACGAAACCCAGATAACTTTGTCGGGTATATCCAAAGAAAGTTTTGGAATCATTACGTGATGGCGACACGACCTACGGTTTGGCGGCCATTTTGTGCCAAAATATGCCATTTTGCGTTTTTCGCGTTTTTACACGATATGGAAAAATGAACTTTTTTTCGAGCGATTTTCACGAAATTTGACGCACATGTCCTTAGCGTAAGTCTACAATCACCTCTGGAGTTTCGTCGACCTTTGACCTCGGGAAAAGGCGGCCATCTTGAATTTTCTATAAAAAACACCTTAACCACCAGATTCAAACGTAAACTTGTCGTTGGAATTTTCTTCGATCGTCTCAAAACGTTTTGGGCATCAATGGCAAGCTACTGTGTAAAAAATGTTGGAATTAGAAGTTGTAGATTTTGAACGGCGTGCGCGTGGCAAGCTAGCAAAGTGGCGCACTGTTATAACTCCCATGCATTTCAATACAATACAGTGAAAATTGAATGCATGCATTAATGCCTGAAACTGAATACATTGAAAAACACTGGATATGGACATATAAGGAATGTGGGCGTGGTTAGCATAAAACCACTGTTGCTAAGGACAGCAAAAAGTTTACTTTTACCGATTTGTCCGAAACTGACGTCAATCTGTTCATCATCCCGAGGGGACCAAAACATAAAATGGTTGCTATGGAGATAAAATCAACAGAAAAGCCGCCATTTTGGAAAAAGTGGGTTTTTTATCAACTTATGACATATAGCTCTCACCAATGGAGGAATGTGTTTTTCTGAGTCAGTTGATGATGCAGATCGCTATGCTAGCACTTTTAGCTATGTTAGCATAACTAGCATAGTTAGCATAATTAGCATTTTAGCTAATGTGTTTTTCTGAGTCAATTGATGATAATGATTGCTATACTAGCACTTTTAGCCACATTAGCATAGCTAGCATAGTTAGCATAATTAGCATTTTAGGTAATGTATTTTCTGAGTCAATTGATGATGCTGATCACAATGCTAGCACTTTCAGCCACATTAGCATAGCTAGCATAGTTAGCATAATTAGCATTTTAGATAATGTGTTTTTCTGAGTCAGTTAATGATGCTGATCGCTATGCTAGCACTTTTAGCCACATTAGCATAGCTAGCATAGATAGCATAATTAGCATTTTAGGTGATGTGTTTTTTTGAGTCAGTTAATGATGCTGATCGCTATGCTAGCACTTTTAGCCACATTAGCATAGCTAGCATAGTTAGCATAATTAGCATTTTAGGTAATGTGTTTTTCTGAGTCAGTTGATGATGCTGATCGCTATGCTAGCACTTTTAGCCACATTAGCATAGCTAGCATAGCTAGCATAGTTAGCATAATTAGCATATGCAGTTTTGACTAGCCTTCATCAAAAGTGTGCGGTGAGGGCGGTGAGGGCGGTGGTGCGTAGAGTTGGGCGTGGAAGGCGGGTTGCGTCTGCGGGCCATACAACGCCGCTTGCGGCTTTAATTATGGCCCGCAGCAGTCATAGACTGCAAGGACCATATTGTAACTGGTACGAGGGTCGAACACTCAAAAAGTCCAAAACGTCAAAAAAACGCGTCAAAACGCCAAAAAATGGGGTCAAAAGTCGCCCAAAGCACACAACGAGACGACAATTGTGTAACGCAACAAAAATACACACACACACGCACAACACCAACGCAAAAACGTAAAAATTGTAGTCGCAAAAATGACGACAAAAACCCCAAAAAGCCCCCAAAAGCCCTCAAAAGACGGGTTTAAAGCCAAAAAGACATGCCCAGCCTATAGTAAAAGACAGGCCGCATTGAAATACATAGGCCACCTGACTGCAAAAACTTCTATATTGTTTTTCGAATGTTTTTTTATTATTATTATTATTATTATTGTTTCTAACGGCGTCTTTGAGCTCAAATTTGACCCCCGCCACATACCCGAAAACTCACCAAAATTGGCACACATCTGGGATAAATTGAAAATGAATTTTCGGCAAAGAAAACGTCAACCCCCCCACGACGATGACATCACGGCGAGCGTTCTCGTAAAAAAAATGAAT
This sequence comes from Oryzias latipes, assembly GCF_053564925.1. Classification (NCBI taxonomy): domain Eukaryota; kingdom Metazoa; phylum Chordata; class Actinopteri; order Beloniformes; family Adrianichthyidae; genus Oryzias; species Oryzias latipes. Next base: position 28,590,065 of record NC_136237.1, on the reverse strand, counting down.
GGGCCGAAAATCGCTTATGGGGCCAAAAAAAAATATTTTGGAATACAGTTACGAACCCAAAACACGCGTGTTGGAGATATCCCAAAGAAGTTATGAAATCATTATGGGATGGCCACACGACCTACGGCTTGGCGGCCATTTTGTGGCGAACTCAGAGAAATGGCGATTTTCGTGTTTTTTGACAATATGGGAAAACTACCCTTTTGTTCAAGCGATTTTCACGAAATTTCATACACATGCCACAAACACGATTCTACAACTACCAAAGAAGTTTTGTTGACCTTTGACCTTGGGAAGGGGCGGCCATCTTGAATTTTCATAAAAAAGCACCTTTAGTAACGTATACAAACGAAAACTCGTCCTAGGGATTTTTATCGATCTTTTTGAAACTTCTCAGGCATCAATGGCAAGCTACTGTGGACAAAATGTTGGAATTAGAAGTTGTAGAATTTGAAACGCGTGCGCGTGGCGAATTCGCAACCGTCGCCATTTTAGCTAGCTCGCACATATTTTATCGGAATAGCCTGAAACTGAAATATGCGATACCCTGGCCCACACTGAACAAAACGATGTCACATACGACAAAATCGATAAAGGAATGTGGCCGTGGTAAACAAAAAACCGTCGCAAAAAAAAGTGCTGACTCGGCAAAAAAAAAAAATTTCGGATTTTATTTTTAAGAATCGGCTAACGAAACCCAGATAACTTTGTCGGGTATATCCAAAGAAAGTTTTGAAATCATTACGTGATGGCCACACGACCTACGGTTTGGCGGCCATTTTGTGCCAAAATCTGCCATTTTGAGTTTTTCGCGTTTTTACACGATATGGAAAAATGAACTTTTTTTCGAGCGATTTTCACGAAATTTGACTCGCATGTCCCTAGCGTAAGTCTACAATCATCTTTGGAGTTTCGTCGACCTTTGACCTCGGGAAAAGGCGGCCATCTTGAATTTTCTATAAAAAACACCTTAACCACCAGATTCAAACGTAAACTTGTCGTTGGAATTTTCTTCGATCGTCTCAAAACTTTTTGGGCATCAATGGCAAGCTACTGTGTAAAAAATGTTGGAATTAGAAGTTGTAGATTTTGAACGGCGTGCGCGTGGCAAGCTAGCAAAGTGGCGCACTGTTATAACTCCCATGCATTTCAATACAATACAGTGAAAATTGAATGCATGCATTAATGCCTGAAACTGAATACATTGAAAAACACTGGATATGGACATATAAGGAATGTGGGCGTGGTTAGCATAAAACCACTGTTGCTAAGGACGACAAAAAGTTTACTTCTACCGATTTGTCCGAAACTGACGTCAATCTGTTCGTCCTCCCGAGGGGACCAAAACATAAAATGGTTGCTATGGAGATAAAATCAACAGAAAAGCCGCCATTTTGGAAAAAGTGGGCTTTTTAGCAACTTATGACATATAACTCTCACCAATGGAGGAATGTGTTTTTCTGAGTCAGTTGATGATGCTGATCGCTATGCTAGCACTTTTAGCCACATTAGCATAGCTAGCATAGTTAGCATTTTAGGTAATGTGTTTTTCTGAGTCAGTTGATGATGCTGATCGCTATGCTAGCAATTTTAGCTATGTTAGCATAGCTAGCATAGTTAGCATAATTAGCATTTTAAGTAATGTGTTTTTCTGAGTCAGTTGATGATGCTGATCGCTATGCTAGCACTTTTAGCTATATTAGCATAACTAGCATAGCATAATTAGCATTTTAGGTAATGTTTTTTTCTGAGTAAGTTGAAGATGCTGATCGCAATGGTAGCACTTTTAGCCACATTAGCATAGCTAGCATAGTTAGCATAGTTAGCATTGTAGGTAATGTGTTTTTCTGAGAGAGTTGATTATGCTAATCGCTATGCTAGGACTTTTAGTCACATTAGCATAGTTAGCATAGTTAGCATTATTAGCAAATCCAGCCTTGACTAGCTTTTAATTTGTGGGCGGTGAGGGCGGTGAGGGCGGAGAGGGCCGCGGTGTTGCGTAGAATTGGGCGTGGAAGGCGGGTTGCGTCTGCGGGCCATACAACGCCGCTTGCGGCTTTAATTATTATTCTTGTTTCTAACGGATCCGTTGAGCTCAAATTTGACCCCCGCCACATACCCGAAAACTCACCAAAATTGGCACACACCTAGGATAAATTGAAAATGAATTTTCGGCAAAGAGAACGTCACCCCCCCCACGATGATGACATCACGGCGAGCGTCCCCGTAAAAAAAATGAATGGGCCGAAAATCGTTTATGGGGCCAAAAAAAAATATTTTGAAATACAGTTACGAAACCAAAACACGCGTGTTGGAGATATCCCAAAGAAGTTCTGAAATCATTTTGGGATGGCCACACGACCTACGGCTTGGCGGCCATTTTGTGGCGAACTCAGAGAAATGGCGATTTTCGTGTTTTTTCACAATATGGGAAAACGACACTTTTGTTCAAGCGATATTCACGAAATTGCACACACATGCCACAAACACGATTCTACAACTACCAAAGAAGTTTGGTTGACCTTTGACCTTGGCAAGGGGCGGCCATCTTGAATTTTCATAAAAAAGCACCTTTAGTAACGTATACAAACGAAAACTCGTCCTAGGGATTTTTATCAATCTTTTTGAAACTTCTCGGGCATCAATGGCAAGCTACTGTGGACAAAATGTTGGAATTAGAAGTTGTAGAATTTGAAACGCGTGCGCGTGGCGAATTCGCAACCGTCGCCATTTTAGCTAGCTCGCACATATTTTATCGGAATAGCCCGAAACTGAAATATGCGATACCCTTGCCCACACTGAACAAAACGATGTCACATACGACAAAATCGATGAAGGAATGTGGCCGTGGTAAACAAAAAACGATTGCAAAAAAAAGTGCTGACTCGGCAAAAAAACTTTTTTTCGGATTTTATTTTTAAGAATCGGCTAGCGAAACCCAGATAACTTTGTCGGGTATATCCAAAGAAAGTTTTGAAATCATTACGTGATGGCGACACGACCTACGGTTTGGCGGCCATTTTGTGCCAAAATCTGCCATTTTGAGTTTTTCGCGTTTTTACACAATATGGAAAAATGAACTTTTTTTCGAGCGATTTTCACGAAATTTGACGCACATGTCCCTAGCGTAAGTCTACAATCACCTCTGGAGTTTCGTCGACCTTTGACCTCGGGAAAAGGCGGCCATCTTAAATTTTTTATAAAAAACACCTTTACCACCAGATTCAAACGTAAACTTGTCGTTGGAATTTTCATCGATTGGGTCGAAACTTTTTGGGCATCAATGGTAAGGTACTGTGGAAAAAATGTTGGAATTAAAAGTTGTAGATTTTGAACGGCGTGCGCGTGGCGAGCTAGCAAAGTGGCGCACTGTTATAACTCCCATGCATTTCAATACAATAGTGAAAATTGAATGCATGCATTAATGCCTGAAACAGAATACATTGAAAAACACTGGATATGGACATATAAGGAATGTGGGCGTGGTTAGCATAAAACCACTGTTGCTAAGGACAACAAAAAGTTTACTTTTACCGATTTGTCCGAAACTGACGTCAATCTGTTCGTCCTCCAGAGGGGACCAAAACATAAAATGGTTGCTATGGAGATAAAATCAACAGAAAAGCAGCCATTTTGGAAAAAGTGGTTTTTTTATCAACTTATGACATGTAGCTCTCGCCAATGGAGGAATGTGTTTTTCTGAGTCAGTTGATGATGCTAATCGCTATGCTAGCACTTTAAGCTATGTTAGCATAACTAGCATAGTTAGCATAATTAGCATTTCAGGTATTGTGTTTTTCTGAGTCAGTTGATGATGCTGATCGCTATGCTAGCAATTTTAGCCACATTAGCATAGCTAGCATAGTTAGCATAATTAGCATTTTAGGTAATGGGTTTTTCTGAGTCAGTTGATGATGCTAATCGCTATGCTAGCACTTTTAGCCACATTAGCATAGCTAGCATAGTTAGCATAATTAGCATTTTAGGTAATGTGTTTTTCTGAGTTAGTTGATGATGCTGATTGCAATGCTAGCACTTTTAGCCACATTAGCATAGTTAGCATTGTTAGCATAATTAGCAAATCCAGCCTTGACTAGCTTTTAATTTGCGGGCTGTGAGGGCGGTGAGGTCAGCGGTGGTGCGTAGAGTTGGGCGTGGAAGGCGGGTTGCGTCTGCGGGCCATACAACGCCGCTTGCGGCTTTAATTATTTTTTTTTTTTTTTTTACGTTTCTTCTTTCTTACGGATCCGTTGAGCTCAAATTTGACCCCCGCCACATACCCGAAAACTCACCAAAATTGGCACACATCTGGGATAAATTGAAAATGAATTTTCGGCAAAGAGAATGTCACCCCCCCCACGACGATGACATCACGGCGAGCGTTCCCGTAAAAAAAATGAATGGGCCGAAAATCGCTTATGGGGCCAAAAATTTTTTTTTTTAAATACAGTTACGAAACCAAAACACCTGTGTTGGAGATATCCCAAAGAGGTTATGAAATCATTATGGAATGGCCACACGACCTACGGCTTGGCGGCCATTTTGTGGCGAACTCAGAGAAATGGCGATTTTTGTGTTTTTTCACAATATGCGAAAACGACACTTTTGTTCAAGCGATTTTCACGAAATTGCATACACATGCCACAAACACGATTCTACAACTACCAAAGAAGTTTCGTTGACCTTTGACCTTGGGAAGGGGCGGCCATCTTGAATTTTCATAAAAAAGCACCTTTAGTAACGGATACAAACGAAAACTCGTCCTAGGGATTTTTAGCGATCCTTTTGAAACTTCTCGGGCATCAATGGCAAGCTACTGTGGACAAAATGTTGGAATTAGAAGTTGTAGAATTTGAAACGCGTGCGCGTGGCGAATTCGCAACCGTCGCCCTTTTAGCTAGCTCGCACATATTTTATCGGAATAGCCTGAAACTGAAATATGCGATACCCTGGCCCAAACTGAACAAAACGATGTCACATATGACAAAATCGATAAAGGAATGCGGCCGTGGTAAACAAAAAACGGTCGCAAAAAAAAGTGCTGACTCGGCAAAAAAAATTTTTTTCGGATTTTATTTTTAAGAATCGGCTAACGAAACCCAGATAACTTTGTCGGGTATATGCAAAGAAAGTTTTGAAATCATTACGTGATGGCGACACGACCTACGGTTTGGCGGCCATTTTGTGCCAAAATCTGCCATTTTGCGTTTTTCGCGTTTTTACACAATATGGAAAAATGAACTTTTTTTCGAGCGATTTTGACGAAATTTGACTTGCATGTCCATAGCGTAAGTCTACAATCACCTCTGGAATTTCGTCGATCTTTGACCTCGGGAAAAGGCGGCCATCTTGAATTTTCTATAAAAAACACCTTTACCACCGGATTCAAACGTAAACTTGTCGTTGGAATTTTCATCGATTGTCTCGAAACCTTTTGGGCATCAATGGCAAGCTACTGTGGAAAAAATGTTGGAATTAGAAGTTGTAGATTTTTAACGGCGTGCGCGTGGCAAGCTAGCAAAGTGGCGCACTGTTATAACTCCCATGCATTTCAATACAATACAGTGAAAATTGAATGCATTCATTAATGCCTGAAACAGAATACATTGAAAAACACTGGATATGGACATATAAGGAATGTGGGCGTGGTTAGCATAAAACCACTGTTGCTAAAGACAACAAAAATTTTACTTTTACCGATTTGTCCGAAACTGACGTCAATCTGTTCGTCCTCTCGAGGGGACCAAAACACAAAATGGTTGCTATGGAGATAAAATCAACAGAAAAGCCGCCATTTTGGAAAAAGTGTTTTTTTTATCAAATTATGACATAGCTCTCACCAATGGAGGAATGTGTTTTTCTGAGTCAGTTGATAATGCTGATCGCTATGCTAGCACTTTTAGCCACATTAGCATAGCTAGCATAGTTAGCATAATTAGCATTTTAGGTAATGTGTTTTTCTGAGTAAGTTGATGATGCTGATTGCTATGTTAGCACTTTTAGCCACATTAGCATAGCTAGCATAGTTAGCATAATTAGCATTTTAGGTAATGTGTTTTTCTGAGTCAGTTGATGATGCTGATCGCTATGCTAGCACTTTTAGCCACATTAGCATAGTTAGCATAATTAGCATAATTAGCATTTTAGGTAATGTGTTTTTCTGAGTCAGTTGATGATGCTGATCGCTATGCTGGCACTAGTAGCCACATTAGCATAGCTAGCATAGTTAGCATAAGTAGCATTTTAGGTAAAAAATTTTTTCTGAGTCAGTTGATGATGCTGATCGCTATGCTAGCACTTTTAGCCACATTAGCATAGCTAACATAGTTAGCATAATTAGCATATGCAGTTTTGACTAGCCTTCATCAAAAGTGGGCGGTGAGGGCGGTGAGGGCGGTGGTGCGTAGAATTGGGCGTGGAAGGCGGGTTGCGTCTGCGGGCCATACAACGCCGCTTGCGGCTTTAATTATTATTATTGTTTCTAACGGCGTCTTTGAGCTCAAATTTGACCCCCGCCACATACCCGAAAACTCACCAAAATTGGCACACATCTGGGATAAATTGAAAATGAATTTTCGGCAAAGAAAACGTCAACCCCCCCACGACGATGACATCACGGCGAGCGTTCTCGTAAAAAAAATGAATGGGCCGAAAATCGCTTATGGGGCCAAAAAAAAATATTTTGGAATACAGTTACGAACCCAAAAAACGCGTGTTGGAGATATCCCAAAGAAGTTATGAAATCATTATGGGATGGCCACACGACCTACGGCTTGGCGGCCATTTTGTGGCGAACTCAGAGAAATGGCGATTTTCGTGTTTTTTGACAATATGGGAAAACTACCCTTTTGTTCAAGCGATTTTCACGAAATTTCATACACATGCCACAAACACGATTCTACAACTACCAAAGAAGTTTTGTTGACCTTTGACCTTGGGAAGGGGCGGCCATCTTGAATTTTCATAAAAAAGCACCTTTAGTAACGTATACAAACGAAAACTCGTCCTAGGGATTTTTATCGATCTTTTTGAAACTTCTCAGGCATCAATGGCAAGCTACTGTGGACAAAATGTTGGAATTAGAAGTTGTAGAATTTGAAACGCGTGCGCGTGGCGAATTCGCAACCGTCGCCATTTTAGCTAGCTCGCACATATTTTATCGGAATAGCCTGAAACTGAAATATGCGATACCCTGGCCCACACTGAACAAAACGATGTCACATACGACAAAATCGATAAAGGAATGTGGCCGTGGTAAACAAAAAACCGTCGCAAAAAAAAGTGCTGACTCGGCAAAAAAAAAAAATTTCGGATTTTATTTTTAAGAATCGGCTAACGAAACCCAGATAACTTTGTCGGGTATATCCAAAGAAAGTTTTGAAATCATTACGTGATGGCCACACGACCTACGGTTTGGCGGCCATTTTGTGCCAAAATCTGCCATTTTGAGTTTTTCGCGTTTTTACACGATATGGAAAAATGAACTTTTTTTCGAGCGATTTTCACGAAATTTGACTCGCATGTCCCTAGCGTAAGTCTACAATCATCTTTGGAGTTTCGTCGACCTTTGACCTCGGGAAAAGGCGGCCATCTTGAATTTTCTATAAAAAACACCTTAACCACCAGATTCAAACGTAAACTTGTCGTTGGAATTTTCTTCGATCGTCTCAAAACTTTTTGGGCATCAATGGCAAGCTACTGTGTAAAAAATGTTGGAATTAGAAGTTGTAGATTTTGAACGGCGTGCGCGTGGCAAGCTAGCAAAGTGGCGCACTGTTATAACTCCCATGCATTTCAATACAATACAGTGAAAATTGAATGCATGCATTAATGCCTGAAACTGAATACATTGAAAAACACTGGATATGGACATATAAGGAATGTGGGCGTGGTTAGCATAAAACCACTGTTGCTAAGGACGACAAAAAGTTTACTTCTACCGATTTGTCCGAAACTGACGTCAATCTGTTCGTCCTCCCGAGGGGACCAAAACATAAAATGGTTGCTATGGAGATAAAATCAACAGAAAAGCCGCCATTTTGGAAAAAGTGGGCTTTTTAGCAACTTATGACATATAACTCTCACCAATGGAGGAATGTGTTTTTCTGAGTCAGTTGATGATGCTGATCGCTATGCTAGCACTTTTAGCCACATTAGCATAGCTAGCATAGTTAGCATTTTAGGTAATGTGTTTTTCTGAGTCAGTTGATGATGCTGATCGCTATGCTAGCAATTTTAGCTATGTTAGCATAGCTAGCATAGTTAGCATAATTAGCATTTTAAGTAATGTGTTTTTCTGAGTCAGTTGATGATGCTGATCGCTATGCTAGCACTTTTAGCTATATTAGCATAACTAGCATAGCATAATTAGCATTTTAGGTAATGTTTTTTTCTGAGTAAGTTGAAGATGCTGATCGCAATGGTAGCACTTTTAGCCACATTAGCATAGCTAGCATAGTTAGCATAGTTAGCATTGTAGGTAATGTGTTTTTCTGAGAGAGTTGATTATGCTAATCGCTATGCTAGGACTTTTAGTCACATTAGCATAGTTAGCATAGTTAGCATTATTAGCAAATCCAGCCTTGACTAGCTTTTAATTTGTGGGCGGTGAGGGCGGTGAGGGCGGAGAGGGCCGCGGTGTTGCGTAGAATTGGGCGTGGAAGGCGGGTTGCGTCTGCGGGCCATACAACGCCGCTTGCGGCTTTAATTATTATTATTATTCTTCCCGTTTCTAACGGATCCGTAGATCACAAATTTGACCCCCGCCACATACCCGAAAACTCACCAAAATAGGCACACACCTGGGATAAATTGAAAATGAATTTTCTGCAATGAGAACGTCACCCCCCCCACGACGATGACATCACGGCGAGCGTTCCCGTAAAAAAAATGAATGGGCCTAAAATCGCTTATGGGGCCAAAAAATTTTTTTTTGAAATAGAGTTACGAAACCAAAACACGCGTGTTGGAGATATCCCAAAGAAGTTATGAAATCATTATGGGATGGCCACACGACCTACGGCTTGGCGGCCATTTTGTGGCGAACTCAGAGAAATGGCGATTTTCGTGTTTTTTGACAATATGGGAAAACGACACTTTTGTTCAAGCGATTTTCACGAAATTTTGCTACACATGCCACAAACACGATTCTACAACTACCAAAGAAGTTTTGTTGACCTTTGACCTTGGGAAGGGGCGGCCATCTTGAATTTTCATAAAAAAGCACATTTAGTAACAGATACAAACAAAAACTCGTCCTAGGGATTTTTTTCGATCTTTTTGAAACTCCTCGGGCATCAATGGCAAGCTACTGTGGACAAAATGTTGGAATTAGAAGTTGTAGAATTTGAAACGCGTGCGCGTGGCGAATTCGCAACCGTCGCCATTTTAGCTAGCTCGCACATATTTTATCGGAATAGCCCGAAACTGAAATATGCGATTCCCTGACCCACTCTGAACAAAACGATGTCATATACGACAAAATCGATAAAGGAATGTGGCCGTAGTAAACAAAAAACGATCGCAAAAAAAAGTGCTGACTCGGCAAAAAAAATTTTTTTCGGATTTTATTTTTAAGAATCGGCTAACGAAACCCAGATAACTTTGTCGGGTATATCCAAAGAAAGTTTTTAAATCATTACGTGATGGCGACACGACCTACGGTTTGGCGGCCATTTTTTGCCAAAATCTGCCATTTTGCGTTTTTCGCATTTTTACACAATATGGAAAAATGAACTTTTTTTCGAGCGATTTTCACGAAATTTGACTCGCATGTCCCTAGCGTAAGTCTACAATCACCTTTGGAGTTTCGTCGACCTTTGACCTCGGGAAAAGGCGGCCATCTTGAATTTTCTATAAAAAACACCTTTACCACCAGATTCAAACGTAAACTTGTCGTTGGAATTTTCATCGATTGTCTCGAAACTTTTTGGGCATCAATGGCAAGCTACTGTGGAAAAAATGTTGGAAGTAGAAGTTGTAGATTTTGAACGGCGTGTGCGTGGCAAGCTAGCAAAGTGGCGCACTGTTATAACTCCCATGCATTTCAATACAATACAGTGAAAATTGAATGCATGCATTCATGCCTGAAACAGAATACATTGAAAAAGACTAGACATGGACATATAAGGAATGTGGGCGTGGTTAGCATAAAACCACTGTTGTTAAGGACGACAAAAAGTTTACTTTTACCGATTTATCCGAAATTGACGTCAATCTGTTCGTCTTCTGAAGTGGACCAAAACATAAAATGGTTGCTATGGAGATAAAATAAACAGAAAAGCCGCCATTTTGGAAAAAGTCGTTTTTTTATCAACTTATGACATATAGCTTTCACCAATGGAGGAATATGTTTTTCTGAGTCAGTAAATGATGCTTATCGCTATGCTAGCAATTTTAGCCACATTAGCATAGCTAGCATAGTTAGCATAATTAGCATTTTAGGTAATGTGTTTTTCTGAGTCAGTTGATGATGCTGATCGCTATGCTAGCACTTTTAGCCACATTAGCATAGCTAGCATAGTTAGCATAATTAGCATTTTAGGTAATGTGTTTTTCTGAGTCAGTTGATGATGCTGATCGCTATGCTAGCACTTTTAGCCACATTAGCATAGCTAGCATAGTTAGCATAATTAGCATTTTAGGTAATGTGTTTTTCTGAGTCAGTTGATGATGCTGATCGCTATGCTAGCACTTTTAGCCACATTAGCGTAGCTAGCATAGTTAGCATAATTAGCATTTTAGATAATGTGTTTTTCTGAGTCAGTTGATGATGCTGATCGCAATGCTAGCACTTTTAGCCACATTAGCATAGTTAGCATTGTTAGCATAATTAGCAAATCCAGCCTTGACTAGCTTTTAATTTGCGGGCTGTGAGGGCGGTGAGGTCAGCGGTGGTGCGTAGAGTTGGGCGTGGAGGCGGGTTGCGTCTGCGGGCCATACAACGCCGCTTGCGGCTTTAATTATTATTATTATTATTATTCTTCCCGTTTCTAACGGATCCGTAGATCGCAAATTTGACCCCCGCCACATACCCGAAAACTCACCAAAATTGGCACACACCTAGGATAAATTGAAAATGAATTTTCGGCAAAGAGAACATCACCCCCCCTACGATGATGACATCACGGCGAGCGTTCCCGTCAAAAAAATGAATGGGCCTAAAATCGCTTATGGGGCCAAAAAAAAATATTTCGAAATACAGTTACGAAACCAAAACACGTGTGTTGGAGATATCCCAAAGAAGTTATGAAATCATCATGGGATGGCCACACGACCTACGGCTTGGCGGCCATTTTGTGGCAAACACAGAGAAATGGCGATTTTCGTGTTTTTTGACAATATGGGAAAACGATACTTTTGTTTGAGCGATTTTCACGAAATTGCACACACATGCCACTAGCACGATTCTACAACTGCCAAAGAAGTTTTGTTGACCTTTGACCTTGGCAAGGGGCGGCCATCTTGAATTTTCATAAAAAAGCACCTTTAGTAACGGATACAAACGAAAACTCGTCCTAGGGATTTTTTTCGATCTTTTTCAAACTTCTCGGGCATCAATGGCAATCAATTGTGGACAAAATGTTGGAATTAGAAGTTGTAAAATTTGAAACGTGTCCGCGTGGCGAATTCGCAACCGTCGCCGTTTTAGCTAGCTCGCACATATTTTATCGGAATAGCCTGAAACTGAAATATGCGATTCCCTGGCCCACACTGAACAAAACGATATCACATACGACAAAATCGATAAAGGAATGTGGCCGTGGTAAACAAAAAACGATCGCAAAAAAAAGTGCTGACTCGGCAAAAAAAAAAAAAATCGGATTTTATTTTTAAGAATCGGCTAACGAAACCCAGATAACTTTGTCGGGTATATCCAAATAAAGTTTTGAAATCATTACGTGATGGCGACACGACCTACGGTTTGGCGGCCATTTTGTGCCAAAATCTGCCATTTAGAGTTTTTCGCGATTTTACACAATATGGAAAAATGAACTTTTTTTCGAGCGATTTTGACGAAATTTGACTCGCATGTCCTTAGCGTAAGTCTACAATCACCTTTGGAGTTTCGTCGACCTTTGACCTCTGGAAAAGGCGGCCATCTTGAATTTTATATAAAAAACACCTTTACCACCAGATTCAAACGTAAACTTGTCGTTGGAATTTTCATCGATTGTCTCGAAACTTTTTTGACATCAATGGCAAGCTACTGTGGAAAAAATGTTGGAATTAGAAGTTGTAGATTTTGAACGGCGTGCGCGTGGCATGCTAGCAAAGTGGCGCACTGTTATAACTCCCATGTATTTCAATACAATACAGTGAAAATTGAATGCATGCATTAATGCCTGAAACAGAATACATTGAAAAACACTGGATATGGACATATAAGGAATGTGGGCGTGGTTAGCATAAAACCACTGTTGCTAAGGACAACAAAAAGTTTACTTTTACCGATTTGTCCGAAACTGACGTCAATCTGTTCGTCCTCCCAAGGGAACAAAAACATAAAATGGTTGCTATGGAGAAAAAATGAACAGAAAAGCCGCCATTTTGGAAAAAGTAGGTTTTTTATCAACTTATGACATGTAGCTCTCACCAATGGAGGAATGTGTTTTTCTGAGTCAGTTGATGATGCAGATCGCTATGCTAGCAATTTTAGCTATATTAGCATTACTAGCATAGTAAGCATAATTAGCATTTTAGGTAATGTGTTTTTCTGAGTCAGTTGATGATGCTGATCGCTATGCTAGCACTTTTAGCCACATTAGCATAGCTAGCATAGTTAGCATAATTAGCATTTTAGGTAATGTGTTTTTCTGATTCAGTTAATGATGCTGATCGCTATGCTAGCACTTTTAGCCACATTAGCATAGCTAGCATAGTTAGCATAATTAGCATTTTAGGTAATGTGTTTTTCTGAGTCAGTTGATGATGCTGATCGCTATGCTAGCACTTTTAGCCACATTAGCATTGCTAGCATAGTTAGCATAATTAGCATTTTAGGTGATGTGTTTTTCTGTGTCGGTTGATGATGCTGATCGCTATGCTAGCACTTTTAGCCACATTAGCATAGTTAGCATAGTTAGCATAATTAGCAAATCCAGCCTTGACTAGCTTTTAATTTGCGGGCTGTGAGGGCGGTGAGGTCAGCGGTGGTGCGTAGAGTTGGGCGTGGAGGCGGGTTGCGTCTGCGGGCCATACAACGCCGCTTGCGGCTTTAATTATTATTTTTATTCTTCTTCTTTCTTTCTTCCACTTTGAGCGAAAATTTGACCCCCGCCACATACCCGAAAACTCACCAAAATTGGCACACACCTAGGATAAATTCAAAATGAATTTTCGGCAAAGAGAACGCCACCCCCCCGAAGTCGATGACATCACAGCGAGCGATCCCGTCAAAAAAATGAATGGGTTGAAAATTGCTTATGGGGCCAAAAAAAAATATTTCAAATTAGAGCAACGAAACCAAAACACGCATGTTGGAGATATCCCAAAGAAGTTATGAAATTATTATGGGATGGCCACACGACTTACGGCTTGGCGGCCATTTTGTGGCGAAATCAGAGAAATGGCGATTTTCGTGTTTTTTCACAATATGGGAAAACGACACTTTTTTTCAAGCGATTTTCACGAAATTGCACACACATGCCAAAAACACTATTCTACAACTACCAAAGAAGTTTTGTTGACCTTTGACCTCGGAAAGGGGCGGCCATCTTGAATATTCATAAAAAAGCACCTTTAGTAACGGATACAAACAAAAACTCGTCCTAGGGATTTTTATCGATCTTTTTGAAACTTCTCGGGCATCAATGGCAAGCTACTGTGGACAAAATGTTGGAATTAGAAGTTGTAGAATTTGAAACGCGTGCACGTGGCGAATTCGCAACCGTCGCCATTTTAGCTAGCTCGCACATATTTTATCGGAATAGCCTGAAACTGAAATATGCGATACCCTGGCCCACACTGAACAAAATGATGTCACACACGACAAAATCGATAAAGGAATGTGGCCGTGGTAAACAAAAAACGATCGCAAAAAAAAGTGCTGACTCGGCTAAAAAAAAGAAAATTCGGATTTTTTTTTATGAATCGGCTAACGAAAGCCAGATAACTTTGTCGGGTATATCCAAAGAAAGTTTTGAAATCATTACGTGATGGCGACACGACCTACGGTTTGGCGGCCATTTTGTGCCAAAATCTGCCATTTTGCGTTTTTCGCGTTTTTACACAATATGGAAAAAGGAACTTTTTCTTGAGCGATTTTCACGAAATTTGACGCGCATGTCCGTAGCGTAAGTCTACAATCATCTCTGGAATTTCGTCGACCTTTGACCTCGGGAAAAGGCGGCCATCTTGAATTTTCTATAAAAAACACCTTTACCACCGGATTCAAACGTAAACTTGTTGTTGGAATTTTCATCGATTGTCTCGAAACTTTTTGGGCATCAATGGCAAGCTACTGTGGAAAAAATGTTGGAATTAGAAGTTGTAGATTTTTAACGGCGTGCGCGTGGCAAGCTAGCAAAGTGGCGCACTGTTATAACTCCCATGCATTTCAATACAATACAGTAAAAATTGAATGCATGCATTAATGCCTGAAACATAATACATTGAAAAACACTGGATATTGACATATAAGGAATGTGGGCGTGGTTAGCATAAAACCACTGTTGCTAAGGACGACAAAAAGTTTACTTTTACCGATTTGTCCGAAACTGATGTCAATCTGTTCGTCCTCCCATGGGGACCAAAACATAAAATGGTTGCTATGGAGATAAAATCAACAGAAAAGCCGCCATTTTGGAAAAAGTGGTTTTTTTATCAACTTATGACATATAGCTCTCACCAATGGAGGAATGTGTTTTTCTGAGTCAGTTAATGATGCTGATCGCTATGCTAGCACTTTTAGCCACATTAGCATAGCTAGCATAGTTAGCATAATTAGCATTTTAGATAATGTGTTTTTCTGAGAGAGTTGATTATGCTAATCGCTATGCTAGGACTTTTAGTCACATTAGCATAGTTAGCAAAGTTAGCATTATTAGCAAATCCAGCCTTGACTAGCTTTTAATTTGTGGGCGGTGAGGGCGGAGAGGGCCGCGGTGTTGCGTAGAATTGGGCGTGGAAGGCGGGTTGCGTCTGCGGGCCATACAACGCCGCTTGCGGCTTTAATTATTATTATTCTTCTTGCACACTAACGGCGTCTTTGAGCTTAATTTTGACCCCCGCCACATACCCGAAAACTCACCAAAATTGGCACACATCTGGGATAAATTGAAAATGAATTTTCGGCAAAGAGAACGTCACCCCCCCGAAGTCGATGACATCACAGCGAGCGGTCCCGTAAAAAAAATGAATGGGCCGAAAATCGCTTATGGGGCCAAAAAAAAATATTTCGAAATACAGTTACAAAACCAAAACACGTGTGTTGGAGATATCCCAAAGAAGTTATGAAATCATTATGGGATGGCCACACGACCTACGGCTTGGCGGCCATTTTGTGGCGAACTCAGAGAAATGGCGATTTTCGTGTTTTTTCACAATATGGGAAAACGACACTTTTGTTCAAGCGATTTTCACGAAATTGCACACACATGCCACAAACACGATTCTACAACTACCAAAGAAGTTTTGTTGACCTTTGACCTTGGCAAGGGGCGGCCATCTTGAATTTTCATAAAAAAGCACCTTTAGTAACGGATACAAACGAAAACTCGTCCTAGGGATTTTTATCAATCTTTTTGAAACTTCTCGGGCATCAATGGCAAGCTACTGTGGACAAAATGTTGGAATTAGAAGTTGTAGAATTTGAAACGCGTGCGCGTGACGAATTCGCAACCGTCGCCATTTTAGCTCGCTCGCACATATTTTATCGGAATAGCCTGAAACTGAAATATGCGATACCCTGGCCCACACTGAACAAAATGATTTCACATACGACAAAATCCATAAAGGAATGTGGCCGTGGTAAACAAAAAACCGTCGCAAAAAAAAGTGCTGACTCGGCAAAAAAAAATTTTTTCGGATTTTATTTTTAAGAATCGGCTAACGAAACTCAGATAACTTTGTCGGGTATATCCAAAGAAAGATTTGAAATCATTACGTGATGGCGACACGACCTACGGTTTGGCGGCCATTTTGTGCCAAAATCTACCATTTTGCGTTTTTCGCGTTTTTACACAATATGGAAAAATGAACTTTTTTTCGAGCGATTTTCACGAAATTTGATGCGCATGTCCCTAGCGTAAGTCTACAATCACCTCTGGAGTTTCGTCGACCTTTGACCTTGGGAAAAGGCGGCCATCTTTAATTTTCTATTAAAAACACCTTTACCACCAGATTGAAACGTAAACTTGTCGTTGGAATTTTCATCGATCGTCTCGAAACTTTTTGGGCATCAATGGCAAGCTACTGTGGAAAAAATGTTGGAATTAGAAGTTGTAGATTTTGAACGGCGTGCGCGTGGCATGCTAGCAAAGTGGCGCACTGTTATAACTCCCTTGCATTTCAATACAATACAGTGAAAATTGAATGCATGCATTAATGCCTGAAACAGAATACATTGAAAAACACTGGATATGGACATATAAGGAATGTGGGCGTGGTTAGCATAAAACCACTGTTGCTAAGGACAACAAAAAGTTTACTTTTACCGATTTGTCCGAAACTGAAGTCAATCTGTTCGTCCTCCCGAGGGGACCAAAACATAAAATGGTTGCTATGGAGATACAATCAACAGAAAAGCCGCCATTTTGGAAAAAGTGGGTTTTTTATCAACTTATGACATGTAGCTCTCACCAATGGAGGAATTTGTTTTTCTGAGTCAGTTGATGATGCAGATCGCTATGCTAGCACTTTTAGCTATGTTAGCATTACTAGCATAGTTAGCATAATTAGCATTTTAGGTAATGTGTTTTTCTGAGTCAGTCAATGATGCTGATCGCTATGCTAGCACTTTTAGCCACATTAGCATAGTTAGCATAGTTAGCATAATTAGCATTTTAGGTAATGTGTTTTTCTGAGTCAGTTGATGATGCTGATCGCTATGCTAGCACTTTTAGCCACGTTAGCATAGCTAGCATAGTTAGCATAATTAGCATTTTAGGGAAATGTGTTTTTTTGAGTCAGTTGATGCTGATCGCTATGCTAGCACTTTTGGCCACATTAGCATAGCTAGCATAGTTAGCATAATTAGCATTTTAGGTAATGTGTTTTTCTGAGTCAGTTAATGATGCTGATCGCTATGCTAGCACTTTTAGCCACATTAGCATAGCTAGCATAGTTAGCATAATTAGCATTTTAGGTAATGTGTTTTTCCGAGTCAGTTGATGATGCTGATCGCTATGCTAGCACTTTTAGCCACATTAGCATTGCTAGCATTGTTAGCATAATTAGCATTTTAGGTGATGTGTTTTTCTGTGTCGGTTGATGATGCTGATCGCTATGCTAGCACTTTTAGCCACATTAGCATAGTTAGCATAGTTAGCATAATTAGCAAATCCAGCCTTGACTAGCTTTTAATTTGCGGGCTGTGAGGGCGGTGAGGTCAGCGGTGGTGCGTAGAGTTGGGCGTGGAGGCGGGTTGCGTCTGCGGGCCATACAACGCCGCTTGCGGCTTTAATTATTCTTCTTCTTTCTTTCTTCCACTTTGAGCCAAAATTTGACCCCCACCACATACCCGAAAACTCACCAAAATTGGCACACACCTAGGATAAATTGAAAATGAATTTTCGGCAAAGAAAACGTCACCCCCCCCACGATGATGACATCACGGCGAGCAATCCCGTCAAAAAAATGAATGGGCCGAAAATCGCTTATGGGGCCAAAAAAAAATATTTCAAAATACAGTTACGAAACCAAAACAGGCGTGTTGGAGATATCCCAAAGAAGTTATGAAATTATTATGGGATGGCCACACGACCTGCGGCTTGGCGGCCATTTTGTGGCGAACTCAGAGAAATGGCGATTTTCGTGTTTTTTGACAATATGGGAAAATGACACTTTTGTTTAAGCGATTGTCACGAAATTGCACACACATGCCAAGACCCTGATTCTACAATAACCAAAGAAGTTTCGTTGACCTTTGACCTTGGGAAGGGGCGGCCATGTTGAATTTTCTTAAAAAAGCACCTTTAGTAACGTATACAAACGAAAACTCGTCCTAGGGATTTTTATCGATCTTTTTGAAACTTCTCGGGCATCAATGGCAAGCTACTGTGGACAAAATGTTGGAATTAGAAGTTGTAGAATTTGAAACGCGTGCGCGTGGCGAATTCGCAACCGTTGCCATTTTAGCTAGCTCGCACATATTTTATCGGAATAGCCTGAAACTGAAATATGCGATACCCTGGCCCACACTGAACAAAACGATGTCACATACGACAAAATCGATAAAGGAATGTGGCCGTGGTAAACAAAAAACCGTCGCAAAAAAAAGTGCTGACTCGGCAAAAAAAAAAAATTTCGGATTTTATTTTTAAGAATCGGCTAACGAAACCCAGATAACTTTGTCGGGTATATCCAAAGAAAGTTTTGGAATCATTACGTGATGGCGACACGACCTACGGTTTGGCGGCCATTTTGTGCCAAAATATGCCATTTTGCGTTTTTCGCGTTTTTACACGATATGGAAAAATGAACTTTTTTTCGAGCGATTTTCACGAAATTTGACGCACATGTCCTTAGCGTAAGTCTACAATCACCTCTGGAGTTTCGTCGACCTTTGACCTCGGGAAAAGGCGGCCATCTTGAATTTTCTATAAAAAACACCTTAACCACCAGATTCAAACGTAAACTTGTCGTTGGAATTTTCTTCGATCGTCTCAAAACTTTTTGGGCATCAATGGCAAGCTACTGTGTAAAAAATGTTGGAATTAGAAGTTGTAGATTTTGAACGGCGTGCGTGTGGCAAGCTAGCAAAGTGGCGCACTGTTATAACTCCCATGCCTTTCAATACAATACAGTGAAAATTGAATGCATGCATTCATGCCTGAAACAGAATACATTGAAAAACACTGGATATGGACATATAAGGAATGTGGGCGTGGTTAGCATAAAACCACTGTTGCTAAGGACAACAAAAAGTTTACTTTTACCGATTTGTCCGAAACTGAAGTCAATCTGTTCGTCCTCCCGAGGGGACCAAAACATAAAATGGTTGCTATGGAGATAAAATCAACAGAATAGCCGCCATTTTGGAAAAAGTGGGGTTTTTATCAACTTATGACATATAGCTCTCACCAATGGAGGAATGTGTTTTTCTGAGTCAGTTGATGACGCTGATCGCTATGCTAGCACTTTTAGCTATGTTAGCATAACTAGCATAGTTAGCATAAATAGCATTTTAGGTAATGTGTTTTTCTGAGTCAGTTGATGATGCTGACCGCTATGCTAGCACTTTTAGCCACATTAGCATAGCTAGCATAGTTAGCATAATTAGCATTTAAGGTAATGTATTTTTCTGAGTCCATTGATGATGCTGATCGCAATGCTAGCACTTTAAGCCACATTAGCGTAGCTAGCATAGTTAGCATAATTAGCATTTTAGATAATGTGTTTTTCTGAGTCAGTTGATGATGCTGATCGCAATGCTAGCACTTTTAGCCACATTAGCATAGTTAGCATTGTTAGCATAATTAGCAAATCCAGCCTTGACTAGCTTTTAATTTGTGGGCTGTGAGGGCGGTGAGGTCAGCGGTGGTGCGTAGAGTTGGGCGTGGAGGCGGGTTGCGTCTGCGGGCCATACAACGCCGCTTGCGGCTTTAATTATTATTATTATTATTCTTCCGACTTTTCCGTCGCCTTTTTGAGGCCTTTAACATACCCCAAAACTCACCAAATTTTGTATACACATCAGGAGTCGCGAAAAATTTCATATTTTATAGGAGAACGGCATAGGTAAACAAAAATGGCTCGATAGCGCCACCTGCAAAATTTGTTTTCGCGAGCACCTCCATATGCTTTATAGTACAAACCTGATTTTAACAGGGCATGTTCATCGGATAGAAACCTACAAAAAAGTCTCTTGGGACCAAGCTGTCAGTCGCACAGGAAGTCTGATATTTTGATGACAATATGTCATTTTTGCTGTATTTTGGTCATTTGCAGGCCTCGCTCTAGAACGAACTCCTCCTAGAGATTTGAGAGTAATGACTCCAAACTTTGGTTTTGTAAACTAGACACATGTCCGATGTTAAATTGCAAAGCTTTTAAGTTTTTATGGATGTTTGTGACCATGGCGGCGCGTCAAAATTGGAGGTCGTTTCGAAAACACGCCATGAAAAGAAAAATGGCCATTACTCAGCCATGTATAATCCAATCTGATCCAAAATTGATGTGCATGATTGTAGTCTGACTCTGAACACATCTGCAGTGAAAAATCTGGAAAAAGTGTAGCGCCACCTGCTGGCAAGAGGAAATGACATGTTTTACTTGGAGCATCACTACTCCGAGTAGGATGAGCCGACACACCTGAAAATGACGTCCACCTGTTGAAAAGCCATTGAAGTTTACTCTGACAAAAAACCATAACTTTCAATGCGGGGGTGTGGTCGTGACAGAGCGGCAAAGTTGGGCATCTCGCTATGCACACAAAAGTTGCTCTCACGTGCACATTCCTTGTCCAATCTCACTGAAATTCAATGGATATGATGAAGCTTCTATTCTGAACCCATGGATATGACAATCTTGGACGAGCTCTATAGCGCCACCTAGTTATTGCATTGGGCACATTCTGCCCTGTATTTTCTCTTTGCTTTGTCCGATGTGCATGAAATTAAAACTGGAGATACTCAGAAGGGTCCTCTCTCATCATGTAAAGTTTCATGGGTGTACACCTGACGGTGCCTGCGTAACAGGAAGTGGTCGATTATGTGCACCCAAATAATAGAAATTTATTATAAATCAGCCGTTTGTCTCAGGAAGCTGAGATTTCAGAATTAGATGCCTTTAATAACCTCCAGCTTTGATATGTAACACTATAGGGTCTACGAGAAACTTCATCACTTGATTTTTTTAATGAAATTTTGGACTGAACAAAGATTTTTAGCATAAATTCTGTTTAGGTTATCAGCACCAAGAATTCAACTTTCATAGGCATTTATGTGCTACTGCTTCCTAAAAAAATTCAGAATGATTCAAGTTACAGGTGACATCTTAGAGAGCATTACATCCAAAAAGGTCCGAAAACGTCTTTTTAGGCAAAACTACAAACACCTATTTTTTTTCATAACTTAATCATCATATATCAACACCATTTATTTTTTTAAATGTAGGGATCTGTGTTTGCTGCCTTCCATATTTTTTTCAGAAGTCCAGGTGAAACAGATGATTTTAAAAAAATCCTGATTCATCCCAAAACCTGTGCTTTTTCCGTCTGGACTCCAAACAAGTGTGTTTTAAAATTACTTATGCTTCAAATATCCACACCAAGTTTCACACGCATATAGCTGAACATGTCTAAATGCTTCTTGAATATTCTTTACAGATATAAAATGAACTGGTCAACTGTAGGATGTCATTTCCTCTTACATGCTTAAGTCTTTTCCTCATGCTGCAGCCTGCTCCTCAATCATCCCTGTTGCTGGAGTCAAATTTCACCCCCCCCCCCCCCACACACACACACACACCAGCTGCCAGTTCATATGCTAACTAACCCAGAAGTGAGGTGACAAGAGTTTAGACACAAGAGGGAGGGCAGACTGCTTTTTCATTTGTTTTGTATGTCTTTCATAGATTTTTATGAATAATCATTGCTTTTCTAGTCATGTAAAATGCAATTAACCTAATATTTTATCTTTTTTTTTTACAAACAAAACATATGAATGTGCTCCAAAACAAAACCCAACTCTCAGTACAGTTCTACAGATGTAACATAAGACTTAGACAGTAAATGTCTCTTTTATCCTTTTTTAATCAATGCTGCAACTTCTTTTCCTTAATATAAATCCAATGAAATTAAACTACAAAACCAAAAAACACAACGTATAGCAAATTTCTCTAAATAAATTATGTGTATATACAATATGTAGCACTTTTAAACAAAATAATAACAAATCCTTCCAATACAAGCACAGAAAAATGGAACACAAAATTTAAAACCCAAATTTGAAATGGCAATTTTAAAAAGATAATTTTTTCAGCCTGCTAAAAGTGCACAATTGTAAAAGCTCTTTTATATAGACAACTGTTTGGTTGCTTAGAGCTCTAAATATAAAAACAATGCCTTTATGGACGTGGCACGGATGGCACGGATGTTCAGCAGGGTAAGAAAGCGGCGGGACCTGATGGAGTTCCCGGAAAGGTTCTGCGGGCCTGCGCCGATCAACTCTCCCAGGTCTTCACAAAAATCTTCAACCTGTCGCTAGCTCAGGCTTTCATCCCTGCTTGCCTGAAGTCATCCACTATCATCCCGATACCCAAAAAGTCCTCATCCACAGCCTTCCTCACGGACTTCCGCCCAGTTGCACTCACTGCTGTCATCACAAAGTGTCTGGAGCGGCTGCTCCTGGGACACATCAAAGACTCCCTCCCTCCAATCTTCGTCCCCCACCAGTTTGCTTACAAAGCAAACAGATCAACGTATGATGCCATTTCCATCACCCTCCACACTGCGCTGAGCCACCTGGAACACAGAGACACCTACGCCAGGATGCTCTTTGTGGACTATAGCTCAGCCTTTAACACAATCATTCCTGACATTCTGGTCAACAAACTGTCTGAACTAGGACTCCACCCACTCACCTGCTCGTGGATCAAGGACTTCCTGACAAACAGACCACAGACAGTCAAACTTGACCCCCACCTCTCCTCCACCCGGACGCTGAGCACAGGCTCCACACAGGGATGTGTGCTGAGTCCTCTGCTGTATACACTGTACACAGCAGACTGCAGACCAGCCCACACCAGCAACACCGTGGTGAAGTTTGCAGACGACACTACTGTGGTGGGGCTGATCTCTGGGGACGACGAGACGGCCTACAGAGACGAAGTCCTGAAACTCTCAAGGTGGTGTCAGGCTAATAACCTCATCCTGAACACCACCAAGACCAAGGAGATCATCCTGGACTTCAGAAAAAACAGAACAGATCCACCCCCACTCTACATCGATGGAAACTGTGTGGAGAGGGTCCACAGCTTCACCCTCCTGGGCACCACCATCTCTGCTGACCTCACATGGTCTAACAACACCATGACTGTCATCAGGAAGGCCCAGCAACGCCTGCACTTCCTGAGAAAACTTAGGAGGAACGACGTCAGCCAGGAGCTGCTGGTAACGTTCTACCGCTCAACCATTGAGAGCATTCTGTCCTATGGCATCACAGTGTGGTTTTCCCACTGCACTGAAGCAGAACGGCAGAGTCTCCAGAGAGTGGTAAAGACAGCGCAGAGGATCATCGGCTGCCCCCTCCCCTCACTGAAGGACATTTACCAGTCTCGCTGCCTCAGCAGAGTGACTAGCATCACCACTAACTCCACCCATTCTGCTTTCCCTCTGTTTGAACTGCTGCCCTCTGGAAGGAGGTACAGGTCCATCAGAACCAGGACAAACAGACTAAGAAACAGCTTTTTTCCACAGGCAATTATCATACGGAATGCACATACGTCCACCAACCACACCTCACTCTAATTTTACTACAATGCGTGCAATATCCTGACTGTCTAACCGGGTCACTGTGCAATAACTTGATATTTATTAAGCTGTGCTCACAGCAACTCATGTAATTCCATTCTATTTTATTCACAAATATTTAATATTTAACAGTTTCTGTCCATATTGTTCATTTTTTGTTAAGAGTTGTAAATACAGTATTTCTTTTTCTATTCTATTTTTATTTTTATTTTATGTAACTCCTTCACTCCAAGGCTGCTGCAATTTCATTGTATCCCCATGTACAATGACAATAAACGATTCTGATTCTGATTATATCACTTAGACACAGATGGAGAACCATATCAACTGGATTGGTAACAGCAACAACCACCGACCAAGCCGGCAAGCCCTGGCAGAAAAGATCCCCACAAGAAACACTGCAGGCTGTTCCATAAAAAATATAGTTTTACCATTGCCTTGCAGATCACAGTTGAAGTGGTTTAGTTTTCCTAAAAAAATTCAGAATGATTGAAGTTACAGGTGAACTTTTAGACAACATTTGATCCAAAAAGGTCCGAAAACGTCTTTTTAGGCAAAACTGCAAACACCTATTTTTTTGCATAACTTATCTTTCAAATATCAGCACAAAAATTAAAAACGGTAGGGATCTGTGTTTGCTGCCTTCCATATTTTTTTCAGACTTAAAAGTGTAACAGATGATTTATAAAAAATCCTTTTTCATCCAAAAACCTGTGTTAAATCTGTCTAGACTTAGTATTAAAAACTCTCCAAGATGAATGTGCCTGACTCCACCTGCAGGTGGATCACAGACTTCCTGACGGACAGACAGCAGTATGTGAGGCTGGGGAAGCTCGTCTCAGATACTCGGACCACAAGCACCGGATCCCCCCAGGGCTGTGTCCTTTCACCCCTGTTACTCTCCCTGTACACAAACAGCTGCACAGCTGGTCACCTGTCTGTCAAACTCCTGAAGTTTGCTGACGACACCACACTCATCGGCCTCATCTCTGACGGAGATGAGTCGGCCTACAGGAGTGAAATAGCCAGGCTGGTGTCATAGTGCAGCGCTAACAACCTGGAGCTTAATGCTCTGAAGACAGTGGAGATGACAGTGGACTTCAGGAAGGCCCCAGCCCCCCTCCCCCCTGTCATCCTCTGTGACTCCCCGGTGACCTCTGTGGAGTCCTTCTGCTTCCTGGGAACCATCATCAGCCAGGACCTCAAGTGGGAGCAGAACATCAGCTCCATCACTAAGAAGGTCCAGCAGAGGATGTACTTCCTGAGGCAGCTGAAGAAGTTTCACCTCCCTGAAAAGATGCTGGTAGACTTTTACACCGCCATCATCGAATCCACCCTCACGTCCTCCATCACAGTCTGGTTCGCTGCGGCCACGGCCAGAGACAAGGCCAAGCTGCAACGCGTCATCCACTCAGCAGAGAAGGTGATCGGCTGCCACCTCCCGTCTCTCCAGGAGCTGCACATCTCCAGGACCTGGAGGCGGGCAGCCAGGATTGTAGCCAACCCCTCTCATCCAGGACATAATCTCTTTCGGCCCCTCCCTTCTGGCAAGAGGCTCCGGTCCATCAGGACCAGGACCTCGCGCCACAAGAACAGCTTCTTCCCCACTGCAGTCAGCCTGCTGAACAGTACCCCAACTCCCCCAGGTGACCCCCCCCCCCCCCCCCGCCCACCAAAGGACTGTCGGTGCCACTTACAGGCCCCACCATCCCAGCCCATCTGTGCTCCCACTTTAATTCACCTTACTCTACTGTATATAGTGTGTTGTTGTTGTTAACTTAATTTTTAACTTATTCTTAATTGCACTATACACCAAGTCAAATTCCTCGTTTTGTAAAGTGCGCTCTACTGAACCTGGCAATAAAACTTTTTCTGATTTCTGATTCTATTAATCATTGTTTTTTATTCATTCAAAATGCAATTAAATCAATATTTTATCTTTTTTCTTTTCCTTTTTCTTTTTTTTTATCTCTTATATCCTTTTTTATAAACAATGTTTGAACTTCTTTTCCTTTCTATTGTCATGGTTTCAGTTTGTTGTCTTTTTTTTCGCTTTAGTTCTTGTTCTGTCTTGTTTGGTTCTGTTTCCTGTTTTATTTTGAAAGGTTTCCTGTCTTGTCATGTTTTTGAGTTTTACTTCCTTTGGTCCCCATCTGCCCTAATCGTGTTCACCTGTGTCTTGTCTGCCCTGTCTGTATATAAGTCTTGTCTCTGCCTTCCTCCTGTGCTGGTCCATTAACTTCTGCTCATGTTAATCACGTCTTCTTGTCTGGCGTCCATGTCCCTTGCCATGCCACAGTAAGTTTTTGTTTTTAGTTTTGTCATCCTGCTCTGCAGCGCTTTTTGTTAGTTAAATAAACCCACTTGCCCTGAACCCGTTTGCCTCCCGTCTCTGCGCCTGGGTCCTACCTGCTGTCGAGCCTCCCCCCCACACGACATCTATACATCCAATGAAATTAAACTACAAATCAACAAACACAACTGATAACAAATGTCTCTAAAAAATGATGTGTATATTTGCAGAACCTTAAAAACACCAAACAAATAACAAATGCTTCCCAAATAAAGCACAAAAAATGGAAAACAAAATGTAAAACCCAAGTTAGAAATTGCAATTTGAAAAGATACTTTTTTCAGCAGCTTTTCAAAATCAATCACCAATTCTACTCTTCTGTGGATGAAACAAAGAACTCCAGAACAATGAAGCCATTTCTCTAAGTCTCTCTCACCTTCAGTTTTAAACAAGGTCTGTGAAAATCCACCATACATTGGTCACATGAACTCAGAGACCTGCTAAAAGTGCACAATTGTAAAAGCTCTTTTATATAGACAACTGTTTGTTTGCTTAGAGCTGTAAATATAAAAAAAAATGCTTTTCTATCACCTAGACACAGATGGAGAACCATATCAACTGGATTAATAACAGGGTGGCATGTTTAGACAACATGAAGCTGTCCATCACATTTTTGACCTAAACATGTAAACACATCCTTGGCTCTGCGGTTAGGAAATGGTATTTGGGAATCTCTTTATACCAGGAGCCAGCCTGGCCATTGGAACATCGCCACAGTGCCCATCCAGACTGGGACAGCAACGGGGTCCACTTCACAGCCGTGAGGCTGCTGTGTTTAACTCCAGCTGTCCCAGCAAGGGAGACAACTGCAGCAACATCCACTGACCAAGCTGACAAGCCCTGGCAGAAAAGATCCCCACAAGAAAAACACTGGCTCAGGCAGGCTGGTCAAAAAAAAATAGTTTTGCCATTGTCTTGCAGCTCGCAGATCAAGTGGTTTAGTTTTCCAGTAATGTCAGTCAAGAATGCAAGTTCAGATTCACAATGTTCATATTCACCATATTCAACAGACATCTCCTCCAATAGCACCTTAAAAATCCTGTGCTGTTTTGCTTTGCAGCTGAGGTTGTTTACGATTTTCAGAATAAGAGTCATTATATGTCCAGAGCCAATCACTTCTGCACATAAGGCCTGCTGGTGAATGACGCAGCAGTAATGCAGACATTTTGGAAAGTCTGGGTCAGCTTTACAGTGAGTGATGAAACCTGTCTATTGATCATAGCAGGAGTCCCATCTGCAGTCACTGCTACCAGCTTTTCTAATTGTACCTTTTTCTGCACAAAAACTCCTTCACCGTGTTATACATTTCAACTCCTCTTGTAGTTGTCTGTTAGGGCAGATGTGTCAGGAGTTCTTCTCTTGTGGAAACCAAAAGCTATGCTGTACTGTTGCCGTCCACAGACTCATTACATTGGACGTTAACCACCTGCACTTTGCAAGATCCCGGTCCAGCTAATTGGCCAAGTTATCAGACATAGCTGACACTCATCTAGACATTGTAGTGGAAATTGAATGAGTTCTATTGTTCTCATCCTTAGGGACAGTGATAGCAATTATCATCATTGCTTGAATTTTTTTCATGCTATATGCAAAAGTCTTTGTCCCTTAAGGCAACAGATTACAGCCCCCCCCCCCCCCCCCCCCAGGCTGCTGTCGTATTAACAATAGCTTGGAGCTCCAGAATGGACAAGAAAAAACGACGAGAATGGCTCGAGCAGGGCGTTGCTCACGGGGCGGTCGCTCGTGCCATGCGGTCGCACGTGCTCGGGCCCGCTAAATGCTACTTGTAGCTTTAATTATTATTATTCTTTTTCTTCCGACGGAAGAGTCGCCTTTTTGAGGCCTTTAACATACCCCAAAACTCACCAAATTTGGCACACACATCAGGAGTCGCGAAAAATTTCGTATTTTACAGGAGATTGGCATGGGCGCACAAAAACGGCTCGACAGCGCCACCTACAGTGACATTTGTCCCGAGCCCCCGCATATGCTTTGACATACAAGCTTGATTTTTTCAGGACATGTTCATCGGATAGAAACCTACAAAAAAGTCTCCTGGTACCAAGCTGTCAGTCGCACAGGAAGTCTGATATTTTGATGACAATATGTCATTTTTGCTGTATTTTGGTCATTTGCAGGCCTCGCTCTAGAACGAACTCCTCCTAGAGATTTGAGAGTAATGACTCCAAACTTTGGTTTTGTAAACTAGACACATGTCCGATGTTAAATTGCAAAGCTTTTAAGTTTTTATGGATGTTTGTGACCATGGCGGCGCGTCAAAATTGGAGGTCGTTTCGAAAATACGCCATGAAAAGAAAAATGGCCATTACTCAGCCATGCATAATCCAATCTGATCCAAAATTGATGTGCATGATTGTAGTCTGACTCTGAACACATCTGCAGTGAAAAAATCTGGAAAAAGTGTAGCGCCACCTGCTGGCAAGAGGAAATGACATGTTTTACTTGGAGCATCACTACTCCGAGTAGGATGAGCCGACACACCTGAAAATGACGTCCACCTGTTGAAAAGCCATTGAAGTTTACTCTGACAAAAAAACATAACTTTCAATGCGGGGGTGTGGTCGTGACAGAGCGGCAAAGTTGGGCATCTCGCTATGCACACAAAAGTTGCTCTCACGTGCACATTCCTTGTCCAATCTCACTGAAATTCAATGGATATGATGAAGCTTCTATTCTGAACCCATGGATATGACAATCTTGGACGAGCTCTATAGCGCCACCTAGTTATTGCATTGGGCACATTCTGCCCTGTATTTTCTCTTTGCTTTGTCCGATGTGCATGAAATTAAAACTGGAGATACTCAAAAGGGTCCTCTCTCATCATGTAAAGTTTCATGGGTGTACACCTGACGGTGCCTGCGTAACAGGAAGTGGTCGATTATGTGCACCCAAATAATAGAAATTTATTATAAATCAGCCGTTTGTCTCAGGAAGCTGAGATTTCAGAATTAGATGCCTTTAATAACCTCCAGCTTTGATATGTAACACTATAGGGTCTACGAGAAACTTCATCACTTGATTTTTTTAATGAAATTTTGGACTGAACAAAGATTTTTAGCATAAATTCTGTTTAGGTTATCAGCACCAAGAATTCAACTTTCATAGGCATTTATGTGCTACTGCTCCCTAAAAAAATTCAGAATGATTGAAGTTACAGGTGATATCTTAGAGAGCATTACATCCAAAAAGGTCCGAAAACGTCTTTTTAGGCAAAACTACAAACACCTATTTTTTTTCATAACTTAATCATCATATATCAACACCATTTATTTTTTTAAATGTAGGGATCTGTGTTTGCTGCCTTCCATATTTTTTTCAGAAGTCCAGGTGAAACAGATGATTTTAAAAAAATCCTGATTCATCCCAAAACCTGTGCTTTTTCCGTCTGGACTCCAAACAAGTGTGTTTTAAAATTACTTATGCTTCAAATATCCACACCAAGTTTCACACGCATATAGCTGAACATGTTTAAATGCTTCTTGAATATTCTTTACAGATATAAAATGAACTGGTCAACTGTAGGATGTCATTTCCTCTTACATGCTTAAGTCTTTTCCTCATGCTGCAGCCTGCTCCTCAATCATCCCTGTTGCTGGAGTCAAATTTCACCCCCCCCCCCCCCCCCCCCCACACACACACACACACCAGCTGCCAGTTCATATGCTAACTAACCCAGAAGTGAGGTGACAAGAGTTTAGACACAAGAGGGAGGGCAGACTGCTTTTTCATTTGTTTTGTATGTCTTTCATAGATTTTTATGAATAATCATTGCTTTTCTAGTCATGTAAAATGCAATTAACCTAATATTTTATCTTTTTTTTTTACAAACAAAACATATGAATGTGCTCCAAAACAAAACCCAACTCTCAGTACAGTTCTACAGATGTAACATAAGACTTAGACAGTAAATGTCTCTTTTATCCTTTTTTAATCAATGCTGCAACTTCTTTTCCTTAATATAAATCCAATGAAATCAAACTACAAAACCAAAAAACACAACGTATAGCAAATTTCTCTAAATAAATTATGTGTATATACAATATGTAGCACTTTTAAACAAAATAATAACAAATCCTTCCAATACAAGCACAGAAAAATGGAACACAAAATTTAAAACCCAAATTTGAAATGGCAATTTTAAAAAGATAATTTTTTCAGCCTGCTAAAAGTGCACAATTGTAAAAGCTCTTTTATATAGACAACTGTTTGGTTGCTTAGAGCTCTAAATATAAAAACAATGCCTTTATGGACGTGGCACGGATGGCACGGATGTTCAGCAGGGTAAACCCCAGGAAAGCGGCGGGACCTGATGGAGTTCCCGGAAAGGTTCTGCGGGCCTGCGCCGATCAACTCTCCCAGGTCTTCACAAAAATCTTCAACCTGTCGCTAGCTCAGGCTTTCATCCCTGCTTGCCTGAAGTCATCCACTATCATCCCGATACCCAAAAAGTCCTCATCCACAGCCTTCCTCACGGACTTCCGCCCAGTTGCACTCACTGCTGTCATCACAAAGTGTCTGGAGCGGCTGCTCCTGGGACACATCAAAGACTCCCTCCCTCCAATCTTCGTCCCCCACCAGTTTGCTTACAAAGCAAACAGATCAACGGATGATGCCATTTCCATCACCCTCCACACTGCGCTGAGCCACCTGGAACACAGAGACACCTACGCCAGGATGCTCTTTGTGGACTATAGCTCAGCCTTTAACACAATCATTCCTGACATTCTGGTCAACAAACTGTCTGAACTAGGACTCCACCCACTCACCTGCTCGTGGATCAAGGACTTCCTGACAAACAGACCACAGACAGTCAAACTTGACCCCCACCTCTCCTCCACCCGGACGCTGAGCACAGGCTCCACACAGGGATGTGTGCTGAGTCCTCTGCTGTATACACTGTACACAGCAGACTGCAGACCAGCCCACACCAGCAACACCGTGGTGAAGTTTGCAGACGACACTACTGTGGTGGGGCTGATCTCTGGGGACGACGAGACGGCCTACAGAGACGAAGTCCTGAAACTCTCAAGGTGGTGTCAGGCTAATAACCTCATCCTGAACACCACCAAGACCAAGGAGATCATCCTGGACTTCAGAAAAAACAGAACAGATCCACCCCCACTCTACATCGATGGAAACTGTGTGGAGAGGGTCCACAGCTTCACCCTCCTGGGCACCACCATCTCTGCTGACCTCACATGGTCTAACAACACCATGACTGTCATCAGGAAGGCCCAGCAACGCCTGCACTTCCTGAGAAAACTTAGGAGGAACGACGTCAGCCAGGAGCTGCTGGTAACGTTCTACCGCTCAACCATTGAGAGCATTCTGTCCTATGGCATCACAGTGTGGTTTTCCCACTGCACTGAAGCAGAACGGCAGAGTCTCCAGAGAGTGGTAAAGACAGCGCAGAGGATCATCGGCTGCCCCCTCCCCTCACTGAAGGACATTTACCAGTCTCGCTGCCTCAGCAGAGTGACTAGCATCACCACTAACTCCACCCATTCTGCTTTCCCTCTGTTTGAACTGCTGCCCTCTGGAAGGAGGTACAGGTCCATCAGAACCAGGACAAACAGACTAAGAAACAGCTTTTTTCCACAGGCAATTATCATACGGAATAGACATACGTCCACCAACCACACCTCACTCTAATTTTACTACAATGCGTGCAATATCCTGACTGTCTAACCGGGTCACTGTGCAATAACTTGATATTTATTAAGCTGTGCTCACAGCAACTCATGTAATTCCATTCTATTTTATTCACAAATATTTAATATTTAACAGTTTCTGTCCATATTGTTCATTTTTTGTTAAGAGTTGTAAATACAGTATTTCTTTTTCTATTCTATTTTTATTTTTATTTTATGTAACTCCTTCACTCCAAGGCTGCTGCAATTTCATTGTATCCCCATGTACAATGACAATAAACGATTCTGATTCTGATTATATCACTTAGACACAGATGGAGAACCATATCAACTGGATTGGTAACAGCAACAACCACCGACCAAGCCGGCAAGCCCTGGCAGAAAAGATCCCCACAAGAAACACTGCAGGCTGTTCCATAAAAAATATAGTTTTACCATTGCCTTGCAGATCACAGTTGAAGTGGTTTAGTTTTCCTAAAAAAATTCAGAATGATTGAAGTTACAGGTGAACTTTTAGACAACATTTGATCCAAAAAGGTCCGAAAACGTCTTTTTAGGCAAAACTGCAAACACCTATTTTTTTGCATAACTTATCTTTCAAATATCGGCACAAAAAAATTAAAAACGGTAGGGATCTGTGTTTGCTGCCTTCCATATTTTTTTCAGACTTAAAAGTGTAACAGATGATTTATAAAAAATCCTTTTTCATCCAAAAACCTGTGTTAAATCTGTCTAGACTTAGTATTAAAAACTCTCCAAGATGAATGTGCCTGACTCCACCTGCAGGTGGATCACAGACTTCCTGACGGACAGACAGCAGTATGTGAGGCTGGGGAAGCTCGTCTCAGATACTCGGACCACAAGCACCGGATCCCCCCAGGGCTGTGTCCTTTCACCCCTGTTACTCTCCCTGTACACAAACAGCTGCACAGCTGGTCACCTGTCTGTCAAACTCCTGAAGTTTGCTGACGACACCACACTCATCGGCCTCATCTCTGACGGAGATGAGTCGGCCTACAGGAGTGAAATAGCCAGGCTGGTGTCATAGTGCAGCGCTAACAACCTGGAGCTTAATGCTCTGAAGACAGTGGAGATGACAGTGGACTTCAGGAAGGCCCCAGCCCCCCTCCCCCCTGTCATCCTCTGTGACTCCCCGGTGACCTCTGTGGAGTCCTTCTGCTTCCTGGGAACCATCATCAGCCAGGACCTCAAGTGGGAGCAGAACATCAGCTCCATCACTAAGAAGGTCCAGCAGAGGATGTACTTCCTGAGGCAGCTGAAGAAGTTTCACCTCCCTGAAAAGATGCTGGTAGACTTTTACACCGCCATCATCGAATCCACCCTCACGTCCTCCATCACAGTCTGGTTCGCTGCGGCCACGGCCAGAGACAAGGCCAAGCTGCAACGCGTCATCCACTCAGCAGAGAAGGTGATCGGCTGCCACCTCCCGTCTCTCCAGGAGCTGCACATCTCCAGGACCTGGAGGCGGGCAGCCAGGATTGTAGCCAACCCCTCTCATCCAGGACATAATCTCTTTCGGCCCCTCCCTTCTGGCAAGAGGCTCCGGTCCATCAGGACCAGGACCTCGCGCCACAAGAACAGCTTCTTCCCCACTGCAGTCAGCCTGCTGAACAGTACCCCAACTCCTCCAGGTGACCCCCCCCCCCCCCCCCGCCCACCAAAGGACTGTCGGTGCCACTTACAGGCCCCACCATCCCAGCCCATCTGTGCTCCCACTTTAATTCACCTTACTCTACTGTATATAGTGTGTTGTTGTTGTTAACTTAATTTTTAACTTATTCTTAATTGCACTATACACCAAGTCAAATTCCTCGTTTTGTAAAGTGCGCTCTACTGAACCTGGCAATAAAACTTTTTCTGATTTCTGATTCTATTAATCATTGTTTTTTATTCATTCAAAATGCAATTAAATCAATATTTTATCTTTTTTCTTTTCCTTTTTCTTTTTTTTTATCTCTTATATCCTTTTTTATAATCAATGTTTGAACTTCTTTTCCTTTCTATTGTCATGGTTTCAGTTTGTTGTCTTTTTTTTTCGCTTTAGTTCTTGTTCTGTCTTGTTTGGTTCTGTTTCCTGTTTTATTTTGAAAGGTTTCCTGTCTTGTCATGTTTCTTGAGTTTTACTTCCTTTGGTCCCCATCTGCCCTAATCGTGTTCACCTGTGTCTTGTCTGCCCTGTCTGTATATAAGTCTTGTCTCTGCCTTCCTCCTGTGCTGGTCCATTAACTTCTGCTCATGTTGATCACGTCTTCTTGTCTAGCGTCCATGTCCCTTGCCATGCCACAGTAAGTTTTTGTTTTTAGTTTTGTCATCCTGCTCTGCAGCGCTTTTTGTTAGTTAAATAAACCCACTTGCCCTGAACCCGTTTGCCTCCCGTCTCTGCGCCTGGGTCCTACCTGCTGTCGAGCCTCCCCCCCACACGACATCTATACATCCAATGAAATTAAACTACAAATCAACAAACACAACTGATAACAAATGTCTCTAAAAAATGATGTGTATATTTGCAGAACCTTAAAAACACCAAACAAATAACAAATGCTTCCCAAATAAAGCACAAAAAATGGAACACAAAATGTAAAACCCAAGTTAGAAATTGCAATTTGAAAAGATACTTTTTTCAGCAGCTTTTCAAAATCAATCACCAATTCTACTCTTCTGTGGATGAAACAAAGAACTCCAGAACAATGAAGCCATTTCTCTAAGTCTCTCTCACCTTCAGTTTTAAACAAGGTCTGTGAAAATCCACCATACATTGGTCACATGAACTCAGAGACCTGCTAAAAGTGCACAATTGTAAAAGCTCTTTTATATAGACAACTTTTTGTTTGCTTAGAGCTGTAAATATAAAAAAAAATGCTTTTCTATCACCTAGACACAGATGGAGAACCATATCAACTGGATTAATAACAGGGTGGCATGTTTAGACAACATGAAGCTGTCCATCACATTTTTGACCTAAACATGTAAACACATCCTTGGCTCTGCGGTTAGGAAATGGTATTTGGGAATCTCTTTATACCAGGAGCCAGCCTGGCCATTGGAACATCGCCACAGTGCCCATCCAGACTGGGACAGCAACGGGGTCCACTTCAGAGCCGTGAGCTGCTATGTTTAACTCCAGCTGTCCCAGCAAGGGAGACAACTGCAGCAACATCCACTGACCAAGCTGACAAGCCCTGGCAGAAAAGATCCCCACAAGAAAAACACTGGCTCAGGCAGGCTGGTCAAAAAAAAATAGTTTTGCCATTGTCTTGCAGCTCGCAGATCAAGTGGTTTAGTTTTCCAGTAATGTCAGTCAAGAATGCAAGTTCAGATTCACAATGTTCATATTCACCATATTCAACAGACATCTCCTCCAATAGCACCTTAAAAATCCTGTGCTGTTTTGCTTTGCAGCTGAGGTTGTTTACGATTTTCAGAATAAGAGTCATTATATGTCCAGAGCCAATCACTTCTGCACATAAGGCCTGCTGGTGAATGACGCAGCAGTAATGCAGACATTTTGGAAAGTCTGGGTCAGCTTTACAGTGAGTGATGAAACCTGTTTGTCTATTGATCATAGCAGGAGTCCCATCTGCAGTCACTGCTACCAGCTTTTCTAATTGTACCTTTTTCTGCACAAAAACTCCTTCACCGTGTTATACATTTCAACTCCTCTTGTAGTTGTCTGTTAGGGCAGATGTGTCAGGAGTTCTTCTCTTGTGGAAACCAAAAGCTATGCTGTACTGTTGCCGTCCACAGACTCATTACACTGGACGTTAACCACCTGCACTTTGCAAGATCCCGGTCCAGCTAATTGGCCAAGTTATCAGACATAGCTGACACTCATCTAGACATTGTAGTGGAAATTGAATGAGTTCTATTGTTCTCATCCTTAGGGACAGTGATAGCAATTATCATCATTGCTTGAATTTTTTTCATGCTATATGCAAAAGTCTTTGTCCCTTAAGGCAACAGATTACAGCCCCCCCCCCCCCCCAGGCTGCTGTCGTATTAACAATAGCTTGGAGCTCCAGAATGGACAAGAAAAAACGACGAGAATGGCTCGAGCAGGGCGTTGCTCACGGGGCGGTCGCTCGTGCCATGCGGTCGCACGTGCTCGGGCCCGCTAAATGCTACTTGTAGCTTTAATTATTATTATTATTATTATTCTACCGGAAGAGTCGCCTTTTTGAGGCCTTTAACATACCCCAAAACTCACCAAATTTGGCACACACATCAGGAGTCGCGAAAAATTTCGTATTTTATAGGAGATTGGCATGGGCGCACAAAAACGGCTCGATAGCGCCACCTACAGTGACTTTTGTCCCGACGCCCCGCATACGCTTTAACGTACAAGCTTGATTTTTACAGGGCATGTTCTTCAGATGGAGATCTACAAAAAAGTCTGAAAGGACCCACCTGTCACTCGCACAGGAAGTCTGATATATTGAGGTCAATATGTCATTTTTGCTTCATTTTGGACATTTGCAGGCCTCGCTCTAGAACGAACTCCTCCTAGAGATTTTGGAGTAATGACTCCAAACTTTGGTTTTGTAAACTAGACACATGTCCGATGTTAAATTGCGAAGCTTTTAAGTTTTTACGGATGTTTGTGACCGTGGCGGCGCGTCGAAAATGGAGGTCATTTTGAAAACACGCCATGAAAAGAAAAATGGCCATTACTCAGCCATGCAAAATCCAATCTGATCCAAAATTGATATGCATGATTGTAGTTCGACTCTGAACACATCAGAGGTGGAAAAATCCAGAACAGGTGTAGCGCCACCTGCTGGCAACATGAAATGACATGTTTTACTTGGAGCATCACTGCTCCAAGTAGGATGAGCCGACACACCTCAAAATGATGTCCATCTGTTGAAAAGCCATTGAAGTTTACTCTGATAAAAAGCCATAACTTTCAATGCAGGGGTGTGGTCGTGACAGAGCGGCAAAGTTGGGCGTCTCGCCGTGTACACAAAAGTTGCTCTCACGTGCACATTCCTTGTCCAATCTCACTGAAATTCGATGGAGGTGATGAAGCTTCCATTCTGAACCAATGGATATGACAATCTTGGACGAGCTCTATAGCGCCACCTAGATTTCTACAAATACATTTTATGTCACATTCTGACCTGTCTTTTCTCTGTGCTTTGTCCGATGTTCATAAAATTACAACAGGAGATACTCACAAGGGTTTTCTCTCATTATGTAAAGTTTCATGGGTGTACACCTGACGGTGCCTGCGCAAGCCACCGCCAAACAGGAAGTGGTTGATTGCGTTGCAGTCAGATAATTAAAAATTCATAAAAAATCAGCCGTTTTTCTGACGAGGCTGAGATTTCAGAATGAGATTCCCCCATACATATCTCCAACTTAAATATACAGCACTCGCACGGGTGCACAAAAACGGCTCAATAGCGCCACCTACAATGTTTGTTTTCGCGAGCCCCGCCATGTTCTTTAAGATACAAGCTTGATATTTACAGGACATGTTCATCAGATGAAAACCTACAAAAAAGTCTCTTGGTACCAAGCTGTCAGTTGCACAGGAAGTCTGCTATATTGATGTCAATATGTCATTTTTGCTGTATTTTGGTCATTTGCAGGCCTCCTTCTAGAACGAACTCCTCCTAGAGATTTGTGAATAATGACTCCAAACTTTGGTTTTGTAAACTAAACACATGTCCGATGTTAAATTGTGAAGCTTTTAAGTTTTTACGGTTGTTTGTGACCGTGGCTGCGCGTCAAAATTGGAGGTCGTTTCTAAAACACGCCATGAAAAGAAAAATGGCCATTACTCAGCCATGCAAAATCTAATCTGATCCAAAATTTATGTGCATGATTGTAGTCTGACTCTGAACAAATCTGCAGTGGAAAAATATGGAATAAGTGTAGCGCCACCTGTTGGCAAAAGGAAATGACATGTTTTACTTGGAGCATCACTGCTCCAAGTAGGATGAGCAAACACACCTCAAAATGACATCCACCTGTTGAAAAACCATTGAAGTTTACTCTGATAAAAAACCATAACTTTCAAAGCGGGGGTGTGGTCGTGACAGAGCGGCAAAGTTGGGCGTCTCGCCATGCACAAAAGTTGCTCTCACGTGCACATTCCTTATCCGATCTCACTGAAAATCAAAGGATATGATGAGGCTTCCATTCTGAACCCATGGATATGACAAGTTTGGACGAGCTCTATAGCGCCACCTAGTTATTGCATGGGGCACATTCTGCCCTGTCTTTTCTCTGTGCTTTGTCCGATGTTCATAAAATTACAACAGGAGATACTCACAAGGGTTTTCTCTCATCTTTTAAAGTTACATGGGTTTACACCTGACAATGATTGCGCAAGCCACCGCCAAACAGGAAGTGGTTGATTGTGTTGCAGTCAGATAATTAAAAATTCAAAAAAAATCAGCCGTTTGTATCACGAGGCTGAGATTTCAGAATAAGATGCCTCTTACATATCTCCATTTTAGATATACAGCACTCGCATGGGTGCATAAAAACGGCTCAATAGCGCCACCTACAGTGTTTGTTTTCGCGAGCCCCGCCATGTTCTTTAACATACAAGCTTGTATATTTACAGGACATTTTTATCAGATGAAAACCTACAAAAAAGTCTCTTGGTACCAAGCTGTCAGTTGCACAGGAAGTCTGCTATATTGGTGTCAATATGTCATTTTTTCTGTATTTTGGTCATTTGCAGGCCTCCTTTTAGAACGAACTCCTCCTAGAGATTTGTGAATAATGACTCCAAACTTTGGTTTTGTAAACTAAACACATGTCCGATTTTAAATTGCGAAGCTTTTAAGTTTTTACGGTTGTTTGTGACCGTGGCTGCGCGTCAAAATTGGAGGTTGTTTCGAAAACACGCCATGAAAAGACAAATAGCCATTACTCAACCATGCATAATCTAATCTGATCCAAAATTGATGTGCATGATTGTAGTCTGGCTCTGAACACATTGGCAGTGAAAGAATCCGGAAAAAGTGTAGCCCCACCTGCTGGCAACAGGAAATGACATGTTTTACTTGGAGCATCACTGCTCCAAGTAGGATGAGCAAACACACCTCAAAATGACATCCACCTGTTGAAAAGCCATTGAAGTTTACTCTGATAAAAAGCCATATCTTTCAAAGCGGGGCTGTGGTCGTGACAGAGCGGCAAAGTTGGGCGTCTCGCCATGCATAAATGTTGCTCTCACGTGCACATTCCTTGTCCAATCTCACTGAAATTAAATGGATATGATGAAGCTTCCATTTTGTACCCATGGATATGACAACTTTGGACGAACTCTATAGCGCCACCTAGTTATTGCATAGGGCACATTCTGCCCTGTCTTTTATCTGTGCTTTGTCAGATGTTCATAAAATTAAAACAGGAGATACTCACAAGGGTCTTCTCTCATCGTTTAAAGTTTCATGGGTGTAAATTTGACGGTGCCTGCGCAAGCCACCGCCAAACAGGAAGTGGTTCATTGCGTTACAGTCAGATAATTAAAAATTCGTAAAAAATCAGCCATTTGTATCACGAGATTTCAGAATGAGATGCCTCCTACATATCTCCAACTTAGTGTCCAGAGCCAATCACTTTTACACTTGAGGCCTACTGGTGAATGAAGCAGCAGTAATGCAGACATTTTGGAAAGTCTGGGTCAGCTTTACAGTGAGTGATGAAACCTGTTTGTCTATTGATCATAGCAGGAGCCCCGTCTGCAGTCACTGCTACCAGCTTTTCTAATGGTACCTTTTTCTGCACAAAAACTCCTTTACCGTGTTATACATTTCAACTCCTCCTATATTTGTTTGTAAGGGCAGTTCTGTTAAGAGTTCTTCTCTTGATGTAAAGAAAAACAAAAAAAAAAAACAAACACACAGCTGCGCTGCACTGCTGCTGTCTAGAGAATCTTCAAACTGGATGCAAAACAACATGCGCTTTGCAAGATCCCGGTCCACCTGATCGGCCAAGTTATCAAACATAGCTGACACATGTTGAGACATTGTAGTGGAAATTAGATCACTTCTATTTTTCACATCTTTAGGTACAGTGTTAGTGATTATCATCATTGCTTGATTGACAACTTTTTAATCTGAAAAGGCCTTCTGGATGAGAAAATGAGCAGGACTAAAGAAAGCTTTGTTTGAATTTTTTTTCACAATATATGCAAAAATATCAGTCCTTCAAGGAAACAGATTACAGCCCCCCCCCACCCCCACCTTCCGCCGACAGGCTGCTGTCATGTTAAATGTAGCTTGCAGCACCAGAATGCAGAAGGAAGAACGACACAAAACGGCTCGAGCAGGACGTTGTTCATTCACTCACTCGTTCATGCTATATGCAAAAGTCTTTGTCCCTTAAGGCAACAGATTACAGTCCCCCCCTCCCACACCCCCCACAGGCTGCTTTCATATTAACATTAGCTTGGAGCTCCAGAATGGACAAGAAAGAACGACGAGAATGGCTCGAGCAGGGCGTTGCTCACGGGGCGGTCACTCGTGCCAGGCGGTCGCACGTGCTCGGGCCCGCTAAATGCTACTTGTAGCTTTAATTATTATTATTATTATTCTTCCGACTTTTCCGTCGCCTTTTTGAGGCCTTTAACATACCCCAAAACTCACCAAATTTTGTATACACATCAGGAGTCGCGAAAAATTTCATATTTTATAGGAGAACGGCATAGGTAAACAAAAATGGCTCGATAGCGCCACCTGCAAAATTTGTTTTCGCGAGCACCTCCATATGCTTTATAGTACAAACCTGATTTTAACAGGGCATGTTCATCGGATAGAAACCTACAAAAAAGTCTCTTGGGACCAAGCTGTCAGTCGCACAGGAAGTCTGATATTTTGATGACAATATGTCATTTTTGCTGTATTTTGGTCATTTGCAGGCCTCGCTCTAGAACGAACTCCTCCTAGAGATTTGAGAGTAATGACTCCAAACTTTGGTTTTGTAAACTAGACACATGTCCGATGTTAAATTGCAAAGCTTTTAAGTTTTTATGGATGTTTGTGACCATGGCGGCGCGTCAAAATTGGAGGTCGTTTCGAAAACACGCCATGAAAAGAAAAATGGCCATTACTCAGCCATGCATAATCCAATCTGATCCAAAATTGATGTGCATGATTGTAGTCTGACTCTGAACACATCTGCAGTGAAAAAATCTGGAAAAAGTGTAGCGCCACCTGCTGGCAAGAGGAAATGACATGTTTTACTTGGAGCATCACTACTCCGAGTAGGATGAGCCGACACACCTGAAAATGACGTCCACCTGTTGAAAAGCCATTGAAGTTTACTCTGACAAAAAACCATAACTTTCAATGCGGGGGTGTGGTCGTGACAGAGCTGCAAAGTTGGGCATCTCGCTATGCACACAAAAGTTGCTCTCACGTGCACATTCCTTGTCCAATCTCACTGAAATTCAATGGATATGATGAAGCTTCTATTCTGAACCCATGGATATGACAATCTTGGACGAGCTCTATAGCGCCACCTAGTTATTGCATTGGGCACATTCTGCCCTGTATTTTCTCTTTGCTTTGTCCGATGTGCATGAAATTAAAACTGGAGATACTCAGAAGGGTCCTCTCTCATCATGTAAAGTTTCATGGGTGTACACCTGACGGTGCCTGCGTAACAGGAAGTGGTCGATTATGTGCACCCAAATAATAGAAATTTATTATAAATCAGCCGTTTGTCTCAGGAAGCTGAGATTTCAGAATTAGATGCCTTTAATAACCTCCAGCTTTGATATGTAACACTATAGGGTCTACGAGAAACTTCATCACTTGATTTTT
Organism: Oryzias latipes; assembly: GCF_053564925.1. Taxonomy (NCBI): domain Eukaryota; kingdom Metazoa; phylum Chordata; class Actinopteri; order Beloniformes; family Adrianichthyidae; genus Oryzias; species Oryzias latipes. The sequence goes on along the minus strand of NC_136237.1, from coordinate 28,548,602 downwards.
TTAATGAAATTTTGGACTGAACAAAGATTTTTAGCATAAATTCTGTTTAGGTTATCAGCACCAGGAATTCAACTTTCATAGGCATTTATGTGCTACTGCTTCCTAAAAAAATTCAGAATGATTGAAGTTACAGGTGACATCTTAGAGAGCATTACATCCAAAAAGGTCCGAAAACGTCTTTTTAGGCAAAACTACAAACACCTATCTTTTTTCATAACTTAATCATCATATATCAACACCATTTATTTTTTTAAATGTAGGGATCTGTGTTTGCTGCCTTCCATATTTTTTTCAGAAGTCCAGGTGAAACAGATGATTTTAAAAAAATCCTGATTCATCCCAAAACCTGTGCTTTTTCCGTCTGGACTCCAAACAAGTGTGTTTTAAAATTACTTATGCTTCAAATATCCACACCAAGTTTCACACGCATATAGCTGAACATGTCTAAATGCTTCTTGAATATTCTTTACAGATATAAAATGAACTGGTCAACTGTAGGATGTCATTTCCTCTTACATGCTTAAGTCTTTTCCTCATGCTGCAGCCTGCTCCTCAATCATCCCTGTTGCTGGAGTCAAATTTCACCCCCCCCCCCCCCCCACACACACACACACACACCAGCTGCCAGTTCATATGCTAACTAACCCAGCAGTGAGGTGACAATAGTTTAGACACAAGAGGAAGGGCAGACTGCTTTTTCATTTGTTTTGTATGTCTTTCATAGATTTTTATGAATAATCATTGCTTTTCTAGTCATGTAAAATGCAATTAACCTAATATTTTATCTTTTTTTTTTACAAACGAAACATATGAATGTGCTCCAAAACAAAACCCAACTCTCAGTACAGTTCTACAGATGTAACATAAGACTTAGACAGTAAATGTCTCTTTTATCCTTTTTTAATCAATGCTGCAACTTCTTTTCCTTAATATAAATCCAATGAAATTAAACTACAAAACCAAAAAACACAACGTATAGCAAATTTCTCTAAATAAATTATGTGTATATACAATATGTAGCACTTTTAAACAAAATAATAACAAATCCTTCCAATACAAGCACAGAAAAATGGAACACAAAATTTAAAACCCAAATTTGAAATGGCAATTTTAAAAAGATAATTTTTTCAGCCTGCTAAAAGTGCACAATTGTAAAAGCTCTTTTATATAGACAACTGTTTGGTTGCTTAGAGCTCTAAATATAAAAACAATGCCTTTATGGACGTGGCACGGATGGCACGGATGTTCAGCAGGGTAAACCCCAGGAAAGCGGCGGGACCTGATGGAGTTCCCGGAAAGGTTCTGCGGGCCTGCGCCGATCAACTCTCCCAGGTCTTCACAAAAATCTTCAACCTGTCGCTAGCTCAGGCTTTCATCCCTGCTTGCCTGAAGTCATCCACTATCATCCCGATACCCAAAAAGTCCTCATCCACAGCCTTCCTCACGGACTTCCGCCCAGTTGCACTCACTGCTGTCATCACAAAGTGTCTGGAGCGGCTGCTCCTGGGACACATCAAAGACTCCCTCCCTCCAATCTTCGTCCCCCACCAGTTTGCTTACAAAGCAAACAGATCAACGGATGATGCCATTTCCATCACCCTCCACACTGCGCTGAGCCACCTGGAACACAGAGACACCTACGCCAGGATGCTCTTTGTGGACTATAGCTCAGCCTTTAACACAATCATTCCTGACATTCTGGTCAACAAACTGTCTGAACTAGGACTCCACCCACTCACCTGCTCGTGGATCAAGGACTTCCTGACAAACAGACCACAGACAGTCAAACTTGACCCCCACCTCTCCTCCACCCGGACGCTGAGCACAGGCTCCACACAGGGATGTGTGCTGAGTCCTCTGCTGTATACACTGTACACAGCAGACTGCAGACCAGCCCACACCAGCAACACCGTGGTGAAGTTTGCAGACGACACTACTGTGGTGGGGCTGATCTCTGGGGACGACGAGACGGCCTACAGAGACGAAGTCCTGAAACTCTCAAGGTGGTGTCAGGCTAATAACCTCATCCTGAACACCACCAAGACCAAGGAGATCATCCTGGACTTCAGAAAAAACAGAACAGATCCACCCCCACTCTACATCGATGGAAACTGTGTGGAGAGGGTCCACAGCTTCACCCTCCTGGGCACCACCATCTCTGCTGACCTCACATGGTCTAACAACACCATGACTGTCATCAGGAAGGCCCAGCAACGCCTGCACTTCCTGAGAAAACTTAGGAGGAACGACGTCAGCCAGGAGCTGCTGGTAACGTTCTACCGCTCAACCATTGAGAGCATTCTGTCCTATGGCATCACAGTGTGGTTTTCCCACTGCACTGAAGCAGAACGGCAGAGTCTCCAGAGAATGGTAAAGACAGCGCAGAGGATCATCGGCTGCCCCCTCCCCTCACTGAAGGACATTTACCAGTCTCGCTGCCTCAGCAGAGTGACTAGCATCACCACTAACTCCACCCATTCTGCTTTCCCTCTGTTTGAACTGCTGCCCTCTGGAAGGAGGTACAGGTCCATCTGAACCAGGACAAACAGACTAAGAAACAGCTTTTTTCCACAGGCAATTATCATACGGAATGCACATACGTCCACCAACCACACCTCACTCTAATTTTACTACAATGCGTGCAATATCCTGACTGTCTAACCAGGTCACTGTGCAATAACTTGATATTTATTAAGCTGTGCTCACAGCAACTCATGTAATTCCATTCTATTTTATTCACAAATATTTAATATTTAACAGTTTCTGTCCATATTGTTCATTTTTTGTTAAGAGTTGTAAATACAGTATTTCTTTTTCTATTCTATTTTTATTTTTATTTTATGTAACTCCTTCACTCCAAGGCTGCTGCAATTTCATTGTATCCCCATGTACAATGACAATAAACGATTCTGATTCTGATTATATCACTTAGACACAGATGGAGAACCATATCAACTGGATTGGTAACAGCAACAACCACCGACCAAGCCGGCAAGCCCTGGCAGAAAAGATCCCCACAAGAAACACTGCAGGCTGTTCCATAAAAAATATAGTTTTACCATTGCCTTGCAGATCGCAGTTGAATTGGTTTAGTTTTCCTAAAAAAATTCAGAATGATTGAAGTTACAGGTGAACTTTTAGACAACATTTGATCCAAAAAGGTCCGAAAACGTCTTTTTAGGCAAAACTGCAAACACCTATTTTTTTGCATAACTTATCTTTCAAATATCAGCACAAAAAAATTAAAAACGGTAGGGATCTGTGTTTGCTGCCTTCCATATTTTTTTCAGACTTAAAAGTGTAACAGATGATTTATAAAAAATCCTTTTTCATCCAAAAACCTGTGTTAAATCTGTCTAGACTTAGTATTAAAAACTCTCCAAGATGAATGTGCCTGACTCCACCTGCAGGTGGATCACAGACTTCCTGACGGACAGACAGCAGTATGTGAGGCTGGGGAAGCTCGTCTCAGATACTCGGACCACAAGCACCGGATTCCCCCCAGGGCTGTGTCCTTTCACCCCTGTTACTCTCCCTGTACACAAACAGCTGCACAGCTGGTCACCTGTCTGTCAAACTCCTGAAGTTTGCTGACGACACCACACTCATCGGCCTCATCTCTGACGGAGATGAGTCGGCCTACAGGAGTGAAATAGCCAGGCTGGTGTCATAGTGCAGCGCTAACAACCTGGAGCTTAATGCTCTGAAGACAGTGGAGATGACAGTGGACTTGAGGAAGGCCCCAGCCCCCCTCCCCCCTGTCATCCTCTGTGACTCCCCGGTGACCTCTGTGGAGTCCTTCTGCTTCCTGGGAACCATCATCAGCCAGGACCTCAAGTGGGAGCAGAACATCAGCTCCATCACTAAGAAGGTCCAGCAGAGGATGTACTTCCTGAGGCAGCTGAAGAAGTTTCACCTCCCTGAAAAGATGCTGGTAGACTTTTACACCGCCATCATCGAATCCACCCTCACGTCCTCCATCACAGTCTGGTTCGCTGCGGCCACGGCCAGAGACAAGGCCAAGCTGCAACGCGTCATCCACTCAGCAGAGAAGGTGATCGGTTGCCACCTCCCGTCTCTCCAGGAGCTGCACAACTCCAGGACCTGGAGGCGGGCAGCCAGGATTGTAGCCAACCCCTCTCATCCAGGACATAATCTCTTTCGGCCCCTCCCTTCTGGCAAGAGGCTCCGGTCCATCAGGACCAGGACCTCGCGCCACAAGAACAGCTTCTTCCCCACTGCAGTCAGCCTGCTGAACAGTACCCCAACTCCCCCAGGTGACCCCCCCTCCCCCCCCCCCGCCCACCAAAGGACTGTCGGTGCCACTTACAGGCCCCACCATCCCAGCCCATCTGTGCTCCCACTTTAATTCACCTTACTCTACTGTATATAGTGTGTTGTTGTTGTTAACTTAATTTTTAACTTATTCTTAATTGCACTATACACCAAGTCAAATTCCTCGTTTTGTAAAGTGCGCTCTACTGAACCTGGCAATAAAACTTTTTCTGATTTCTGATTCTATTAATCATTGTTTTTTATTCATTCAAAATGCAATTAAATCAATATTTTATCTTTTTTCTTTTCCTTTTTCTTTTTTTTTATCTCTTATATCCTTTTTTATAATCAATGTTTGAACTTCTTTTCCTTTCTATTGTCATGGTTTCAGTTTGTTGTCTTTTTTTTCGCTTTAGTTCTTGTTCTGTCTTGTTTGGTTCTGTTTCCTGTTTTATTTTGAAAGGTTTCCTGTCTTGTCATGTTTCTTGAGTTTTACTTCCTTTGGTCCCCATCTACCCTAATCGTGTTCACCTGTGTCTTGTCTGCCCTGTCTGTATATAAGTCTTGTCTCTGCCTTCCTCCTGTGCTGGTCCATTAACTTCTGCTCATGTTGATCACGTCTTCTTGTCTGGCGTCCATGTCCCTTGCCATGCCACAGTAAGTTTTTGTTTTTAGTTTTGTCATCCTGCTCTGCAGCGCTTTTTGTTAGTTAAATAAACCCACTTGCCCTGAACCCGTTTGCCTCCCGTCTTTGCGCCTGGGTCCTACCTGCTCTCGAGCCTCCCCCCCACACGACATCTATACATCCAATGAAATTAAACTACAAATCAACAAACACAACTGATAACAAATGTCTCTAAAAAATGATGTGTATATTTGCAGAACCTTAAAAACACCAAACAAATAACAAATGCTTCCCAATTAAAGCACAAAAAATGGAACACAAAATGTAAAACCCAAGTTAGAAATTGCAATTTGAAAAAGATACTTTTTTCAGCAGCTTTTCAAAATCAATCACCAATTCTACACTTCTGTGGATGAAACAAAGAACTCCAGAACAATGAAGCCATTTCTCTAAGTCTCTCTCACCTTCAGTTTTAAACAAGGTCTGTGAAAATCCACCATACATTGGTCACATGAACTCAGAGACCTGCTAAAAGTGCACAATTGTAAAAGCTCTTTTATATAGACAACTGTTTGTTTGCTTAGAGCTGTAAATATAAAAAAAATGCTTTTCTATCACCTAGACACAGATGGAGAACCATATCAACTGGATTAATAACAGGGTGGCATGTTTAGACAACATGAAGCTGTCCATCACATTTTTGACCTAAACATGTAAACACATCCTTGGCTCTGCGGTTAGGAAATGGTATTTGGGAATCTCTTTATACCAGGAGCCAGCCTGGCCATTGGAACATCGCCACAGTGCCCATCCAGACTGGGACAGCAACGGGGTCCACTTCAGAGCCGTGAGCTGCTGTGTTTAACTCCAGCTGTCCCAGCAAGGGAGACAACTGCAGCAACATCCACTGACCAAGCTGACAAGCCCTGGCAGAAAAGATCCCCACAAGAAAAACACTGGCTCAGGCAGGCTGGTCAAAAAAAAATTAGTTTTGCCATTGTCTTGCAGCTCGCAGATCAAGTGGTTTAGTTTTCCAGTAATGTCAGTCAAGAATGCAAGTTCAGATTCACAATGTTCATATTCACCATATTCAACAGACATCTCCTCCAATAGCACCTTAAAAATCCTGTGCTGTTTTGCTTTGCAGCTGAGGTTGTTTACGATTTTCAGAATAAGAGTCATTATATGTCCAGAGCCAATCACTTCTGCACATAAGGCCTGCTGGTGAATGACGCAGCAGTAATGCAGACATTTTGGAAAGTCTGGGTCAGCTTTACAGTGAGTGATGAAACCTGTTTGTCTATTGATCATGGCAGGAGTCCCATCTGCAGTCACTGCTACCAGCTTTTCTAATTGTACCTTTTTCTGCACAAAAACTCCTTCACCGTGTTATACATTTCAACTCCTCTTGTAGTTGTCTGTTAGGGCAGATGTGTCAGGAGTTCTTCTCTTGTGGAAACCAAAAGCTATGCTGTACTGTTGCCGTCCACAGACTCATCACACTGGACGTTAACCACCTGCACTTTGCAAGATCCCGGTCCAGCTAATTGGCCAAGTTATCAGACATAGCTGACACTCATCTAGACATTGTAGTGGAAATTGAATGAGTTCTATTGTTCTCATCCTTAGGGACAGTGATAGCAATTATCATCATTGCTTGAATTTTTTTCATGCTATATGCAAAAGTCTTTGTCCCTTAAGGCAACAGATTACAGCCCCCCCCCCCCCCCCCCCCCCCCCCCCCCAGGCTGCTGTCGTATTAACAATAGCTTGGAGCTCCAGAATGGACAAGAAAAAACGACGAGAATGGCTCGAGCAGGGCGTTGCTCACGGGGCGGTCGCTCGTGCCAGGCGGTCGCACGTGCTCGGGCCCGCTAAATGCTACTTGTAGCTTTAATTATTAGGGCCCGAGCACGGAGTGCAAGGACCCTATTGTAATTCGAATGTTTATTATTATTAGGGCCCGAGCACGGAGTGCAAGGACCCTATTGTATCTGTTAGGTTTATTATTATTATTAGGGCCCGAGCACGGAGTGCAAGGACCCTATTGTATCTGTTAGGTTTATTATTATTAGGGCCCGAGCACGGAGTGCAAGGACCCTATTGTATCTGTTAGAGTTATTATTATTATTATTAGGGCCCGAGCACGGAGTGCAAGGACCCTATTGTATCTGTTAGAGTTATTATTATTATTATTATTATTATTCTTTTTCTTCCGACGGAAGAGTCGCCTTTTTGAGGCCTTTAACATACCCCAAAACTCACCAAATTTTGTATACACATCAGGAGTCGCGAAAAATTTCATATTTTATAGGAGAACGGCATAGGTAAACAAAAATGGCTCGATAGCGCCACCTGCAAAATTTGTTTTCGCGAGCACCTCCATATGCTTTATAGTACAAACCTGATTTTAACAGGGCATGTTCATCGGATAGAAACCTACAAAAAAGTCTCTTGGGACCAAGCTGTCAGTCGCACAGGAAGTCTGATATTTTGATGACAATATGTCATTTTTGCTGTATTTTGGTCATTCGCAGGCCTCGCTCTAGAACGAACTCCTCCTAGAGATTTGAGAGTAATGACTCCAAACTTTGGTTTTGTAAACTAAACACATGTCCGATGTTAAATTGCAAAGCTTTTAAGTTTTTATGGATGTTTGTGACCATGGCGGCGCGTCAAAATTGGAGGTCGTTTCGAAAACACGCCATGAAAAGAAAAATGGCCATTACTCAGCCATGCATAATCCAATCTGATCCAAAATTGATGTGCATGATTGTAGTCTGACTCTGAACACATCTGCAGTGAAAAAATCTGGAAAAAGTGTAGCGCCACCTGCTGGCAAGAGGAAATGACATGTTTTACTTGGAGCATCACTACTCCGAGTAGGATGAGCCGACACACCTGAAAATGACGTCCACCTGTTGAAAAGCCATTGAAGTTTACTCTGACAAAAAACCATAACTTTCAATGCGGGGGTGTGGTCGTGACAGAGCGGCAAAGTTGGGCATCTCGCTATGCACACAAAAGTTGCTCTCACGTGCACATTCCTTGTCCAATCTCACTGAAATTCAATGGATATGATGAAGCTTCTATTCTGAACCCATGGATATGACAATCTTGGACGAGCTCTATAGCGCCACCTAGTTATTGCATTGGGCACATTCTGCCCTGTATTTTCTCTTTGCTTTGTCCGATGTGCATGAAATTAAAACTGGAGATACTCAGAAGGGTCCTCTCTCATCATGTAAAGCTTCATGGGTGTACACCTGACGGTGCCTGCGTAACAGGAAGTGGTCGATTATGTGCACCCAAATAATAGAAATTTATTATAAATCAGCCGTTTGTCTCAGGAAGCTGAGATTTCAGAATTAGATGCCTTTAATAACCTCCAGCTTTGATATGTAACACTATAGGGTCTACGAGAAACTTCATCACTTGATTTTTTTAATGAAATTTTGGACTGAACAAAGATTTTTAGCATAAATTCTGTTTAGGTTATCAGCACCAAGAATTCAACTTTCATAGGCATTTATGTGCTACTGCTTCCTAAAAAAATTCAGAATGATTGAAGTTACAGGTGACATCTTAGAGAGCATTACATCCAAAAAGGTCCGAAAACGTCTTTTTAGGCAAAACTACAAACACCTATTTTTTTTCATAACTTAATCATCATATATCAACACCATTTATTTTTTTAAATGTAGGGATCTGTGTTTGCTGCCTTCCATATTTTTTTCAGAAGTCCAGGTGAAACAGATGATTTTAAAAAAATCCTGATTCATCCCAAAACCTGTGCTTTTTCCGTCTGGACTCCAAACAAGTGTGTTTTAAAATTACTTATGCTTCAAATATCCACACCAAGTTTCACACGCATATAGCTGAACATGTCTAAATGCTTCTTGAATATTCTTTACAGATATAAAATGAACTGGTCAACTGTAGGATGTCATTTCCTCTTACATGCTTAAGTCTTTTCCTCATGCTGCAGCCTGCTCCTCAATCATCCCTGTTGCTGGAGTCAAATTTCACCCCCCCCCCCCCCCACACACACACACACACACACACCAGCTGCCAGTTCATATGCTAACTAACCCAGAAGTGAGGTGACAAGAGTTTAGACACAAGAGGGAGGGCAGACTGCTTTTTCATTTGTTTTGTATGTCTTTCATAGATTTTTATGAATAATCATTGCTTTTCTAGTCATGTAAAATGCAATTAACCTAATATTTTATCTTTTTTTTTTAAAAACAAAACATATGAATGTGCTCCAAAACAAAACCCAACTCTCAGTACAGTTCTACAGATGTAACATAAGACTTAGACAGTAAATGTCTCTTTTATCCTTTTTTAATCAATGCTGCAACTTCTTTTCCTTAATATAAATCCAATGAAATTAAACTACAAAACCAAAAAACACAACGTATAGCAAATTTCTCTAAATAAATTATGTGTATATACAATATGTAGCACTTTTAAACAAAATAATAACAAATCCTTCCAATACAAGCACAGAAAAATGGAACACAAAATTTAAAACCCAAATTTGAAATGGCAATTTTAAAAAGATAATTTTTTCAGCCTGCTAAAAGTGCACAATTGTAAAAGCTCTTTTATATAGACAACTGTTTGGTTGCTTAGAGCTCTAAATATAAAAACAATGCCTTTATGGACGTGGCACGGATGGCACGGATGTTCAGCAGGGTAAACCCCAGGAAAGCGGCGGGACCTGATGGAGTTCCCGGAAAGGTTCTGCGGGCCTGCGCCGATCAACTCTCCCAGGTCTTCACAAAAATCTTCAACCTGTCGCTAGCTCAGGCTTTCATCCCTGCTTGCCTGAAGTCATCCACTATCATCCCGATACCCAAAAAGTCCTCATCCACAGCCTTCCTCACGGACTTCCGCCCAGTTGCACTCACTGCTGTCATCACAAAGTGTCTGGAGCGGCTGCTCCTGGGACACATCAAAGACTCCCTCCCTCCAATCTTCGTCCCCCACCAGTTTGCTTACAAAGCAAACAGATCAACGGATGATGCCATTTCCATCACCCTCCACACTGCGCTGAGCCACCTGGAACACAGAGACACCTACGCCAGGATGCTCTTTGTGGACTATAGCTCAGCCTTTAACACAATCATTCCTGACATTCTGGTCAACAAACTGTCTGAACTAGGACTCCACCCACTCACCTGCTCGTGGATCAAGGACTTCCTGACAAACAGACCACAGACAGTCAAACTTGACCCCCACCTCTCCTCCACCCGGACGCTGAGCACAGGCTCCACACAGGGATGTGTGCTGAGTCCTCTGCTGTACACACTGTACACAGCAGACTGCAGACCAGCCCACACCAGCAACACCGTGGTGAAGTTTGCAGACGACACTACTGTGGTGGGGCTGATCTCTGGGGACGACGAGACGGCCTACAGAGACGAAGTCCTGAAACTCTCAAGGTGGTGTCAGGCTAATAACCTCATCCTGAACACCACCAAGACCAAGGAGATCATCCTGGACTTCAGAAAAAACAGAACAGATCCACCCCCACTCTACATCGATGGAAACTGTGTGGAGAGGGTCCACAGCTTCACCCTCCTGGGCACCACCATCTCTGCTGACCTCACATGGTCTAACAACACCATGACTGTCATCAGGAAGGCCCAGCAACGCCTGCACTTCCTGAGAAAACTTAGGAGGAACGACGTCAGCCAGGAGCTGCTGGTAACGTTCTACCGCTCAACCATTGAGAGCATTCTGTCCTATGGCATCACAGTGTGGTTTTCCCACTGCACTGAAGCAGAACGGCAGAGTCTCCAGAGAGTGGTAAAGACAGCGCAGAGGATCATCGGCTGCCCCCTCCCCTCACTGAAGGACATTTACCAGTCTCGCTGCCTCAGCAGAGTGACTAGCATCACCACTAACTCCACCCATTCTGCTTTCCCTCTGTTTGAACTGCTGCCCTCTGGAAGGAGGTACAGGTCCATCAGAACCAGGACAAACAGACTAAGAAACAGCTTTTTTCCACAGGCAATTATCATACGGAATGCACATACGTCCACCAACCACACCTCACTCTAATTTTACTACAATGCGTGCAATATCCTGACTGTCTAACCGGGTCACTGTGCAATAACTTGATATTTATTAAGCTGTGCTCACAGCAACTCATGTAATTCCATTCTATTTTATTCACAAATATTTAATATTTAACAGTTTCTGTCCATATTGTTCATTTTTTGTTAAGAGTTGTAAATACAGTATTTCTTTTTCTATTCTATTTTTATTTTTATTTTATGTAACTCCTTCACTCCAAGGCTGCTGCAATTTCATTGTATCCCCATGTACAATGACAATAAACGATTCTGATTCTGATTATATCACTTAGACACAGATGGAGAACCATATCAACTGGATTGGTAACAGCAACAACCACCGACCAAGCCGGCAAGCCCTGGCAGAAAAGATCCCCACAAGAAACACTGCAGGCTGTTCCATAAAAAATATAGTTTTACCATTGCCTTGCAGATCACAGTTGAAGTGGTTTAGTTTTCCTAAAAAAATTCAGAATGATTGAAGTTACAGGTGAACTTTTAGACAACATTTGATCCAAAAAGGTCCGAAAACGTCTTTTTAGGCAAAACTGCAAACACCTATTTTTTTGCATAACTTATCTTTCAAATATCAGCACAAAAAAATTAAAAACGGTAGGGATCTGTGTTTGCTGCCTTCCATATTTTTTTCAGACTTAAAAGTGTAACAGATGATTTATAAAAAATCCTTTTTCATCCAATAACATGTGTTAAATCTGTCTAGACTTAGTATTAAAAACTCTCCAAGATGAATGTGCCTGACTCCACCTGCAGGTGGATCACAGACTTCCTGACGGACAGACAGCAGTATGTGAGGCTGGGGAAGCTCGTCTCAGATACTCGGACCACAAGCACCGGATCCCCCCAGGGCTGTGTCCTTTCACCCCTGTTACTCTCCCTGTACACAAACAGCTGCACAGCTGGTCACCTGTCTGTCAAACTCCTGAAGTTTGCTGACGACACCACACTCATCGGCCTCATCTCTGACGGAGATGAGTCGGCCTACAGGAGTGAAATAGCCAGGCTGGTGTCATAGTGCAGCGCTAACAACCTGGAGCTTAATGCTCTGAAGACAGTGGAGATGACAGTGGACTTGAGGAAGGCCCCAGCCCCCCTCCCCCCTGTCATCCTCTGTGACTCCCCGGTGACCTCTGTGGAGTCCTTCTGCTTCCTGGGAACCATCATCAGCCAGGACCTCAAGTGGGAGCAGAACATCAGCTCCATCACTAAGAAGGTCCAGCAGAGGATGTACTTCCTGAGGCAGCTGAAGAAGTTTCACCTCCCTGAAAAGATGCTGGTAGACTTTTACACCGCCATCATCGAATCCACCCTCACGTCCTCCATCACAGTCTGGTTCGCTGCGGCCACGGCCAGAGACAAGGCCAAGCTGCAACGCGTCATCCACTCAGCAGAGAAGGTGATCGGCTGCCACCTCCCGTCTCTCCAGGAGCTGCACATCTCCAGGACCTGGAGGCGGGCAGCCAGGATTGTAGCCAACCCCTCTCATCCAGGACATAATCTCTTTCGGCCCCTCCCTCCTGGCAAGAGGCTCCGGTCCATCAGGACCAGGACCTCGCGCCACAAGAACAGCTTATTCCCCACTGCAGTCAGCCTGCTGAACAGTACCCCAACTCCCCCAGGTGACCCCCCCCCCCCCCCGCCCACCAAAGGACTGTCGGTGCCACTTACAGGCCCCACCATCCCAGCCCATCTGTGCTCCCACTTTAATTCACCTTACTCTACTGTATATAGTGTGTTGTTGTTGTTAACTTAATTTTTAACTTATTCTTAATTGCACTATACACCAAGTCAAATTCCTCGTTTTGTAAAGTGCGCTCTACTGAACCTGGCAATAAAACTTTTTCTGATTTCTGATTCTATTAATCATTGTTTTTTATTCATTCAAAATGCAATTAAATCAATATTTTATCTTTTTTCTTTTCCTTTTTCTTTTTTTTTATCTCTTATATCCTTTTTTATAATCAATGTTTGAACTTCTTTTCCTTTCTATTGTCATGGTTTCAGTTTGTTGTCTTTTTTTTTCGCTTTAGTTCTTGTTCTGTCTTGTTTGGTTCTGTTTCCTGTTTTATTTTGAAAGGTTTCCTGTCTTGTCATGTTTCTTGAGTTTTACTTCCTTTGGTCCCCATCTGCCCTAATCGTGTTCACCTGTGTCTTGTCTGCCCTGTCTGTATATAAGTCTTGTCTCTGCCTTCCTCCTGTGCTGGTCCATTAACTTCTGCTCATGTTGATCACGTCTTCTTGTCTGGCGTCCATGTCCCTTGCCATGCCACAGTAAGTTTTTGTTTTTAGTTTTGTCATCCTGCTCTGCAGCACTTTTTGTTAGTTAAATAAACCCACTTGCCCTGAACCCGTTTGCCTCCCGTCTTTGCGCCTGGGTCCTACCTGCTCTCGAGCCTCCCCCCCACACGACATCTATACATCCAATGAAATTAAACTACAAATCAACAAACACAACTGATAACAAATGTCTCTAAAAAATGATGTGTATATTTGCAGAACCTTAAAAACACCAAACAAATAACAAATGCTTCCCAATTAAAGCACAAAAAATGGAACACAAAATGTAAAACCCAAGTTAGAAATTGCAATTTGAAAAAGATACTTTTTTCAGCAGCTTTTCAAAATCAATCACCAATTCTACTCTTCTGTGGATGAAACAAAGAACTCCAGAACAATGAAGCCATTTCTCTAAGTCTCTCTCACCTTCAGTTTTAAACAAGGTCTGTGAAAATCCACCATACATTGGTCACATGAACTCAGAGACCTGCTAAAAGTGCACAATTGTAAAAGCTCTTTTATATAGACAACTGTTTGTTTGCTTAGAGCTCTAAATATAAAAAAAATGCTTTTCTATCACCTAGACACAGATGGAGAACCATATCAACTGGATTAATAACAGGGTGGCATGTTTAGACAACATGAAGCTGTCCATCACATTTTTGACCTAAACATGTAAACACATCCTTGGCTCTGCGGTTAGGAAATGGTATTTGGGAATCTCTTTATACCAGGAGCCAGCCTGGCCATTGGAACATCGCCACAGTGCCCATCCAGACTGGGACAGCAACGGGGTCCACTTCAGAGCCGTGAGCTGCTGTGTTTAACTCCAGCTGTCCCAGCAAGGGAGACAACTGCAGCAACATCCACTGACCAAGCTGACAAGCCCTGGCAGAAAAGATCCCCACAAGAAAAACACTGGCTAAGGCAGGCTGGTCAAAAAAAAAAATAGTTTTGCCATTGTCTTGCAGCTCGCAGATCAAGTGGTTTAGTTTTCCAGTAATGTCAGTCAAGAATGCAAGTTCAGATTCACAATGTTCATATTCACCATATTCAACAGACATCTCCTCCAATAGCACCTTAAAAATCCTGTGCTGTTTTGCTTTGCAGCTGAGGTTGTTTACGATTTTCAGAATAAGAGTCATTATATGTCCAGAGCCAATCACTTCTGCACATAAGGCCTGCTGGTGAATGACGCAACAGTAATGCAGACATTTTGGAAAGTCTGGGTCAGCTTTACAGTGAGTGATGAAACCTGTTTGTCTATTGATCATAGCAGGAGTCCCATCTGCAGTCACTGCTACCAGCTTTTCTAATTGTACCTTTTTCTGCACAAAAACTCCTTCACCGTGTTATACATTTCAACTCCTCTTGTAGTTGTCTGTTAGGGCAGATGTGTCAGGAGTTCTTCTCTTGTGGAAACCAAAAGCTATGCTGTACTGTTGCCGTCCACAGACTCATCACACTGGACGTTAACCACCTGCACTTTGCAAGATCCCGGTCCAGCTAATTGGCCAAGTTATCAGACATAGCTGACACTCATCTAGACATTGTAGTGGAAATTGAATGAGTTCTATTGTTCTCATCCTTAGGGACAGTGATAGCAATTATCATCATTGCTTGAATTTTTTTCATGCTATATGCAAAAGTCTTTGTCCCTTAAGGCAACAGATTACAGCCCCCCCCCCCCCCCCCCCCCCAGGCTGCTGTCGTATTAACAATAGCTTGGAGCTCCAGAATGGACAAGAAAAAACGACGAGAATGGCTCGAGCAGGGCTTTGCTCACGGGGCGGTCGCTCGTGCCGTGCGGTCGCACGTGCTCGGGCCCGCTAAATGCTACTTGTAGCTTTAATTATTATTATTCTTTTTCTTCCGACGGAAGAGTTGCCTTTTTGAGGCTTTTAACATACCCCAAAACTCACCAAATTTTGTATACACATCAGGAGTCGCGAAAAATTTCATATTTTATAGGAGAACGGCATAGGTAAACAAAAATGGCTCGATAGCGCCACCTGCAAAATTTGTTTTCGCGAGCACCTCCATATGCTTTATAGTACAAACCTGATTTTAACAGGGCATGTTCATCGGATAGAAACCTACAAAAAAGTCTCTTGGGACCAAGCTGTCAGTCGCACAGGAAGTCTGATATTTTGATGACAATATGTCATTTTTGCTGTATTTTGGTCATTCGCAGGCCTCGCTCTAGAACGAACTCCTCCTAGAGATTTGAGAGTAATGACTCCAAACTTTGGTTTTGTAAACTAGACACATGTCCGATGTTAAATTGCAAAGCTTTTAAGTTTTTATGGATGTTTGTGATCATGGCGGCGCGTCAAAATTGGAGGTCGTTTCGAAAACACGCCATGAAAAGAAAAATGGCCATTACTCAGCCATGCATAATCCAATCTGATCCAAAATTGATGTGCATGATTGTAGTCTGACTCTGAACACATCTGCAGTGAAAAAATCTGGAAAAAGTGTAGCGCCACCTGCTGGCAAGAGGAAATGACATGTTTTACTTGGAGCATCACTACTCCGAGTAGGATGAGCCGACACACCTGAAAATGACGTCCACCTGTTGAAAAGCCATTGAAGTTTACTCTGACAAAAAACCATAACTTTCAATGCGGGGGTGTGGTCGTGACAGAGCGGCAAAGTTGGGCATCTCGCTATGCACACAAAAGTTGCTCTCACGTGCACATTCCTTGTCCAATCTCACTGAAATTCAATGGATATGATGAAGCTTCTATTCTGAACCCATGGATATGACAATCTTGGACGAGCTCTATAGCGCCACCTAGTTATTGCATTGGGCACATTCTGCCCTGTATTTTCTCTTTGCTTTGTCCGATGTGCATGAAATTAAAACTGGAGATACTCAGAAGGGTCCTCTCTCATCATGTAAAGTTTCATGGGTGTACACCTGACGGTGCCTGCGTAACAGGAAGTGGTCGATTATGTGCACCCAAATAATAGAAATTTATTATAAATCAGCCGTTTGTCTCAGGAAGCTGAGATTTCAGAATTAGATGCCTTTAATAACCTCCAGCTTTGATATGTAACACTATAGGGTCTACGAGAAACTTCATCACTTGATTTTTTTAATGAAATTTTGGACTGAACAAAGATTTTTAGCATAAATTCTGTTTAGGTTATCAGCACCAAGAATTCAACTTTCATAGGCATTTATGTGCTACTGCTTCCTAAAAAAATTCAGAATGATTGAAGTTACAGGTGACATCTTAGAGAGCATTACATCCAAAAAGGTCCGAAAACGTCTTTTTAGGCAAAACTACAAACACCTATTTTTTTTCATAACTTAATCATCATATATCAACACCATTTATTTTTTTAAATGTAGGGATCTGTGTTTGCTGCCTTCCATATTTTTTTCAGAAGTCCAGGTGAAACAGATGATTTTAAAAAAATCCTGATTCATCCCAAAACCTGTGCTTTTTCCGTCTGGACTCCAAACAAGTGTGTTTTAAAATTACTTATGCTTCAAATATCCACACCAAGTTTCACACGCATATAGCTGAACATGTCTAAATGCTTCTTGAATATTCTTTACAGATATAAAATGAACTGGTCAACTGTAGGATGTCATTTCCTCTTACATGCTTAAGTCTTTTCCTCATGCTGCAGCCTGCTCCTCAATCATCCCTGTTGCTGGAGTCAAATTTCACCCCCCCCCCCCCCCCCACACACACACACACCAGCTGCCAGTTCATATGCTAACTAACCCAGAAGTGAGGTGACAAGAGTTTAGACACAAGAGGGAGGGCAGACTGCTTTTTCATTTGTTTTGTATGTCTTTCATAGATTTTTATGAATAATCATTGCTTTTCTAGTCATGTAAAATGCAATTAACCTAATATTTTATCTTTTTTTTTTACAAACAAAACATATGAATGTGCTCCAAAACAAAACCCAACTCTCAGTACAGTTCTACAGATGTAACATAAGACTTAGACAGTAAATGTCTCTTTTATCCTTTTTTAATCAATGCTGCAACTTCTTTTCCTTAATATAAATCCAATGAAATTAAACTACAAAACCAAAAAACACAACGTATAGCAAATTTCTCTAAATAAATTATGTGTATATACAATATGTAGCACTTTTAAACAAAATAATAACAAATCCTTCCAATACAAGCACAGAAAAATGGAACACAAAATTTAAAACCCAAATTTGAAATGGCAATTTTAAAAAGATAATTTTTTCAGCCTGCTAAAAGTGCACAATTGTAAAAGCTCTTTTATATAGACAACTGTTTGGTTGCTTAGAGCTCTAAATATAAAAACAATGCCTTTATGGACGTGGCACGGATGGCACGGATGTTCAGCAGGGTAAACCCCAGGAAAGCGGCGTGACCTGATGGAGTTCCCGGAAAGGTTCTGCGGGCCTGCGCTGATCAACTCTCCCAGGTCTTCACAAAAATCTTCAACCTGTCGCTAGCTCAGGCTTTCATCCCTGCTTGCCTGAAGTCATCCACTATCATCCCGATACCCAAAAAGTCCTCATCCACAGCCTTCCTCACGGACTTCCGCCCAGTTGCACTCACTGCTGTCATCACAAAGTGTCTGGAGCGGCTGCTCCTGGGACACATCAAAGACTCCCTCCCTCCAATCTTCGTCCCCCACCAGTTTGCTTACAAAGCAAACAGATCAACGGATGATGCCATTTCCATCACCCTCCACACTGCGCTGAGCCACCTGGAACACAGAGACACCTACGCCAGGATGCTCTTTGTGGACTATAGCTCAGCCTTTAACACAATCATTCCTGACATTCTGGTCAACAAACTGTCTGAACTAGGACTCCACCCACTCACCTGCTCGTGGATCAAGGACTTCCTGACAAACAGACCACAGACAGTCAAACTTGACCCCCACCTCTCCTCCACCCGGACGCTGAGCACAGGCTCCACACAGGGATGTGTGCTGAGTCCTCTGCTGTATACACTGTACACAGCAGACTGCAGACCAGCCCACACCAGCAACACCGTGGTGAAGTTTGCAGACGACACTACTGTGGTGGGGCTGATCTCTGGGGACGACGAGACGGCCTACAGAGACGAAGTCCTGAAACTCTCAAGGTGGTGTCAGGCTAATAACCTCATCCTGAACACCACCAAGACCAAGGAGATCATCCTGGACTTCAGAAAAAACAGAACAGATCCACCCCCACTCTACATCGATGGAAACTGTGTGGAGAGGGTCCACAGCTTCACCCTCCTGGGCACCACCATCTCTGCTGACCTCACATGGTCTAACAACACCATGACTGTCATCAGGAAGGCCCAGCAACGCCTGCACTTCCTGAGAAAACTTAGGAGGAACGACGTCAGCCAGGAGCTGCTGGTAACGTTCTACCGCTCAACCATTGAGAGCATTCTGTCCTATGGCATCACAGTGTGGTTTTCCCACTGCACTGAAGCAGAACGGCAGAGTCTCCAGAGAGTGGTAAAGACAGCGCAGAGGATCATCGGCTGCCCCCTCCCCTCACTGAAGGACATTTACCAGTCTCGCTGCCTCAGCAGAGTGACTAGCATCACCACTAACTCCACCCATTCTGCTTTCCCTCTGTTTGAACTGCTGCCCTCTGGAAGGAGGTACAGGTCCATCAGAACCAGGACAAACAGACTAAGAAACAGCTTTTTTCCATAGGCAATTATCATACGGAATGCACATACGTCCACCAACCACACCTCACTCTAATTTTACTACAATGCGTGCAATATCCTGACTGTCTAACCGGGTCACTGTGCAATAACTTGATATTTATTAAGCTGTGCTCACAGCAACTCATGTAATTCCATTCTATTTTATTCACAAATATTTAATATTTAACAGTTTCTGTCCATATTGTTCATTTTTTGTTAAGAGTTGTAAATACAGTATTTCTTTTTCTATTCTATTTTTATTTTTATTTTATGTAACTCCTTCACTCCAAGGCTGCTGCAATTTCATTGTATCCCCATGTACAATGACAATAAACGATTCTGATTCTGATTATATCACTTAGACACAGATGGAGAACCATATCAACTGGATTGGTAACAGCAACAACCACCGACCAAGCCGGCAAGCCCTGGCAGAAAAGATCCCCACAAGAAACACTGCAGGCTGTTCCATAAAAAATATAGTTTTACCATTGCCTTGCAGATCACAGTTGAAGTGGTTTAGTTTTCCTAAAAAAATTCAGAATGATTGAAGTTACAGGTGAACTTTTAGACAACATTTGATCCAAAAAGGTCCGAAAACGTCTTTTTAGGCAAAACTGCAAACACCTATTTTTTTGCATAACTTATCTTTCAAATATCAGCACAAAAAAATTAAAAACGGTAGGGATCTGTGTTTGCTGCCTTCCATATTTTTTTCAGACTTAAAAGTGTAACAGATGATTTATAAAAAATCCTTTTTCATCCAAAAACCTGTGTTAAATCTGTCTAGACTTAGTATTAAAAACTCTCCAAGATGAATGTGCCTGACTCCACCTGCAGGTGGATCACAGACTTCCTGACGGACAGACAGCAGTATGTGAGGCTGGGGAAGCTCGTCTCAGATACTCGGACCACAAGCACCGGATCCCCCCAGGGCTGTGTCCTTTCACCCCTGTTACTCTCCCTGTACACAAACAGCTGCACAGCTGGTCACCTGTCTGTCAAACTCCTGAAGTTTGCTGACGACACCACACTCATCGGCCTCATCTCTGACGGAGATGAGTCGGCCTACAGGAGTGAAATAGCCAGGCTGGTGTCATAGTGCAGCGCTAACAACCTGGAGCTTAATGCTCTGAAGACAGTGGAGATGACAGTGGACTTCAGGAAGGCCCCAGCCCCCCTCCCCCCTGTCATCCTCTGTGACTCCCCGGTGACCTCTGTGGAGTCCTTCTGCTTCCTGGGAACCATCATCAGCCAGGACCTCAAGTGGGAGCAGAACATCAGCTCCATCACTAAGAAGGTCCAGCAGAGGATGTACTTCCTGAGGCAGCTGAAGAAGTTTCACCTCCCTGAAAAGATGCTGGTAGACTTTTACACCGCCATCATCGAATCCACCCTCACGTCCTCCATCACAGTCTGGTTCGCTGCGGCCACGGCCAGAGACAAGGCCAAGCTGCAACGCGTCATCCACTCAGCAGAGAAGGTGATCGGCTGCCACCTCCCGTCTCTCCAGGAGCTGCACATCTCCAGGACCTGGAGGCGGGCAGCCAGGATTGTAGCCAACCCCTCTCATCCAGGACATAATCTCTTTCGGCCCCTCCCTCCTGGCAAGAGGCTCCGGTCCATCAGGACCAGGACCTCGCGCCACAAGAACAGCTTATTCCCCACTGCAGTCAGCCTGCTGAACAGTACCCCAACTCCCCCAGGTGACCCCCCCCCCCCCCCGCCCACCAAAGGACTGTCGGTGCCACTTACAGGCCCCACCATCCCAGCCCATCTGTGCTCCCACTTTAATTCACCTTACTCTACTGTATATAGTGTGTTGTTGTTGTTAACTTAATTTTTAACTTATTCTTAATTGCACTATACACCAAGTCAAATTCCTCGTTTTGTAAAGTGCGCTCTACTGAACCTGGCAATAAAACTTTTTCTGATTTCTGATTCTATTAATCATTGTTTTTTATTCATTCAAAATGCAATTAAATCAATATTTTATCTTTTTTCTTTTCCTTTTTCTTTTTTTTTATCTCTTATATCCTTTTTTATAATCAATGTTTGAACTTCTTTTCCTTTCTATTGTCATGGTTTCAGTTTGTTGTCTTTTTTTTTCGCTTTAGTTCTTGTTCTGTCTTGTTTGGTTCTGTTTCCTGTTTTATTTTGAAAGGTTTCCTGTCTTGTCATGTTTCTTGAGTTTTACTTCCTTTGGTCCCCATCTGCCCTAATCGTGTTCACCTGTGTCTTGTCTGCCCTGTCTGTATATAAGTCTTGTCTCTGCCTTCCTCCTGTGCTGGTCCATTAACTTCTGCTCATGTTGATCACGTCTTCTTGTCTGGCGTCCATGTCCCTTGCCAAGCCACAGTAAGTTTTTGTTTTTAGTTTTGTCATCCTGCTCTGCAGCGCTTTTTGTTAGTTAAATAAACCCACTTGCCCTGAACCCGTTTGCCTCCCGTCTCTGCGCCTGGGTCCTACCTGCTCTCGAGCCTCCCCCCCACACGACATCTATACATCCAATGAAATTAAACTACAAATCAACAAACACAACTGATAACAAATGTCTCTAAAAAATGATGTGTATATTTGCAGAACCTTAAAAACACCAAACAAATAACAAATGCTTCCCAATTAAAGCACAAAAAATGGAACACTAAATGTAAAACCCAAGTTAGAAATTGCAATTTGAAAAAGATACTTTTTTCAGCAGCTTTTCAAAATCAATCACCAATTCTACTCTTCTGTGGATGAAACAAAGTACTCCAGAACAATGAAGCCATTTCTCTAAGTCTCTCTCACCTTCAGTTTTAAACAAGGTCTGTGAAAATCCACCATACATTGGTCACATGAACTCAGAGACCTGCTAAAAGTGCACAATTGTAAAAGCTCTTTTATATAGACAACTGTTTGTTTGCTTAGAGCTCTAAATATAAAAAAAATGCTTTTCTATCACCTAGACACAGATGGAGAACCATATCAACTGGATTAATAACAGGGTGGCATGTTTAGACAACATGAAGCTGTCCATCACATTTTTGACCTAAACATGTAAACACATCCTTGGCTCTGCGGTTAGGAAATGGTATTTGGGAATCTCTTTATACCAGGAGCCAGCCTGGCCATTGGAACATCGCCACAGTGCCCATCCAGACTGGGACAGCAACGGGGTCCACTTCAGAGCCGTGAGCTGCTGTGTTTAACTCCAGCTGTCCCAGCAAGGGAGACAACTGCAGCAACATCCACTGACCAAGCTGACAAGCCCTGGCAGAAAAGATCCCCACAAGAAAAACACTGGCTAAGGCAGGCTGGTCAAAAAAAAAATAGTTTTGCCATTGTCTTGCAGCTCGCAGATCAAGTGGTTTAGTTTTCCAGTAATGTCAGTCAAGAATGCAAGTTCAGATTCACAATGTTCATATTCACCATATTCAACAGACATCTCCTCCAATAGCACCTTAAAAATCCTGTGCTGTTTTGCTTTGCAGCTGAGGTTGTTTACAATTTTCAGAATAAGAGTCATTATATGTCCAGAGCCAATCACTTCTGCACATAAGGCCTGCTGGTGAATGACGCAACAGTAATGCAGACATTTTGGAAAGTCTGGGTCAGCTTTACAGTGAGTGATGAAACCTGTTTGTCTATTGATCATAGCAGGAGTCCCATCTGCAGTCACTGCTACCAGCTTTTCTAATTGTACCTTTTTCTGCACAAAAACTCCTTCACCGTGTTATACATTTCAACTCCTCTTGTAGTTGTCTGTTAGGGCAGATGTGTCAGGAGTTCTTCTCTTGTGGAAACCAAAAGCTATGCTGTACTGTTGCCGTCCACAGACTCATCACACTGGACGTTAACCACCTGCACTTTGCAAGATCCCGGTCCAGCTAATTGGCCAAGTTATCAGACATAGCTGACACTCATCTAGACATTGTAGTGGAAATTGAATGAGTTCTATTGTTCTCATCCTTAGGGACAGTGATAGCAATTATCATCATTGCTTGAATTTTTTTCATGCTATATGCAAAAGTCTTTGTCCCTTAAGGCAACAGATTACAGCCCCCCCCCAGGCTGCTGTCGTATTAACAATAGCTTGGAGCTCCAGAATGGACAAGAAAAAACGACGAGAATGGCTCGAGCAGGGCGTTGCTCACGGGGCGGTCGCTCGTGCCGTGCGGTCGCACGTGCTCGGGCCCGCTAAATGCTACTTGTAGCTTTAATTATTATTATTTTTCTTCTGCCGGAAGAATCGCATTTTTGAGGCCTTTAACATACCCCAAAACTCACCAAATTTGGCACACACATCAGGGGTCGCGAAAAATTTCGTATTTTATGAGAAATTGGCATGGGTGCGCAAAAATGGCTCGACAGCGCCACCTACACTGACTTTTGTCCCGACGCCCCGCATACGCTTTAACGTACAAGCTTGATTTTTTCAGGGCATGTTCATCAGATGGAAACCTACAAAAAAGTCTGTAGGTACCAAGCTGTCAGTCGCACAGGAAGTCTGCTATATTGATGTCAATATGTCATTTTTGCTCTATTTTGGACATTTGCAGGCCTCCTTCTAGAACGAACTCCTCCTAGAGATTTGTGAATAATGACTCCAAACTTTGGTTTTGTAAACTAGACACATGTCCGATGTTAAATTGCAAAGCTTTTAAGTTTTTACAGAAGTTTGTGACCGTGGCGGCGCGTAGAAATTCGACGTTGTTTCGAAAACACGCCATGAAAAGAAAAATGGCCATTACTCAGCCATGCATAATCCAATCTGATCAAAAATTGATATGCATGATTGTAGTCTGACTCTGAACACATCTGCAGTGAAAGAATCTGGAAAAAGTGTAGCGCCACCTGCTGGCAAGAGGAAATGACATGTTTGACTTGGAGCATCACTGCTCCGAGTAGGATGAGCCGACACACCTGAAAATGACGTCCACCTGTTGAAAAGCCATTGAAGTTTACTCTGACAAAAAACCATAACTTTCAATGCGGGGGTGTGGTCGTGACAGAGCGGCAAAGTTGGGCATCTCGCTATGCACACAAAAGTTGCTCTCACGTGCACATTCCTTGTCCAATCTCACTGAAATTCAATGGATATGATGAAGCTTCTATTCTGAACCCATGGATATGACAATCTTGGACGAGCTCTATAGCGCCACCTAGTTATTGCATTGGGCACATTCTGCCCTGTATTTTCTCTTTGCTTTGTCCGATGTGCATGAAATTAAAACTGGAGATACTCAGAAGGGTCCTCTCTCATCATGTAAAGTTTCATGGGTGTACACCTGACGGTGCCTGCGTAACAGGAAGTGGTCGATTATGTGCACCCAAATAATAGAAATTTATTATAAATCAGCCGTTTGTCTCAGGAAGCTGAGATTTCAGAATTAGATGCCTTTAATAACCTCCAGCTTTGATATGTAACACTATAGGGTCTACGAGAAACTTCATCACTTGATTTTTTTAATGAAATTTTGGACTGAACAAAGATTTTTAGCATAAATTCTGTTTAGGTTATCAGCACCAAGAATTCAACTTTCATAGGCATTTATGTGCTACTGCTTCCTAAAAAAATTCAGAATGATTGAAGTTACAGGTGACATCTTAGAGAGCATTACATCCAAAAAGGTCCGAAAACGTCTTTTTAGGCAAAACTGCAAACACCTATTTTTTTGCATAACTTATCTTTCAAATATCAGCACAAAAAAATTAAAAACGGTAGGGATCTGTGTTTGCTGCCTTCCATATTTTTTTCAGACTTAAAAGTGTAACAGATGATTTATAAAAAATCCTTTTCATCCAAAAACCTGTGTTAAATCTGTCTAGACTCCAAACAAACATTTTTTTATGGTAACTTATGTTTCAACAATCGACACCAATTTTCACAGACCTAAAGCTGAACATGTCCCATAGCTACCTGTATATTTATATAGATATAAAATGAACTGGTCATTCTAACATCTGGCATTCTAACATCTAACATCTTACATGTCAAAGCCTCTCTCAGCCTGGCTCTGCTGAAGGAGTCGTGTTACAACCCCGCCCCCTCCTGCTGGGACCCCTGCTATGTAAATTAGCAAGCAGTGAACAGAGAGATGAGGAGTAAGAATGGTCATTACTCAGGCATGCATAATCCAAAGACAGCCAGTTAAACACTGAAAGACATATTTTTTCGGTATGTCTTTCATACATCTTTAGTATTAAAAACTCTCCAAGATGAATGTGCCTGACTCCACCTGCAGGTGGATCACAGACTTCCTGACGGACAGACAGCAGTATGTGAGGCTGGGGAAGCTCGTCTCAGATACTCGGACCACAAGCACCGGATCCCCCCAGGGCTGTGTCCTTTCACCCCTGTTACTCTCCCTGTACACAAACAGCTGCACAGCTGGTCACCTGTCTGTCAAACTCCTGAAGTTTGCTGACGACACCACACTCATCGGCCTCATCTCTGACGGAGATGAGTCGGCCTACAGGAGTGAAATAGCCAGGCTGGTGTCATAGTGCAGCGCTAACAACCTGGAGCTTAATGCTCTGAAGACAGTGGAGATGACAGTGGACTTCAGGAAGGCCCCAGCCCCCCTCCCCCCTGTCATCCTCTGTGACTCCCCGGTGACCTCTGTGGAGTCCTTCTGCTTCCTGGGAACCATCATCAGCCAGGACCTCAAGTGGGAGCAGAACATCAGCTCCATCACTAAGAAGGTCCAGCAGAGGATGTACTTCCTGAGGCAGCTGAAGAAGTTTCACCTCCCTGAAAAGATGCTGGTAGACTTTTACACCGCCATCATCGAATCCACCCTCACGTCCTCCATCACAGTCTGGTTCGCTGCGGCCACGGCCAGAGACAAGGCCAAGCTGCAACGCGTCATCCACTCAGCAGAGAAGGTGATCGGCTGCCACCTTCCGTCTCTCCAGGAGCTGCACATCTCCAGGACCTGGAGGCGGGCAGCCAGGATTGTAGCCAACCCCTCTCATCCAGGACATAATCTCTTTCGGCCCCTCCCTTCTGGCAAGAGGCTCCGGTCCATCAGGACCTCGCGCCACAAGAACAGCTTCTTCCCCACTGCAGTCAGCCTGCTGAACAGTACCCCAACTCCCCCAGGTGACCCCCCCTCCCCCCCCCGCCCACCAAAGGACTGTCGGTGCCACTTACAGGCCCCACCATCCCAGCCCATCTGTGCTCCCACTTTAATTCACCTTACTCTACTGTATATAGTGTGTTGTTGTTGTTAACTTAATTTTTAACTTATTCTTAATTGCACTATACACCAAGTCAAATTCCTCGTTTTGTAAAGTGCGCTCTACTGAACCTGGCAATAAAACTTTTTCTGATTTCTGATTCTGATTCTGATTCTATTAATCATTGTTTTTTATTCATTCAAAATGCAATTAAATCAATATTTTATCTTTTTTCTTTTCCTTTTTCTTTTTTTTTATCTCTTATATCCTTTTTTATAATCAATGTTTGAACTTCTTTTCCTTTCTATTGTCATGGTTTCAGTTTGTTGTCTTTTTTTTCGCTTTAGTTCTTGTTCTGTCTTGTTTGGTTCTGTTTCCTGTTTTATTTTGAAAGGTTTCCTGTCTTGTCATGTTTCTTGAGTTTTACTTCCTTTGGTCCCCATCTGCCCTAATCGTGTTCACCTGTGTCTTGTCTGCCCTGTCTGTATATAAGTCTTGTCTCTGCCTTCCTCCTGTGCTGGTCCATTAACTTCTGCTCATGTTGATCACGTCTTCTTGTCTGGCGTCCATGTCCCTTGCCAAGCCACAGTAAGTTTTTGTTTTTAGTTTTGTCATCCTGCTCTGCAGCGCTTTTTGTTAGTTAAATAAACCCACTTGCCCTGAACCCGTTTGCCTCCCGTCTCTGCGCCTGGGTCCTACCTGTTCTCGAGCCTCCCCCCCACACGACATCTATACATCCAATGAAATTAAACTACAAATCAACAAACACAACTGATAACAAATGTCTCTAAAAAATGATGTGTATATTTGCAGAACCTTAAAAACACCAAACAAATAACAAATGCTTCCCAATTAAAGCACAAAAAATGGAACACAAAATGTAAAACCCAAGTTAGAAATTGCAATTTGAAAAAGATACTTTTTTCAGCAGCTTTTCAAAATCAATCACCAATTCTACTCTTCTGTGGATGAAACAAAGAACTCCAGAACAATGAAGCCATTTCTCTAAGTCTCTCTCACCTTCAGTTTTAAACAAGGTCTGTGAAAATCCACCATACATTGGTCACATGAACTCAGAGACCTGCTAAAAGTGCACAATTGTAAAAGCTCTTTTATATAGACAACTGTTTGTTTGCTTAGAGCTGTAAATATAAAAAAAAATGCTTTTCTATCACCTAGACACAGATGGAGAACCATATCAACTGGATTAATAACAGGGTGGCATGTTTAGACAACATGAAGCTGTCCATCACATTTTTGACCTAAACATGTAAACACATCCTTGGCTCTGCGGTTAGGAAATGGTATTTGGGAATCTCTTTATACCAGGAGCCAGCCTGGCCATTGGAACATCGCCACAGTGCCCATCCAGACTGGGACAGCAACGGGGTCCACTTCAGAGCCGTGAGCTGCTGTGTTTAACTCCAGCTGTCCCAGCAAGGTAGACAACTGCAGCAACATCCACTGACCAAGCTGACAAGCCCTGGCAGAAAAGATCCCCACAAGAAAAACACTGGCTCAGGCAGGCTGGTCAAAAAAAAATAGTTTTGCCATTGTCTTGCAGCTCGCAGATCAAGTGGTTTAGTTTTCCAGTAATGTCAGTCAAGAATGCAAGTTCAGATTCACAATGTTCATATTCACCATATTCAACAGACATCTCCTCCAATAGCACCTTAAAAATCCTGTGCTGTTTAGCTTTGCAGCTGAGGTTGTTTACGATTTTCAGAATAAGAGTCATTATATGTCCAGAGCCAATCACTTCTGCACATAAGGCCTGCTGGTGAATGACGCAGCAGTAATGCAGACATTTTGGAAAGTCTGGTTCAGCTTTACAGTGAGTGATGAAACCTGTTTGTCTATTGATCATAGCAGGAGTCCCATCTGCAGTCACTGCTACCAGCTTTTCTAATTGTACCTTTTTCTGCACAAAAACTCCTTCACCGTGTTATACATTTCAACCCCTCTTGTAATTGTCTGTTAGGGCAGATGTGTCAGGAGTTCTTCTCTTGTGGAAACCAAAAGCTATGCTGTACTGTTGCCGTCCACAGACTCATCACACTGGACGTTAACCACCTGCACTTTGCAAGATCCCGGTCCAGCTAATTGGCCAAGTTATCAGACATAGCTGACACTCATCTAGACATTGTAGTGGAAATTGAATGAGTTCTATTGTTCTCATCCTTAGGGACAGTGATAGCAATTATCATCATTGCTTGAATTTTTTTCATGCTATATGCAAAAGTCTTTGTCCCTTAAGGCAACAGATTACAGCCCCCCCCCCCCCCCCCCCCAGGCTGCTGTCGTATTAACAATAGCTTGGAGCTCCAGAATGGACAAGAAAAAACGACGAGAATGGCTCGAGCAGGGTGTTGCTCACGGGGCGGTCGCTCGTGCCATGCGGTCGCACGTGCTCGGGCCCGCTAAATGCTACTTGTAGCTTTAATTATTATTATTCTTCCGACTTTTCCGTCGCCTTTTTGAGGCCTTTAACATACCCCAAAACTCACCAAATTTTGTATACACATCAGGAGTCGCGAAAAATTTCATATTTTATAGGAGAACGGCATAGGTAAACAAAAATGGCTCGATAGCGCCACCTGCAAAATTTGTTTTCGCGAGCACCTCCATATGCTTTATAGTACAAACCTGATTTTAACAGGGCATGTTCATCGGATAGAAACCTACAAAAAAGTCTCTTGGGACCAAGCTGTCAGTCGCACAGGAAGTCTGATATTTTGATGACAATATGTCATTTTTGCTGTATTTTGGTCATTCACAGGCCTCGCTCTAGAACGAACTCCTCCTAGAGATTTGAGAGTAATGACTCCAAACTTTGGTTTTGTAAACTATACACATGTCCGATGTTAAATTGCAAAGCTTTTAAGTTTTTATGGATGTTTGTGACCATGGCGGCGCGTCAAAATTGGAGGTCGTTTCGAAAACACGCCATGAAAAGAAAAATGGCCATTACTCAGCCATGCATAATCCAATCTGATCCAAAATTGATGTGCATGATTGTAGTCTGACTCTGAACACATCTGCAGTGAAAAAACCTGGAAAAAGTGTAGCGCCACCTGCTGGCAAGAGGAAATGACATGTTTTACTTGGAGCATCACTACTCCGAGTAGGATGAGCCGACACACCTGAAAATGACGTCCACCTGTTGAAAAGCCATTGAAGTTTACTCTGACAAAAAACCATAACTTTCAATGCGGGGGTGTGGTCGTGACAGAGCGGCAAAGTTGGGCATCTCGCTATGCACACAAAAGTTGCTCTCACGTGCACATTCCTTGTCCAATCTCACTGAAATTCAATGGATATGATGAAGCTTCTATTCTGAACCCATGGATATGACAATCTTGGACGAGCTCTATAGCGCCACCTAGTTATTGCATTGGGCACATTCTGCCCTGTATTTTCTCTTTGCTTTGTCCGATGTGCATGAAATTAAAACTGGAGATACTCAGAAGGGTCCTCTCTCATCATGTAAAGTTTCATGGGTGTACACCTGACGGTGCCTGCGTAACAGGAAGTGGTCGATTATGTGCACCCAAATAATAGAAATTTATTATAAATCAGCCGTTTGTCTCAGGAAGCTGAGATTTCAGAATTAGATGCCTTTAATAACCTCCAGCTTTGATATGTAACACTATAGGGTCTACGAGAAACTTCATCACTTGATTTTTTTAATGAAATTTTGGACTGAACAAAGATTTTTAGCATAAATTCTGTTTAGGTTATCAGCACCAAGAATTCAACTTTCATAGGCATTTATGTGCTACTGCTTCCTAAAAAAATTCAGAATGATTGAAGTTACAGGTGAACTTTTAGAGAACATTTCATCCAAAAAGGTCCGAAAACGTCTTTTTAGGCAAAACTACAAACACCTATTTTTTTTCATAACTTAATCATCATATATCAACACCATTTATTTTTTTAAATGTAGGGATCTGTGTTTGCTGCCTTCCATATTTTTTTCAGAAGTCCAGGTGAAACAGATGATTTTAAAAAAATCCTGATTCATCCCAAAACCTGTGCTTTTTCCGTCTGGACTCCAAACAAGTGTGTTTTAAAATTACTTATGCTTCAAATATCCACACCAAGTTTAACACGCATATAGTTGAACATGTCTAAATGCTTCTTGAATATTCTTTACAGATATAAAATGAACTGGTCAACTGTAGGATGTCATTTCCTCTTACATGGTTCAGTCTTTTTCTCATGCTGCAGCCTGCTCCTCAATCTTTCCTGTTGCTGGAGTCAAATTTCACCCCCCCCCCCCCCCCCCACACACACACACACACACACACCAGCTGCCTGTTTATATGCTAACTAACCCAGAAGTGAGGTGACAATAGTTTAGACACAAGAGGGAGGGCAGACTGCTTTTTCATTTGTTTTGTATGTCTTTCATAGATTTTTATGAATAATCATTGCTTTTCTAGTCATGTAAAATGCAATTAACTTAATATTTTATCTTTTTTTTTTTACAAACAAAACATATGAATGTGCTCCAAAACAAAACCCAACTCTCAGTACAGTTCTACAGATGTAACATAAGACTTAGACAGTAAATGTCTCTTTTATCCTTTTTTAATCAATGCTGCAACTTCTTTTCCTTAATATAAATCCAATGAAATTAAACTACAAAACCAAAAAACACAACCTATAGCAAATTTCTCTAAATAAATTATGTGTATATACAATATGTAGCACTTTTAAACAAAATAATAACAAATCCTTCCAATACAAGCACAGAAAAATGGAACACAAAATTTAAAACCCAAATTTGAAATGGCAATTTTAAAAAGATAATTTTTTCAGCCTGCTAAAAGTGCACAATTGTAAAAGCTCTTTTATATAGACAACTGTTTGGTTGCTTAGAGCTCTAAATATAAAAACAATGCCTTTATGGACGTGGCACGGATGGCACGGATGTTCAGCAGGGTAAACCCCAGGAAAGCGGCGGGACCTGATGGAGTTCCCGGAAAGGTTCTGCGGGCCTGCGCCGATCAACTCTCCCAGGTCTTCACAAAAATCTTCAACCTGTCGCTAGCTCAGGCTTTCATCCCTGCTTGCCTGAAGTCATCCACTATCATCCCGATACCCAAAAAGTCCTCATCCACAGCCTTCCTCACGGACTTCCGCCCAGTTGCACTCACTGCTGTAATCACAAAGTGTCTGGAGCGGCTGCTCCTGGGACACATCAAAGACTCCCTCCCTCCAATCTTCGTCCCCCACCAGTTTGCAGAACAGAACAGATCCACCCCCACTCTACATCGATGGAAACTGTGTGGAGAGGGTCCACAGCTTCACCCTCCTGGGCACCACCATCTCTGCTGACCTCACATGGTCTAACAACACCATGACTGTCATCAGGAAGGCCCAGCAACGCCTGCACTTCCTGAGAAAACTTAGGAGGAACGACGTCAGCCAGGAGCTGCTGGTAACGTTCTACCGCTCAACCATTGAGAGCATTCTGTCCTATGGCATCACAGTGTGGTTTTCCCACTGCACTGAAGCAGAACGGCAGAGTCTCCAGAGAGTGGTAAAGACAGCGCAGAGGATCATCGGCTGCCCCCTCCCCTCACTGAAGGACATTTACCAGTCTCGCTGCATCAGCAGAGTGACTAGCATCACCACTAACTCCACCCATTCTGCTTTCCCTCTGTTTGAACTGCTGCCCTCTGGAAGGAGGTACAGGTCCATCAGAACCAGGACAAACAGACTAAGAAACAGCTTTTTTCCATAGGCAATTATCATACGGAATGCACATACGTCCACCAACCACACCTCACTCTAATTTTACTACAATGCGTGCAATATCCTGACTGTCTAACCGGGTCACTGTGCAATAACTTGATATTTATTAAGCTGTGCTCACAGCAACTCATGTAATTCCTTTCTATTTTATTCACAAATATTTAATATTTAACAGTTTCTGTCCATATTGTTCATTTTTTGTTAAGAGTTGTAAATACAGTATTTCTTTTTCTATTCTATTTTTATTTTTATTTTATGTAACTCCTTCACTCCAAGGCTGCTGCAATTTCATTGTATCCCCATGTACAATGACAATAAACGATTCTGATTCTGATTATATCACTTAGACACAGATGGAGAACCATATCAACTGGATTGGTAACAGCAACAACCACCGACCAAGCCGGCAAGCCCTGGCAGAAAAGATCCCCACAAGAAACACTGCAGGCTGTTCCATAAAAAATATAGTTTTACCATTGCCTTGCAGATCACAGTTGAAGTGGTTTAGTTTTCCTAAAAAAATTCAGAATGATTGAAGTTACAGGTGAACTTTTAGACAACATTTGATCCAAAAAGGTCCGAAAACGTCTTTTTAGGCAAAACTGCAAACACCTATTTTTTTGCATAACTTATCTTTCAAATATCAGCACAAACAAATTAAAAACGGTAGAGATCTGTGTTTGCTGCCTTCCATATTTTTTTCAGACTTAGAAAGTGTAACAGATGATTTATAAAAAATCCTTTTTCATCCAAAAACCTGTGTTAAATCTGTCTAGACTCCAAACAAACATTTTTTTATGGTAACTTATGTTTCAACAATCGACACCAATTTTCACACACCTATAGCTGAACATGTCCCATAGCTCCCTGAATATTTTCATAGATATACAATGAACTGGTCATTCTAACATCTAGCATTCTAACATCTAACATCTTACATGTCAAAGCCTCTCTCAGCCTGGCTCTGCTGAAGGAGTCGTGTTACAACCCCGCCCCCTCCTGCTGGGACCCCTGCTATGTAAATTAGCAAGCAGTGAACAGAGAGATGAGGAGTAAGAATGGCCATTACTCAGGCATGCATAATCCAAAGACAGCCAGTTAAACACTGAAAGACATATTTTTCGGTATGTCTTTCATACATCTTTAGTATTAAAAACTCTCCAAGATGAATGTGCCTGACTCCACCTGCAGGTGGATCACAGACTTCCTGACGGACAGACAGCAGTATGTGAGGCTGGGGAAGCTCGTCTCAGATACTCGGACCACAAGCACCGGATCCCCCCAGGGCTGTGTCCTTTCACCCCTGTTACTCTCCCTGTACACAAACAGCTGCACAGCTGGTCACCTGTCTGTCAAACTCCTGAAGTTTGCTGACGACACCACACTCATCGGCCTCATCTCTGACGGAGATGAGTTGGCCTACAGGAGTGAAATAGCCAGGCTGGTGTCATAGTGCAGCGCTAACAACCTGGAGCTTAATGCTCTGAAGACAGTGGAGATGACAGTGGACTTCAGGAAGGCCCCAGCCCCCCTCCCCCCTGTCATCCTCTGTGACTCCCCGGTGACCTCTGTGGAGTCCTTCTGCTTCCTGGGAACCATCATCAGCCAGGACCTCAAGTGGGAGCAGAACATCAGCTCCATCACTAAGAAGGTCCAGCAGAGGATGTACTTCCTGAGGCAGCTGAAGAAGTTTCACCTCCCTGAAAAGATGCTGGTAGACTTCTACGATGCCATCATCGAATCCACCCTCACGTCCTCCATCACAGTCTGGTTCGCTGCGGCCACGGCCAGAGACAAGGCCAAGCTGCAACGCGTCATCCACTCAGCAGAGAAGGTGATCGGCTGCCACCTCCCGTCTCTCCAGGAGCTGCACATCTCCAGGACCTGGAGGCGGGCAGCCAGGATTGTAGCCAACCCCTCTCATCCAGGACATAATCTCTTTCGGCCCCTCCCTTCTGGCAAGAGGCTCCGGTCCATCAGGACCAGGACCTCGCGCCACAAGAACAGCTTCTTCCCCACTGCAGTCAGCCTGCTGAACAGTACCCCAACTCCCCCAGGTGACCCCCCCTCCCCCCCCGCCCACCAAAGGACTGTCGGTGCCACTTACAGGCCCCACCATCCCAGCCCATCTGTGCTCCCACTTTAAGTCACCTTACTCTACTGTATATAGTGTGTTGTTGTTGTTAACTTAATTTTTAACTTATTCTTAATTGCACTATACACCAAGTCAAATTCCTCGTTTTGTAAAGTGCGCTCTACTGAACCTGGCAATAAAACTTTTTCTGATTTCTGATTCTGATTCTGATTCTATTAATCATTGTTTTTTATTCATTCAAAATGCAATTAAATCAATATTTTATCTTTTTTCTTTTCCTTTTTCTTTTTTTTTATCTCTTATATCCTTTTTTATAATCAATGTTTGAACTTCTTTTCCTTTCTATTGTCATGGTTTCAGTTTGTTGTCTTGTTTTTCGCTTTAGTTCTTGTTTTGTCTTGTTTGGTTCTGTTTCCTGTTTTATTTTGAAAGGTTTCCTGTCTTGTCATGTTTCTTGAGTTTTACTTCCTTTGGTCCCCATCTGCCCTAATCGTGTTCACCTGTGTCTTGTCTGCCCTGTCTGTATATAAGTCTTGTCTCTCCCTTCCTCCTGTGCTGGTCCATTAACTTCTGCTCATGTTGATCACGTCTTCTTGTCTGGCGTCCATGTCCCTTGCCATGCCACAGTAAGTTTTTGTTTTTAGTTTTGTCATCCTGCTCTGCAGCGCTTTTTGTTAGTTAAATAAACCCACTTGCCCTGAACCCGTTTGCCTCCCGTCTCTGCGCCTGGGTCCTACCTGCTCTCGAGCCTCCCCCCCACACGACATCTATACATCCAATGAAATTAAACTACAAATCAACAAACACAACTGATAACAAATGTCTCTAAAAAATGATGTGTATATTTGCAGAACCTTAAAAACACCAAACAAATAACAAATGCTTCCCAATTAAAGCACAAAAAATGGAACACAAAATGTAAAACCCAAGTTAGAAATTGCAATTTGAAAAAGATACTTTTTTCAGCAGCTTTTCAAAATCAATCACCAATTCTACTCTTCTGTGGATGAACAAAGAACTCCAGAACAATGAAGCCATTTCTCTAAGTCTCTCTCACCTTCAGTTTTAAACAAGGTCTGTGAAAATCCACCATACATTGGTCACATGAACTCAGAGACCTGCTAAAAGTGCACAATTGTAAAAGCTCTTTTATATAGACAACTGTTTGTTTGCTTAGAGCTCTAAATATAAAAAAAAATGCTTTTCTATCACCTAGACACAGATGGAGAACCATATCAACTGGATTAATAACAGGGTGGCATGTTTAGGTTTAAACTTACATCAAAAGACAACATGAAGCTGTCCATCACATTTTTGACCTAAACATGTAAACACATCCTTGGCTCTGCGGTTAGGAAATGGTATTTGGGAATCTCTTTATACCAGGAGCCAGCCTGGCCATTGGAACATCGCCACAGTGCCCATCCAGACTGGGACAGCAACGGGGTCCACTTCAGAGCCGTGAGCTGCTGTGTTTAACTCCAGCTGTCCCAGCAAGGGAAACAACTGCAGCAACATCCACTGACCAAGCTGACAAGCCCTGGCAGAAAAGATCCCCACAAGAAAAACACTGGCTCAGGCAGGCTGGTCAAAAAAAAATAGTTTTGCCATTGTCTTGCAGCTCGCAGATCAAGTGGTTTAGTTTTCCAGTAATGTCAGTCAAGAATGCAAGTTCAGATTCACAATGTTCATATTCACCATATTCAACAGACATCTCCTCCAATAGCACCTTAAAAATCCTGTGCTGTTTTGCTTTGCAGCTGAGGTTGTTTACGATTTTCAGAATAAGAGTCATTATATGTCCAGAGCCAATCACTTCTGCACATAAGGCCTGCTGGTGAATGACGCAGCAGTAATGCAGACATTTTGGAAAGTCTGGGTCAGCTTTACAGTGAGTGATGAAACCTGTTTGTCTATTGATCATAGCAGGAGTCCCATCTGCAGTCACTGCTACCAGCTTTTCTAATTGTACCTTTTTCTGCACAAAAACTCCTTCACCGTGTTATACATTTCAACTCCTCTTGTAGTTGTCTGTTAGGGCAGATGTGTCAGGAGTTCTTCTCTTGTGGAAACCAAAAGCTATGCTGTACTGTTGCCGTCCACAGACTCATCACACTGGACGTTAACCACCTGCACTTTGCAAGATCCCGGTCCAGCTAATTGGCCAAGTTATCAGACATAGCTGACACTCATCTAGACATTGTAGTGGAAATTGAATGAGTTCTATTGTTCTCATCCTTAGGGACAGTGATAGCAATTATCATCATTGCTTGAATTTTTTTCATGCTATATGCAAAAGTCTTTGTCCCTTAAGGCAACAGATTACAGCCCCCCCCCCCCCCCCCCCCCCCCCCCCCCCAGGCTGCTGTCGTATTAACATTAGCTTGGAGCTCCAGAATGGACAAGAAAAAACGACGAGAATGGCTCGAGCAGGGCGTTGCTCACGGGGCGGTCGCTCGTGCCATGCGGTCGCACGTGCTCGGGCCCGCTAAATGCTACTTGTAGCTTTAATTATTATTATTATTATTATTCTACCGGAAGAGTCGCCTTTTTGAGGCCTTTAACATACCCCAAAACTCACCAAATTTAGCACACACATCAGGAGTCGCGAAAAATTTCGTATTTTATAGGAGATTGGCATGGGCGCAGAAAAACCGCTTGATAGCGCCACCTACAGTGACTTTTGTCCCGACGCCCCGCATACGCTTTAACGTACAAGCTTGATTTTTACAGGGCATGTTCTTCAGATGGAGACCTACAAAAAAGTCTGAAAGGACCCACCTGTCACTCGCACAGGAAGTCTGATATATTGAGGTCAATATGTCATTTTTGCTTCATTTTGGACATTTGCAGGCCTCGCTCTAGAGCGAACTCCTCCTAGAGATTTGTGAATAATGACTCCAAACTTTGGTTTTGTAAACTAAACACATGTCCGATGTTAAATTGCGAAGCTTTTACGTTTTTACGGTTGTTTGTGACCGTGGCGGCGCGTCGAAAATGGAGGTCATTTTGAAAACACGCCATGAAAAGAAAAATGGCCATTACTCAGCCATGCAAAATCCAATATGATCCAAAGTTGATATGCATGATTGTAGTCTGACTTTGAACACATCTGCAGTGGAAGAATCTGGAATAGGTGTAGCGCCACCTGCTGGTAAAAGGAAATGACATGTTTTACTTGGAGCATCACTGCTCCAAGTAGGATGAGCCGACACACCTCAAAATGATGTCCACCTGTTGAAAAGCCATTGATGTTTACTCTGATAAAAAGCCATAACTTTCAATGCGGGGGTGTGGTCGTGACAGAGCGGCGAAGTTGGGCGTCTCGCCATGCACACAAAAGTTGCTCTCACGTGCACATTCCTTGTCCAATCTCACTGAAATTCAATAGAGGTGATGAGGCTTCCATTCTGAACCCATGGATATGACAATCTTGGACGAGCTCCATAGCGCCACCTAGATATTGACAAATACATTTTATGTCACATTCTGACCTATCTTTTCTCTGTGCTTTGTCCGACATTCATAAAATTACAACAGGAGATACTCATAAGGGTCTTCTCTCATCGTCTAAAGTTTCATGGGTGTACACCTGACGGTGCCTGCGCAAGCCACCACCAAACAGGAAGTGGTTGATTGCGTTGCAGTCAGATAATTAAAAATTCATAAAAAATCAGCCGTTTGTATCACGAGGCTGAGATTTCAGAATGAGAGGCCTCTTACATATATCCAACTTAGATACACAGCACTTGCATGGGTGAACAAGAAACGGCTCAATAGCGCCACCTACCATGTTTGTTTTTGAGAGCCCCGCCATGTTCTTTAACATACAAGCTTGATATTTACAGGACATGTTCATCAGATGGAAACCTACAAAAAAGTCTCTTGGGACCAAGCTGTCAGTCGCACAGGAAGTCTGCTATATTGATGTCAATATGTCAGTTTTGCTGTATTTTGGTCATTTGCAGGCCTCGTTCTGGAACGAACTCCTCCTAGAGATTTTTGAACAATGACTCCAAACTTTGGTTTTGTAAACTAAACACATGTCCGATCTTAAATTGCGAAGCTTTTAAGTTTTTACGGTTGTTTGTGACCGTGGCGGCGCGTCAAAATTTGAGGTCGTTTCGAAATCACGCCATGAAAAGAAAAATGGCCATTACTCAGCCATAAATAATCTAATCTGATCCAAATTTGTTGTGCATTATTGTAGTCTGACTTTGAACACATCTGCAGTGGAAAAATCCGAAACAGGTGTAGCGCCACCTGTTGGCAACAGGAAATGACATGTTTTACTTGGAGCATCACTGCTCCAAGTAGGATGAGCAAACACACCTCAAAATGACGTCCACCTGTTGAAAAACCATTGAAGTTTACTCTGATGAAAAACAAATCTTTCAACGCGGGGGTGTGGTCGTGACAGAGCGGCGAAGTTGGGTATCTCGCCATGCACAAATGTTGCTCTCACGTTCACATTCCTTGTCTGATCTCACTGAAATTAAATAGATTTGATGAAACTTCCATTCTGAACCCATGGATATGACAATTTTGGACGAGCTATATATGTTCATAAATGATCATGAAGCATGATCATATAATCAAGCTTCATAGGAAATCAGCCGTTTGTCTCAGGAAGCTGAGATTTCAGAATTAGATGCGTCTTACAAAGCTCCACGTTTGAAAAGCAGCACTATACGTACGAGAAACATTTAACCACCTTAATCACCCTATTGTGCTGAAAGCAAATTTTTGGACATTTTGACTCAAGCAAATATTTTTATCATAACATCTGTTTAGTTTATCAGCACCAAAATAAAAAATATTTACATTTATAAAATGAACTGGTCAACTCTAGGATTTTATTTATTCAATCTTACATCCTCAAGCTTTTCATCAGTCTCCCCTGCTGCAGGAGTGGAGTTAGCCCCCCCCCCCCCCCCGGCTGTGTGCTCACATGTAAATTAGCCAGGAGTGGCAGACAGAAAGTAGAGCAGTTAGAAAGCCTAGTTCAACACTAAAATACAGCAATTTCCTTTGTTTTGTTTGTCTTTTATACATCCTTAGCACTAATCATTGCTTTTTTATTCATCCAAAATACAATTAACTTTATATTTTATCTTTTTTTTTTTTCACAAACAAAATATATGAATGTGCTCCAAAACAAAACCCAGTCTCAGTACACTCCTACAGATGTAACATCAGACAGTAAATGTCTCTTTTATGCTTTTTTAATCAATGCTGCAACTTCTTTTCATTTCCTTTCAATACATCCAAAGAAATTAAACTACAACGACAACAAACACAACATATAGCAAATGTCTCTAAGAAGATTGTGTATATACATTATGTACCACCTTTAAACACCAAATAAATAACAAATCTTTCTAATACAATCACAAAAAATGGAACACAAAATGTAAAACCCAAATTAGAAATTGCAATTTTAAAAAGATACATTTTTCAGCAGCTTTTCAAAATCAATCACATATTTTACTCTTCTGTGGATGAAACAAAGAAGTCCAGAGCAATGTAGCCACTTCTCCAAAGTCTCTGTCACCTTCAGTTTTACACAAAGTCTGTGAAAATCCACCATACATTGGTCACATGTATTCAGAGACCTGCTAAAAGTCCACAATTGTAAAAGCTCTTATATAGACAACTGTTTGTTTGCTTGGAGCTCTAAATATAAAAAAATGCTTTTCTATCACCTAGACACAGATGGAGAACCATATCAACTGGATTAGTAACAGGGAAACATGTTTAGGTTTAAACTTACATCAATAGACAACATGAAGCTGTTCATCACATTTTTGACCTAAACATGTAAACACATCCTTGGCTCTGCGGTTAGGAAATGGTACTTGGGAATCTCTTCATACCAGGAGCCAGCCTGAACATTGGAACATCACCACAGTGCCCATCCAGACTGGGACAGCAACGGGGTCCACTTCACAGCCGTGAGGCTGCTGTGTTTAACTCCAGCTGTCCCAGCAAGGGAGACAACTGCAGCAACATCCACTGACCAAGCTGGAAAGCCCTGGCAGAAAAGATCCCTACAAGAAAAACACTGGCTCAGGCAGGCTGGTCAATAAAAAAATATAGTTTTACCAATGTCTTGCAGCTCGCAGATCAAGTGGTTTAGTTTTCCAGTAATGTCAGTCAAGAATACAAGTTCAGATTCACCATATTCAGCAGATATCTCCACCAATAGCTCCTTAAAAATCCTGTTCTGTTTTGCTTTGCAGCTGAGGTTTTTTATGATTTTCACAATAGGAGTCATTATATGTCCAGAGCCAATCACTTCTGCACATAAGGCCTACTGGTGAAAGAAGCAGCAGTAATGCAGACATTTTGGAAAGTCTTGGTCAGCTTTACAGTGAGTGATGAAACCTGTTTGTCGGTCAATCATAGCAGGAGCCCTGTCTGCAGGTATGGCTACCAGCTTTTCTAATGGTACCTTTTTCTGCACAAAAACTCCTTCACCGTGTTATACATTTCAACTCCTCTTGTAGTTGTCTGTTAGGGCAGATGTGTCAGGAATTCTTCTCTTGTGGAAACCAAAAGCTATGCTGAACTGTTGCCGTCCACAGACTCATCACACTGGACGTTAAACCACCTGCACTTTGTAAGATCCCGGTCCAGCTAATTGGCCAAGTTATCAGACATAGCTGACACTCATCTAGACATTGTAGTGAAAATTGAATGAGTTCTATTGTTCTCATCCTTAGGGACAGTGATAGCAATTATCATCATTGCTTGTTTCTTAATCTGATAAAAACCTTCTTCTACTTGATGAGAAAATGAGCAGGTCTAAACGAGGCTTAGATTTAAAAAAAATTTTCATGCTATATGCAAAAGTCTTTGTCCTTTAAGGCAACAGATTATAGTCCCCCCCCCCCCCCCCCACAGGCTGCTGTCATATTAACATTAGCTTGGAGCTCCAGAATGGACAAGAAAAAACGACGAGAATGGCTCGAGCAGGGCATTGCTCACGGGGCGGTCGCTCGTGCCAGGCGGTGGCACGTGCTCGGGCCCGCTAAATGCTACTTGTAGCTTTAATTATTATTATTATTATTCTACCGAAAGAGTCGCCTTTTTGAGGCCTTTAACATACCCCAAAACTCACCAAATTTGGCACACACATCAGGAGTCGCGAAAAATTTCGTATTTTATAGGAGATTGGCATGGGCGCAGAAAAACGGCTCGATAGCGCCACCTACAGTGACTTTTGTCCCGACGCCCCGCATACGCTTTAACGTACAAGCTTGATTTTTACAGGGCATGTTCTTCAGATGGAGACCTACAAAAAAGTCTGAAAGGACCCACCGGTCACTCGCACAGGAAGTCTGATATATTGAGGTCAATATGTCATTTTTGCTCCATTTTGGACATTTGCAGGCCTCGCTCTAGAACGAACTCCTCCTAGAGATTTGTGAATAATGACTCCAAACTTTGGTTTTGTAAACTAAACACATGTCCGATGTTAAATTGCGAAGCTTTTAAGTTTTTACGGATGTTTGTGACCGTGGCGGCGCGTCGAAAATGGAGGTCATTTTGAAAACACGCCATGAAAAGAAAAATGGCCATTACTCAGCCATGCAAAATCCAATCTGATCCAAAATTGATATGCATGATTGTAGTCTGACTCTGAACACATCAGAAGTGGAAAAATCCAGAACAGGTGTAGCGCCACCTGCTGGTAAAAGGAAATGACATGTTTTACTTGGAGCATCACTGCTCCAAGTAGGATGAGCCGACACACCTCAAAATGATGTCCACCTGTTGAAAAGCCATTGATGTTTACTCTGATAAAAAGCCATAACTTTCAATGCGGGGGTGTGGTCGTGACAGAGCGGCGAAGTTGGGCGTCTCGCCATGCACACAAAAGTTGCTCTCACGTGCACATTCCTTGTCCAATCTCACTGAAATTCAATAGAGGTGATGAGGCTTCCATTCTGAACCAATGGATATGACAATCTTGGACGAGCTCCATAGCGCCACCTAGATATTGACAAATACATTTTATGTCACATTCTGACCTATCTTTTCTCTGTGCTTTGTCCGACATTCATAAAATTACAACAGGAGATACTCATAAGGGTCTTCTCTCATCGTCTAAAGTTTCATGGGTGTACACCTGACGGTGCCTGCGCAAGCCAGTGCCAAACAGGAAGTGGTTGATTGCGTTGCAGTCAGATAATTAAAAATTCATAAAAAATCAGCCGTTTGTATCACGAGGCTGAGATTTCAGAATGAGAGGCCTCTTACATATCTCCAACTTAGATACACAGCACTTGCATGGGTGAACAAAAAACGGCTCAATAGCGCCACCTACCATGTTTGTTTTTGAGAGCCCCGCCATGTTCTTTAACATACAAGCTTGATTTTTACAGGACATGTTCATCAGATAGAAACCTACAAAAAAGTCTCTTGGGACCAAGCTGTCAGTCGCACAGGAAGTCTGCTATATTGGTGTCAATATGTCATTTTTGCTGTATTTTGGTCATTTGCAGGCCTCGTTCTAGAACGAACTCCTCCTAGAGATTTTTGAACAATGACTCCAAACTTTGGTTTTGTAAACTAAACACATGTCCGATCTTAAATTGCGAAGCTTTTAAGTTTTTACGGTTGTTTGTGACCGTGGCGGCGCGTCAAAATTTGAGGTCGTTTCGAAATCACGCCATGAAAAGAAAAATGGCCATTACTCAGCCATAAATAATCTAATCTGATCCAAATTTGTTGTGCATGATTGTAGTCTGACTTTGAACACATCTGCAGTGGAAAAATCCGAAACAGGTGTAGCGCCACCTGTTGGCAACAGGAAATGACATGTTTTACTTGGAGCATCACTGCTCCAAGTAGGATGAGCAAACACACCTCAAAATGACGTCCACCTGTTGAAAAACCATTGAAGTTTACTCTGATGAAAAACAAATCTTTCAACGCGGGGGTGTGGTCGTGACAGAGCGGCGAAGTTGGGTATCTCGCCATGCACAAATGTTGCTCTCACGTTCACATTCCTTGTCTGATCTCACTGAAATTAAATAGATTTGATGAAACTTCCATTCTGAACCCATGGATATGA
Organism: Oryzias latipes; assembly: GCF_053564925.1. Lineage (NCBI taxonomy): Eukaryota > Metazoa > Chordata > Actinopteri > Beloniformes > Adrianichthyidae > Oryzias > Oryzias latipes. Next base: position 28,505,549 of record NC_136237.1, on the reverse strand, counting down.
CAATTTTGGACGAGCTATATATGTTCATAAATGATCATGAAGCATGATCATTTAATCAAGCTTCATAGGAAATCAGCCGTTTGTCTCAGGAAGCTGAGATTTCAGAATTAGATGCGTCCTACAAAGCTCCATGTTTGAAAAGCAGCACTATACGTACGAGAAACATTTAACCACCTTAATCACCCTATTGTGCTAAAAGCAAATTTTGGGACATTTTGACTCAAGCAAATATTTTTATCATAACTTCTGTTTAGTTTATCAGCACCAAAATAAAAAATATTTACATTTATAAAATGAACTGGTCAACTCTAGGATTTTATTTATTCAATCTTACATCCTCAAGCTTTTCATCAGTCTCCCCTGCTGCAGGAGTGGAGTTAGCCCCCCCCCCCCCCCAACCCCCGGCTGTGTGCTCACATGTAAATTAGCCAGGAGTGGCAGACAGAAAGTGGAACAGTTAGAAAGCCTAGTTCAACACTAAATTACAGCAATTTCCTTTGTTTTGTTTGTCTTTTATACATCCTTAGCACTAATCATTGCTTTTTTATTCATCCAAAATACAATTAACTTTATATTTTATCTTTTTTTTTTTTTACAAACAAAATATATGAATGTGCTCCAAAACAAAACCCAGCCTCAGTACACTCCTACAGATGTAACATCAGACAGTAAATGTCTCTTTTATGCTTTTTTAATCAATGCTGCAACTTCTTTTCATTTCCTTTCAATACATCCAAAGAAATTAAACTACAACGACAACAAACACAACATATAGCAAATGTCTCTAAGAAGATTGTGTATATACAATATGTACCACCTTTAAACACCAAATAAATAACAAATCTTTCTAATACAATCACAAAAAATGGAACACAAAATGTAAAACCCAAATTAGAAATTGCAATTTTAAAAAGATACATTTTTCAGCAGCTTTTCAAAATCAATCACATATTTTACTCTTCTGTGGATGAAACAAAGAAGTCCAGAGCAATGTAGCCACTTCTCCAAAGTCTCTGTCACCTTCAGTTTTAAACAAAGTCTGTGAAAATCCACCATACATTGGTCACATGTATTCAGAGACCTGCTAAAAGTCCACAATTGTAAAAGCTCTTATATAGACAACTGTTTGTTTGCTTGGAGCTCTAAATATAAAAAAATGCTTTTCTATCACCTAGAAACAGATGGAGAACCACATCAACTGGATTAGTAACAGGGAAACATGTTTAGGTTTAAACTTACATCAATAGACAACATGAAGCTGTTCATCACATTTTTGACCTAAACATGTAAACACATCCTTGGCTCTGCGGTTAGGAAATGGTAATTGGGAATCTCTTCATACCAGGAGCCAGCCTGAACATTGGAACATCACCACAGTGCCCATCCAGACTGGGACAGCAACGGGGTCCACTTCACAGCCGTGAGGCTGCTGTGTTTAACTCCAGCTGTCCCAGCAAGGTAGACAACTGCAGCAACATCCACTGACCAAGCTGGAAAGCCCTGGCAGAAAAGATCCCCACAAGAAAAACACTGGCTCAGGGAGGCTGGTCAATAAAAAAATATAGTTTTGCCAATGTCTTGCAGCTCGCAGATCAAGTGGTTTAGTTTTCCAGTAATGTCAGTCAAGAATACAAGTTCAGATTCACCATATTCATATTCACCATATTCAGCAGATATCTCCACCAATAGCACCTTAAAAATCCTGTTCTGTTTTGCTTTGCAGCTGAGGTTTTTTATGATTTTCACAATAGGAGTCATTATATGTCCAGAGCCAATCACTTCTGCACATAAGGCCTACTGGTGAAAGAAGCAGCAGTAATGCAGACATTTTGGAAAGTCTTGGTCAGCTTTACAGTGAGTGATGAAACCTGTTTGTCGGTCAATCATAGCAGGAGCCCCGTCTGCAGGTATGGCTACCAGCTTTTCTAATGGTACCTTTTTCTGCACAAAAACTCCTTCACCGTGTTATACATTTCAACTCCTCTTGTTGTTGTCTGTTAGGGCAGATGTGTCAGGAATTCTTCTCTTGTGGAAACCAAAAGCTATGCTGTACTGTTGCCGTCCACAGACTCATCACACTGGACGTTAAACCACCTGCACTTTGTAAGATCCCGGTCCAGCTAATTCACCAAGTTATCAGACATAGCTGACACTCATCTAGACATTGTAGTGAAAATTGAATGAGTTCTATTGTTCTCATCCTTAGGGACAGTGATAGCAATTATCATCATTGCTTGTTTCTTAATCTGATAAAAACCTTCTTCTACTTGATGAGAAAATGAGCAGGTCTAAACGAGGCTTAGATTTAAGAATTTTTTTTTAATGCTATATGCAAAAGTCTTTGTCCCTTAAGGCAACAGATTATAGTCCCCCCCCCCCCCCCCCCCCCCACAGGCTGCTGTCATATTAACATTAGCTTGGAGCTCCAGAATGGACAAGAAAAAACGACGAGAATGGCTCGAGCAGGGCGTTGCTCACGGGGCGGTCGCTCGTGCCAGGCGGTGGCACGTGCTCGGGCCCGCTAAATGCTACTTGTAGCTTTAATTATTATTATTATTATTATTCTACCGGAAGAGTCGCCTTTTTGAGGCCTTTAACATACCCCAAAACTCACCAAATTTGGCACACACATCAGGAGTCGCGAAAAATTTCGTATTTTATAGGAGATTGGCATGGGCGCACAAAAACGGCTCGATAGCGCCACCTACAGTGACTTTTGTCCCGACGCCCCGCATACGCTTTAACGTACAAGCTTGATTTTTACAGGGCATGTTCTTCAGATGGAGACCTACAAAAAAGTCTGAAAGGACCCACCTGTCACTCGCACAGGAAGTCTGATATATTGAGGTCAATATGTAATTTTTGCTTCATTTTGGACATTTGCAGGCCTCGCTCTAGAACGAACTCCTCCTAGAGATTTTGGAGTAATGACTCCAAACTTTGGTTTTGTAAACTAGACACATGTCCGATGTTAAATTGTGAAGCTTTTAAGTTTTTACGGATGTTTGTGACCGTGGCGGCGCGTCGAAAATGGAGGTCATTTTGAAAACACGCCATGAAAAGAAAAATGGCCACTACTCAGCCATGCAAAATCCAATATGATCCAAAGTTGATATGCATGATTGTAGTCTGACTTTGAACACATCTGCAGTGGAAGAATCTGGAATAGGTGTAGCGCCACCTGCTGGTAAAAGGAAATGACATGTTTTACTTGGAGCATCACTGCTCCAAGTAGGATGAGCCGACACACCTCAAAATGATGTCCACCTGTTGAAAAGCCTTTGATGTTTACTCTGATAAAAAGCCATAACTTTCAATGCGGGGGTGTGGTCGTGACAGAGCGGCGAAGTTGGGCGTCTCGCCATGCACACAAAAGTTGCTCTCACGTGCACATTCCTTGTCCAATCTCACTGAAATTCAATAGAGGTGATGAGGCTTCCATTCTGAACCAATGGATATGACAATCTTGGACGAGCTCCATAGCGCCACCTAGATATTGACAAATACATTTTATGTCACATTCTGACCTATCTTTTCTCTGTGCTTTGTCCGACATTCATAAAATTACAACAGGAGATACTCATAAGGGCCTTCTCTCATCGTCTAAAGTTTCATGGGTGTAAACCTGACGGTGCCTGCGCAAGCCACCACCAAACAGGAAGTGGTTGATTGCGTTGCAGTCAGATAATTAAAAATTCATAAAAAATCAGCCGTTTGTATCACGAGGCTGAGATTTCAGAATGAGAGGCCTCTTACATATCTCCAACTTAGATACACAGCACTTGCATGGGTGAACAAAAAACGGCTCAATAGCGCCACCTACCATGTTTGTTTTTGAGAGCCCCGCCATGTTCTTTAACATACAAGCTTGATATTTACAGGACATGTTCATCAGATGGAAACCTACAAAAAAGTCTCTTGGGACCAAGCTGTCAGTCGCACAGGAAGTCTGCTATATTGATGTCAATATGTCAGTTTTGCTGTATTTTGGTCATTTGCAGGCCTCGTTCTAGAACGAACTCCTCCTAGAGATTTTTGAACAATGACTCCAAACTTTGGTTTTGTAAACTAAACACATGTCCGATCTTAAATTGCGAAGCTTTTAAGTTTTTACGGTTGTTTGTGACCGTGGCGGCGCGTCAAAATTTGAGGTCGTTTCGAAATCACGCCATGAAAAGAAAAATGGCCATTACTCAGCCATAAATAATCTAATCTGATCCAAATTTGTTGTGCATGATTGTAGTCTGACTTTGAACACATCTGCAGTGGAAAAATCCGAAACAGGTGTAGCGCCACCTGTTGGCAACAGGAAATGACATGTTTTACTTGGAGCATCACTGCTCCAAGTAGGATGAGCAAACACACCTCAAAATGACGTCCACCTGTTGAAAAACCATTGAAGTTTACTCTGATGAAAAACAAATCTTTCAACGCGGGGGTGTGGTCGTGACAGAGCGGCGAAGTTGGGTATCTCGCCATGCACAAATGTTGCTCTCACGTTCACATTCCTTGTCTGATCTCACTGAAATTAAATAGATTTGATGAAACTTCCATTCTGAACCCATGGATATGACAATTTTGGACGAGCTATATATGTTCATAAATGATCATGAAGCATGATCATATAATCAAGCTTCATAGGAAATCAGCCGTTTGTCTCAGGAAGCTGAGATTTCAGAATTAGATGCGTCTTACAAAGCTCCACGTTTGAAAAGCAGCACTATACGTACGAGAAACATTTAACCACCTTAATCACCCTATTGTGCTGAAAGCAAATTTTGGACATTTTGACTCAAGCAAATATTTTTATCATAACATCTGTTTAGTTTATCAGCACCAAAATAAAAAATATATACATTTATAAAAATGAACTGGTCAACTCTAGGATTTTATTTATTCAATCTTACATCCTCAAGCTTTTCATCAATCTCCCCTGCTGCAGGAGTGGAGTTAGCCCCCCCCCCCCCCTCCCCCCGGCTGTGTGCTCACATGTAAATTAGCCAGGAGTGGCAGACAGAAAGTAGAACAGTTAGAAAGCCTAGTTCAACACTAAAATACAGCAATTTCCTTTGTTTTGTTTGTCTTTTATACATCCTTAGCACTAATCATTGCTTTTTTATTCATCCAAAATACAATTAACTTTATATTTTATCTTTTTTTTTTTTTTACAAACAAAATATATGAATGTGCTCCAAAACAAAACCCAGTCTCAGTACACTCCTACAGATGTAACATCAGACAGTAAATGTCTCTTTTATGCTTTTTTAATCAATGCTGCAACTTCTTTTCATTTGCTTTCAATACATCCAAAGAAATTAAACTACAATGACAACAAACACAACATATAGCAAATGTCTCTAAGAAGATTGTGTATATACATTATGTACCACCTTTAAACACCAAATAAATAACAAATCTTTCTAATACAATCACAAAAAATGGAACACAAAATGTAAAACCCAAATTAGAAATTGCAATTTTAAAAAGATACATTTTTCAGCAGCTTTTCAAAATCAATCACATATTTTACTCTTCTGTGGATGAAACAAAGAAGTCCAGAGCAATGTAGCCACTTCTCCAAAGTCTCTGTCACCTTCAGTTTTACACAAAGTCTGTGAAAATCCACCATACATTGGTCACATGTATTCAGAGACCTGCTAAAAGTCCACAATTGTAAAAGCTCTTATATAGACAACTGTTTGTTTGCTTGGAGCTCTAAATATAAAAAAATGCTTTTCTATCACCTAGACACAGATGGAGAACCATATCAACTGGATTAGTAACAGGGAAACATGTTTAGGTTTAAACTTACATCAATAGACAACATGAAGCTGTTCATCACATTTTTGACCTAAACATGTAAACACATCCTTGGCTCTGCGGTTAGGAAATGGTACTTGGGAATCTCTTCATACCAGGAGCCAGCCTGAACATTGGAACATCACCACAGTGCCCATCCAGACTGGGACAGCAACGGGGTCCACTTCACAGCCGTGAGGCTGCTGTGTTTAACTCCAGCTGTCCCAGCAAGGGAGACAACTGCAGCAACATCCACTGACCAAGCTGGCAAGCCCTGGCAGAAAAGATCCCCACAAGAAAAACACTGGCTCAGGCAGGCTGGTCAATAAAAAAATATAGTTTTACCAATGTCTTGCAGCTCGCAGATCAAGTGGTTTAGTTTTCCAGTAATGTCAGTCAAGAATACAAGTTCAGATTCACCATATTCAGCAGATATCTCCACCAATAGCACCTTAAAAATCCTGTTCTGTTTTGCTTTGCAGCTGAGGTTTTTTATGATTTTCACAATAGGAGTCATTATGTGTCCAGAGCCAATCACTTCTGCACATAAGGCCTACTGGTGAAAGAAGCAGCAGTAATGCAGACATTTTGGAAAGTCTGGGTCAGCTTTACAGTGAGTGATGAAACCTGTTTGTCGGTCAATCATAGCAGGAGCCCCGTCTGCAGGTATGGCTACCAGCTTTTCTAATGGTACCTTTTTCTGCACAAAAACTCCTTCACCGTGTTATACATTTCAACTCCTCTTGTAGTTGTCTGTTAGGGCAGATGTGTCAGGAATTCTTCTCTTGTGGAAACCAAAAGCTATGCTGAACTGTTGCCGTCCACAGACTCATCACACTGGACGTTAAACCACATGCACTTTGTAAGATCCCGGTCCAGCTAATTGGCCAAGTTATCAGACATAGCTGACACTCATCTAGACATTGTAGTGAAAATTGAATGAGTTCTATTGTTCTCATCCTTAGGGACAGTGATAGCAATTATCATCATTGCTTGTTTCTTAATCTGATAAAAACCTTCTTCTACTTGATGAGAAAATGAGCAGGTCTAAACGAGGCTTAGATTTAAGAATTTTTTTCATGCTATATGCATAAGTCTTTGTCCTTTAAGGCAACAGATTATAGTCCCCCCCCCCCCCCCCCCCCCCCCCCACAGGCTGCTGTCATATTAACATTAGCTTGGAGCTCCAGAATGGACAAGAAAAAACGACGAGAATGGCTCGAGCAGGGCGTTGCTCACGGGGCGGTCGCTCGTGCCAGGCGGTGGCACGTGCTCGGGCCCGCTAAATGCTACTTGTAGCTTTAATTCTTTTTGATATTCGTTAGGTTAATCAGCTACTTGGTGCAACTTTTACCAATGAAATGATGGGTTTCGTTTTTTTCTGTGACTCTGTTTTTCAAACCCATTCATTGTCTTCCAATTAACATGAATATACTATGCAAGCACTAATTTTCACATTAGGAGTTCTTATCATTTTTGTCTCCTTTTAAAATTTATTATCAATTGATAAGAAAAATTTTCCTAGATTAGGAAACTTTATGGTTGCACAAAAACATAAATAAACGTATTTTGTTTAAAAATGATTGTAAATAAAGAATCTCTTTAAAGAATGTTCCAACTTTTTAAAGCTACATCTTGAAATGAAACTATATCACTTGAGCATCCAAATCACTGTGGGGCCTTGAAATTTCCCCCTCTCAGTGTCCTCATGGCTTTGCAGTATTTTCAGCACACTCTAACCAAGGATTCACTTCAGCGGTTCAGTCTGTGATGAGCTTTCTGTAGAGCAAGGATTGCCATGTAAAAACTCCCTCCGTTTATCACTGGGTCCGTGTTTCTCTGTGTTCGCTTCGACTCTGTCCTCCCCCGTGACCAAAATATGACATGTGTCAGTGGTGTGTGCCAGTGTTGGAAGATGAAATAGGGAAAGGGCAGGGTAAGCCTTCCATGTATCAGAAGTCAATGATTCACTGGGGTGAGAAGGGCATTCTGCAACAGTGAACAACTCTTGTGAAGTGCTCTGTTTTTCCTGCATACATTTCCTTTCTCTGCTCAGAATGGTGTGTCATTTGCATTTAATACAATTTATGATAATGCAAAAAGCTCTATTTTTGTGATGCATAACAAGTAAAATGCCTATGGAACAAATATAACTAGCATGCAAGAACATATTTTTAACATTTTCAGTATTTCTGTGCTTACTTTTTGTTTGTTATTTTCATTGCATTTAGATTAAAGTGAGTACCGGCAAATAAGCATAAAATAAAATAAAACTTGTTTCAAGACCAAAAAGCTATGTCTCAAGTTTATTACAATTACCCTTGTCTACGTTCTTGACAGCTGATCTAAAGTTGTATAAACAACAGAAAGCTGCACATTTATTAGTAATCGTTCATAAGATACATTAAGATACATTTTTTCTAATCTCTGATTACTCATATTGAGATGACTTGCAACAGCCTTCGCCCACGAGTGGCCAGAATAGGTTCCGGCGGCCCAGTGACCCCGAAAGCGTACATAAGGATTAAAAGATGAATAAATGAACACATTGGACATGAAACATTTATTTTGACAGGAATTCTGATCTAGAATTGCATTTCCGTGAAATAATTAATAATTTAATAATTAATTTTTGACCAAAAAACCAAAACAGATTAAAATGTGAATTATAATTGGGTACTGGGAAACTAATGTTTCATGTTCTTTGATTTTTTTTTTCTTGATATTAATTATTTTACAGCTCTTGCATTAATACACAATATATCATTTTTGACCATTCCAAATTGGTTTATTTGTTGCTTTAAAACACAAAAAAGGGAAAATGATCAATTCAGTGGCCCAAAAACTTTTGCATAGTATCTCATTTGGGTGGCTGTTTCTGTAAACAAACACATGACCCAAACTGGTCATGAGCCATTAACCCAAACTGAGACAACATTTTTTTTTGTCTGGTTATTTAGTGTCTGTATGTTTCTTAGACATATTCAGCTGAGCTTGCCATAAAAGTGAAGAACTGAAATAAAACAAGAGGGTACAATCTACTGCAGTACATAACAAAAGCCCTTAAACCAGGCTATGACCTCTTAAAGCACAGCTAAAGTCATACCTCTATCCTGCATTACTGCTTGATGGACTAAATATTGATCCCAGAGCTACAATTTTTTTTTACTTGAGTGCACATATGGGCAACCCAAAGTTATTTTTTGTGTGTACATAACCCCATCACTGCATCTATCTCTTGTGCATGGCTGTAACTTTGACGTGTAGCTTCATCTCTGTGGGTACGGCTTCTCAACAGACTCATGCCCAATTTTTACTCTACATACTGGTTGCTTGACTTAACTGTATCAGAGTGCAATTTATATGCTTCTCGTCTGCCTCACATCTAGTTTGACACCCCTCAAACATAGAATATTGTGGTGTTTACCCTAAACCATTTTTGATTGATCGGCTGTGGGCCATTCTGCTTGGATTTTCAGAACAGACAGGAGTTAGTGACAGTTTGTTCTATTTTACCTTATTTTTAATAATAAGGGGGGGGGGGCACAATTTAGAAAAATACTTGGAAAAAGTAAGCTAAAAAGCTCGTTCTGGGAAACATCTGGGATTTCAAACTATCAATTGACCGTGGAAACCGATTAACTTTTTCTCAACTTTTTAACAATTTAAGAGAAAAAAAAAGTACCTATCGTTTATTAGCAAAAAATTAAATTTGCTTTTTTATTTGTTTTTTTTACTTCTTTTTTTCCTATTAGAGAAGTGCTACAACTACAACTTTGAACTTGATGAGATGTGTGTTATCAGGCATAATCTGGCAAAAACCCAGAGAAGCTGATGCAATGCAACAAAAGCCTTGAGGTGTAATCATACATATTTAATGCTATTGCGCATTTTTGGCAGAAAATTCCTGACTGAGCATGTGTCAGGAAAGTCTGAGATATTTCTGGGTCATCCAGGTCATGTTTATCACAAAAGTCTTCCTTTCAGGGCAGCTGGACTTCAAAGGTTCATCCAGAAGACGATGCTCTGCACATCTTCAGTTCAGCCTAAGGAATCTTCACAGATGCCCATCATTTTTGCTTCATGGCGATTTGTAATCATTCAGGTCGCAGGGCGATGTGAACGGCATTCGCCCCTGTCGCTACCCAATTACTGCAAAACGTGACCCAAGCTGATGACGTCATGCATGATTGGAATTTTAGGACAATCGCTTGCCCTCCCACCAACCAGTAATCATCGACGGAGGAAGAATCAAGGTGGTTGACTCCTATAAGTACTTGGGTGTGCACCTTGACCACAAACTGGACTGGACAGAGCAGGCCCAGGCTCAGTGTAAGAAAGGACAGAGTAGGCTGTTCTTCCTGAGAAAGCTAAGGTCTTTTGATGTGTGTATCGACATGTTGATTCTCTTTTATCAGTCGGTTGTGGAGAGTGCTGTTTTCTACGGGGTTGTATGCTGGGGTGGCCGTGCAACCACAAGGGATGGCAATCGGTCGGACAAACTGAAAGAGTTTGTGATCGGAAGGGGGGTGGACTCAGTGGGAACTGTGCTTCAGAAGAGGATGAGGGCCTTAACACAAAGCATCCTGGACCATCCCAGACATCCTTTGCACAACACTATGTCTGCACAAAGGAGCACACGGAGTAATAGTTTCCTTTTACTGCGCTACAGGACAGAGTGCTTCAAGAACTCATTTGTCCCTTCAGCTATCAGGCTGTTTAACGAATCTGCCTGATATGAACTGCTATTTAATTTTATGAACTGTCATCTTATTGTTATTTATTGTCTGTGGTTGTGTATGTTTTGCTGCCAGACACCTGAATTTCTCCCTTTGGAGATTAATAAAGTTTTTATCTATCAATCTATACTTATTTTGAGCGATTAGAAGATGCGAAGGTTGGAGTAGACTTGATCCAAAAAATAATAATTTCCACATCCCAGGATTTCAAAAACAAGGCCGTTAATATTATAAAGCAGCCAGCCTAATCGTATGATATTTTTCTGATTTTTATCCAGACACTAATAGATCGATCATTCTTGCTTTTATTTTTACCCCTATTGAATGCTCACAGAGACACGGAGGTAGCAGCAGAAAGCGGCTTTTGCAGCAAGATGGACGGAGAGCGTACCAGGATCATGTGAATGAACGTGATTACCCATCGATGCTTTTGTTCTTTTTAAAAGGAATAAATCTGTTCTCTAAACATCCTCCGTGTCTTCAATGCAATGTAATGAGACACACACAGACAGAAATGTGAAGGTATCTGCTGTAAATCTATGACATAACAGGATAAATGATCGGCTATTTAGTTAGCATGTAGCCTGCTAGCCTTTGAATGTAAAGCGACTGCTAAAGAGTATGTTAATAAAAGACAAGTCCTAAATATTATTATTCCTATTCGACCCTAAACTACAATATCAGCTGTCTGTCTACCGACCAGCCAGCTGCCCGAATGACGGCATGACAAGCAAAAGAGCTCCGCGGCGGAGCTAGAAGGAGCTATATCCGGTGAATCGTACGGCAAAGCAGCAAGCCTAGGTATCATAAATCTTATGATGTTTTTTTTAAATTCATTGAGACAATAATAAATTGATCATTCTTGTTTTTCTTTTTCCTTTCTTGAACAAATGTGGGTCACAGAGACACGGAAGATACCACTGAAAGCGGCTTTTGCGGCCGGACGGAGAGCATATCCGTGCTTATGAATGACTTATGACGTGAATAATTATTGCGTTCGCACGAGTTAATAATTTCGAGGGAACGAAATATTATTTTGTGGGAACGGAATAGCATTTCATGCAAAAAAGATATTAATTTGTGGCAACAAGATATATTTTAATTTTTTAATGTCAGGACACGTATGAAACAGCTAAACAAAACCCATGGACAAAAACTCACAATTAAACCCCAATCCGCACAGATAGGCAAAGAAAATGGTTTCCCTCATTTCCTTGCGATTACTAATGTAATCCAATTTAATGGTATCATGTTGGATCAACATGATTGAAATTAGTAACTGCTATATTGATTATTTTTATGTACAATCGACATGATTCATTCACGAATGATTTACAAATTTAAAATCTTCTGGTTGAAATGACAAGTTACATTTTCGTAAAGTTAATTGGCTGGCTTGTCCTTTTTTTGAGTGTGGAGATAAACGAGTCATCAGGCTAGAAAGTATAAATGCCATTTGGGAGTTGGTTGCAGTTTTTGTAGCCAGTCCAGAGTGAAACAGACTAAAATTAGTATGAACTAGATTGCATGATAACCATCGTATCAATATGATTGATTGCTATGAAGTATTAACCAAGTATTACACAAGCTCAGTCCTGGGACGTGTTATAGTTTGTTGTCTTTCAAAAAAAATGGCCAAAGCAGGATTTGCCCTGTATCGCAATCATCTTTGATGCCAGTAATTTACAGCTCATCTGAAGTTACTTTGACATTAGGGTGCGGTACCCAAATGCAGAAGGAGTTTTGTTAATGCGATTAGAAAACTGGTTTTCTTGCAATTTCTTGTGAAAAGGTCAGTTGTGAAAAGGTCAGACTGACTTTTTCATTGATTTTTAATGTTTCCACACAGTGGTTAAATGAGAGAATAAAAACCTGTCATTTGCAAAACAGTTTTAGTTTGGCCAATGCTACAAAACCTCTTCTGCTATTGTCATAGTGGGTGTCAAGTGGCTCTCAATCCTTCAAATGTTGCAAAATTCCAGGGTTTCCATGAGATGATAATGAAAATGACACGTTTCGGATGTGGTCACAGAGTTTTGGACCCCACTGCCTGTTTCTGCATCCAAAGATAATCTGATACATTTTCTCAAACTCTTGGCAACAAGGGAATCCAGTCCAACAGCTGCCAGCACTTAGCTTTCAGAAGTGCAATTTGTCACCAGCCTAATAATACATAGTGATCTAAGCACAGCAACAGCTGAAACTGGCAGTTTGAGTGAGGGAAGTGTTCTCAGCCTGCTAGAAACTTTCAAACTTCTGTCAAAAAGGAAATAAATAAAAAGAATGCCTCGTTAAAATGGCTAACCCCACTACACCGCTCAACCTGTAATAAAGATGTCACTTACTCCTAGATACTTTTAAGCTGAATTAACGCAAAAGTACAACAAATTTTCATTTTTGCTCATTTATTATTAGTCTTATGAGAACAAAAAACAAAAGTCCATGCCTTTGTCACAACTGCCCTTATGGGTGGACACGGGCGAAAAATGGGCAAATCTGTATGAGGAATGCATGTGGCCTGCACAAACTTTTAAGAATGTGGAGCAAAAACATTTGTGCATATTTCTATCTATAGATCTAGAATCAGAAATATATTAAAAGTGATGCTGCACAAAACTAACCATGGCGTTGACTGAATGCCGCTGTATGCATTCATGATCTCTGCAGATTCATGAAGATTCTGCTGATGCCTCCCCATCACGTGGGGGCAGTTGTACATGTGACCAAAGCATGGTTGTTTTTACAATGTTGTAATCTGGTTTATTCAACTTTTTGATGCAGACAAAATTACTTACTTTTTCATTCATTTGATTTGAAAGAGAAAAAAAGAAAAAAAGTGTTTACTTCAATTTCAGGTCTATTTTATCATTTAACATTTAGGTTGCAGGTGTGAGGCTGGCATTTGACAGTTTATGTGTTAAGTTAATGTAGCTGCAGTCCCATAATGTTCAGCTGTCATCTTTGAAAGATTGAAATGCTATAACTCGTTTATTTTCAGATCACGAGACTATTAAAAATAAATGTTCTCCCAAATCTGCCTTAAAGTACATTTTTTTGTATTATACATGATGGCACCCTGTCGTTGACTGGTTACATCCTCGGATGGGCTTCAGCCTCCCGGTGACCCTGAAAAGCCTGAAGGAGGTTTCGGAAAACGACGGACTGACTTAAAGCGATGGGAACGCTGATAAGTCTTAAAGAAGGACGCAAACTGTCATGAAGACAGATACCTCAAGTGAAGCAGGGACCTATCAATACTGTTATGCAATCTCTCTACCATCTGTTTCAGATGACACGAGGAGGATTCTTTAAAAGCCTTTCTGTGGCATCGCTCATCATTGATTCTTCTGGGACTTTCTATGTTATCAATCACACGGTTTTGTTGTACTTTACTGTTAAGAAAATCAATTTAAATAATACATAGTAAACTTTAATTTCAGCTTAAGATAATGCTGACAAAGGGTGGAAAAAATAATTAGGAAGCAACTGAATGGAAACTGCTGTCTGCATCCTTTTTTTGCATGCAGTAAACTTTTATTGCAATTCAGAATAAATCTTTTGTCACTACTTCTTCCTTTTACATGCCTCCTTTTTTTTCTACTCGAGTGTCCTACTGCCACCATAACATCTCTGAGCGGAGCACAACTTGACTCACGTCTTAGCCTTTCCCTTTAAGGTTGCTTTTTTAAAGGCTTTTTCAGAACAAAAGCATCTGCAAGTCTACAAACAGCCTCATGCTAAGCTTTCAGAGCTCAGTTAGAGAAGGCCAGAGGGGCAGCTAATTTTTTATAACCACTGACAGTTGCACTGATGTCAGAGCTTAAGTAATCATTGAGCGTATGCACTACCAACCTAAAAGGCTTCTGTTGGAGTGACGTGTCCAGAGGGGAGAAGGATGGAGTGGGAGAGTCAAAGCATTAAGTCATGAGCCTGGCCAAATAACAACTAAAACAACAGGAGAAACAAGCAAAATCTGGAGCTTCTAATGATGGAAAAAGCACAGCCACTAAAAATAGTCCTAAAGGAAATGCTCAATGCTAAATATATTCCAAGGGAATATGTGGGGAAAGGAGACCTCTCCCTGAATGTAGATCTACCCTTCATTTTTGAGGGATTGCTGCCTAAATAAGAAGTCTTATGTGACGGAAGGACATGTTTAGCATTTCTACAGAGATCTGTGCGAGAGTGTCTCACTGTGATAGGTATGACACAAATATGTGTTGAACAGTTGAAAAATGAAGAAAAAGTAGCAAAAGGAGGGAAAAAACTATTCATTTATTTCTGTTGTATCCAAGGTCTTGGAAACGTATCAATCTATAATTACAATTGTATTATTCTGAAGTCCGCTTTGAGCTGAAAAGATCAGTCTTGAGAGCGGGAAGAATCTTGACCCTTTTTATTTTTCTCCCGAGTGTGCCAAATTTAAATCACCTCAGCAGCTGCAACACACTGCCTGCTTCCTTTTTAAAAAAAAAAAAATATCCTGTTGAAAAAGGCATTTTGTTTTCTCTAATAGATTTTAAAATGTAATTAGTCCCTGGAGAAAATTGGCACAAAAGTTGTTTGCAGCTTTTTAAAGATTGTTTTCTTTCTTTTTTAAATAGTGGATCAAATCCATGGGTCTTTTATAAGCTGTTATGTGGAGGTAATTTTATGTCAAATAAAAGTTTTCTTTCCCTTAATTGTGGGACTGTGAAAATCAACAAATTTCTTACTTTGCCACAAAATGGCCACCAAGCCATAGGTCCGGGGGCCATCCCATAATAATTTTAGAACTTCAAAATGGAAATTTTTTTTGGCCCTGTAAGAGATTTTGACCCCATTCTTTTTTTTTCTTTTTTCAC
Source organism: Oryzias latipes (assembly GCF_053564925.1). Lineage (NCBI taxonomy): Eukaryota > Metazoa > Chordata > Actinopteri > Beloniformes > Adrianichthyidae > Oryzias > Oryzias latipes. The sequence goes on along the minus strand of NC_136237.1, from coordinate 28,490,167 downwards.
CGTTTCTCCTGCTGCTGTGATGTCATTTTTCATGGGCGAAGAGTGCCATTTACTAAAAAAAAAAAAAAAAAATTCACCAGGTGCACATTTTTGTGAGTTTAGAGTATGTTGTGGGGGCAAAATCTTTGCTTAAAGGCGCAGTGAGAAAGAAGAATTTTAAAACCAAAATATGGTCCTGTGGGCCATAATGAAGCAGATGGGTTACAGTCAACAGATCAGGAGATGAAGGAACAAGGCATCTACTGTTGAATTGTAAAAAGACATAGAAATATAAACATTGGCTCCTTTGACATCAATACAGCTGGAAGTTTCGGTTTTGTTGAAAGCAGATAAGTGGATATAATATGATCAGCATCTGCTTATAAAAGGTAGTTTCCTGCCAGTTTCGCTAATGGAACATGACTGGCAAACTGGTTAAGATGACGGCTGAACTGACCCTGAACAGCCTTAAGTCTCAACTAAAGAAATGATTAAACAAAGATGAAAATCTAAATGGTTTAAAATAAAGAGAGCAGGCTAGCTTTACTTCACTAGGAAACAGAAACTCTTCTAATTTAGCCCGACTACAATCAGTCTTCTGTTGCTGTAAACAGATGCCGTTGACATTGATGGTTTTGACATGTCTGACTATCTGACTCAAGTAAAATGTTGTAAGCTTGTCATTCCAAGCCAACCTAATATCATTAAACTTTCATTTAAGAAGTAATTGTTCATCCACATAAGGTGATAGTTGAATTGTTCCACTCAGAAGCAAGAACTAGCAAACTGTGACTGATAAAACGCCCTTAATGAGGAAAATGGAAACTATATATTTCAGTGCGTCTATTTTTTTCAGTTGCCATCTAACAAATAATTCATGATATTTTCCAGTCTGCGTCATGCAGCATGAGTCAGTGTTTGCTGTGATGTTTAAGACTCGGAGACCTGAGAGAAAAAGGTCAGACACTGTTGCTCTGGGCTTTCTCTTGATGTGGATTTATCGAGTTCCGGTCCAAATGTTTGCTTGTATCTTTGCAGTGAAAGCTTTCATTTAAAGATATACTTGTTTTAAGATTATTTTCGGCTGAATTTAAGCACACTGTTTTTAACACATGTAAAATATATTTGAAAATGGAACATGTCTGAAGACTACAATAAATACTTGATAAGGTTGTTAAGGCTACAAAAAAAGGAATGCATTCTCAAACTTCATAAAATAAAATATATAAATAAAAATCTGGTTTTACATGAGGTAGTCAGTTTATTTGTATGGGGCAGGAAAAGGCAAAGAGAACAACAGCTTCCAAAAATCCTCTCTTTGTTGTGTAAAACATGGCAGATTACAGTATAGTACTGCGGTAAAATAATAAGACAATAATAGCCGTCATGGTCCAAGAGCAGAATTATTTTTGTAATCATTAGGGCTTTGCGTTGGGGTGATTTTAGCATTTTGTGGACATTTTTCTAATAAAAAAAACATATTTGACCAAAAGTCTGCCTGTTTATTTTATTGACTGAGATTCTGTAAGGACAGGCATATTTGCAGAAATATAAGTTTTTTTTCTTTCCTGTTTTCTCTTCCTCTGTGTCTTCCCCTACACAATATTGCACATCTAATGTTTTAAAATATTAAAAAAATACAGAATTTGTTTTGCAGTTTTTGAGGAACTGTCTCTGGTTGAGCTCATTTGGAGATTAATGTGTGGAAAAATAAAACCAAGTGTGACATTTGTTATATGATTAAGTCAAGATGCATGTTTTTAAACAGAAGTTTAAAATGCAATTCTGTGTCTCAAATAAAGCCTTGACTAGTGAACAGGTAGTAAAAAAAATAAAAATAAAAATACAAAATAAAAATAATCCTGGAGTTTTTAAAAATGGTGGCTGGATGATCAGCCTCTGCTTTTCTCATTAAAGTCCCTCTTTGATGAAAATCATGTGTTTTGAGTTTCTGATGTGTATGTGTGGCATATTTCTTATGAAAGAGAATAAATGTTAAAAAAAAAAAACTTTAAATTTTGCATTTCTGTTTTTATACAAACATTCAGCATTGCTTTTTGAGACATGCAGGTTGTGCAATGCTGGTTAAAAACTTCGTAATCATAATTTAAACATCACTGGGAACGTTTTTTTTGTTTTTTTTTAATGAATTGTCATGGGGTGGTGGTGGGGCGGGGTTTAAATTCGGCCATACATAGCCAGGGGCGGAGTTACAGGGTGCAAGGGGATGCACCTGCCCACAGCAAAAAGCACTGACCCCTCACTTGCCTTACAATTTCTGAGACAATATCAGTATCTTTATTGACAACCATTCCAAAGTAACATTAAACATTTTTTAAAATAAATCTTGAGCCCCTCAAATCATTTACTACTTACCCTATTCCCAACCATAATCTGCATTATGTATGCCAGCCAATCAGGAATAGGAGTCTTTCAAGAATTTCTACACAATTTATTTTTTTCTTAAGTTCTTCACATTGGTAACAGCACCTCAGCTAAAAGAACTGCTGTTTTAATATTTATAACAAGAACAATATTAAAAAAAAGCTTGAAATACGTATTTTGGATCATTTTATTAGTAATGGTCTTCCACTCTGCTTTTCTCATTTTCCACACTCCCAGAGTCTTTTGCACCCCTCTCACCCCCCTAAATAAGCCACTGACTGGAGGCAGTAAAAGCTTTTTTTAATGTGATCATTTTGGTGGATAACCAGCCATTTTAGTCATGATATTAGCATTTTCCATTCTTATCTGGAGATGAAAAATACATTAAAAAAAGGGGAGGACAGTTTACTACTTGGAGCCTGTGCATGTTTGAAGTTCGGGAACTATCATGATGTCCAATCCCCTCTTAAACCATAATACTGCAAAAGAAGCAGGAAGTTATAAGTAATGCAGCAAAGTGAAATGTCTTAAATTTATAATTTCAAATAATTCAAATAATGGCGATTAATTTGCTAATCCAGTGCACTTTTCTGCAAAGCTCAGAAACCAATTTTCTGTGGTTTTTCTTGTACTTAAATACCTTCACACAATACACCGTATTCCAAGCTATTCAAAAAAGTGACAGTGTGTCAATTAGTTCTAGTCCAATCACCACAAAAAGTTGTTGCTTTAACATGTTGGATGATTGCTGATGTTGCACACATGTCAGCTGCAGTTCCATCTGTTGCAAAACAGCTGCTATGCCATTGACCCATTCAAACACAGTTACAATCTAAAAGCTTAAACACCAGGTTTTTTGTTTCCCATCAGTCGATTCCTTACTTGCAAAAACTGGCATAAATCTATAGCATCCCCCCATACATATTAACTTTACTTGCCTGTAGGGAATTGGCAAAGTTAAGTGAGCTCTCCATCTGTTAAATTAAAGAGTGTCAAAACTTTTAGCTGCTGAGTGATCCCGAGACATAATCCCATGTCTCCTTGGGTAATGAATTGTACTCACGCTAATTAGCATGCACATGGCAAGCAGTAGCAGTGAGAATGTCCTAATCAAAAAGACTTGTGGTTTTCTTTGTCTTTGGTTTCTTTCTGCGCCCTCCCAGCAGCTGGATGAGTCTTAGTTTAAACCTCTGCTGACATTCACACCCTACTGAACAGCACACAAGCTGTTTGGCTCACTAAGGGCATCACGCGCTGAATTATTATATCCTGAGGCTCTTTTTGATGAGAGAAAGCAAGAGATATAGCTGCATCTTGGATTAATTTAACAAAATGTGTTGGCTTGAAACAAAGGTTGCACATAAAGCCTTGAGTAAGAAATCATTATTCAATGTTTTCCATTTTTTCAAAGCTGTAAAGTCATTTTCCAAAAATCTCAAGAAAAGAAAATAACTTCATATAAAAAAATAACGAGGTCTAACAAAAGAATTCTGTCTGTTTAATCCACAGATTTACTGTATTTCCCATAGGTTGATAATCACTGACGCGAATCCTGGACTCTGCCCATCTCAACAGCATTTTGAGCTCAAAGAAAACAGAAGAATCAACTAAATAAAATCTAAATCAATTAAAAACTAAGTTTGCTGCTCTTTCGGCACAACATTCCAGTGAGAGGATCAGTGGCAACAACAAACAATGTGGGAACAGCAGTTGTTTAAGTTCCTAGCTGCACTGATTAGTTTAGCAGCTCAACCCCTATGTGTGATGACAAAGTTGTTTTTGTCAATAAAGAATATTTAGTTTATCAGATGAATACATGAATTTTATAAATTGCAAGCTATGTCATAGACCTACATTCTGTAAAGGGTTTGTGTCATTTAAAAACAACTGTTTCATTGAATTTTCTATGAAATTATATTTGTAATTTAGTTGTTGAATGCTTTGAAGACAAACAGGTACAGAAAATTCTTCTGGCGAGGAATTGCTGATGGAAATTTAAAAACATACTGACCTAGCAAATGTAGCGACATTTCCCACTCCCTGGTCTGCAGTACCTCTTATCAAAAATAAAACTATTTGCAAAAGTTGATTTCATGGATACCCACAAAAACAACTAACAGCTGCTGCTATAGCTCCTCTGACTATTGTATATTGATAAGGTCCTGTACCAACTCACTACATGATGTATACATTAAAAGGAACAGCACAACAACACATACACTCTGTAGTCCAATAATAGTCAAGCAGCTTTTTCACTGACTTTACTAGTAAACACTGAGCCACTGTCAGGTTCTGGTGCTGGACTTTTAAAAAAAAACAAAAAAAAAAAAGCAAGTGCAGGAGAAAATCAAGAGTTTGACAACTCAGATGTACTTCTTAGACCAGCCTTACCAGTTCGAGCTGTGGTCAGTTGTGGGAATACAGGACAGAGGTGAATCCAGAGAGTATGAGATTGGTGTCAGAGCGAGAGACTGGGGACAGGCGGAGGTGGAACTTTACAATTGACATCCAAATCCAGGTCCAACGAACATAGCAGAGGTCATATCCAATATTCGTCTAAAGAGGCCATAATCCAATCTGTAATCCAAAGCCAAAGCGAAGGGCAGAAACTGGTAAAATTGAAAACAGACAGGTAAACAGGTCAGTGAGAAACAGTATTGACTTTCACAGAGGAGATACTGAGATGATCTGACAGATACTGATGGGTGCAGGCTGCAGGTGTAGCTGATGATGGTGATTAACTTAACCAGAACCAGCTGATGAAGAGGAGCAGTTAGTGAACCATATTGCACGACACCCACATGTACCAAAATGCACTTGTTTGGCCAGTAAAAAAATACAGATCATTTCCCACTCTTTTCAAGCAAACTCTATTGCCAAGGAGTAAACGTGATGAAAGCAATGCATGGCATGAAACATGAAAATGTTTTAAAATTTTGGAGAAAACAGCAGAAGGAAAAAGGGAACAGGTGGTTAATGACATATTATCAGAAGAATTACATTGTGGTTGCGTGTACAGTGAAGTGGATGTATTCCCTTCGTGGGTCTTGATCACCTTTGGATCTAGCATTCAAAGCAAACCAGGAACAACCAATAGTTAAAGTTCCTTGAAAGACCACTTGAAGGAAATGGCAGTAGGGGGCAACTTTCTATTGATTCCAATGATCAAAAAGGTCAAAAATGAACAAATGGTCAGATTTCACCACAAAAACTAAAAGTATGTGTCGCCTGGTGTAAAAAACCCTTTACATGTTTTGTTTTTTTATATTCCCTTTATGACAACAGGATGGTGGTTAAGCTTTTATAGGTCGTGTAGATCATTTAACAAGTTCATAATAAATAGTTGTTTTGCCTTACATTTAAACAATAGAATCACTTTGCAATCCTACTTACTTGCCTTTTGTGGAACATTATTGAGTTCAATGGGTGATTTCAGAGATCATATATAAATAACAAAAGTATAATGAGACAAAAATCCAGGTTAAATTGGGTGTATGTAACAATCAACAGAATAAAATCTTAAAATAAAATAAACTGCTTAACTAGAAGCCTTAACACTGGCTAGACTGGAGGCCAATGATTTGATGGCAGTTCTATATCCCTACATACAGCAACATACACACACACAAACACACAGCCCATTCCATCAGTGCTTTATCTGGCCTTTTATTTTCCTTTATCGAGCATGGCGGAGGCAGCCCGCTCAGCGTTAACAATGTCGGGCTAAAGTCATTTCACACAACACTACTTGGTCATGTAAGCTGACAACTTTTATATTCCCTTATGTCCTTGGCTTGCTCTGTCGTGAGGGCTTATCAGGAAGGAGGCTTGGTGCAACCAGTGGACTTTCAGCACCAATCCACGCCACAGAGTGGGGTAAATTGTGCTAATTTCAAGCCTGGAGGAACCATTACTGAAAAGTGAGCATAACTTGTAGTGGCAGACAAAGCTGCTTCGAAAGAGGGTGGGAGGGAAGACTTTGCTCATGGCTGTGCTGCATGCTGCCCTGAATTTGAGCTTCGATACTGGGCATTGGTGTGCATCGACACTTTCACCATCAATTTTGTAGTTGACAAAGAAGACTGTGCATGCGTATCTGGATGTCTGCACGTTTGGAAGCAAAGGTGGGAAAAGCTTCATATGCACAGTCTTTTAATTAACCTTCTGCCCACTGCTAAGCTGTCGGGACAATGCTGACCCAACCCCGATTTATTCTTCAATAAAAGAAATGGGATTATGGAAATACAAGCTGATGTAAGATGTGACAGAGAGGCTGCTGGACCAACCTTTAACAGGCTGACAGAAGCTATTATCCTTGATGCTGAAAAAGAGTTGTGAGGTGGAACTGCCCCCTCGCAATTTATGCCGCACTGCTTACTTAACAAAGGAATAACACTCAGGATGTGAGGTAGGATTATGCACTTAAGGGTGATTTGATACTGTAAATGATTACTCACAAAAAAGAAGCTCCTTTCTGAAGGACCTATGAAAAAATCTGTATTTCTTGTTGTGCAGAACTGGAAAAAAAAGCTTCACTTTGTGCCCAAAAAGACTAAAGACAAAGCATAAGTTTCTATTCCCTCACTACTCCCTAGCCCTAAAAGTCTATATTTAAAGTGCAGGACAATCTAGTGCCCTGGATTTTTAATGTAATTCACACTCACTATTTTTTTTTTAAACGGCAAAATTGACAACAACCATTTTCCAAAGTAAAATTCCAAGAAATATGAACACTTAACAAAGACTGTTTCTTAATCCACTGTGTTCTGATAATGAAAACTTGGATCATTTATTTGTAAAAATAAATGCAAAAACATGATTTTAATTGAAAAGACATTCAAAGGCAATGTGTTGTGGTCTATATTCACTCATTTAGTGATCATTGATGGACACTAGTTTTTTTACAGAGATTTCTGGGAAATTTGGAATAGTAGATTCGAACAGCCCAATAATTGGCCAATGTCCTATATAGTACACCAAGTAGTTAGGGGATTTGGACACAACCAAAAACAAAGGAAATATAAAGCCATTCAAAAACAACAATTGTTCAATTTAACCAGTGTCTTTATTTCCAGGTATTTAGCTCTTATAAAAGGTTACTGAGTTTGGGAGCCGAGCAGCTGAAGGCTCAGCTTCCTATGGTATTTTTTACATTTAATTTCAAGTCATAAATCAATTCCAGTTTAATGTAACTTCAAAAGATAGGAATGTTTGTCATATTTCTGGAGGCTTTACTGACAACAGCACTGAGGTAGTAGTTGATCTAGATGCACAGACACACAGAGAGGTTATCAGCGTTGCACGCTGCCAGTGGTATCTAGGATGACACTGACTGGTGTGCGGCTAGAAGGGATGTGTTAACTTGTTTTATTTACAGTTTGTAAAATAATGAACCCTTAAAAGAATAAATAAAATAATTGAACTGTCCAACTTTGGTGAAATCCCTGTACAGTACATGCAAATTCCAGGACAGCTCACAGTGTTATTGATTTGTTGGGGTTCTGATGGATCAGGATGGTTGTGTGTTGGATCTAACTCCAAGCAGTAAGAATTTAGTATTTTTAAATTTCTCAAAATCTGTTTTTGTTTTGCACCTTCCACGGATGATTTTTCTCCATGTTCATCTGATTCCACGTTTAGTGAAACCATAAACTCTGAAGTGACCGCAGGTGTGCTTGTGCATGACGGTTCCTGTGTGGCCATGTGAGGGATTGTCACATTTTTCTGGGGATTATCCCATCACTGGATTAGAGCTTGGACAGGGTTCAATCTCTCTGGTGACCCCAACACAGTGTGAAGGAGGACTTTAGTGCTGCTCCAGCTAAAATGTTTGACAGCAACACATGACGGCAAACACATCCGAACAGACATTGCAAGTAAAGTATGGTGTGAAAAACATACCTAGATATTTAGAAAAGAAGCTAGCAAAAATATTTGCTTACAATAGAGATTTTTTTTTTTCATGACTAAAACAAATGTATCTGCTTTTAGATTTTCCAAAAGGAAAAAAAATATATATCTTTGGTAACTGATAAGCAAGATTTATTTCAAGATGACTCCAAATAACCCAGTGGATAAGGATTTTATTGATGGTTGGATTCTTTCTTTGTAACATGTTCTTTAAGGAAAAGACCTTTTAGTATCCAGAGGTTTTAATTATAGAATCTTGTTGAGATGTGTTTTTGAGCAAGTCTGTGAACAGCTTCTGGCGAAAAACATTGATCTGATCCACATAATGTTTAAATGTAATTCTAAAGGCTTTTCTGATCCAACATGTTCTCAATGTACAGCCATTTCTCTATTAGTGATGTAAATAAACCGGAAAGATATGTGAAAGAAGGAGAAAAAACTGGTTAGATTAGTTTAGCAAAAGATAAATGGCTTTTTGTTCGTTGCCATTAACAGAAAACAAATACTTTGTCTTTAGTGTTACCAAGAGCAACAGAAAGAACCCTATACTGCTTCTTTTTATTTGTGTTTGGAGCAAAACAGGAAAAACATACATGCCCTTATTTATTCTCCACTGACAACAAGCAGAAACAAATTTGAGTGGAGATTCTGAGAAACACTGAAAAAAAAAACACAGCACACCGCATCTTGGGACTTGACCTCCGTGATGGCTAATGTATTTATTTGATTCAGAATATACAGTAAATGAGTTGTGAAAGTCAGAAGATGTGCATTGATCATGCATAAATGCATTAGTTGGAATTGTTTTTATTTAATTTTTTACCCCGCTGTGGTCATGTACAAAACAAAACCACTATTTTTAACATTACTGGTCAAAGTCTTTGTCCTGACATTCTGTTTGATGTGTCCTTGGAGCGTTCTCTGTTTTCATCATGGGGATACAAAGAGGCACCTTCTTGTGCCATAAGCCCAGCATTTTCCTGCTCTTCAGACAGCCATCTTTTTTAGTAATTTTTTATATAAATTAATTATTAAATTACTAAATAACACAATTGTGCAAAAAATGTTAAGGTTAAATCACTAAAAGATCAAGAGAGAAGCTCCGTAGAAGTCACCAATTAGCCATATATTCAACCCATTAACACCTGAGATGTCGCCAGCGACACCTAAAAAACACGTGCTCTTTGACATACTGTAACTTCTCAACTTTTCATGTAATAAAAAAGCCACTTTTCTCTGCGACAAAATTAGCTGAGTTAAGTCAATTATAGTATGTAAACACTTTATGGTAGAACGACCTAATTTAACCAGAATTTTGTTTATGCCAATGACAAAAATGTTGGAGGTCATCTTTAAGCTAAACAAAGCAATTAGGTAAATGGCAGTACATTTTGTATACACAGCTTGATTAATATTAAATACTGCTTTCTGCAATTTTACAAAAGAAAAATTAATTATTACAGTGATAAATATCCAAGGTTTTCCTTTTAAAGCATGCTGATAGAAATCACTTGGTAAAAATATTTTATTAAAAAAGAATACCAAATAAACTTATGAAATTTTATCCATCCAAAAATCATGGATTCAATATCTGTGTTATAAAGGAACTGAGAAACATTGGTACTAGGATACTAAAACTTAATGATATCAATACCCAGCTTTTTAAAATAATATTTGTTTTAGGTTACCCTTCATATAGCAGTTAATATAATTTTCACTTTTTGGGATAATGTCCATAATACATTTTCCAGTTAGAAATGTCATGTTTTAAAAGATGCATTTTATTACCTTGAACATGCAATAACTAAAGGAATTGTTGAAAAATTAAAATGAAAAGAAGAATAATCCCAAAATGGTATTGCATTGAATTGCAAAGACAGAGCTTGTAAAAAATAAATTTCAGATTTTTTTTTCTGAATACTGAAATGTTGAATTCTTGTCATGACTTGCTAGACTAGACAGACCCAGACGCTGGAAGGAAGACTCAGGTAAGTTTTGAGGTAAGTAATGGAGTTTATTATTATCCGGTGTGGTTGGAGTTGTGGCGGAGCTTGAAGTTGGATAATGGCTTGCGGCGAGGCTGAAGGTTCTGCAATGGCTCGTCACATGACTGGAGGTTTGCCGAAGCTTCGTGACGTGGTAGGTTGACTCTAAGCTGCCCAGGTAGTCTGGAGACTCAGGCGTCCACTCATGGGAATGTAATCCTGACAACAAGGCAGAAGGTAAATAAGACGAGAGCAAAAACACATGAACTAGAAACGGCAACGGGCAACGAACTGGCAATGAATACTGGTTCTGGATCTCCTTAAGTAGGTCTGGAGGCATGAGGAGGAGAGTGGACACAGCTGGGTCGAATCAGGAACCAAGCAGAGAGGGGAGGGGTAGGAGAGCTGCCAGAGGCACCATGACAAGTCTACTTTTATTTTTTCTCAAGAAATTTGAAAACAACAACCTAACTTTATGGAAATAAATGCAATGGCCATGAAATATGACAGCTTACTGCACAGAGTGGGAGACCAATCTTTGGATGCACTGGAACGCTCCATCAGTGATGTAACCTGAGGTCATGGCTGTTTTAGGTCTTACAACATCAGACATCCTCGCCCAGGCGACCCAGCTAGAGCTTAACAGACCCCAGCTTGCATTCAACAGTAGCCAAAGCAGCCATCGTAGTTAACAGCTACTTTTTAAGCATCTATACAGCTTTGTATACACAGCAGAATAAGGAAGAAGTAAGTCTAAAAATGCATAATATAATGTAAACAGGCAGCATGTATTTGCAACAGTATATGTCCTCTGTTGAAGAATTCTATCTAAATTTTAAATTTTATATATTGTTCATTATTATTATTTTTCCTTTTGCTTCTAAAACCTTCATTCCAGACTGATGATTAAAAGAACATAATTTTTCTTTATTCATGTTTCCGAGGTAAAAGTTAATTTAATATTTATGTTTTTAATGGGAGTACACCCCCAAGGAATAAAACAAAACCTTTTCATGAGGCTATTTTAACTAAAATAATTCATGCTTTTGCCACTCCAGTTGTCATGCACAAATGGGTTCCATCATCACTCCAGGAGGTTTACTATAACAAAAGGAAAATGCACGTCAGCTAGCAGAAAACCATGCTCGTGTCTTCTGTGCAGAGCCGAAGAAAGTTAAAAAATGAATGTGTTTATCTACAAGATGTCATAAGAGAATGCTTTACTTTACCTGGGATATTTAATAAAACACGGAGTAAACAGGCCCTTTAAAGTCAAAGTGTTCAGTACAGCTCCCACATGAGCAGCAAACACACAAAATATTCACCAGACGCCTTTCTATTCTTCCCTGGAAGGTTTATCCCAACATAAAAAGTTTAAAGGAAACAACTTTATCAAACTGACCCTACATTCACACTGGGCTCGGAAATGCGCGTTCAACAGACAACTTTAATATACGTGCGAAAATTTTCCAAGTTCAAAACCCTCACGTTAACACATCCTTGCGCAGGTTTTTAAGTTTGTTTTCAGTGGCTACAGACCATACGTGTAGCCATTAAACTTTGACGAATAAGGGACTCCGATTTCGTGGTGACCGATGGGTAGCGCCCTTTTCAAAACACAGAAGTATCCATTGATTTGAAGTTGATCATGTGGGAGAAATTAACATTTCCGCTTTGTGCCCTGACGAAATTAAATGACATCAAGTCTTTCATATATCTGATTAACCCTTGTGCTATCTTAGATGACCCCACCCTTGCATTGACGTGTTCTCCCTACCATGACAAAGGTGGATAAAGGTGGAAAGATTTCATGTAATCCATGGACACCAGTGAGGTTCACAAATCATTGAAGAAAAAAGGTTCAGAGCACTGTCCTGTGGGTCTAGATGACCCAACTCCCAACGTTAAAGTGCCTAGGATAGCACAAGGGTTATAGCTGTGAAAGAAAAAGCCTGGAGCAAGATTCACCAGATTTGGCTCGCCAAAGTGGAATAAATTATGTTGATGCTCCTTTTTAATGTTTTGTTTTCTTTGTAATTCTGGTGTCTCACCGTGGTTGTTTGTTGGTAACTGATGGTTATTTAGGTGCAGAAAGTGAGTCTGCATTCATGTGGTGTTGGAAGATTTGTTGTTTTTCTGGCATTCATGTGTGTGTTTTTTCAAGTTGGGCAGTCATTTATCGGATCATTCCCAACACTGCAGGAAAGCAGCATTTCTCTAAGTTTTCATTTTTCACTGATGAACATCAACCCATCAATGCAATTGGCACTAGAATGAGACTAAAAGTCAGTTTGGAAATAAAACTCCAAAATTTTCTGTTTTAAAATATATATATTTATTTTTCATTAAAATTAAACTATGTTTTTGTCCGGAATCTATTTTATTTCTTTCTTTTATGAGGTGGATTACCAAAAAACCCCACATATCTAGACCTGGTCCAGCCCCTTGTGTCAAATTTTGAACCCTTTCTGGCCCACGAGTCAAAAAGTTTGACCACCCCTGTGCTGTCTGTTTTTTCAAGAACCCGCTTTCAGTGCATTTTTTAACACTCATCACATGCCCAGCGTGTATGTAGCATAGCCTGTAAGGTATTAGATCTACAGGATCAGAATTCAAAGTCACCTATTTTCCATGCACCACAATATATTAGGTCCACAATTATTTGGTGATTAGTAGAGCCTAATATATTCCATTTCTTGAGCTCTTGAAAGGAGGAAACACGACTTTATCATGGATCCTGTCAGTAACCAAACCTGGTGCCTTAAAGCTACCTTAGAGTGGAAAAAAGGTGCTTTGATTTTCCTCAGTAAACATCGTTTGCATTTTATCAAATTGTTAAATAATATCCTAAAGCAAGTTGTTGTGTTATTTTTTTTCGTTTTTCTTTCTGGTTTTAACAAACGATCCAACCACTTTGTATCATTTCAACTTCTCTCCCAAACACAGTCAAACTTCTTATTGTCCCAGTAGTTCTCCAAAAAAATTTGCATTCAAAGGAACGTGTTCACCCAGTGGGATATACATTCTTCTAAACAATGACAACGTCTTCCATGAATAATACATTTATGGAAAGTCCTGTTAGAATGCTTAAGTTGCAGGAGACCCAGCCCTGAAAAATGTTTAGATTTGAAACAAAAAAGTGCTTGAAGACATTGTTTTTGTACAATTAGAAAACCTTGGAGGAACAGAACAATATTAATAATTGATGAGCTGTTTACTTGTTTGTTTAAAAGCACATTGCTCCTTTTCAAGGGAGCCAACCAAGCAGCTCAATTATGTTTGCTTTCAAATGTTCCTTCGCTTAATTGCTCCATTAGTAAGTTGCTCATTTATCTTTAACTACCTGTAAAGTCCATGCACTTGTCCTAATTGTTGATGCTAAACATCTTTTTTTTTTTTTTTTAGCTTTTCCAAGACGTCAGTAGAACCCACACATCCAAATTAGCATTAATGAAGTGAGTTATACAAAGAGGCCAGGTTTCAAAAGACATTCAATATTAGGTGACAGAGGGAGGTGAGAGGGAGGCATGTATTAACACGCAAGGAACCTTCTTGACACTTTTTAATTGCCACCTTAACCTCTGGTGTCAGAGCCAGTTAGTTACTACAAAGACACAGAAAGCCGGATGAAGAAGGAGAAAACCTATAGACTGTGCTCTGCATCAGCTGCAGTTATCCTCCTCATCCTCTGACAGTGTTCCCATATAGCGCTTTGCCAATAAACCACTAAAACCCCCTGAAGGCTCCAGCGCACACGACCAGCCCACGCTGCTGTTATGACCCTTTTCACTTGGCGCTGGTAAATGTGGCTCTTAATTGCCATCTTCTGTCATTTGGGCAAACTTTAGAGCTATAACCACCGGCACTGCGGGATAGCAGAGAGTACATTACATAACAGAAACTCACTCATAAAGCACAATAAAAGGCTCTTTGCTCTCTGGATGACGGTTGAAGGAAAGGTGTCGTGTAGGAACAATGCAGCAGTTTACAGATGAAGGCTATACTGAGGGTCGCAGAAGAACACTTGATGAAAAAACAGCTTCCTGGAATCTATTTCAGATTTAATCAGATGTTCTGTTTTTTCTTTTTTTCAAAACAGTTGAGGACAATTGTGCTTCTATAACAGAAGTGTGAAACTCTAGATGATGGCCTTAACAATAAATGCTAACAAATATAATAAAGAATATTTTAAGCAACTGTGCCCCTCAAGGGAAAAATTGCTAGTCTTCCCAAGGGGCTAAACTTAAGAGAAGCTCCATCCCTTTTATAAATCATCTTCAGTTAAAGCAGCCATCTTTGAACAGTGATGCTAATACACACACCAGTGAATAAATAGGGTAATAAGGAATAAATCAATTGTAACTAAAATACATAAATGCTGCATGGCTATTTCCAATAACATGCATTTATTTTATGAGTTGCAGCAGTTCTAACTTTTGCTTGCAGGGGCAGTAAAGAGTTTAAAGACTTCCAGAAAGTCAAAAAGGATGCAGAAGAAGAAAGGATGCATTATCTTTTTTTAAGGTTTTTCAGCACTGTATCATTAACCTTGAATAAATTGAAAATAAGTTATTTTTTATATACAATATAAAAAATGTTTTTTATATACAATATAAAAAATAAGACTTCAACAAAGAAATAGAATTAAAAGATTTTAAACTTTAACTGCAGCTATGTGAGGACAGTTTTTTTGTGCTGAAGTTTCAAAGATTCATTTGAGAAACAGTAAAAGTGATGAGAAAGTGAGCCACTGGGACTCCAGTATAAATCGTAAAAAAAGACAAAAACAATAAATCTTAATAAATAAATAAAAAACAAGGTGCAGGTAATTAGAGTGTTTTGTGATTGAATGTGTGTTTTTTGATATATGACCCAAAAAATAGCTTAGACAAACAATTTTAGAAAAACTTGAGTCTCTGTTGAAATGAAGATGAACTATGGGACCAGTCAATAGAAATAAGGAAGACAAGGAATTGAAAAAGAAAGGTTGCCAATAGAAACATCAACACCTCCTTCCCCTTTATGATGCCAGCATTGAAATGCAGCAGAACTGCATTCAATTTGGGTTATGACTATCTAAAACATTGCAGCTGCTAAAAAGGCTGACGAGATGATGTTCAACAAAAGAGTGTGGTAAACATAAGACTGTAAATAATAGGGATAAGTGATTATGAGTGTAGCCCTGGATCAAGATAAAAAGCATATCTCTCCATGCACACATGAAGAAATGTACACATGATGTATTTGATTCATCATAAGTGGTTAAAATGTGTACACTAAGATTATATAGCAAACCAACAGCATAATGAACTTTGGTCTGAGCTTCAAAACTACTCGCTTTGCTGACGAAAATGACATTTGGTAAAAAGAAAACACGTTATTTAATTTTAAAAAACAGGGAAACAAATGATCAGACTGAAAATTGTAACTTACTTAATTACATGCAGCAGCTGTCATGCGCACCATCCCTCACATCATAGTACTTTTAATAGTATAGTATTTTTTGCACTATAGGGCGCACCGTATTACAGTCAATAAATGGTCTATTTTCAAAACATGTCATATAAGATAATGGCAAGTTCTAAAAGGCGTATTGACCGATACAAAACAGTCATAGATAAATCTGTCAGTCAGTCAGACTATATTAACACTGTTCACAGTGAATCTAGAAAATCGTAACTCGCTGCACATTAGCAATGTTGGAAGCTTTAGCCGCGTCAGCGTATTCAAAATACCTGCATCTCCCAATCTCGTTTGCACAAAAAACAGACTGATACTGCTAACACAAATGGTACTGTGACTACGTTAAGTTGCAACCTTGTTAGTAACAAGTAAAGAACACGGTCCAACACTGCTTGCTACATGTTAGCCAGGTTATTGTATTCTCAATAACTCTCAATCTTCTTTGCATCTGAATTAATCCAATTATGAAGGCTCTGGACTATAAGGTGCACATTCTTTTTTTTAAAGAAATTAAGGCTTAGTGCAGAAGATACTATATATGATAAAAGTTAGACTTAAATACTATGAAAAACTGCACACACTGAAAACTCCATAGTTAAAAAGAGACTTCCTTTCTGCTGAGTTATTTTAACTAAAAAGAATAATAATAATAATAAATTGGGTTAAAATGAAACCACTATAACCCAAAAACGAATATTGCTCCAAAAAGTAATATCCCAACATTAATGACCCAAGAAGTGGGATGAAAAAATGACTCGTGTTTTAAGAATTTGGAATACAACTTCTCAGTAATAAAGCTTGTACAAAGCAAACCCTTTTGTAGGGAGGATGTGTGGTATCTGTAAATAAAGATTCTATGATAAATACCTAATTCATTCCTGAAAGGGAAATCAAAACCCAAACCACTGACATTGTGAGGTGTTTGGGTATCAAGGGCCGTGCACACCGGGACGAATATCGGCGCACGTTATTCGCCAGCATTTTTTAACACGTTTTTTGTGTTCACACCCAAGCGATTTTTTCTGACGATGAGCCGAGTGAACATGCAAATTCATTCCCTGACATTAGATGGCGCTTAATGTAAAACAGAAATACTCCTGTACACAAGGTGGCGCTGCGCAACTTTACACTTCTTAAACTCGCTTTTCACTCAGAAGAAGAGAGCAAGTATTTACGCGCTTGTCAGAATCATACAAAGAAAACATGAATATTTCAAGCATCAGTAGCTCCAGCTCCAGTTCCAGCGATGAAGAAATTATTGTTCTGTTGAATGATGATAGACGCCGGAAAAGACGCCGATTTTGGGTACATCCCATAGTTACAAGAAGAGAAGAACATGGGGAGTTTTATCGACTGGTACAAGAGCTGAAAATGTATCATGAGCGTTTTCGGGGATATTTTAGAATGTCCGTCAGTGAGTTCGACTCCTTCGTCTTATTTATTCGCGGCAGTGTAGACGCAACTTGGCGTATATCTTTTTCGCCGTTACGTATGTGTGCTCAGCAAGACAGTTTTGTGTTTGAGCGCCCCCAAGTTGTGTTTTACTATAACTTCAGAAGCTCCAGACACGTGTGCAAAAGCGCCATTCTTATTGGTCGTATATTTTTTCGTTTTTGACGCGGTGCGTCAAACCAAAAACACGAACCGGAGTGTTTTAAAAAAAATGATGCTTTTACGCGTGCCGTTTTTCGCGTCAGCGTGCACACTCACATTGGCCCCCTTTTTTTAGTCACGAGGCGTTAAACGTCGGCGAATATCACGCGCGAAATTCGTCCCGGTGTAAACAGGCCTTCAGGGCTGCATGTTAGTAGACATTGAAAGACTTGGTCTTTATTCTATCGTCCTGTCAATAGAATTGAGCTAGAAGGAAGTCATTGAGGGACAAAAAAAGTTTTTAGCATTATTTGCAAAAGAATTCAATTAAAAAAAAAAAAAGACTCCACATGTACACTCCTTTAGGTGGACGTAATTTCAGAGTTGAAAAATGATTGCACTTTTCAGAAATGAAAAGCGCAATAATGCACATGGACCTATAAATAAATAGTCTGTTACGGGAGAGGTAGGAAGTACCATTTGTGGTGCAGAGATAGAGCAGTCAACCCTTTCCTCCGATGCGATGAAGTGTCCAACACATGGAGACACTAAACCTCCCATTTCTACTGGTTGTTGTAGGTTGGCGCCATTCAGTGTTAAGGCAGCAGAGTCGCCATTTGTATGTGTGCACATGGGTGAATGGGACTGTGACCATAAAGTGCTTTGGCCTTCTAAGAAGGTAGTAAATTGCTGTATAAGTATATGCCATTTACAATTGTACCATTTACAAAAGCACTCATACCGTTTCTTCATATACCATGCACTGTGACCATGTTTTGTTTGTCAGTCTTGGACCCAACCTCCAAGCTTAGGAGTTTCCACTCTATAATAACCATCTAATAATTATTAAATTAGTTTTTTCATTATATTTTCCAAGGTGCCTTTCATGGCAATTGTGTGTCAGCATGTGGGTTGCATTTTTTCCACGTTTCCAAGCAGCTGAGTTGATTGACTGAACAAGCAAAGGGAAAAAAAGCAACTCAATTTTAAAAGACAATTAGCTATTCAATCTCAAAGCAATCAAAAGACCTGTTCATCATTTCAACATATTCTGCTTCTCTACAGACCAGAAAATGAGGAAACCAGACAAGTCATCGCATAGAAATGCTTCAGGGAAACATTTTAGTGGCAAGACACAATACCCCACCCAACTTCTTTACAGCCCTTTGAGAAATCTGGACTAGATCTAATTGAGATTAACCAAACAAAAAAACAACTTAAATTATATTTCAAAACTTGTCAATGTAAACATGCATATACTCTTCAGTAGGAACAATATTATGCAGTACAAAGTCAGAGTCCTCCAGTGATTGTATTTGCTATTCATCTGTGTTTGTGGTAACTCCTGGACAGGTCAGCAGACCATGATATTTTCTTAAACTAAATGTCATGCAGGCATTGAAGCATGAAATGTCAGGCTAATTCGGCCACGAGCACAAAATGTGAGCTTTCAAAGAACTTGCTCGAACCGCACAGAGCAATTCATCAAAGCAGAAAGGTGGGCCATGAAGGGTGATGTAAAAAAAACAGGTACAGCTGAGATTGATTTCGGGGCAACAAGGTTTAAAAATCCATTTTAAATCCATTTTAACTTTGACGAAAACTGTGTTATTTGGGATTGTTAAAGATAGATAAGAAATGGCCTTTTGTTTCTAATGGGTTAGAATAAAAAGAACTATGTCTATTTGACTATGCACATGCCCATCAAGTGCAAATTTGCCAGTTTACAGTAGCAATAATGTCAAACAACTGATTTTAAAAGGTATATTGAAAGAGGTGAAGACAGACAGGAAAAATAATCAAATTAACTGAATAGCTTGTGAATAGGATGATCATAGAAGGATATAAAGGAAAATACTTTTGCAGGTTTGAACATGTGCAGCCTGTATATACAGTTTAAATGGAAAATGTGATTGAAAAATGCTAATAAAGATTAAATTGCAGCTATTCGTGGAAATAAATAAAAGGAGAAAGTTAAAGACTTGAATATAAAATGGCAGCACATTGTCATTGTGTCCTTATGGATGCAGGCTCCACCTCTTGGTCTTTGACCGTCTCTTTGCTGCAACAGCACTGCTGAACTTTTGGCACCCAGAATAATGAGCTTTTAATAAATATATGTAAGTAATCAGCGAATATTCATTAGCCTAAACCCCTGCATGCCTCAGGATTTGTAGAATAATATAAAATATTAATACCTTTTTTAATGAATGTGGTGGTTTATAGATGAGCAGGGCAGGAGGTTGAGAACAGACTCTATTGTGAATTGATTAATTGAAGGAGCAGTCTTCTGTCACCCATACATGTCAAACCTGCAAAGCCCCTAACCATTTTTCTGCAACTGTTCACAAAAGTTATGTTAGATTTTCTTTAACAAAACATCAACAACAAAAATATGGTTACTTCATTAAGATTTTTGGTGTTCAAATGAATAAACCTCCACTCGTGGGTGTATTTACAAAGGCAGGCACACTGAGTCACAACTTTGATAATGGAAGTTTTCAGTTATTTAGTATGCTTCCAAAAGCCTTTACACGTCCATGTGCAATATAAAAATAAATTAAAAAAAACAGCACAATGTGCAAAAGCAAAGGATGTGAATTTAAAAAGTAACCCAAAAATGTTTTTTGCCAACTATTCGGTGAGAAAGTAGCTTATGAGTCTCCTCAAAGTCACTAGATGTTCCTGTGACTTTGACTTGCTGCAACATTTGATCACATGCCTGTACTTGGAAAGGATAAAAGACACTATAAGAGAGAAACAATATCAAAGGATGTGCTGCTTCCTCCTGCTCCAGTTTAGTTGACTGTGGGAGGGGCTGGATTTTTGTTAGCCATCCGTAGCAGCGGTCATGAAAGTTCAATGACCTCAAGGTCATTTCCAAGTCCTCAGCTTCCATTCCAATATTTGATGTAAATCCCAAAGTAGCAAATGTTTTAGTTTGTCAAATTCCAGTTGATAAGTAAAGGAGGCAATTTCTTGTTGACTTTCATGTTTTAAAATTATGGCTGTGAAGTAGTGGTTAGCAGTTTCACCTCACAGCCAGAAGGTCCTGGTTCAAATCCTGGTTGGGACCTTTCTGTGTGGAGTTTGGATGTTCTCCCTGTGGGTTTTATCCGGGCGCTCCGTCTTCCTCTCACAGTCCAGAAATATGCTTCATAGGGTTAATTGATGACTTTAAATTGTCCATTATAACTAAATGTGTGTGGTTCTCTGTCTCTGCATGGCTCTGTGATGGAATGGAAAACAGTCCAGAGTGTAAACCACCTTTGCCGTTCATCACCCGGAAAGGCTTACCGCAAGTAGGAATAATGGTTTCAAAGTTTTTCTTCATTTACATTACATTAGAGCTCAGATTTTGGCATTATTGGATGCATGATTTTTTTTGGCTGAGATGTGGACCCATGTTTAGACTCAGAGATAACTCCATACCTTACCCTGTCCAAGCCCCCATTTTAAACCCATTTTCACAAGTAAAGCCTACTCTGGTCAATGTGGCATTCCCACTTCAGGCTTCATTTTTGGTTTTCCGAATCCAAATGACTGATTTTATAGATTATCCATCCAGTTTCACAAAAGTTCCCAATCTTTTTTTTTTTCCTTTTCCCTTCAGGGGTCACCACGCAAATCAGCTTCCTCTATCTAACCCTGTTCCCTCCTATAACACCAACTACCTTCACGTTTTTTTTCACTGCATCCCAAAACCTCCTTTTTGGTAGGAAGTTTCCAATGATGTCAGAAAAAACACTTCCTTCACTAAAAATAGGCCTACAATCAACCATCTAAATTAGCAACAATGTATAAAATGTTTCTCTGTGTCATAATTATTTTAAAGACTGCAAAAAATTAGTTGTAACATTTTATTTCTTTGATTTTTTTTCTTATTTAGAAAAACAAGTTAAAGGTTAAATGGGTGTGGAGTTTTGAAACACTGTTTTTAAAGAGAAGTCAGTTTCATTGGTAAAAACAGAAAAAAAGGATAGCTTGTGCACAGGGTTAAAATACAGTTCAGTCAGAAGAGACCACAGAAAGAAAAATGAAAAAAAACTGTAAAATACAATTTTTTGACACCCTAACCCCAGGAGAAATATGACAGAGCGTGAAAAAATGCTCTGGGCGAGCAGATCCCCCCGGAATGATGATGAAGAGGACAAGCTCAAGAGTCTAAGAAGTTTAGGTAAGGTATAGGATGCAATTACACTTTAGTGCATATGGATTTCATGTCTTATTGGCTGAGAAAAAGATTCAACAAGCTATATGTTAATAGAGGCTGACGCAAGACAAGTAAAACAAAACAAAAATCCCTGGTTTTTGTACATGCATTCTATTTTCTTCTGTTTGTTGAAAGAGAAAGAAAAAAAGTTTACATAAAGATTAATGCTTAAAAACAAGAGAAAGAAGATAATTGTTTTTTCCTCCCAAACACACCTACTGAGTTTTTCATCTTTTATTTATGGGTCCCATTAAATACAACACATGGCTAATGTAAGGGGTGGAAGAACAGCATAAATTACACAAATATGAACAGAAAATTACACATGCACATTGTGGTACTTGTAAATAAGAATCAGTGCTGAGAAATAATATGAAGAAGATCTGTTCATTAGGATTAAAGCCCCATATAATTTTGCCCAAATGCTGCTGTTTCTCTGTGAGAACATTAATGTCCGGCATAAAGCGCACTGCCACACTAAAAGTCGTTGATTACTGACATTTAGGACAGAAGAAAATTAAAAACAACTTTGCTGTTTTTTAATCCAACACCATAACCCTAGAACACAACAAAACTGGGTTAAAATGGCATTAAAAATCTGCTTGTTTTGATTAGAAATCCTCTCTGAGGTGAGAAAACTGCTCATGTCAGATGATTAATAACAAGCTACAATCCTCTGGATGAGCAGAAAAAGATGCTGTATGTGGCAAGAAGCTGCAATAAACCATGCTCTTGCATGAATCCAACACATTTGGTGCATAGTGGTAAAAAAAAAAAAAAGCAGGGAAAAGGTTTAATCTTTCAGTGCGGCTGTCTTACAGTGCAACTTTTGCTCATATTATGTCATTCCTGTTCCAAAAACAGAAAAGACGAATTGGACAATTTGGTTCTATACTTTTAACAGGAAAAGGAGATGAAAAAAAATCTTTGAAGTTTCTCTTAATTCTTGAAAATGAAATAATAAATATTACAATGAACAACCATGGTGCATAATTCACTTGGCTTTTCTCTGGTGCTCTGTTCAAGTTTTCTTTTGTTGTTTCTTTTTTGTTTTTTCAGTTTAGCTGGAGGCACGTAAAAGAGCTCAGGCAAAGTTAAAGCTTAGTTCGCCCTGTTTTTTATTTTCTTTTTTTCTCTGGACTAAGACTTGCTGTGGCTGAACCAGGCTGGTCTGATTTCCCCAGGGATATAAAAGTTATCATATCACCTGCCACTTCCTTTTAACTCCCTCCCAGTTCAATTTATCATGCACAAACAGAGTTCACATCCCTACTCTGAGATTCAAAAAGATGGGTCCTAAACTGAATATGATTATGTTCGAGACAAAGATCGCAGTCTCAGATGTAACTAACCCCCTTCCTATGAATGGACTTCATCATTCCTGTTCTGCTGCTACAAGCTGCAGATCTGAAGAGGATCAAACTTGTTTGAAGTATAGGAAAAATAATGGAAACTAATGTGGCAGGGCTGCAGGGCTGCAGGGCTGCAGGGCTGCAGGGCTGCAGGGCTGCAGGGCTGCAGGGCTGCAGGGCTGCAGGGCTGCAGGGCTGCAGGGCTGCAGCCTACAGTGCAGCAGCATGGCAGCCAGACATCACCAGAGAGCCTCCATCTTGAAAAGAGGTCCTATTTTATAGGTGGTTGGCTCCACCCCTTACCAAACAAACACAATTAACAATCAAAATCAAACATTTCCTAAAAACAAAAGAACAATTACATGCATTTTCCTAATTACAGAAGCAATAATTAGACAAAGAAGTCCAAACTTTAACAACATTCTTTAAACAAGAATTTAAAATAAAAAAAATCATTTTGAATTTAAAACAGGCCTGTCAAAGGAAACCAAAACAATAGGTGGGTCCACTGGACATTCAGGATACAGGAAGTACTCCTATGAAAACAGGAAGTAAACAAATAAGACATTATAGAAAACAACCAAAAACAGAAAATAAATAAAGTGAATTGCAAGAACTGTTGGAAGTTTACAGCTATACAGTGTGTGCACCCACTGATGCTGTCAGAAGCAAATACACTTTATTTAACACTCACATCGTGACAGACTTGTGCTCTGTCACAGCTCTATTTTGTAAATTATGTCATATAGGAGACGCACATAAGACATAATAGGCGAGACAAGAGTCATAAATAAGTCCATCAGTCAGTCAGGCTGTTGTGTTCCGAATCTATAATTCCAAAATTGAGTGCCCAAGAAATTTCCCCGAAGTCTGCGAAAAACCAGTGTACATCGATGCTCACTAGATTGGCAAATATAGACCACAATGCATTGTGTCTGAACAAGTTATGCAGGAAAAAAGTATTAATATGTATTTTTTATTAAATCAACATTTTCATCCTCAGAACACAGTGGATTCATAGCAGTCATAAAACTATCAATTAGATTTTCACTTCGTGAAATCGATGACATCATATTCGCCGGATTCACACACACAAAAAAAAAAGTATTGAGAATGGTTGCTTTTAAAATCCAGGGCACTTTATCGTTTTTAAGTAGTTAGGGATAAGTGTTGGAATTCAGACACAGCCTAGAACTAGGTTGTGACACGCTAGAAGTTAGCTATGTTTGCGTATTGACAATACCTGTAACTCCCAACTTAGTTTGAACATAAAAGTAACAGACAAGCTTACACGCTAGCATATTCCCAGTAACAATCAACCTTATTTGCAAAAAACAGACTGGCATTTTGGCAGAGTGCTGAGTTCTTCATCAAATTAGCTTCTACATGAGTAAGGACAACCAGATTTAATCAATATGGCGCTCTGGATTATAAAGTGTATTGTCATTTCTTGAAAAAGACTAAGGCTTTTAGTATACCTTACAGTGCAGAAAAAGCAATATTTAAAATAAAATGACAAAAGGTTCTCTAAGCCTTACAAGCATGCCATTTATGTCTAGATTCTACAGGAAGCATTGTGGTTCAAATGCAGACCCTCACGTTTTGTTTGGCAAACTTTGTCAGAACACAGAGTGCTTACTGTTTAAATACATGTTTACATGGTGAAACATTGAAATAAAAATAAAAAAAAGAATGCCAATATATTTTATGGAAAATGTAACCTTATTGAAACAAAGCTAATCAGCCTTGTGTTTTAAAAGTCCTTTCTTCAGTTTATTTATTTAAATCTTAAAGCTCCATTTGTACATTAATTAATTATTTTTTTTTAAAGATGCTCAATAATATCCAGAGTTTGACGAGAATATGTTGTTATGTTCAAGAAAAGGGTTTAGCAGTGCTTATTGATATTTTATTATTATTATTTGGACTGTAGAAAAAATATTGTAACTGAGGAAAGAAATATAGAATATAAATATAGAACTGCAAAGAAAAGTTTAGTGGCTTAATATAAATACATGAAAAAGACAATGAAAAAAACAAAAAATAAAATTGCTGAAGAAAGCAAAAAGACCCTTGTTTCAACCATGATGCATAATTCAATAAAAAGTATGTTGTTTCACGTTTGAAGCAAGCACGTTTGATTGACAGATTCTCCCTAGAATGCTTCTAAAATGGTTGGGGTGTTACCTTCTGTCAGAAGTCAGAGCTCTGTCCTCCCCTCTAGTCACCAATGGGAACCGTTACCTGTCTCTCCTCCGATGGTCTTATGCCAGTTATTGACTCCTGCCTGACCCTGATTTTAGCTGAACTAATAAACCTGCATTTGGACCCAGCCGTCTGCCTGTTTTGTGACACTGTCCAACATGCTCACTCCTGGTTGGCTAGAGTGGTTGATTCAGACTGACTTGAAATAAATTAAATTACGTCTTATGGTTCCAAAATGGTGGCGAAAAAATGCCAGATGGCAGCTTATTTGACCTTTTTTGTCTTTGGAACGAGAAGCAAGTATTTTTCTATGGGTGATATCACACTCACCCAGTTTTCTTATACAATCAATGTAAACAGCACAGTATATTGACAGAGAACATTTTTGTGAAATTAAAAGTGGATGAAGAAAAGCAGAACTCTCCTGAATTTCTTCTTACAAACCAATTTTTCTTACCCCATTGGCAATTTTTTTATCTTTGCTTATTTAAAGAAAATCTGCTTTGGGGTAAGTATTGGCTTATTTTGAAGGGACCTGCTTTTACAGTTTATAAGTAGGGAGTATCACAGCAAAATGAAAAAGCAGTAATAAATGATGAGGTTTCTAAAGAGTCTTATTTGAGTTTTCAAAGGGTTTTTTGAAGACACGGGGAAAAGTCTGTTGAATATGAATTATATGTTGTACCTCAGAGAGGGGTTTTGGTGTTTGCTGTCGATCCTGTTGTGTGTTGACAGTATACATCTGAGAGATGATGTATGTGTGATGATGTACGATGATGTACTTTTAAGTACATCATAGCCTTTAAAGAAAATCTAGAAAATCTCATGTTTTTCAACTTTACACATCAGAAACAGTATTTCCTTTTGCACAAACATAAATTTGCATGAAGCAAACAATTAAACTTGCAAGTTTCCAGGAGAATCCTATATTTTGGTCAGTAAAATGCTGTCCCAATCAAAACGGTGCATCAAAATCATTTCCATATTTGCTGACGTTACAGAAGACAAGAAACTCTTCACTGGAGACTAAGTAATTCATATTCTGTCAGAAAAAAAAAACGCTCACTGCCAAGCTGTATCTCATTAAAACAGCCCTGTAAATCAAGCACGGACGAGTCCTGGCCCTATCACATTGTGGTTTTAATAAAGCTGTCAATTCTTAAGATTACGCTAGTGACCTCTTTTTACGCAACTCACTTTAATGTTCTCTTGAAACAGGTTTATGAAGCTTTATAAAGCTGGCGCCAAATCGTCACACTTAATCAAACACCTATAGCCTTTCTCCTCAACTTAAATTCACGATGTTTATAAACATCATCGCAGGTGACATGCCCCCCCCACCTGTATGATGGCACAAGATCCGTATCGCAAGAAAAAAGCATCTGCCAGATTTACTGCCACAATAAATAGTTGGGAGTCGTCCATCCTTTGCTACTTTTTAGTCATCACTTCTTAAACTGGAGGTCGTGAAAAAGACGATGGCTTTGACAAATGACATTGGGTGAGAGGCTGAGTTTACATTGGTTGAGTAATCAGTCCACACAAAAATATGATATAAATCAAATGGCTTCACTATCAACATATACTTAAAAGGAAATTTTAGGTTCAACAAAAAATCTTGGAATTATTGGCTGTGCCGTTCAAGAATTATCCTAATATTTTATGTATTATACAAACATCAATTATGAACAAGTGTCTCTGGCAGAATGCGTCTTTGGTTTGTTGTTTTTCTAAAGAGAGTCTCAAACAGTGAAGGACAGAGCATATTTTGTTGAATATTCTATGCCATTTCGTCTTTATTCATTAGAAAGCAATTCTTGACGCACATGGATGTAACTGCTGGCTATGCTGGGCTAAAGAAAGTCTGTTCTCTGCCAGTAATTACACATGCACGAGCCAGTCCAGTTCTGACACAGACTTCAGAGAGCAAATGAGAGTGTACTGTCAGCTTGTGGTGTGAAACCAAGAATACACCGAGCCAGCGATGCAAACTGCAGCTGAAGGGAGCAATTCTGTTTATTGTTTTAGTCTCTCTGTGGTATTAAGACTCGCTTATTGGCAGCTACATCCAGCCAATTGAGCTGGCAAACTTACAAGTAAAATGGTTGATACGCTTTGTGAGACACATTGCACTTTGAATGTTTTAGGTGTTTTCAGAGTTCAGTGAACAACACTATTTTTAATTAATTGCTTAAAAATATACTGTTTTCCCCGGTGCTGCGACTGTAGTTAGTAGCTTGTCTAAGTTAAGTTGAGGAATGGATGTTATTTGACAGATAAACTTTGTATGAAATTGTTAAAAAATAATTTTTTTTAACAATTGTGCACCTCATAATATAGTTTTTGCTGACCAGGGTCTTCTTTGGACATAACAATAACTTGACAAACGCAGAAAAGCACCTGGTGCCAGATTTCTGCATAGACAAGGTATGTTGTTTTAAATGCAACTGCAAAGAATTTTTTACCAAAGAATGTAAATACTTAAATGAATGTGAGATCACATTGAACATCCAACCAAACGATCACTAAATAATCAAGAAAGGTATGTACTGTAAAAAAGACAATTGCCTTGTTTGTCTTTTTTAATTTTTTTTTACTGTCAAGAACTATGAATTTAACATGAATCGAATTAAAGGAAAAGAGAAAAAATACTTGTTCCTCTATGTGGTAAATTGGTATTTTGTTTATCAAAGTTAAATCATCTAATTTGTGTTTTTAAAACCACATTTTAAAATAGATTTTAAATAGCAGTATTTTTGAAAGTGCATTTTTATTAATACAACTGTGATTTTACAATTCAACTATGATATTATCATAAATAATAGCAGTTAATAGTGTTTGCAATTTATTTATATTAATGTTAAAATTCCTTTCCGATTCTCCATTTACTCTTCAGTTGCCCCTGTGGCCCAAGTGTGTCGGACATTCTTCCTGTGTGAGTTTGTGTGTGCTTTATGTGTCAAGAGTGGGAGTGCTTCGGTGCATTGAATGCGTGATCTGCAGGTGTCTCAGCTGGGAGCTGCAGCTGCACATGGACTCGCCTCTCGTTCCTGACACTCATGACATCCACTCGGACCAATGGCTTTTGTTACACCAGATTTAGTGGTCAGTCTGCCCTCTCTGTGTTTGTGTTCCAAACTCTTGTACTTTTTGTTGTGAGCCTCAGTTAAACCACTTGTAAGTGTTAATGGACTTTGTTTCAATTGTGTTTAGTCTCTTGTGACCTTTATTTGCTTTTTCTGGATTTCTGCAAACTTAATTTCAGTGAAGTTGAGACTATATTTATTTATGTTTTTTAAATGTTCACTCCCCTGCAAAGGTCGGAGCTACAGGGAGGCAAATGGGGGTAGCTGCCCCCTCCCAAGAAAAAAGTTTTGCCAACCCCTTTGTCCTTCAATTATTGAGTCAATTTTAATATAGTTATTGACAAAGCTTAAGAATCATCAATACAAGCTTCTTTTAGCATTGCAAATGCTGAAAGAAGCATTAAATAAAGCAGTTTGAAACACAAATTTTTGATCCTTTCATTTGTAATGACCTCCCACTTTGCCACCCTTCCAAGGTCTCCTGCCCCCCCCCCGATAAAAAATGTTTTGGCTCCGTCATTGCTCCCATGTGTTGCAGGTGATGGCTGTATAAAGGTTACTACATCTTACCACAGCCCCTCCAATTTAGATTAATTTTTTTCAAGTTAACAATTTCTTTCCCCTTCCTTGGTTCAGAAACAAAACCAGCCTCATTAGAGATTAGACCTTTTTTCTTTTTTGCCAATAACAATCCAAAAGTCATAAACAAGCAATTTAGCATTTTTACATTCCAAGTTGAATCCATTTTAAAAGGTGTTTCTTGTGTCTCTTGTATGTGTGCATGAAATTTGGTGATATAAGTCTGTCACAGCTGGAGAAAGACATGACATATCGTGTCATGTCATATCTGGGTTAATAAACGTGATATAGTCTACAAGGAATCTTCAAACTAATGTATAGAGGATGAACAGCATGCGCAGAAAAGGTAATTCAGATGTGAAAAAGGGATAAAAGTCTACCAGTTATTTATTCCCAAAGCTACCGGATCTGCAGCTGTTCTAATAAAGTATCTGATTTAGCAATGATTATCAAGCACTATTCATGCATTATTCCTGCAAAACCTTTTCATTTTTCTGTGTACAGTTATTAAAGTTTGTAGTTTTGATATAGTTGTTGTACAACTGCAGTTTGAACACAATGTATATCTTTATAATAGTGCAGTGTTTAAACCTTGTGATTTTCTTTTTTATGTTAAATTAGTTGGGAATTGAAGAAGGAAGCTTAGTTCCTTAGAGCACGACAAAACTTAGTAAAAACTGATACATGTTCAGTTTATGATAAGCACTTCTGCTTCTACAGTCACACTTTAAAATGTCAAAAAGGAAGCGTACATGATACGATCACCAGCAACCTTAATGATCCCCATGAACAGCTCAGTCGCTTGCTACGGCAGGACCTCTCATATCAATTTGTAGCACAGACATCAGGAGAAGGATCTGGTAAAGTGAGATAACACACAAGTCTTTATGAATACTGATATTTACAAAGACGGATCGGATTAAGTGTAAGAAAGCACTTCAAATATGTCAAATATACCTAACAACAGCATAAAGGGGCATGAGTGGGTTAAATGTCAACTCGGGTATTTTCTTTAGTTAGAGTTCAGTTAAAATATGCTTTGAAAAAATGTCTGTCTAGAAAATGTGCTTTTAAAGTTTATGAATAGATTAAGTCTCGTGTAAGGCGAAGCTAATCTGTGTTCCAAGTGCTGATATTATGTGACGCGTGGCATAGAAGAACCCCCCACAACGCAGCATTGGTAACAAACACATGTTGCAATACATTCACAATATTTTTTGTCCTGACATGACATCCGCAGTACAACAAAATGCAACACGCTCATTCCCTCTTTTTTTTTTTTCTTTAGCCCCTCTAATTTGTTAAAGGATGCATGTGAAATAGTAGCAGCTAGTACTCACAAGTTCAATGACTGATTTTTACACGGCTGCTTTGGATTTGACTTTGGGTGCAACTTCAAGGGTTCTATTGCTCAAAACAGTTCTACTGTTTGAATGGGTTCATTAGGCAATTAGAATGTTTGAGGGCATTAATCTGCATCATTCACAGCAAGTAAACAGTCCCACTCTGCAGGGGCATTTTGGTGCTAGAATACTTGGTAGGATGATTTAACGTTTCTGTTTGAGTGCCAGCCTCCAACAATGTCACATAAATTGATTGAATCTCTTCTGAACTGCTAACTCGATTGAAAACAATGTGTGCAATGCGGCTGAAGAGATTTTAAGAGCAGATAGAAAGCTTGAGGCGTCCCCTCGTTTCCTCTGAGAACATGTTCTGTCAGAGCATTTATTCTTCCTAATGAGTGTCTGATGATGCTGCCTTCTATCCCCATCTGCCTCGCACAATCTGAAAAGGCTGAGACGCAAACGTTGCCAATCTTTTAGCTCATTTGGTAAACGACAAAAATGATAAATTGAAAACTCAAAGATGAAGGATGTAAGAGGCGGACCATAGAAAAAAAATGTGTTAGTTAATAAATATAAATAAAAGCATGGAATTTTGCTTATACAAAAGAGGCGATTGCGTTCTTGTTTTGCCTGCAGTAAAGTGAATCACATGGTGATGTGACACAACAGTTACCATAAAGAGTAACAAATGCTTGACCTTCTGATTATACACAGTGCAGTGATTGCTGCTGTAAAGTCCATCAATCCATCCATCCGGCTTTGACTCACTTTAATCTTGTCGGGGGTCACTGGGATGCTGGAGCCCACCCAACTAATGGACATATATGTAGTACAATATGAATAGTTTTCCATCAAGTTCTGAAGTCCATCTGGCTAAGTTTGGTATAGGGGTTGTGATAGTTGCATATGCTGCCACACCCATGGCAAAATGGTGGTAAACCCCAGACACACTGCACACCTTTATACATTTTCCCACAGTTTAATAAGTATACTATTTAAAACATTAGTTAAAATTTCACAAAATGGACACATGTTTTTGTAGTTATATGGTATCCATTTATTTTGATCTTCAAAGTACATTGTTTATTTGAAGCGTGCACAGTCCACACTTGTACATTTGTCTTGAGTTACTGGTCAGCTGTGGTTTAGGTTCTGCTGTGCTGTGAGGCCAAAGAGGCAATCCAGGACAAGAGTACAAGTGGTATTGGCAATAGACAAAAGATTTTACCCAGACACCATTAGCCAGAAATCCTTGACTGTAACTGGAAGTTCACATTCTCCCCCATATTTTGATCAAAAATATTTTTATTATATTTTTTTGGTGTCAAAAAAAAAAAAAAAAAAAAAAAAAAAAAAAAAAAAAAAAGAAAGTAATTTAGGCGACCTGAAAATTCACGCCATCTTTTTTCCTCCCGTTTTAAGCTCTAAAGCTTTGACAGCAGAGATGTCTCTGTCAAAACTTACCATGTCCTTTGACACACTGTAACTCCTTACGGGATCAATTGTCATGATTTCCTTAGTGTGGCAGACCCAAGTGCTGGAACCCAGAGAACAAGACAGGTAAGAAGGTTATTTATTATTTTCTCCCAGGAGGTCCGAAGGTCCGAGGGTGATCCAGAGGCGGCTGTGGTTGGTGGCGTGGCTGGAGGTACGAACGCGGTCGGCGTGTTGGGTTTTCTCCAGCGGTGCTCCGTGAAGCGGGTCCTGAGTTCCACTGACGTCACTCGTGGCAAAGGTTTCCTGAAGCAGGAGAGCAAGGTTAGTCAAAGGCGAGATGCAAGACAGAGAGCAAAGCAAATTCTGACTTGAGACCAGGCTTAGTCACCATAAGGGGTAACGATCTGGCGATGAACTGGTGGATGAGGTCTCCTTTTAACAGCAGGGTTTGATGAGGTTGAGTGACGACAGCTGGTGGGGGTTAGGAGAGGAGCAGCTGGAGGAGGGGAGGGGAACTGATCCGGGCACCATGACATCAATGTGAATCAGCTGGCCTGTTGTGTCTTCTTGGGAGGTCAAATTAAGTTAAATTAAAGTTTGGTTTATTTCCTGAGTTGATTCTGTTGATGTCTTTGAGGCCCAATTTTTATTTTTTGTCTTTTTATTGAAAAAAAAAAATCGAAGTTAAAAATCGATATATTAAATTTGACTAATTTGGCCACGCCATCATCCACAGTGAAGAAGCAAAGAAGAAAAAAACACCCTGTTTTTTCTTAAATCAAAATAAAACGTAAAATATTGTTTGTTTTTTTAAACTACAGCAACTTTAATTTTACTTTATCAAAAAAATCTAGCTCAGATCTATGTATGCATGTCTCTCTTCTTTTTTTTGTTCATTTTATCCCCACTCACATAGTCAAGGGTTGCATCTCAGATTACCAGGTTCAATTGAAAGCACAGCAGCTACAGAGAGCTGCTATCAAGGTTGTTTGTTTAAGATACATGGATCCAATAAAATTCAATGACTCGGGACCAAGAAATGGCATAACAGTCTCTTGCTTGAGGCAACATATGCAGAGCTGGAGCAGGCAGCAGTACTAAACCTCAGACTCTGTGATGACAGAGAACACTCTGGAATATAAGGTGAAAAGGTTAGGAAGAGCTGATCAAAAAGGTTGGAAAAGGTCTCCTAGGAAACCTGGTGAAGTCATCACCAGCTGAAGAGCTGACAAGTGGCAGTTCACGATTGACTTGATCTGGGATACATGGAATGAAGAGCTAATTTTGAGTCATGCTTCATAGGTTACTCTAAATTGAATTCAGGTGGGTTTGTGGGAGTGATTGTGTGGCCCTGTGGTAGGCTGGCGACCTGTCCGGGGTGTGCGCGCCTTCGTCCACACATTAGTCGGGACAGGCTCCAGTGACCTTGTAACCACAAAAGGGATGCACTGGGTTGAGAAAATGGATGAATAGATGGTCTCACTGACACCACAGAAACAGGAATCAATCCTACACCAACCACTGTGTAGTCTTGACTACATTCTGAACTCTTGCAGTGAGGTATTGGCTTCAAACCTAATTTATGTGACATTGTTGCAGACCTAAACTGTATCCAACTGTTGGGTGAGATGCTCAACCTCGTGAAAACCTGGTAAACGGAAAAAGATCCTGAGCAGCCAGCAAAACTTTGTCCAGACTTCAACTGGGAATTATGGACCAAAACAATGTCTTTAGCTATTCTGTGGACATGAGAAAAGTGTTGAAGTAGAACCTAAAGCCTTAGTCACATGCAGCCAAATTAGTGATGCAGGTTTTTGGGTTGTCATGGCCTGTAGAGTGTCGTTGACAGGTGCAGCTGTATCTTAAAGGGGGAGCAGGTGTGTCTTGAAGTTCCCTTGTGGCTCATGGTGTCTGGATTGACGACTCCCTCACCTATAAATCTCACATAGAAAAACTTGTAAAAAAAAACTCAAACTTAAACTTGGCTTTTTCTTCCATAACAAGTTGTGTTTTTCTTTTGAAGTAAAAAAAAGTGTCTTGTCGCTGCAACATTTTTATCTGTGCTGGATTATGGTGATATTCTGTATATGAATGTCTCATCTTCATATCTCAAAAAGGTTGACACCATGTATCATGCTTCCCTGAGGTTCATTACCAACTGTAGATCCATGACGCACCATTGTGACTTGTATTCAAGAGTACAATGGCCTTCTCTGGCCACTAGGAGGCAGGGACATTGGTACACTTTTATTTAGAAGGCCTTGCTTGGATTACTGATTACGGCCTCCCTACATTTGTTCTTTAATCACAAGAAGTGTGGAATCTTACTCCTTAAGATCTAAAGACCAGTTGTTGCTTACTGTTCCATTTGGCCGCACAGAGCTGGGGAAAAAAGCCTTTGTCCACTCTGCTCCTTTTGCTTGGTATATGCTGCAGAAAGACTGGAAACTAACTGAACTGGTATCTTTAAATGTTTTTAAGAACAAGCTCAAAGCATCAGGGGCTGAAACATTAATGTGCAACTGCTTTTTATGATATACTGTATGTGGTTTTAATAATGTTTGTTTTTATGTATTTTTTGTATTGAAATTTGCTACCTCTTGGCCAGGACTCCCTTGGAAGAGAGGTGTATAATCTCAGTGGGACTTTCCTGGTTAAATAAACGCTAAATAAAAATTTAAAAAATGTGGCCACCGTAAGTCACATCATGAAAGTGAAACGTGATTGTTTTGCATGTGGTAAATGTATTGTAAAGTAATTGTAAGGAAATGTAAGTTACACTTCTGGAGTAACAGTGATGCTGCCGTACGGGGTCCTTAACCCTTGTGCTATCCTAGGCACTTTAACATTGGGAGTTGGGTCATCTAGACCCACTAGACAGTACTATGAACCTTTTTTCTTCAATGATTTGTGATCTTCACTGGTGTCCATGGATTACATTAAATCTTTCCACCTTTGTCATGGTAGGGAGAACACGTCAATGTAAGGGTGGGGTCATCTAAGATAGCACAAGGGTTAAGCCACCCCCCTTGCCATTAGTGAGGTGTGCACACTAGCTCCTTACGAGCTAGAATCTTTGGATGTTGTCAAATACTAATATTGTGAATAAGCACTAAGCTCATTGGCTGGATGGCTCAGTTGGTTAAGTATAGGACTGTGTGTTTATGAGATCTGAGACAGTCTGAGAAAAAGCTGCTGAGGTTTTTCCTGCAAGTGTCTGTAAGCACTCAGTACTAGGCTTTGGCAGTGAAAGTGATATATCTGTTAGCACTTGTATGTTCATGAATGTTATCCTTTGATAAGGTCGTAGAATTCACTGCCACTGATGCTTTAGATTTTCCCTCAAATTTTTTTGGTAAAGCAGACTTTGTTGTAATCTGGAAAAAAACATCAGATTTGTGTCAAACCTCTTAAACATACAAACAAATCTCCCAGAAAGACTGTGATTTTGGGCCTAAGCGACTCTGTGAGTTTACTTTGTCCTTTTTTTACCACCAGAAATGAGACAAACTCATCCACATGATATTTTTAACCAACTCTGAAGTCAGTTGGTCCCATTTTCTTTTCAAAGAGTAGCAGCTGGTAAGTTACCGGTAAGTGTATCCAACTATTTAAATCTACATGACAATGACATGCGTGATATTGTTAATTCAAGTTAATTTCTCATGCTCACAACTTCTCCTGTTCACACCTGAACTTCACACAAAAGATGGGCTACTTGAAAAGGTTGTAATTCTTAGCAGCAATCAAGTACATATCCTTAAACTTAGACTTAAATCTTGTATAATCTTGCACATCTGTAGCTAAGTTTACAGAGGAACCCAGGGTTTCTTGTTGCTTAACTGAATAAGATAAATGAGAGACTTGGTGACATTTATCTCCAGCCAGCCATAAAACACAATTATCATGTGTCACTACCAAATCTGAGTCCTGATCAGGTCAAAGTTTGACCTGATTTAATGTGCAACACCTGTTCAGTGGTGGTGCGTTTTGTTTAGAGCCTTAAAACAGTCGTAAAAACTTGTGTAACTTAGCGCGAATATGAGAGTTTTGAACGCCGAAACCTGAAACACACATTTATGATCATTTACATAAACTTTTCATACAAAGTGCCTTCTTCAATGCTTATTTATGGCGATGTGAACTTAGCTTAAGGTTTTGTTTTAAGGGTCAACATACCACAGTACAGCTCTGAGACTTCTTGAGTTCATTGGGTTTCAGGACGTACTGTGTAGAATGGTTAGATTCCATTAACCATTTTTATGTAAACAGCAAAATTGAAATATATACAGTTAAATTATAAATAGTAGTTATTTTGTTGCTTCATTAGGTTTTGGAAATAAACTACTTGCTTTCTGAATTAACCCTTGTGCTATCCTAGGCACTTTAACATTGGGAGTTGGGTCATCTAGACCCACTAGACAGTGCTCTGAACCTTTTTTCTTCAATGATTTGTGATCTTCACTGGTGTCCATGGATTACATAAAATCTTTCCACCTTTATCCACCTTTGTCATGGTAGGAAGAACACGTCAATGTAAGGGTGGGGTCATCTAAGATAGCACAAGTGTTAAGACATTGAACATGATGAATAGAAGACCTATGATGTGCCTGCATCAACGTTTTTAGTTCTCATTTAAACTTTAGTGCAAAGACCACAAACACTGTTTTTTTTTTCATCAACTTAAGCGTGCTTGCATCAGCTAAATTGCATAATTTAAAAGCATATCATTGTCTCTTCTATTCATTCCATATGCCAAAAGAAAAATCTCAGAAAAAAACAAAACACGAATTAAGCTGGCAACCTTTTCCTAGAGGTTATTTACTTTGTGTTTTTTTCTTACATTTTCTGGCTTCCGCATCTTTATTTTGACACTAAAAAGGTCTCCCAGAACATTCAGTTCTGCCTGAACACCTGCTGAGAGAAATTACTCATGATGACTTGTCCCAGTAAATGGTGCCCACTGTCTCCATCTGTATAAACTTTTAAAAAAAAAGAGAAAGACGGACTTGTTCTGATGTTTTAGCATGGAGATCTCAGTAGTCCACAGTCACATTTAGACTGACATTTGATCCCAGAGTCATGAGCTCCTGTGATGGTGGAAGTGTTTGTGTGGCAGAAGTGACAGAGCTGAATGCTAATTCTTTTGAAGGGCACAGGATTCATTGGTTGTTATGGCAACGAGAATACATAGGAGTGTAGGCGCAAACCTGCATGGACATTTTAGTGTGTACTGTAGAGCTGTGTACAAAAAAAGAAGCCTCAAAGCGAACAGTTCTTTATTGTATTGATAAAGTTAAGCCTCAAGCAACTTATATAAGCTATTTTGATGTTTTTCTCTTTATGTTCAAATGTTTGGTTTTCTGCACTCTGCACCCACCCTGCTTCCTTTTCTCCTTCACATGATTTCTTTACTCATTTCTCCCCATTTGCCAAATTCTTTCTCCTTCCTGACTAAACAAACAAAATAAGGACGTAGAATAAAATACTGTAGAATGTAGGACAGATGTCAACATCTAAATGGAAAACATCTGGTTGTAATGCAAACAAAGAAAGCAAAAAAAAAAGAAAGATCCATACATTTACATTGCTGATAAGACAGTTTTTTAACTCCTGTATGTTTTTCCCTTTGAGTCTCCAGTACAAAAAGATATTTTTTTAGGATTAACAAACACCATGAGCCCTTTATCGGCAATTCTTAGGAAGTTTGAGAAACATTAGGTAATATATTGATTTCCTCTGTTGTTTTTCCTACACCAGGACATGGGAAGACTTTGTTTAAAGAGGGAAGGAACATTTAGTTGGAAATTGAACTGCAGAGTCATGTAGTTGGATTTACCACTAAAAGTTGTATTTTAGAAAGGGTGATATAAAAATCAACTCTAAATTTGTAGATTTATGCTGCCATCTATTCATTGCTAGTAGCAGTTCATTTAAATAATTAGCTAAAAAATGCCCCATACTTTGGTTTTATTTAGTGAGATTTACTTAATTAACTCGTATTCAAGGAACTAAAAAACACAATTACTCTTCTTTTATTAATGCATTCACTTGCTCAAGTAAAAGGAGGCTAAACGTAGTACTTCTTGTTAATAGCTCTATACTTTAACGATTTGTGGTCTGTTGTTTACATTCCTCTTCAGTAATAGCATAGAGGTTGGCTGTTGGAAACCATCATGGTGGCGCTTGCATGGCACAAATAAAGGGAAACCACAGAACTAGTCTTTCTGTTGGTGGATGAGGGGAGTCGAGAGGTGGTACCAACCAATAATGACATTCCAAGAGCACTATAAGAAGAGGTGGATGGGGGGAGGCTAGTTGTTTATCACTCA
Source organism: Oryzias latipes (assembly GCF_053564925.1). NCBI lineage: Eukaryota > Metazoa > Chordata > Actinopteri > Beloniformes > Adrianichthyidae > Oryzias > Oryzias latipes. Next base: position 28,452,302 of record NC_136237.1, on the reverse strand, counting down.
GTCTGGAGAAATTCTGGCAGGACAGGTCAGCACGTCACCATAACAGTGTGTCAGACTGAAGGAGAGGTTGGACTGACAGCGTGGGAAGATGGAAATGACAAGGTGAAGGAACAAAGATATAACCTCAAGTAATTGACAACAAAGAGCACATCTTCATCCCTAAAATCAAACTAAATGCTTCATTAAAGAAAATATCTCCATGTACTCTCAGTATCTAATTATCATGTAGTTATGAGAAATAAACTTTCTGACACTAAATCAAAGTGATGAACTTTAAGACCTGTAGTGAGCTCTGCAGAAACTTTTCTGCGTCTTTAAGACTGGTGGAAATCCTATCTGCCCTTTTCACTGACTTGCATCTGCAATGTTCCTTTGCTCTTGGCAAAAGGCTGTGCTCCCCTTGGAATACTGAACAATTTTTCATCCATTTATTTAATGGTTTTGTACGGTTAACTTCAGAGTCATTTCTGTTCAGGACACTGGCCCTGCCAAGGAAAATTACTCAAGCCTCTCTGCGATAATGTTGCAAAGAAACCCTTTTTTTTTTCTACGATTACACAGTAAACACAGGCAATGTCTATGATTGGTTTTAACTGCAAAAGGTTAACAGCAAAAAGTGTATTTTATAGGGTCAACATTTTGTGTTTCTCACATCAAGTGCTCCTCTTTAGGAAAAAGGTTTGTTTCCAGGTCTAACAAAAACCTCCAAAAAGCTGTATTCCTGTTCTTCTTTGTCTGAAGGAAGCACATGTATACCACACACAGTATGATACCAGTACAGTAGCAACTTTTCTTTCTTTTGTTCATTGAATATATTTTAAAATGTAAGAACGCTGCATGGTGGCGTAGTGGTTAGCACTCATCTCACACTGAGAAGGTCATGGGTCAGACCCCAGCTGGATCCTTACACCTTCTACTCCTGCATGTGCGGGTTTTCTCTGGGCACTCTGGCTTCCTCCCACAATTCAGAAACATGCTTTATAGGTTGATTGGTAACTCTAAATTGTGCCTTCTGAGTGTGTTCTTTTTTTTTCATTTAATTTTTTTATCTCTGTGAGGCCCTGCGATGGACTGGTTAACCATCCAGGGTGTACCCCGACTTAGCTTGACAGCAGCTGGGTAGGCTCCAGTAACCCTGTGACCTTGTAAGGAAATAAGCTGGTATAGAAAGTGGAAGAAAAAAGAAAGATACTTGATGCAATGCTGTGCATTTGTTATGATGTCAAATACTAAAAAGCTACTGTAAACAGTTTAAAGCACAGTGAATACGTTAACTCTGTTTTGCACACAGTCAATAAAGTTAAAAAATACAGGGCTAAAATGCATTCAAACATTTAAAGTTTTCATTTTGGTTTAAAAAAAGATTTAAATCTGTTAAACCAAAACATGCTTGTTTTACACTTTATCATCTAGTCCCCCCCCCCCCCCCCCCCCAAAAAAAAAAAAAACTAAACAGTTTTTTTTTAGTCCAATTAGCTATTTTGGTCTAAACAGTGGAAAAACAAATCGTGAGCATCTTTTTTCTCTGAAATACTTAAACATTTCAAAACATTTGGAAGGATGAAAAATCCTCTGATTTACTTGCAGCTCAAACAGAAAACAGTTGTTCTGAAATCTATGGAAAGACTAAACATTAAACAGTAAAATTTGCCGTTACAGGCCTAACTATACAACTTGGATCAACAAACTGATTTGCCCAGTTTTTTTTTCTACACAGGACGATGGGAGGAGTTTATTTAAATGGGAAATTTAAAAAATACAAAAAGGGATACAATTTGTCTGGTAGGGTTAAAATATGATAAACACAATCAATGCTATATAACTTCCCAATTTGCCTACATTGATAGAAGCTTCCTTAATAAGATGAACGTTAATTTTTAATATTAATGACCTGACCTGAGAGGGGACCACCTTTAACTGAGGAATTGATATGAAGAGCCTGCAATGGCTTTGTGACCTGAGGTCATTTTACTCAGTGGATATACATTATTAGTAAAATAAAAAAATATTTAGCATTCACAATGAGTAGTACTTGAAGTTTGATCATAATTTATATTTTATTGAGTAGTTTATACAATAAAAGAGTGTGTAACAACAGCACATAAAAGGGAACAGAGTGATTTCTCAGCCATTATTCCAAGCGCAACACTCACTGTTTTGAGCATAAAACATAAACATTTTGTGTCCTAAAAAAAATTTCTGTACTTAAAACAGAAAAATGTACTTGAAACTGAAAAATACAAGCAATCAAAACAATTTTCACTCAAGGGAAATTCTCTCTCTTCTTGCACCAAAACCTTTTCTGACCAATCAGCATCAACCTTCCTGTCCATGTCTGTGATTGGCTGGCTTTTGGGGCACATTTGTAACGCTTTGCCCTGCTCTGTTTTAGGCGCAGAAGGCATCATTTCTCCCAAGGGAAAATTGTTTTGATTGCACACATCTTTGAGTTTCAAGTTCATTTTTCTGATTCAAGTCCAAAATACTTTGAGCACAAATCTTTTAAAGTTTTACACTCAAAGCAGTGAGCATTGCACTTGGAATAATGGCATAAAAGTCACTCCATAAAAAGGTGGATTTGAAAAACAGCATGTTGACTAAAGAGTTTCCATATACATCAACTGGTAGAGTTTAAATAAAAGAAAAATCCTTGTTGCAGTATGAAGCAGAAAAAAAGAGAAACTGTTGAAAAATCTTCATTTCTTTAAGTACAGAAATGTTATCATCCCACAAACTTCAGGAACAGTGTCATTGACCCCACAGAACTTTTTTTTAACCTGAAAACAAATCTGTTTTGTTGTTGCTGTATCCATTGGTGAGGTGGTTCCAATCAATAAACCTTTGAAAAAGGAAAAAAAAAAGCTATAATGTTCTTTCCAAATGCTGTTTTTTAACTTGTAATCCCAAAGTTTTATTTACAGTGAATTTTCAAAATGATCTGGTTAAATCAATTTAATGAATTCCCTGTTTTATTTGTAAGAATTTTGGTTAAAAAAAAGGTAAAATTAGAAAATGTCATGGCAACTTAAGTTTTAATTTTATTCTATTTTTCTTTTTTATTTAAACTACTCAAAGCTTGTTTATAGTATATCTAAGACAGAGTGCATTTCATTTTCACTTCAATTTAAAAGACAATCTATGCAATTACCTTTCATTCATGAATGAAGGAATGAAGAAATGAATGAATCTATGCAATTACCCATGTATACTTCCTTTTATTGGTAAAAACTGCAAACCAGTCATGTTTTGATAAAATATAGAAAACATTGGAGGCCTTTTTTGTTATATATGTATGCTGCTTGTTGAATATTTAACAGAAAACATGGGGATTACATTTTTTAGATGGAGTAAAAAAACCAAAAAAGTTTTTATAAGTTTTCTTAAACTCTTCCAAAGCACGGCACCATAATTGAAACGCGTTCTATTAGACATCATACAGGGACCTTACTACTTTGATGTGCTTCATAAGAGAGCTCACACTGCAGCACCCTTCCATGTGCACAAACAGAGCTGCAACCCTTTAATAGGAAACACACTGACACAGACCTTTGCTGTGAAGATTTGAGGCTTTGTTGTTGGTTCATCCCTCCATTATCGCATACATAAAAATCTTTGAAAGCCACATTTTCATATCTAGTAAACACATTAAGCCACAGCTTACTCCTCCGCCTCTGTTTTTTTGTTTCGATTTGAAGTGAAAGCATACATTACATTTTCCAGAAATGTAGATGAAGAAGCAGCTTAGCTCATAAGTAGTAAGAGTATGAAGGAAGGGTGGCTTATAGGACAAGAACCTAAGATCACAGATGAACTTTCATTTACTGTCATTTTAAAAAGTTACATGACAGTTTTGCAGCAACTTTACGGTAAAAAAAAAAATGCATAAATTTATATAAACTGCAATATTTTTAGTCACCATGGTAACTATAAAATGCTGCTTGGGGAGTTCATTAAAATTATTTTAATTAATAAAGGCGGGTAAATAACCCATGTGGAAAGGTCTTACTATAGCCGTCATTCCACAGCGCACACATTAATAGACTCCTTTCCTCAGCGCAGCTCATAACTTCATTGTCTTATTGACAGTAATGAATTTGGTTTAATGGCTCACAGACAAAAGAGCACATAAAAGCAGAAACCCTCATGAGTACTAAGCAGTAGTTTGACAGTAAATACAGAAGCAAGAACGTAACTCTGGAAATCAAATGTGGATTAATAAGACAGTCTGACATGAAGTGTGAAACTTCAGAGATTCACTGTTAAACATGTACCTGTCACAGTCGGCCAAAAACGGAGGTTCAGGGAAGAACCAGGAGCAAAAATATCAAGTGAGTCTCAAAAATGTCTTAAGGAAAAACTCAACCAGACTAATGAACTCAAAATCAACAGGTTTAAACTCCAGCAGAATATAAGACAAGCTCACACTGAGGAGACAGAAAGGCTTCCCCTAAAAGCTGCGCAGTAAATTGGCAAAATGGAGGCAGCTGTGACTGCTCCACAGGATGCACAGGTGAGAGGGCGGAGTCACAGCTGTACGTCCAGCCCTGAATTTACACTGATCTGTTTGCGGTGCATTTCCGACTCTGTTCATCTCCAGTCCATCCCTCCTCAACCCTGGATCCCGGAAGAGTGGTTTGTCCCGTCACGCCGGTGTCAAGTAGTCCATCCCGCTCTCTGCGCTCATCAAAACAATCAAACCCCATGCCCTCTCCTTGCCTAATGCAGTCCTTGTAAAATACATGTTTTGTGTAATATATAATTTTATTTATTTTAACCTCCAAAAATAAACTTTCATCATTCATGGTGGTGTTATCCGCAGGGTTTGCATGCGCTTTTGCGTGAGCACATCACCGTAAATATTAACGACCTCGGGAGAATTTCAGGCGGGCAGCTAAGCAATGCGTTTACCTGTTTACACCTCCCAGTAAACAGTTCAGCATATTAACTCACCTGTTCCGCGACCTACTTAAACAACCAGGTGTTTGCTTTGGGCCTTCTGTCATCCATTTCCGAGAGCGCTACATTTGTCGCCCCACCCTCTTTTTCCGGCTTCCACCTGTGAGTTCCGTTAGGGGATGGTTTTTTACCTGAAGTTTTCTATTGGGATCTTGTTTTATTGTATCTGAACATAGCCTCATGCCAAACTAAAAAATATGGAAAATAAAGCTTTCTACTGCATGAGTTGTCTGACTGAAATTAAATTAAGTCTTAAAAAGTTTTACTTTGAAAGAACAACGGATGTTTTTATTTTGAAACCCGTACCTGTTTCTGGTTCCCTGGCTTTTTGCTGCAAAATAGACATGCTAACGGACTGGAAATAGAACTCGTGTATAAAGATTTAAGCGTGCGAACTGGCATGGAATGGAAAACAGACATGACGGAGGTGATGTAAACATTTGATTGATTAATAACCGTTTTTTTGTGTCAAAACAGCGGAGACTCACCACAGACGGACCAGTGGAAATCAGCCTTAAGATTGTATTATTTAGGCATCAGCAACAAAGCAGTCTCTTTCGAACAATAATGTTGATCTTCTAACTTCTTTGGGTAAACAGGAGTGCTATAGTGCACGCAAAGAGCATCTTGACAGACTGAATGGGGCAAGGAGCAAAGGCTGAGACTTTTCTATTCACGTCAGAAGTCAGTAAAGAAGTGCCTACTGGCACCCTTATTCTGCCATACCGAAGTGTTGGTGATTAGCAGAGTAAGACTGGGACATTGTGGTCAAGCTGACTGTTTGTTTACAATTAACAAGCATGACAGCGGGTGTTGTGACGTTAGGGTATATTCAGGCTGGGAAAATCCTTTGCTTCGGATCGAGTCCACTGAATTTGTTGTGGATGGAGTCTCGAACCTTGTGTTTGGTCTGAATTCAGATTGGCATCAAGCGGTCCATTCTATTACGGACCAAACAAAACCACGTGACTTAAGATCTCATCAGTCATTGGCCAGGAACTATGAGGGCGGGTCAAAATAGCCAGAGAAAGACATGCTGCGCTTTACGTTCCTTATCAGGACAGTTAACTTATTGAAACTTTATATCTCGATAACCAGTTGTGAATGTCAGGAACAACATTTTTTACTTGTTACTATAGTACGGCGGAGGAGGAACTACAAGGTCGCTTTCAGGACGACGTCAGAGCAGTGCATGCCGTGTAACGAGACACAGAAAAGCGGGTACTCAAATTGTGACGTAGATAAGTGAAGAACAGCCCCTTCCAGGAAGAGTCTGCGCTGCCAGCACCACCCCCAGGCTAACGTACATACACACTTTCTCTATGGAGCTAGCGGTGATCGACAAACCACTAATTCATTTTACTAATAAACACCATAAATCCAGTTATCTATCTTCAGAAACTGCTGAATCCCTTTGGGGGTCGCAGGGCTACAGAAGAAAAGAACCCGACTCAAAATGCATGATTCTAGTAGGATTGTGGTGAGTCAAAACCAAATCAAGACAGTAGGTGATTATAAACTTCCAGCATCTTGTTGCCTTATGATGCTTTATGATTGTACCCCCCTCCTTCTATAATCACCTTCCTATCCCCCCCCATCGAACATCCCTCTCTCTTTTTTCCTCCCTTTCTTTCCTGTCCGGTCCAACAAAAAGTGTTACAAAAATAATTAATATAAATAAAGTTTAGTCTAAATTACAAAAGGGGTTTATTTAAATATACATCTGGTGTGTCAGAAGATTCATAACCCATTTCTGAAAAAGTAAAATATGTCCAACACAAGAGACCCTCAGCTGTCATCTGTTTGCTCAGCTGTTGGACAGGACAAGTTAAAAAAAAAAAAATCAGGAGACCATTGGCTTCTGGGAACAAGTCCTCTGGCTGTGATCCATTTACAACTATTGAAGGTTACAAAAGACTTAACCGAGTTTTTTTATGATAGCAATTATGTGTGTAAAAATGTCTTATTGATTAGCTGTAAAAGAAAAATCTATGTTGTAGGGAAATGTGACCTGTAAGGGATCAATTTTCCTTCACCACATAACGCAGCACCTTTTATCTACCTGTAACTGTTCCTAAAATTTAAAAACAAATGTCATATCGTGTGAATTTATGAGTGATTGTGTTTGAAGATGTGAAGTGGTCAGGGACACACACACACACATAACATGTAGAGTTTAATCAGCAGCTAAGGGTTGTCAAAGGGACACAGTTAGCACTGCAGCCAAAACAGATGGGCAATTGCCAAAGGGGAGAACCAAAAGCCAAGTCAGAAATGAATCCACCTGCCTTTACTCTCTACCTGTTCACATCGTCTGTAGTTGCAAGTGCCCCCCATGCACGCTCCTCCAGCATATTCTACACCAGAGGTGGGCACTGAGGGGCCGCATTCCAGCATGTTTTCCAACATACACTGCTCTGGCATGTTCTGATTGGCTGGACACACCTGAACCAGCTAATCAGCCATGAGCAAGGCAGGACTATCTGGAAATCATGCAGTAACACCGGCCCTGCCTACTGTCAGTATAGCAGCAAGTTGACACAGTCGGGGTGCCCTAGCGCAAATTGCATTGCTTTACATGGAAATGAACGGTTTTAGTGTAGAAAAATGGCAATTTCTTTATTTTTTTTTTAGGCACTTGATTGCGCCCTCGGTTACTGCCCACATTACCCACAGAAAAAAGGCCACTGGCTGAATAAAGAGGAATTAAATGTATGGTTGTAAAACTGAAAAAAAGAAAAATAACCAAGGACTCAAAAATGGAAGGATGAACCAAAAGTTTAAATCACAGCTATCAAAATGAAATTAGGATCTGAAAAGAAGACATGATGAAGCACAACCACAATTCAAAGGATATACCCACATCTGACTGAAATCAACTAGAGAAGTAGGCATTAAAAAAACATTAAAAACCTGCATAGCTAGGCAAAGAGTTTTGAACGTGGAAACCGGAAACTGTCATTTACGTAGACTTTTCAGAACGTAGCATGACAAAAATGGTGGAAGTTCAAAAAATAAACCCGACGTTCACTTTGTCTTGAATGGACTTTAAACAAAGATATAGACTGTAAAGAAAAGAAGATTTTACACAGAAAAAAGTTGAACTTTTTCATATTTCCCATCATGGCTTTTATTCTGACTTCACTACTTCCTGTTGCAGCACTCCCTATGTAGTTACTTCAACAATGAATTGCATTGCTTTGACCTGTTTGTTCCCTATACATCTCTATGATGCTGTGCATCAACTTCGATCTCTTCTTATCGCTGCCTGACTGGATTCTTTTAGTCTGCCTCTGGTTTATTTTTAACTTTTAGACACATTTTCTTCCCACCAGATCTGCCTTAGCCTTATGTTTGGATTTTGCATACTAGATCTCTGGATTACGACTTGGCCTCGACCATTAATTAGGATTTTGGATTATCGGACTTATTTTTTCTTCACATACCCCTTCACTGGACACCCCTCTTTGCACCTTGCAACTGCAGATTCTACCGATTTGTCCCCAAACCTATTAGATAAAATTAGATTAACCTTAATTTCATGGTATGAGTTGAAGAACTCTTCAATAAAAATCAGCTTTGTGAAAAGTTTGGAAATTGTTCTTTTGTTCATTGAGCTACTGATTAAATTTGTTCTTTTTAAAGATGGTGTACTTGCACTGACCAAAAATATAAACGCAACACTTTTGTTATTGCTCCCATGTTTTGTGGTATGAACTCAAAGATGTGAAACATTTTCCACATACAAAAAATAACCAGTTCTCTGAAATATTGTTCACAAATTTAGGCTGAGCACCGTAAATGGCCCTGGAACTGATGTAAGTTTAAACATTGCAAACAATGCATTAGTTGCAACACTCCACATCCTTGATATAGAGCAACATCAGTTAAATGGTGGCTTAATGCTAATGGACCATATAGATTTAAGCATTGTTGTCTTATTCTTGCTCTCCTCAGAAATAATGATAAAAATTCAGTTTTTTGGTTTTTTTTGTAATCAAACATTTAAATTAGTTCAGTTTGGTCAGATCAAGGCAAAACCCCTTGAAAAAATGAACGTGGGCTCTTATTTTTCCGAGTTCTATGTTCCAAGCAGAAGTAAATTTTCAAATTCTGCGTGGGATTTCATTCTGGGTAAAATTAGACCCTTATCTAGGATGGAAGTGGTGAAATTGGTGATGCGTGGCTCATGAATACAAGAACTATGGACATAGTCGGATAGATGCGGTCCAATTAGACTGAAACATAAGCTGAAGTCACGGAAGAAGAAGATGCAAGGTGATGTCAACATGAACAGTGAACAGGTCCAGCTTGGCAAGTGCAAATGAGCCGTTTTTCAAAAAAAAGAGCACAAGACCCACTTCTACTTAATAATGACTATAAGAGATTAAAAAAAGGCTGTTCAAACTGTATGCAACACAAATCTAGTCAAAAATGATTATAAAATTACATCATTTTACTTGCTTAGGCCACAAATCCACAAATCCGTCCACAAAAAATATTTTAACATTGATTATTGTTGTCTAAAAAATGGCTGAATGTATTGGACATTTTTAAATTGACTCCAAAGTAGGTAAGAAAAAAGCAACAACAAAAGAAAATAATAATATTAATATTAAATTATCAGTAGATGATTAATTTAGAGAGTATTTATAGTCAACTAATAAACAAAAACATTCCTTTGAAAGTAGTGTGGGTATGCCTTGGGTTAAAATATTAGACATCATCAGTTATCAGACAAATTTAACATTGTGCAAAATGATACAGATTTGGACTTTTTCTCAGTTTTAACCTCATGAAATTTACAATTAACTAAATGCAGCTATGCATTAAATACCTCCACACATAATTACACATAGGTGCTACCCAATGAGTCCCAACCCATGTTAACAACACCTTCTACTTAACTGGGTTTAAAGAAAAAAAAAGTTAAATCACAAAACTCAATCAAAATAAGAGTAAATCCCACAATTTCTTTTATTTCCTTAGACCAGGCATGTCCAAAGTCCGGCCCATGGCCAAATGTGGTCCATATTCAAATTTCCACCGGCCTGCAGGCTACTGTTAAAAAACTAATAATATCCAGCCCTCAGCACTTTCTAAAAACAGTCTGTGTACAATTTCTTGATTGTGATTGGCTTAATTAGGTTATATGCCATTTTAACCCTTGTGCTATCTTAGATGACCCCCACCCTTACTTTGACGTGTTCTTCCTACCATGACAAAGGTGGATAAAGGTGGAAAGATTTCATGTAATCCATGGAAACCATTGAAGATCACAAATCATTGAAGAAAAAGGTTCAGAGCACTGTCTAGTGGGTCTAGATGACCCAACTCCCAATGTTAAAGTCACTAGGATAGCACAAGGGTTACACCATTGTGTGACACTTTAGCTCGTTTCTAAAATTTTGACCGTGAATTAAAAAGTGGAAGTTGACAGTGAGGGTTACCACTTTCGGTTTAACTTGAACTTTGACAATTTTTGAGTGAAATACATCATTTGTGTCTGCCTCATATGCCAAGAGATTGGCTGTTTTCAAGGAGTTCAATATTAAGATGCGCTGCAAGATGAAACATGCTAAGTATTTTAGGCTAACTAGGAAAGAATGATGCATGGTCTTTAAATTTGAAAATCTTCAGTACATTTTCAGTTATTTTGGTAAAAATTTGATTAGCTTCTGTTAGATTCTGTTCCTTATAAAGAAATAAGAAATATTCCATTGCAATAAAATTTTCAGTAATAGTTCATTTGCATTTACTGTAAAGGCCCGTACACACCGGGACGAATTTTGCCCGCGATATTCGCCGACGTTTAACGCCTCGTGACTAAACAAAGGGCACCAATGTGAGTGTGCACACCGACGCGAAAAAACGCCACGCGTCAAAGCGTCACTTTTTAAAAAATGCCTCGGGTTCGTTTTTTTGGTTTGACGCGCCGTGTCAAAAACTATACGACCAATGAGAATGGCGCTTTTACACACGTGTCTGGAGCTTCTGAAGTTACAGTAAAAACAACTTTGGGGTGCTCAAGCACAAAACTGCCTTTCTGAGCACATATACCAGCGAAGAAGATAGACGCCAAGTAGCGTCTACACTGCCGCTTTTGCAGTTGCAAAAGCGGCAGTTGGAGCAACTGGTGCTTGAAATATTCATGTTTTCTTTGTATGATTCTGACAAGCGCGTAAATACTTGCTCTCTTCTTCTGAGTGGAAAGCGACTTTAAGAAGCGTAAAGTTGCGCAGCGCCACCTTGTGTACAGGAGTATTTCTGTTTACATTAAGCGCCAACTAATGTCAGGGAATGAAATTGCATGTTCGCTCGGCTCATCGTCAGTGAAAATCGCCTGGGTGTGAACACAAAAAACATGTTGAAAAACGCTGGGGAATAACGCCTGTCGAATATTCGTCCCGGTGTGTACGGGCCTTAAGAACGGTTTAAAGAATGTAACCTGATCGGTTAACCTTCACACATTTTCACCTCACCAAATCTTGACCTCTTTGTCAAAAGTTTGGACACCTGTGCCTTAGATCATGAAGTTCAGCTGGAGCATTGGTAAACCTTTGGAGTTGTTCTTGGTCTTTTTTCTTTTATTAAACATAATGTTATCATCAGTTGTGGCGCTTACATTGTAGATTTTGGTGCTATGCCTTTATATTGTTTTCTCATGTTATTTTTTCCCCCTGTGTTTCTAAAGTACATCGTTTTGTTTTTAAAGCCCTAAAGTTTCTCATCCAATGCAGATTTTTAATGAGCTGTTGAGACATACATGTCAATGCTGATAAGATTCAATTAATGTGTGAAATATTGAGTGAGTGCTGTTGGGACAAAATCCAATCACAATTTATGCTGCATCATACATTAAGCTAATCGTGATGCAGGACTCCATAATGCCCCTTTAGGTGTCCTGCATGGCAACCCAAGAGAATTATGTTCTTCTCACAATACAGAAAATAAAGACAGATGAATATGACTGATGGATCAGAGCACAAGATAAACGTAGACATGCGTTTCTGCTATACTGGCAAGAAGATAACAAATCACTATCAAATGATTACATCAAAGTGCTACACAGCTTTAGATAAAGCTGTGAAGAACATCAGTTAATCGACAGTGGGATGGTCCAGGATTTTGAGTGACATTCCACTAATGGGCATGGATAAGGTCGAAACTGCAGTCATTCGTGCTGTCAAGCTGTCCTTGGGCAAGACATTGAACTCTAGCTGTACAATTAAAGTAGTTCTGTAAATGAACACCAGTGACAGTAGATGTTACCGTAGAGCTTTAACCCTTTTGCACTTTCCCCCTCAGAGGACAGGCAGGAAAACAGTTTACAGCAGTGCCTTCTTCTGTTTGTTTTTTTTCTTATTTTTTTCTGATTTGTGAAAACATGCCTTCTAAGTAGAGCAAAGATTATAAAAACTAAATAAATCTCAGCTCAGACTACACAGCAGCGTCACACCAATTCAGGGTAATGGATAATTTGCAATACAGTGAGGCGAGGTGAAAAACGAGATGTTTAGCACTGGCTAGTTTCAAGCAGAGGTCATTTCCTTGCCTTACTTTGCTACTTATCATTTGACCCTTTTACAAGACTGGTCAACCATGGGAAATAAAAAAAAGAAACAAAAAAACAACAACACTTAGAATCCTCAGCACAACTTCAGCTGCTGCATTTGTCCCCAGACACTATTTTTTCTATCACAAAGATACAAATTGTGGCTGATGTTGCAATGGGTTGCTAATGTAGGTGATGCATATAACACCAAAAAGACTAAGAAAAAAAATGTATTGCTGTCTGTGGGCAGTGGATCAAAGCTCTACAAATTGAATTAAAAAATAACTTGCTGATTGGTTTAGGACATTGAGTATCATGTTTAAATAATAGGGAAACGATAGAGAGAAATGCTTCATTGTTAATTCTAACTACCACTTGAAGAAAACCTTGGTTTTGTAGTTCAGTTTTTCAAAAAGTACAAGGTAACAATCCTTTTAAAAGAAAGAAAGGTATGTGAATGGAATTATTTTTCATTGCTGCCACTTGAGTTGCCTGAAAAAAAAAAGAAAAAAAAATCATAAGATGTTGCTCTGCCTACCACAGATAGCATGGGCATTAGTTTCTCAGTGGGGTGTTGGTGATAGGACTCAGAGTATGCATAATGCATCTTACCATTATTACACATTTACTCAAATATGTCACTGAATTCTTTGCTTCATTTGAGGGTAAGCAAAGAAACAACTCTGCCGTGTGTCCCATATAACATCAAATCAAGGTACTTGGAATAACACAGGTTTAATATTTAAGGAGCTGTTGGGGGTTAGATGCCTTGCACAAAGGCTATTCATCTGTTATGGGCATTTAAATAGATAACTACAAGTACCTTCTCCACCTGCCCTGACATTACAAGCAATTGTGTTTTGGATCTTAGACATCATGGACTTTTTGTTGTAATATTGTAACAAAGTTTTTATTGTTTAAACTTTTCCTTTTCGCTTCTAGTTTAAGAGGTCACAGCAGCGGAATTGTTCACCTCCAGTTAACTTTGACCATTGCAATCTCCTTGCTCACAGCAGCCTCCTCATGTCCTCCTTATCCTTACCCATTTACCTTTTTCAGTCTTCCCCAATGCCCGGAAACTGGGAGTTCCCAAACACAGTGAAACAGGATGAACTAATTTCCTGCTGCATAGGTGTAGCCATGCTCACCATTACCAGTTTAACAATTGATATCCAAGGCTGCTTTATCAAAATTGAGCAGGCCCTCCTCTTGTAATCCTCTGACTTGTTGCCATTGGGACCTCTCATTTTTTTGTTGACTCATTTACAGTTTGCCTGCACAGGTAACCTGGCAGCTGCTCTCTGATTGTGAGTCAATTTGACATCTACTGTAACCTCCCTGTTTTTTTTGTTTTTTGGAGCCCTCTCATTTACACACCGTCTTGCTGCAGCTGCCCTTCATTTCTCTCCTTCCTAGAGCAAATTTTCACATCTCTAGATGATCCTCCACATGCTCTGTTCTCCCATTGTAAATCACAATGTCCTCTGCAAACATCATGGTCCGCAGAGATTTCTGTCTAACCTCGTCTGTCAGTCTGTTCATCATCATAGTAAACAACAAGGGGCTCAAAGCTGATCCTTGGTGGAGTCCTGCTTTCACCTTGAACTCATCTTGTGTCTTCATCACATCTCACCACTGTTTTACAGCTATCGTAATAGCTTATATAATTAGCTTATTTCAAAACAGGCCTAGGTTATAAAAAGACTGACTTTTGAATCAGCCAATCAGAAGGAATACTGAGTCTCCGCCTCCTAGCATTAAAAAAAAAAAACAATCACTAAAAACTGATAGAAGCAGTCAAAAGCCGAGAAGGGAGTGGCTGATGTTGAGTCTGCTTTTTTAAAACAAGGCACAGTTCCCCACTCCCAGGAGCATGATTTATGAGGAGGAAGACAGTTCTGCTCCGGTCCAAAACCCTTGTTACGCTCACACAATTAATGAAAGAGTAACAATGACATACTACGGTGAGTTACTGTATTTTTACAACAGTCATTTAAGGGACTTATGAGGTTCTTGAAGGAGACCAGGTGATCTAACGGTGACCACACTAAAGTTTAGTACTATGGTTCAAATAAAGTTTAAGTACTGATTGTACCAGTGTTGGGGTTCTGAGACAATTTGATGAAAGGAGAATTAAATGCAATATTAGGGTTGGCACTTTCCCAAATCAGTAGTTTATCTTTGTCTCTGATCTCCATCTCCAAAATTACTGTCGGCTGTAACGCTCGAGTTTCAACAGAAAAAATAACTTCCACTGTTGCTGACAGCCAAATAAAATGCATAAAAGATAACATTTGTTTCTACAAAGACAATGGAGGTGTGTTTAACCAAATTTTTGTCACATTAATTCATAGCCGGTATGTGAGGCAAAACAACAATGTATGCAATTATTGATAGTCCTAGAAAAGAGGAAGAGACATTCAAATGAAGACAACTACGGTAAGTTGTTACCATCTGACAGCCAACAGTGGGTTTCTCACACATTCCAAAAACTTCAGTATGAAACTGGTTTGATTAACCTTCACATTGCATTTTTGAGAGCTTACTACATATCCATAAAAGACTATTTTCTTTGCACCTTTTTTTTGGAAATCTTTTCTCAGTTAAATTGCTTCAATATCAAAAAAGTTTAAAAGAAAATGTTGTCAAACGCACTTACAATATGATATTTCACTGGTAATTTCAACTATAGTTATTGTAAGAACAGTTTTTAAAAAAATGTACATTTGAGATTAAAATTTGGCCTCAATGAAATTATTTTGCTTTACATTTTGGAAAAATATACATTATAGCTTTGACTTTCCACTTTTATTTAGCAGAACAAATACCCTGCTGCCAAGAATAGATTTTTCTTGTATGTAAGTGTGGAAGTTTGACAGACGCCATTAATCAAACTTTAAATATAACTTTCCAAATAATCCACAGGAAGGAAGCATACTGCGTAAGCGTAAGCTTACTTAGTATGGTTCCATCCTCCATACATTTTTTAAGCCATCCATGTATTTAATAAGGTGCATCCTATATCAAAGCCAGGTAGGACTTTTAGTCACTGCATGCTGGTCCTTCGGAAAGCACAAAAGAATGAAATCTGTACCTGATCATTTTAAAAATCCATTGGGTAGAAAGTCCTTATAGCCAAAGTTGCTAAATGGAAATAAACCTTTTACTTTGTTCAAACAATGTCTGATTAGTAAAACTATAGTTGTCTGAATAAGAGCAGTAGCACATGTAGTGTGCAGTGTCAGTATTGATCGTTCTGGCACACAAGTGCAGAATAGAGTAGAAATGTCTTGTCCTTAATGCTGCTCTATATTGATCCGTGCCATCCAACAGACAAGACTTGCACTTCCTGTTTGAGACTAGTTTAAAAAACAGAAATAATGGAGCCAGATTAGTTCACCAGGTAACCACTAGGTGGCAGGTTATACAGGCAGTCTTAATTTACCTCATTAGTAAATGAGCCTGGTTTCAAGACTACCCATGCTAAAATGTCAAATCTGGAGGTAATTTTTTTATCTCCAGAGACAGACAGTGTGCCATTTCAATTGACTAGTGACTATCGTCAAAGTGTCAGCTTGCCAAATTAGGCTAGTCTTTTCTGTTTATTTTCAGAGAGGTGGAGCTTTGGCAATGTCAAGGCCAATCAATGAATTGACTCCAAAGCTCCAAAAACTGGCTAGAGAGCTAATTATTGATGTAACCTGACCTCTGTACTTTGGTGTGTTTTTGTTTAAAACTTAGGGAAAGGGAAAGTTTTGGTCACCTTAACCCTTGTGCTATCTTAGATGACCCCAAAATGGAAAACAATATTATCCTTTCTCTTTTGAAGCAAACTATGTCTTAAAATGATATTTGGCAATCAAATACATTAACCCTTGTGCTATCTTAGATGACCCCACCCTTACATTGACGTGTTCTCCCTACCATGACAAAGGTGGATCAAGGTGGAAAGATTTCATGTAATCCATGGACACCAGTGAAGATCACAAATCATTGAAGAAAAAGGTTCAGAACACTGTCTAGTGGGTCTAGATGACCCAACTCCCAATGTTAAAGTGCCTAGGATAGCACAAGGGTTAAAGACATTGTAATATTTTGCAGTCAGCAATGCAATTAATTGAAATTTCTTACAAACAATCTTGTGATTTTTCCAATTAAAAATTGTAATAGTCTCCCATATATCTATGAGGGTTCTCTTCACATCAACTTTTTTTTTTTTTTTAAATCAAGGTCATCCGGACTTTGTTGCCCATGTATATAAAGTTGTTAGGGTCACCTTAGAGTGACTCAGACCTAAGTTAAGCAGTACTTAAATTCTGACTATCTGACAAAAGTTCTCCTCACTCATCATCGACCTTCAGCTTCTCCAATCAGCCATTCTAAAGACAGTGTCAAATGAGTGTGTAGGCACAAGCTGGATCAAAGAACCACCTTAATGGCCCCTTACTCAGTGCACGTTTTACCTCTGTAACTACCTCATGAGACCCAGAGGCATATTAGACCACAAAAAAAGTCTTTGCTACTTTGCAATTGTTAACTCACGCAATGCAGATTGGCAGAAAAAGACACAATCAACATGCTTGTGAACATAGAGGTCAACCTACTGACTGCTTCCTAAATTAATTCTTGAAAATTAAAACTT
Source organism: Oryzias latipes (assembly GCF_053564925.1). Taxonomy (NCBI): domain Eukaryota; kingdom Metazoa; phylum Chordata; class Actinopteri; order Beloniformes; family Adrianichthyidae; genus Oryzias; species Oryzias latipes. Next base: position 28,435,149 of record NC_136237.1, on the reverse strand, counting down.
TATAGAAGGAAAACAAATAATCACAAAGGTGCAGGATGAAATTGTTTTAAAATAGTTTGGGGGGAAAAAAAACTAGGTCAAAGACTCAAGTAAACTTCTATTATGTGTTTTCAAAAATAATTGTAGCTGTTTTCCATATATACGAGTTTGTCTTATTACCATGTAAATCATGCTTACATCCTCAAACCTAATAACAGCCACATATAAGAAATAATGAGCAATCTGCTAGGAAGGCAGTTTAGAAAGTAAAAAGTGAGTTTAATAGAAAACCCAGGCACTTTAAACAAAGCTTATTAGGACCATTTCAAGGGAAGTCCATTTAAGGTTCAAAATAAATGTTTGACATTATTTTGGACGAAGCACAGCTGCAGTTGGTTTTTCTTCAGTTTCAGAGATATTCCATGCTTGCATTTGCACGGAAAATGTGCAGATCTCCAACAATGGCATTCATTTCTGAGGTGAGTTTAACTTTTTTTTACAGAAAAAAAACATTATATTGTGTGAATAATTTCACGCAAAAAGATGTAGATTCTGGCTTCTATTTAAAAATGTAACGTTTTTGATGACTCGGGCCATGGACAAATTATTTTTTTTCATCTTGCATATATTGATAACCAGTGGCGGTTTTTGACATGGGCGATGTGGGCGGTCGCCCAGGGCAGTACTTCATAGGGGGCGGCATTGGCCGTGTCCGATGAGTAATGTGCTACATACAATATTCAAAGAGCTAGCTTGAAGTTTTAATTTGAAATTACTTCAGCAGCCGACACTTAATACTTTTATTTTGACACATCAGACTCTTAATAATGTCTTCCTCCTGTTTCCTCTTCACACTTATGGTGCAAAAAAAAAAAAAAAAAAAAAAAAAAAGAATAATTTAGAGTGAAACAACGTAAAACAGGCACATGAAAAGGATTTAGGCAGAACAAACATCCGTGCTCAACCCAATTTCGACAAAAGCAGGCAATGGGGATTATTTCCCACAATTCTTTGCTCCGACACAGCAGACCCGATGCGCACGTGACCACCGCCCTCTGCTGCAAGACGCTTGCGGCCACACCTCTTTGCGGTAGTCTTTGGAACATAAGTAAAAAAACTCGAGAGGGGAGCGCAACTCGCCGGTGGCTGGCTGAATCACACTAACAGGTGATTGGGAGTCTTTTTCTATCTGACAATCAACTCTGGGCCGCAGCTGCGCCTCCCGTCATAGAGACGGAGCCGCGTGTGAGAGGGAAGGGGAAGGGGGGGGGGGGGGGGGGTGAGCGCAGACCATTTTATATGGATTGAGGTTTTTTGGAGGATTTCTACTGTTGGTGTTGCACAAATTTAGGGAAATGCCAAATATTTTTGGAGTAATCCCACTGATGAGTTCTATGATTTAGTCTTTAATGTTTTATAAGACCTAAACATATTAATCACAATAAGTTTTATTTTTTAGATCTAATCCCTCTGATATGTTTCACAAAGACACACACAGGACGTCACACATTAAGAAATTATTGCTAAAAATGAAGCAGGAGTCCAGCTCTAAAAAAAATGCTCTAAAGAAGGATGAAAGAGCATAAAAATGGAATTATTTGATATGTAATTTCTTATTAATATTTCCAGGCTTTCTTTGTTTTGTCCTGCAGCATGTTCATATTTGTATAATTTTCCATCCATCCATCCATCCATCTTCCTCCGCTTATCCGGGACCGGGTCGCGGGGGCAGCAGACTGAGCAGAGATGCCCAGACTTCCCTCACCCCAGCCACTTCCTCCAGCTCCTCTGGGGGGACCCCGAGACGTTCCCAGGCCAGCCGAGAGACGTAGTCTCTCCAGCGTGTCCTGGGTCTTCCCCGGGGCCTCCGCCCAGTGGGACATGCCCGGAACACCTCTCCAGGGAGGCGTCCAGGAGGCATCCGAACTAGATGCCCGAGCCACCTCAACTGGATCCTTTCGATGTGGAGGAGAAGCGGTTCTACTCCGAGCTCTCCGCGGGTGACCGAGCTTCTCACCCTATCTCTAAGGGAGCGCCCAGCCACCCTGCGGTTGTATAATTTTGACAGAATATATTTCTATGGAGAACAAAATATTACAAGTTATTTAAGGTTTAACTTAAGTTATTCTGGATTAATGTTCCTGTTTTTATTCATATTTATGTTCAAAAAGTTCAGTTTAAAAGGTTTAAAAGTTTAGCTTTAGTGTGTTCAGTAAATGTTTATCTTCTTCAGGCAAAACCTTAAGCGTGTTTTTAACTTAGGCCCCTGTGTGACTGAGTTTGACCCCCCTGTAATATGAGTCTAGAAAAGTCATGCATTTTTTGAGTAAAATGGCTAAATAGAAGATAGGGAACACAACAGGATGTTGTCAAATTTTGTATGTGTGCGGGGGGGGGGGGGGGGGGGGCGGCGCTGGTGGGGTTACTCGCCCAGGGAGTAAGTTAGTGTAGAACCGCCACTGTTGATAACCCACATCTCCAATCAAGAAATTGCTCTTGCATTGCAACTAAATGATTTCAATTATCACAAGAGCAAGAGGCAGCAGAAGAAATCTAAGAAAGTGTTCAGGACACAAGGACGGAATAGGTTTCTTTTAAGAATATAGGAAGTCACATGATCCACCCGTGTGTTAGCAAGAGACAAATTAATACTTACTTTCATAGGATATCATTAAAAAGCATTATATAAATGATCAAAAATCATAATTACATATGACTGGAGGCAGTAATATTTTATCAGTCTTTCAAAAAACGGTTACACTATTATCAGGCTTGAAATGTGTAGTCTGAAGATAATTCAGAGGTTGCATATCTTCACGCATGACCATTGGTTTGAAGAAGACAGTGTCGCCTGTTTATTGGAGTAATGGGAGAAAATGATCGTGGCTTGTTTGGCTGGAGTGTCAGATCAATATTCTACATGTGTAAGGGGAAAATGATTAATTTGCTTGTGATTGGCGCAAAACAAAACTAAAAAGTCATTACGAAATATTTAAGGAAAAACTAACACAATAAAACTAATGTATTAAAACATGCAAAGCAGGAATACTATTCAAAATTAATAGCAGTCAATTATTCTAATCCAAAGATTCTTTTTTCCACCACTGACCAACTAATCAATCCAATCTCTTCCAGTCCATGTTCTATTCTTAGCAGTTTAAAATGTGAAGAGTTTGCAGTCCACTTCACTGATAAGATAAATAACATTAGATTTAATATCACCCAACGACCACTAACAGTTCAGTCTGTTGAACTCTGTTTGCCTTCTGAGAACACACTAAAGAGTTTTGCCTTGATTGATGCTACAAAGCTTCATAAAGTGATTTCCCAACTTTAAAGTAAAACCTGTTCTCTGGATCCCGTTCCCACCTCACTATTTGAGTCAGTGTGTTCATCCTTTGAGGAGGAACTCCTGTACATCGTTTATCACTCTTTTCAGACTGGGATCTTCCCCACGTCCTTAAAGACTGCTATGGTGAGACCCGCTCTGAAGAAAGGAAAACATCTGTTTTAGTATTGCTGGACCTGAGAGCAGCCTTTGACACAGTTGACCACTCCATTCTTCTAAACAGACTGCATGATATGGTTGGAATCACTGGAACGATGTTCAGCTGGTTTGAATCATACCTCACAGGAAGAGATTTTATCGTCAGTGTCAATGATGCGACATCTGGGAGTCAAGGACTGACATGTGGTGTGCCACAAGGTGCAGTCTTGGCCCCACACTTTTTAACCTTTACAAGCTACGGCTTGGTGATGTCATCAGGAGACATGGCATAAACTTTCATAGTTATGCTGATGACACCCAGTCATATGTGGCTGTGTCTCCTGATGACATGGGACCCATTGATGACCTTTTAAGTTGTGTTTTTGATATTGAAACATGGATGGGAGAGAACTTCTTAAAGCTCAATCAAGACAAAACTGACATTTTAATTGTTGGTCCTGAAGCTGAGAGAGAAAGGGTCCAATCCTATTTATCAACTTTTAATCTGAATGTGTGCAGTAACGTCAGAAATCTTGGTGTGATTTTAGATGCAGATCTTAACTTTTGAAGCACAAGCAAATCAAGTTACAAAGACGGCATTTTATGATCTTAGAAATATCGCCCGAGTGAGACCCTTCCTCCTCAAAGCGAGTGCTGAAATATTAATCCGGCTGCAGCTTGTTCAAAATTCGTGCAGGCCTTTTAACTAGAACCAGAAAGAAGGAGCACATTACTCCAATTTTTAAGTCTTTGCACTGCCAGTCAGCTTTAGAATCGATTTTAAGGTTCTTTTAAGTAGTTTATAAAAGCTTAAATGGAACTGGACCTTCATTTTTTATCAGATTTACTTTTAGTTTATGACCCTCCCAGAGCCCTCAGGTCCACAGGTCTGCTGGTGGTCCCAAAGGTCAGAACTAAATCCCAAGGCTAGGCATCATTTCAGCACTGTGGGCCTCGCCTGGGGAACGAGGACGTGATTTTTTACTTGTCCACATGTTTTAATTGATTTTATACAATTGTAACAACTAATTTGATTTGTTTTGATTGTTATGGTGGGATTTGTAATGGGATGTGTTTGCACTATTTGACCATGAATGTATTTTTTTTTTCTGATTTCATAGTAAAAATAGGGAAAAAGAAGTAGAAAAAGAAATTGAGGAATTACTGATTTGTTTTTATTCTACTGAATTGATTTTGCAACTTTTTTGTCGTCCAGTTTTTGTTATGTAAAATGAATCTTTGTTAAAAAAGTATGATGTGTTAAATATTTTTAACATGTTCTTGAAAAAAAAACAGATTAAAGGATTGTTATAAATCAGTTAAATACAAAACCTGAACAGCAGAACAATTATGATTTATAATTGACTTCTAGCCAACTTTAAGGGAGAAGCCAAATTACTTCATAGCAGTCATCTTCTTGACTTTAAATTAAATGTCATACGGTTTAGCAGAGAAAGCTGAAACATTTTATTTCTGCTGATTGATAGCTGGTACTTGGGTGAGACAAATTGCTGTTCTCTCTATGGAAATGAAACATGCAAGCTCAGCAGATACTAATTGCTCTGTGTTTAAGGGTTCATCAAAGGATTATGTTTTTGGCTTTACTTGAGGTATAAGTCACATATAGGAAAAAAAAGAAGAGGACTAAAGGACTTTAAGCCTTTATTAAAATTGTAGTCAGGATTTGCAAAATGACATCATTAGTGCTCCTTACTAAATCACTTTCTAGTTTAGAGACCATTTCTGGAAAAAGTTTTTATAGGCAATGTTGTTTTTTAATCTTTTAGTTCTGGGTGAGTTGCCAAACAAAGTGCAACTCTGGATCTCTTGACAAGAAGAGAGATGGTTGAGGTTTCATTCACACAGACCAGCTCTAATCTGAAGCTCCCTTTTGTAGACCCAACACCTGCAGAGGGGGTTGTAAAGAGCAGAGAGTGAGTGGAAATGTGGATAGAGCAGCGGGGCTGGTATGAGCTTTTAGGGACATATCTAGAAAAAAAAGTGCAGATTTACTGAATTGCTTTAATGAATATAAATCTTTGTACTTTCCGTATTCCAATTTGAATGCAAAAAAGAAGCTAAATGGCATGAAGCTGTTCTTGAACTCCTCATTCAGTGTGACGCTTTTCTATTCAAGTGATACATCTTTGATAGCGTTCAGTGCACTGCGGTTGTGCAGTTTTTTTTCCCAATTGCTAAATCACTAAGTGCCATCAATTACTTTAACTCTTCTCTCAAAAGCGTCACTCTCTGGTCTAAACCCAAAACACAATTTGCAAAACTCTAATCTGCTCTTTGCATTCGCTACACACAAGATGCTAAAAGTTAACACAAAGAAGCAAAACTCAAACTCTGCTCCAACACAACAGTCACCATTAACACACAACTGATCAAAACTGAAGACACCTGTTGCAAATCAATTGCAGTGCATATAAGGAGAGTTCTAGACAACAAGAGAGTGACTTTTTAAAAATGGATAACAGGAGCAAGACAAGTCAGACCAAGTCCCAGATCTGCTCCAAGACCCAGAACCCCACAAATAAGCAAACCCGCAAAAAATCCAAACCTAGACCAAAACTTGGACCCAGAAAAGGACAGGAATTTCTGATGAGACTTAAGCAACACTTACCATTTTTCTTCCACCTTAGTCTCCATTCCTTAACCCAATTATACCCAATTGAAGAATTTTCTTTTCTGCCTGTTATTGAAAGGTAACAAAAACCTGTAGCAGCACAAGGCTTATGATCACATTTCAACTAGGTCCCGTAATCGCTGGATCAGGCTTTACCATCTGTTATGAACCTTTTTGAGTTCAGAAGTCTTTTTTATTGTAATGTGTTGTGTTTGCTGTGCATTTGTTAGTTTGGACAATAGAGTCTTCATTGTTGTCAGGATTAGTTAGCCCTCTGGCTGTCACTTCCTGTTTTATTTTGAAGGCTGTCTTTTCTGTCTTCATTTCCAGTTCCTGCTGTGTGATCTGCTTCCTCCCTAATGTGCTCCACCTGTGCCTCATTGTCTTCCCTATATAAGCAGTGCTCTTTTCTCAAGCCAGTGCCAGATTGTCTTTCTTTCCCTGTGAGCAATCCAGCCTTAATCTCTCCAGAGTTCATAGAGCAATTTGTTCCTGATTCAGTCCTCTTTTGGATGGCCTCCTGAACTTATATTAAAGACTCTGATTCTGCCACTCCCTGACTCCACCATTGTGTCCGCCTGAGCTGCATCTGATAATTGTGATCTCAAAGTGAGCTTTTGATTTAAGTATTTTTTACGTTTAACCTTTTTTTTTTTTTTAAACCGTGTTAATATTTTGCTGTGTGCTTGTGAGATTTGAAAACGTGTTGGAAAAACCACGACTTATACTCCATAAAATATGGTATTGAGAAACTCAATTTTAGGCTTCATTTTCTTCACGTGTGTCCTCCTTCATAAAAGAAATTCCACAAGAACATGTTAAAAACACAATTTTCATTTGAGTGAGTCTTTAAAGTGCTGCTGCTCTACAACCCTCTGCTGGCTCGGACAAACCAAACCCCCCAGGTCAAACCCTGTACTGGTGCATGTGACGAAAGCTTTGAACAGTTTTGCTTCCCTTTGTGTGAAGTACTCCAGGACTGGATAAAAAAAAAAGTAGAATCTATTTCTACAAGGACGGATGTTAGCATTTCTAATAGGAACATTAATCAACTATCAAAAAGTTAATATGGGCTGATAAATTAACTGTTGCATCGTGTTAAGTGGGTTTAATAGAGAACTCCTGACTATGACATTGTCCTTTACAACTGAAAACACATGCAGGGGCCGAATTGATGGGTAATTAGGGTGGTAGAAAATTGCTTTCTCATGTCTCTGCCACATTTTTTAAGGCTACAGGGAAAGTCAATGCATTTATTGATTTACTTATTCTTTTTTTTTTTTTTTTTCCTAAAGAGAGACACTATTATAAATTTTCTGAACAACAAAGCTCTTCTTTTAAATGAACAAATAGCCAGTCTCGGTTTGCCAGTTGCTGTTGTCATTTATTCTGAAATGTGTCAGCAATACATTTACACTAAAAAGTTATTTTCTTTAAATAAAAATATCCCAAATTTTCTGGTAACGTCAGCTTAATTTAAAGTTTATCTAACATTTTCTTCCTAAAACTAAAAAAAAGGGCTACTATTTCAAAATCAAATCAAACTTAAACTAAATAAAAATGTCATAAATATGAAACATAAGGTGCTTAACATATTACAAACATTCTTCGCATTAAAAACCAAACCAACTTTTGTTTCTGTTTCTTCATATTTCATCTTAGTTTGTAATTTTTAGTTGTTCATTGTTACATTCTTTGTATTACCAAAATAATTCCCCTCTTATAAGTTGATCAAGGTTTAGTTTTAACATGTTAGATTTGTTATGTGTTACTTTATTTCATATATTTCATTTGGGTCCTTAGAGAACTTTTTAACGACAAGGACAGCAGTTTTGTTTTGTCATCCAGATGACCCTTCTCCTATGTGTTGTAATAGGTGTGCCTGGTAAACTCAATATTATTTTTAACGTAGAAAAGTCATTTTCATTTAGAAGATTTGACATATAAAAAGTGGAAAAGTTTTAAATATTTTAGTCAAAGTTAAGAATAAGCGTGGAGGCTTTTTAATATGTAACCTTGAAAAGGTGAAAATAAAAGCTTGAGGCTTTCCAGTTGGAATAAGTTAGTTAAATGTATGTATGTTTTATTTTTATTTTTTACTAAATAAATTCATTTCCTGTAGAATTTCATCTGTCATGGCAACGTGTGATTTGGATAAATGCCAACATATATCTACACTGCTGTTCAGAGACAAAGGAGCTTCCTATTTTTGGTTGTTTCAATCAAAGTCTTTTCTAAAGGAACTCTTAATAGGCTGACTCATGAGGTGTTAGGCAGTAGAATATTGTTACATTTAAGTGGATTGTGGAAAATTTTGAACTTCGGAAAACTAAACTTAAACTTAATTGAGCTTCTGTTTTCCTGCACCAAATTTCGAACAAAAAATTCTGAGCTTCAAGATAAAAATTGTTTTCGAAGTAAAACAAAAATGCTGCCAAACATTGATGTGTTAAACCTAAAATAGTGCACTTTCATGTCTTTACTCGTACAATTTTCTATTTATTTATCATTCACTTATAGTGAAAATAATAAAAGACAATATCTCAGTTCTGAAGAAAAAAACTATCAAAACCCGAGGATTACAGATTTAATCCAAGTGTGTCACCTTGTTAGTTTGATAATTAGATACATTCTTTAAGATGATTAAAATATAAATATTTTTCGTTTTGACAGCTATAATGTTTTCAATATTTCAAAACACTTTTTTTTTTACTTTTATGGTACTTGTCAACACTTGTGCACACCTCTTGTTAATTACTAGAGCAAATTCTTCACCACTCAGGAGGGATGATGGATAGGGATATGCATCCTTTAAGGCAATTATTCCTTTGTAGCACGTGTAATTAAGTAGGGAAATATGATGTTCAAATTAATTATGATTAATGGGGCTAATTTGAAAGGACAGATTAAGTGCAGTGTTTTAATGTTCTCGTATTTTACCTTTTTTCATTGTAGCTGTCACGGTCTAATCATCCTCAGTGCTACTCAGCACCATGTCGTGAAGATCTGAAGGTTAGAAGATGAATTACACTTTCTTTAGACAGCCATATTCAACTGTTGTCAAACCTTTTGGGTGTTTGTCCTAGTCATGCAGGTCCAGGTTTACATGCTACTACTTTCTACAGATGATCATGAGGTGAAAAATAAATGATATTTTAGTTATGGATGCCTTTGAATTGGTCAACTTCCATTCCTTTGCAGTCACTAGGAATGTCCTCATCAGGTTGTTTTGGTTCCAAGTAAATTGGTTTTGAGTATCTGCTGATAGTATCTGTAACACATAAAAAAAAGACATTTAATGAACAGATCCAGGTTTCATTTAACACTGAAACGGTGCATTTCTGTGAAAGAGGTTTAACAATCAAGCAAAAATAGTGCAACTATCAACTAGTAAAAATAGGTGATAAATGGTCATGTGAGAAAGTATAGTGACTGTAGCTTTAGCCTCTTTAGAGCTACTGAATATTTTTGAACAGATGTAAATCATTTCTACATTAAACATTATTAAAAATGAAAAGAGGCTTTCTTCCAAAAAGCATCGCTGTAGCATAAATGTGTGATCAGCATTCATGACTAACTCATCAATATAACCCTTACTTTTGCTTTTCTGTTTTTGAGAGATTGTTGATGTTTTTTGTTTTTAAATTTTTTTAATGCACTTTGTCTCATTTCTTTGTTGGCAGCACGGAGAGCACCATTCTTATTAAAAATAAACAAAAAAAAACTTTTTTTAACTCTTTGTGGGTCTATGTTTGCATCATGACAAATCAACCGACACTTGTCAGTTTTAACTATTTATTTAAAGTTATTGAGCCCGGAAGTCTGAATTTTGCTGACTTTACCGAACTGTTTTAATTTCACCTCCTGCTCAAACTACTGCTGTTTTCCACTGCGCTTTACAACAATGAAACGAATGATTCGACAGAATATGGACCATTTTTTTCCCACAGCATTACCTTATTACAATAAGAATAAAACGAATAAAATGCTTATTCAATTATTGAAGATGGTTAAATTGATTGATTTCCAATGATATTACTTTAAATGATCTTTTAAATTGATTCATGATTTTTCCTAATAAAATATAATTTGCAAATATTTTTAACTTTTGATATTTTATCATTTATGCTATGAAGATTTTTAAACAGTGTTATGTCTATTTTACTGATATAGTATTATTTTTTAATCATATGCATGATTTTTATAATTCCCATGATCTGTGTATATTTTAGATAACTGATCTGCATTTTCCATGTTGATTTCTAAAATGGTTATTTTTTTACATAAAATTTTAATTAATTCATCTTTGTTATGTGCTTTATTGATACCTAATGATTTTTTATTATGTCTGATAAAAATTGGGAACCGGATAATGATAAATCATGTAATAAAATGGTTACGGTAGAACAGGGGTGGGATTATATACGTTCGCTTCCTTCCTCTCCCTTTTAAGCAATATTTAATTTTATGTCTGATTATCCTAAGTTTGATACGTCATTGTATGAATGTATAACTGATGACTGAAATGTTATTTTTGTGTATTATTCTTATTTGGTGGCTTGAAATAAACCATTTCAAATCAAATCAAATCAAATGATCCGTTCATGATATAATCTAACTGTTATATTAAGCTTGAAATATACAGCGCTGATCATAAAAGTCATGAAATAAATATCCGATCTCTGATCAGGATACAAAATCGGATTCCAATCGAGTCTAAAAATATGTGACCTGGCCTGATTTCCGATCATGTGATCTAGACATCCGTAGTAGTTATCGGTTTCTGTAAAACCACAAAGACCAAAGGTAAAAAACATGGCAGGACAGTGGTAGTCTCTAGCAAAACTATAAAAAGTGATGTTGATTCGAAAAAAGATAATTTCCTACAAGCGCTTTATTTACTGTCCTATTGAATTACGATTATGGTTTTGTCAGGAAGGACATGTTGCAACTCTGAAGGATGATTAACCATGTTTTAAGTGTTTTTGTCACGCTGTATGTGTTTATGTTGAAACTTGTCTCATACCTTTCTCGTTAACTTGCAAATACCCTGTCCTACAAATGACAGGCAGACGCATGGGAGTGTGAATTAGAATTCCCCTCTAATCGCTCTAATTCACCCCCTGTCACTCCGAAGGCTCACTCACAGCAACCTTTCTGCTACGTAAGCTCTTTGTAGCTGAATGCTGATGTGAAGATTCTGTATGTGTGTTTATGTGTGTGTGTGTTCACACTCTGAATGCTCAAACAAATTGTACAAATAAACTTTGTGAGATTTGGTTTCGGACACTGCAGCAGAGGCTTGACTGTTTGAGGAAATTGTGCTCAGATGAACTGATAAGTGGATAAAGAGAGGAGCAATTTTATATGAGAAACTTGAAGTGGAAGAGTGGTCGGTCCACTGTTATTTTTTGTTTCACATAAGGAATCTGAGACTAGGTTCAAAGGATCATTTTCTTTAGTTTCGCTAGTTTGCTTTATTTTGTCTCAACATTTCTGCTGTCCTGTTTGTGTTTGAGACCTGACACATTGGGCACAGGATGTTGCACTCAATAGGCCCATTGTGCAGCTGTCAGAGATTGGGTCTGTCTGCAAGTAGAGAAGAGAGGAGCAAATTGATCCATGGACTACATTGGAAACCACTCAAATCTAGCATATTTTCCTCCATGAACTAATTTTTGTGACACTCAAACTGCAAAAACACTTTATGATTCTCTGATTTCTAGTAAAAGTAGCTTGTTGTTCTTAAAATAAGACATAACGAACCACACTTCGATGAAATAACTTGTTATTAGTGAGAAAATACTAAATATAGTAAATAAAAAACAAAAAAAGAATGTCTAAAGGGATATTGGATTACAGTGTTGAACATGTGGCCTTTAATCCTTGTGCTTTCCTAGGCACTTTAACATTGGGAGTTGGGTCATCTAGACCCACTAGACAGTGCTCTGAACCTTTTTTCTTCAATGATTTGTGATCTTCACTGGTGTCCATGGATTACAGGAAATCTTTCCACCTTTATCCACCTTTGTCACAGTAGGGAGAACACACCAATGTAAGGGTGGGGTCATCTAAGACAGTGTTTTTCAACCAGTGTGCCGCGGCACACTAGTGTGCCGTGGGAGATGGTCAAGTGTGCCGTGGGAAATTACCCTCATTAATCATTCACTGATCTAAAAACATTTTCCATCTCCAGGAAATCAGCTCTTTGTTCATCCAAACAGGCCCTGATAAAACACTGAGTAGTGAGGAATATAAAAGATCTTAAAATTACTTTTTCTTTGTGTTTATTTGATTCTATTAAAGACATTTTGATAAGAATGACGGTATTTACCTGCAGCTATAGCGGTTTGCGGAAAAGTCCCGCCCCTTTACCTGTCTCCGCCAATCATTGTTGAAGGCTTAATCACATGTCATCAGTCTGACCAATCAGAAGTGGTTAAAGTCTTCACTTCCTTGTTCTTAATTCTGCTCATAAAGTCTCTCAGTTCCAACAAAAATACCAGCTAAAGCTCGTCTTTAGCGGTGTAGCTTTCCACAGAGTCCGGTGTCAGACCGTGTCAGACCGTGAACAAAACAATGAAGCTCACAGACGCGAGTCTTTCTGCCCTTTTTCGGCAGTTTTCACACTACATCTCCCATGATGCATTGGCTTAAAGGGCCAGTGTCCCAGCGCACAATGAGTGCGCGTGAAATGTCTAGAAACCTCAACGGACAAACAAACAGTTTCTAAATTTTCTAATTTAACTTTTATTTCATCTCTTAGAAAAAACAGCCGCAACTTCCTGCTTTTTTGGCCAAAACTATCACAAAATGCACGTGAGATTGCGGGGGGGGGGGGGGCTGTCGATCAATAGAGACCATGAATTTCTGCTTTTTTTTTTTTTTTTTTGGATGCTGGTGTGCCGCGGGATTTTTGTCAAGGTTAAAGTGTGCCGTGGCTCAAAAAAGGTTGAAAAACACTGCTCTAAGACAGCACAAGGGATAAGTTAAGGTGCACTTTAATGTGTGGTGTGGCATCGCTACAACTTCCCACAAAAAAAATATATTTTAGTGAGTTAATGTAACCTGAAACTGAGACTTGAGACTAAAGTTTCAAAAAGAATTTCAATCATAAATAAAACTGTATGACCTTGTTGATTTTTACACCACGCAACTTCTATACAGAGTCAGTGGGAAATCATTACCACTCAATATCCAAAAGACTTCTTAGAAAATGAAGGAGGCTACAAACTAATAGGATGTAGGAACTTCCAGATCAAATTATTAAGAACCACAAAGAAAAGTTTCTGTGTCAGTGTGATAAATCTGTGTGATTTTTTTAATTGTATTGACTACAATCAATGCTTGAAACAAATCAAATCAGATATTAAATCAAATTAATTAATTTATGCATTACACCACTATTTTACTGTAAAGCTACATTCAAGAAGACACTAAAAGCATGTTCTTAAATGCACTGAACTGCTGCTGCGCTGCACTAGCACATGTCCACCACTTACAGCTGGAACAGGCTTGGTGTGAAATGTTGAAGCGGTGGAAATCTCACAAATCTTGCTCCAGGCGTTACCTTTCACAGCTCTATTTCTATGAAAGGCTTTGTGTCATATAATTCCAGCCGTGTAAAATTATGAACTTCTCCTTCATGATCAATTTTCAAACATCTGGCACCTCAGTGAATAAAAAGGGACGACATTCACACATCACTACCAAATTGGAGTATCTGATTGGTCAAATTTAAGTGGGGCTAAAAAGCAGTTGCTGTCTCGCAGCTTTTAGGCTTCTGCTATAGCCTGGCTTCACGTGCAGGGGTGTCTGGGTCTAATGAACTTCTTCATGCATCTGACACATCTGTTATCTGTGTACAATCACCAAAGCTGTTTTTGTATTTTTTTTTAATTGTCCTTTATAAAATGTTCGGACCATGGCTTTAGGTTACCCATTTCTAGAAGTGCTGATCACTTTCTGCTGAGAGGTTTAGGTACTTGTGTTTTGTGTTCCTCAGTTTTGGCCTTGGCTAAACTTAAAAGGTTGATTTTAATTATGATGCATTACAATTAATGATCTTTGATTTCACATCCGGTTCTAGTTGCTCCTTTAAAAACCATAAAAAATCTAGTAAATGGAAAGAAATCCAACTGCTAGACCTTTAGGATGGTAAGACAATATCTACAAAGGTTTAATTATAAAAGTGTTTAGAAAGGCTTTTTCTGTGATGAAGAATTTGGTACATCATAAACAAATCAAACTAAAAGCACTGAACATGCATTTCTAAAACTAGCTATGTCCACATAGTCCAGGCATGTCCAAAGTGTGGCCTGTGAGCCAGACATTCTAATTTCTATACTGATCTGCAGGTTCCTTTCATAAAATCAATAATACGCATCCCACAGCACTTTCCAAAAACTGTGAGTGTGATTCCTTGATTGTGATTGGCTACATTAACGCGGGACCCTTCTGTGACACTTTTGAGCTCATTTTTAAAATGTGGATGGAAGCGGGGGGACAAACACATTTGTTGGTGTAATTCCTTGACCCTTGTGCTATCCTAGTCACTTTAAAATTGGGAGTTGGGTCATCTGCACCACATGTGTCAAACTCGAGGCCCGTGGGCCAAATGTGGCCCGCCATGTCATTTTATGTGGCCCGCGAGAGGATAAAAGTTTTTAATTTCTTAAAATAAAAAATAAAAATTTGTGTGTATTTATTTATATCTAGGGGGAATTGGACTTGAAATATCGGATTGGGCAACTATACATTAGGACTTAAACACTGTCAATATAACCTAACCTGACAGAATCAAATTTAAAATGATTTATGCTAGAGTAACAAGCAAACATATGTTTTCTATGCAACTGTAATTGTCCCTTTAAAAAGTTTTTATAAATAAATGAGTAATTTAACATTAAGGAGTAGTTACATTTCTTTTTATTACATTTAGTTACATGTATAAGTTATAACTGGCCCTTTGAGGACAGCAGCTATGCTGATGTGGCCCTCAGTGAAAATGAGTTTTACACCACTGATTTAGACCCACTAGACAGTGCGCTGAACCTTTTTTCTTCAATGATTTGTGAACCTCACTGGTGTCCATGGTTTCCATGAAATCTTTCCACCTTTATCCACCATTGTCATGGTAGGGAGAACACGTCAATGCAAGGGTGGGGTCATCTAAGATAGCACAAGGGTTAAAGAACTCGTATTTATCGGGCGAGAACTGCAGAGGCGATAGCAGGAGTACACACGTGGGGCGGCTTCAATAAACACTCCGTAGTGGTCTTCTGCCGGGGACTTGACGTGCCGCGGGAAAGAAAGCGACTTACTGATGACAGACAGAATTTGCGCTCAGTGAATTTAAACATGCATGTACTGTGATGTATGTTTCAGAAGATGTCCGATTGGCCGTTCTGAATGTCAATCATGTCCCGTACTTTTCAGTGAGGATTTTGATTGGCTGGTGTATTCTTTAGAAGTACTTTTTTTTTTTTGTTATCTATCTTTGCTGACCTGCAATCTACCCTCATGTTCTTGAAAATCGACCGGTCGATCACGATCGACATAATGAGCACCCCTGACCTAGAGGTAGGCTCCATAAGCAAGTGTAGGAGCAGGAGCAAAGAGGAGGTGCACGGTCAGGAACAGGAGCACAGAAGAGCCAGAGGTGAGGTCCACAGCCAAGTAATATAGAAATATAGATGTATTTCTGTCTATGTTAAGAAATGGAAATGCACAGTGCCACTTTCTTTAAAAAAATGAAGGCCAAGTACTTACCCTTCACACATTCTCCCCTCACCAATCAGGCCCTTTTGGCAAAAGGGTTGGACATCCCTGGGGTAGTCCCTAAAATCTGGCTTCTGATTTACAAAAGCTGGATGGAGCAATCTGCTTTAGGCCATTTTCTCTTATTATTTCACCATCTAACATTAAAAACAGAAAAATGTGTAAATTAAAAACCTAAAGAATTCTATAGTAATTTTTCTACATTAATTTTGAAGTAACTTAATGTTTTTTTGAATTTCGCACTCAGAAGCAGAAAACAGTCTTCTCAAAAAATGTCAGAGGTGCATTTGAGAACAACAACAAAAAAAATTCTTGGTATAATAAAGCTTTAACATTTACATGCATGAGGGGGGCCTAACAAAACCATGAAAAATAGACCCATACCATTATCCATCCTCCAAACGTCAAATTTGGCACATTGCAGGCGGGCAGATAACGTTCTCCCAGCATTTGCCAAACACAGACTCAGCCATCTGACTGCCAAACACAGAAGGATGGTCTGTCATTCCACGGATCACTAATGCTCTGCTCCTTAATGCAGCGGCAGCAGATTTGACACCATTGCATGCAATGGGTGGAAATGTGCTGCTTACATAAAGCTGGTCAGTCTCAAAGCATGAGCAACGTATGGCAATTATTTAACAAATTTGGGCATTTATAATGACTGATATTGATGTTTTTTCTTTATAATACCTTGCAAAAATAATTAAGAAAGTAAAATTTAGTTTGTTAATGTAAAGATTTCATCATAGTTTTTGCAGTCAACAGCAAAAGTCATGCTCTGTTTTCAACCAAGTTATAAACATGAAGAGGTTTATATAACCAGCAGAACGAGGGATGATTAGGAATTATGAGTTGATGCACAATTATGTATAATTCATAAACTGCTATGATATTCACTTTGATATGTCGAGTCATTCTGCAACCCAATTGGAAGTACTAAGAATGTGCTCACACACACAGATTACAGCTTCTTTGAAAAACGGAAACAAGTCTCTTTCACAGCCTTCCCCCCACTCAACAAAAGATTCTCTGCATCAAGGTAATAGGTAAGAAATTGGATTTCTAGTTGAGAAAAAAAAAGTCAATCTCACCAAAAAAAAAAAAAAAAAAAGAAATTCTATGCGATTGTGATGTTTCGTGTCCTTTTGAAACAGTTCCGAATCAATTTGGGTTCTTAACTAAAGGACAGCTATAGAAAGAATAGAAAAGAAATGTCTGCATGTACACAACAGAGAAGAAATGGTGCTTCTAAGAAAGTTTTTTTTTTTGAAAACCTGAGTCGCTGTTAAAGAAGTCAATGCTGAGCCAGGCCTAGATGCTATGGATAAATAATTTATGTTTACACCCAGAATCTTTTCTATTAACTGAAAAAAACAGAGTAGAGGCTTAGAAAAGCAAATGCTCTGAACATTTATGTCACTTGGCTTGGCATTAGTCATACTAGAATTTTTTTTTCTTTAAAGCACTTATCAAGTTTTTAGCAATAATAGTCTCACATTATTTAAAAAAATGCATTTGTATGTTTTATATCAATGCTTTAGGAAATCACCTTTTGAATTAGCATCAATTTTTAATTTGAAAGGGTTTTAGAACAACCTGGTAGTGAAAGAACTTTATCTATTTTTTTCTCAAGGCTGAACCTTTAATTCCACAGCTGAACTCAGTTTTTGCATTTTCACTCTTTGTGGAATCTGACCTCTGACTTCTAATATACTTTGCTCTATACTGTATAGAGGGGGAGCGTGACTTGGTGTAGATAAGTGGGCCTCTGATTTAAGTTTAGCTGACATAAAATTACAGTTTTTAGCCTCTCCAGTTGACTTGAAATGTCAAAAATTTACTGGCTCTAGGAAGGGGTGGGAGAGTGCACAGTTAAATGTCAAGTAATGCTTTTTAAACTAATTGCCCTCAATGTGTTTGGAGAAGCCAGAGTGGAAGGGCTGATTAGAAAAGACATGACTCTGACCAGTACATGAACAGATTGTTGTTATTGCTCTAATAGGGAACAAAATCCTTCAGTGTTAGAATATCAAATCCTTTAGGGTTGTTTGCTAACCCTGCATAGTTACTTAAGCATAACCCTTATGGACTCTTATTGAACATTATGCAACATAGTGCCATTCGAAGTCCATACAGTGCATTTCCTGTACTGTACACAATTTTAAAGTTAATTCATTTTGGACTTTTTTTCCAAGGTTTTAAAACAGCACTTAATAATAAAATAATAAATGTTATTTGTATAGCGCTTTAAATGGCATACAAAAACACTTTACAACATGTGAGCAAATGACAGATTAAAGATTAAAAGCAATTTTAAAAAGATGAGTTTTAATGACAAATGAACAGTCACAGATGACAGTTAGGCTTTCAGACAAGTTATTTAACTCATCTTTCTATAAAAACATGTTTTGATGTGAAATTTAAATGTTGAGATTTCAATTTAAAGTAGTAGCATTTATTATTAGCCCTGCACTTGTCACTTCTAAGTAAGAAAGTGAAGAACAGATGAGGTCCCCTTTAATTAATGGAAGTGCCATACATTTGAACATATATCATGTGAACAAATTAACAATTGCGGTTAGTGCCCAGCTGGAATTATTTGACACCAAGTCGTTCATATATCGGAAAAAAAAGCCTGAAGCGAGACTCACAGGATTTGCACAGCTTTGACATTGCACACCAAGCCTCTTCCAACTAACAATACGTGGCAGAAGTGTGCTAGTACCCTGTAGAAAAAGAAGAAGAAGCCCCTCCTTGCTTGTTTAGTTTGAACACCATGGGCTAAATGCTCGTTCAAGAATTGTCTGATGTGTCCAAAGCTTTAGAAGAACACCTAATGGCCAGTTATTGTTGGCTGTAGCTGCGTTTCCATTAGACATTTGTTTTAAATACGTCATCAGAATTCTACAAATGTCAGAAAAACACAATTTTGCAATTACACTGTTTCTTTTAAATCATAATTATGCAAATAGACACATGCCAATTCACACGATAAGTCATTCAAAAACACAATGACCAAAACTTTGGTCTACAGCAGATACATTCAAATTTCTGCCATGGCAATAGCACTCATCTTCATCATCATCATCTATCAAAGGAGACGTCAGCGTCTCATTCAGGCCATGGAGCGGCGAGCTCATTACACGTGGGAAGGACTACGGATGAAGCCATTTTGGGAAACCGTGATTGGTTGTTTCACAGAGGAACTGTGTGGATCCAACATTTCAGGATGACACGCCCAACCTTTGATGAGCTGTGTGATGCTGTAGGCCCACTTGTGGCACCCGCTGTGCAATGCCCAGGGCAGCCAGTTCCTGCAAAGAAGCGCATCGCCATCCGATTGTTGGTCAAATGACCCATTTAATGCAAAAAATGGGTCATGTTTTACGAAATGGGTTTTACTAAATATGTCAATTTCGATACACCTCAAAAACTACTTAATCGAATTGAAAACACTTTTTTCAATAGATGTAGTTTTTTTTTTTTAAATGTTCGTGTTTTCATTCTGCGAATTTATTATCACAAATCCAATTTGCACTATTTCAAAGTAAATTAAACTAATCAGTGAAAGTGTCTGACAGACCTTTAACCCCAGAAACGATGAAGGGTTAAACAACAGACTCTTTGACACACTGTAACTCTTCAACCATTCATGCAATCGATGTAAATTCTCCTATCAGCTGATTTACGTTGATAAGGTAAGCAGTCCACCACTGTAAAGGGTTACATATCCACACAATGCTGCTTTTTTTCCACTTCAGAATCCACTGGAATTACATTAATAGCGTAAATGGTTGAAGAGTTAGGGTACTCGAAAGAACGTAAACACTGTAGCTAATGCTCTGGTGTTGAAGGGTTAACGAAGACAGCCTGAGTGCAGGATGAGCTTGCACTGATGCTGCTTTTAAAGGGTCACAGTGGCATCAGGGAGGAGACATGGTGGGGACATCCACACCAGAAAACATCATTCACTCTGTTCTAGGTTATCAGACTGTTATATACTGCAATGAGTTTATTTCGAAGACTCAAATGAAGAGAAACTAGAAGTAGGCAATCCAGAACCTAAAAACTTTCATTGAATAAAGAAAAACACAGGTAGTAAAGTTTGAAAGCACTTTTTTACATTAGTAAAATACTAAACTGAAAGGAGAAGAGTGGATTTGTAACACAAACCAGGTGTAACAAAAAGAGGAAACAGAGCCAATTTCAAAAACAAAATCAACAAAACACACTCATCCTCACATGATTGTTTTTTTTTTTAATAGCACACAACTAAAAGACCGAAGCACTGCAGCAAGTCAAGTATGTACAGCTTGATTGTTTGGTAGTAGATTAATTGAGTTACTGGCGTAATTACTCAGACAGGACAGCGGGCAGACACAGATCCTCAGCATCTCTGATTATGTGGTGTCTGTGCTGTGAAAGGGGTCATTAGTCACTCTCACCACAACAGCTTGACGTCTTCCCAAAATACTTAGTGTGTCAATGCTCGCGCTTTTGTGCAGCCAGAGGCATAAATGAGAGAAAATATAATGGAATCTGGAACATCTGACCCACTCAGGGAGATAAGGAGAATGTCAAGCCCTGATAATCTGCAGAATCCTCCATGATCTATGTCAGAGGAATTTCACAGAATGGTGTTAGGACTTTTTCATGCATGACAATTAAAAACAGAACGTTATTAGGATTTTAAAGTGATAGTATTTGTTTTCCTTTGTCATGTATTGTTGCATTGTTGCTTTTTTTTCCCTTTTCTTTTAGCCCATTGGTATTTCTTTTCATTTCTTCATTGCTGTCCTCTGGCATCCCACCCCAGACAAGACTTGGCACAGTCTTATCCTATTTTGTGCTTTGCTAAGATAGATAAGTTTGCTTTTCTTGCTGCTGACAAAACAACTTACCTCAGAAAAATAATGTGTAAAAGAGCTGAAATTTATTTCCTGATGTTAGGAAAGAAGCAAACTGTCACATAATATTTTACTGTATATACATTTAATTATTTTAGCTCCTTTTGTAAGTATTTTATGTGCATGTTTATTTGAGAAAATGCATGTACACAACCACAGAGAGAAATTTAAAGCTGCTCCTTTGTTATCTTTCTTTTACTTTTTGTACTTTATGTGGTTGAGAAAAGTACCACGCATAGAAATACAAAGAAGAGGTAATGGTGCTCTTCAAAACACAATATTCAAAATGACCCATGTGACTAAAAGAGAATCACAAAGACGTGCTGGAGAGGAACTCAAAATTTAAACCCAATGTTTAAAGGGCAAAAAGGAAGGACGTTCAAAAAAATTGCAAGAGTTGAAAGTTTAAGAAAGCCATATACAAAGGCCGAATCCAAATTCTTCCCTTTCCTCTACATTTATCCCTCCAAACGGAGAGTCTTCTAATTTGGACATCACTCCCTCTCGATAACATTATCCACATCAGTGGCTGCCAGCACTTGGAAAATGCATGACATCAGTTTTATAACTTTAAAAAATCATGTCCAAACAAAAAGTCATTACCTACATTTACATGTAGACTTATGTGCTTCAGAGAACACCTACATAAAGTCATAGGTTTCTCCTCTATGGCAGTGTTTTTCAACCAGTGTGCCGCGGCACACTAGTGTGCCGTGGGAGATGGTCAAGTGTGCCGTGGGAAATTGCCCTCATTAATCATTAACTGATCTAAAAACATTTCCCATCTCCAGGAAATCAGCTCTTTGTTCATCCAAACAGGCCCTGATAAAACACTGAGTAGTTAGGAATCTAAAAGATCTTAAAATTACTTTTTCTTTGTGTTTATTTAATTCTATTAAAGACATTTTGATAAGAATGACGTTACCGCGATTTACCTGCAGCTATGACAGTTTGCGGAAAAGTCCCGTCCCTTTAACTGTCTCCACCAATCATTCTTGAAGGCTTAATCACATGTCATCAGTCTGACCAATCAGAAGTGCTTAAAGTCTTCACTTCCTTGTTCTTAATTCTGCTGATAAAGTCGCTCAGTTCTAACAAAAATACCAGCTAAAGCTCTTCTTTAGCGGTGTAGCTTTCCACAGAGTCCAGTGTCAGACCGTGAAACAAGTGGACAATACAATGAAGCTCAGAGACGCGAGTCTTTCTGCAAGTTTTCGGCAGTTTTCACACTACATCTCCCATGATGCATTGGCTTAAAGGGCCAGTGTCCCAGCGCACAATGAGTTGTCCTTGTGAAACGCCTTGAAACCACAACAAACAAACAGTTTCTAAATTTTCTAATTTAACTTTCATTTCATCTCTTAGAAAAAACAGCCGCAACTTCCTGCTTTTCCGGCCACAATTATCACAAAAATGCACGTGAGATTGCGGGCGGGGGGGCTGTCGATCAAAACAGACCATGAATTTCTGTTTTTTGTTTTTTTTTTGGATGCTGGTGTGCCGCAGGATTTTTGTCAAGGTTAAAGTGTGCCGTGGCTCAAAAAAGGTTGAAAAACACTGCTCTATGTCACAGCGTGACGCAGATCACCCTCGCAGTGGAGGGATACAGAGCCTTCCACAGCGATGGTTTCGCATTCAAAAAACTATTTGGGGCACCCCTATCCCTCCAAATGCCCTACAATTGGAGGGATATGGTGGGAGCCAGAGGGGTAGAGGAAGGATTCGGATTTGGCCAAAGACTCCTGGACCACTCTGTCTCCACACTCTGTGGCACGATCTTTAGGCAGAATTTAAGGAGGACAGGTGAAAAAATGAAATATTCTTCAGTCCTGGACATGTAAAAGTTAAAGAACAGCTCCAAAACATTGAACATTAAACATTTTGCATCAAGTAAGCTTACATTCTTGAAATGTTATCGGTATCAAACTTAATACATACAATACATACAATATATGTTGGAATATATGTTATTAATATATATATATATTAATAAACTACTGCATTTTCAACTATATAAGATTTCAGATTGGATAAACATCATAAAATATTTACAAGAGTTAATGATGACTGGAGGGGTGGAATCAAATGAATTTAAACATTAATCACACACGTGCTTTTGTGTCTATGTCATGTTATGTTCATGTTACTTTAACAGAACTTGACCAAATGTACAGCAGACAGCCAAAGGGAATATTTTTCTGTTAAAATTATCAAAGACTTCTGGCCTATAAAGATTTACAAACTCAATTTCTCCTTCCCAGTGTTTACCAAAGGCATCAGTCTGGTACTTCAGGACAAATGGAAACTGTTCAATGACAACGAGTGTGTGCACTACTTCAGACAAGTCCTATATGGGTTGGAGTAGTCTGACTCAGCACATTTCCTTGAAAGAAAACTTTTACAGGCCAGCAGCCTTATCTTCTGCATGTACACCTAGCTGGGCTGTAGAGCTGCATCTATAGATATAAAGTCTGACAACTACAGTTAATCTTGATTTGCATGACTATTATTCATGTATATAACTTGTGGTAAGATGTAGTAATGAATGGCTCTCACAGCTCCACCGCCTCTCAGATGTGATGATTGTCCTAGCTGGGACCTTCTACTCTAAAAAAAACAAAAAAAAAAACAAATACATACCAATTTTTTTTACCAGATGAACTCTTTCTAAAATACCAAATAAGTTTTTACTCCCAATAAAATAGATCTTCGTGCTCATCTGATGTCCTTTTAAATTCTTCCTCTCTCTCTATTCTTTGATCAACTGTATTTATCCAGTTTATATCTGTGAGGCTTTTGTATAGCTTTTTTTTTTTTCTATGTGACTCCTCTCAACATGAGACAAAAAAAAGGATCTTAGTGCACTGGTCACTTTAAGTTGCTTTTTCAGGAAAGTCAACAGTTTGCAAATAAGAAGCATACTTTTTTTTCATGCAGAGTATGCATGAAGCAACAGCTGATTGGAAAGTCTCATATTGTACAGAAAGAGAACAATGAGGCTCAGATACCGGGACTATCTGCCAAGATAAGGCGGGATTATAGATGACAAACAAAAAGTCAAACAAAAAATAATAATTAAAAAATCTGTGGGGGAAAAATTGTGCAGAGTGAAAACAGCATGGTAAGTAAAGTCTGCACAGTCACAAAGTGTCCAAAGTGTGTCAAAGGATGACCCCCAGCACTCTGGGCCCGCATTGAAAAACTAAAAGCCAGGGCCAAGGTCCTCCAGGCCAAACTTAACTTCAACCCTAATCAACAAGCAGTGACGTGCGGTGAGGTTAATGGCTGGTGAGGCACTGACGTCATCAATCAGATTTACAAACATATGAACCATACTGAGTAACTTATTCACCATTTAATTGACAACAGTTAACGTGTTTTGTTTAAAATATCATTTCAACATGTTTTTTCATATACAAACTGCAGCATAGAAAAAAGCACAAACCTTATTATCATCTTACCTTTACTTGTAAATAAAGCCCATATGCCGCTCCTTCTGAAGAAAATGACTTGCCGCTTGCTATCACTTCTTCTATTATTTTTAGCGTCATAATCTCAGGGCTCATCGGCGCCCCCTAACTTGAGGCACGGGGACTTCTGGCCTCACCCAGTTGCTTTTTTGCCGGCGTTTAGCGTTCAGCACAAGAAACACGTCCCTCACAGTTATTTATAAAAACAAACACCGTACATCATATACGTCTGTTAAATTATGTAAACTCAGCTCATATAGTACAAGTGATTGAACCGACATACAGAGAGACAGCAGTACCGACTGACTGCATAGGTATTGCGCAATCCAAGGTGAGGCTCAGCGGGCTGGTGCCTCATCGCACGTCACTTCTTAGTATCTGAACGGCAAATGCGGAAATTCAGCGATTTTGAAAAGAAAAAACACCCAAAAATTATACATTTAAATGGAAAATGACTGCAAAGCACAAATTACTGAACTTAAATATAATAATAATTGAATTTATTTTTCTCTTTTCTTCCCATAATGACAGGTGAGGCACAGCCTCACCTGCCTCTCCTGACTGCACGTCACTGTCAACAAGAAAAGTCAAGCCTAAAAGCTGGAGTCTGCCTTCCAAAGCAAAGCAGGAAGCTGGGTTCACAAAAGAAGAGCCTGATAGCCGAAGGCTCCATGTCTCATTCTACTTTTGGAGGCTCAGAGAACAACGAGTAAAGCCTGTAGTCTGACACCGAAGTGTTCTGTTGGAAAAATGAAGCAATGACATCTTTTAGAAATGATGGAGCTTGGCCATTCAGAATTTTATAAGTGAGAAGGATATATAATTTTTTTTTTTACCATTTGTCAGCAGGCAGTTAATAAGCAGCTGACAGTAGAGAAAAATGAACCGGTCCACCAATTCTCATCACGGCTTTGTGAAAAAGCTGTTCCTGGTTTGACAATTTTGCACAGGTAAGACTGTAATGTGAAAACTTTATTTAAATGTTGAGCAAAATCTACTGGTCAACAATTAAATGAAAAGTTTTTCAACAAAGAACAGGATTCAGAAATAAACCGTCCGATTGCTGAAAAGTGATTTCTTAAAATGGTCAGGTCCAAATGAAGCCCCCTCAGTCTGCTCGAAAAGAAGGAAAAGTACAATTCATATCTTTGAGACATCACTGTGGCCAAATGTGAATACAATTAGAGTGAAAGTAGTGAAAAAGTTTGAATTCCTCCATGTGCATGGTAAGAAAAGGATTTTTCTCCTCTGTAAATGGTTCGAGCTAAATAGTGTGCTGTGTTGGCAGTGAGAAGAGAATTAGGCTTGAAGATGCCACAAGCGATCAATAAACTCATCCATAAGGCTGGAAAAGTCATTGACCACAATCTGGAGATGTTTGAGTCAGTAAGGGATGGGAGGTCAGTGAACAAACTGCTCTTCATTGTGAACAATTCATCCCACCCGCTCCGTGACCCACTGCAGAGAAGGAGGAGGAGGAGGACGACTCATTCTGCCTGCAGGTAAACAGATTCACGTTCCATCATTTCATAGGACAGCAGCTGCATCTTATGCTTAAAAAACTTCTAACCTGGATGTTTTACTTCCGTTGAGCCATTTCATATTAAGCTATTTATTATCTAAATTTACATTGGTTTTGTTCTTTTATTGATGGACATCGACACCATAGGACACATGTGTCATGTCTCTAGGCCCGGGGGCCAAATGTGGCCCGCCATGTCATTTTATGTGGCCCGCGAGAGCTTAAAATGTTTTAATTTCTTAAAATAACATTTTTCTTTAGTTGAATTGATGTTATTTATGTGTAGCTGCTGTTGAAATTACACAGTGTTTGCAGGTCTTATGTGTGCATGTAGACCAGGGGTCTCAAACTCGCGGCCTGTGGGCTATTTGCGGCCCCCAAGATATTTTGCGTTAATGTTAATGCATCCCACCAGTTTGTATGAGTGACACTTTGTCAGTGTTGTGCACGGAGCCGACAAACCAACCAATCACAGTGGGGTATACGACTCTTGGGGGCATGACATTGACAGGGCTTGAAAGTAGGAGAACATGTAACCCTTGTGCTATCCTAGGCACTTTAACATTGGGAGTTGGGTCATCTAGACCCACTAGACAGTGCGCTGAACCTTTTTTTCTTCAATTATTTGTGATCTTCACTGGTGTCCATGGATTACATGAAATCTTTCCACCTTTATCCACCTTTGTCATGGTAGGGAGAACACGTCAATGTCAGGGTGGGGTCATCTAAGATAGCACAAGGGTTAAAGAAGGAAACCTGACAGCCCCCTCCCCGGACCACATTAAGGAATTCCTTACTTTCCTTTTTAGAATGTGTCTATTCGCTCGTAATTTTCTAAATACATGCAGTCAGTGCTGAACTTTTTTTTGGGTCGCACAGACCCGAAGGAGAGTTAAGGTTATGGTTAGGCGCGCGGGGGCGTATCAACCCCAACCAAACCGTTCTCGTGCGCGGCTGTACTGCAGCCCTCAACTCCCAGAGGAGAGGTGTCAGCTGAGGAGAATAAATGTGAGAGAATAAATGTGACACACCTACATGCCTGACGGGGCTAACAGGGCTTTAACATGAAACACGACAACAAGATTTAGCCTTAGAAACACTAAAAATAAGTGAGGAAAATGCAAAATAGACGTGTTTGAGATGAACCAGCGCCCTTGTGAGATGAAGGTGAAGCTGCAGTGAGACTGAAGGAGAACAGGAAGTTGGAGTTTTCTTTAGCATTCAATTTAGTTTTAATATGGCTCCCCCCCTTAGTATGATCTGTGTTATTATATGTCATATTTATTTTAATGTTTTGTAATGAATGTAGCCTTTTTTTAATCAATAGGTATTTTAAATTATTTTAAGTGATCACTCAACTACAAAAACCAACAGGACACGTTTCCCATAATGCAATGTTTTGTAGGTGATGTTGGAGCAAAAATAAAAGCATAGGTCACACACCAGGTGATGTGTGCAGCGTTGCGTCTAACTGGGTGATCTCAAACATGTTCATTGTGCATCTTGGCTGCACCTATTTGGTGTCGCCAACATGAATTTCCATCAGTTTTTAAACCTCTCTGATCTCAGCTATCGGTAACGATTGTTCTGATTTTCAATGAACAGCGCCTGTTATTTTAGGAACCACAGTTTGAATTCAACTATAATATAGGAGTGGATGACCGGCTGCTCTACAATAATTTGTGACCAGGGTTTGAATGTGCAAAAGTCATGAAAAAGAAAATCCAAAAATGGTTACTGAATTTTGTTTCTCCTTAACTTCGCTTGTCCATCCTGTTGGAGGATCCCTCCTTCATGTGGACACCCCTGAGGTTTCTTCGTTTTTTCCGGAAACCGTTTTTTTACTCTGTGGCACAGAGTGAAATGCACTTGGTTGCACAGAACAGGCTTGATCCAAAGGTGTCTGGTTTTATCAGATATCATATGATACACCTCGCTGGAGCAACTACCAAAAAAGGAAGGCAGGAAGCAAGAGATCAGTGGTATTTGTATGTATTTATTAGTGTCTTGGTTTATGGTATAAAGGTTAAATACATACAACTATGCAAGAGCTGTAGTTTATTAAATATGCATTCCTTGAGAAGACTTGCATTTTGCCACAGTTGAATGCTCTCTCCAAGTCCAGAAAAAAAAAAAAAAAACCTGGACTGTGGATGTGCAAACTCCTACATCCCTGGAGGATTTTAGAAAGGGTAAAGAGCATACAAGTTAGGTGCCCTTTAAATAGATTCCTCACTTTTGGCCTTCATCACTTTTTAAACCTATTTTCAGCTTCTAATGCAGTTTTCAGGTCATTGTGGAAGCATGATTTAGGCTTTCTAACACATGCTGTGTGCTTCTGCTGTATCATGTGATTCCACTATAAGCTTCTCAGAATGTAATCTCTGTTTTCCTGGAGGTTTGTCAGATTGCTTTGATAAAGCCGTCCTGATGAAGATCTAGGCAGCATCTTTCAAATAAACAGAGCATCTGAGGTCTTTCGTAGTTTCACCTTGAATTAAGTTATCTGTTTTTCATACTGTTTTCAAAAGTAAATGTGAAATTGTATGCATTAATATTCATTTCATACAAGAAAATGTAATAAAAATTATTTCTAAATGTTTCTTTTTTTATTGCTCCATTGTGCTGCAGCTCTTCACATTAAATGCACAGTAAATTTCACAAAAGTAAATGTGAAATTGTATGCATTAATGTTGATTTCATAAAAGAAAATGCAATAAAAATCATTTCTAAATGTTTCTTTTTAATTTATTTGGAATTGCTCCAATGTACTGCAGCTCCTCACATTAAATGCACACTAAAGATTACTTGCAAAATAAAAAATAATCAGAATTTATTTTCCTTGTTACATGTGATATTTTTGACGTTTCCTATATCATGTGGATTCATTTTTAGGTGATCTTAAATATCCTAAAATATCCCAACACACAAAAATAGTGTGAGTTCCTAATATATGGATGTAAAGTGTGATGTTTACTTGTTTCAGAGATCTGTCTGTCACTGACTTGATTTGGCCACATAAGATATGTTACTGTGCAAAGAAACTCCTTGCACTTTTTGTTACAACGTATCACAATGTTGTCATTTTATTTATTATGAAATATTCTACAAATATTGGTTATCGGCCCTTTATGCTACTAATATAAGGTATGGGTCAATTATATGTAGCCAAAGAAAAGCATATTGGTCAATCTATATAGCAGGGACACATGGAGGGATACAATAAAACTTGTGGGAAACAGACAATAGATAATCCAGATGTTTACTTTCAAGCAGTCACAGAATTTTTTTTTTTTTTTTTCTGTGAGGGAGGGGGTTCTTTGTGTCCATTGGGGTAGAAGGATTATAGAAGTTAGTTTTAACAGGCTACAAGAAACACTGTTGGCTATTTCACTCTGTTTGTGTGGAGCAACAGGATGGTGTGAGGAAACTCACGCGTGTCAAACTATGAGTGTTCAAAAAAAAATTTTAAATTAATAAAAGAAAGTTACGTATGCAGTATAGGCAACCGGAGGCTCTAGAACTTCTGCAGTTGTTCTACATGGTTCTGGACACAGTTTTGTGTTATCCATATACAATCTTTTTTTCTATTTGGCCTATTTGACTACAAAAGCTTGGAAAATGGCCTTCTCACCCAGAATGACAAATTGCCGTAACCCTTATGCTATCTTAGGCACTTTAACGTTGGGAGTTGGGTCATCTAGACCCACTAGACCAGGGGTCACCAACCCTGTGCCCGCGGGCGCCAGTGCGCCCGCGAGCACCCCTTGTGGCGCCCGCAGGGAATGCACCCAATTTTTTTTTTTTTTTTTTTATTGAAGCAAATATTCAACAAACAACCACGGCATGTCTGTCAATGACAACAATATCAATTCTGAGATAAAGGTAGACAAAGAAAACCCAAATATGTCAACAAATATAACTAAAAAAAATAATCAATAAAAGTAAGGGTCTATTAAAAAAGTTTAAATAGATCAAATAAATTACACAATTTCTGGACATTCTTATGATTCATGTAATGTAAAGATTTTGAGAATAGGTTGAGGTGGTTGAGTAATCCATTAATGTGAGGATTAATATTCCTGTCTGTTTTTATTTACATTTATGTTTAAAAAGTTAAAACTAAGTTAAAGTTTTAAAGGTTTAAAAGTTTAGCTTTAGTGTGTTCAATAAATATTTATCTTGTTCGGCTGCAACCTAAAGTCTGTTTTGAATTCAGGCTCCCTCTGCAACTGAGTTTGACCCCCCCCCCCGTAATACAAGTCTAGAAAATTCATGCATGTTTTTGTGTGTAAAATGAGCAAATAAAAATAGGGCACACAAAAGGAAGTCCTCAAATTGTGTTGTTTTTTTTTTTTTGGGGGGGGGGGGGGGGGGGCTAGGAGGTTTTTAGTGGCGCCCTTCATACCACTTGGTGCCCATGAAATAGCCCTCGGTCTCAAAAAGGTTGGTGAACCCTGCACTAGACAGTGCGCTGAACCTTTTTTTCTTCAATTATTTGTGATCCTCACTGGTGTCCATGGATTACATGAAATCTTTCCACCTTTATCCACCTTTGTCATGGTAGGGAGAAGACGTCAATGTAAGGGTGGGGTCACCTATAATAGCACAAGGGTTAAGACTGTTATTGCCTATGCACCGAAACCTCAAGTGAAAGCCTTTTTGATACTTTTTCTCTTCTATATTTTTAATGGTGAATTGGTCTTGGTAGGCATTTAGATCAGCGCTGCTGTATTTTGTAAGTGCCAACTTCCTCAAGGAACAAAACTGAAAGTCTACCTTAGACTATTATTAATTTACGCTAGGAAAAACTGAAAGTAAAAGACTTCCCTTGCACTTCCAACTGCCATTCCGAACAACATGAACTTTTCATACGTTCATCTCCAGCTCTGCTTTTTGGAATATATTCCAGTGAATCGAAAAGGTTCAGCAACTTAGAAATAAATGACCATAAAGGTTGGGTACATTATTTTCATAAATATGCATAATGTGCCCTCCCTAGTTATACCCCTCAGGTCCCACCTCCATCTTTCCCCTTGACAGGAATGGAAGCTGTCTGACAAGCATAACTATGACTCATTGGCCCTTTTGTGATTGTATATGTAATACACTAAGATAAAAAAAGCAGGTTCCTAATTTGTTGGAAGGTTTTGTGATAAAACATGGATTACATTCAAAAGAACACAATTAAAACTTCTCATTTGTCAGTTTATGAATCAGAATTGAATTAAAGTTGTGAGAAAACAAATGTTTCTGTTTCACTGAATCAATTTTAGTTAGAATGTGATCACCTGGACGACCTAAAGATACCTGAAGCAAATTAAGGTTCAGATTTGTCAGTAGATTTAGGCAAACAACGTATATCTATTCCTAAACTTATGGTAAACCGAAAACTCAGGTCAAAATTTACTCTATAGGTCAGTGGGCAAGCAGATTTACAAAGTTAATTCGTACCCTAATTCATACCCTATACATGCATGACAGCGTTCCCTCATACGTTGCACTTTCCTATTCACTTTTTGATCTATTGTAAAAGCATTCTCAGAGCCAGTTTAGCTCGTGCTGGTTTGCGGCGCCTTCCGTCCGTGAAACCAGGGTTCGACTCCGGGCTGCTCCCTGTTCCGCATCCGCATCCGGCGTAAAACATTGCCAAATTTACCATGCGACTTGTTCGCTGTGGCGACCCCTGATGGGAGAAGCCGAAAGTGGAAAGAAAGGTAAAAGCATTCTCAATGTCTTTTAATTCTGATAATGCCATTTTTAATTTGTGTCGTTTCCTAGGACGTAGTTTCTGCAAAGGAGCAGTAAATCATTAGAAATTCACCTCTGAGTCCCCCATTCCTGTCATCCATGGCTGTGTCATCTGATTAGCTTACAGCCCTTAATGACCCCAACCTAATATCACCAGTGCAACAAATATGGCGAGCAATATTGGAGCTATCCAGCTGTACAGTTCTGTGCCAGATGTCAGCTTAGATGAGGAAAACTAAGACATTCATGGATCTATTTGTCTATGACTGGATGAATCAGAAAGTTAAAAACACCAAAAACATAAAACTCATCATCTCGGTCTTTAAACAACAAAGAAAGTGCAAAAATGCTAATGTCTGTCTGAGAAAAGTGTTTAAAGTCTGTAGTTAGGGTTTTATAGAATTAGAACATCTAATAGAATAGAAAAGTAAACAAAATAACTTTTTTGTTCACCTGCAAAGGTATGTGGCTTACTTTAATCTTTCTCACGACGTTTACAAGGTTACTGACACATTTTTATCCTTTTATGTTTGATTTCAGTTTTGATGCTTTACAATTATTTATTTTTCATCTCTCCTAACATTAGCGATGTTTTATGTGAGCGGGTGTTTTGTGATCATGTGTGCGTTAGAATATATTGTGAACAAGATAGTGCAAACTTTCTTAAGGAGCAAAACAAAAAGTCTATTTTGATCTATACTTGATCAGCATATACTTTGCAGATTTTGTCTAACGCAGGTAATTCATTAGAACATAAATCTTGCGATAAATGAGGGACCCCATAAAGAGCACACCACTGTAAAATAGCAATGTTAGCTGAAGCTGCCAATGAGGAACAAGAACACATTTTGTCTTAAAGTGGCCACAATTGTGTTCAAACTGATATGAACATTTCTGGAACATACTGTACATATGGCTGCTTTCTTCTTCATAAAAGATCAACAATGTTTTCTTGTTATTTTTTTTTTCAACTGGATTCAAAAGGTTTAGGTTCAAATGAGAATGTTTTTTCATGAAGAAAGGAGAGGCAGTGCCTGCATGTAGGAGCATTTATAAAGTCTTCCACTTACACTAATGAAGCACACAAAATATCATTTTTCAGTCTGTCACTTTACTTTAATAATAAATCTATTGGACATTTATGAATGTGACCTTCACTTATTAAATGATGTGTTAATGCAACAGCCAAAAATGTGTGATTAATAACACCTGTCGTTGCGCCTCACGCCCCATAGTGCTCCCTCAATTTCCCTCTAGCGGGGACATTTTTATTATTCCACGTTACTTTTTAATGTTTTTACATATGTGCACACACACACCACATACACACTTACAGCCCCTGATGAGGTCATAATTTAAATGTTCAGTTTTATTTGTTTTAAGATTCAGGAATAACAATGCCCACAATTATAATATAAAGTCTGTCCAGTGTGTTATGATAAATTTTATTAAAAACGAATTTAAAAGCAAATTTCTACAGCTGTAAAATGAACTACAATCCACATGAAGGAGTTTAGGTAGCAAATAAACTTAAACATCTGTAGAAAAATTGTACAGCAACAAAACTTTTTCTGTTCATAACTTTCATTTAGTGCTAAAATAAGCAAACATCAGTCATGATGACCATTCTAATTATCTTAAAAAATGAATATTTACGTGATAGTTTTTTTTTTTTTTTTTTACATTGTGTAAGTTGCAACATTAGAATAGTAACTTTAACACTTTGACATTTGACAGAATAAGTTTCCATTTATTTCTCCATCTGTATTTCTTGTCTCCTTGATTGTTTTCTCATAAAGATGCATTATCCAGCATACATGCTGGGAGTTCATCTGCTGTGAATGCTGGTTGTGATCTCATTAACAAGATTCTGCCGTTTTTGCTCATTTATTTGCCAGTGTCTTGCTGGCGACACAACTGTGTTTTTGCTCCAGTCATCAGTTCAAACACCAGGACTACCAAATTCAACAAAAAGTCAAATCATCTTGAAATTTCCATGTACTTGTGTATTACTGTAAACCAGCCTTTCCTAAATATCTGGAGCGGTGGAACTCACACCCTTTTCAGGGCATGATACGCCTGTTACGGGGAATGATAGGGGAAGTACCCAGGCCCAGTGAGGATGAGGAGGCAGGAGATTCCAGAGGAACAGGATCTTTAATAAAGTAAAACAGACTAACAAAACCAAAAACCACTGCTGAGCAGGCTAGAAAAAATCAAAACTCGAAATACACTTGACACACTAGAAACAGGGAAACATTAACCTATGGAGCAGCACAGGAGGAAGGGAATGACAAGACTTAAATACATGCAGACAAACGAGACACAGGTGGAAACACTCAAGATTGATGGGGAAAGGTAAAACTTGAAAACAACAACAAAACAGGAAATACTACAAAATAAAACAGGAAATCAAGGAACCAAACACAAAGAACTGAAACCATTACAACGCCAACCACAAAACTTTTTTGTTACTTTTTAAAACACAACTCCAAGGTCCCTACTGCTGCAAATGTTTGAAAAGTGTGACTTTTTCATCATTTTTCATTGTTCTTTTTTATTTTTACAAATAAGGTAAAGCCACAGGATATGTAAAAAATAAAACAGCTCAGTTTTCCACAAAACAAACTACAACACAATAATCTATAAAGACATGCATGAGTCTGATCATGGCAGAGGCAGATAAAAGAATTGACCCTCAATCCCCAGATCTCACAGTAGTGATCATTAGCTCAAGAAAAAAAAACAAAGTGACAGCTCATCCCCAACCACTGGTGTTTCTCTTATACATCACGTTTGCTGTTGGTGGTTTGTCTGCTTACTCAAGCATTTGTCTGACATTCTGATAAGGAGCTGACAAAGGGCCTCAGGGGAAGATTTAGAAGGGAAAAAAAATGACATCAGATACTTAGACCTAATCGCCAATGTCTCCAGTGCAAGGGACTGTAAAAGTGCAGAGGGGGTGGAGCGGGGGCACGGGTCACTGATATATATCTGTGAGACAGAGAGAGAAAGAGAAGAGTGTGAAGCATTGTCATAATCTTCATGGTGAGATTAATGTAGAAGAAAAGGCGTTTGAGTGTGGCTCAGGGCCTGCTGAGACGTGGAGAAAAAGCAACAAGGCATCTGATAAAGCCAACAGGGTCACAAAGTGTTACCCAATTCGCAGAGGAGCTCTCACATTGTTCTTCGTGTGCTTTTTTCTGAGTAATCCACAAAAGTTTGAAACTGAGTAGTCTGAACAAAATGTCCCCATAGGTTTTGCTGAAAAGCTGTGCTTCAGTCAAATACTATATGGAAGAATGCAGAGATTCTTTGTGATAAGTTTGTGAGTTCTTTTTATAATGTGCCTTAAAAATACATCTCTAGCTAAAAAAATATGTTTTAAAAATGTCTTTCTTTAATTTAAAACTTTTCTTCATTTATAGGAGAATATATGTTGGTAACAGAGGGGGCTCGACAAGGGGCCAAGGGGGGAAATCTCCCGCCCCAGTTGAAAGGTTTCACCTCACTTGCCCCCAAGTTGAGTCAATATTATTATTGAGTCAATATTATTATTGACAAGGGTTAAGAAATCATAAATACAAGCTTCTTTAAGCATTACAAAAACAACAAAAGCTGTACTTTTAATGGAATCTTGAGCCCCTCAAAATATTGTCTATGCCCCTGGACCATGTATGTCAGCTGTCAGCACCCTGGCCTTAGCCAAAATCTGCGTTGTTTCCTTGCTATGGCAAGTGGAAATTCTTGTTTTTGGAAAACTCATCACTAATAAATCTGTTTGAAAAGTATATTTTGGATCCTTTCATTTGTAATGGCCTTCCAATCACATAAAATGTTCCAGCTCCGCCACTGGTTTGTACTACATGAAGGTGTGGCTCAGATATTTTGTCGTGTTTATTCAGAGATTGTTAAACATCTGTTTTACTGTCCTTGTCAAATAAAACCAATTAGGAGAGCGTCCTCTGGGCTGGAATGTTTCAAAGCTCATAACGCACACCCTATGACAGTCTGGTCATACAAGAAGATCTCCTTTTTTATTTGGGTTTTGTCCCCAGTGTAGAAACTGACAGACTGTGTAGAAATGAGAGGGTTTCAGGTGGAACAGTGAGGTTACGGGGAGCAGAGGTGAAGAAGCTGGAGGACTAAGTACTCAGAGTCAACAGTGCAGAACGACGGACAGTGTGGTCAAAAGGTGAAGAAACAGGTTGAAGGAAGGTTAAAAGCATGATGTATGACAAAAGAAAGTCAGCGAGAATGAAAGAAAAGGCGTAGAAGACTGTGGTGGAGCAGCCATGTTAGTTTAGAGACATTGAATCTGACAAAGAGACAGGAGGCAGAGCTGGAGGTCACAGAGGTGAAGATGTTGATGTTCTCCTTGGCAGTGATGAGGATGGAAACAATCAGGAATGAATACATCAGAAGGACAGCTCCTGTCTTGTCAAGTCATGAGACGTTTACACCGGGCTCAGAAACCACTTCCAATGAAAAGTCTATGTAAACGCAGATATATGCACATTTAGGGCTTCAGCCTTCAGAACTGTTGCGTTCATGTGTCCCTACGCAGGCTTTTAAGTCTGTTTTTGGGCTCCACGTACAAAAAATGCATCCCTGCAACGCGCATTGAAAATTAAACCAGTTGAACTTTGACCAATCAGGATTTCAGATTTGGTAGTGACGTATGGATGGCGTCCTCTTCAAATTCACGGAAGTGCCAACGGTTTGTATATTGATCGTGGAGAAAAAATTAATAATTGCGGTTTGTACCGGGCTGGAATTCTATGACATCAAGTCTTTCATGCATCGGAATGGAGCTGTGAAAGAAATAGCCTGAAGCAAGATCTGCACAGTTGTGACATTTCACACCAAGCCCTCTCCGACCTAGCATCGACACCAAAAGTGCATTCAAGAACCAGCACGTTTTTTAAGGCAGACTTTATTTCAATTGAATTTATATAGCCCAATTACAACATAGTTGTCTCAATGGGCTTCATACCCAGATAGAACATGAAATCAGTTATTAAATACAATAGCTGATTGTAGGTCGCTCTTCCTCCTCGACCGTCCCCGTTCTTAGAAAAACTCCTAAAAAAATAAAAGACTCCTGGAAAAATAAGAATGTCCTTCATGTCAGGAATGTCCACATGAAGGAGGGATCTTCTCTCAGGACGGACAGATGATGTACCAGAACTGTTATTGAACAATTAGCTTATCTAACTCTACAACTACATGTTTGAATATTGTAGCAGATTGGCACTGGGGGACAGCTGGGGGCGCGAGACGAGCCAGAGGTGAGGTCCAGATCACATGCCAAGTATGTAGGTAACATTAGATGAAGGGTAGTAACTCCAGGCCTTGGGGGCCGCTGTGTTCATGATTTTCAAGCACAACTCATGACTGTTCACCTGGTTCAGGTGTGTCCAATCAATTAAAACACGCCAGAGTAGGGTATGTTGGAAAACATGCCCTCGAAGCCTGGAGCTTCCCATCCATGCAATAGATGTTTTTGAGCTAAATTCTAAAGATTATGATGGTATGAGCATGTAAAAGGATGCTGACGTTGGAGCTGACAGCAGAGGTTGACAGCACTTAGTGCACTAATAAAGCTTTTCTGCTGTGACTATGGATGCTGTGAGCCATCGGCTGTGGCACAGCTGCATCTGATGAATCATCCTTGACGTGGACAAAGAAGAGGCTCAGCTCTGCCAGGGAGACATCACCTTCAGCAGCATCAGTACTTAACCTGTTGTTCGCAAGGTCCTATATGCTCTGCCCACGTGGATGCCGTGGTCCAACGTTGC
Source organism: Oryzias latipes (assembly GCF_053564925.1). Classification (NCBI taxonomy): domain Eukaryota; kingdom Metazoa; phylum Chordata; class Actinopteri; order Beloniformes; family Adrianichthyidae; genus Oryzias; species Oryzias latipes. The sequence goes on along the minus strand of NC_136237.1, from coordinate 28,397,817 downwards.
TTTTCCCATAATTTTATTGTATTTGACATACTCTACAGAAAACTCTATTGCATTTTTGAGCAGGTGATAAATATCCGGCTTCCTATGTTAGTGTTTGCTCTAGTCTGGAGCCTTTGCTCAGTTTTATAACAAGGACTCCAATTGAGGAAAAGGTTGGTAAGCAAGATTATTGGAACTTCCTCCAAAGTCAAGCCCCCATTGGGACCCTGCTTTTTATTTCTTTCCCAATCTGCCTTCCTCTTTTTCACCAGAAAAATGTAAATCCCGTGAGGATTGGTCCATTCAGAATTTGCTATGTTTTTTTATACCATACCATGCAGTGACACACATGCAAGCAATGCTTCTTGCAACAAATATGTGTATGTTTTATCTCAGATATTCCTATTCTTATTCATTTTATAGTCTTATTTTAAAAGAATTTTTTTTAAATACAATAAGTTCTTGTGAGAGGGGTGGAATTAGGGACGAAGCAATGGGGGAGGGGCAGCTGAACCCATCAATAAAACCTTCTTTGAAGATTTAAAAACGAATAAATATTTTTAAATGAAATCTTGAGCACCTCAAATGATTGGCTCTCATTCCTTCCAAAGTCTTCTGCGTTTCTCCTGCCCCCCCCCCCCCCCCCATAACAATGTACCTCACCCGCCACTGTACAAGTCATCTAAAATCTATTTGACAAACTGAACAATCAATGGATTCAATGAGTCATGAACTGTATGTTTAAGTAAAAATATGTCTATTAATGATTAAGAGTAATTATGACATCTTTCACATGTGTTTGTGGATATTTTTCTTTTGATTGCTTGAAATAAATGAACTCAAGTTTTAATCCAAAAATCAGAGGGGTTTTTAGGATAAAAAAAAGTGGCCAAAACGATCTCAAATGTGATATGCCACAGTAATGTTAGAAATTTATAGAAACAGTATTGTGTTAGACTTGGACACCAAGCTGTAGCTGTTCCAACTGTGCACAAAGATGAACTGAGTGTTACACTCGTCCAGCACTGTACTCTTAAATAACCAAAAGTTATAGAATGACATCTGCCCTTTCAAAAAACTTTATAAGAATTAATTTCAACACTGGAGGTTGAGAGGAAAAACATGTCAACTCTTGTGAAGTAAGCTGCGACAGCACTATATAAGAAGTTATAATGGATAATAAGGAAGGAGAAGTTATGTGTATTAGGTTCATAGTCATATTCTATTTATTGTCAGGAGGGGATTCATGAAACTGAGACTTTTTTGGTTTTAAGAAGTAGCAGGTAAAATGAAAGAAGCATGTAGAGGAGTCGTTTTCATTTACATTTAGGTTGCTTTTCCTGAAAAAAAAGTTTATGTCTCCAAGGTTCAGAGTTTTATCCTTCACAGTAACTTTCTGTCTTCTCCCTGTTGATGTCACATGACGCTGTTTGAAGAACGATATAAAAAGAAAGCGCTTTCTCGATAAGGCTTTCTTCCATCAGATGTTCCCATGAGATGGGCTGCTTTTTCAAGCTCCCTCTCATCCACAAACTCTGTTCGACTTCACCGCAGACACATTGCTCTACAGCCTTCAAGTCACAGGCAGCTCTCATCAGTGCCGCAGGCGCATTCGAAGGCACCTTTTGTGTTCTTACTGACCAGTCAGGCTGCCACATATCAAACGTTTCTAATGAAAAGTGTGCCTTAAAGGCTGATGGCTCGGGTAATATGGGGTACATTATTGCACTGTGCAGCTTTATGTCAAACTGTTTTGTTAAAACTTCTGATTTCTAGGGTTTTTTCATGTTTGGAGACATTTTATATATTTTTAAAATTTAATGATAATACTTGATGAGAATTCCTTGATTATATTTAATGTTTCCCCATTTGAAATTCGCCTCTAACCTGTAGGGGGGACCGTTAGCATGAACCAATCCCCCCTGTTCCCCTCCCCATTGTGGAGCAGGAAGCTTGTAACCCACCCAGTGTGTTTTCTATGTCATAAATATATATTTTTTTTTTATCTGGTCCTGATTCACAATGATTTGAATTTAAAAAAATAAAAATAAGAACTCAGAAATGCAATTTGGATTTTAACTTTGTTCATATATGTGCTCCAGCATCAGAAAAATGCCCCAAGAACATGTTAAAAACACAAAACATTTATTTTCATACTCGTTTCTATTACTTCTAAATGTAGACAAAAGACACTGTTATAGAAACATGAAGACAAAATCCTGTCTGATTGTCATGCAAACACAGGAGATTGAACACCTGCTGCATCTGGTGAAGGATTTTGTGTTTTTAGCTCTGGTGTCAGGGTGCAAACTGTGTGGGTGTGCTTGGTGTTGAAACTTTTGTATCCAACTTTTTGCACAACAAAAGTCAGAAGCCGAAATAAAAGCCCATATCCAAACTGACAATATGGGTTTTGTTTTTTCTGCATGTTTGATTAAAACAGCCAGAACTACAGCATTCATCAAGTTCTTTTCTGCTTTTTCTTAATTAGTAATCTTTTTTCTTTTCCTCTGAGAAAAGTTCATATTTGAATTGTCTTTCAAAGTCAAATTAAAGGTTAAATGTGTCGTTTTCTTTTTGCTTCTAGGTTCAGAAGCTGTAAAACCGACAGCTTTCTGGGACGATTTTAGTACTGCAAAGCAGCAGAGTGTCTCTCTTTTGTTCTCCCTGCCCTTAGAATTGAACCAGTGGTGTACATTACTGAGAATGGCCTATCGATGGTTGCTGGTTGCTTGCTAGTGCTTTGCCAGAAGCCTGTTAAGTTGCACCTTCTCAGACGGACATGTGATGCATGTCAAGTCAAGATACTGACCAACCAAATCAGATTACTCCCTCTGCTATTACCGGTACTCTCTTCACTTTGTCAACTCTTTAACAAAACTTATAATACACTAACTGGGAACATTCAAATATTCCTGCATCATTTTTTGTCACATATTCTTGTTTTTTTTTAATGGCAGTTTTCAATTAATTATTTACATATGTGTTGGCTGTTATTTAAAGGAAAGTTGTTGCTACATTAATTTAGTTGTGTGATTTTACAGCAATATTTTCTTTTCTAAAGTCGCGTTAAAGTGGTGATTTTTTTAAATATTTTCTACGACGATCAAAACAAAAAATCCAGGAAGATAGAAAAACGGTATTATTTATTATAATTTGTGACAAAGCACAATTTTAATTTGTGCTTTTCACATGTTTGTGTCACAATAAATTAAAACAATAAATCAAATCAAACTTTAGAGAGAATCCAACTGAGGAAGCACCGGAAATGAAAATTTAAATGAAACTGAGAATTAAAGCACAAAACAAACTGATAAAAGTAATAAACAATAAAACATTGAAATAGAGAACAAAATACATTATTAATAATCAAGTGTAAATTCATAAAACAAGCTAGGTTAAAAAGATGGGTCTTAAGTCTTTTCTTAAAAGCAAAAAAACAGCTAAAGTGTCTGGAACTGATCTCAGCATTGTTCCTTCTCCCAACTCCAAATTCTGTATTGTTGGGAAAAAGCTGTACTTTTATTTTGACAGTCCATCATGGGCAGGTCAATGTGTTTCCTTCCTCTGCTTGGTGCAATTTTTATTTAAACAAAACAAACTACCTTATAGTCAAGTATGGTCAATCTTTTTTTGGTAAAGATTATCCAAATCAAATTATTTATCATTTTTGTAGGGAAATTAAAATCACAGCTATAAAATAAATGAACTTCACGAGCAAAAAATGCTACTTTCCTGTGTTTTTTAATTTTTTTATTGAAGGCAAATACTTTCTTCATTCTTCCCTAATCTAGACAAAAATAAATAAAAAACAGACCTGTAAATGTCCTGCAAGAAATCAGTGATGTTGTCCTGCACACAGAGATACCATGTGTTGAGCTTGGGGCCATACTTGTTTGTGATTTCAAATCACATTATTTGGTAGAATTCCTGAGGTGATGAAACACAAACATGGTCGAGGCAGGAAGGGATATCTTGGGTCGAGGGGAATATCTGCTGGTAACAGAGGGGGCTTAAGACACATTTATTTTGGTGAAACAGTTTGAATGAACCACCTCATCCGTTGATATGGACGGGATGCCATCAGGAGACATTTACACAGCAACCAGAGCTGCTGCTGGCCAGCAATCTGGCTGCCAGCGCCCTGTGGTCGCCCAATTTTAGAATGACGCCATCCCCACCTGACCATGACCACGCCAGCCATTTTTCAAAAATCTGCTGCAGCTAATCTTGAAGATTCTGCCGATGCCTCCCCATCACGCAGTGGCAGTTGAATTAGTGCCCGTAGCATTAGACTCACATGAAGCTTCTTTTTCTATGTTTAATGGCAATGTTGTGCCTTTTTCTGGCAAAAAAAAAAAAGTTAGTTTCCTCTTAATGGTTTCAGTGCGCATTTGCGAAAAACCTTTTAGCCTAATTAAAATAATTAGACAAAATATTTAGTTCCATCAGGTCATAACTAATTAAAAATGTCATTTTTTTAAAGGATTGCTAAATCATGCTCTCTTTAAACAACTACATTAGCCTTCAGCATTGGATTCAGTAAAACGTATCTATAAATATCTGTCTGCTCCCCTATAAATAAAAACTGAAACCACTCTTTTTTGTTGTTGTATTTGCAGACCAGTTTTTAATGGAATGCACATAACAATAATTTTTTCTCCATTTCAAATATCAAGAACCGTGTAGATTAGATAAAAACAGACCGAGAGAATTTTACACAACGGCCACCAACAATGGCTCTCCTTCAGCACCCGTCCTGAGGCTGGAGCTTGATGACATTTGAAAAGCGAGGTCTGGACTGTTTTTTTTCTCAGTTCTCTACAGGAGCTGGACTTGACAGACAAGTCTTCAAATAGCCCCCACTTGATTTTATTTCAGAGCACTTAACTTTTTTTTCTGTTGTTCACAGGGTGTTGTATACTGTATGTTTTTGTCACTGCACTCTCTGCATGTGAGGTGACTAAATCTGTGAGGTTTCAGCACGACAGTCTGTCTGTCAGTCTGAATAAAACACTACTTCTAGGCTTTAAGGTCAAGCTGAATGACATTTTGGAGTTTCCCCCCCTCCAGCTTCATCTGAGCTGAAGAGGAATGGAAAAGGAGTGGGAATGTTGAGCTGACTTCAACCTCTCCCCTCCAGTCCTCATCCAGAAGTCAAATCCATCTCAGCTCTGCAATGGTAAACAGAAGTGGGCTTGGGAAAAGGAGCCAACAGGGAGTAAAGAAGTGGAGAGAAACGGCAGCAGGAGGTGAGGAGGGATGGGGTGGGAGGGAGGGGGGTGTAGCCGGGCTGGTGTGAGGATGAAAATTGATTTATTACAGCGCTGATGAGGAGCGGCATGCCAGGAGACAGTGGGCGCTCTCCAAGCCTTTGCTGCAGCAACATAAAATGAAACAGGGGGGGCCCCCTCCCCTCTGTTATAATTGCTGTGGCAAACTCTGCAAAGGCTCAGGGTCTGTGTGTAGAAATTTGCACAACCCTGACTGATGGTAGCCTGGCTAATCTCCATGTCTACATGCCCCTAGTAGAAACCCAAGACGTGCTTTTTGGTCTGCACTCGGAGCAGATTTTAACACTCGTGCAGATCAAACATGTACTGTAAACATAAAAAGAACATTCTTGCAGGAAACACATTAGCGTGAGGATTGTTCAACCCTGGAGGGTTCCAACTATCTGAAGGAAAAATAAATACAAACTATTTTATTACTTGGAAATATTTAAAAACTTGCTTTTAGACATTCAATATATTTTACCAGGTGTTTAACTTATGTTTGCACTCCTCCAGGCATGTCCAAAGTCTGGCCAGTGGGCCAATCGCGAGCTGTGTTCAAATTTCCACAAGCCGGCAGGCTCCATTCATAAAATCAGTAATATTTTACTCATCATCCTCACAGTTTTTTGAAAACTGTGTGGATGATTTTTTGATTGTTGTTGTTCACCTGTCAGATTGTCCCATAAGGGGTTGCCACTGCAAATCAGCCTTCACTGATTACAACGGCGCTTTGGCATGAGATGTTTATGCCAGATACCCTTCCTTACACAATCCTGTATTTTTTCCAGGCAAGGGACCAGCACAGGGGACCCAGACTCGGGCCCCATGTGGAGACAGATTTCTTGATTGTGATTGACTAAATTATGTTTTAAGCCGTTGTAAACCTGAGACAACACTCTTGTGCGATCCTTCTGTGACACTTTCTAGCTCATTCCTAAAATGTTAACTGTAAACAAAACAAAAAGGAAATCAATTAATTGAACTTTATTCATAAAAAAGCACGTCCTATGTTTCATCCGTACGCCACTTCTGACGCAAATCCTACGCAAAGTTTTATAAATGAGGCCCCTGGACGTCTACAGAAGACAACAGTGGTGGATGATGGCAGAATCATTTCCATGGTGAAGAGGAACCCGTTCACAACAGCCAACCAAGTGAACAACCCTCTCCAGGAGGTAGGCGGATCAATATCCAAGTCTACCATAAAAAGAAGACAGCATGAAAGTAGATACAGAGGGTACACTGCAAGATGCAAGCCACTCATAAGCCTCAACAAATAGGGAGGCTATATTAGACTTTGCTAAAAAGCATCTAAAAAAGCCAGCACAGTTCTGGAAAAACATTCTTTGGACAGATGAAACCAAAATCAACCTCTACCAGAATGATGGCAAGAGAAAAGTGTGGAGAAGGCATGGAGAAGCTCATGATCCAAAGCACACTACATCATCAGTAAAACACTGTGGAGGCAGTGTGATGGTCTGGGCGTGCATGGCTGCTAGTGGCACTGGGACACTAGTGTTTATTGATGACGTGACACAGGACTGAAGCAGCCCAATGAATTCTGAGGTGTTCAGAGACAAACTGTCTGTGGAGATTTAGGTGAATGCAGCCAGACTGATTGGGCGGCGTTTCATGATACAGATGGACAACGACCCAAAACACACAGCCAAAGCAACTCAGGAGTTTATTAAAGCAAAAAAGTGGAATATTCTTGAATGGCCAAGTCTGTCACTTGATCTTAACCCAATTGAGCATGCATTTCACTTGTTGAAGACTAAACTTCAGACAGAAAGGCCCACAAACAAACAGCAACAGAAAGCCGCTGCAGTAAAGGCCTGGCAGAGCATCCAGAAGGAGAAAACCCAGCATCTGGTGATGTCCATGAGTTCAAGACTTCAGGCTGTCATTGCCAACAAACGTTGCCAACAACCAAATATTAGTAATGACCATTTTGTTTTCAGTTATTTCATTTGTCCATTTACTCACGAGCCCATGAAATGAAGGGATTGTGTTTAAAAAATGCTTTCGTTTTTCACATTTTCATGCAATCTTTTTGTTCAAATCCTGGAATAAAAGCTGAAAGTCTGCAGTTCAATGGCATCTGAGTTGTTTTATGTAAAATTCACTGTGGTAATGTACAGAAACTAAATTAGAAAAAATGTGTCTCTGTCCAAATATTTATGGCCCTGAATGTACATCAGAGGGGGACTTAAGTGTAAAAAGTAAAAATCTAAGAATGTGAGTGTGACTGCAGCTCACTGCTTTCTAAAGAGTTGGCAGATGCATGTAGATTATACATTTTTCCACACGCAGGTCTGTGACAACTAGTGGCATTTTAACCTTTAACTTAACACTTTTGGAAAAAAAGGGTAAAATACAAAAAAAGGAATAAACTTTGGAGCAAAAATCCAATCTGGATGAGAAAATGCAGCAAAGAAAGGATAAACACTGCCCTTTAAAAAAATTTAATTAAGTATTTATTCCTAAACAAGCTGTCTAATTGCTAATTTAAAAAAAGCATTTTTAAACAGATTTTAAAATAAGATTTCATGTTGCAGACATAAGTAATTCAGCAGATCTCTCTTGCCGTGTAACATGTAAAAATTGCTTTATTTAATTCAGATAATCCTGCACCAAAAAAGAAAAAAACAAAAATCACACATTTGTAATGTCAGGGGTTGCCTTTCAAGTTTATTATTGTTAGGTGTGTGTGAAAAAGACGAAGGACCTGAGATTATCACAGTGACTAATACTCCTGCAAAAAAAAAAAAATTATCTTACAATCTTAATCTTAGAAGGTGGGAACGATGGCTGCCCATCTTTTTGCTGCAACTTCACAGCCGCCTGCGGTGGCTGTTATTCAAAGAAGCAGCAAATCTTTGAGGCCTTCAACCGACACACAGTGATCGGAATGCAAAATAAGATGGAAGCCAAGTCAGAGAACAAATATTGGCTTTTGAGGCACAAAGGGCTTACATGTTTCATCAAGGCGAGCTGACAAACATACACACCACTCAAGACAAAGCCAGATTATCAGATTAAAGTCAAAATGCGAGCAATTAAGACCCACAGTCTTCAACCGTGTTGAGAGTGACATAGCTCGAGCTTTGGACTGGTCACCAACACCAATGCTGTGCTTAAAAGACGACAAGAATCCTGCCAGCCTTTAATCTGCTTGCCTGTGGTCAGTAAATAATAGGCTCTAAATAAACCGCTCTTTTCAAGCACTCTCCTGGGCTGGCCTGCCAGGTAGTGGGGCATTAATATTGGCTCTGGTAAGAAGCAGTCAGGATTTACTAGTCAGTATCATGGGTACTCAGCCAGCAGGTGTCAGATTTGACTAAGAGGGAGACAGAAATGTAGACTCAGAGACGAGGAGAACTCAGGAACCGCAGACACACAACCAAGAAACAACAAAGCAGTTTTGCTGCAATAGATTTTCTTGGTAATTACACTTATTTTGCAAAATACCTCTCTTTTGAGTTGTTCATTTCTTTGTTACATACTTTAAAGCCCCACTCGATCATCTTTTGATATATTGTACTTTTAATTATGATTATGCTAATTTTAGCCAAAACCAAGAAACCTGTTGTTCAGGACAGTGTCTGAACGCAAGAATTGAATCAGAAATTGGCCTTCGAGTTGTAGGCAGGACCGTTGGCGTGAAGCACCCCTCCTCCCCACCCCATTTTTGAGAGCTCTCTATTTACGCACTTTCCTTCTAGCTTAATGTCCCTCACACCCCCAACCTAACATTACAGATGCAAGAAAAACGGTGAGCAATATTGGAGCCATCCACCAACTGTATTTTCTACATCACATATATGATCTTGCTGAAACATCATTTTTATGTCTGTGTCAGAAGTTAGAACTCTGTCTCCCCCTTTGGTCACCACAGTCTCCAGAGTTCTAACCACACTTGGATTTCACACACCTCACTCTCATTCACTCAATCAATCAATCACAGTCTACTTAAGCACTGCACTGAGCCTCACTTAGTATGAAGTACTGTTTGTGCCACTCTGCCTTCATCAACGAATGCTGTATTTGGATCTGATCTTCTGTCACCTGCTGCCTGCCTCGACTCTCGCCTGGATCCTGATTACCCCCGTCTCTTCTCTGAAGTTCTCATGCCTGCTATTGACCCCTGCCGGCCTGACCCTGATTTACCTTTGTTGACTTTTAGCCGAGCTAACAAGCCTGCTGCACTTGGAACCAGTTATCTGCCTGTTCTTGTGACAGTCTTTTCCTGATTCACAACGATCTGAATAAACAAATATTCAGAAATGCAAAAAAAAAATCTCTTTTTTTCTGTTTTTTTTCTTCTTTTTTTCTTCTTTTTTCCTTTTTTTCAATTTTGCAATTTTAAGATTACTTTTTTTTATATTCAAGTTTGAAATCAAATGAAAAAACTCTTGGACTTGACTTGGACTTTCAAAAAAATAAACTTGTGAACATCTCTGGGGCAAGCAAATATTGATCTAATGTAATGATGTTAGAGCGTTTTCTAAAGGAATAGGAAATCCACAGCAGATGAACATTCACATCCAATTCTTTTATACATGCTCAACTTTTTGATCTGGGCTTCAGCCGTCAAAAGGTAAGTGTTTACAGTTGCTCTTTGAACTATCTTAGCATTGCAGGGGACTTTTCTCTGTTCCTTAGCAACAAGTAACGTTTGGATATTCTTAAAACTAAAAAACAAAAAAAAAACAGCAAAAGCAGTTAACAGGAATTTGAGAGTCAACAAATGAGTGAGATGACTATAAAAGTGTTTGAGATTTAAATAGTACTTGTAATTTAACGTAATGGACAACTTCACTTTGCATTTAGTGTAAGCAACATGGTGCCAAAGAAATCAGCTGTATTTTATTTATGTGGATTCTAGGAAATATTCCTAGAGTATTGCAATAAAAGCTGTTCAAAGGACGACTATCAAAAACCATGAATTTAGGGAAAAACGTAAATAACTGTTAATCAGAAATGTTTTTAATAGTTAACTTTTATTGAAAAGGATCATTTCTTTTTATTACCAACAGTTTTTGTGTGCAGGTTTTTAAATTTTAAACCCTTGATGCCTCTTAATGCGAACTTGCATCAAACCACTTCGGCTCAAAAATAACTTTAATTTAGCATCTAATGAGACAAAGACATGAGATTTCTTTTATTTCACAGCTGGAAATAAACCGTTTAACCATCAAGGGGTTAAATGGGTTCTGGTGAAGCACACTGAGATCCAACTTTATATACTGCATTATGAAATCTGGAGTTTCAATAAAACTTGATTATATGTTTATTTGAGGTTGTGTTTGAATTGTTTTATGAGGAAATTTGAGATAATGTGCAGAAACTTTAATAGGAACACAGAGGTTCCTGAACCATTTTTCAATTTGACCAAATCCTAAATTGTGGTTACGCCAACGCTGCCTGCAGAAACACAACCACACAAGCCAGGAAGCAAATAACAGGTAACACAAATCTATGATAAAGATTTGACTAACCCTTGTGCTATCTTAGATGACCCCACCCTTACATTGACATGTTCTCCCTACAATGACAAAGGGGGATAAAGGTGGAAAGATTTCATGTCATCCATGGACACCATTGAAGATCACAAATCATTGAAGAAAAAAGTTTCGGAGCACTGTCTAGTGGGTCTAGATGACCCAACTCCCAGTGTTAGAGTGCCTAGGATAGCACAAGGGCTAAAAAGGAGGCTGAGGAATGTCATGCTTACCAAAAGAAAGGTAGGGAAAATAAAGAAAAATTACTTGCTGAATCTCAGAACATTATTTATTGCTGTTTATTGCAACATGATAAATATATAAGCAATAAAACCTTAGGCAACTTATCCTGTTTTTTTTCTTTGGTAAGGCAAGAGATCGTCTTAGTACAATTTCTCATATCCAGCATGGAAAATGATCCCAAACCAACTTGATTTGTAAAATGGGCAAAAGCCTTTTTTCCAAAAGGGTCCTGCTGCTTGCCTGATGACAAGGATCAGGTTTAACAAGACCCGCTGATGCCGAACAGAATGAAGTGGGTTTAGAAAATGGATGTGTGAAGGAAGGATTTCTCCACAGACCCCTTCGCTGTGCAGGACCGCCTGCTTATTGCTTTTGTGCAATAGATCAGAAAACACTTTTCAATTATTGTTTATTATAGATTGATCTCCGGAAACGTCTGTAAATTAAACAAGATTTTAAAAACACCATTGTCTTAAAGGAGTGCATAAGAGGCAGCGTTTCTATTGTTAACCAACAGACAAGCATACAACTCTTTTATATATGATACACATCTTTACAACTTTACAATTTATTTTACATCAAAATGCAAAATGCACACAGTTAAGCGACTTATTTAAAATCTATGCAAAAAAAAACTTTAAAATGGCTTAATAACGAATTGCGGCTTTTGTTACCCCATCAGGTGACCTTTGGCAACAAATGACTTGCAATAGAAAAAAAGTAAAGACAATCAGAACACAAATTCTATTTTTTACTAAAGGTATTTCATGTTTTTAATGTTGTTTTTTGTTCATTTTTTATTAAGTTTGTGTGCGTTACTATTAGTATGCAAGTCTCTTATTTTTTATCTTGTTTTGTAACTTTAGTCTTTACTAAATTGAATTTAAGTGAAGGTATCGGCGAGAAATCAGGAAAGACGGGCGACCACAGAGCGTCGTGCCATCCATCAGTTGGAGATTGTGTCTCATGAAGCGAACAACAAGATGTCTTTTTCTTACCCAACTCTGCGTTGCAGCAATGTGATCAGTCTTTTCTCTGTCTGGTAAGGAGAGGAGACAGCCAGATTAAAATCAAAAAACCTTTCCATTGATCTGAAGCCTCTCCTGTGACATCATTACTCCTGACTTAAATGATGCCAGTCTTTGAAGTCTACTTGAAGCTCGGAGTTTCATAGACTCAAAACTGAAGAAGATTTTAAAAAACTAAAGTGAAGAAAACAGACAGGCTAATTAAATTCCAATCATGAGCAATCCCTCGTGTAAATTTCCTCTTATGCTCCAGATAAAACAATTCATTAAAGAATATAGGATTCTTCAGGTGGAGGACGGCGTGTGAAACATAATGTTCATTCAATAATATATAGAGAACACTTTCATATCAACCTGATATTAGAAGAGCATTGTTCCTGCTCAGTACAAAAAAGCCCAACAAGAAGAGTAAACTTCTGTTTGTGTGATCTGCATTGAACCCTTCTGCTCTTCAGTCAACATCCTTACATCTATATCCATGTAAGGCATGTGGGATGAATTACAGAACTGTTCAACCTTTGATCAAGAGAGTGAGACACAGCTACCAACCCAGAACTGGGTCATTGCAACTAGAATAAACTGGAAAAACAGGAGCAAAGGTTCTTTGCGTGAAAGATAAACAAATGCTTTTTGTAATAATGAATTAAATAGATAAACCAAAAATTAATCTCAGGAACCGTAACTCATCCTGAACCAGATGTCAGGGGGGTTTGGTCTTAGTTTGAAGTCTCTAGGACATTAAGGAAATATTTTGGGATCTTGTCAACAAGTGAGGGAAGATCAGAGCGTGAGAGTGACAGGCGATTGAAGTGGTCCGGTCCTTTGTGGTAAAGACAGAGCTGAGCCAGAATGCAAAGCTGTTAGTGTACCAGTCGATCTTCATTCCAATACTCACCTATGGTCATGAACTCTGGACCGAAAGAACAAGGTCCCAAATACATTCAGCTGAAATGATTTTCCTCTGGGGCGGCTGGGCGCTCCCTTAGAGATTGGGTGAGAAGCTCGGTCATCCGGAGAGAGCCGCTGCCATATGGGTCTTATCAATTACAGGACACTATATGACAGCCACATAGAAAAGAGCCATTTGAGGTGGCCATTTAATCCGGCCATTTAATCCGGATGCCTCCTGGACACTTCCCTGGGGAGGTGTTTCGGGCATGTCCCACTGGGCGGAGGCCCCGTGAAAGACCCAGGGACACGCTGGAGAGACTTTGTCTCTCTGCTGGCCTGGAAACGCCCAAGGGTCCTCCCAGAGGAGCTGGAGGAATGTGAAGGAAGTCTGGGTGTCTTTGCTTAGACTGCTGCCCCAAAACTCGGTCCCAGTAGAGTGGAAGAAGATGAATGGACATGTAGAGATTGAGATTATGGGGCAAACATCGTTTTACACTGCAAAAAATGTCTCAATAAGCTATACTCAGTCACATTGAATTCTAAAAAGCTAATCACAGAGATTTTTTTCTTTTAAACTAGTATCACAGTGTGATCCCAATGAATCCTGGCAAAACCATCATGAGATGTGCCTCTGGAATCATGGCAGAACATATTTACTCAGCAGAGAAGCAAACATGCAGCGTGACTTCACTTTCAACCACCTTATGCTCCTCTGCTTGTGTGATGGGGTCATGAAAAGGACATCAAATTCCATCTGTCAGAAGTGTTACTTTCCGTTCAAAATTAGCCTTTTCAGGTCACTCTAGGATTCACTTTCATACTAAATACAAAAGACTTCTAATCACTGAGGCTCCAGTGGGGCTTTCCCAATGCACAAAGTCCCCTGACCCCCTCAATAAAACAAAACTGAAGATTTCAGAGTGGGCTTTTCTTGTGGCCAGTTTAAGGCGCACCTGTGCAATAATCATGCTGTCTAAGCAGCATCTTGATATGGCACACCTGCGAGGTGAGATGGAATTTCTTGGCAAAGGAGAAGTGCTCACTATCACAGATTTAGACAGATTTGTGAACAATATTTCAGAGAGCTGGTTATTTTGTGTATGTGGGAAAAAAACAAAAGTGTTGCGTTTATATTTTTGGTCAGTGTATTTAGAAACAGACAAGTTTTCTTTCCTTTTACTTTGCTCCTGTTCAGTGCTGATTTCAGGTATAGGCAAATGTTCATTGTGAAAACAGATCAATACAAATTAAATTTGTGAGATTTTCCCACCACCAATGAATGGCTGCCTTTCCTGGTCTGTAACCACAAAAACAAAATTAGTGTTTGTAAAAATTTTAGATGATTCTATCAGTAACGGTTAGGCTCATCTGAAGCAAAGATCATGTCTGTGGATCACAGGAGACATGTTGTAGCATCGTACCCAGGCCAGTCCTCATTTACTCAGAACTGCACATGCTCAGAAGTGGTGACTAAAACATCTCTGCTAAACCCACAATACTATCAAAATGTGCCATCTCGATACACATGCTAAAACCAGATTGTTTTATTTTTTCATTTCAAACAAAAAAAAAATACACATGGAACCAAAAACAAGTAACACAATCAGGCTTTTTAACTTCATGAGTCTAGATACCTCATTTTAGGAATGAGATGTCTCCCATCAGCACTATGAGGTGAGGTGGGAGCTCAAAGACAGACTGTAAAAGGATTTTTTTTCGCTGTCATCTGTGAATAGATGTTGTCAATTACAGGACTTATATGACAGCTCTGGGTCCGTAAATGAGTGTTAATAGGTGAAAAGGTGAGCTGTGACTTCTCCTGTCGGCTCTACTGAGTGAAAATGACAACAGCCTACTGCCCAGACATTCATTATCAAGTAACTGTCTCCAGATTTGGCATCCTTGCTAATATGATGGTTGGAGGGGTATAAAGGAGGGGTATTACAGGAGGGATTTTAACAGTTATCTCATCAGCTGGTTGACAAAATGTCAATCAGTGACTGATGCTAACTCAGGTATCAAAGCAAAGTGCTATTTTCTCCTTTATTTTTTTTGACGACCCCAATTTAACTCGGTCACCTCTTGTCCCTGCTGACTCAAACAAAGGTAAAATGAGAGCTGTGCTTTCAAGCTTTTTATTCGCCCATCAGCACTATTCTACTGCCTCACTGAGGGATGGTGAGAGGTGTGTGTGTGTGTGAGTGGGGGTGGGGGGGTCTTGTTTAAGGGTACCTCTTCCATCTTGATGTTCTGTCCAGCACAGCTGGTTTGGCAGAACTATAGTGGGCGCATTAGTGTGGTGGGAAAGGAAAAAAAGAACGTTATCACCAAAACCTATCCTTTGTTTTGTAACACAGAACATTCATCCAAAAGATACTTATTTTTCTTCTTGGATTCTGGAAGCTCTCAGCATTTAACAGCACAGTTTCTTAAAAAAAACAAAAAAATAAAAAAAAAATTGCAATAAGAAAAGCAGAATAAAGTTTAAGGAATTCTGTGATTTTTTTTTAAGTCAGAACATCTTTTTCCAAACAAGCTGTACCTTAAGCAAGTACAGTAGTTGCTAAAAATTTTTTTAAAATAAAATAAAAACTGGAACTGTGCTATGTGGGACTGTCTGCAACACCCATGCCCAAATCTGCCAATGGCCTGGTAATATATGTGGTGGAGATGGGCGGTTGTGTCAGAATGAGCGAGTGTTCAGGACCTGATTGTCTCCACCTGGCTGCAGCACATCTGCGTCCCATCATCAAATGAGGGGGATCCTCTTCAGCTTTCATTAAAGCTGTTTAAGTGCATAGGGTGCTGTGCCTCTAAAGCCAGCAAACCATTACCAAATTTGGGATTTAGAAGAAGATTTATCCAATTTTAGCTGCACTTTAAGCTTTGACCCTGACTTCTGCTCAGCTTTTCTTTTAAATTGATGATCCGTTAAAGTACTGGAGCAGAAAAACTTAAAGAAAACTGCTAAAGAAATTCAGTTTTAAAGAAGTCCAGGTTATTAAATGGTCTTGGTTGACAGTTCTGTGCCTCAGAGTTTGACCCAGTCAATCTAACTAAAAAAAATGAAGAATTACATTGTTTTTTGTAAAACGCAACTCTTTAAAATAATAAATGAAAGATAAAGAATATCAATGATGAATCATAATATTAAAAAACAAAAACTAATGATTCTGATTTGTTCTTGTGTTAAATAGTGATAAAGTTTAGATGTGGTTCAACAGGTGTGATGAACCTTATTGGGCATCCTTAATGGTAATAATTGTTCATTTTGATTAACCGTTTTGTTCTTTTTCAATATATAATTCTGCTGCCTTCTTCAGGTCCTCGATGACACTGTTCTATGAAGAGATTCATGATGAGAAAATGATGCTTCATTGCTTTGTTTTATTGCAGTCCCTAATCAGCTCTGACGAGGACAAAATCTCTATTTACTTTGTTCCACAAACTTATAAATAGAGCAATCCCTGCTCCATGGCTGCAGGAACAGCGATTAAATGCATTTCAAAGCATTTCCATAGTTTATAGATCAAAGACAAACAAGAACTTTTCTCATATAGTAACGTAACCCTAACAAGCATTTTAGCATTAGGACCATTGTTGGCATGTAAATGTGTCATGTAAAAAATGGTTCCTTTATTCCACAAATGGGTATTTGAGCAGTGAAAGTGTCACATTTTTTGTTCAGTTAAACTGATCTGCTTGTTTTTTAATTAATATTATTTATTCAGTAAAGCCTTCTCAACAACACAATTTTTTCAACACATGCTTTTTTAACAGTGGCAGGAAAAGGACACAAAATTGCACGGAGGGCAAAGAAGCCAGTTTGTGTATGGATGTCTGTCGTGCTCAGACGCTGCTCCTCACTAATCCCAGGTTAATCACAGAGAGAATGCAAAAGAAACTAAATGAGAATAGAGATATACTTTACAGCTAACATCATGAACCCAGCTGAACAGGAAATCTGCAACCCATTTACTAAAGTTAATTGTTCGAATTAGCGAGGTTGGTCAAACAAGAAACACCTCCAAACTTTTGCTTTTAGTCTTGGTTTATCGTATTTTCAGCACTATACGGTGCACTAAAAAGCAGTAATTTTCCTTCAAAAACTACTGGACAATTTATTATCTGGAGAGCAACCAGAATCAATCCACACATAAAGCGCTCTGGATTAAAAGGTACACAAAAGTTATAATCTGGAGAATACACTATGTAAAAAAAAAGACAGTAATGTCTTAAAAGAGCAAAATAGGGCTTCTAAGAGCAGCAATTTTGCAAACAAAAGATGGGAAAAGTTATGAACTTAACCGTGCATTTAGACATGAGCATAGTCTCTAATTATTCAGCCTTTAAATCATGCATTTTACACACTACCAGCCATCTGACAGTGTTGGGTTTTAAATACTAAAAATATATATTTTTTAATGAGTAAGTCTTTAAAGTGACTTCACTGAGAGTTGGCTTGTTGGAAAACAAAGGAGGGTGGCTTGAGAGGCTCATGTGCATTCATAAAAACACCTAATAGCTTGTTTTATGAACAGCAGCCCTCCCTCGCTGTTTCTACTCTTTTCTGGAGACTGATTTGTTTTGTGAGATTGAGACGATAATGCTGTGAGATACAAATGAGGAGGCTGTGAAAAAGCTCATTGGAAAAAAAGCAAGGAGAAGCGCAGCCTTGTAAACAAAATTCTATTTCACATTGTTAAAAGGTAATTTGTCTCCATCCTGCATGGTGGGGCCTTCATAAATAAAGCAGAAATTGCACACGGCAGGTGAACATGTGCTTCACCTATTTTCCCCGCGTTTTACATGCACAGTACTGCATGTTGGTAGTACTCTCTGAAATTATGTAAGAATATGTTTAATGTTTTTCGTTTATTCTATGTTGGATAGACTTTATTGTAAAAAAAAAAGCCATGTTGAGGTTGAGAAAACATTTACAAAGGAAAGAAAGAGGAAAGGGAAGGACGGTGAGGACAGAAGGATTATAAAGAATCATAAAACAGTGGGCAGAAAAACAACAACAGAAAAATGTTGCACAAGGCTTAAAATTATCAGTAACAAATGTAAATATTTTCAAAAAGGACTAGACATTTGTGCACAGAAACATGTGTCCACACACTCGTACATCTGCTCAAACACAAATAAGAATACCTATAATCGTAATCCGGACATACGCATACACACTATGTATTTTACACGATCTAACACACAACTATGCACATATAAAGATACGCACAAACATTTGTCGAAGACATTTTACACACCAGGCTAACCAGCTCTCACTGCTCCGATGGGTGTGTGTTTACTACAATGATGTCACTGAATGTCGAAGACAAGGACACTGCACTGGCCCCGGAGACCACCGCAGGCTCTGCAACAACAGAGGTAACCCAGGTCCCTTAACACCCCCCCACCCCTACCCTATGAGGAAGAAATGAGAGTAGAGCTTTCCCGAGATGACCCAATACCTCTCACTCTACGACAGATATGGAAGGACTGCCTAACTCAATAGCAACAGGTTATC
The DNA here is from genome assembly GCF_053564925.1 of Oryzias latipes. Taxonomy (NCBI): domain Eukaryota; kingdom Metazoa; phylum Chordata; class Actinopteri; order Beloniformes; family Adrianichthyidae; genus Oryzias; species Oryzias latipes. The sequence goes on along the minus strand of NC_136237.1, from coordinate 28,379,369 downwards.
TATAGTATAGGGAGTGCAAAGCGCTGTCCCCAAAAAAACATGACCTCTAACAAACGCATGAGCAACAAAGAGTCCTAAACAACCCTCATATGCACCCCTAGATGTAAGGAAGGGCCACCCAGCATGTGCCCACACACCACCAGGTGTGAACGTAGCTTTACAGTTATAAACAAACAATTAAAATAAAGGGGGTTGGGGCACCATAATTTAAACTAAAAACCAAACCACCCCTTTGGTGAGGCAACAAGACAGTTAAATGAGCAGAACATTATTTTTCCTCCTTTTCTTGTGGATATTATATTTATTAACCCTTTAACACTGGAGCTGTCCCCAGCAACTGCAAAATAACACACGCTCCTTGAACTTCAGTAACTCTTAAACTGTTTACGCCCGTAACTTAATTCCAACGGATCCTGACATAGAGAAAAGTACCTTCCCACCAAAATGCAACAATCCTATCAGAATCAGTTGGCTTACGTTCATTGCGTAGGCATTTTTCTTTCATAAAGTGTCAGCATAGAGCTGCTTTTCTTGGCTTCAGAATTCTCTGGAATTTCGTTGACTTTGTGAATGTCAGCAGTCATCACTGTGTCCCTCTGGTTACCAGCGGGAACCGTCTCCTGAGTTCTGAATGCACTCCGTTCACTCACAGTATACGTAAGCACAGCAATGAGCCTAACTCAGTGTGAAGTATTGTTTGTGTCACTCTGCCTGCATTACCGAGCGTTATATCCAGACCTGATCTTCTGCTTTCCTGACCCTGTTTTGTCTCTGACTCAGTTTGCCTGCGGCCTGCCCCGAATTTGGCCTGGATCCTGATTACTCTCGTTTTCTCTCTGATGCTCCCATGCTTGTTATTGACCCCTGCCTGCCTGACCCCAATTTAGCTTTGTGGACTTTTAGCCGTGCTAATAAAACTTGCTGCAATTGGAACCAGCTGTCTGCCCGTTATTGTGACAGTAAACCGTTGAAGAGTTACGGTAGTTCAAAGAATGTCAACACTGAAGCCAAAGCTCTGGTGTTAAAGGGTTAAAAAACCCTGAGCATTCAGGCGAAGTCGCGTTTCAGATTTATCACAGCAGAAATTTACATTTTCAAGTTGTGCAAGGCAGCAAACTCGAGCAGCAAATATGCAAATCTACAAATGTTGATTAAACAGAGCAACAGCCGAGACCACACAATTAGCTGTGGGTGTCTTTCCAAAGACTCCTTCTCCACAGCTATAGAAAGATCATGCAGATTACAGAACTGACGGTTCACCTCCAGAAACAATAGAAATTCATAAGTACATTATAAAGAGGCTTCTCATTTACAGTGGAGGAGATGAAGAATTGGGGGGGAAAGAAGTGATTTGCTCTCCATGAAACACTCAATCAGGAACACCAGTGTGCCACACAGCTCATCTCACCTTCATTTTGTCCATGTAGAGTAAATCAGTAAGAGGTATTGGACCCCTCGTGTTCATCCAGACAAAGCCGTAATCACACAGAGAATAATAATTAAATCTTCTAAAATACGCTCAAGCAGCGGGATAGTTCTTTAAATGCAAAAAGAATGTGCATTATCGTCTCACTCCAGTCTACTGACTGCAGTGTAGCTGCATGCTACTTTTATCTCTTCCATCTTTCTAATGCATAATTAGATTCCCAGTCTCAAAAGACAAACAGCAAAAACTGCATATTTAGCAAAACTCCATCAACATCAGAAGCCAAATGGTGATGGATATGAATGTTAATATTGCAGTTTCTCAATAATGTTCTAGATACAGTTTCCGAAATGTCATTTGAATATTAAACCTGTTGCAGTTTCTGATGTTTTTCATTTTAAATTCCATTTTATATTTATTACAGAACCAATAATAGACGAGATTGTTCACACGTTTGAAAGCAAAGCTTAAATTGCAATCCTAAATGTCTGAGGTATTTTTAATAACAGTAGGAGCTGGGCATGGAGAGCAGATAATATGATGTGTTTGGCTTAACTGAAAGAAGCCAAACAAACAGTTCCCTGCTGTCATAAAACCATACCACCCAAAAAATGCTGCTTTTATTTCCATACCTTTAAAAAAATAACCACAATGCAACAGAGATATTGATAAACTGCAACACAAGGTCATACGTTTAGCCACACAAAAAATCTGGAATTAATAAATTAGTGTTGATAAATTCAAAGCTTTATCTGAAATCTAAACAGTTGTGAAATATTGCAAGGGCTTATTTTTATTTGGTCGCACAGCAGTCCTGTTTGTTTTCGCAATTCTTCTTTTTTACTTTCTTACTTCCTACTAAATGCTCAAAAAATCACTAAAATTTGCATGCACCTCATCCAGTGTGGGTCCTTGGACAAGACCCCCTTCAGGCTACTGCCCAACTATGTAGCCACGAGCGGGCCCAAGTCTGGATCTCCCTGAGCCGGTCCCCAGCCCGGATAAAATACGGGGTTGTGTCAGGAAGGGCATCTGGCATTAAAATCCACCTGTGCATTTCAGTGAAAGATGCTCCTGCTTCGACACCTGGCTGTGGTTCCTGTCTCCGGCTCGACTCGCGCCCCTGACTGTCCCACCAACCCCGGCTGGATGAAGCCCGTCTGCTGGACTTTGTATTTGTATATGTAGTTGTAGATTTAGATAAGTTAATTCTTCTCCAAGAGTTCTGGTAAATCGCCTTTCCGTCCTGGGGGAGGATCCCTCCTTCATGTGGGCACCCCTGAGGTTTCTTCGTTTTTTCCGGGATCCGTTTTTTTTTTTTTAGGGGTTTTTCCTTACCGCGAAGGAGGGTCTAAGGGCAGGGATGCCAGTATAGCTTAGTCAGTTTGTTAGTTCATTTTAGTATTTTCCTATTTGAACTCTATGTATTCATGATCCTTTTGAGTTCATGTTTCACTTTTTACGAAGCCCAACGAGACGACTGTTGTTGTGATTTTGGGCTATACAAATAAAATTGAATTGAATTGAATTGAACTGATTTGCCGTGGCAACAGTTGATGGGATATGCCGGTAAACAACAACTAGTACTAGATAAAAGACATTTTTGGCGTGGTGACCCCCCCCCCCCCCCCCTTTAAAAAGAGAGAAAATGGGATAAAAACCCATTAATGTGGCTCAACATGTAAAGTTCAGAATCCACTAATAAAACCAAAAGACAATTGTCGGGGATATTCAAAGGACATTTCTACATTTTATGAGATGACTAGAAGACCTTCGTCTTAGCAGTCATTTTGTGGCAAAGGATGAATTTTGGCAATTTCAACATATTGCAAAATGTGGGAGAAAAACCTTTTGCTATAAAGATTTTCATGAAATTTCAGACACACCACCAGGTTAAGTCTATAACCACAACTGAAGTTTCATTGACCTTTGATCCCAAGAAGTGGCCACGATCTTAAATTTCCCAAAAACACTTTTCCTGTTGTAGTTTCTACAAATTCAAACTACTTGTAGGGATTTTGATGTATCACAACTCCCTGAGCATCAATAAGAAGATACTTGAGAAGAAAATTTGATTTGTTTGTAGATTTTCTACGGTGTTCGTGTGGCCAACTCGCAAAAGTGATGATTCCCTGTGGCTTGCATATATTTAACTCGAAAAATTTTTGAAGATTGAATACATCAAACATTGGCTCAAGCTGGAGGAAACAATCTAAAATACAAAATAAATATATTACATAGGTGGGTGTGGTTAACAAGAAAAAGCTCTGTTGTCAAGGAAATCCAAAAAGTTCTTCTTAGATTTCTTCTAAAAATTACATAGACCTGTTCAACATCGACCAAACATTTAAATGGTTACTATGGAGATAAAACCAGCAGGAATCTACTATTTTGAAAAAAGTGTTGTTTTTCTTTAATGAGTTTGTCGCATACAGCTCTGACCAGGGAGACAGGGGGAGGAGGGAGGAGTGATGACCCACCCATACTGGCTTCAAGCCAGATGCCTGCGGGCCAAACCATGTTGCTCATGGCATGGCATTTTTATTTTAAACCTTTACAACTGAGTTACACAAAAGAAAAAGAACGGTAAACTCAAACCAAGTTATGAAGAGTTTACAAAAAGAATTCATCACTGCTGTTTTGTTTTGCCTTGGTATCAGTTGTCATAACAACCGGTCATTGTTACTTTAAACTGATTTACATTTTTTCTCACCTGCCCCTGACGCATATGCGTTAGTTACATTTTGAAAGTCCCCAAATTTAGAGAGAAAATGGTTAAGATCCCGTAGAAATGGATGGTTTCCACAGTGAAAACTTTTAATTTGGGGGGTTTTGCAGAGCCGCGATTATTGGTGCACAAATAGATTCAGAACAAAACCCAGTAGGAAAGGATGAGTGAAAAAGCAGATCCTCCTCTCATAAATTTGTCTGGTGTGCCAAAAGACCTAACAGCATCAGCTTTCATATTGATCGCCAAGCTTTGCGATTCTGAAATGTTGCTGCTCCGATGACACCTTGTTATTGCAGCTCTGACCTAACTTTTACTCCTTTAGATTTCGTTTTCTAAAGCGTATTTTTTTGAAACACTCATTTCTGCAGAATCTTTCTAACCTTCGGATTGGTGTTGCCAATTCTATCACAGTTCAACATCTGTTGTGATGTGTTACCATGACAACAGGTAAGTGTTTTGTATGCAAAGACAGCTAATTGACCTTCCCAAAGCCCCTGTAATCCCTGAATTAAGACCCTAATTCCTAACAGGTTGAAGGGAAAACACTGAGAATAAAGAAAAATGACACACCTGAAAGCAAGGAAAAAGAACTTTAAAACATTTCTCCCTACGACCCTGATGAAAAATGTGAGTTCACTGGCAAATAAAGTGTAAGACCTTGGAGTGTTGACAAGGACACAGTGGTATTATCAGGAATGCAGCATTATGTGTTTCACTGAGACATGGCTGCAGGAATAAATTCTGGCTTGCAGTGCTTCTACTGCCTGCCTTTCAGACTAAATGGGCAGAAAGGAGCTGCATATAGAATGTGTAAGAGCAAAAAGAGGAGGGATCGCCATGCCTCCTCTCATAAGAACAGCAGATATATAATCCTAGATACGCTGCTGCGAAAGATTGTCCGCGCTCCACAGAAAACCCGACTTGTGTGCTGTGAGCTTTGATGCGTGTTGTCTGCCAAGAGAATTGGCCTGTGTTGACTGCTGAAGCTGCAACAGTTCTGCTGGTACCAAAGCAGAAAACGGTCATCATCACGTGTGCAGTCCCTGAAGACGTTCACCGCTTTTCTTGTGAAATTTCTATCAAACTTTTCAGTTCATGTCATCCTACTACAACAATGTCTTTCCTTAGAAGAATCTCTTGATTGTCTTAAATACCAAGAGGAAGCATTTTTTTCTATTTTTTACCCTTTAATTAACTTGTTTTGGTAAAATGTATCCAGCATACAGATAGCAACTCCAACTTCATCAATATTCCTAAAACTACACTCTCCATATTGCAAATATTTGCAAAATTCACAACAAAGCCAAAAAAATGATGTCAGCACATCCATTTTTGTGCCACCTGCTCCTCTTGTGTCTGTGATGTCTGTCTTGTATGGAACAAAGCCTCGGGGCAGATGCTGTTTTATAGCAGCTCATCAAAATAAGTGACAGGGGAAACCTCTCCATCTGAAGGGCACAGGAAAAGAAATCTGTACCCCAAAATGGGAATCTCATAGGTTCAAACTATTTTTAAATCAACAAGGCACTCATGCAGACAAGTCAGTGTTATTCATATACACACATGATGCATGTTTTGTTTTGGTTTTAAAAAGTAAAAAAAAAATTCAAGGGATGCCAACAAAATATTAGAGTAAGATTTTAGACAATATTTCTTTTAAGTTATTTTTACTTTTGATCTTGAAGTTTGGGATTAAACATCGGTTCCAGTTCATTTAGTGATGGACTTTTTAAAGACCCACTCTAATGAAAATGGTGTTTTTGGTGTTTCTAACATGTTCTTGTTCTGTTTTTCTCATGATGGAGGACATTTTACAATAATTTAAAACAAAAACTGCATTTCTTAGTATTTCTTTATTCAAATCGTGAGCACAGTTTGTAAAAGCTTGTAGTTGTGATGTAGAAACTGGAATGGGCAGGACAACGTTTTACTACTTTGCTCCATTCTGATCTATCCACTTGCAGACAAATAGATATGTAGATACAATAACGTCTTCGTTTTCCTCATCTGAGCTGCATCCGGCTCAAAACTGTACAGCTGAATAGCCCCAATGTTGCTCGCCATTTTTGTTGCACGGGTAATGTTAGGTTGGGGTTGTGAGCAGCTGTAAGCTAACAGAAAAGAGGATAAACAAAGGAATAATGGCATATAGGTGGAGCCTTACTTCTGCGCCGAGAGTCCCGCCCACAACTCAGTGGCCAGTTTCTAATGAACGACATGTCGCTCTGCACCAACTTTATGATTTTGGGCAACAATGGCATAATCATATTTTAAAGAACTCTGGGAATGCTTTTAAAATAGACCAAAAGACTGAGGATTCTTCCTCTGGAAAGATTAACGCATACCCTTCATGACAACATTGAGGAGTTCAACAAAGTCTGGCAACCAGTTCTGTATAAGACTAATCTCTCTTTGGATTGAACTCTGTTCTGGAGAAATATGAAAAAAAAAAAAAAAAAAAAACCTGTAATAGTCTTTTGCCGCTGGTGATGAAGGTTGATTGGTGATTTGTTCTTTTTATTTATTTACTTGTTTTTATTATTTTATTTTTAAACTGCTGCCTATTTATGTTAGGTTGTGATGTTAAAAAAAAAAAAGGGTTTGTAAACATCTTGATGTTCCATTTTTCATGTTTGACTGTTTTTCACTACCCAAATAAAAAGAAAATTAAAAAAAAAAAATAGACCAAAAGATGACTGCAGTGAGACTTTAATGATAGAATTTTTTTTATTTCAAGCAATTTCAGCAGTGAAAATGAACCACACAGAAATTGTGAATAAAAGTACACAGATATGTGAAATAAATCTATTTAGGACAGTAAATCAAACTAAATTGATTAGCTAATATAGAAAACAAAAAATGATTGCTCCCAGGCACATATTTGGACTTATACATAAAATACATAACACATATCACACTGAATCAAACAAATATATTAATTGCTAAATAGAGTTTGATTAAAGTTATGCATGTCCATCTTTGCGAGGTTCCTTTTTTTCTGCTCTAGTACCATTGGTTCATCCTTTTAATGCCCCACTCTGATCATGTTTTGATCTATTTTCAAAGCGTTCCCAGTTTTCTTTGTATTATGACTATGCCATTTTTAGGTCAAATTTAAAAACCTGAGTTGTTTTCTAGGACATAGTTTCTGCAGAGTGGCAGGGGTTAATTAGAAATTCACCTCTGAGTTGTGGGTGGCACTGTTGGCACTGAGCAACCCCACCCCCACTTCCTCTCACCTATCTGTCTATAGCTTGCAGGGTTGGGCAATTATTTTGACTCGCGGGCCACATTGGGTCTAATCTTGTATAGAAGTGCCGGACCAGGAGCAGATGCGTGGAGTGAGAAAGAAATAACGTAGAATCTGGATGAAAACATTAGGACTGCATATTATATCTTAAAACAGAACATTTTAGAGTTTTTCGGTTAAAGCTTTTGTTCTCAACTTAAAGCCAATTGCACCAATGGCTTGATGTACCTTGTGTAAAATTTAGAGAAATGCTGCATTCATGTGGTGTTTGAATGATTGTAAGAATGAAAAACAACAAATCTTCCAGCACCACATGGATACTAGAGCAGAGTCCCCAAACTTTTCTTGTGAGGGCCACAATAACTCTTTTTATGTAAACTTATTTATCTTTCTTTTATTGTAAAGCCCTAGATAAAAGTTGTATTAATTCATGATCATTTAAAAAAAATAAATAACAGTATTTATGAAATTAAAAATGACCAAATAATTGTGATTTTCAAAGACAAGAAGTCGGGGGAAAAAATACTGATACATTAACAAGAAAAAACAATAAATAGTCGATCCTCTCTCGTCATTGTCCCGCTGAGACTTTGAGGGCTGCAGCTCCTCACACGTCTCACAGTTTGCGCTAAACCTGAGCAGCTTTGTCCTGCACGTCTGTTTTTCATCCATTAATAATTTAAAAAAGACAAAATTTCTATGTTTTTCTGCTGCAGCTACGCATATATCTGCGTTACCTTGTCACCAGAACAGAGTTCCCTCGTTTATTTCAGGAGTTACGTTCTAAAAATAACCTGTGATCTGTGAAGTGCATGGAGTCTGATTACAGACGTTGTTTCTCTTTTGGCTTTTCCTATCAGGAGTTGCCACAGCAAAGGAGTCGCATGGTAAACTTGGCAATATTTTACACCGGATGACCTTCCTGATGCAACCCTCTCAAAGCAACTGGGCTTGGGACTGGCACAGAAGTAGAGAAGGGAACAGGGAGCAGCCTGGATTTGAACCTGGGTTTGATGGATGGAAGGTGCCGCAAACCAGCACGAGCTAAACCGGTTCCCCAGTCTGATTACAGACGTTAATGGCAGAAAAAGTCCTCACTGGCCACTTTCTACACTTCACCGTTTTCTCTTGTTTAAATTCTCAAACCTTCGTAGAAATTAGGTCCAGGATCTTAGAATGAAAGCAAAGATCTGATCGCAATCACAGATTTTTGTAGACCTGAAGAGCTCCACGTTTCTGTACAGCAGACACGTCACGGAGGAGATTGATTGACAACGTTTTCAGCCAATCAGGACACAGAACAGGGTGCGCTGTTTAAAAAAAGCAGCATGATCGGTCTAAGAATGAGCTAAACCGGGAAAGATGAACTGCGACGTAGAAAGGGAAGACTGTCTTCTGTTCTATTTCACAGGGATTTTTAGAGGGTATCAGGTTGGAGCACAGACTGCAGAAGGGTGGAATAAAATGTCACGTTCCATGGGGGTCTTGATCGTGTGGCCAGATAAAAATAAAAATTATGGGTCTCTGATATTGTTCAGTGGGCCAGACCAAACATGGATTCAGCCCGCGGGCCATACAGTTGTTTTCCCACCTCTGGCTTACAGCCTCTTCTATGAGGAAAATAAAGACGGACATGGATCTAGTCATCTATTAGTGGATGCTTGTTTGTTTTCCTGCATTAAAACTACAAGCTTTTTCAAAATACTTTTTTATGTCTGCTCCTGATTCACAATAATTTCAGTTCAGAAATACTCAAAAATGCATTTTTTAAACCTAATTTTCTTAATATATGTCCTCCGTCCTGAGAAAAATGCCACAAGAACATGTTAAAAACACTAAAAACATCATTTTTTTTGGAGTGTCTTAGTTAGAGGAAGGATGTATCTGTTTTTGCAATCAAGTCATGTGCGTGCTTTGAAATCCTATTAGCATATTTTTAATGCTTCATCAGAATTATATTGCAAATTCCCTGAAAAAAGTATGTAATTATAGGCTTTTTAATATCAAAATCAAGCAGAAACGTGAGTTTTCGAGTCTGCATTATTGCAGCTCCCTTGTATCTGCATCATGCAGTTTATTCTGAGAAAATATGATGCAGCTTGTTGTAGGCAGCAGTCCTCTGTCTCAGATCCCAGCAGATTAACTTTTCTATATAAAATGATACCCTCAAGCTACATGTCCCACTTAATGGTTTATTTCTTTCAGAGGGGTTGACTTTGAATCAGCTTTTCCTGCAGCTTCTTTTTGATTTTTCCGTATAAGTCAACATTTTAACCCTCGTGGCCAATCAATGGCTGCTGCAAATTTCGTTTTTCAAAAGAAGAAGTCAAGGATAGCAAAATTAGCCCAACAAGAAAAGCTCTGTTTAGCAAGCTGATTTCAAATGCAATCAGGAAGCACTTGCTGATGCATTACAGTCTTGAGAAGAGACTCTAATCTCCAAGCAGGCCCCGAGTAAACACTTTGCTCTGATTTTTTGCATCCACCAGCTTTTATGGAAGCACATCTCTGGTGTCAATCACAGAAATGTTGAACATTAGATTAGATCTTGCCAGACATCAATCACAGGGGGCGCAATTGGAAGCAGCAACAAAATTCTCTCCAGGATTAAGCTGCTTTTAAATTGGCTGCAGTGAACAAGATGAGCTGTGGGGTTGAAATATAGAGTAAGCCAGAGGATGGAGGCAAACAGAGAGGGGAGGACAAAGTGGTGTATAATGAGCTTTGTGAGAGGGGGAGAAAAACAAGAAAACTAACTGTGTTGCTGTGTTTAACTTAGAAAATCACGGGCAACTTGCTTCATTTTCTGAAATGAAACAATTTAGGAAATTATTTACTGAGTGGTAATTAAATTCATGATGAAACTTTAAATCGGCTAAACAAATAGCTTTCCCAATTAGCTTTCCTTGATTCCTCCTTCAGGCAGCTTCCAGGATATTGTTATTTTCTTGCTTTACCATAATCTTCTTAAATAGGATAGTTTAGACTGCCTTAGAAAGGTGTTTTTTTTAAAAGGAATTGTTACTGTTTTGTTGAAAATTACTATTCCATATGGAGTGGACGTGTAAAAAATTATTTGTTTAAATTTAAACATCAGCAAACATGGGATTTTCCTCTTCTTTTGTATAAAACAATATGAAAGAAAGAAGTTGCAGGTCAAATTTTATTTCATTCTTAGTTTGAGAAATCTTTCCTACATGTTTATTTGCTCATATTAATATTGATGGTTCAATTCAGTCATTTGAGTAGAGATCATTTGAGAATGTTCAAATCGGTCATAAATAGTATTGAAACATAAAAGTGGATATTTCTTGTATTGTTTTAACTCATCTAATTTTTCCTTTAAAATATAAGTCTGAAATTAATTATTATCATTATCAGCATCATCAATTTACATTTAAAAAACTAATTATATCTAATTTTTCTAACAGTTTTTTGTCAAATTTATATGAAAAACAATGGAGTTTTTTTGCAAAATGCAGTTTATTTTGGTTCTGGAAAAACATGAGAGGAGGAAAATCCCAAATACCAGTGTGAACAAGGAATGATCTTGACTTTTCAGCCTTAATTATATGGTGGAAATACATTAAAAATATATAAAAAAAAAAAAAAACGAATATGAATTAGTAGATTACTGAAACCTTTTGATATTTCAAGAACGTAAGAGAACCCATGGAATGGTTACAGAGAAAACCCGAACAAAACACTTTGATGTTTCTATTAAAGAAAACTGGACAGTAACAAATGAATGCAGACTCAGCAGCAGAATGAACAAGCATTAAACCACAGACTTTTGAAAGACCTAAAGGCTTTGAATGCAATGGCTGAGGCCCAGAGGCCTTTTAATTAGAAAAATCCTAAATTCGGTTCCACTAAACTCAAAAAAGTTCCTAGTGGTTTCTGTGGAATTAGCTGAAAGGGAACTATGGCTCTAAAACACTATGGGCCTTAAAGAAGGTAGAAAAACAAAGCAGAAAAATAATCATTTTCTATTGAAAATGGAGTGTACCGTCATGTTCCCAGACTGTAATCTGATTAAACAAGTAAAATTACACTTAGCTTGCCCATGACATCAATTATTTTATACACCAGTCCTTACATCCTGCCTGAAAAGAACTGACAAACTTTAAAAGGCATATATTGGATTTTCTAGAAAAACTAGTAAAAAAACTTCTTCTTTTTTTCTTTAAACCTAATGCTAATTTCTGATTTTCTTGCATGAGACAGAACCCCCTTAAAGGTCTTTTCATCATCCATGTGGATCAGAGTATTTTGTCAGATATCCTGACTATTCCAGCAGTGTCTTTATTGCTGTTGATGTTTTGCAATCATAGTATTTTGGGGAAAAATGTAGATTAAGATTTACATGGTGTTTACAGTCAGGAAAGCAAATATTTGCGGGTCTCAAAATAAAAGCTGATTCAGAACTGGTTCAGAGTTGAGACCAACACCATTCCACCTGTTATTTGCTTTTTTTTTTACTTTCATATGTGAAATCATGGGTTCTGAAAGCTTTTTTCGCACTATAAAGGTACGCTTAAAAACCTTAAAGTACCACTCTGATCATCTTTTGATCCATTTTTAAAAGCGTTCCCAGTGCTCTTTCAATTATGATTATGCCGACTTTAGCCAGAAAAAAGAAAAAAACTGTTGTTTTCTAGCCATAGTTTCTACAGAGCAGCAGCAGTCCATTAAAAATTCACCTCCGAGTTAAGGGCGAGAGTGTTGGGGAGTACAGGCTTCCACTCCACTCATTTCCCATCATCCACTCATTAGCCCCTCACAACACACATTTGTGGCAGCAATATTGGAGCTATCCAGCCGTAGAGTTTTGAGCCCGACTCCTACTTGGATGAGGAAAAAAGAGATGTACATGGGTCTATTTGTCAACAATGAAGAGGAGCAGGGAGCTGCTTGCAGCCCTCAGATTGCTGTTTTGTGAGTAACAACTACAAGCTTTTTCAAACTGCAGTTTTTCGTCTTCACCACAATTTGGATAAAGAAAAACTCAGAAATGCAATTTTTTTATCTTAATTTTCATCATATGTGTTCTCTCTCATAAGAAAAGTCTACAAGAACAAGTCTTGTGGCGCCCCCTGCGCCGTGCCCAAGGCAGCCACTTCCTGCCAAGAAGCGCATCGCCATAGCTATCTGACTCATTTAATTCGATAAAATGTGTTTCCATTGCACTCTTGCAAAATACATCAATTCCAATACGACTCAAAAACCACCCCCTCAAATGGCAAAAACCCTTTTCGATAAATGCGAATTTTTTTCCATTACGCAAATTTACTATCACAAATCCAAATTTGTGCAATTTCATAGTCATTGGAAACACAGCAACTGTTGGTGTTTATGGCCAAAGAAGAACTGACAGTATTGTCAGAGCCTGACAATACTGTATCAGTTAGTTCAGTCTCCAGCAGTCACTGTAGATCAGGGGTGCCCACACTTTTTTGGCATGCAAGCTACTTTTGAGACAAGAATCTCCACAAGATCTACCTATAGACTTCAAAATTGTATACCAACATATGCAGTATTTTTAGTCTAAAATGCTGTTTCTGCACAATTCATTAAAACAAAAAACTACACAGTAAAAGCACACAGATGTTTGTGAGAGGACAGTGCATGACATGTAGAACAATAGCTACAAGTCATGGCCTGAAATTACGCACCAAAGTCACTTTATTCAACTTCAAAGTTGACAACTTTTAATTTAACTTCAGTCTAAAATACTATGTTATTGTACCAATAACTCAAAAACTACATAGGAAGAGTACACAGATCTTTGTGAGGAGATAGTTTTGTCATGTGAATTAATATTATTTTTGTAGTAATAAATAAATAGAACAGATAGGGAGTTTTATTATGAAAACACAAAGCAGCGACGATTGAATCTCATGCTCTGCTGTAAACAGTGTTATGGGGAAAGCATGACATTTCTAAAGAAACGCTCCTCCGGCCAGAGTGGTCTTCCGCTGGAAACCTGGTATGTAACAGGACCGGCAGAAGCTCAGCTGCCCGTCGAGAGAAGACAGACAGAAAGAAAAAAGTGTAGTTAAGCACAGTGAAAAATGTTTCAGAGGACATTCGATTGGCCATTCTGCATGTTAATCGAGTGACGTTTGACATGGTGAGTATTTTGATTCGCTGACAGATTTTAAAAAAAAAAATTATATATATATATATATATATATATATATATATATATATATATATATATATATATATATATATATATATACTTATTCTTTTTTTTTATTTATCTTTGTTGGCCTGCGATGTACCATCACATCCTTGAGCACCCCTGCTGTAGATGTCATTGCATGCTTCGAAACAAAACCATAGAAAACGTTGAATGGCTCAGGACTCCCTGAAGAAGTACAGTCTGCTTTGCCCTTTGAAAACAAAATCCCTGTGGATGGCCATGGTGCAGTAGAAGGGCGGTCAAACTCTGATCGGAAGATTGCAGGTACAATTCCCGCCTTGCCTGCCTATGTGTCAAAGCAGGGGTCGGGAACCTATGGCTCGCGAGCCATATATGGCTCTTTTGATGGTCACATGTGGCTCGCAGACAAATCCTTAATTATACTTTTTTTTTTCATTAGACCAGTCCTTCTCGGGCGCGATGCGATGCCAGAGGCGCGCAGTAGTAGCGGTGCTTGGAGAAAAAACTATCAGTTTACTGTTATCTATTATTTCACAGAGTTTTTACCACCCGGAAACCTTTGAATTGCCTCCCTGAGGAAGAGCGCGCTGTTTTGGGGACGGGATGTGTGAGGAAGAAAGCAAAGGGGGTGGGGGGTGGGGGACCGGCAGCAGGTGAATCGCGCAGAGATGGTAAAAACGTAAACCTGCTGCCCGTCACTCCTGCAGCGTGGGTGTGTGTGTTTGTTCCATGTCTGTCTCACATCTAAAGAACATTCAGACCTAAGATCTCGTTTAAAGTCTCAACGCCTGCATGAAGCAGAAACTCACCACGTATCAACCAGACTAGACAATCAGCAAAACTACCACCAGAAATACTCATCATTTATTAGCAACAGTATAACAATGTTATTAAAAAGAATCCACAGACTTATTGGACTTTAAAAATGTTGAAATTACATCAAATGCACACATTCATTTGTATATTTAGTTTTAAACATATTGTCGCGGACTGAGTTGGATGGCTGTTGGGCCGCGTTAAAAGTTCTGGAGTTCATGGAACGCATCGTTCAAGCAGAGATCTGATTGGCCCTCAGTTCTGTCGCTCAGCCTGTTGTTAGGGAGTTTGGACCAATGGGGTTCAGCCATGGGCCGAATAAGGAAATGGGAGGGCTGGAGCAGGACGGGGGAATATAAAGTTGGGAGAAGCGCTCTCGTCTCGGCGGGAGAGATTCAGGAGTTGCTGAATTGATTGTACGGCGTTTGTTGCGGTCTACAGTAACCAGAATAAAGAACCCTAAAAGAGGTTAAGTCTCCGTGCCTTAGTGTGGGAAAGGGACACTACATTATTGTATGGCTCTTTCGAAATTACATTTAAAAATATGTGGCGTTTATGGCTCTCTTGGCCAAAAAGGTTCCCGACCCCTGTGTCAAAGTGTCCTTGGGCAAGACACTGAACCCCACCTTGCCTCTGGAGGAAGGTCGGTGCAAGTGTTTGGCAGTGTGTGTTCATGAAAGGGTAAATGGGAAGGTAGAAAAGCACCATCCAAGTATACCATTTACCATTTGTAGTTACATCACCATTCCAGTCTGTTAAGGTAAGGGAGTTCGTACTCTTCCACCATCTCTTCCACCATGATGGACTCTTAGTTTGACACAAAACTGCACCCATAAAAAAAGCTAAACATCCCTTTTGTTGTTTACAATTAGTACTTGTCAGGTTCGAGGCTTGATGAGCATGAAGGATGCAGATATGCAAAAACTAAGGCAAGAAACCCAAACCATGACAGTACAGAATATTTTCTAAAGTGGTTCATCAGTTCTAGACTCTTTAATTTCACTTGCAAAAGAAATGCTTGATTCTGTGGCCATTTTTTGTTTTATTTTATTTATAGTCTATGCTTTTTATGTAAAGCAAAATAAATACACTTTAAAAGAAAAAGAAAAATGGATAGAAGTGTGTTTCAACTAAACATAATATACCAATGGCGTTCGATGTCCTTATGCTAAGAATTCAGAGGCAACACAGCAGTTGAACAGATTCTTGTTCAGTTTGAGTTTACCTTTACAGGTATTTTGGGGGAGGACTTGGAAAAGGTTTGAACTTGGCAGTAAAATCCAATCCCTGTTTATGTCCAGAGGCAGTGACTAGATCCCATCTTTTTATGTTTTAGATTTTTTAACACTCAGTGTGTTCTTTCAGCTAAAGGAAAAAATCATTTAAAGTTCTTGAAGGTAAAAGGATCTGCAGGAAAATGCCGGCGCTCAAACCAACTCTGCTCCACATTATCTTCGAAAGGTATTAGATTGTGCAGCATGTTTTTGTTTCTCTTTTCTCATCATTATTTTTAATGTATCCAACAACTTCAAAGGCTTTGTTGTCAAAATATGTTGCGTTTCTACCGCCGTGTCTCCAGTCACCTTCTCAAATATGTCTTCAACACAAATGAAATTAAATTAATTGGCAAGGAGACTGGCAGCTGGCGGGAAGCAGCTCAGGCAACAAATGGCTCATATTAATATGGAACATATCCTTTACACCAGAGAACAGACTTGGAGTTATCCAGTGGCTTTACATTAGAAATGATCTGAATGTGTGTGTCATGTTTCCACAGATATACTTTATGGCCAGATCTTTATGCATTTCCCTTGATCATGTGGGAGCCATCGTCTGCCTTACCGTCTACTGTTGACTGTCATTTTCTGACACAAATTTAACCAAATATCATGATACCATCAAAAAATACAGTACATACTATGTAAGTCTCATACAGAACAAAGATTGAATTTTTGTAGAGACGGTTAAATATAAAAAACTGAAGTTTAAAATAATGGCTATATAGACAAAAGGAATGTAAAGCAATGGCTATATAGACGAAAGGATTGTAAATCTATGGCTACGTAGACGAAAGGAATGTAACGCAATGGCGATATAGACAAAATGAATGTACGGCAATAGCCATTTAGACGAATTTAATGTAAAGCAATGGCCAAATACACAAAATGAATGTAAAGCAATGCCCATATACATGAATTGAACGTAAAGCAATGGCCATATAGACTAAATGAATGTAAAGCAATGGCCAAATGCAAAAATTAATGTAAAGCAATGGCCATATAGACGAAATGAATGTAAATCAATGGCCACATACACAAAAGGAATGTAAAGCAATGCCCATATACATGAACTGAATGTAAAGCAATGGCCATATAGACTAAATGAATGTAAAGCAATGGCCAAATGCACAAAATGAATGTAAAGCAATGGCCATATAGACGAAATGAATGTAAATCAATGGCCACATACACAAAAGGAATGTAAAGCAATGACCATATTCATGAAATGAATGTTAAGCATTGGCCATATTAACGATAAGAATGTAAAGCAATGGCCATATCCACAAAATGGCAAACACACTATGTAGTGCACAAGGACTGTAAAAACAATGAATGAATCGAGGAATGATGTCACCCATAGAAAATCCTTTCCCTCCAGCTCTCGTGAGAAAACCCCTCTCTATTGCTTTCTGATACAGATGCCGCCATGTTGAACCAAGACAACAGTAATTGGTCTGAGTCGTTCTGAGTCATCGTATCAATGGCAACTACAGTCGCCATTGCCATAGATACGATGACTCAGTCTTTTGCCCTTCCAAACCCAATTTTCTCCATTTGTACAGACTTGGGACCAGCAAATGAAAACATTGAAAAGTGCCTCCATGTATTTGCAACAACTTAAAGCACTTTACAGACCTAGGCAGTCTTGCATCCAAGGACAAACTAGACCCAACTCTGCTTAGCTTTCGAGTTTAAAAGATATCAGCTGAATGAAAGGTCTGAAAGGTGAGGGCTGTGAGCAAAAATTACAGGAAATACAACATGCATGAGTTTTTTTTCTTTTCTTTTTTTAATCACAGCATACACAATAGATGAAAACACAAAAAACATTTTGTTTGTACCAATTTGCACAAATTCAGCTGTATGTCCGGTAATTACATTAAACAGTATTCAACTATTGTAAGAGACAATACAAAATTTCGCAATGTAGGGTGTAGATGTCAATGGATTGCACTTTCTAATTATTGTTATGTCGTTTTTAAAAAGCAGATCCACATATCTGCTTTTGACCAGGGCTGTGGTGTGAAAAGCCTAAAAACACTAGTATACTCAGCATACCCTCACCTCTAAAAGGTTTTGACAAATAACAATAATGCAAGACAGACAGGTACAAAGTGTGAATTTTGACTTTCTTTTTATACCGGACTGGTGGATTTCAAATCTGTGGAGACCGTGTAAATAATACCTAAAGTGTGTGATATTCTTTATGTATTGAAATTATAGCTTGGGGCTAGTCTTTTGTATTGGTGACGGTGTTTATTTCAGCTTGCTTGCTGCAATTCTCCCTGTCATTTTGGTGTGCTGGCAGGTAGAATTAAACCTTGGAATAATAGGCTCCTAAAGTAATTACGCCTAAGGTTGTCCCATAGGTTGAGTCTATTGTGAAGATCAGGGTAAAAGTAAGTCGTACACACCCTTCTGTTTGTGAATTATCACGCTTGTAAGTTATTTTCACGATATTTTTACGGTGGCCCAGAAGGGTCACAAAACAAAACACATTAACTTTACACACAACACATTAACTTAACACACAACACATTAACTTAACACACAACACATTAACTCACAACACAATAACTCACAACACAACACATCAACTCACAAAACAACACAATAACTCACAACACAACACATTAACTCACAACACAACACATTAACTCATGGCCCAGAAGGGTCACAACACAACACATTAACTTACCTCACAACACATTAACTCACAAAACATTAACTTACCTCACAACACTTTAACTCACAACAGAAGTAAAGCAGCAATGGAAGTGCTTTTATTCTGAAATTTCCACTTGGCTGAGGGGCTAACTACCTAACACAAAGTAACATCACAGTGAGCTGTGGAGGGAGCACGTTTTTTCTACAAAAGAAGCTAGCAGTAGTGTTGCCAGATTGGGCGGTTTTGGTTCTAAATTTGTGGGCAAAAATGGCTTTGGCCGGGTTTGCATAATTTGGGCGTTTTTTTATGGTCGGTGCGGCGGGTTTATTTTCCCCTCATGAATATATAATAGCTGACTACGTTAAGCCGTGGGGCTGTGAACTTCTATGTACTGAAGCTCAGTAAACACACCAGGCAGAGACGCTTAAGGGGCTCTGTCATCTAACCTGTTGTTGGGGATGTGCAACGCCCCGCCTCTCAGAAATTGTGTTCTTTAAAGCCTGACACTGTGGCTGCGTGTAGGAGGAGATACCAGCTAAAGTTATTGTCCGATTGCTACATGGATTGGTGTCTGTGTTTATCAATACTTTTATTATTAGTCTGAACTATCTTTTATTTTGAAAAATCATCGGATCGGGTGCTAAATCCGTCCAGTAGGGGGAAAAACTCAACGAAAGCTGTGTATTTTTCTTTCTCCTGATCTAATAAATGGAGGACAGTATTGAATATTTCTTCAGCGGACCGGCCTTCTTTCATTCATTTTCTTAACCCGCTCTATCCCCGCTATATGCAGCTCTTTCTTCCGTGTGCAAGGCCGGAGCGCTCCGACTATCGTGTCAACCTATGATGACCGTATTTTGCGCTCTCTGTGTAGGATACACTGGAGGAGCTCGGGGGGAAACAACTCTCAGCTGCCTGCAGAGGATGTGAACAGGTGAACAGGTAGAGAGGAAAAGCAGGTAGAGAGGCGGGGGAGGGGCTTTGGCCATTCAAACTCTGTCAGAGAGATGTAAACACGGCGTCAGATTTAGGTGCAGCTTTCACTGCAGGAGTTGAAGCAGAGACTTTCTCTGGATGATCTCAAACATTGAAACATGATTACCAAGTAGAACTCTCCAAAATACTAAACCCCCTCTCTCCACATTCTTGGTGTCTAGTGTTGCGGAGTGTGTATGTCTGTGTGCGTGTGTTGGGGACCGCACGTTCGTGTGTAAGAGGAGGGAGCGGAAGAAAGGAGATGAGAGGAGCGCGCGTGCAGCGACAGAGGGGTGTGAGAGCGGAGGGAGGAGTGTGCGTTCATAATGTGTGTGTTTAGAGGAAGGAGAACCGCAATAAAGAGAACGTTTCTGGCAACACTGCTGCTAGCTGCTCCTTTAGAAAAATAATGCTCCCTCCACAGCTCACTGTGACATTACTTTCTGTTAGGTAGTTAGCCGCTCAGCCAAGTGGAAATTTCAGAATAAAAGCACTTCCATTGCTGCTTTACTTCCGTTGTGAGTTAATGTGTTGTGAGGTAAGTTAATCTGTTGTGTTGTGACCCTTCTCGGCCATGAGTTAATGTGTTGTGTTGTGAGTTAGTGTGTTGTGTTGTGAGTTATTGTGTTGTGTTGTGAGTTATTGTGTTGTGTTGTGAGTTAATGTGTTGTGTGTTAAGTTAATGTGTTGTGTGTTAAGTTAATGTGTTGTGTGTTAAGTTAATGTGTTGTGTGTTAAGTTAATGTGTTGTGTTGTGACCCTTCTGGGCCACCGTATATTTTTTTGTGTGAAATGACTAGATGTTAGTGTATGTTTAGAGAAGAATTGTTCATTTCATTGAACACCAACCGTGGCCCATCTTCTTTTCTTGCATGAGTATCTTTTTGTTTCAAAGTTAAATTTAGTTTTTTGTTTGTTTGTTTGTTTGTTTCTTTGTTGTTGTTTTTTACATCGACTTTTGCTAAGATATACCAAGAATCTGTAGGCAGGATATGTCAATAAGCTATTTTTTTAAGCAATCTTTATGCAATTTTGATTTTAGATGTTTTATCGTTCATCTGTGTTGGTTCAGCCAAGCCAACATCCTAAGAGCACTAAACATGTGAGCTACAGGGTTTTCAAAACCTTCTTGTCATGTCGATGGTAACAAATTTCACTGTAAGAAAAATAAAATAATAGTTAAAAAAAGAAAGTAAAACACAAAATTCAAGTGTTGATGTACCAGCAGCAACTGAAACCCAATCCTGTGGAAAGGACCACGAGGAAGACAGGGATGCACGGAATAAACATGTTGGATGGACTTATTTTTCTTAATGTTCTTTTTTATAATTTTAGGCGTTGTGTGGACCAGCTGTCATCCTGCGCCAGAAAATCCTAACAATCTCTAGGTGCTCATTAGTAAAATTCCTCCAACAGTGCCAGAGTAGAGGTCACTGTGCACAACTGTTGCTAACAGCTGCAATTATTTAAATCACCTGCAATAAAACATTGATCATAAAAAATGATCACAAAAAGGTGTATTATAGTTAGTTGTAACTTTTTCTTTCATTTGCAAGTCATTATATGTCAACCAAATACCAGCAGATTCATTTTTCTATATTTTTGTGTGTGTATACATATATTCTTTTTTCTTTTTTTTATGCTGGCTCCCAGTCACCTTCATTTAAAGAATAAAAACGTGGAAAGAAAATCTTCCTATACGCACAGATGTTCTTGCTGTTGTTTTTGAACTTGGATTACACTTGGATTACAGGGGGGTGAAGTCGTACATGAATGTGTGGAAGATAGTGTAAGAAAAGTAAGTGGATGCATTAGGGAGCTTGCGGCCCAATGATTGTAACACCTTCGTCACTGCTACAACTTTTTGCAAAAGCACTATTTGTCTGCTCAGAAATGCAATTTAAGCTTAATTTTCCTTATATATGCCTTTCATCATCAGAAAAATTCTACAAACAATATGTTAAAAATAGTTTTCATTGCAGTGGGTCTTTAATTATTTATTGCTTAAATCCACCAGGAGCCATCTCGTCCCACAGATTTGTTTTCCTGCAAGTGTTTACCTTACACTTGGTGCGAAAACCACCAGTGCCCAACACAAACTCGCACACAATGAAGACCTCTTCAAGTATGTGCATCATACATTAAAATTTAACGAGCGGGAAGTCTCCCGTCTTCTTGCCGAGTGCTGAACAGTGCCACAGCAGCACACCACAAGAAAACGATCAACAAGCTCAGGAGAGTAAAAATAAACTTGAACAGAGGAAGAATCCATCAGCATCTCAGAATATTTCCATTTGTGCACCACATTAAGGTGTAACGGAAATAATATGAAGGTACAGGCGCATGCACGCCTCTTCATTCTGTGTTTTAATGCTTGACCATGACAAGTGGCTGCTTATATGTTGTGAAATGGGAAACAACATGAATTTAAATTATGACCCCAACCACATTCATCTCTCATTTTCCTTCGAAGCATTATATGTAAGATCCAATGGATAAACCAGATATTCAGCTATCCCACATTAGAAAATATGATGTAATCTGAAAGGTTTAAATCAGATTATTTCCTGAATGATGCTTTGCTAAATCTCAACACACTTTATCTACTTTATTTTAAAGACATCTTTTTTTAATAAAAATTGTTAATGTTATAAATCCAGTGACTTTTACCAACTAAAGCCATTGTAGTTTAAAATGAAAATGTGATTTCTGAAGTGTAATTTTTCTTTAGTGTCTTTATGTGTTCTATGATCAAAGCATAATGAAACACTTGCTGAATCAGCAGTGCTGTAAAGGATTTTGATGGTTTCAGTGCAAATAATTTGAGTACCATGACAATGTTTAAGGAATGCTCCTCATCTTCATTCCTGAAATACATAAAGATTTAAATCTCAGAGTACAACAACTAATATTTTCCTCTTCCAACCAAAACCAAATGCCAACTGATGTGAGGCCACAATTATGAAACATGTCTTTTGACAACAAATAGCGTACTTTTTTTAATAGGCCGGCAACCAATATTGTCTTGGTTCTTCATCTGAAGGCCTGTTCACACCAGGACGAATTTCGCGCGCGATATTCGCCGACTTTTAACGCCTCGTGACTAAACAAAGGGCACCAATGTGAGAGTGCACACCGACGCAAAAAACGCCACGCGTAAAAGCATCATTTTTTAAAAACCGCCTTTGGTTCGTTTTTTTGGTTTGACGCACCGCGTCAAAAACTATACGACCAATGAGAATAGCGCTTTTGCACAAGTGTCTGGAGCTTCTGAAGTTACAGTAAAACACAACTTGGGGGCGCTCAAACACAAAACTGTTTTGCTGAGCACACATAGGTAATGGCGAAGAAGATATACGCCAAGTAGCGTCTACACTGCCGCAAAGAAGTAAGACAAAGAAGTCGAACTCACTGACGGACATTCTAAAATATCCCCGAAAACGCTCATGATACATTTTCAGCTCTTGTACCAGTCGATAAAACTCCCCATGTTCTTCTCTTCTCGCAACTATGGGATGTACCCAAAATCAGCGTCTTTTCCGGCGTCTTTTATCATTCAACAGAGCGAACAATAATTTCTTCATCACTGGAGCTAGAGCTACTGGGCATTGAAATAATCATGTTTTCTTTGTATGATTCTGACAAGCGCCTACATACTTGCTCTCTTGTGGGGTATTTCTGTTTTACATTAAGCAATGTTAATGTTCACTCGGCTCATCGTCAGCGAAAATCGCTTGGGTGTGAATACAAATAACGTGTTGAAAAACGCTGGCGAATAACGTGCACCGATATTCGTCCCCGTGTGTACGGCCCTTAAGACTGCTAAAGAGGTTTACACATTGTTTTGTACTCAATTGCTGTTTTTTAACTACAAATACTGTTACACATGTATACTTTACTAAGAGCAGTTTTCAGACTGGCTGAGAAGGCCCGCCTGTGTTGGAAATATTTGAAATTACCAATTTTGTCAAAGTGTCTGTCCTTGCGGTTACATTTAACATAAAGTAGAGGTTCTTAGGGGAGGACAAAGCTTTGTTAGATGCTGAAGAGAGGAAGGGAACCAGACTAATGGACATAGATACAGTAATAGACATTAGACAATCAATCTCTGACATCATCTGTACGATTATGAACAGTAAAAATAGCCTGTGAATTGTTGCCGCCATGATGACAGTTGTTTACTTGTCTAACTAAACAATATTTAAAAAATGCACAATTTGCAGGAAAGAGTGGGAGTTTTGTTATGAATGGAAAATGGTACACCCACCTGCCAATCAAAACACTATTTAATTATGCAGAAATCTAAGTTCCATTGCAATTGAGAGTTATGTTTTTTACCCCACAAACCATTCAGAGTTTTTTATGACCAGCTTATTTTTGATGTAAAGTAAGACTCTTTAATCATTGATGTCAATAAAAATGCTTTGTCTTCTAAAACCAGCCTCTTGTGGTCGTTTGAGGATGTGCAACTAGAAACTGAATCTTTTCTACTATAATGTCTGTGCAGACATGGATGATGAGCTAATCCAGGTAAATAAGTTGCACTATAAAAGGGGCTATTGAGTTGCGTCTTGAATTATTAAATTATTGAATTATTAAACATTTCAAAGCCTTCTGAATACATTGATTTTAATAGTTCTGGGAGAAGAAGAGCCGAAAGTTATAGTATCATAGGTAGCTACCAAAACAAAAACGTATACAACTCATAAATATTTCATTGTTCAAGTTAGCCTTGAGTCACATTCAGATATACTGCATTTTTGTATCACATCCGAAGGTTCTTCAAGCTGTTGTTTTGAATAATTACAAAGCAAAGACAAACAACTATGATTCATCAAGATGAACTATAAAAAAGCTCATTAGGAACCAATGATGAGAAAAAAATGGTGACAAATTTTGACATGGATGAAAATGTTTCCCATAAAAGTCTGAAATAGTTTGTGCACAGACAGGGGGTAAATGAAGATCACATGCTGATAAGGAATGTGAGATAAATTCCCAGAAACAAACTCAACAAATGGAAAATTTTGGGACATTTCAAAGAGCCAAATAGATGCAAATCAAAAATTGGTTGTAAATGTAAATGAACTTTAGGCAAAAATTGGGTTACAGAAATATTCAGTACTTAGTCAAAATACAATTAGATTTTTTTTGCAATTTTTTTTGATTGATTAGTTTGATTAGTTTTATTTTCCTACTTTACTGCAAGTATATATAAATATCAATCACCCTTCCGCGGGTGGTTACTCACACAAGCTCGGGTCCTCTACCAGAGGCCTGGGAGCTTGAGGGTCCTGCGCAGTATCTTAGCTGTTCCTAGCACTGTGCTTTTCTGGACTGAGAGGTCTGAGGTCTTTCCAGGTATCTGTAGCAGCCACTCCTCTAGCTTGGGAGTTACTGCCCTGAGTGCTCCAATTACCACAGGCACCACTGTCACCTTCACTTTCCAGGCTTTCTCCAGTTCTTCTCTGAGTCCCTGGTATTTCTCCAGTTTCTTATGTTCCTTCTTCCTGAAAACTGCCACATCCACCACAACGGCTTTCCTCTGTTCTTTATCCACCACTACATAGACTGCTGTTGAAAAAACAAGCTAATTTCAGTTCACCTAGAATTTCGAAACACCTTCCAGGTCTAGTTTCCGACATCCTCAATGTAAGGATTTCAATAGGTTTCATGTCTTTGAACCACAGCCATGTTTGAGCAGTTATTGAAATGTAGCGTATTTTCCCCACCTGTTCCATTATAATACGCAGCGACCATGAATGGTCAATTTTCAAACTCATGTCATATAAGGCACTTTAAGTGAGATATTTGTCAGTCAGTCAGACTTAATTAACAGAACTCACAGTAGATCTTGAAGTAGTTTGTAAAACGCTGCATGTCAGACATGTTCAAAGCATTGTCAATTCACAATAGCTGTAACTTGTTTGCAACACATGAAAAAACAGACTGATACAGCTAAAACAAACGTTTCTGAACATTTTACTTTGTGTTTTTTCTTTTAGAGCAAATACTGTTTTTACCAAAATCCCTGTAAATTGGTCAAGTTTTCATACCGTTAATTCCCAGTTAGCTTGTCTTAAATAGCTTGTCTCATCTGGTGGTGCCACTTCGTTATGAATGTGAAAATGTAATTTGGCTAACCACAATGAAGAACTGTACAAACAGTTTTTATAAAGTGCTGGGGGGGCCGCATACTATTGATTTTATGAAAGGAGCCAGCGGGCCGGTGGAAATTTGAACATGGGTCGGACTTTGGACATGCTTGCTCTAGACGTTAGCCCTGTTAACATATTCATAATAACACCCAACCTTGCTTCCATTAGCACAACAAGAATTAATGCATATATTGGGTACCTTAGATTGCTCTGCGTCTTTGATATTTATTTTCTTTATTAAAGCTTTCAATTGGATCTTATAGTGCAGAAAATACTGTCATTAATGTCAGAAGTGTAGACATTACAAAGTCTATAATAACAGCTATACTCTTGACAAAAGCAACTACTGGTCAAAGAATCTGCTGATACTAACTAGTACCTGAAAGCTTTTGAAACCAAGATTAAGACAACTGTTTAAAATTATTTTAGAAAGCTAAATATTGACTTTTGAGACAAATATGTTTGATGTAATTCCCACAGTTTCTTCTCAAATGAATCAGTACTTTGTTACTTTGCCACTAACCCCACTAACCCTTCTCTCCTCTCCGAACATCTTGAGATGCGTTTGTTGTGTGATGTTAATGCTAAAAATTTTACAGTTATTTTAAAGCTTCCTTTTGTTGTAAATATGATATATTTGTGCTGTTATTTGGCTAGATTATCTGCTTTGTCAAAATAAAAGAAAAAAATAGCATACTCACGGAGCCATACACTGTCATTAACACTTTCTCAAACTGTTTTTACGTATCTTATGGGGTCCAGATGACCCCACTCCCAATCTTAAAGTACGTTGGATAGCACCTTTGTGCTATCCTAGGCACTTTGGCCCCATATACACTGCATGGTTCAAGTGACCCAATTCCGATTTTTTCCTCTCATGTGGCACAGATTGGATATGACCGGAGAAAATGTAAGCAGGAAAAAAAACACATGGATTCCGTTTTTCTCAGATCGCTTTCAGGCCTCATTCATATGTGGAAATATTCAACACTACTCATTCAAAACTCAGCGAGAGTAAATAAGCCGGCGGAGCAGCCCTCCTCTTTCCTCACCCGCGCATCCCCTCTCGTGCGCCTGCCTCATCAAGGAGTGGCCAAGGCAACGCCTCCTTCCGTCGCTGCGTTGCCTCCATGACAACAGTCACACAAAAATCCAAAGGAGGTCCGCGGAAGGCGGAAATGCTGCTCTGCGTTTGATAGTTTCAGCATTATATAGTGTGAATGCAAAAATCGGATACGGGTCACTTTTAAAAGATGATGTGAGCGGATCGTCAAAAAAAATCGGATATAGTCAGAAAATCGGATTTGGGCATCAGGACCTGCAGTGTAAATGAAGCCTTTACCATTGGGAGTTGGGTCATCTAGACCCACTAGACAGTGCTCTGAACCTTTTTTCTTCAATGATTTGTGATTTTCACTGGTGTCCATGGATTACATGAAATCCTCTTCACCTTTATCCACCTCTGTCATGGTAGGGAGAACACGTCAGTGTAAGGGTGGGGTCATCTGGACCCAAATACACTAGTGTTGAACTTAAACCTGCACATAGGGTAGTAATGGGATTTAATGCAAATTGTTTTCACACTTGTACTTTTTTCAACATATCTTGTTCCTTCAGAGTTCTGCTTTTGATACTGAGTAATGTAGACTGGTACTTTCCAATTAGTTGAAAGCAGCTGTTTGCTACAGATGGAAATGACTCTTTTGACAACTATGAGACTTCAACAAAGCAGTTGCTGAATGAAAACAGAACTAATGAGCTAAAAAAAGTTTATGATCTCAACTTCTCACATAACACTTGACAATTTAATTCATTTATTATTAAACATTATGTATTTGTGTGTTTTGTTTCCCCATTTCAAACAGCCTCTTTTTCTTTTCTTTTTTTACACACATGTTCCTTTTAAACTTGGCAAAGTTACGGCGGGTATGAAACAGAACAATAAGGACAGCAGAAAGCTGGAATGCTCCTCAGTTTGGAGGATGGAAATAGGTTGCCACATGGTTGTGCTTTTTGCCGATCTCACTTCAGATGCAACTTTCATGTCACACCACTTTCTTGAGCAGTAACTTCATTCTAACTACAGCATCTTATAAATCAGTCGTTTTCACTGTTCTACCTGTCCCACAGAGCGGAAAACTGCCTCAAGGCCCCTAAAGAAAAGAGTGGTCCTTCACACTTCAACTTCAATCAAAGGCTGCTCAGCCAGCGTGGCGAAAGGAGAACTTTTGAAGTCTAGGTGCAATGAATTGACCACAGAACACCTGTCACAATAAATCATGATGCAGGTAGATCACATATTCTAGCCAGTGAGGTTTACCTTTCCCTGAGGACACTACCGTCTCGTACAGTTACCATGCAGGAGGATGACATGCTCAAACCCATAAACTGTTGATGGTTCTGAATATGAAAGCCCCCTGGTGTATATAGTCAGAACAATAGTTTAATCTACTGAAAAGATGCCCAACTTTTCCCTCCTTACGTCTATCTCCATCCTAGGATCACCTGGCTGCCTCAAAGTGCGCCACATAAAGAAGTGAACACATCACTGCTCTGCTGTCACCTTAACACCTGCTTCCTTTGAACCCATTTAAGAGTCTACGACTGGTTTATAAAGCACAGAATGATCTGGTTCCATAAGACATTTCTCACTTGGTTACGTTTTTTATCTGCCCGCTGTATTTTCTCGGCTCCTATAATGGAATCAAAATCTGGGGGAAACTGTTCTAAGCCACTCTGCCCTGAAACTGCGAAACAGCGTGCCAGATGACCTGCACCGTGGCCCTCATCTTATCGCTTTAACAACAAGGCTTAAAACATTCCACTTCTGCCAGGCATTTTATTAGTTTGCATCCAAAGCAGTGGTGTGTGAATGTGCACCATTTTGCACTCTTTTATGTGCATTTGAGTGAGCATGAAAGTGTCTGTTCAGGCAGCCAGAAGCAAGGTGCCTAAATCTTCTGTCATGCATACTGGATTTGGAATTTTATTTATTGACAGTGCTGCTTTTCATGTGAATCGCCTCAAATGTACTTTGGAAGACTGCAAAAGAACTGGGACTACTAATGACAGAATTCCTGCAGCTTATGTTTGCAAATGAGTTCTTCAAGGATAGATCGCTATACAATAATGCTCTAAGGAAAATATCACTTTCAGTTCACCTCTCTGCAGAAGTCTGTGACAGCATCTGTCCATTCAGGTCTGACTGAACAGTACACTAAGTTTACTAAGATCCCTGATGAAAAATCAAAAATTGGGTGCAGGTGCAAACAGTCTATTGTCGATTTGCCCAATGCATTCATAACATGTGCAAATGGTAGTGTCTCAAAGTGGATTTAATGTGGGGTGGGGTTTGGAGTTAAGGACAAACACATTGGTTTGCTCTGCCCAACCAAAAAATGCTGGAAAACAAGAATGAGATAAAGAAGTTTGATTCTTGTTTGGGTCCACCCACCGGCCAATTCCAAAATTATGCCCCTATAATATCTACAAAAGTCTAAGAAATGAATATCCATTTTTTTATATACAGGCTTGAATAAAGATATATTACCAAATAATAAAAAAGCTGATTTTTCTAGAAATCCATCACCACAAACACACGAATGGAAAATGAAGAAATATATGTAAAAAATATATATATTTTTGTGTAAATTAGACATTTTAGGATGGAAGTCAGTGGTCATTTCACAGTGGGCCTGGAGTGTAAATCACATCATCAAATCACTTGATACAAAAACATTTAAAAGATCACAACAACAATGAAAAAAGCAAAAGCAAAACACTGTAAAATATGATAGTTTGAACTTATTAAAAACATTAGTTAGGATTGTCTAGATTAAAAACTAATCTTTGGAGAAAAATCATTTTAAAATGTAAGTAGGAGAAGCATTAAATGCCTCAGGGAACCAGCTGATCGATGCACAGGAGCTATCACAAATCAATACACCAATAACAGGTCTTCATTACCTGTTAGCATAGGCTATAAAGGATGCTTTAAATGTCAGGGTTTTTCAAGCTAATTTGTGTTCTTTTCAAAGAGTCACAGCTAAAGGACCCACACAGCACTGAACATTAGGTTCACACTACAGTCATTTCATTAGGGAACTAGGTGACTCACATATTTGGTTGAATGCTGTAAAGCAGTCAACCCATTGTTTTCTTGTTT
The DNA here is from genome assembly GCF_053564925.1 of Oryzias latipes. Lineage (NCBI taxonomy): Eukaryota > Metazoa > Chordata > Actinopteri > Beloniformes > Adrianichthyidae > Oryzias > Oryzias latipes. The sequence goes on along the minus strand of NC_136237.1, from coordinate 28,349,731 downwards.
CTCTTTATTTCGTTATCTTTATTATAGTATCTTGATGCCATTTTTCTGCGCTTGACCCCTTCCACAGTTTTTCAGCTATTTTAACCATTCAAGTATTAAAATGTTCAGCTCATTCCAGCTATGACTTTTCAAATCCTTGAACTTTGTAAGATTTTCCAGGATTTTAGCAGCCGTAGAAATACATGGGGAATGCTTGGTGCAGAAGCTTGCCGGTTCAAGGCCCGGCTCTGGCATTTATTTTTCAAAAAAATATCTTTTTTGTTATTGTGGTATTTTTACTTTATTTATGGTCAACTTTGAGCATTTCTTTCTTTAGTTTGTTGTTTTTTTTTTTTTTTGTCAATTATTACCCTTTAAGTTTCATTTTCATTCAGCAAAATAGCATTCAACCCTGCATTTTCTTCTGGAAATGCGGCTCCTTCTAGTTTAATCTGGTTTTCCTTTTTATACATTTGTTTATTTCAGGAAAAATAGAGCCAGAGGTGAGCCAAAAAATTGGTAAAGAACAAGTTTCAAAGCACATATGGGTTCTGCTTTGATTGGAAACTAATGTTAAAGAGCGGAAAACTCCACTTCCTTGTGCTATAATGTGACTTAGTCCAAATTTCTACATTGAGAAATCTTTTGTTTCCAGTTTGGTTTGTTTAAATAATCCATGTAGAATGTTTTTTTTTAAATCAAAGCAGACACTGTTTGTGACAAAGCAGCGTCACAGGTTGCAGGACTGCACCTTAACACCAAGCTGAACCGTCATCTCGTAGTCAGTCGGCAGTCTCTGCACCAAACACACCCACTTCTCACAAGCACGCACACAAATAAATCACTCACATTCCACCACCCCATAATATACAATTTTGATGTAAATAGAATTGTACTCATCATTCAGGCTTCCCACAGGGGGAGCTGGTTTAGCTCATGCTGGTTTGCAGCACCTTCCGTCCATGAAACCAGGGTTTGACTCCGGGCTGCTCCCTGTTCCCCTCTCTACCTCTGTGCCAGTTCCAAGCCCAGTTTGAGAAGGTTGCATCAGGAAAGGGCATCCGGCGTAAAACATTGCCAAGTTTACCATGCAACTTGTTCGCTGTGGTGACCCCTGATGGGAGAAGCCAAAAGTGGAAGAAGATTCAGGCTTCCCACCACAAACTTTTAAACCAGAGCATTGTACACATCATCATACATATCCATTTGTAACAGGAAACAGGAAATGACTTCACGTCAGAATTCTTAGGTTTTTTTTTTCTTTCAGTCTAAATTATTTATGTTGCTCACCTATTTCTGTATTTCATAAGTTAGAATGTTTCATTTTTATGGTTTACGTTTGAGAATTCTCTGAGTTGTAAGGAAGAAGTTTGTTTTGAAGAAAAGTTTGATTACTTGGCCTGTGGGAGGGGCTAAGCCTTAATGAGGGTGGACCACTTGGTTGCAGTGTTGGCAACAAGCTCTCCCAGGGGGGTTTTCCAGAAAGCAGGTTATGCTAGCTCTCACGGTAAGTTTGAGGCTAAGGAAGTTGATAACTTCAGTTTTCGGTTCCAGAAATGGAGGTATGTTTCAGGGTAGGTCAAGTTGCCATGGCAACTCATGCTCTGAACATAACCTGGTCGGGAGCAGGTTTAGTTGAAGGTTAGTTTGTTTACAGAGAGGTGAAGCAGCATGGTGTGTCCATTTGAAGATGATTTAGTGGATGAAGAAGCTCAGATAATACTTTTTACACCATGAGAGGGTGATAAGACCACATATGGATGTTGGAAAATTAAACTTTTTTACTTTGATCTAACTTAATTATTTGCTTCAGTTAAGATAAATCATTTGTTTGTTAAGTCGGTTTAAAAATAACACAGTTTTCAGACAGTTATTTTACTTTCATTCAAACTAATTAAATTAAGTAGGTGTAACTTTGGTCCTGCTGTTAGATCGGCACCGCAAAGGATTGTGGGATACCATTTCCTTTGCCTGTCTGGACGGAATTTTGTTTAAGTGTGGGTTTTTGACCAAATGTGTTTAGTTGTTTGTTGTGTTGTGCCATGTTTTGCTGAGTTGTTTATTCCTACTGTGCTTATCTCTCTGCACCATGAGTAAGAGTGAAGGAGAGGATGATTAGTTTATATTGCACCCCTACCGGTGCTTGATGTAACGACATCGACGGAAAATTCTTTAATGACGTTTTGCGCAACGTGCTTTTTTTTCCCCCCGTCCTTTTTATTGTTATAAAAATGAGCATATCTGCCGGCTCATACTTAGACATATGAGAGATCAAGAAATATAATTAAGTAAGATGGAAAAAATATTAATTGAATTGGAGTAATATGACATTTAGTTAGATAAATACATAAATTTGAGTTGTATAAACAATTATTTAGTTTTATAGACGTAAGAAATTAGGTTGATTAAATTTTACTCAATTATTTATTACCAATAGAGGTAATTCATTTAAGGTGGCAAAATTGGATAATTTATATATATATATATATATATATATATATATATGTATATATATATATAAATACATATATATATATATGCGTCACAAGGAAAATGGAAATAAGATCAGAAACTTGTGCGTTTACTTTGTTTGTTCTTACTACAAGCAGAAACTCTTTCTTTTGATAATGCAGCCATATTACTTTTTTTATGGACGTATAATCTTCATACGCCATCATTAAAACCTCTTCGGTGAGAAGTATAGCGCTTTCTTTTTTTCCACGCGTTTCCATGGTGACTCCAGAAATCGGCGATCCATTGAGAATGTCGTTATGTACTTGACATGCACGTGCATTAACCCAGGCTTACCAAGTCGAGCGTAATTACGCCAACTCATATCCGGTCTTTTGGAACCGACATACCCCAGGTAAGCAAGTTCAGGCGGATTTCAGCCAGAGTTCAGGTTTAGAGTCAGGATAGTTTAAACATGCTTCCTGGAATACCCCCCAGAAATGCTTGTGGTGTTTGTTTGTTTGTTTGTTTTATTTGGGAATGATAAAATTCCATTGATTTATCCTCAAAATGTATGATTTGGTCATCTTTTTTTTGAAAGTCTTTCTCTTTCACACCACGTCATACTATTGTATTTCTCTGCTAGGCATCTTAAGCAATAGTTGCATCTGCCCCGCACAGGTGGATAAAGGCTGTCTGCGGGCAAAAAATGGGAAAACTGGGATAAGGCACATATCAAGCCTTAAGGGCAGTTGTGACTAGCTCTGTAGAAACAACTAGGATGTATCATAAGGGTACCCCATTCAACATACACCAGAAGTGTGTGCAACTTATATTAGCTTTACGAATACACTTATAATCTATTTTCAACAAGCCTTAAGGAAACTGCAAGACCTGCGCTCCCCTTAAGGCGGCCTTTGAATCTCCACCACCCTCCACGGACCTGGACAATCCAAAAACCCGCAGCACCCAAATGGGGCAACCCCCAAAACAGGTGCATCCTTGAAGTAAAGATTATGTCTTTCTTTTGATTAACTTGAACTAGTGAGTGCTTTTAATCCAAAGCAGATGTCATTGTATTTCTCTGCCAGCCATCTTAGAATAAACCAAGTGCTTCAAGAATATATGCAATATCGTTCCCTAACCAGCTCCCAATTATTGCTTGTCCAAAGACAGCATCCACTGTATGGTAGAAGTGTAGGGGTCACTAAATAACAGAGAAGTCTGGTTTTTCTTTTGAAAAAATTCAAAAGAATAATGGTTTTACCCACTTCTTTACAGCATCTGTCAGGTTTACATTGAATTGATTTTTTGGGGTTAAACTAATAAAGCTGAGCCTCAGTACACTATGCAACACACACACACAAAAAACATCATCTGTTATTAGTAACAATGAAAAATACCATACAGATTAAAAAACAAAGCCGGGCTGGAATCATTATTTATATGTTTTTATATTTTTCTAACTTCCACTGCTGTCACATAATTACCACTAATGAAGTCAGAAGGGACAACAACAAAAAAAAGCTTTGAAAATTATCTTTGGTTTGAACTTAAAAATCTGTCCAAGCAGTACACCATTAGGAAATGCACAGATAAAGGCATTTCAGCTTTCGGCAAGATGCCTTGCAGCCTCTGCCAGCATCTCCCTCTGGGTGCAAGCTATCTCGTAGCACTGCAGCCAAAGCGCTGTGATTGAGCAGGGAAGCTCAATGAAAGCAGATATATTTACTGAGAGGGTTGCTATGGGAAACATCAATTCGATGTACGGCGTTTTTCCAAACCCAATTTGGTGTGTGTGTGTGTACGTTGGGGGGGGGGGGGGGGGGGGGGGGGGGGGGGGGGTGATCATTGATCCACAAAATATACTAAATGATTTAAGAGTAAGCATTTCTTCAGCAACACTTATGCAGCTGCAAAAGGGCAAAGCTTATAAAGGAGAAAAACCAGAATGAAAAGGAAGTGTGAGTATAGTAGCTGAGAAAATACAAGGGGGCTAGATAAGTCGAATAAGGGGGGGGGTGCTAGCTGTGGACGAAAGAACCTCCATCTTAAACTCCTGGAATTTTACAACCCAAATTTCTACCACTTTCTCATACGACCACTATGAGGTGGTTTCAAAAGAGGGCAACTTCCTTTAGACTCCCATGTAAAGAAGTCAAGTTTACGCCGAAAAATAATACAAGGTATAGCTGTCATAGACCTGGGTGTAGACAAATGTAGAACTCTATATTTGCCCCCTTTCCTGTTGGAGTGGTGAGCTGCACACATGGCCCCACTCAGGAACCCCCTTTGGTGGTTTAAATTCCCAATCTAACCCTTTAATGCTGAATGTCAAGAAGGCAGGCACTTGGCCCCATTTTCAGTCTTTTGTATGACTGTGGATTTCAACCCATGACTTTACCTTTCCAGAACCAACATCCTACCACCACCAATGAAAATGGTGTTTTGGGTGTTTTTAACATGTTTTTGTGGCATAATTTTCATAAAGGAGGACATTTATGAAGAAAATTATACTTAAAACTGCATTTCTGAGTATTTCATTTTTCAAATTGTTGTGCATCAGAAGCAGACGAGAAAATGCTGTTTGAAAAAGTAGTGATGTAGAAGCTGCAAGCTACATGTCATTGTATGACCTGTAAACATGTGAAACATTTTTGCATACGTGTTTACAATGTATGAACTTGGACAGCTTTGCCTTATACTGAAAATGTTTACAAAGTGTATCACAGGCAGTAAATGTGAACAAAATAAAATCTGGGATGACTGGCCTATTCTCTGGAGGTGCTGGACTGAGTGAACTACTGGTAAAATAGTAGAGAAATGTCCACAAAAAAAAAAAGGATTTTTGTTTTTGGGATGTTACTGTTCAAACAATTTTTTAATTAATTTAAGCATGTTAAATGTTTATTACAAAGAGGAAAAATTTAAAAAATTGCCATAACCAGCACATGGTTTGTACATAATCTTTCAAATTGAAACACTTCATTTGGTGATTTTACTTTGGATGCAAAGAACAATACATCTAACTGATCTAATCCTACAACATAATGCTAATTTTAAGTCAAAACAAAATGCTAATTTCAAGATTAAAGCAAGAAAAACATCTGTAAATAACCGGAGAAATGTATAACAAACAGGTTTGGCCCGGATTTAGGTTTTCGAGAACTGTGTTGGTTTCTTTGCAGGCAAATGAAGAGGCAAAGCCAAATTGAATTGAATAAGAAGAAACATTACTGTCGGTTAGGAGGAAAAGAGTTTTGTCTTGACTAGAGGCAACAAAATAATAACCCAAGACTTTGTTAAAGTGAAGGAAATATTTAGAAGACTGCAGACTTTGATACAAGATTTAAAAGAAAGACCCACCAACAAAGAAATTGTATGGAAAGAGAATTAGTTTTTTTGTTTTTTCCTTCTTTCATTTCCCTTTTTCTTTTATTTAGTTGGTTTAACAGGATTACCTGAGTTTAGGACTTGTTCATAAAGTCTGCAATCCTAAACCCTTGTGCTATCCTAGGCACTTTAACATTGGGAGTGAGGTCATCTAGACCCACTAGACAGTGCTCTGAACCTTTTTTCTTCAGTGATATGTGATCTTCACTGGTGTCCATAGATTACATGAAATCCTCTTCCCCTTTATCCACCTTTGTCATGGTAGGGAGAACACGTCAATGTAAGGGTGGAGTCATAGGATAGCACAAGGGTTAAGTTGTTTACCTTCACTCAGCATCGGAGATATTCCTGTAAGAAAACTGACTACTGCCTGGAAGTTAAAACTACTTTAATGTGCTTCTAACCTCTGGCTGAACTGACATAAATCTCAATGCAGTCTCAATTCAAACCCACAGAACAAAGTTATTCCCGGTGTTTGTATGCCAAGCAGGACTGTAAAAACCCATTAAACTGCTTTAAAGGTAAATAATTTTTTGTAAAGTGCAAAAAACAAATTATAGCACCATTGACGTATTCGGCTCTCATGGTACAGTTTTCTTGTTGTACATAGAAAATATGAAGTCCTAAGCAACTTGGAGAATTTGTCACTTTTGTCCTGAGTACTAAAGGCGTCACAGTTGTCTAGTCTCATCAGGTCATACCACAAAGATGTGACAATTTTGAGATCAGGGCTTGGTCGGGACCGTACCATCTGTTGCAGAAATCCCTGTGGCGGCAGATAGTTGGCTGTGGGTCTGGCTGTGAGATTAGTCTTCATGCTGCAGAGACAGATGCCCTGTTGCTGGCATTAATCAATGGATCATACTCCAAACACACCCGCACTCTTACACGTGTAAAGCTAGCTAGCAATATCTGAATTATGAGGCATCACTATGTAGGAACATGCGGTTGTTGGGTGAGCAACGAAGCAGAATATGTTCCTCATGTCCACTAGAAATGTAGGATATTTACTGCCAGTTTATTAATTTTTTTATGTGTTTTGTTTGCTTAAAACATGAGGTAGGACAGCTGTCTTCCCCACCTTAGCGAAAAGCAATTGCTGCCATGTTTTAGAATGTTTATTCTAGTACAAATGTACTTTCTAAAAAGCCTCTGATGTTGCCTGCTCTTCACATTGACACTGTTGTAACAAATTTGCACCCAAACTAAAGTTTACTTAGGTTTTCCTCTTTAGAAGCTTCCTTCATACTTTCAGGGCTGTAAATGTAAACACTTTGTCTTTCAGTTTTTGCTGCACGACTGACTGAAGATCATTTTCATATCACATAAAAAATGTCCTTCTATGAATATTAACCAACATTTCTGCATTGCATGAGATCAGCATTTGCTACAGTCCTACAGTCCTACTAAAAAGCATGCTTTCCATCTTCTCCACAACCTTACCATAAAATGCTGTAAGTATTACATTTATGAACTCTGATTTAAAAAAAATCAAAGTTTGGTCTTTAGAGGTTAATTAAACTCTCAAGGCCGGTTTATACTTCAAAGCCATCAGTCATCGCATCAATTGTCGCATCAATCGCACGATCTAGTTCATACCAATGTTGGCTGGTTTTGCTTGCGTCTGACCACGGTAACTGCCATGAACTTATGAGTGGCATTTATACTTTTTAAGCGATGCATGTATTTTTAACATGAAGGACATCTTAATCATACACTTGCTGCGTCTGCGAACATGTAAGTACATGAAAGGCAAGTGAGGAAGTGATGTTTGTCCACTAAACAGAAGCAGGCGGAAAAAAAAAAACAAAGACATTCTTTAGTGCTGCAAGATATGAAATCTTTCCAGTTCCATTTTCTATGAATTTGTCCTCTTTCTGCATCTGTGTGAAGTTAGGTATTTCCTAGCTTCTTTAATGAAGTTTTCATTATCTTTAGTGTTAAAAAGGACACAATCGCTCAAAATAAATTCTGGTTAAATGGCGCAACTTGCACACGATTGCACTACGGGCGTAAAATTCCACAAATTATGTCATCAGCAAATGTCACACCAATGCGACCCAAGTGATTACAAATTGCTATAAACCGCTCCTTAAGGTACACACACACCGGGCATGTGACGCTAAACGCACATTCTTGCACGTGCTTTTAAGCCCAAAGTGCTCACACTGGACAAGCAGGGAGGGGCTTCTTCTTCGTGTTCTTTTTCTTCTGTTTACTAGCTCTTGTCCCCCACCTACAGTTGGAATAAGCTTGGTGCCAAATGTCAAAGGGGTGCAAATCTGGTGAATCTTGCTCCAGGCTTTTTCCTTTATAGCTGTATTGTATGTACTTGGCGTCATATAATTCCAATTCAGGAACAATCAGCAATTCCATCATTTTTTTACTGGTTGACACTTCCATGAATTAAAAGGAATGCCATCCATATGTCACTATCAAATCCAACTCCCGGATTGGTTAAATTTCAACCTGTTTTGACTTGCAACGTGTGTTCAATTGCCAAGCTTTGTATGTAGAAGCCCGACCATGGTCGTAGAAACTTGAATAGCTACGCATGACTGCAAGAGTTTTGAAAGAGGAAGCTCGAAATGCAGATTTACACGCATTTACTTTTCACCGGAAGTGGCCACTTAAATGCACCATGCTGTGTGACAATTGTTCCCTTTTTTTATTCAATAGTCTTTCTGAATAAAGTGTCATTTCACCTTAGCTGCACCCTTCTAGAAGGTCCCTAATAACAGATTACATAATATTGCACAAAATCAGGTGCAGGCATGAAAAAAAAGAATGTATCCAACAAGTCTGTTTCTTCAGACGATGTTTCTAAAAGAACAGTTAATATTTTATGAACAGGCAAAACGAATAAACCGTAATCTTGCCAACCTCAATCTTCTCATCTTTTAATGCGAACAAGACGACAAGATGTCTCCAAAATGCCCAATGCTTCCCCTTCAGTTTCGGCAAGCCGCATTTCTCTCTCAGCTAAGTTGTTATGCAAGTGTGCAGCTCAGACACTTGCTCATTCACAATTCATGCACACTGCTTGTACACCCACATAGCAATACCTCTCCGCGAGCTACCTCCCGTTTTTCTCTCCCAGACAGCAATTTTTGTGGCAAAAAAGAAAGAAAACATCAAATGCATCTTCATCACTCCGTGCTGCAGACTGCTAATGATTCTTTACATGTGTGACGCTGCATGTCTCTTCCACGGCGGAGTGGGATTCATTTGGCGAGGGACATTTTGCATCCTCTTCACAACATCTTTCTTGTTATCCCCCCTCTGAACAGAAAGCAAGCGGGGTTGTGAGCTATTTTAATTCCTGTCAGCATGGAGATAAGTTGTGGGTAAAAGAGATTTTAGCAATGATGCAGTCCAGTGTTGCAGAGCTGACCATGTGTAGTGGCAGCAGTTATCTAATCAAAGCACTGCTCCCTTGTCACTTCTGTTCACATCGTTGCAGGTGAGAGTCGTGAAGAACACGGTGGCTACAATCGGAATTGACAGTATCTTGATGCGGGGCCCAGCAAGGCAGGAGTGATATTGTTATTAATGACTCCATCCAATGTCAGCGTTTTACTCACTGGCAGCCAGCGGACTGTAAAGTGAAACCCCCCTGCACAGCGAGAAACAAATTAAAGCACAGTGTGAGAGGTAGCCAGCCGTCCTAATTAGCTAATTTGGTGCAACGTGCCTGCAAACATTGCTCGCGCTTCATTTCTGTTGTGTAAATGCAACATTTGTGCTGTGAAGAATGCAGAATATTTCAGTAGCAGGCCAGACGTGCTGGGTTAGTACTGCTGTTACACAGCAAAGAGGGGTTTTGTGTTTCTCCACAAAGAATGTGGGGAAAGAAGGACAAACAGAAGCAGACCAAGAGATGTATCTATGTACCCATTAAGTGTATGTACATACTAATACACTGAGGGATTTCATAGCAACTTTGTATTTTCTTCACCAATATTGTTTTTTATATATAAAGACACAAAAAATATGTATTTTGCTAGAAAACTAAATTCATTCTGGCAAAAGCAGCCTTTTATCAAGAGGGGAAGACATATTTTAGAATGAATAAAATCAGCATGTTTACCTTTTTTTATTTTTAATACAGTGTAGTATATTAGGAAATGTTATCTTCCCTTCTTAACTTAACATGAATAGTTGCAACCGTTCATAAGGAGAACAGGACTGAGAGTCTAGCAATGAAACATCTCAAGAAAATGACATAATGGTGATATGCATACAACTTCTAAAAACAAAAATTTGACCATCTAACTATCAAAATTTGGAATAAAAAACATGAAATACATTGAAACTCTGTATAAACTCTTGTAAAAAATGTAAATACCAAGTAATTACAGGGCTAGTATTGCTGACATCGATACTGTTATAAAACAGGCCGATGGCTGGTGCCAATTGCAGCAGGTTGATAAGATCAGCTAAAAGTCCATGAAACTGAGTCAGACGCTGTGTCAGAATCCCTTCACTACTCACTACTTAGTGCATTATATAGCGCGTTTGCCATTTTGTAGTGCTGTCAGAATCTACCATTCTAAACTTGAGAGCCCTAAAAAAATTTCCCAGCATTCTCTGTGGAAAACCAGTGTGCATCGATTTGTGCTGGGGTTGCTGGGAAATGTAGTATGTTCAGAACTCTGGAGATGGTTCCCGCCGATGACCAGAGGGTGAGAGTTCTGACTTCTGACAGATACCGATAATTTTTCCTTTAAATGTTGTGATTATTGATTAATTAAAAAAAATTTGTTAATTAAGTGTATACTAAAAAAAAAACACAGAAAGCAGACATTTGGAAGATAAAAATGTAAACTAACAAACTACAACAATCTGAACAGATCATGCAACAAAAAATAAAAGAACAGCACCACAAAAATATATTTATTTTAAATAAAAAGCAATAATAAAATAACAAAGTCACTAGTGAAAAAAGTGAAAAAAATCAAACAGTGTAATAAAGTTAAATTAAAGTCTTGATAGCTGTCATACACCTAGGTGTTGAAATGTGTTCTCCACATATGACCCCTCCCCTGGGGGAGCAGTTCACTGCAGACACAGCCGCACACTGGAAACATTTGATGTCATTGAGGTGGGGGCAGGTAGTGCCCACGGGCCATGCAGCGCCACTCGTGACTTTCATTTCAATTGTTTTCTGTCATTCTTATTAACTGTAAAATGATAAATTTTCTTAAAAAAAAAAAAACAAACATTTTTTTTTGTTTTGTAAGCACTGAATTCATGGAATACAAAAGAGAGTTATATTTGACACAAACACAACCACAGCATGTTTGTTGCTTCACACTCGTCCACTCAATCGTCACATTTTTATTTAACTCATCCAGCAAAGTCCCAAATGTCCGTATTGACTGATCCCCGAGCTGCGACCTTTAAACCACCCCTGCAGCGCTAATTAATCTGAGCCTAGTGATACATTCCCAGGCTCAAGTCCCACCTTCTACATGCAGCCCGCTCTCCGCCCTCCCTGCTCAGACCATTAGCAGACAAGCAAAATTCCACATCAAAAAAGACACACAGAAATGCAGCGCCCCCTGTTCCGACAGCAAACGCATGAATGCAATTTCCTGTGAGCTAAGAGCTTTAAGGAGAGCTTGAACAGATAATAAAGATTTGAATAAATGCTGAAGAGAACTCGTACTCTATCTTGGGGACATAATATGTCTGGGAACACTTGGCAGAGAAATTCATGAGACAAATATTTGCAGCAAAAGATAAAAGAAAAGAGCCGGGGATTTGAGTCCCACACCTCGCTGAGCACTGCTGGTTTTGGTATTCATTTCCCAGCAGGATGAAGACAGAATTTAGCAGACACATAGATTATTCATCTGTGACTCCAGCACAACCAGTTCATGCCTTATATCTCAAAAATGTAAACGTGACAAGCTGGATGATTGACGGAGAGTCTGCAGACATTTACGATGCAATGCGCTGTCCTAAAATATGACAGGGTGTCGACTTCAAACGAGAACGTGTATTTTTTCCAACCATTGCGATCGATGGACTGGCTTGGAAGCTGCATTGTCTCTTCCGTTGAAGTATGAAGAGGTCAGAAATGCTTTTGGAATGAATAATTTGGTGATTTTTCAACTAAATTTCTTCCTTTTGCTTTGTGTTCTTTTTTAATGTTTTGAGGATGATTCAGAGGGAACACAGCAATCACAAAATTTCATTTTTTATGTGATCTAGAGGTTCTTAAGTGAGTGTGAGTGACTTAAAACATGGATGAATAACTGATGTGTGGGAAACCACAGAAAATGAAACTAAGAGCCTCCACTCTACCCCACAACCACATCCAAACTCGAAGTCTCAGTTACCAAATAAGTCATTTTTTCACTTCCTGATTTAAGGCATAATGTAAGAAATTTGACAAAAAGAACTACAGAATTTTTTTACATTTTTACCAAAATACAAAAGACTTCAAATTGAACTAAAGTAAAAACTATATGCTTGAATCTTATTTTGGAGGGTGGGGGTGGGGGTGTGGTTATTTACCCCTACTGTGGTCGTGTGACTATCTGCTCTTTTTTTTGAATAATCTACATTAAAATGAAGGAAAAACAGAAGAGAGTGGCTCATTGAAAGGCTTGTCAGTGCTTTCAATGTGTTGCCCTGAAGTCAGACACAACCTTGGTTTCTCCGGTGGGGCTGCTGAGTGGTCAAACGCTGAAGATCCCAGGCTGTGCAGAGCTGCTTGCAGGCGGGAATGTATGCAGCTTAACCTGAATGTTAAACAGGGCTTAAAAGTGCAGTGGCGCACTGTTAACAAGTTAAATAAGATAGAATAGGCAGAAAGGAAAACAAAAACAAAACAGGCCTCATTTGGGGAGGAAAGCTGCGAGCCAAAAGCCATAAATGCAAGAAATGAAAACACTGAAGCCTATAGAATCAAATATTGGAGTATTTTTGTTTAGCTCCAGTTATGTGTCTTTATTATAAACAACAACAGACAAAAAGTGTTTGTTGTTTGGAGAGCATCTTTGCATTTTGGCAATACAGTACTATTAAATATCTAGCTGTAATTTGACTAAAAACTACTACAGGCTAATTAGACTCCAACTCATCAGTGACTATGACTACCAGTTATAAAAGTTAGATTTTACACAAAAATAATTACACACACACACACACATATATATATATATATATATATATATATATATATATATATATATATATATATATATATATATATATATATATATATATATATATATATATATATATATATATATATATATATATATATATATATATATATATATATATATATATATATATATATATATATATATAAATGTTTTTTGTTTGTTTTTATGTCAATTTACAACAGTTCTAGGAAGTACTTTTTAATTTAATCATCATGAATTTAGACTTTGTGTTTTCTTCTGTTTTAAATAAATATTATTTGTGCTTTCCTGGATTATAGTTAACATGTTTAGCATGATGGAGGTGGAAGTGCACTATTTTGAAGTCAATTTCTTTTTTTTTCATTCTTTAAAGATTTTATTTAGAAAATTCCTCCTTTATTTTCAATGGCTAACTGATTGTTGTCTGAGTGTTTACTGTGCCCCTTAAAAATACACACAAGAGACATTACCATAAAGTTCAGAAAAAAGCAAACAAACGAAACCCACAAGAAAAATAAATTATTACCCTTTTTAAGAAATACAATAACCTTTTCTACGGCTGTTTGGTTGAATACTGAACTTTCATTTGTCTTCTATGCAATGGTGCAGTAAGAATTGGGAAAGAGAAACAGAAGGTAGCTAGCATAAAGGTATTGCTGTGTGGGTCGACAGTAAATATAAAAGCAGGACCACTCAGAAATACACAAAATCACACAAAATCATCAAAAAAATACTAAACTGAGACATCACAGAAGGACAGAATTTGTAAACAAACAGTCTGTCAATAAAGCTATGCTAAGGGACTAATTACAAACAAGAAGCAGCTGTGGTAATTAGTAACTTAAACCAGGTGTGATCATGACCAGGGGCTGGAACAGAACAGGTATCAGAGCCGCATATGAAACAGAAAACACACCTTAAAAAATAAAACATACACACAAAAAACCCTCATTACCTGTGTACATATTGCCAACATGAAATCCCTTAGAAAAATGTCACGCTATAGTAATAATACAATAACATTTTGTCAAATGAAGGACTTACATTCTACAGGGAACACCCCTATAAGCTGCCTTTTTGTCTGAGCGAGAAATTTAAAATGTCAGAGATTTCAGTTTTCATGTCTTTCCTTTTCAGGAAGTCAAAGTGGTGTGAAGAGCTGGATAAAGAAAACAGTCCAGGACAGTGTTTGGGTGCGCTGTTTGCAAGGCGGTGTCATCATTCATGTAACTTTTAAATATTTATGTGGTGTCTGGAATTACCATAAAGTGGATAATCAGCCCAAATACTGAAGTCAGCCAGTGGCAGAGAAACTGGATGCCTCAGTGCTCTGCCACCGCAGGATACCTTTAAAAAAATGGATTTACAACAGTGCGCTTCCACAGAAGTAATGGCTGTGGGGTCGTTAACAGATGAAGCTTCTTTAGTTTAGCTTCTTTTGTTAAACAAAGGTATCTGAGAACATGCAGCAAGAGTGAAAAGCAGGAGTTGATCCATACAAAATTCAGAGCAAATTTTACTTGCACACAGTAACAAATGGAAGACCTGCAGTGTATTGTATTAGCAGCTAAGAAAATATCAAACAGATTTTTCTCTTTAGCATATCTGATGACATGACTGCCCTACAATAACAGTTACCATATTTTCTGCACAATCAGGCGAATTTAAAAGCCTCAGGGTTTTTTTTCCAAGATCGACAATGCACCTCATATATGGATTAATTTGTCGAACCAATCTTAAGAGGTAAAAAGGAGCTCTACCAAAAAGGTCAGCCTGTTTTTTATGAGTTGCAAACAACGTTGGGTGTTATGATGAATAAGCTAACATGGCTAAAGTCCAAGCAAGTCACATAGCCACTACATAAATTTCGCGCATATTGCGCTAGGATGAAAATTGGTCAAATGTGAATATATGTGGAAAATGTGAAAAAAGTTGTTGTCTTTACATGAAATTTTCACAGATGTATTCCAAATGGACCACATTAAAACCATGGAAAAGGTAGTGATAAACCAAGCAAAGAACACTTAAATCAAAGTAGAACATTGTTGACATTAATCATTTGTGCATCAATTACGTGGTTCCAAGGTGACAAGTGGGCCATGTACGTGATATAATAGTCATGCATCAGTGGTACATGCATGAAAGGTCAGTTGGACAAACGTGAACATATGTGGAAAAGTCATGGAAAACCACAAATTGAAGTATGCATCTTGCAAAAATTACACACAATTGTGTAAGATTTATGTAATAATTGCTTTCATATTATGGTCCGGGTGATTTCTTGATTCTGACTGGCTGCTGGGTGTGCATTAAAAAGTGATAATCCACATTGATAATGCACGCCTGAAAAAGAAGTTCCGGTCACATAGCTGAAATGTTCTATATCACTGCGCTTGCTTCTTCAAAACGAACTTTTGCTTCATCATCTGGACAAAAACAAGTGGTAAGAGGTGAATCGTCCATCTGAACTGATGCTTTCTTTAACCCATCATGACGATCAGCATACATATCGCTTTCCTTTACCGCTGCAGTTGAGGTCGGGGCAGGCTCACTGCCGCATTGTTATGTTACAGTAACAGTAATAGTCCGCTTTTTGAAAAAAAGCAATCTAAACCTTAACAAAACACAAGAATAAAGTACTAAAAACTGATTT
Source organism: Oryzias latipes (assembly GCF_053564925.1). NCBI lineage: Eukaryota > Metazoa > Chordata > Actinopteri > Beloniformes > Adrianichthyidae > Oryzias > Oryzias latipes. The sequence continues at coordinate 28,334,095 of NC_136237.1, read as the reverse complement.
AATATCATTGTTTCTTTTGTAAGTGACCATGTCATAAGTGGGTTAATGGCCTTTGAAGAATGCATTGTCAGAAGTTAACGCACTTCGCGGAAGCAACCGTCCTCCATGAAGGTTTCTACGGTGTGCGTTTATTTCTGATAATGTACACTTCGTCTGCCATTTTCCTTTACATATACCATGTAAAATACGCTTAATTTGTTTAAGTCACAATCAACCAAAAATGTTGAACTTCTCAAACCACGTAAAGACCCGTCGGCCAAAACCCACGACGGACATCTGCGCACATCGATGAATGAGGGACGCAAAAAACGCATGTATTACATGTATCACGCATGTATCACAAAAGACTGACATTTTCAAACGTGGAAAATGTGCCAAATGTACATAGTGGCTGTGTGACCTGGCCTTAACGTGGTTAACATGTAGCAGTGTCAGACTGTGTTTTCTTTTACGTGTTGCCAATAAGTTTTGAAGTTAGCATTGTCACAGTAACGATTATTTTAGCTGCATCAGATGCTGTATCAGATGTATTGTAAACAAGATTGGGTGTTATTGTAAATAGGTGAATGCAACTAACGTAAAATTATGCACCAGTAAAATGTAATTTTTTGAATCTTATATACAAATCAAAACAGTGCAACTCTTTCAAAGCTTCAAAAATTGCTCTTTATTAAATGATTTATACCATTTACCAGTAAAATGTGAAAGAAATACATGGGCAACCAGGGATAACAGCCATGTTGCAGCTCAAGGATTCCATGTGGATGAAAAGATGTTTTCCTGTATGTCGCATCCAATCCATAACCTTTGAATTGCAGGCCATTCTCTTTCCATTTTTTCTAAGTGGTAATGTATCAGAGCTTTTTTTTCCTCCAAGGAATTTTGTCAAGCCATAAGTTGATGGAGACTCTCTCTAGCAGAGATGAACCAGCAGTAAATATGATAAAGGCACAACACGAAGAAAGGCTTAAACTGCATTAGGTCTGGCATTACTGGATCTGTTGCGTCCGCTCATGTTATGATGGATAGGCAGCCGGAGGAGGCATTCCACAGCAGCCTGCTATGAGCTTCCTAAAGATATCTCTACCTCACTGATGGGACTCCAGACTGTTTGGAAGCTATTAAGCTGCAAAATACTGCAGTACCTTTTTTTTTTTTTGTAACCAAGTTACCTTTGTGTTATAATCGATGCATTGTCATACGGCAAATGCCTTGGCTCCAAAGCAACAGATGTTCAGTCATCCCTCTGCTTAAGAAAGGTTTTCAAGATCTTTATCGCCATTTTTAGAAGAGGTGACTTTAAAAAAGGCCAGCTGTTGAAAGGCCTAAACCAGCCTATAAATGTCAACCGAACACCAAAAGGTCAATCAATAAAATTCTGACACAGTCTAAGAGAAAATCCTTGGATCCCTATGATATTATTTTATATTTCTTTTTTTTTTCAAAGGCTAAACAGAGAGTTTAAAATCTGTTTGGCTTTTTAATACTGCCTGTTTTATGAAAAAGGTTAAGGGGAACACCTTTACCTCATTTTCTAGAGTTACTACACTAGCTTTAAGCCACTAGAAAATGAAATGGAAAACAGGAGAACAGATTATTAAATGAGGATTTAATACACAAAAATAAATCAAATGAGAATATTTTAGTAATAAAGAGATAGATTCTATTATTATTACGGTTTATTTCCCCTTATTTCAGCCTTTACTCCTTTTGGCTTAATGATTTTTTTTCCTGATTGAAGTTTTTGCCACTGAGATTTAGAAATAACTTTTCCTCTTAATCCTATATGACAAAAATATAAAGCAATAAGCCTTTTAGAAGTGGAAAGTCCTTGTTTTCTTTTTTTAAATTGACAATTCTAGGGAAAGCGTTTGTATGTTGGTTGTGTCCATGAACAATTTTTGCCAGATGTGATCTGCTGTTGCCAAACAGCTCAATTTGCTTGACTCTTGTTTGGCGAAGTGGACGATTGAAGCCTGATGAAACAAGACATTTTGGCAGTTTGAAAATATATTTATTTAACAGACAAGAGCCTCGATCGGCGGCATGGGGACAGACACAGCTCAGTTTCCGTCGACAGACACCCCAAATTCTTATCCCTAGAATACAATTTGCCTTTTTTGGTTTCTGAATTTAAATGTTACGTTTGCTGCACAAATTCCCTATAGCATTGAGATCTTGGCTCCAAGAGGGATACTCTAAAAAGATTTTTGTCCATGGAGGACGTTATTTAAACCGAATTAAAGATGTTTTGGAGGATTGTGTTTCTTAAAGATCCAGTCGTAACCAAAGGGTATATATTTATTCATGTTTCTCCTTCAAATGTCAACATAATCCTCTTGTTTTGTGATCTTGTTCGCCGTAATGAGATTTCTGCTTAAAGCGGCAAAACAGTCCCACAGCATTGTGGTCTTATCATCCCATTTCAAAGTAGGCCTCGTCTTTCTGTCTGCAAAAAAAAGGGGCATTTATGAAGTCAAACAGTTGAAGCTTATCAAACCAAAATATACACTTTTGGAACTTATGTGCTGTTGGATAAACTTTCAATTTGGCTTTCGTGTTCCATGCTTTGGCCTTAAAGCCATCAAGATGAAGGTATTCTAGAAAAGATTTCCATAAAAACACTAAAGTCAGAAAAAAAAGATCAGTCCAGACCTTGTTGACAATCTCAATTTTTATCATTAACATTAGGGGATGGATAAGGGCTGATAAATTTATGACTACATTTGCTTTTTGTTTGGTGAGGATTCAATGCACATCTATACACATCCAGCTCCAGAGGAATTTAGCTGTGGGGGGCTTCTGCTCATTCTGCACCGCGAAGGGGGGTCTAAGGGCAGGGATGCCAGTATAGCTTAGTCAGTTTGTTAGTTCATTTTAGTATTTTTCTATTGAACTCTTTGTATTCGTGATCCTTTTGATTTCATGTTTTACTTCGAAGCCCATCGAGACGACTGTTGTTGTGATTTTGGGCTATACAAATAAAATTGAATTGAATTGAATTGCACAGCTACCAAAAGTTTTCTTTTGAAATAAAAAAAGGCATTTTTATAAATTTTCCAAACAGAAACTTTAACCTTAAATCTAAATAAAAACGTAAAAAAATAGATTTCACAAAACATCACTTAGATCAGATTATATCATGATGAACTGGTGCGGCCCTTTAACCAGGGGCTGCTTTCGTACCAACAACTAGAGAAACTGCATTTCTTTCCAGAGGAATATTGCACTGGATCATTTTTGAGGCACGCTGACTTGAGTTTATTAACTCCAAGGCCGCACTTGCCTCACTGATGCTGAGGTACTTTCAGTAGTTTCATGCAACTGCTTGTGCATTGTGTGCTCACTTTTTTAGTTCAAATTCTCACGTCAATTTTTATCATAATTAGGGTCTAACAGTACCGAGTTTGAAACAGAAACTGTTCAGTAACACCTGTCCGGGGGCCGGGATGGGTGACCCTGGCCCACCCTCTGGCACAGGGCCTGTGTCTACAGGAAGGCAACAATACGTGTGGACTAAACTTTTTATTTTAATGTAATCGGTTTATTTATTTACTCATTTCCATGATTTTTCATTTTCAAATATATACTAATGGTATCATCATCAACTCCCTTTTACTAAACATAAACATTGCAATGCTTTTTAAGCAAAGACTTCTCAGAGACACTTCTCTAGATGGAAATAGATGACGCAGTAAAACTTGTAAAAGGTGTATTTTTCAACATTTTTCTGTCCGTCAAAGATCTGCATGTATTTTAAAACTTGTGCCCCACAACGCTCTGAGATGCTGGCGTTTGCACTTAGCATTCTGTCAAAACTGAATGTAACCTTTTTTTTCTGTGGCCTGGAGGATGTGCTGACCACAATTTCCATTAAAACCTTTAAATCACGAACCCTCAGAGCCTAGAAAAATGTATCACGCCCATCTCAGGGTCGTGTTCATGTGTGGGACTAGATCTTGCTGGGTTAATATCTGTCTCATGATGCTAGAAGTCTCTGTCTCCGAACAGGGAATAAACCCAGAGGGCAAAGCTGTCAGTTAAACTACAGCCCAAACCTCCCCTATTTTAAGCAACCTCATAGGTAGCTGCACCCGTAGGGTTGGGGTCAAGAGTTCAGTCATCTGGGAGAAGAGTTGCTCCTCCCGTGCATCAAAAGAAGGAAAATGAGGTGGTTGGGGAATTAGGAAAAGAGGTCTTCTCACCAGTGGAGGTGTTTGGATGTATCCAGTTTATAGGAGGCCTTTGACGAGATCCAGGACTCCCTGTGGGGATGAGGTCCCACCTGGTAGGAACAATTCCTTGTGTTTGAGGCAGATCTAGGGTTTCTACAAAACTGCTGCTTCTGTGAGCTCATTTTGAGCTAGCAGTAGAAATCCGACGTGTGTGTAAATTTAAACCACTGGAGTCAGACTAATGATCCTATGCTTAAAGTTGGCAATGGGTAACAGAACACTAACAATTGTGTTGTGTTTGTCACATATACACATATCAGGGATGTACAAACAGATGAGGCAGTGCCTTACTTGCTGTCCTTACCTTCCATCATGAGATGTGTACTAATATTAAAACAAATATGTTCCACTATGTTCTAGAAATGGCATTTCTATGTATGAATCCTGTTTTAATAATTTCTTTAAAATAAAAAAACGCTTTATTTTGCGCATTTCTAGTTCATTTGCTTGCATAAACTTCGAGGTGAGGCAGCACCGAGCTCTGCCTCACAGGCCCATTGCATGCCTTTGGTTTACTCAGTGTATGCAAATAATGTAATGCTTAACTGAAAAATATAAACATTTTGGACATTTTTTTTTAACATCTCCCTACTTTTCATTTAATAGGTAATGTATTTCTTGTTCGTCTATCATTTATTTCATGTTTGGATCTGAATAACTGCCTCTTTATATAGAGGGCGCTCGTGTTCATTCTTCGGTGGTTGCTAATAAAGTTAAATAGGAGTCTGTTAGTTTTTGTTTTGCTCTGACTGACAGCAAAAATGTGATATTGTAAAAAAAAAAAAAGGTCTTAAAATTGGACTCTCAATCAAAACATGAAGTAATACTGAACAAACAAAATGCTATGTCAATGTCTAAGCCACAAAGGCTGTCCATAGCATTCACCTCCATGTTTTTCAGGGAGTCAAACGGAACTGCTTCACATTTTACATTCTTCCTTGGCCTAATATGTACCTGCTTTACACAAAGAATGCTGATATGAGATAAAAAACACAGGTTGGCAAATATATTGGGAGCATACATTTCTGAATCTGATGAAAAACAAGTCAGTGCCTCAGGCCTGGGAGCTTGATGGTCCTGAGCTGTATCTTCCCTGTTCCTAAAACTGTTCTCTTCTGGACCGAGGTCTCATATCTACAATCTGCTGGAGCCATTGTCCCAGTTTGGGGGTCACCGCCTTGACTGAACCAAGTACCAAGGGGGACTAATGTTGCCTTCTACATTTTTTCCAGCTCTTCTCTGAACCCTTAGTTTTTCTCCATCTTCTCGGGTTCCTTCCCCCTGAAGTCGCTACCACTTGTGATTGTTGCATTTATTACTTCGTCTTACTTCTTCTTTTTCAGCAGTATGATGTTCGGTCTATTAGAAGTTACTATTTTGTCCGTCTGTAGCTGAAAGTCCCACAGAATCTTAGTTTGGTCACTCTCAACGACCTTTGGAGGCATTTCCCATCTTAACCTTGAGACTTTTAGCCCAAATTCTGCACAGATATTTTTGTGTATTTTCTAAAGTATTGTTTGGAATCACTAATGCAGGAAGAAATGTTGCTGTAGTCCTAATAAGAACAATAAAATAAGGCGTGATTGGTTATATTTATTACATGACAAATTTTTATTTCCTTCATCCTCTAAAGGATCTTCACATCCTCTGCACCGACTGTAGGAAGGTGCCAAAGAAGACAGGACAAATCAACAACTGCAGACGGACTTAAAAAGACGAATTCATCTTCGTGCCATTTCATTGCCAGCTACTCTTAGTTAAAACAGAATTTTAGAACTGCTGAATAACAAATCCCATTGCAGAGTATGTGTTTTGAATGGCTAATTTTTTTTAAAAAATCCCGGAATTAATAAAGATGACAAAAAGGGTTACGTCGGGGGCAGATTGCTCAGAAAGTAAAACCGCTGACTGTGTGATCAGAATTCTAATAATCTTGTCAATTCTGTTTTTTTTTAGATTTTTTTCAAAGTTAGACTTCTGAGTCTTTGCAACCCTGCTAAGAAATGTGCCTACATCACAAAACATGACCCCGCACATCAAAGCCTATCATTCCTCGGGATTAGCCGCCATTCCCACCGGGAGGAATTCCAATGAAGAGCTGCAGCGCCAACTGGGCAGACATGATAACCTAGCATATGAGTTCCACACTGCACAGTCATTATGTGTCCACCAATAGAGAAGAATGTAAATCTCATTTCGTCTCCGTCCAGAATCCACACCCTCTCTGTACGGTGAGTTTAACTCCACAGGGCTTTCTTTCTTTTGGGCCGTGTTTCATGAATAAAAGGGTGTCTAAGGCTTCTATCTAATTTAGGGGCACTTAAGTGAGCTTCGGGGCTTTTGAAATGATGAGTTTTGTGTCAGTGGGAACACAGTTGACCTAATTTAGAGTACTTTACCAAGATACAAAGATGGAGAAGAGTACAAGCCATAAAATAAACACTCCTCCACGTAAAACCCGACCATAAATGATACATTGATGCACTGAAGGTGCTGTTCTCAGTCCTATAAAAAGTTGGACGATTTATAGGCTCAATTTTTCTCTTGGTGTCATTCTTTTTTGTTGTTGTAGTAAAGTTTAAACTTTGATACATCTGATAAAGAGGGTAGCATACATTCAGTGCAGAACGGCATTGATCAAAGTGTCAAATTGATGGGGAGCATCGGTAAGACCTCAATGTCTTTTGTATTTCTTGCAGAAATTGTCGATATTTCTCTGATCCCCTTCCCCCTCCCCCACACCAAAGCTCCCTCTATACTGAAACACTTAAGTGAAGACATCACCACAGGGAGGCTTTTTTCCTACAGGTCTGACATATTCTGGAAGTGGAGCAGATAATGTGACTGACCTAAATTTCACAACACACTTCTCTGGAACACATGCAGAACTCTGTGAAGTGTTTGCACTTTAAAGACCCACTGCGATAAAAATAGTTTTTTGGGTGATTTTAACATGTTTTCGTAGCATATCTCTCATTATGAAGGATATATATATATATATCCTTCCTTGTCTGAGTTGGCATCTGGCTCAAACAGTTGAATACCTCTGACATTTTTTTTTACTTGTAATGTTAGGTTGGGGTTGTGAGGGGCGGCAAGCTAGCAGAAGAGCATATAAACAAAAGGATGATGGGAAATGAGTGCAGCCTCACACTGCGCCAACAGACCCGCCCACAACTCAGAAGTGAATTTCTAATGAACTCTTGCCGCTCTGCAGAAACTATGGCCTAGAAAATTATTATTTTTTTCTATTTTGGATAAAAATGGCATCAACATAAATAAAAGACCACTGGCAACTCTTTTATAATAGATCAAATAATGATCAGAGTAAGACTAAGAAAACAGTAGTCGTGTCCATTAAAGACACAATTTGATTTTTCATTGGCTGTTAATTTGAATAGAACTGACCAACAAATTGTTAATATATATATATATATTGCCTTAAATTTATTTTTCCACATTGGCATAAAAAACATCCCTTCTCTCCAGCTTTTCCTTTCTCAATCCGGCCCTCAATTCCCAAAGCAATTTCAAGCCAGTAGTTCCATTAAAACAATATCGTCTCATGCAAATTGCTACTGTCAAGTTTAGTTTTTTTTTTTTTTTTTGTCTTCTTAAAGATCCACTCCGATCATCTTTTGATCTATTTTAAAAGTGTTCCCAGTGGTCCTTTACAATTTTAGGCTAAATTTAAAAAAAAAATGTCATTTTTTTATAGAACATAGTTTCTACAGAGCGGCAGTAGTTCTTTAGAAATCTAGCTCTGAGTTGTGGTGGGTTGTAGCACAGAGTAAGCCTCCCCTCATTTCCCATTATCCCTCTTTTTACACTCTCTTCTGTTAACTTACAGCTCTTAACATCCCCAAGCTAACATTAGCGGTGCAACAAAAATGGCGAGCAATACTGGAGCTACCCAGAGGTACAGTTTGGAGTCAGATACCAGCTCAGACGAGGAAAACGAAGACGTTCATGGATCCATTTATCTGTAAGTAGATGCATCAGGATGGAGCGGAGCAGGTAGATGGGGGCTTACTATAGAGGCCTCTACATCACTTCCAAGCTTGGCATTTTTTCATCTGCTCCTCACTCTAAACAATTTGAATAAAGAAATACTTAAGTACTCGCTTAGTTTTCTTTATATATGTCCTCCATCATGACAAAATCCCACAAGAACATGATAAAAGCACCTATAACCTAAATTCATCGGAGTGGGTCTTTAACAAATCTTTCTAATTGTGTAGAGCTAACCCTGTGACCTCAGTGGTTTACATTAAATCTGTTCCCACTTTCAGACAAGGAAAAGAAAATCGTTTGGCACTAAATAGTTGAGCAGCTCATCGGTAAACGCTGCCAAAAAAAACCAAGGCGCAACGGCAAATCTGACTTTCACGTCCTCCGAGTCTTTTGCAGCACAATAAAACACTTCACTGGTGGTGGACGTCCAGTGAAAACAAAAGAAGTCTGTTACCTCTTGACATGAGATTTATTTTGTGGGTTTCATTAGCAACTGTTCAATTAAATTAATAATTAACATGCTGGGTATCTTGGCATAGTTCAACCTCTCCCCACATACATTAGTCATAAAGTGTTGCAATGCGTGCAAGGCCGCCTGCAGAGCACCCTGTTATGTTCATTAGGACTGCCGTCTGCCCAAGAAATCTTCGCGTCTTCAGCTCCGACGAGTGACTGAGACTTTTTTTTTCTTTTACTTTTGGAAGTCAGGCTTTCTTGGTGGTTTCAGACATGCTTTCAGGGCTTTGTGAGTAAAGGTTACTGGCTGATTGGGGAGAATTAAGAGTAAATTCAAGCATTATTGATCTTCTGGTCAAAAGGAAGATATCAAGTGAACCTTTCATCAATACCGCTTAAAGGGAATTTTGTTTCAAGAAGCTCCTGAGTGCAAAATAATCTAATCAAGTCCAACCCATACATCAGTCATGTTTTCCATTTGATACTCTCAGTTGGTAAATTCTGGTGTAAAAAGCTACTAAGAACTCAATAATCTGATCTGGAGTGGAAACTTTGAGCCAAACCTCTGCATTCAACTCCATTCTTGTTGAATTATCATTAAAATCCTTTGTTTATAAATGTTTTTTTAACTTCTCCTTTCCAACAGCTGAGCAAAGAATGGAAGATCTCTTGTGTTACATAGATGTTACTGTTACAATAGGTGTCAGAAATCTTTGGACACATGCAGGGTTTATTTGTATAAACTCTTTTTGTATTCAAGGCAAAACTTTACTTATATTATCATTTTCGAATAAATGTTTTGGTCTTACAAAAAAGAGAAGATATAAAAACCTTTGTTTATTAATTAAAACATAGATAAATAGATCTTTATTAATACCAAAGAAAAATTGAATCATTTAGTAAAGTATAGAAATAGATATAAATGATGTAGACTTTCTACAATTAGTAAAACATGAGAACTTGACAACAACAATCTACAAAACCACAAAAGGATGCCATCAGGTTTATCTATCTGTCAAGCTGCAGACACACTGGGTATGTGACACACGTTCAAGTATGTGCTAAACGTACTAAAAACAAGTCCTTGGATGTGAGTATAGGAAAAAAAGCACGTTTTCCACGAGAACACCCAAAATTTTAAAATACACACCCATATATATACATATATAAATACATATAATAGTTTTCTGTAGGTACCCTTCAAGTTTAAAGACTGCATTTTGCGTATGAAGACATCAAATATTTTTTTAACAATTGACTGTATGGCCACCATCTTTACAAATGCCTGCCATTTTGGAATTTTGTTGTGGCTAAAAAAAAATTCTGAAAGAATGGATCCTAAGGTACATCCATGCCAAATTTGGTCCTTTTACCACAATGCATTGTGAAATGTCGAAGCGCTACAGATCCTGCAAATCTTGCTCCAGAAATTTTCACAGCTCTATCCTGATATGAGAAAGACTTGGGTTGTGTTGGAATTCCTTCACCACTCACTACATAGTGCACTATATAGTGCGTTTGCTGTTTTGTAGTGCCGTCCGAATCTACAATTCCAAAATCGAGTGCCCTACATATTTCCCAGAAGTCTCTTCGAAAAACCATTGTACATCAAATATAGACTACAATGCATTGCGTCTGAACAATTTTTGTCAAAAACATTTATTTAAATGTCTTTTTTTTTTATAAACCCTCAACGTTTTCATCTTCAGAAGACAGTGAACTCATAAATGGTTGTCGTAAAGCGCTCATCTCAATTAGATTTTGACTTTGTGAAATCAATGACTTCATGTTCTTGTTTAAAACAGAAAAGGAGGCATGGTGTCCTGACTGCTTTTAAAATCCAAGGCACTAGACAGTCCCGCACTATATAGTTTCTTAGTTGTTAGGGGTCAGGGTGGGAATCATGTGGTGTCACATGATTCCGTCTGGGCACAAACCCGGATTATCAATTTCTCCTCCATGATCATTTTTCAGATGGCTGGCACTTCTCTCTGAATGAAGAAAGGACGTCATTCATTTGTCACAACCAAATCAGAGTTCCTGTTTGGTCAAAGTTTGACCTTGTTTAACTTTAAACGTGCGTTTAATGGCCACGTGAAAAACTTGTATAGCCATGTGTAAACAAATGAGATTCAAATATGGAAGCCTAAAACGCCCATTTATACGTGTTTACCTAGACTTTTCGTTGGGAGCCGGTTTAGCTTGTGCTGGTTTGCGGCACCTTCCGTCCGTGAAACCAGGGTTCGACTCCGGGCTGCTCCCTGTTCCCTTCTCTACCTCTGTGCCGGTCCCAAGCCCGGTTGCTTTGAGAGGGTTGTGTCAGGAAGGGCATCCGGCGTAAAACATTGCCAAGTAAACCATGCGACTTGTTCGCTGTGGCGACCCCTGATGGGAAAAGCCGAAAGAGAAACAACCTAGACTTTTCATTGGAAGTGGTCATTTGAATATGCTTTGCTGGAGGCGATGTAAATGCAGTTTTAGACTTTATCATGTCCACGACTTTCATTAAAAAAGAACTGTTTCTAATTTTAATTTTTGCAAACTGTCTTTCAAACAAAGGTAAACAATAATGATAAAGCAATCCCTTTGTTCTCTTTAGGAAATTGTTAAACTGATTCCTAACTGTCTCCACACAAAAGTTAATGTTTAACATTTTGTAGAGTAGTCATTGTGTGTTATGTCTCCACGACCTCCTGCTTTCAGCTGAAAGCCCAAATTTTTATAAAAAAGGGTTTAAATTCCTTTTTTTTTTTCTTTACATAAGTTTCTAACAACAATGTCATTAGGCTGAAGACTGCCTGCCTTGGTAGGAGGGTGTCTGCTGCTGCCATGACTTCTTTCAATTGTTGACCTTTTCTAATTTAGCACGGCAATTTCTCTGTATCCATAGCAACACACCAATCATGAATGAGGTAAATTGCAGAGGTGGTTTATGGTCATCTGAGGTAACTGACTAGCACACTTCAACAACAGCAAAGTGTTTTATTGACGTAATTATCAATATTCATAGTTTTTTTTTTTTAAAGGTAAATTGTTATAGAATAATACATCAAGAATAGGGATTCACAAATTTTTAAGGAAAAGGTCTCAGTTATGATTTGTGGCAGTAACTATTGTGCTGCAGGAGAGAAGTGGTATCCACCTCACCTCCATGCTGCTGTACTTATCAGATGTTCATTTTGAAACCTTTTTTTCAATTGGGTCAATAAGGAATAAACAACAGTTAAGACAAAATAAAAATAAAAACTGTTGCTAAACAGGACCAGAAGGCAAAGTTTGGCCTCCTTCAGATCTCGTCCATGGGCTACAACTTTGGCAACTTCAGTACAAGCAGGGGCTTCTAAGCCTCTAAATAAATAAGCTTTTTGTTCCACTGTCAGTCATTATGTTAATTTGCAAATGCAGATTAAAAAGTAATTGTTAAAGTGTACACAGAATAATCTGTCGTGCCTGACTGCTGCAGAGAAGATAAAAAAGTGGTGCTGTGGAGATGTCCGGTGCAAAGCATTATGCGCTTCATTACACACCTTTGTTAAAGAGTTAAACAGGAAGCACAGATCCAAACATGACCTCAACTTGTATATTTATTATCTTTAACTCATTCTAACTTCTTGTCCACACTGTAAAAATGAAACGTGAAAGTTCTCTCAATATATAGAGAGTTTCCAGGGCAATTTATACTGCATACCCGGAGTATAAATTGCCCTGGAAACTCAGACATTTGTGAGCACTGTGATAGTAATCTACCTGACAGTTACATGCATGCACTGTGGTTCTGTACACCTGTCCCGCCTCTCTGGCAACAGGTATGTGCGGATCTATCAGTCTGGCTTAATGTTTCATTCACCTGGAATGTGACAAATATTGAAAAAATAAACTTTTCTTGACTTACTGACAAATCAATCATCAGAAAAAAACTACATCCAGGTTTGTTCTGTTGTTCTTTTATTTTCTTTTTTAATTACATCAGTAAATTAAGTCTTTGATTTTTAGAGTGCTTCCGTAAACAGCTTCTGAGAAAATAGCTCTTGGTTGTTTTTGTTTCTTTTATTTATTTTTTTAACCCTGTAAAGCTCACTAGCTTAAAAACTTGACAGAAATTTTGAATGTCTTGGAATGAAGATCTCTTTCAAACCCTTTCTTCAAATCCAAAAAACACTTTTGATACTTTTTATGCTAATTATGAAGGTCGAATGATTTGGTTAGTCTTTGTCAGATTAAGATGCAAATATATTGACATCGATATCCATGACAAAAAACAGCTTATTTACTCAAATTTGATCCACACATTTTTAACGTGGTATAACTGTATAAGAAAGAATTATTTACCAAATTTTGCCTTATACAGCAAGTAGTTATTTATATTATTTTTTAAAAAGAAGTGCGTAAAGTGTTGAAAATTAGAAAAAACTCACCAAGTGTTTTTGAGATTTCTTGGTAGCAGCCATTTTTGAAATAACCAGGAACAGCATTTTACTGCCCCTACTGGAATAATGATGAACTACAGGGCAGAAACATGCACCAAGTTAAATACAACGGGTTTTAAAGGGAAAGTTGGGATCATGCTAATGAGATAGAGATCTCAGAAATGCATGTACTAAATATGATACCAATGGTTATCTAGGGTTATCTAAGACAATGCTGCAATCTTAGTAGCAGATCAAGAAAAAAATACACGTTTTTAATGTAAAATGACAGAAATTGCTTAAACTACTGTAAAAATGTTGAGCTTTGAGTCTTTTTGGTAGGTGAAACCTTCGCCTCCTTTTCCTGTTTGATTCCCACACTTCAGAATTCCTCCCTCGTTCCCCGAACAGCATTCCGGCAGCCATCTGCTGCAGGTAAGACACAAACTGCTCATAAGTGTGTCACATCACCTCCCTTCAAAAGAAGCTGCGGACATCCACGCTCCATTTCATGCGTGGAGATGGATGCTGACCCAGTTCGTTTTTTTGATCTTAAAGAAGGAAAGATGAAATGACCACAGTGACTTTGACAGAGGTCGGCGGCACAATCAGCCAGATCAAAGCGCGCACCATTCAATCGGATCTGTGACTGCGCAGACATCTATCACAGGGAGAGCGGTTAAAAAGAGTCATGGGACTGACACTGACAAGCGCCACTGTGCCGCCAATAACAGGCGTCTGCGGTAAAGAGGCTCAGAACAGATTGGCAGCTTTAGAACTTCCCCCTTTGCTTCTTAAAAGGCCAGTAATGAAAAGATGTGTTGCCATGAGGCCACCAAAGTAGGAGACGCTGTGATCCAGCCTTGGGTTCAACTGACACGCACCACATGTGAGGAATTCCGGCCAATTAATCTTCTGGAATCAAAAGAATCTTTAATCATTTTTTTGTTACAAAAAAAAGAAGGCATGGCAAATGAATGTCATGTCACCTAAAAAGAAAGGGACTTTTTTGACAAAAACATTCAGAAAAGTGCTTCAACACTCATTTCTGAATTCATTTTATTCTCTTTATCTACGTGAATGGCAATCTTGACACTTTTAGCGCACAGATTTATAAAATATTCACACTAAAAATCAGTCAAAACCTTAGTGTGCGCATGTTCAAAGCACAGTTGGAGAAGGATTTAAGACATTTTAGGTATAAAGCGGGCAGCGGAGAGGTAAAACACAGCTTCCAGGCTGCAAACAAATGACAGTCGTATCCCCCTTTCAGTTGTGTTATCGAAAAAAAGCAAACACACGCTTAAAGGGTGTACAATGAGATCTTTATGAAAGCCATTAAGACACTACTGTTTTATTTTCTTTTCCATTATGTGCAAGGTACAAGTTCATGGCTGAAATTACAATATAAACACTGGATGTGCGCATCTTTGATGAAATTATCAGGGTTTACAGATCCTGTAGGGCACGTCCACCTCCAGAATCACTTCACGTAGCAGGCGGTGGAGGGAAGAGGGTCAAAGGTCAGCTGTCTCACACATCCTACAACATCTTCCTCTTCTCGAACTCCTGCGGAGAAAAATGCCCAGAGAGAACCGGCGTGAGAGGACAGCCCAACTTTTAATCCCGTGAGCTGGATGTGCTTTGCAGGACTCCCACCCGCCAAACAATGCGGCACATGCGTGTCAGCGCAGCGCATAAAAACAGCTCACTCCGACGTGACTGATGAGGCAGATAGGGGTGTAAAGATCTGATTTATGTTGGCTCAACGCTTGCCGTGTTTATCTGCGCGGTCCAAGCATTGGAGACTTGAAATGAGGAAGCGTTATTCTAGCCATTAGAACAAGGATGTTGCTATTTACATATTCAATTTGGAGAATATCACACAAATCGCAGGATGATAGAATACATCGTTCCCTGAGAATTCATTCTTTTTTTTCTATTCTGGGAGTAACTTTATGCAAATGCCATTTATCAGGACCGGAGCACATGTTGGTTCCTCTGTAGCGTGTGGATATCTAAAGGTCTACTGCCACCCTGAGGAGGAGAAGGGCCTTGGAATTAAAAATCAAAATGCAACACAATTTATTGAAGGACAACATTTATTTAGGACAACATTTAGAATAAAATAGACTCTTGTGGCCTGGTTTACCGCATTCCTGCTTTAGAGTTTGGAACGGAGCGCGACAGGGTTAAGTGGATCGGCTATAAACGTGCGCTAAAACAGGGAGGTTTAAAGAGATGCGAGCGCTGACGAGAAGAAAGGAGACGGGCTGTGTTTGTGACAAAAACAGACGGCGTGCTTTGATGTGTGGATCACAACCAGGCAGTAACTCAAGGGTACTCGACAGGAATCATAACTCCGAGGTACAACTGCGGAGCAGTTTGTAATGAACGGGGCAGGAAAACAGACGGCGGCAAGAGTCGAGAACAAAACGAGAGGTAAAAAGCAGAGGTTGCCACTCAAAAGTGATGGGAGAGACTGAGACAGAAGAGCTGATGAAAGCGTGGCGTGAAAGAAAGCAGGCAAAACAACTGCAAACAAGCAGCGATGAGAGCTCCGATACAGGGGGGGCATCGTAGGCATGCTGGGAGCATGTCTTTTAGAAGAAACCATTTTGTTTAGTTTGACCTTTACAGCTGGAAGGAAAGATTATAAGATGATTGAAATTTTGGATTTTGGATGAATGCTTTCTTTTTCTCTAAAGAAAAATGTAAAAACTTTGTTGATTTGTCCGTGTAACATTTGCAAAAATACTCCAGATAACTTCAGTTCCACCAAAATAAGAGTATTTTCTTTGCTGTCTTCAGTCCACTGACTGTAAAGAAGAACTGGAACGAGTGAGTATGACATCACCTCTGGCTCCAAGGAAATGAAGTCACTTCATTCACCACAGACACCACCATATTGGAGCCAGGCAATGTCAGTAAGCAGTGATTGGCACAAATTGGTCTGAGTCATCACTTCTATGTCAACCACTCTCGCCAATCAGGAGTGAGCTTCTTAGAAGGCCACACCCCAACCATTTGAAAGAGGGCTACACGAAATCTGTCGATGGTCTCAAATGTTTTTGAGGCATCTGATTGGTCAGCTTATAACTTGAACAACTTGAACTATAGAAAAACTATATTAAAAAAATAGGATCAGCAAGAAGATGTACTTCCTACTTTGAACACGAGGGGGGAGGAATTAATCAGTCCAGTTCTCATATACAGTCCAATATACAGACAACGCATATACAGACTTTCATATTAAAATGCAGAGACGACCCAGTTCCAGTTGTTTTTATGTAGTGTGATAAAACTTTTGAAAGTAAAACACTATTTATGGTCTGATCATCAATAAAAAAGGATTTTCTAAGTAAACAAAGGACACAGATTTAGGATTAAAGCCTTATTTTTCTCTTAAAAGGGAAATGCCCTTATTTCAAAAGGTTCAAAACCAAAAATACAGAAAGAAGAGAAAAGAGAAGAGAAAAAATATACGTGTTTATTAGCAGTTAAAAAAAATTACATAGGTATGTTTAACTCAAAGAGGTTTAAGCCATTCCTCTGTTTTCTTCTATATTCAAAACTGTTCTAAACCAAAACAAAAAAGGAAAGTGAGCAAACAATAGCTTCATGAAAAAACAAAAAAACTCCTTTTCTTCTTTTTGGATTAGACTTGAAAGGAAGAAGCGTGCAAATTTACCCCCCCTGGTCTGGAGGGGGATATATATATTCGCATATGCTGCATCCAGGCTCAGGGGATTAAACTTTAAAACTCTGTGCTACAGAGGAATTTTCTGACAAGATAGAAGGCGTGAACTGGTTGCTACTGGATCTTTCTTTCCCTCATCCCCCTTATTTAAACGTTTCCTGCCTATAACAAACACTCGGGTTTGCCTCTCCTCCGCGCCAATGGCTTCCAGGTACGAGGCTGAAACGCATTTCCAATAAAGACGCTGCTATCGTTTTGCAGGATTCCAACTCCGGGTTTTTTTAATGTTCTTTTTTTTTTTTTTGCTCCCTTAAAGCCTTAAATCAAACAACAGGAAACTATGTGAAGCAGAAAAATGACCTGCCACATTTGACCTGGAATGAACTATCTGGAAATAAAGGGGTCAAAGTTCCACTTCCATCATCATTTGTTCTATTATAAAAGCGTCCCAGTGGTCTTTTCATTAGGATGATGTCGTTTTTAGCCAAAATTTAAAAAACTGTCGTTTTCTAGATCATAGTTTCTGCAGAGCGGTGGGAGTTGTGGGCGGGACTCTTGGCGCAGAGTGAGCCTACCACTACTTCCCATCATCCACTAGCTTCCAGCCCCTCACGCCACCAAGCTAGCATTAGCGGTGCAACTAAAATGGTGAGCAATTTTGGAGCTATCCAGCCGTACAGTTTGGAGTCAGATACCAGCTTGGACGAGGAAAACGGAGACGTTTATAGATTTTTTTGTCTGGAAGTGGATGCATCAGAATGAAGCAGAAAAAGGAGCTTGTTGCCCCTCCAATTGTAGTTTGTAAATTCAATCTTATTCAAACGTAATTTTTTCATCAGGTTCTTAATCACAACAAATTGAATAAAGAAACAAACAATTTTAAGCTGAATTTTCCTAATAAATGTCTCCCATCATCAGAGAAAAGTCATAAGAATATGTTAAAAACTCCATTTACATTGGAGTGGGTCTTTAAAGGGCCTGTATCATGCTTTTCTTAAGCCTTTCACAGTAAACTACCGGTATATCCAAATATATGATAATATATTACTAAGAATAAATTATTCATGATATATGAGTTTTCTTCATTATCTCTTTTCCTACCGGGAAATAAAACGCCATGAACTCTGAGGTACCGCCTTTCCCTCCTTGTGGGTGCCACCCATTTTATATCATAAAGGAGCTTGGCCATTATTAGAGACCGGCAACCGCTGGCTCTGCAGAGAAAGTGGCTGTTTGGCTGTGTCCGAATCCCCACCCTAACCCCTATATAGTGCACTATATTCCAAAATTAAGTGCCCTAGAAATTTCCCAGAGGTCTCTGCGAAAATCCAGTGTGAATCGGTGTTCACTAGATCGGCGAATAAGGACCACAATGCATTGCGTCGGAACAATTTTTGCCAAAAAAATGTATTTTAATGTATTCATTTCTAATAAGCCACCAGCGTTTTTATCTTCAGAAGACAGAGGACTCATAAATAATCATCGTAAAACGCTCATATCAATAAGATTTTAACTTCATGAAATCGATGACATCATATCCACCGTTTAAAAAAAAAAGTAGTGAGCATGGTGTCTGAGTTTCTTTTAAAATTTAGGGCACTACATATACTACTACGTAAACGATATCGTTTTTTAGTAGTTAGGGGTTAGGGTGGGTTTTCGGACAAAACAGTCAGCGCAGATTCTTCCTGGAAGAGGCTGTTCTCACTGGTCTACATCAGCTCGTTTTGTGAGGGGCTGGTGCTCGGAGCGCAGGTTTTCAGAAGAATGCCAATCAAAATACTGATCAAAATACCGCTTTGTGGATGTTTACAGGGAGGAATGAACATTATAATACACCTAAAAGCTCAAAAAGTTGATTTTGCATGATATGGGTCCTTTAAAGCATCAGCAGAAACAAGAAGCTGTTAGTATTTTTAGGGAAAAATTGCTGCTAATACAAAACGTCGATACTACAGGGTGATCTTGTGCCACTAACGTTAGGTCTTCTCTGCAGGTTTCACCTGTACAGGTGAGAGTGTTTTCTGATCAGAAGATACAGATGTGGACTCAAACACCTAAGCAGCCCAGAGAGCGGAGGAGGAGGAGGAGTTGTTGTTTCTGGCCACACCCAAAGCGGTCGGTACATATAATTATTTCAATTAGAGCGGTCAATGAGATTAACAGAGATGTATGAACACAACATGGTGCAAAATGAGCAATCACACAGCACGTTTTTCATCATTACACATAATGATTAGGAATTAAACTCTAGGAAAAAAGAAATGTAAATCTATATCTGTGTGCAGTAGTGCCAGCAGTGGTAATGAAAGTATAGGATGATGAATGGCCGTAATCCATGCTTTCACTTTTTATACATCTTGTTAACTGGGGCCTCTCTTGAGATAAAGTGAAATAAAGAAGCAGTTGCACCAACGCAGCAGCTGTCAACGCATTTCTGCTCCGTCTTTTTTAGTGGCACATTCAAAAAAAAAAAAAAAAAACAAAAGGTTCAGGCTTTGGACCCAACACACTCTCTGACACTAGAGCCTAAGGGTCAAAGGAGTAATCTGATTTAATCTCAATAACTGAGTAATCAATTTTGACAGTAGAATTGTGGAAAAGTTTACTTATGAACCTTTTTATCGTCCGATATAATCAGCTGTTGATGTGAAAATGTGGATTTTGTTTCATTCTGAGGCACTAAAAAGCCCAGAAAACTGACTATATTCTGTGGAATTGAGCTGGAATAGGTCGTAGCATCTTCTACTTTACAACTGTGCATGTAAAACTTTCAACATAAAGTTCAAATAGTCTTTTTTTGTTTATTTTGCTGTAATGAAACAGCAAAAAAAACTGCTTGGGGGATATTTCCAGACGTAGACTGTATTGATGTTATCACAACACGCCGCTTCTGTTCCTCCTGCGCCTTTCTCCCGTTGCCAACATGGTTGCTCTTTCAGAGTAAGCCAGCCTTTAGGTTTTAGTCAACTGAATAAATCTGCTTCGGTTAAAAAGTCTCCAGCGCAGAAAATGATGTGATCTGAGGACAGATTGGTCAGTTTGTGCCAGGATGTTGGCCTTTGTGATTATAATCAAGATCATTTGGGCTCAAAGTTTGGGAGAAAAAAAGTTCTGGTTTCTAAAACACTGTTGTTTTTTAAGCTGCAACCAAGAAAAGCAGGGTTAAATTAGATCAATGTTTTTTATCAGGTATATACAAAAACGTCTCATCTTTTTGCCAAATTCAAATCTATAAGGCAAAACATTAAAAATATGTTTCGTTTTAGTCAAGTGTCATGATAGTGGGAATCTAAACTACAGGGGTAAGATTTCAAAATGAAACGTATGTTCTTAGACAAAGTTGCAAAAAACTATCAATAACACAAAATTTTGTTTTACGTTTAAAATTTCTGTTGTGAATACAATTCATTTTATATAAAGAAGTGGGCAGTTTATCATAGTGACTGTTATAAAAATTAAAATTAAAACAGTAAGATCAAAATGAGCAAGCTTTTTTTCTGGCATTTTTTGCTTAAATTTGGCAAAAGTTGTTTTATTTTAGTTTTCTCTTCAATCCCTCACTGTGGTGTAATAGTATTATTATTCCTGAATCTACATTGTCTTGTTTGTGACGTCACTGCTGCAACATGACAGTGTTTTATTATTTATTGTAACCGACAATCTACAATAACAAATTATTAAAAAATAAACTATTGCTAGAAAATACAAAGTCATTTATTAAAAAACATGTAAACTGTTTATCGGCGCCCAATTGTTCCCCATTGCAGAACAATGGAGTTTTATCTTTAGTGGTAGTCGGCATGAATGCGCACTTTGCTGAATTGATGTTTTGTGACTCGACATATGTGCCCGTGACCCTGTGTTGTGTTTTTGACGGTAATTTAACAGGGGAAATTTGGTCTTCAAATCAAAAGAGAGTCAGCCAAACACAAAACCAAATGTGTTCATTTTGACACTAACCGGCAGCTCGGCCCGTACTAAACCCTCACCTTGTACATGGTGCTGCCCAGTTGAGCCGGGGACATGCTGACGACAACTCCGGCAGACTGAAGGGCGGCGATCTTCTCTTTGGCTCCGCCCTTCCCACCGGCGATGATGGCGCCGGCATGGCCCATCCTACGGCCAGGAGGAGCCGTCAGCCCCGCAATGAAGGACACCACGGGCTTTGCCTTAGCACCCTGTATCATAAAATTACACATTAAGAAAAGAATAAAATAAAATAAAATAAAATGTACTCTTTTGGGGGAAAAGTGATTTAATTATATTGCAAAACAGCGTCTTAAGAATAAGGGCAAAACAATGGGATGATGCAGGCAGTTGTGATTAAAAAAAAACAAAAAACAAATGAATTTGTTTTTTTCACCAGCATTTTATTCATTCATTAGACACAAAGCACCTCGTGTCCTCCCATTAGAGGCTTCCATGATAACAGGCTTGTCTAACCAGTCATCTCTGTCTAAGCCAGCATTATGAAAACAAAGGGTCAATCAAGCCATTTAATTGCATGGGCTGCTGGATGACCAGATAGAGGCTCAGGCTGCTGTCATTTCCCATCATCTCACTCCTGAAATGGTAATTAGTCATGCAGCCAGTGATTAGCTTAGCGCCTGTCTGTGCTGCTTGCTCATTGATGGATGCTACGTTCAACAGTTAAGATCATTTCCAAGGTGAAGAGAGCCAATATTTCATCTTCAGCAATAACATCATAACTAGCATAAGGGACAGAGACGCAGAGTGTGTGCTCCAACAGCAGCTAATATTTCTTACTTAGGAATAACAGCGTAATTGCAGAGGACGGCTGTGCATGCAGCTGGCAAGCTGAGTTCGGGTGCCGGCTGCGGCACGTGCACGCGGGTCTTTCCCAGACGCACGCCCCTGCCACCATCTCCACGCCGAAAACTGAGACGCCTCGCTGGCAGCAACAAGATGGCAGCCAATATGAAAAGCCGGAGATCATCTTTGATGAATAAAAGCAGCTGGACATACATCAGCGAGGCAGACGTTGATGGCCTCTGTTCAAAGTCCATTGCTAATGAGAGCGTAAACAACCACGAAACTAATAGGGGAAAATGGAGATGGAGCACGGTAATAACACTTTCAAAAACTCAACCTATTTTACAAACATCTGTTCTGTATGTGAAGAAATAGTAAGAACAAAGCAAATTAGAGGAAAGAGGCTGCTTCAAAGTCGAAGCACGATCTGAGTGCACAGAACGCCCCTCTTGTGAATCAAGTCTTAAATCTACCTCAAACGAAAAAAAGGTTTAATTACTCTATTAATCGCTGCTTCCCTTGACACTGAGCAACAACTCCTGCAGGGAGGCGATTCATAGTGTTATTGGCTTCACACGTCTTTTTGTCTTCCACTGTTAACAATACAGACTTATTACCTCAATTATGAGAGCAACAATGGACCCCCCCCCCCCCCCCCCCCCATCTCTGTGCACTTCCATGACTGTTGCTCGCTCTTTGGAAAACATTATTTAGTGTTTAAAGTGAGGAAAACAGAAACTCATAATCTGGCAAGGGACTGGCATGTGCTTGAATATGCTATTCTAAGCATACACTGCAGAAGACAATTTAGTAACTTCAGGGTGTAGGATATTTATTTATAAATAAACGAGGGGGCAATAAAGTATTTGGCAGTCACCAAGAGGAACACGTCAACCATGAGAGGCAGAACATAAAAAAATAATCCAGGAAATCACATTGTCTGATTTTTAGCGAATTTATTTATATAACGGTGCAGAAAAGAAAGGGACAGTTAGAAGACAGTCAAAAACAAAAATGTATCTCAGTACTTTGTAATGTAAGAGGTCAAATATTTCCAGTAGGTTTTCACCAGGACTGAACTCAGTGTAGCTATTTTGGTCCATTCCTCCATGCAGATCTTCTCAAGAGCTAATAATGTTTTTTGTTTTGGGATGTTGTTGGTCAACAAAGACTTTCAACAATATCCACAGATTCTCTACTGGAATGAGTTCCAGAGACTGGATAGACTAAACCACAACCTTGAAATATTGTAGCCTCTCTGTTGCCCAAAAAGTTGGGATCATTGTCTGTTGTTTGGCAGATCCTGCTACGTTTTATCCACATTGCTCTCACTATTGAAAGGAGGTTTTTGTCTAAAAATCAAACACTACATGGCCTCATTCATCCTCTTCATTTGTCTTCCCTTTGGGGAAAAGCGGCCCCTAAGCATGATGTCCCCCCCCCCCCCCCTGCTTCAAAGTGCGTATGGTGCATCTCAAAAGACCCCCTCCCCCCAACATGGCATGTAGTGCTTATACCAGAGTTTTATTTCAGACTAATCTGACCACATGACACTCTCCCAATCCTCCTCTGGATCATCCAGATGGTCTCTGGGAAACTTTAGACAGACCTGTGCATGTGATGTTTTAAGCAGGAGGGCCATTAGAGCACTGCAGGATTACAATCTATGAGGATGTAATTACTAACAGTAACCTTTGTTACTGTAATCCCAGGTCTCTTCAGGTCATTGACCAGTTCCTCGTGTAGTTCTGGTCTGTTTCCTCACCACTCTCAGGATCATTTGTAACACACTAGGTAATATCTTGCATGTATCACTAGGTGGAAGGGAGATTGTCAGTGATCTTTTATTTCTTCCATTTTCTAATAATTGCTCAAACAGTTGATCTCTTTTAACCAAGCTCGATTGTTGCAGATTGGTTCATCCCAGTCTTGTTGTCCCTAATGTTCTCTGACAGCTCTTTGGTAGGGGTCATGGTGGAGAGGTTGCAGTCTGAGTATTTAAAGGTGTGAACAGGTGTATTTTATACAGAGAACTAGTTTAAACCAAAATCTATCAATACAAGTAATAAGTGGAGGATAGAAGAATTTCCTAAAGAAGTAACAAGCCTGTGAGGGACAGAATTCTTGCTTGTTTATAGGAGATAAATACTTATTTTCTACAACATTAAACAAATCAATTCTTTAAAAATCCGACAGTGATTTTCAGGATTTTTTTTTTTGCATTCTGTGTCTCAAAGTTGAAATGTATCGATGATGAAAATTACAGATCTTTTCTTAAGTAGGACAACTTGCAGAAAAAGTGACTAAAAAATGTATTTGCCCCAAAGTGTTTCTGTAGGTATACATACTTGAATATTGGTCATGCGTGGAAGAAGTGAGAAACGTTGTGGTCTACATGTGAAATTTTCACAGATGTATCAAGAATGAACTACCAGTACGTTAAAAACACGGAAGAAATATGAATAAACCACGCAAAGAACACGTAAATCAACGTAGAACATGATCCGCGTGTGATTATTGTGCTGCTTATTTGCAATTTATTAGTAATTCGTCCATCAATCGTGTAACTTGAATGTGATCTATGCGCCATATGGGCGATATCAAGGTTATACATCGGTGGTACATGCGTGAAAAGTTCGTTAGACATCCGTGGAACAGTCGTGGAAAGTCACAAATTTGCGTATGCATCTTGCAAAAATCATCCACAATTACGTAAGATTTATATACTAATTAAGTATAAACTATGCAAAATATGCGAAAACCACTCAAGAATTTTGAACAGCTAAAAACTGAATACAGGTGGAACAGAAAACAAACCAGAGACAGATATAACTCCTGCACAGTCTCCATTAAGAAACTTTACGGAGATAAACTTCATGTTGGACTTAATGGCCATCATAAACAAATGTAAAAAAACTGAAAGAATTTCCTCATTAAAAAAAGCTCCGATACAAATGAACTTATTATAAAACACTATATAAGTACAGTTATTCACTGCGCCAAGTAATGGGGATTTTTGAACCGTGATGTCGAGAGGAGGTTAAAATCCGGTAGAGAGGAAACAACCGGCTGTGAAATGACAACAGTCAGTCAGCTGTTGGCTGAAAACATCAACGGACATCTGCGCACATCAACGAATATGTGGAAAATGCACTAAAAGTACGTAGTGGCTGTGTGTCTTTTTCCATGTGTTTTCCACATAAGGGCACAACCTCCTAAAAGCAGAAAGCCATGGAAGTAGCTCCAGCTATGTGAGACTAGCCTTTATGCCAGCTGAATCCCAATGTATTCAAATGAAGAAAAGTTAAGTTTGACTCAGAGTGAAAACGATGTGTTCTGACATCTTTGTACGGTTCCTGACTATTAAAAATAAGGTCTAAGAGCACTGTTTTATGAACAATTTTCTCCACAATTGACTTTCAACGGGACATCTGCAGATTACTCCCACGCTCTGCTGGGCTTTTTCATGCCAGTGTTCCATTTGAAGTGTCCCTCACTGTCAACACTCCCTGTGATTGGGTGGAGGGTGTTTGTACTTTATTTGTTGTCTGAGAGTAGTTATTCTCCTGAGACGCCAGTAGGAGATTTGCATGCATTAGGGGAGCTGAGGGCAAATCAAATCTATTTCTCAGCTCTACACTGTTTAGCACAAACATTCGCACACATACACACAGCTCCAAAAAACACGCCAAGAAAAATGAACACGGAAGAAGTCATTTGCAACACAGAAAACGTCTTAGCAGATGAAGTCGTGAATGACATGTTCACGGTCTCTTGGCTTGAGGAGCTAATCTCCAGGCTTCTGGAGTGGGGCAAGACGAGAAACTGTTGACTTCGCCAGTATGACCTGGGAATCACACCTTCGTTCCATCTGTCATTCTTTAACCTGATCACATACATCACACGGAGAACTAAGAGAGAACGCCAGAGGCTGCAATCTAAAAGAAAGAACGCACTGACAGCTTCCCTATGTTATCACTTCTGATGATTTCCTGTGTTCACTGGAGCAAAGGCAAGATGAAAGGGCATTACTAAGTGTTCATTAAAAAAAAGAACAAAAAAAGCTATACATTTTTCATACCAGCACACACATCTGTTGATGTGAGTTGCCGTAGAAAAAAAAACTACTACTAAGAAGGTGAGGAGAAATCAAAGGCGGGTTTTTGGCTTACAGAGTTGTGCTGTTTCAAATACTCAGCCGCGTTTTCCTCTGCATTCCCTCCGATCTCTCCGATAAGGATGATTCCCTCCGTCTTTGGATCTTGCAGAAACACCTCCAGACAGTCTATGAAGTTCGTCCCATTAAAGGGATCGCCGCCAATACCTAACAGGAGGAAAAAAAACACCTAAGCACCCCCAAATGTTCTCTGTAAACGATAGAAAACCCTCTACATTTGACAAAAGAAGCAGTTTTGTGCAAATGGGATCTGGTAGCATTCTCAAAATGTACCTCAGGAACATAAAGCAGGTTCATTGCAGCTTAGGATGAACTTAATATCAATTTAGTTAACCTATAAATCCTGAGAAATTGGTTTTAGACAACCTTTTGAACCAAATCTAAGGTGTTTATTCCAAACTAAACAAAAGGCTTCACATCGGAGGCACTGTTCTCCAGGAATTGTGAACATTTTTTAGTGTTGGTTCTATTTTCCACCACACCTTTACCATAATGAGACAGCTTAAACAAAACTGTGTCATTGGCATTTTAGGAACAATGCGTTAAAATCTACAACCCTACAAAAAGTACCTTTTTTGTGTACAACAGTTTGTCAGTCATAATAAGTCATAAGTCATAGGGATCAAAAGCCACCTAAATGTCTGCTAATACCACTGGCAAAACGCAAAAGACGAAGAAAATAGATTAGGAGAATAATCATCTAGCAGAATCATATTACCAGCACTAAAGATTAGCAATCTTAAATATTGCATTAACTGTAATTTGCACAAGCCCAAAGGGCATTCCAAAACCCACTGAAGTCTCAAAGAGGCTCACCAATAAAGGCCCTTAATGAACTTTACAATATTTAATACAGTTGCAAGACTGGCTTTATTAACTCTGACTGGAGGATACTCCTTAATTAAATGTTGAAATAATAATGAAGCCAAGTTGTTTTTCATTCAATTCATGTGTCCAACAGAGACGTTACCAAAGTATTTTTGGCAACATCCTGAAATGATACAATCCAGTAAATGTTTCTGACTAAAGTTAGCCAAACGTAAGATCCTAACATTTAGGTGTAAGCTAATTTTGATGCTAGTTATACTTAATGAAAGGTTTAAAAAGGGACAAAATTTGTCCAAAACCCACAAAAAACAAAAAATGTGAGTATAGGATAAAAATGTCCACATTGGCTCTTTGGTAAATATAATTCATAAAAATGTAAAGGTTGCATTTTGTAATTTTCAGAATATTTTAGCTGAATATTTGGCTACATTGGTATGAATTTGATTTGTTGATTTAAGTCTGGTCTAGTAAGCCCGATACTTTTGGTGAGAAATAACATTTTGAACTTGTAAAGACGCTATGGAAGGATGTTTTTGAGTGTGAGAACCAATGGACTTGTGTCCTGTTCCCAAAGGATATTTTTGCACCAGGCAGCAGTGGGTGCAGTTTATTTTTTTCTAAACACTGAAACTTACTAATGATTTAACAAAAGACTGAAAAAGGAAATGGGTTTGTAACAGAACTGCTTTTTAAATATAGAAGTGTTTTCATTTACCATAAGTCTGCTGAGAGAAAAGGGGAACAATAACATTCTTTTAGATTTACTTGAAACAAAAAAAAAATGAACACAAGTATCTTAATAGTGTTTTGTAAGTTTTTAAATCAAGAAATCTGAGTTTTCCTGAATCTCTAAAAAGCCATAATTTATTGGTAAAAGAAATGATTGTAAATTACTACTCTCTGTGAGACAGACGCAAACACTAAATCTGATTGAAACATTTTTAAAAACCAAAAATGCTGTTGATGTTCTGCAATGGAATGTAAATATGCTTGGTCTCAACTGTAAGCTAATGTATACAGCAATTGTCATGTGCATTATGACAAAATGAAAAAGCCTAACATCATAGGTTCATTGGTTACCCTAAACTGTCCCTAGGTGTGAGTGTGAATGGGTGTGTGATATGTGTGACAGACTGGCGACCTGTCCAGGGCGTCCCCTGCCTTCGCCCACAAGTGGCTGGGATAGGCTCCAGCAGCCCCATGACCCCGAAAGGTTCAAAACGGAAGAAGATGAATGTATGAATGAATGAATGAAAAAGCCTAACAAGAGACTGCAGAAAAGCAGTTATGAAGTGTTTTAATGGCTTTAATTGCTGCAAACTTAGATAATTATCTTCAGTGGAGATTTGAAACCATTCAGCAAAGGTCAAGTTCATCTCGTTAAAAGCTCCATTTATCCAAGTAAATAATATCCTTACAGAAAGCGTTGTAGGAAAAAAAAGTGAAACAAGCTTTAGTGGCAGTATTAAAAAAAAAGTCAGTTATAATTACAGCGAGGCTTACAACGTTTACCCTAAAGATTGTTTATTATGCTTTACTCGATCATAAAGAAGAAAAAACAACATTAGAGTAGGAAATAGTGGAAAAATCTACTTACATCTTAGTCACCTTTCCACTGATATTATCGTAACAAGTTTAAAAGTTTTGTGCAAATCAGCTTAGTATTATTAATCCTATATTCAGTATAGATCCGTATATTGGCCTAATCCAGTTCTGAAATGGTGCAGGAAAAACATCATTGCTGTAGGTGTACATAGGATCCAAGGCATTTTATCCCTGATGACATCAGAAAAGGTTTCAAATAAAGCCTCCTCCTCATATGATGTAGTGTGTGTGGTCAGAGGCATTCTGCTAATACCCCCCATCAGCAGTCTGTGAAGTCAGAAATTATATTTACATTTATGCCAGAAGTTTCTTCAAGGGGGTTTCTGGATTTCAAAAGGAATTTGTTTCAACTGTGATGTGCTGTTTTTGAATGGATGATGTCATGAGGCCTTACCCACACAGAGCGACTGGCCCAGGCCCACTTGTGTAGTTTGGTGCACAGCTTCATACGTCAAAGTGCCCGATCTAGAAACAATGCCTGGAATGGGGAGCGTGAAGCATGGCATAAACGTACTATCCATGTAAACAAGTGCAAACAGATTCATTAAGACTGATATTACCAAATGTTCATCACATATCCTTTTTTTTTTAAAACATCCCAGCAGAAAAGATGCTGTAAAGGTTCAATGGCAGCAACAATCAGCTCATCGCGTTATCCACAGCAGGAGTCATTGGAAAAACTGCCAACTTCTATAGAAAAAGTTTCTACTTTTTTTCTAATGTTGCCCAAGTTTTGTCCAAATTTACAGAGGTAAGTGAATGAACAAGCATGATACAAAGAAGCAGAAAGCAATAATGATCCAATCTCTCCAGACGTTCTTTTTTAGGTTACGGTAAGTGTTATCAAGCTGGGCACAGAGCTGAGGATGAACAATAAGGTAACATTTAGATTTTAGCTTTAGCTACTGAAATACAAACTCAGAGATGCTAGAAGGAGGAAAACCTGGGTCTCGATTGACCAGATTCATAAAATTCCAGAATTGTCCTTAAAGTAAAGAGTTCAAGGAAGATAACTCTGTCTCTCTCTCTTTAAATCACTCATCTATTTACTGTTTCGTGTTAGACACAGTGATGTATTTACCAACTGATGTATTTACTAAATATTAAAAGAGAAATTGGTTCATAGAAGGAATGTTTTTGAGGTCAAGAACAAACTGCAAAATGAAATGGAATGAAAAATCCTGTTTTTTTATAGAATCTCTATAAAGGGCAGCTTTTCTTTTTCAAATATTGCTCGCATAGCAAATTTTGATCATGCTGAATTTTTTTTCTTTTATGGAAACTGGATTTTCATTTTAGAAAAGAAAAAAAGGAAAGGCAGACTTCTCACCGATGCGTCCTTTTTTGTGAATGTGCCCTGGCATGATGCCAATCTTGCATTCCCCAGGCTGAAAAAAAGAGGAAATGGTTTAAATTAAAAAGAAAGAACATTTCCTCTGACAGTATTACTGCTGCTTCCAATTAACAGGGTCCTCCACAGAGAAGCAACTGTCATGAAGATTTGGTATAAATCTGAGAAAGCACTGTAACCAGTTAGGAGCCTAATGCCCCCGAGTTTGCAGGGGGTGAGGACATCCAGCTCTAATATATATCATCCAAGTTCAAAAATCTATCATCTTTTTTTATTGGATGTCATGTTGTTGTTTGCAAGTGAAAATTCTTTTCTTTATGATAATCCTTTTTCTTTTTTCTTTACTTGCAGCAAAATGCGTAGCAGGAAAAACAACAAGTTGAGGCAGAAATATCTCACTTTACCTGAATGTCATGTCATTATATTTTCATCAAATTTCTGTCTTTTGCTCTTTAACTAATTAAAGGGAAAAAGTGACACACACACACACACACACCCCCACACACACACACAAAAGATGAACACGTGAGTACTGTGTGTGGATGCAGGGTGCTTACGTTGATCACTCCGGGGCAGTTGGGGCCCACCAGGCGGGTGGTGTTCTGGCGCAGCAGTTTGTGTTTGACTCTCACCATGTCCTGCTGGGGGATACCCTCGGTGATGCACACAGCCAGAGGGATCTCTGCGTCGATGGCCTCGATGATGGCTGCTGCCGCAAACGGGGGAGGGACATAGATGACAGTGGCATCTGCCCCTGTGCCCTCCTTCGCCTGCAGCCAGGAACACAATGACTGAGTGATGTTTGGAAACAGTCACCCCCAATGTTTCTGGGAAGAATGCAGCGTAAATCTCTGAACGTGAAGGAGCACCAAAGGATGAGACGTACCTCTTTGACCGAGTTAAAAACCGGAAGGCCGAGGTGCGTCTTGCCGCCCTTACCGGGTGAAACGCCTCCAACTAACTTGGACCCATAATCAAGAGCCTGCTGACTGTGAAACGTGCCCTGTGTGGAGGGAGGGAACAGAAATCAGCCAGATCGAAAGCAGCGGCTCTGGCAATCCAGGCTGCAAAACTAAAGAGGACTTTGAGTAATCTGCTGGTAAGATGGAGACAATTCAGAGTTTTATAGATCAGAGAATTTAGGAATTAAAGGACTTTACTGCTTTTGGAGGATGAAAAGGTGTTCCAAAAAATTGTATTTTATTTCATTTAAGAAAAAAGACACCAAAATAATTAATTTCCCTTCCATCAACTTTATAGGAAGTGAAATAAGTAGAGTGACTTGCTTTAATCTGGCTTGCAGAAACGTGCAGCTTCTGACTGACAATAACTGATAGAAACAGTTAGTTGGAGGTGAGAATTTTATATTTACTTTCAGAAAAAGCGTTATTATTGTGCACTAAAGATCCGTTTGAGTCATCTTGTGTTTCATGTGCTTGAGTCTTTCCAAAGCACTTCCTCTGGACACTGCCAACATTTTAGCCATTGACCTTTTAATTATTGTACTTGAGAATTTTGTAAGAAATGTGTTGCTTTCTGTGTTAAGCCAATCAACAAAAGCCTTCAGTTCACACATTGAAGGAGCTTCTAATGGATGGAGC
The DNA here is from genome assembly GCF_053564925.1 of Oryzias latipes. Taxonomy (NCBI): domain Eukaryota; kingdom Metazoa; phylum Chordata; class Actinopteri; order Beloniformes; family Adrianichthyidae; genus Oryzias; species Oryzias latipes. The sequence goes on along the minus strand of NC_136237.1, from coordinate 28,302,946 downwards.
TGAAAAAACGGTCATTAGCACCAGCTTGCAAAGATAAAACGACTTTTTCTTCCTTTTTTCACTTGTGTTTCTTAATATGCAACAATTGAATACACAGAAAATTGTATTTTTGCATCTAAATAAAGGTTAAACTATTTAAAAACGCAGAAAGAAAAAAAAAAAAAAATCAAGAAAAACTTTGTAATCTCAAGTTTGGCTTGAATTCAAATTACACTGACAGTAACTTTTTTGTAACCTTTACTAAACCTGGTAAAATAAAAGATGACGTTACTGCAAACGAACTTAAGAACAAACATTAAACCTCTGAGAAAAGAGAAGGAGTTTCATATGATCTCAATATCAACCCTCTGACACCAGAGAAACCACTTCTGCCCCAAAAATTCCCTCAAATTAAGAGATTGTGTTAGCTGAAAATAAAGTCAGGTATCAACGGGTCAAATAAAGTAACAATTACACAAATACCTAAAAATTAACATCAAATGGCACAAATGAATAAAAGAGTAAAAAGTATCTGAGGTGCTGTTTTTCAGTCAAATATGGATTTATGGATTTACTTTTTATGGAAACATAGTTGGCATTATTAAAAGGACTGAGTCATGTTTTCTGACAGTTTGGATGAAACTAAATAAAAAGGAGAAAAGCCTCCCAGCTTGTTTGGAACATTACTTTTCTTTGTGACGTGAGAAAAAGCATCAAACTGATCCCAGCCCTCTTTGTCAGACACATTAACTGGAAAGTGACAAACGTCTGATAGAGAAAATGTTGTCACTTTAACAAATGAATGGAGCCATTAAAAGCTGCCTATAGCCTGGGCTGAGAAGGACGGCAGCCAACTCTCACTACTGACTCTTCTCGTGATTACCTTCAAGGCCCATTGGAAATGAAAATGACGCAGAATCAGAGAGTTTAGGAATTCAAAGACTTGTTTTAGAGGATGAAATGATGTGAATGAATCAGTTTAGCAAAAAAAAAAAAAAGAAAAACTTTGGTTTGCAGCCGGTATGCTCCATGATTACGTCGTGACTCAGTTATTAGCGAAGATGCTAAGACAACGAGGAGTACAAATTAAAAGAACGAATACAAGATCCGAACAAAAAAAAGAAAAGAAAAAAGGATAACAAGCCAATTAGAAGGAACCAGAAGCTATGAATCAGCATTTTCCTCCACAGTTTTAACGAGCTTCTTCACCCTGCTAACGCGGCGGATTTTACCACTTCTTATTATCGCGAACGTTGGGACAATCATTTGGAAAAATGGCTCACTTATCGAGCCGGGAGGACACCGAACTGTGCGCTGGATAGCACCTGCTTCATTGCTCATCTATTTCTAATTACCAGAGTGTTCATTGGAACTATATTTAATAGCCTCATGCTGGAAGCTGAGAAATGAAATGTGAGCACAGACACAAGCGGAATGTCAATTTGCTAAATCCCCGCTTATTGAACACACTTTGCCCCATTCAGAGGGGAACCCCTGCATTTCTTTTAGCTCAGATAATCAATGAATGAGAGATGTTAAAGGTCATAATAAAAACAGTACAACAAATGTAAAGCCTTATAATAAATCCAGAAACGTCTCTAGCCCAGACGCCGGGTTCGCCTATGCCTCCCGGCGCCGGGGGGCCCCCTGCCCCTTCTGCGCCTGGCTTGGTGGGTGGGCGGTCCCTCCCCCCTCCCCCCCCCGGGCTGCTTGGGTCCTGTCGCCGGGGGTGCTCCTGACTTGGGGGTCTCTCCCTCCGTCTCCTGGTCTGGCTGGTCGGGCTGCAAAGGATCTGGTTCCCCTTATGATCACGCGGTTGACTTCAGCAGCATGCATGTATCTCCACCACCACGTGCAAACTGCCACACTGCTCCCTGTCTGCTTCATCCCTCCTCCTAACCCACAGTGTGTTGATGGACTGATATTCTCAGCTTCAGATTTTCACCTTTGATGTAATATTTGTCTTTCCAGCAGATCTGGTATAATTGTTACAGCTTAAAATAATAATTGATTCAAATCAGCACTTGTCTACCCCACTTTCTCCACCTCTCTTCCTTTTATTCTCTTTCACCCCCCCCCCCCCCCCCCCCCACACACACACACACACACGCACAAACACTCTCTTCCCCTCTCCCTCCCCACACACACTAAATGTAACAATTAAATAAAAAATTTAAAAATAATAAAAAAACAAAAAGGGGTTTATACAAATTTACACTCTGGTTTTTTGTAATAATAAAACCTGTCCAACACAAAAGGCCTTCAGCTGTAATATGTTTGCTCAGTTGTTGGACAGAACAAGTTATGAAGAAGAAAAAAAGCCCGACTGATGAAAATGGTGTTTTTGGTGTTTTTAACATGTTTGTGTGGCATTTTTCTGATGATGGAGGACATTTAGATAAATAAATAAAATTAAGCTCAAATTTACATTTCTGGGTAATCAAATCAGTAGCAGATGGATAAACGCTGTTGGAAGAGAGCTTATTTGTGAGGTAGAAAATATTCTGTGAGCTCTCAGTAATGGGGAAGGGAAGGGGGGTGGGGTTGCTCTGCTCCCACAATTCAGAGGCGAATTTCTAATGAACGACTGCCCCTCTGCAGAAAATACACTCAGGTTTTTTTGATTTTGGCGCTAAAAACAGCATCCTCATAATGAAATGACCACTGGGAACGGTTCTACAATAGATCAAAAGAGGATCTATTTTTTGAGTTTTAACCAAAATTGTACTGACTGCAGTTATTCCATAAAAAAAACTTTAAAAAGATGTTTTCTTTCCTTTCCTGCTTCATTTGTGCTTGTTAGCTTTGTTTGTTTGTTTGTTTTAGGAAGCCATTGGCAAAGCATCCAGCAAACAATAAGAAGCTGCAAACGTCAAACTAATGAAAGGCCTAATGCAGCATGTGATGAATAGTGGGTTCTCCTCTAAAAGTTAAATGGAAACAAAAATGTAAGCAAAAGAGGAATGAATGCAGCTTGAGGTGTTGCACAGTTGCTCACATGGAAGCAGTATGAAAAAAGTCTGACCTTTACACACCACTACAGGAGTTCACGGTTCACCATCTATGTTACATATTTGCTGTTAAACTGAGATAATCTAAGCAAACAAAGGCACATCTGACAAAATCAAGCTGTTTGTGCCCTTTTTCTGCTGTAATTTCTGCCATGGGGAGAATTGATTACATCTATTTTTCCAAAGAAAATGTGTTATAAAGTGTTCTGATTGGGCGTTTTCTTTTTATTATATGGTCCAATTCATATTCTATATGAATTGGACCATATGGTATATGGTTCATATTCTATTTGGTTGTGGACAAAAAAAGAGATAGTTTTGATAATGAAAATAGTGCATAGTAATAAAATTGTACTGAAAATAAAAGTTTTGTTTCAAATACCAAAAAGAGGTTTATATAAATATGTACCTTATGTACTTTTAAACTAAACAACCCTGGTAACAACACATCCAGTCAATCACAGAAGGCTCAGTTTCTATCTATTTGCTCAGCTTCTGGTCAGGATAACATAGAAAAATTAAAAAATAATAATAATAATAATAATAATAATAATAAAATAAAACAGCATTGCACCATTCTAGAAATAAAACCAAAAAAGTTTGCATTTAGTCATACAAGAAAAGAAGAACATATCTGAGATTTCCCATGACAAAAGCTAAATAATTGAACGTGAAACAAACCTGCTTCCCTGTGAAACCCTGACAGATGACCTTTGTGTCCTTGGAGATGTAGAGGTTCTTTCTGGATCCTGTATAGCAGTGTCTGACTCCACTCTGCTGCACTAATGGACGGATGGAGTGAGACACACAACAACACAGGGAAGAAACTGCTGTCAGACATCAACACAAAGCCTAAAATTACTGTCAAGAAATCAGGAGCTTGCATGATGCAAAAACATTTACCACGTCCAATTTAAACATGAGGAGAAGCAGATATGGAAAATGGGAGGCATTTCACCTCGGAGGTTCGTCTTTGCGTAGTGAAAGGTGAAATGTTTGATGGCACTCCTAATTTCAGGATTCCTTCAAGATCATCATCAGTAGGGTCCAAAATCCCTAGTGGTTTGACAGCAATTTCCTTTACTGTTGCTAAGCAACACTGTCAGCTTATCTCAAACCTTCATCAAAACTTTTAACTAAAAACATGAGCAAAACAAAAATACGTTGACTATGTAGATGTCAAAACTGTCGATAGTTTGACACGTACTGAGCAGCTGTCTTACACTGTAAACAACAAGCTATAAATAATATTTAAAAAAGAAAAGATAAGTTTAGAAGCAGGGCGTGCATTCATTGTATGGACAATCTTAGTTTCTAGGGGTTCTAGGCAGATCTTTACAACCTTAACATTTACAGAATGTTTGCACAACATCAGATTAGACAGATTACTGTGATATAAGATTTTGTTTCAACACCAAACCAGTTTTCTACATTTTGACTGTGTTCATGTGTATCAAAACCCCATACTAACATGTATTGCTGTGTCTGTGTGGGTAGAATTTGTGTCAATGACCAGAAAAGAAGTTAACAGAAAAAGAAACATCAATTAATCATTTTTGATCATTACTGAGCTTTAAAAAGGCCAAAGTTTTGCAGCTTGAAGTTTGGAAATGTCATCTGCAGCTTTGGGAATTTGTGGTGGCCTTTTCTTTCCCGTCCGTCCTGACATTTTGGGAAGTAATTTGAAAACATTTAAAAAGCAAATAAATTTGTTGAGGCCAAAAAGTTTTCGGGTGACATGTCACTGATTTTTGAAACTGAATGGCACAAGCCACAGCGGGCTTAAACAGATGACATTGTTTTAAAGCCAATGCAAAAATGGTTTTAAGCAACAAAACACTAAATATGTATAAACAGTATATAAAATTTTTTAAAATGGATTTTCAAATAAAATAAAAAATTACTTCACTTTGAACAACAACAGATACAGAGACATTCAGTGTGAATATCAGCGGAAAAAGCAAGTAGAAACAAAGTACCACCTGCTTGCTAAATGAATGAACTTTGACCTCTCATGCTTAAGATACCGACGTCACTGGGCAAAGTTCATTGTACCTACACTAGCTGAATGTTGAAGTGCTGTTATAGTGGGGGGAAAAGAACAACAAATATCTGCTATTAAGTGTGTCAACAACTGTCAACAACATCGTAAACACTTCATTATAATGCAGACTGGATGAAAACTGATAGAACTGCTAACTAATAATACATCAGTCATGCTAAATAACCCTGCCTGTTTCATTCATGAAACAGGTCAAGGTCAACACCAACAGCTGCGTTGTATGAGTAAAGGTATGGGACTGTTCTCGTTAGCAAAAAAGTTAGCTGGGTGACTTAGTGGCTAGCTGTCAGTGAGCTCCCGTACAGTCCAATCCGGTTGAAGCGGTCGAAGTGCTAATGTGGCTAAGTAGCATCGACAGTTTGAGACTCTTGTCTAAAAAAGTCCACAGAAAGCGTAAAAACGGAGAGCTTTAAGTATGCATATGTTACAAAAAGCTGCGGTTAAGCATTTCAAACGATTAGAATTGCAGCGTATATAAATACTTACAAAGCAGCTTGGCAAACAACCTGCTATGAGACATCTTCGGTCATTCAGCAATGACACCAGGGTCTAAGGACCTCACACTAAATGCAGCTGACCACAGATATCCCTGTAAAATATGCGAGTTTTAACAATATCTAATCAAAAAGAGGTTTTACATTGCATTATATATTAAGATATTCTTTTCAAGCCGATAAATGATTTATGTTTGTCTATAAAAAGAATAATAAGAGAAAATTGCTTTTGTTTTATTTTTTTAATACAGGCGCAGATCAGGGGCCTCGGCACCCTCTGAGTTCTGAAGTCGACTGTTAAGTGTGGAGACAGAACGGCCACTAGATGGCGCCCTTAATCTGTCAAAGTAGGCTACTTCTTTTATCACATCTGCAAATGATAAAAAAAAGCACTTTTTTAATATTAAATAGCCAGAAGTTTTCAACCTCTTAGATTTTACTACATTTAATGATAATAAAGACAAACCCTGATTTGCTTTAGGGATATCTACATTATTCAGGTATTTAGCTGCAGATCCTCATGTATCAAAATTTTGAAAAGCTTGCAATCAGTAAGCGATTTAAAAGTACTTAAAGTTTGCAATTACTTTTAAAACAATGTGACATTGACTTTTGAACACGTTTCAATTTCCTTTTGTAAAAATAATTACTGCAACTTTGACTTGATTAGTGATGATTCTCCTCTAGTACTTTACAACTGAATTTATTGCAGTTATTTGTGACTGTATGGGATTTTATTTATTTCATTTTATTTACTTTTCCACATGGTGAGGGAGTCCACAACATCTGAGCTAGGTGGCCCTGTCTGGGGCCTCTGCTGGTCACCAGTGTCCGCCTTGAGTGCCTGGATCGGCTGGGCTGCTGCGCTGTCTGCAGCTGGCTGTGGGGTGTGGGGTGCCGGGCCTCCTGCCTTTGCTGGAGCATTCAATGTGATAAAGGTACACTCTAAGAAGCACACGTTCATTCACCTGCTTATTCACTTTTGCAAAAATATTGGCATGCAATGTTTTTAACACCCCTCTCCAATAATGTTGGACATGCAAATCTTGTGTGTACCTGTCTGTGTGAATAACTCAATTTTCAGTCAGTGCACCCTGTGAGATACACTAGTAACATGTAAATAGTTGTGTGCATACAATTTGTTGGTGTGTGATGGTGTGTATGTGAGAACTAAGTCATGCAATTTACTTATGACTCTTGTGTTATGACTCTGTATTATCAAACTGCTCCCCCCACTATCTCCCTCATCTTAAGCCTTTATCCCCCATCTCGAACATACCACTCTTTTTCTGCATATAAACATAATTATTATAAATAAAGCTTTTTCTCAAATACAACACTTTTTATACAAATTTACACTTTGTTAGTCTGAAGATCCATAAACCCCTGTTGTAACAGTAAAATCTGTTCAACAAAACAGGCTTTCAGCTCTTATGTGTTTGCTCAACTGTTGGACAGAACAAGTTAAAAGTAATACTAAATAAATTATAACAACTTATTTGATTTATCTCTTGCCATTTAACTATTACTGACTTATGTGATACTATTTTGCTTTCACTTTTACTTTGAAACAGTCTCTCTTTGTTTTTAATTTTGTTTTTAATTTTTTAATTGCCTCCTAGTCCTCAAACTTAGCTGGATTTGTTTATCAGCTCCTCATTTGCATTGACCTGGTAAAAGTGCAGCCTATGGAGAATCAACTTTTTTCCCCTTTTCAATACTCTTGCAATTTCACTTTATTTGTATTGAATATACTTAAAATCTATCTTGTGGCCTACATATAAAAACGTCTCTAATATTTTGATATTCTATTGGACATTAATGTTTTTATCTTTGACTGTTACAACCGAAACATCAGGTCCTTTATTTAAATGCTTTTATGTTTTAAAACGTGAAAGCTCATAGGAACATTCCACAATTCTTTTTTTATTTACAGGGGGAAATGGGGATGAGGCACAATACATTCGGTATTTGGTGAGAATATAACTATATTCATATTTTTAGTGATATTTTAGAAACACGTTTAAAATCGAACAAATTTAAACGATGAAAACTCTAAAATCCAGCCAAGGTGCCCTTTCACAGCATCATTAGGTTGCACCACCGGCGTCCAATCAGAGTACACCAGCTCCTCCGACGCTGATTGGTCGAGCGCTGTTGTCACATGACAACAGAATCTGTATTCACGACAGTGTCTACGCTTGGTTTCGGGAGTGGCGACTCTTTTACGGGCGGAGTTTGCGCACGCGCGCCAAGGCGCGCCTATAAACCAACGTAATGACATAAAGCGAACCCAGGAACTAACAAAGTCAAAGCCAAAACAGGACCCCGCGGAGCGATTCGAGATGGTTTTAGAAACTATTTCAAGAATAATAAAAGTCCAGCTTCCAGCTTATCTGAAAAAGCTTCCACTACCGGAAAGCATCGGTGGATTCACCAAGCTAACAGGTAAAATAAAAAAAGCCTTGCGGGTCTCTGTCATGTGAAAAATGACAAGTTGAACTTTTCAACACAGAGTAACAAGCTAATAAATGTGCACATTTGAACCCGCGATAGCATCTATTGATACTTTTTACACCAAAAAAAGCACGTGTTTATATATAAAAATAACTAGCAGAAATGTGAAATGTGACCCTGGTTACAGATCAAAACTAATCCCAACCTGCAGAAACATGTGATTATGGTTTTTTATTATGGTTTGTTCTTTGAAATGTGCCATTTACAGGTGAATGCAGGTTTTTGTTTTGTTTCTAAGTTTTAAGATAAAACATTTATAAATCACATGGGTTTTTACCTCATTCAATTCATCAATGGTTAACTCAATTTCATTAATTGCAATGGTTCTTTTGGGTTTAAGCAACTGCATTTCCTGGTCTGATCCCAGGTTTAGCACCAACAGTTCATTCATCAGCTGCAGCTGTAGTACTTTGAATATATCAAACAGATGCATCTCTATTATTTTCCCTGGACCCTTTTTTGCATAGCAACACACTAAACCTGTTGTTACAGCTCAGTAGGATGATGTGTGTCAAACCATAAACACATGACACTGTGTTGCAGAATTCAGTTAATATCCTGGTTTCAATGGGGGGAAAGCAACTTTGTTTACAGGTTTGATGCAATAAATGAGTGTTAAAGTTGAAAAAAACAAAAAATACTTGCTTTGTTTTGACATGAAATTATGACATTTACTAAGTATTTATCAGGAACATCACTTAGAATCTTCCATCTTGAAAGACCCTTCTTCCTTATTTTATTTTATTTTTAAGAATAGAGTTGTTTTAGAGTAAAAGTGCCTCATGATTGAGTAAAACTCTTTTTGTGTAACTGATCAAATCCTCCCTCTGTGGCTTGTCCTTGCTTGCGCCTCATAATGTAAGGAAGGGTTTTCCCCATAGCAGTTTCCAGGCGGTTACTGATGATATAAGGTGACACTAAATGCAGCTCCGGCATGAAGCTGGTGAATTGCACATGACATCTATGTAAAATTGTTTACAAAATAAGAGCGACATGATATGTGACATACTTGGTTGCATCGCTGAACTCATTGCGCTGAGAGGACGGAGCCTAAACACAACTGTATTTTCAGGAAATATTTCCTGTCAGCTCAGATCAAGCTGCTGGTGACGACAAAAAGGGATATTCTGGGAGTTTTGACGAGCCTCTTGTTAGGATTACCCCCGACTCTTGATGGCTTCTTTTAGTGTGTTGCTGATGTGCAAACGTCTTTGTCTGCAGTGTCAGAGTGGCTCCGGTTGCTGCCGCTCCTGGGCATCTTGGCCTTGCTGGGCTATCTGACCATTCGCCCTTTTCTGCCCAAGAAGAAGAAGCAGAAAGACAGTCTGATCAATCTGAAGATCCAGAAAGAGAACCCTAAAGTGGTCAACGAAATTGATATTGAGGACCTGAACTGTCAAAATGTGTGTTACTGTCGCTGCTGGCGCTCCAAAACTGTAAGTTATGGAATTTTTTTTTTTTTTTTCATTAAACTTAACAGAAACTGCTTTATAGTTTAGGGTTTATTTTCGTGGTTGAGATAAGGGTGTGTTTTCTGCATCTCACTGATCATCATCATCTTCCTCTTTTAGTTTCCTGTTTGTGACAAGTCACACTTAAAGCACAATGAACTCACTGGAGACAACGTGGGACCGCTCATACTCAAAAAGAAGATTCTATAGCTTTCTTTTTAACAGATTCTGCCACTTGTTTGTTTTTCTGGTTTTGTCTCTGTGCCACATTTGCTCTTATTGGATAACACAATCTGCAGCCTGACTCTAAATTTTTAATTTAATGAAATTAAAGAAGTCACTTTCTGCAAGGGCCTTTTTTTTACCAGCTTGGCCTTTAGAAAATGGTTAAAGCCCCTCATAATCATGTGCATTCTTTGTGGAAGAAAGAACAGTAAGATCGCCATGAAGCCTGAAAGACCTACAGTAACTCCGTGATGAAGTCTGATAGTCAGATGGAAACCTTTTCCCTTAAAATGTCATTACTTAGTCTGTAGGCCAACATGTCTACTTGTTGCACTGTAAAGGTTTCTTTCTTGCCTTTTGGTTGGCCATATTTTAATCTTTTTCTTTATGGTGTGAAAGTTAACATTATATATAAAATAAGTTATAGTATGTATGATAGCCAACTTAGTCATTCCTTAAAGTTTCTTTTTTTGTATTTAACCTAATTTCCTTTATACACCACTAAGTGATACTATCATATTGCTAAATTTAACATGAGTTAACTGCAAAGGATTATGGTCTTTTTGCTGACAGTATGTGTTATCTAAATCATTGCTATAACTTTTAACTAAAGTACTTACAGTATAATTGTGAAAAATGTCAATTCTTGTCAAAATAAATGCTCATAGTTAACTAAAATAGTTCTGTCAGATTAAAACTGCTTGTTTTCTTCAAGTATGAAAAAATGTTGAAGTTTAATGCAAATAAAAATGTACAAAAGTCATTTGTCTCATTTTCTTAATATTGTCAATTATCTTTTCAATAGACACGCTAACAGTCTAAAGCTGCTTTTAAGGTAAAGCTAATGTCTATGCTAACTTTAGCATGCTAGCATTCACAGATAGTAGCAACACTGTGATGGTGCTAAATACAATTACCAAAAAATCACTACTTTGTACATAATTCTGTGGGTTTTAAAGAAGTACATACATGGAGAGGACATTCTGTAGGCAAAAATGTTGCTGTGATAGGGCTGCAAGGGTCCCAAGTAAGAATCTTATTGCACTGGTCCCAAGCCCGGATAAATACAGATGTCTTTGCCTAATAAGATATGTGAAACAGACCTATGATATCCAGACTGGATTGGTCGAGGTTAACCACGACCACCATGTGTGCTACTTGTCCAATGGGGAACCAGTGGAAATTGGACTTCTGTTGGTCGAAGGACAGCAGGAAGGTGTGTGTGTACCAGGCAAGAGGTCCAGAGGAAGACCAAAAGGTTTATGGACGTAGTGAACAAAGACATGAAGGTGGCTGGTGTTTGAGAAGAAGATGCAAAGGACAGGTTTAGATGGAGGAAGCTGATTCGCTATGGCGACCTCAGAAGGGAAAGGCAGATTCTGTAGTAAAAATGGCTACAGTACAAACTTTTTTTCAGGTTTTCAATTATGAAATGCAAGATTGTACTGCAAAGGATTCAGACCATTATCAGTTGAGAATCATTTGTATAAAAACTATTAAAATTCTCCAAGCTTTAAAGTAGCACTGGTAGGAAAATTAAAATAAAGTCTCCATTGGTCAAATATGATCCATAATAGAAGAGAGCTCCTTAAACGCTTCAACAGGAATGATCATTTTAGCAGCATTTTAAGGATATGTTGTATAGGAACACACAAAGCCATGAATTCAGTGTGATAAAACAATTTATGCAAGTTCTATTTGTACAAAGTGTATTGGTTAATATTTGCAGCAATACTGTAGATGTACAAAAAAAACATTTAAAAAAAAAAAAAAACTTAAACCATATTCTCTAACATTTGTTTGAATAAAGATAAAATTAAAGACAAACATTACACTCAATGGATCTAAATGTGTTTAAACTTATACAGTGATAAAAACACAATTCTCTATTGAATAGATCAACATATAAACTAAAGCATAGGATGTACGGTAGTAGCTGTCTCTTGGCATTTCCATTAGCATTATGTATCAACCCAAGTATAGTGCAGTAAAAAATGTGGTATTTGTTGTAAACTATTCAATTCATCAACATATAAAACATGTCACAAACATGCTGAACTATCACATTGACATTAATAAAAACATATTGCTTTAAGGGCTGACTTCAAAACCCCACAAAGACAAGTGCTTTTAGTGAGTAGTCTAAAGCTACTTTCATACCTCCCGAGGCGTCGCACGTTCAAGAGACTACGTCCAATGAAAAGTCTATTGAAATGCGCGTCTCGGGCTTCCTCGTTCAAAATCTTGCATTCACGCAAAGCAATGCAGGTTTCCATGACTGTTTTCGGGATCAACGTACAAAACGTGTGGATACTGAACGCACGTTGAAAGTTTTGACCAATCAGGGACTTGGATTTGATAGTGAGGAATAGATTTTTTTTTTTAATTCATTGAAGTGCTAACCTTTTGAACAGTGATTGCGGAAGTTAAATTAAGAGTTGCGGTTTGGAATTCTATGACATTTATCGAAAATGGAGCTGTAAAAGAAAAATCCTGGAGCAAGATGTGCACCGCTTTGATATTTCACACCAAGCCTCTTCCAGTTGTCGGTGGAAGACATGTGCTAGTAAACAGTGGAAATAGAAGAAGCAGCCCCTTCCTGCTTGTCCATGATAGATATGTGCATTGAATGACCCACGTTTAGCCCGGTGTGTCAGCAGCTTTAGTAAAACAGTAGTTTATCTATACACCCCTTTTCCTTTCAAGTCCAACTACTAAAACCAACAGAAAACAAATACTGGATTCAGTGAAGCTCTGGATAATCAATCCATGTTTCTAAACGATTGGGAGCCTCACAACAGCATATAGAAGAATAATTTCCTTTCCTTAGACAAAAGATCTTGTTTTAAAAGATTCATCCAGCAGGACACAACAGACACAGTGTCTTTGTTTAGAATGTGGGGTCTGGAAACCACCAGAGGCTATAAATACAGGACTGATAAACATCCGGAGCTGACCAACGGAGAGCCACTTGGTGGCTAAAGGGCAGCTCAGACATCTGAGGTGTGAAGAACAGTGGATGGAGTTATCAGAGTGTACTCTCGAATGTGACTGGAGTTTCACCGTCATCATCTCCTCCTGCTTCTGTTCCTAAATACAAAAAAAGACACACATTTCATAAAATTAAATCACAAGTTGTTCAAGTTCTGAGTTACAGATGTAAAGAGGAGTGAGCGATAGAGAAGCAGGAAAACTCACTGGGATTTTGAGCTGAAACTAGAGGATCTAGAACTATGCAAATGTTTGTTGACGTGGACCAGGCTGGAATTTAAGTAAGGTAAGGAAACTAAAGCAGGTGGAGGGAAATCACAAAGAGCAGCAGTGGCACTTTTCATTCCTCAACGTTGACCTTTACCCACCTAAAAAGAACGTAGACAAATTGGGTTTGACTCGCTCACCACAGTCTAAGATCTTTGGTTTTTGCAGCAGGCGGGGCCCGCAGAGGCCTATAATAAGAGCTCCTATGGGAGCAGTGAGGAGAATGGAGAGCACAGCCACAGTCAGCACGTCCATGCCGTTCTGGATCAGATGTGAGTCACCGTTTACTCGAGCCATGTCTAAAGCTTTGGAGCCTATAGCCGCCTGGTGAGGACAAGAATGAAACCAGTGACTCATCTGGGAGAGAATTTTTGGATACTCAATTTGGTGCAAACTGCATGGAAACCATTTGCTGACCTGCACGGTTGCTTTGGGAATCCATGCCAGAGCTATGAACACCTTTTCTCGAGTGTTGAAATCAGCAAACAGCACACAGACATAGGTGAACAGCACTCTAACCAGCAGAGCGATGAGCAAAGAGGCTATACCCAAACCTGCAAAGACAGACAAAAGGAGAGATAAAACACCTTCAAATACATGACCATCACAATATCAAAAACAAGAAGGTTGGGCTTTATTGTGAATAAAAACTGATTGTTATACCACATTTGCATTGGAATAAACTCAAACCCTAAAGGCAAATTAGTCTGCTACTTTAGGATACGAGTGTCGGGAGTGACAGGGATTTTATTATTAAGAAAGAGATAAAGAAGTAGCAAATTATGCAAATTTGACATCAATTTCACGTCCCGCGTCAAATTCACTGCGTCCCGCTGTGTGTGGGAGGAGCTACCACTAAAAGTGTTTAGCCTCATCTACGCATTAATGAAGACACGGATGATGTGGAATTCTTTTGAGGAGCCCCTCAAAAACATCAGTAATCATGTCTCCATGTCTGGGTTCATGACATCATTCAGACATTCTCTCAGTGCGGGGAGGTTCACCATCTACTGCAGGAGCTGCGCCTGAATGACGGCCCCTTTTAGAGCTATTTCCATCTCTCTGTGACCCAGTTTGACAACTCGCTGTCCCACATTAGTCCAAGGAGTGAAAAATGTTAAATAAGATTGAAATGAAATTTTCCTCATATAAAAAAGTGAAATGTCAAGTTAAGTCGAAGCACAAACGGCAGAGATCAGATTCTCCTCCATGTTGGTTTTGGTTGATCAAATCATCAACACGTCACAGACCAAAGAAGAGTTTCTGACTCATGAGATGCAAATTCTTTGCCAAAACTTCTGATATTTGAACTCTGGAAACATTGGGATCTTGAAAATGTGCCACAGCATCTCTGATTGCATCTGTACATTGACTTAGCGGCCCACTCCCATGAAAATCGTGTTTTTAACATATTCTTGTGGAATCTTTCTGATGATGGAGGACATATATATAAAAAAATTAAGCTCAATATTGCCCTTCTAAGTTTTTGGAGTATATAATACGCTGGGCGGGCAGCAAGCTCCCTGCTCCAAGCTCCAAATAATGGGGAGTGGGGGGGCGGGGTTGCTCTGCGCCAACAATCCCTGCCACAACTCAGAGGGGAATCTCCTATCAACTCCTGCTCCTCTGCAGAAACTATGTCCCAGTATCCAGTCATAGATCAAAAGATGATCAAAGTGGGACATAAATATTGAAACTGGACTTCTCTGTTGTGTTTGAATGTAGCTTAAGGTTTTTCAGTAATCTTACCGACTGCATGTCCCTCCAATTCAGAGAGGCGAATTTCCGCACCAATTAGTCCGAACAGCAGAGGCTGAAAGACATCCCAAGCCCACCCCACAACCTCCTCCACACGTGCCTTAAGACAAAACACAAGACGATATCAAGGCCGCAGCAGACACGTGGAATCTGCTGATGCTGGGATCTAACACTCTCTGCACAGCCTTCACCTTTTCTGCCCCCCAGCCGAGGCCAGCCAGGAATGCCAGCAGCAGGGTGCAGAGGCCTCCAGAGCCGGGAAAGCCTGCCACATCACTGCCAAACACAGCAAAGACAGACAGACCCAACACCAAGAAGGAACGCTTCATCACCACGTATTTCTACAAGAGAAAGTCAACAATGACAATATTTCAGCTGAAGGAAACATCCCAACTTTATGTCACTGAATTATCCTGGTAAAGACGTCTGCAGAATCGGAATTTCTAATCCCATTCTAATCAAACTGCACTGATTCGGAAGATCATGTTTACAAAGAATAACCCGCTGTCAATACGACACACTTGTAGGAATGTAATGCATAAAGACATGGCACACCTGGTCCACACTTGGGAAGTACTGAATGAGGATGCCGAGGAGAATTCCAGCAACCGTCCCGCCGGTCACTTCCAGAACCCCTCGGAGGAGGTTGTACCCCGTGGAGCCTAATGAGATTAGGAGAAAATGAATTAAGAAATCAGTTGTGCTGAATATTAGACTGAACGTTTATTTGATTCATTTCTCAGCCTTGAATATTGAGTTGAGCTGACTTTTTTGTGTGGATATTTTAAGAACTCTTTGGTTCTGTGTCTCCTGACAGAACATTGTTCCGTCTGCTCTGTTGATCTACGGCATGGGTCGGCAACCTGAACCTCTCAAAGAGCCATTTGGATCAGCTTCCCACAGAAATGAAAGCACAGGGAGCCCCAACACTAGGGGTGTTAGAAAAAATGTTTTTGCAGATATATCGCAATAGTTCATTTGGAGATGCTTGTATTGATTTAAAATGCTGTCAGGATATTTATTTAATTATTTATTTTAGTTATTTTTATTCTTTATGAGCGTGATTTTTCCTTTGATCTTTAGTCCATTTTCCACATCCTTGAGTAGACTTTTCCATCTGTCAAACACCTAGAGATAAGATGAATGAGATGATGGAAACAAATTCACTTTAATGCAGACTCCTTTCTATTTATCTATTTTCTTTAAATCCAATGAACCCAATAAATTATATTAATTTTTGGATGACAACTACTTTTTGTTAGGGAGCAGCTGTTAGTTTGTTGCGGGTCTGGTATCAAAAGCGGCGAGTCTAAGCCCCGCCCCCACCTCGCTACCTGTTCGTTGTTTTCCCCCACGTGCAACCCCCCCTCCAGCGTGTTCTACACAGACATACGGTCATTATAGCAGCAAGGTGACAGGATAGTAGGGGCCTCTTGATGCAAATTTAACTAATTTAGTCTACGGGGAAAAAAGCCTTTTTTTTTGGGCGCTCATGTGTCCCCTACGAGATCGCTACTGACTGTCTTTCCAGAAAAAATTTCCATCCCATTACAGACTCTGGTCGGCGTTTACAGCTGCAGACACGCCCCCTCCTGCCTGCTTGCACTACCTGACAGTGTTAAAGGCACCACGACAATCTTAGAACATGATAGTTATTTTACAAGAGCAAAGAGAGCCGCAGCACAGGCATGAAAGAGCTGCATGCGGCTCTGGAGCCGCTGGTTCCCGACCTCTGATCTATGGTGAAGAAAATCATAACGCTTTCACATCTCAAAGCTAAAAAACTAAAGTTATGTCTGGTTAAACGCCATGAATTAGGAGAAAAAAATAATTTCATGTCAAAAAGATATTTTAAGTCAGTATAGTAACACACAGAAAACATTGTTTAATTTTGAGGTTTAAAAACTTTTAAAAACTAATACAAGTTTAAAGTGTCTTAAGATCATGAGCTCAGTTGGTCCCTCTGCTGGGATAATGACAGATCACAGGGTTTCCAACACTTGTAGATACAAAAGTACTTCATGTACTTAAAAAATCTAGTAAATGTATGGATTGCTTTATTTAAAGGAGTGTACATCACCTGTAGCAAAGGCCATGCCTAAGCATGTAGTGAACCCTGTGATGGCAAGAATGTCATCAAAACTGCCGGCGGCCATCAGCAGAGTGGGAATGCCCTTCTCCACGCCGTAACCCTGCTTCTGCAGCAGCAGCATGGAGGGAACCACCACCGCTGGACTCACAGCGGCCAGAACAAAACTAAAAACAACAGATTCATCTTACATGGAGATCTGAAAATCTAAAGGAAACATTTCTGAACAGAGCAGACATTTATGACCTGATAACTCCATCTATAAAAAGATGCTGGACTTACAAAAGTGAAATTCTTACAGACAATGTAACCATGGAGAAGTTTGTAAGACTTAAACTTTGCTAAAACAAACCTTAATAATAAAAATTATGAATTGTATTTATATAGCACCTTTCTGGAAACCCAAGGTCGCCTTACAGATACAAAACAATTACAGTTACAAGAAAGATAAGTATAGTCTTAAATGTTGGCAGTACAGATTTTTGCAGTCATTTCCAAACCATAAATCTATTTCCAAAGTATAAATGTCTTAATTGGAGCAGGGAATTGTCATATTTGTTTAATTTCCTCATGGGTGGACAGCTTTACATTCACATTCATTCCTTTATGCTGAGACTCAAGTGTCAGTCACCTCCCGTCATTGCATTTCATTTAAGATTAATTCATACATTCTGCATTGACAGACAGTTTATTGGCAGATGTCTTTACATTCACCAAAAACCTTCAAGAATTCTGTCATTTTTTAAGCCACAAGCTCTTTTTGCACACATTTGGTGGGAAGTGGGGGCGGGCTCACAACTCAGCTGCAAATTTCTTATAAACTCCTGCCCCCCTGCTGATATGTATGCCCAAGAAAACGACAAAGGTTTTATAATTAAATACGGCATAAGCATCAGTAAAAGATCATTCAGAATAGATCATTTGACGATTGGAGTGGGATTGTAAAGATGGCAATCATTACAGATTAGGGGTCTTTGGTAAATTGCTGGGTTGTTTTCTGTCTTTGCAGAAATCAACAAAAAGGTCGGGATTCTTTTGTAAAAATTTGAGAGGTTAAAAAGAGGGTAAATCACTGCATTAGAAAAACAGAATCTTAAGATTTAGATGGGGCAAAAAAAAATATCTACCCGAGAATGAAGCCCCACACCCAGGGTAAGCCCATGAGGAAGTGAGAGACCAGCGCTGTGGTGCAGGCCTCCACCAAGCAGGGACCAGCTGCCACGCGAACACACACAGCTTTTAATTTCTTCAGAGCCTGACAATTAAAAAACAACAACACACAGTTAGCTCCTATTTAAACAGCTGCGTTAAAAAGTCAAATATAATCTCACCTTAGGATCCAGCCCCAAACCAGCTCTGGCCAGGATAACAGCCAGAGCGATATTCCTGAGAGAACCAGACCACCTGAAGTCAATATGCATGGCGTCTGTTACCACTGGGATGTTTCTCAGCGTTAAGCCCATCAGCAGCATACCTGTGGCCCAGCAGAGAGATGGAAAACAGGAGAAGGGCCGATCATTTGTTTATTCTAGGTGGTTGTTTCTCACACAAAGGCAAGAATCACCTGCTGACCCCTGAACTCAAACAGGAGATTGTCTTACAGCATCAGCATGAAAGCTGAACTAACACCCTTTTTTCTGTAAATAAAACACAACCAGGTTATAGTTGATGTAAAAGACCAATATTTGACCTTTTATAAACAGGAAAAGTAAGGATAAAAAGTGTGACAAGAGAAACTGTTCCAGAGTTGACACCCAGATTTATCATGGGACAATAAAGATCTGAACTGATACAGTAAACTAATAAAGTTAAAGTTAAAGTCCCACTATCTGTCACACACTTGTGTGCTAAATTTGTTCTCCTCATTTGACCCATCCCCTGGGGGAGCGGTGAGCAGCAGACACATTCGCGCTTGGGAACCTTTGAACATTTTTGATGAAATGACTTCCTCAAACCATGCCTTATCAGGACCATCTGTATATTTTAAAAGAATCTTTGTGTTGAATCAGATCCTATGTGCAGTGGCATTTCATCCCAGGCTTTCAGAAAACACCAGGGTTTGAGTTTTGGTACGGAACCATTGTTACTAAGCTTTAAGAGGTGGCTTATAGTGATCAAATGTAGGATATTCCTGCAGCCAGCAGATGACCCTCACTCAAACGCTACGACATTGGTACCATTATGTCTTCTGATAGCCTTTTGTGTGGGTGGAAATCAGTTTACTGAAGTCTTTTTCTTTTGTGATGGGTGTAGATTTATGCAAGATGATAAGATATAATGCCAACCGGTCCAGACAGATTAGAAAGAGCTCCTTTGTAGATGACACAGATAAAAACGTGCCATTGTCCGCATTAAAAAAAAAGTGTTCTTACTCACCTAGGAGCGGTGGAAATGGTGGTAATTTAGGCAGCCGGATGAGAGTGACTAGTTTGCCACCAACGACAGCGCAGATAAAAAGAACAGTGATGCCAAACAGGTTTCCATTTGGAAGACATTCCTCCCCTGTGATGGACCAAACCACCCCGAAGAGCACAGCTGCTAGAAGGACTAAAGAGACGGAGAAGATGGCGACTTAAATACGGCAAAGTTTACTGAAATTAATTATAGACGATGTACATGCATCTATTTAAAATCTGTTTAAACATGTATTCCTGCATTACAGTTATACGCAGACTTTTATAGATAAAGCGATAAATAAATGCACTATGAACTCAGTGAAAAAACAGATGAGTTTACGATCAGATGAACTGGCTCACCTTTGGTAACCAGCGAGGCGAGCAGGCCCCTGGGCGGGCACGGGCAAATCTTGCGGAGCAAAGGGCAACAAACCACAGGTGGGTCTGTGTTGGTCCCGGCATCCACAACTGGGTTGCGAGGAATAAAATAGGTGGTCTCCTCGGTTACATTTGGAGTTGAGCAGCGCCGGACCACCACCTGGATCTGGTTAACGTTCAAGTGCTTTCAAAGAAAAAGAACAAGAAAGTTGTTGACATAGTGGACAACAAGTTTAGCTAAAAGGTCCTAAAACTGTACTGAGCAAAGAGAAGATCTTTTCTAGACATTTTGATGAAACCTAAATTTACTGTGTCACTTGTAGAAAAAAAGAGGAGAGAGTCTAGCTAGAATAATTTTAGGTTCTAATTTTACAAGCAATTCTGGATAAATGTCCGACTGCCTAGACTAAAGGAAATAAAATACACAATTCATTGTTGAGCAAAAAACGAGCCAAACTTTGACTTTACCTCTACATGGTTTGCAGCAGGTAAAGCGATTCTGTCGAGCATTAGGGTGCCTGCTGGGCTTGGCAGTGGGCTGGGTACGGGGCTGGGGGGCGAGCTGTGTGGAGGGCTGGGTTCCACAGTGGCAGCTTTCTGCTGGCTGTCCTCCATGGCTGGAAGCAAACTTCCTTTCCTCCTTTGTCACAGTAGAAACCTGGAGACGGCGTGGGCCATCGCTGCTCACTTCATTCCTTCACTCCACTCCGGACTGAGGCGCCGTTTGAACCTAAATCGCTTCAAAGGGAATGAGGGAGATCAAATAGCTGTTGTGTTCAAATTATAAGACAGCAACTGCATATGTAAATTAAGATATCATCTTTATTTACATTTTTTGTA
Organism: Oryzias latipes; assembly: GCF_053564925.1. Classification (NCBI taxonomy): domain Eukaryota; kingdom Metazoa; phylum Chordata; class Actinopteri; order Beloniformes; family Adrianichthyidae; genus Oryzias; species Oryzias latipes. Next base: position 28,282,488 of record NC_136237.1, on the reverse strand, counting down.
CCAAATACAGCAAAAGCAATACAAATACATGATGTCAGCTACTCACTAAATAGAAAAGGAACATCAAATGGTGTTTTAAAGACAAATCAAGCCTACATATGCAATTCATAACATGTAAATAAGGATTTTCACGTCATTAAAAACACTCCTAAGTGCTTCTTACACTTATAATAAATAAGGTCTTCATCAACTTCATCTTGAACATTAAAACTTCATCCAGGCCACGTCCTTCAGTCAGATAAGCTGGATTAAACAAGTTCCTTTTTTGTTTAATGCAACACAAAAATGAAATACTGAAAGAGACACCTCCATTCCAAGAACAACATGATCAGCAATCTCAGGAAAATTCAAAGAAAGCTCTTTTTACTTAAATTCAAGACAATCCATCCTATGTATTATTGAAGCATCTAAGCTGATAAATCCAAAAACATGTAGTTTTGTAGAAAAAAACTAATAGAGGTATAGTTCTTTGTGTATATTTAATACAACTTGAAGTAACCCTACCTACTACGATGTTTTGAAAGCTGCACACATGGCAACAGACGTCGGCTAATCCAATTGTGAGCAAACCACACTACTTACAGCCCGACCATATGGTCCAATTTGGTTAGCAAGAAGAGCTTAAGTCACTGTGTTAAAACGCATGTATATGGAATTGGAGCTATATGTATGTGTGGTTAGTTTCTGCTAACCTCTGGCATTGTAGGTAAACCACGTCTCGTCCGGCAAGGGGGGAATGATGTAGGCGTAGTGAACACAAACCACGTGACTGAGCAAAGAAATGAACCGTTACTAAATCCATTATCGGACATAATGTTTAGCTAGCATTAGCTAGTAGCCGGTTTGGATGTTAAGTCAAATATTTGACCCATTTGCTAATCCGCGCTGTTTTAACTACTACATGAGTTGAGCGTAAACAAAAAAACGATGCTCAATGAAAACCTCAAAATTATACATTATTTTATATCAAATTGCTAACAAAGCTAGCAAAACGTGAAGTGATTTTTCACCTAAAAGTGCTCAATAATGTCAACACTAAGAAGGATGTGGGTGTCTCAGCTGCTAGCGCTTCCTTTTACTTCAGTTTGAGCAACTCCCACTCAACCCCCCCCTTTGCAAAATGTCAGCTGGCTCGTGCCTTCACGAGAGCTGGGCACAAAACTTAAGAAAAAGGCACATAACCCACCTGGTTTCGTAAATACCATCACAGGACGTGGAGTGTCATCTGCGCTTCGCCTTTTCAACGCACACCAGCTGGTGTCAGAGGAATGAGGCAGATTAGTGCTGGGAACACGATCCGCCCTCCTTCCCCCTCCCCGCGTGCGCTCCAGGAAAGGCGGGAGTGTGAAAGGTGAGGGGGCAACAGGTGAAAACTAGTAAAGCCACTTTACACCATCAAACCCTTTGGAAATCTGCAACATTCTTCCATATATCCTTTTGGTCACAGCAGTATCTTGTAAATAAATATTGGTCTGAAACAGACCATGTTTTCAAATGTTTTTATTATGTTTTCTAATCATCTGGCACATTTATTACACACATTTGAAGTACTGTATGCTGCATTATTTTCAACAATGATTCAAGTAATCTTCAACTAAGTAAAAACATCTACAGAATCACCATCAAGAAGTGCAGCTTCATTTTAATTTTGAATGAAAATTTCCAATCATAAAGGATTCTTCATAGACTCCATCCTCCATCAATGATGTGCTCCGTCCCAGTCACATAGGCGGACTGTAGAACATAGAAATGCTTGTAAACTGCTGGGAGAATTCAACCAGAACTAATCAACAAGCTGACTTTGGAAAAATACATTAAATATATGTGTGTATATGTATATATATATATATATATATATATATATATATATATATATATATATATATATATATATATATGTATATATATATATATATATATATATATATATATATGTATATATATGTATATATATATATATATATATATATATATATGTATATATATATATATATATATATATATATATATATATATATATATATATATATATATATATATATATATATATATATATATATATATATATATATATATATATATGTATATATATGTATATATATATATATATATATATGTATATATATGTATATATATATATATATATATATATATGTATATATATGTATATATATATATATATATGTATATATATGTATATATATGTATATATATGTATATATATGTATATATATGTATATATATATATATATGTATATATATGTATATATATGTATATATATATATATGTATATATATGTATATGTATATGTATATATATATATATATATATATATATATATATATATATATATATATATATATATATATATATATATATATATATATATATATATATATATATATATATATATATATATATATATATGTATTTAAAGTATTAAATACAAATACATTAAAGACCCACTCTGATGAAAACTGTGATGGAGGATATGATAGATATCTCTATCTATCTATCTATCTATCTATCCATCTATCCATCTATCCATCCATCCATCTAAAGCAAATATATCTTACAGTTGCATTTCTGAGTATTTCTTTATTCAAATAATTTTGAATCAGGAACAGACGAAAAAATGTTGATGGAAAAAGACATAACTGGTCCGCTCCATTCTAATGCATTTACTTGTAGACAAATAGATCCGTGTATGTCTTTGTTTTTCTCGTCCGAGCTGAAATCTGGCTCAAACCTATACAGCTCTAATATTGCTCACCATTTTTGTGGCATCGGTGATGTCAGGTTGGTGTTGTGAGGGGCTGTAGGCTAGCGGCTGTGAGCGTAAACAAAGGGATGATGGGAAGTGGGGGAAAGGCTTACTCCAAGCCACCGGTCTCGCCCAAAAGTCAGTGGCGAATTCGTAAAAAACTACTGCTGTTCTGCAATAACGATGCCTTAAAAAATGATTGGCTAAAAACGGCATAATCATAATTTTTACAAAAAATCAATGGGAATGCCTTAAAAATAGATCAACAGATGATCAAAGTGGGACTTTAATGCGTTTCTTAGGAAATCCTCACCTCATCGGAGGCAAGGTACACACAGAGGTGTGCAACTTCTTCCGCCGTGCACATTCTTCCAGTTTTCTGTCTAGCCATGAAATCCTTATATGCCTGCAAAGAATAAAACATTCAAACGTTACAAAACCTTTCAGGACATCCAGTTATTGGCGCGCACACACGGATGCCCTTTGTTTTTGACCGTTGCCCTTCAGCGGTTGACAGCCTAGATATACATAGCTGGAAAGTGTTTAAGGTATGATAAGGAAAATGTTACTCTTTAATCAGAGTTCTTATCGACAAAGATGCATAAAATTGTTAGTCCAATAAAAAGCTGAAATGCTTAGGCTGAAATCAGAAGGGCCAAGTTGTATTTTTTATCCTCCTGGAATGTCGTTAGTTTTTTTTTTATAAGCCAGAAAAGGCAAAATAATAAAAGGTAAGGAAAATAAAGACTAAATATTAAAAAAAAAACATTGCTATCCAAATTAAAGATCTTTGTAGTCCACATTTGTGTTAATGTTGAAAATATGTATTTTCTTTTTCTTTTTCCTTTTCACTTCAACTTATAAAGGTTATGTAGACCCTATTGCTAAAGGGGATGATGCTGCACAGAGGATAGAAACTGGTAGAATTGTTGTCATATGTCATTTCATTTAATGAAAAACTTTATTTGATATACTGTAGATTTTTCTCAGTCAGAGCTCTAACACCCTTGAAAAGCTTTACAAACATCTTCCAGTGATGATGTGTTAAAGGCAGGCGCCTAAACATTTATCCTATGCATGTTTTATTTATTTATTTCTATCTTTTTTGTACATGTAAAACCTTAAAAAAGGGTTTATTTGAAACAATACAAAACAATACAAGTTAAAAGTGAAATGTGCAATATAAATAGATTTTTCCTTTTACCGGTAATTATTTTGTTTTAACTGAGAAAGTCCTACTGAGATCAGCAGATCTCTTTTTCAAGGGCAAAAACCTGAAACTTTGAATATATTAAAAGGAAAGAACATTTCTATCAGATATCAATCAAAATATTTTGGAAAAAATTAGGGTTTACTGTACTTTTTCTGGGTCAGGTTGGGCCTGGATCCTGTCCCGGAGGGACGGAGTATCAACAGTCCCTAAGATGATGGGGAAAAAAATAGTAAAAAGGCAGGTTAGGCAATATTCCTAAACAAAGAAAAAGTCTGTTTTTTTTATTACTTCACTTAGGGGTTCAAGGAATTTTCCACGATATCAAAAAGTCAGCAGAACGTAAGAGCAGAGCGGAGATCCCCTGTGACAGTGGGCGGAGACTTACCGGGACAAATGCAGTTGCAGCGGATGCCTTGCTCGATGAAATCTGCCGCTATGGATTTGGTGAGTCCTATTACAGCAGCCTTCGATGTGCTGTAGACGAAACGGTTCACCACACCTGCATTCACAGGGAACAACCGTCATTCACAAACTAGCATGTGAAGAAGAAGCTTTTGATCACACATGCAATAAAAACTATCAAACAAAAGAGAGAAAAGTATAAATTCAATAGTCAACATTTATGTTTTGGCTTTTTAAAAGTGTAAAGTCTCACTAAATCATGTTTTGATCTATTGTAAAAGTGTCTCCAGTTGTCTTTTAAATATGATTATGCCATTTTTAGCCAAAACATACAAACAAAAGAGTTGTTTTCTAGGACAAAATTTCTGCAGAGCAGCAGGAGTTTAACAAGAGTTGTGGGCTAACATCACCGCCACAACAAAAATGGCGAGCAATATTGGAGGTATCCAATTGTACAGTTTTAAGCCAGATGACACCTCAGATGAGGAAAACAAACACGTCTAGTCATTTACAAGTGGATGTATCAGAATGAAGCGGAGCCAAGCAGCACCAAGAACATGTTAGAAACACCCAAAACAGGATTTTCATCTCAGTGGGTCTTTAAAGGAAAGTTAGCAAATTGTTTACAAATTCAAGTGCTCAAGTGCTCTTTTTTTTTTTTATCTGAATTATTGATAAACTAGAAAAAACAGAATTCCAGTCTGTGGAAGCGTCTTCTTGCCTGTCCCAATAGAATGAGTGAAGACTTTTGGGATAAAAAAGCAGCAAAGAAACGTATGTGACATTTTGTTTGCAGAAATAATTTCAAAATGTGCTTTTTCCACAATTGCCGCAAACACTAAGGAGAATATTTTTACCTTTAATGCTTGAAGCAACTGAAGACATGTTAATAATATTTCCTGATTTCTTTTCCAACATCTAGAGAGACAAAAAACACAACATATAACAGTGACTGACTTCATTTAGTAGTTCATATTAGCCAACAAAGAATGAGCCCAGCTTTGATGGCTCACTAAATACGTGTCGTTTTGTCCAGTGTAGAGTAAAGAGGGTTGGGGTTAGCCACCTTGGGCAGGAAAGCCTTGCACATGAGATACATGCTCCGCACATTGACATTCATTGTGAAGTCCCAGTCAGCCTCCTCGCAGTTCAAGATGCTGCCATGGTGCACAAACCTGTACCAACATTTAAAGCTTTAGTGCATGTCATCACAGGCTCCAGACCATAATGCCTCTTATTGGGGGATAACACAATGGTGGAAACTAGAAATGTGGTTGAGGTGAATGTCATCAGTCTCTGTGCTTTACCAAAGCATCAGCAGTAGTCCTTTAAAAAGGATTGACAGCAGCTCAAGCTGAGATTTAACCCTTTCGATGCAAGGACTTTGGAGTGGCGATTAAGCAGGGGCGTAAACAAGTGAGGCAACCGTTTACAGGAACAAAAAGTTGGGCTGTTCTCTAAAGAGAAGGAGAGTGGGACACACACACACCCTGCAACATTGAACACCACATCCACATGAGCGTGTTCTTGAGCCAAAGCTTCTACTTCCTCCTTTTTGGTCACATCCACCACTTTGGTTCTGATTCCTAAAATCAGGAAGAAAACGGATCAGTGCACACAGTTTTAATGTGCATTTCTACATCCTCTTCTATGAGTGAGAGTACATGCATGTGTGCTGACAGCCTTAGCAGCAAAAACTCGTTCAATAACCCTTTTTTCTCTCCACCATTTATTTCTGGTAGACTTTAGTCTGCCAAATACTTCTACAGTCTATGATGGTCGCTTATGACCAGCGACTTGCAGAGAGGTTAAGGGTTGGCGATGCTCAGATTCCTCTAATTTACAATTTCAGTAACTAAAGTTTTTGTTTGTGCTAAACAAAAAGTTAAACATAAGCAGTTTCCACTTAACACATAAATACACTTGTATTTAAGGATTATGGTTAATTATAAATATATTACAACTTCTGCTGTTTTGCAGAAGCATACATATTTTTGTGTGTTTTTATACATTTTTTTTTAATTATCAAGTTTTGCTATAAAAGTTGATGAATTGAGCACTTTGTTTCAAACTTGTCACAAGATGATATGATTTGGTAAATGAAGCATTTTTGAAAGCTCCACACACTCAAACCCAAACTAAGTCACAGCTTTAGAGGTTGTGTTTTAAACTTAAAAGTCAAATCCATAACAATTAAGATGTAAAATGACAGAAAAATCTCCCACTGTCCAGGCCTTAAGCCTCTTGTAATCCAGCAGATGGCAGCAGCAGACCACTCTCTTTATCTTACCTCTAATTCCTTCCAGCTTCTTCAGCTTTTCTCCATTTATGTCTGTTGCAGTGACCTGAGCTCCTTCATTTGCAAAAGCCTGAATTTAAAAAGGTTGAGTTAGTTCCAAACATCTATGTCTGTCATGGCAGTTTTTTGCTCCTTTTTTTTTTTTTGCAAAAGATGGTTACTAACAGCCTTTTTTTTCTATTATAGAAGTAGGAATACATTTGCCAGATGGATATTTTCAAATCCACAGACCTCTTAAAATTATTTAGAGACTAAATAGTAAATTCCTTAAGTAAGACACATCCAATAAAATTGATTTGACCAATGTGAGTAAGGCAGTTTATCAAAATAATAGCTTATAGGAAAATACTGTATTTTCCGGACTATAAGTCGCTGCAGAGTATAAGTCGCACCAGCCCAAAAATGCATTATAAAGTAGAAAAAACACAGATAAGTCGCACTGGACTATAAGTCGCATTTTGACGGGAAATTTATTTGACAAAATCTGAGACCAAGAACTAATAACTTGCACAATCTCATATGACACAATCATAGCAGACTGTTTATCTCATAATTTCATAGTAATTCTTTCTCATACTTATTTATTTATTCCTTTCTTGAAGCATAGTTGTCCAACTAATACTCTGTTTTCATCCTGTATTTGTAGAAACAGTTGTCATTTTTATTGCATTTCTGAATCTATGAAATCATTGGAAAATAGAAAATTATGTTTTTAGCCTTCAAGATCTTACTGTAAAAAAAGTTTGCTGATTCTCTGAGTCACTTAACATACTCTTAACACTTAACATACCTCATACAACAAATTGACCCAGGAACATCATCTCTGTTCCTCACAAATGAACATAACAGGAGGGTTAACAATGTATTTATTTCAATTTATTTCTAATATAAGTCACTGCTGAGTATAAGTCGCACCCTTTGCCAAACTATGAAAAAAAGGGCGACTTATAGTCCGTAAAATACGGTAGTTGTTGATGATAAAACATTGTCTACACAAGGAATGGCTAAAATACGTGATGCAGGTCAAACTATTCATAAATGTTACATTTGCAACCTTAAACTATTTGGAATTTGTTACAATGTAATTTGGAAGAAAATTGTAACAAAATCTACATACAATTGCTGCAGCACGTCCAATTCCCTGCGCAGCAGCAGACAGCACAATCACTTTCCCATCCAGGCGACCCATGATGCACCTTTCACGGCGGCTGTGAAACAGGCGAAAATACAGCACTGATCAATAAGAAGATCATTATGATGATAAACACAAAACCTGTTTGTTCATTAGCTGTGTTCACTGTCTATTAAACAAACAGCTTTTATTGGGAAATCTGTGGCTGATGACATAAATGTTTCTAAATGAAGAGATACAAAGATTCAAGATTCAAAGGGTTTATTGTCATACGCACAGTGAGAAACGGGTTTCCCTGCACTATGAAATTCTTACTTTGGTGTCTACTCCGAGTGCCAAAACCTATACAGGAAACTGAAAATTTGCACAAAACATACACACAAAAAACACAAGATGTCGTGCAAATTTCTATATGCAAAGCAAAAAGTAAAAAAGAAATAAAAATAAAACGAGAAAAACCCATTTAAAGCAATAAATAACACAAGATAACAGCTAACTGTTAAAGATGATTGTGTGTGGCTGCACCAAGAAAAACAGGCCAGTAGCTTCCACTATTATCCATCCTATCATGGCTTATGAAAACTCACCAATCAGAATTATGTAACTCAGAATTTTCTAATAACTTCTGCAGACTTTACAGCATTTATAAATCACATTGATGACCATTTTAAGGATCACAGAACGCTAGTGACAGTTTCAAAGTCCCATGCTATAAACCTTACAAACCTTTTAAGTAAATATTCTATTTGATAGCAGGTAATGTGAATGAGAGCTTATGCTGTATCTTATTAAACATGAACTTCGCCAATACGGTCTTTTCTCATCAGTTTCTTTCAAAGTAAAACATAAAGCTTAATTTCATGACGCTTTTATTTTGAAAACCAGACACCCTCTTTTAAGCTCTAACTAGGTTGCAACTAGAGTAAAATGTTAATAAATGATGGGACTCTTGACAATGACAATACTAAATGTTCTTGTAACGATTTCGTTACAAGAACATTTTTACATTTTAACGAAGTTTGCATTAAAATATCTTATATTAGAGAAAGTTCGCTAAAAGTTGCGTTAAAGCAAAAGAGAAGGGGATTTCAAACCACACGCAGCTCCTGCAATGCGAACAAGGCCTATGATGAGACAACTGCGTGTTCACTCCGACAGCACGCATTTCTGTTATTAATACTTGCATAACACCGAGGACGACTTTTCATTACTAACTAGAAATTACTTCGTGCTTTCATCCAAGCAATAACAAAAAGAAAACCCAAAACTGGTGGTCAAAACCACGGGAATTTGTTGAGAACTTACTTTTTGGCTGCACAGCAATCACAACGACAGACGAAAGGGAAAAGACACGTGATGTCGTTCTTGGATTCCTATTGGTTCGAGACCAGGAAGTAGTTCCATAGAACCTGCTACACTTGGACTATGGAAGTTCAAAGTGGAAATGACCCAATCTACAAACCGTCACTGCATTGACTAAAGACAAAACAACTTTTATTTTTACACGTTTCTTTACAGGAGATTAGAGCCAATGTAAAAAAAGTTTTTTTTAAACGTTTTCCTCTTTATTGAAGGCTATTCCTTAAGTATGCTGCAGTTTACTAAAAGCACTTACTCACTAAAAGTGGGAATGTTGTATAATTCAGTTTACCTTTGATATACAATCTTTATTTTGCAAATCTTAACTGTTTCCATTTTTGTCTGAGAATGTTTTCAGTTATACTTTCTGCATTACTTGTATTAGGTCTACGATAAACATGCTGTGCTAATATTCAGGTATACTTTTTAAAATAAACTTCAGTGTACAGTACTACTTTTTGCTTAGGGATTTGTCCAGTCTTAATCTCCTCATCACACCTTCACTTTGAAATATTGGGGGGAAAAAAGAAAACATTCTGTTTGTTTTACCTTTGCAAAACATTTCGCATATTGAATGCAATGAAAAGTAAGTGAGTAAAGGTCATACCTAAAGGTTTCAATATTCAAACAAAAAAATCCCCCTTGATAAAAGTAGTACACTTAAAGTATATTTACTTGAGTGTTAGTATAAGTACTGTATATAAGTCATGTACAAGTAATGCAATAGTGATATTAACTCAATACTTCTTCAGACTAAATTGTAACATTTTAAACTTACAACACATAGTTTATAATAATAATTTCAAGTATAGTGCATCACTTGTAGTATAGACTTATTTTTGTAATAGACTTAAGTAGACTACTTTCTGCTAAAGGAAGTCAAGCAAAAGTTCCCAGATGAACAGTTTGTTTATATCTGTTGCAAAAATCAATTCTTACATACATATTGAAGGGGTATTTATTGAATTGCAGAGTTTACAGGAATGAGCCTCAATATTTTTTCCAAATGCGTCAGTCATTGCTAACTGTGGGAAGACATTTTGCACAATCATCTGACTGCACCACAGACCGTTTATACAGCCATTATTTGCAAACTTTAAAGTGTGCAGTTTCACTAAGTATGTGCAATGTTTATACTGTAAAAGATCTTGTATCTCATTTAAAAGATCGTCAGACACATTTAAACTAAAGTCTCAAAAAGTTTTTCAATCGTAAATAAATCTAAACATATTGGAATGCAACTATATATGTATTGTACTACTCCTTAATATTACCATATTTCACCTACTGAATAGAAATTTGAGGGAATAATTATAACTCATTACATTTTTCTCTTTTTACTTAAAACAAGCCATCAGAATTGTACATAAAGCCGGATATCTTGATCATACAAACAATTTATTTTATCAATCTAGACTTTCAAAACTATATGACCTTGTGGATTTTTAAACTTTTATACAGAGCCAGTCGCCAAATCGTTACCATTCAATATAAAAAAACAGTTCTTAGAAAATGAAGGAGGCTACAGACTGAGGGGATGTAGAAACTTCAAGATCAAATTGATAAGAACCACAAAGAAAAGTTTCTGTGTTGGTGTGTGGCACTAAACTATCAACGGGTTAAGTAATGAGCTCAAACAATGTTCAAATATTCAAGAAAATGTATAAAGAAACTGTGATTTCAGGATATGAAGATAAGAGGATTTAAGGATCAACAGGTGTTTGAATAATTTCAAAAACATGTGTGAACTTTATTGTGGTAAAATAATCAGTTCTTTTAATTACAACCAAGTATTACATTGTAATGTGCAATAATGATTACTGAAATGTTTTAATTATAATCAATAAGCTATCAATTTTGTTTACTTGATCTGCAATGTGTAGCAAAAATTAATGGTTTATTGTGATCATGTGTTCTAACGATAATCAATTATTATTACATATCGGTACCGTTACTGTTTACTGAAATCATGAATGAATGTTTTCTGAAGATCATCAATCATTACTAGGTACTGGATTTTGTTACTTCAAGAGAATCTATCCGATCAGAACCGGATTTAAAAACACTGTTAAACTATCAAATGAATGAACTCAGTAGGGGTGGGATTATTTAAGTTAGCTTCTTCCCACTCCTTTTCAAGCAATAAATCAAACTCTACTTAACTTTAGTTAATTATCTCTATATTTAATAAAGCAAATGTGATTTAAGTGACTTTTTGTTTTTTTGTCTTTTTAAACTATGCATTTCAACATTTTTGTAATGAGTTTGAAAAATATTTGTAATTTCTTTTTTTGCTTTGACTACAATGCTTGAAATAAATCAATAGATAAATTTAAAAAATAATCTAATATTGCAGAAGCAGGCCCGACATGTCTTCTTTTGAAACTGGTTGTGGACATGACGTGTTTAAGAAAAAGCATAATTTACTGCTTACACGTCTAGGAAGCATAAAGCAGGCTCATCTGAAAATTTTATTATGTATATGCTGCTTTTGAGGCCCATTTTTATAGGGTTCAGTTTTCTCAGACTTAAAGTTAGTGCTTCATGTGTTGCCACAGATTTGAAATGTGTTTTTGACCTGTGTGAGTGTTAACTTCATGCTGTCAAAGAGCTTATTTGTCATTTTAAGACCACGTGAAGGAGGGATGCTCTGTATCATGTCCAGTATCATGCGGTGTAGCTTTACAGATCGTGTCAGACCGTGGAACAAGTGAAAAAAATTATTAACGATTTGTGATCTTCACTGGTGTCCATGGATTAAATGAAATGCTCTTCACCTTTACCCACCTGTGTTATGCTAGGGATAACCCGTCAATGTAAGGATCACGTCATCTGGACCCCATAGGATAGCACAGAAGACATCAACTATCATCAAATTCTAAAAAGAGAGGAATAGAAGAAGCCGACACCAACCGTGGACTGGCCTGTGAGACACCTGGTGCATCACAGCGCTGTCAACAGGCAACAACATCAGAAGAGGATTGAGCGGGAAAACCAAGTGAGTTATGAGTCTTTGCTCCAAAACAGAACATTTTTCTTTAACCTTAATACATTTCAAGAATGATGCACGCGTTATAAAATACTCAATATAAAACGGACTGTTTTAATACTTTTTATTTGTTTGTCTGCTGAGTGCCAAACACAGTGAACAAAGCTGTTCACTGTTTAGGACGTCTCTACTTACATTAGACATGACACAATAAGTGGAGGATTATTTCCTTTGCTTGATGATCATTTAAAAATCATACAATGTGATTTCCTGGATTCTTTTGCTATATCCTGTTTCACAATTAAAATGTAACTATGATGAACGTTACAGACCTCTCTCAAACTTTACCATGAGAAAACGAGGAAATCTATTGACTGACAAAAAACTGTTTCTCCACTACATATGGAATATTTCATGCAGATTTTAGCTTTAAACAGGATTTCTGAAACAAAATTATATAAACAACACAAGTATACCTAACTTTGATTCCAAGAGTGTGTTTAGAGAGTGTGATGAGAAATGGGGGTTACATTTGTTTTGCGTTTGATTAAATAAAAGCAAAATTTGCTTTAAGTTGTCTGCCGTTTGTACTTATTGCTTTCCTTTAGTAGGGGGTGGGGGGATCCGGAAAAAATCGGAAATCGATTGAATTTTTTTAATTTTTGGCCACATCGCCCAGCCCTAATCCTAACCCCGACTCTCACCTGAAACCTTAACCCCTAACCAGAACCCTCAGAAAAGCACCATTCCTGTACATCTACAGATCCGTCTCAAATGAAAGTCTGAGCAACAGGTCATCCTCCGGTCTGTATTCACTGTAATGACTAGCTTTAGAACTTTGCTTATTTGTAGGTGCTGTTGTTTTCCTGCTGTTTTGATCGCGTCACTACTCTGCCCGACCCGGTGATTTCTTGGTGCACCATTGCTGAGGAGCGTTGCTGCTGCCAGGACTCCCAGGGGCTGAGTGTGCCTCATACTCTGATTCAGCTGACCTTCGTCCGTCCGCAGGCTGGAGCAGCGTCCAAAGCCGGATTGAGAGCTGTCTGTTCGGGTCTCCTGGCGTCCCGGACACCACTGGAGCTCAGTGTACCCTACCTCGGGTTGGCAACAGTTGCTGCCACTGTACCCAAGGGGCGTGGCTCTGAGACTTTGCAAGCGTAAGTGAGACTCAAATAGGGTTGGGCGATGTCCCTTAAATTGGCAGTTGACGATGTTTGCTGTCAAACATCGGGATGGATGATGATATCGTCGGGGGGAGGGGCTATTTTTAATTTTTCGTTCTTATATAATTGCTATTCGTTATTTTACTTTATTTATTTTATTACCCAACTAATGACTCATCCGCGATGATCCAGTCCAAACTGAGGGAAGGGACTTTAACAAAAAGAGTAACAAACAAAATAGAAAAGCAGTAGTCTGCTCCCGCACTTAACTAGTCTAGTGGACCGGCGGGGCGCGGACTTACAGCTTTGTGTTTGATGGGGGGGGGGGGGGGGGGGGGGGTTGCTTTGTTTCATGTGAAATTCACAGCATTTGTTACCCTTTTAATCCACGTTACAGCCGCCGTTCCTTTTCTATTAAAGTCCCAAAATGAAAGTCCCGCCCCACTGCTTGACATGCAAATTTTAGCCAATCAGATCAACCAGAAAGATTCCTGCCCCTAAGTGACAAACACACCCCTGAATACCGCCCCCAAGTGACAAAAACGCCCCCATAACACCGAGCGTAAATCCAGCTGAGGGCGCAAAAGAGAATTGACCGAGCAAGATCACCGCTCGGTTAGGATTTCAGCCGTTCACTTGTAAAATACGGGGTCGCTTGGTTAGGATTGCGCCAGCACGGTTTTAAGGTTCACTCACTCAGTTCCTGAATACGCCCGCTTAGTTGTCTTTACGCCCTTTCAATTTTTGGCTGATATGTAATCCCATATGTGCGAATGATTTATTCCGACCTAAAGTGACCCTTGTGAATGTTTGTTATGTTCTGAAAACATTTCTCTGGGCGTGGCATCACAATGTTTTCTCTCCATCGTGATGTCACTCACCCATCGTCCATCGGCACAACCCTAGAGTCAAATGTATAGTTTGAATCAACTAGCAGAGAAATAATCTACATTTGATTAACTCATTCATAAAATGCTTCAATCATTATGTTTGAATATTACTGACTAAAAAAAGCTCTTTAGTTTGTTTCAGTAAAGGTTGTTTTTCTTTTCTTTCTTTTAATACAAGAAGTAAATCCACCAAGTACAGTACAGAAACGACACATTAGGCTAAATGATAAAAACTGATCATTCATGGTCACGTGTTCTTGCTTTGTCTTTAGTGAATTCTAAGTAAACGACTGAATAGCTTAACTCACAACAGTACAGAGAATTATTACAGAGAGCACTTAATTCAGATCTATGCTGTTTTTTCTTACATAAATATAGAATATTTAATTTTCAGGAATAAAAAATGTCTCTTTTGTTCTGTTGCTTAATTCATTTTTAGATTATATTTAATAAATGGCTACATGGTTAAATCTCTCTTTTCAGCATCTTCAGGTTCCAGGTCAGTCAGCTCCAGAGCCACAGTCAGTGAGACGGCTACGCTTGAAGCCCAAACTACACACGATGCAACCCAAGAACCCTGCTGCTAAGAACATTGGAACGACAGAACTCTGCAGGCCATCAGGATCTACTTCTGTAAAACACAAAGAGAACATCTGAGTTCTGACGGAACCATGAACTGGTCCAGTATGTGGACTCTACTCTCATTGGCCCTCTGGACGGGCAGGGGGAGCTTGAACTCAGCAGGGAGCTTGTCCTCAGTGTAACCTGTCTGTGAAGAACATCCTCTGAATCCGACAGTTGGCATGAATCTGATGAAAACGACAAGCTAAGATCAAACAATCTGCCGTAAAACATTTCCTCGCCAGCTTCACGTCCACAAACCTGGATTCACGGCGTCCCTGTTAAGTCGGATCGGAAGGAGGACTTTGTTGTTATTACCGACAGGTTGACGGTCTTGTGGCTCCACCCGTCCCCAAGGTTTAAGGCCAAGATGCACCTGAAGTGGTCCACCTTGTTTTCCTTTTGGATGGTGGGGAATTTGATCCATTGGCGGACCGTTTTATCATCCAAAATCTGGACTTCAAAAGAGAAATACTTTTTCCAGTTTTTCACCAACAGGACCAGGAGTCCTTTAGCAGAGTCTCCGGATATTCAGATCCGAAGGATGCTTTCTTTAAATCCGACAGGTTAACCCTTGTGCTATCTT
The DNA here is from genome assembly GCF_053564925.1 of Oryzias latipes. NCBI lineage: Eukaryota > Metazoa > Chordata > Actinopteri > Beloniformes > Adrianichthyidae > Oryzias > Oryzias latipes. The sequence goes on along the minus strand of NC_136237.1, from coordinate 28,267,069 downwards.
AGATGACCCCACCCTTACATTTACGTGTTATTACTACCATGACAAAGGTGGATAAAGGTGGAAAGATTTCATGTAATTCATGGACACCAGTGAAGATCACAAATCATTGAAGAAAAAAGGTTCAGAGCACTGTCTAGTGGGTCTAGATGACCCAACTCCCAATGTTAAAGTGCCTAGGATAGCACAAGGGTTACACTGTTTTTGGCTCCACCCGTCCCACAGGTTTAAGACCAAGTTCACCTGAAGTGGTCCACCTTGGTCTCACTCTGGTTCTCACTCTCATTCTGAACCTCTGTCCTGCCCTTCACAAAGAAAGTACAACTCCCCGGGGCTCCCGCCGGCTCTCCGGCTTCGCTTGCGTTACCGCACTGGACATCTCGCAGCGCCTTGTTACCACTCTATGTTCGGGGATCTGAACCCGACTCGCTTTCGGCCGGGGGCAACAGAGCCCACCCCCCCTGCGCTTCCGAACGCCGTTTTCCCATCCCTTAGGACCGACAGTGATTTTTAGTATGTCTCCACTGGTGGTTCCACAGAAGAAGAATTGATCATCGTTCGAGAACTGTGAAGATGTGACTAATTCAGCAAATTTGGCCTATTTTTATAGATTGTGCTGATTTTTTTTACCACACGTTACAGCCACTAAAATACACCCACATCTAGTTGAAAGTCAGTTAATGTTTGATCCAATCAAACATAACAGCTGAATAAGGAGACAAAATCTTGTGCTTTTTACCTCCACACATTTAACATTCCTCTGAAGTCTACCTAAGTTACAGTCTGTGGGTCTAACTTTTCTGTTGACATCCAGTTCCCAAACTCATCGATAACCATGCCTGTCATTTTTTAGCAGAGCATTTATTTATTTATTAAATGTAGTCACAAAGTTATTTTTGAACACTATATATTAAATATATCCATTTACATAACATAACAATTCAAACAAAGAACATGAAGAAGAAAAACAAAATGAAGACAATTAAAAGCATTCTTCTTCCTCATTTTTCTCCCTGAAATCACAAAAAAAAATATTTTTAACTATAAATTGTACTTTGAAAAAAAAAATATCGTGGAGAAATGAGGTGTGTCGTGTGTGAGAAAGATGTCATGTTTTTGAGCAAACATTTTTAACTCACTTGGTTTTCTGAGGCCACCCTGCGCGCCTCCTTGGCGCCGTTTGTGGCGCTGTGCCACACCAGGGGCCTGGACCGGGGTGGGGGGTTATTTTGCGCCATAGATTTGTCGGAGGCGGCGTCTCTCCTCCTCTGAACTGGCCAAGGCCAAGAGCCTCCGTAACAGAAACTGACAACAGAATAAAATCAACAGATGACTTCACAAGTGAAAACTTCAAACAATCTCCGTATATAAAAATGTTTAAATAAGAAAATGTGAAATTTTAAACGTTGTGCCGACACAAAATATTTCTACATAAGTCAGTCTAATGGAAAAAGTTTAATGATGAAAACTCTAAAAAGACTCAATTGCAAAGTGTGTTTCATTTGAAATCAATTTTAGAAGAGTATTTGTAACTATAAATTGTACTTCTTTAAAAATATATATATATATCGTGGAAAATTGAGGCGTATCATATGTGAGAAGGATGCAAAGGATTACAATTGTGAGAAAAAACAGTCAAAAGTATTGAAACTTTAATTAATTTAATGAGTATTTTGTGACGAGTGCACCATTCTTAAAATGCACTTTGGTTAAAGAGAAATGTCATGTTTTTGAGCAAAAACTTATAACTCACTTGGTTCTCCCATTGTATTCTGGCCAATTCCCTGGCCCTGCCCTGCGCCCCATGCCATATAAATGGCGCTCTGGGCCGGAGTGGGGGTCTTGGCGGGAGCGGGGCTCTGGGAGGGGGTGGAATTCTGGGCCGGAGTGGGGGTCTTGGCTGGAGCGGGGCGCTGGGAGGGGGTGGGATTCTGGGCCGGAGTGGGGGTCTTGGCGGGAACGAGGCTCTGGGAGGGGGTGGGGCTCTGGGCTGGGGAGTGGCTCTACGAGGGGGTGGGGTCTGAGAGAGGGTGTGGGTGGAAATTTCTTCATTTTCCTGTGAGTTCAGAATACATATGTGAACGGTTAAGGCACATATCACTAGAGGAGACATCACGTAATTCCTCATGGGAGGAGAGCACCGCCATCTTGGTGGACAGAAATCCTTAAAAGATGAGCACACCAATATCTTGTATAAAGTAAACACAGCACATTTTTTTCAACTTTACAGCAACATTTTCAAGTGGCACCTCTGTCCACAACACGCTGAATTGTTGCAAGCAGAAAGGGGAAGGATGCCGTTCAAATGTCGTGGAGAAATGAGGCGTATCATATGTACATAGGATGCAAAGGATTACAATTGTGAGAAAAAAACGGTCAAAAGTATTGAAACTTTAATTAATTTGATGAGTATTTTGTGACGAGTGCACCATTCTTAAAATGCACTTTGGTTAAAGAGAAATGTCATGTTTTTGAGCAAAAACTTATAACTCACTTGGTTCTCCCATTGTATTCTGGCCAATTCCCTGGCCCTGCCCTGCGCCCCATGCCAAATAAATGGCCCTCTGGGTGCGAGGTGTGAGGTGAATGGTTAAATTTATCCATTTATGAACATAATGTTCAAACCAAGAACATCAACAAAACACAACAAACAAACAACAACAAAATGAAAACAACTACTAGCGTTTTTCTTCTTGATTCTTCTCCCTGAAATCACAAAAACCGAAATCACATCCTTAAATTATTTCAGCATTTAAATTTGTTATCACATAAATATTCCATTTTATTGTTCATCCATCCATTTTCTATTCCGTTTTTCCCTTTCGGGGTCACGGGGCTGTCGGAACTTGGGCTAATTTTAGTTTGCGCCATAAATTTGCCGGAGGCGGCGTCTCTCCTCCTCATTTCTGGCCAAGGCCAGCAGCCTCCTCAACAGAAATTGGTTTTCCCATTGGACCCTGCGGGCCTCCTTGGCTCTTGCGTTGGCGGTATGCCAGACCAGTGGTCTGGGCATACGGTTGGGGGCAGCTTGGGGGTTCCTTTGAGGACGTGGGGGTGGGGGGTTATTTTGCTGTGGTGAGGGGTTATTTTCCTGGGGGGGATTTTGATTCTCCATATTTTCTGGCTTGAGGGGGTTTTCTTCTTCGAAACAGTCATGGGGCGCAGGCGGAGTGAGTGAAACTGCTGTACAGACAGCATGAGAACAATCACTTTTCTTTAGTTTCCAATGTGGAAAAGAGCATTTTTTAAGTATTACCTTAAGTTTATAAAAACACCAACCACACCAATCCCTTGCTTTTCTGTTAATATTATGAAAAAGGCCTTGCAGAAAGTCATTTCTGGGTTTGAGGTTTGGTTTCTTTTTTCATAGATGGTAAAAGTTTATTGAGGAAATCTCTAAAAAGGCAAAATTGCAATGTGTCTGTTTTCATTTGAAGTCAATTTTACAATAATATTTCTAACTATAAATAGGCTCCGTGCACGAAAGTAAGGAGTTCTACTTCCGCCGCCTTGAGTGTGAGGCCGACCATTTCCGGCTTGCGACTTCTATAGCAGCGACACGGCAGATTTTGATTGCGAAAGATGGTACATTTCGCCCGTTTTCTACAAGGTCTCCCGAAAATCGACGTGAACGACATCTACAGGATTGTCGACCAGTGCGTGGTTACATGGGCAAAATATCGTGTCGAAAATACCGAAAAGGAAATGTGTCCCGTTGTAAACAAACCTGTGCTGTCACATATTTATGCAGCAGCTCGTTAATATACGAGGCGATCTTCCAAACGTGCTTTTATTAATTTTATGAATATTATGAAGTGCCTGTTCGCTCATCATTTTATATTTAATCCTTGTGGTCAGTGCTTTTTTTGTGGAAGAAGAACAGAACTGAAGAACACCCAAGTGTTAGGAGAGGCTAACAACACGGGCTAACAACATCAGCCTTTATTTGTCGGGGCACAATTAGAAACACAATTCCATGTGTCGTGATTTTTTGAACAGTTTCTAAGGACTGAGCGGCATTTCTGCTCTGAAAAGCTCACACACACTGTGCTCTGCTCTGTCCTTGTGAGTCCGGCAGCCGCTAACCCAAAGCGGCGGTTCGGCTCGCAGTCCGAATTCTCACACATAACAAAACGCACACGTAACAAAGCCACCCTCCCCTCAAACACATAAATAACCCGGGGGGTTTGCTGGGGGGGATTTTGCTTCTCCATTATCTGTTAATTCGGCAAACATACGTGCAACGGTTAACGTTGAAGTACCTACAAGCTGAGTGGTTAGCTTCCATTTTATTGTACAAAAGATAAAATGAAAGCACATATATCTAACAAACAATTTATCTAACTATAGTACACACTAGGGCTGCACGATATGAGGAAAACTTGCGACTAATACGATATTAGTGATCAATATTGCGATAACGATAAATTTGCGGTAAATAAACAAATAGAAAAATAAACAAAAACATCATTCCCATTTCATTGCAACAGTTTAAAAATTATACTCCAAATGACCCTCATCGACATGGGGGACAAACGTCAGGGTGGCTAACCCTGGTCCTCAAGAGCCACAACCCTGTCTGTTTTCCAATTCTCCCTAGACTGCTCGATAATGATAACCAAAATCAGGTGTGTTCAGTCAATCAGGATGTGAAATCACTTGAGTCAGCCAATCAACAGCAAGCTGGTTAAGTAGAGCTGGAAAACAGGCAGGGTTGAGGCTCTTCAGGACCAGGGTTAACATAATAGGCCTCCATCTGATTGGTCAACAATGGGAAGGCGTCCATCTGATTGGTCAAAGCATAAAGGGATTTATTTGATTCGTTAAATGCTTCAAGCTGCTAGAAGATTGTTTTAACACATTTTGGGTTTGCGATTTATTGCGATATTCGCCGTCTTTTGCGATATGCATATTGCAGTGCTGGATATTGCGATAACGATAAATTTGCGGTATATTGTGCAGGCCTAGTACACACACAACAAATTTAATCAAACTTAAGAGAAGAAATTACTTCTAAAAAAATATGACCTATGTATTTCTTAATCAATACATTTTGTGAGTTGCCCTACTAAAACTGCACATTGGTTTATCTCCATTTACAGGTTGATCAAACAGATTGCAGATACAAATAGTGAAAAATACAAACATGCAAAAAGAAGTCACAGATCTGTTTTACCACCATCAAACATTTGCACATGCCAGTGTAAAAAATTAAAATGGATTACTTACCGCATACTACAATGATTAGGAGTCATATTCACGTCATCTGTATTTACTTCTTCTGGAAGGCACACGTCATCCACATGGAAAAACATTGCATCTTCCTTTTCCTCCAAGTAGGCCAGCAGAAGATCACTGCATAAGTGACATCAGCAGGCTTAGTAACGGTTTCATTGAACACTACACACATATTTTCTAATGCACATATTCTATGTTTCCAGGACATATAAGCAGTAAATCCATCCCATTAATTTGTTTTAAAACCACTCACTGGACATGATACAGAGCATCCCTCCTTTACGTGGTCTTAAAATGACAAATAAGCTCTTTGACAGCATGAAGTTAACAATCACACAGGTCAAAAACACATTTCAAATCTGTGGCAACACATGAAGCACTAACTTTAAGTCTGGGAAAACTGTGGACCCCATAAAAATGGGCCTTAAAAGCAGCATATACATGATGAAATTTTCAGATGAGCCTGCTTTATGCTTCCTAGACGTGTAAGCAGTAAATGATGATTTTTGAACACAGATCATGATGTCCACAACCAGTTTCAGATGATGACATGCCGGACCTACTTTCTGCAATTATATGACCTTTAAATGAGATACAAGGTCTTTTGCAGAGTAAACCCTTGTTTTTCGCGGGTGTTACGTTCCAAAAAGAACCCGTGATAGGCAAAATCCGTGAAGTAGAAACCTTTATTTTTTTTAACAATTATTATACAATTAAATACTCTTATACATTGAAAAGAAAGAACAAACCATTTTACAGGCTCAAGCATTTGTTTCACAAAAACAAATAGAAGTACTTTAGAAACGTTTTTTCAACAAATAACTTCTGTACTGCTGTCAAATAATAAGTTTAATCATCAATGTGAACAGAAGGCTTCAAATCGCGGAGATTAGCCCCGCCCACCGCGACCCGAGTAATGGATTAAACAGGAGAAAATTTAAAATGATTATGAAAAAAATACAAAGTACAGTGGGACAAATAGTGACTCAGGTGTATTTCACTGCTCTTCAGACTGAGCCGCTGCATCCTGCAGTGTTTTCTTCATTTGAAGCCCGCAGTGCAGGTGTGTTTGATCGGGAGAAGAACATAATGATTGGCAGTTGAAGTCGCTGTTTTTTCTATGGGTTTTGAGAAACTCGAAATTGCAAAAGATGATTTGCACTTGCGTAATGTAAATTTGGCAAGCTGTTTTACGTACGTGTACATATTAAACTGCAGCGTTATTGACGCACAGATACTATAGAGAAGAAGCGGAGTGGCTTTTTAGCCAATCAGAATGCAGAGCACAATGCACGATGCAAATCCGTGAAGTAGCGAAACCGTGAAAAGTAAACCGTGTTATAGCAAGGGATCACTGTATTAACATTGCACATAATGAAACTGCACACTTTAAAGTTAGCAAATAATGGCTGTAGAAACGGTCTGTGGTGCGGTCACATTGTGAATGGGATGAACCCTGCTGACCCTGGCTGGAAGTACAAAATGTCTACCCACAATACTGACGCTTTGGAAATAATATCGAGGCTCATAATTCCTATTAACTCTGTAATGCAAGAAATACCCCTTCAATATGTACGTTTTTATTACAAAAAGCACAATTTTTCATTTTTAGATTTTAATAATTACTTTTACCGCCACACTGCGAGTAGCCCAGAAGTCTGTACGTACGGAGCTAGCTTAATTATGCACCTGAGTTGGAGGAACGAAGTAGCAAACTTACCGTGCAAACTCCAAAGTTTTTACTTGAATCATTTAAAGACAAGCAATACGAATGTTGAAGATTCATCCCATGGATTGTTAAAACACAGAAAACATTCGACAGTCGCTAGTCCAAAGTCTCTCGTTCTCTGCACTTCTCCCGCCGCTTACCGTCTCCTGCCCGTTAGTGACGTCAGCCACAGCGTTTTCCCTCCCACTGTGTTCAACCAATCAGAAATCTGTGTCACTTGAGCCTGTGATACAGTTTGAAATTCAAATCTGGTTACAACAGGCTTCTGTTAGTTCAATGCTTCTCGTCACCCCAAGTTTACAATTGACATTTTGATGTTTGACATTTTCCATCAATGTATTCTTTCTGTCTGCCTGTCACTTAGTTGGTGTCAGTATTGGACATAAAGACAGCAGGTAATGCAGGAAAACAGCTGCACTTTATGAGATCATTAATAAACAATCCATCATTTAGAAAAAGAATCAGCACAATGTTTTTTACCTATTTCTTCAGACTAAAAAACGTTAATGTTTCAGATCATTCATTCATCATTCATTTTCTGTACCGTTTTTTCCCTTTCGGGGTCACGGGGCTGCTGGAGCCTATCCCGGCCACTTGTGGCGAAGGCAGAGGGACATCCTGGACAGGTTGCCAGTCTGTCGCAGGGTAAATTATCCAGAATCACACATCCATTCACTCTCACACTCACACCTATGGTCAATTTAGAGTTGCCAATCAACCTATGAAGCATGTTTTTGGATGGTGGGAGGAAGCCGGAGATCCCAGAGAGAACCCACGCATGCACGGGGAGAACATGCAAACTCCACACAGAGAGGTCTCATTGATGTTGTTTTTCTTCTTGCTGTGAGGCAAGAGCGCTAACCACTGCGCCAACGTGCAGCCCTGTTTCAGATCATTTTACATGTAATATTATTTATTAATTGAATTATTTTTCTCTGCATCAAATGGTTCAGTTGATCTAAATGTTTCTAGTTTAAATAAGGACCAACAGTTTTTTTCCTTTCAGGCACTTTACGCTTCTTCTCTGTTTTAGACTATAACAGGGTTTCTGTGGCTAAATAAAGTTAATATTTGTTGAAAGTGGATTTATATTGCTTTTTTCTTTTGTTTTTTTGTTACAAAATACAATTTTAGGTTTACTTACACCATTTTTTTAGATACTAACCTAATTTATTGTCACCGCCGCGAGTGTATGTGTGGGGGGGAGGTTGTGGGGGGTTAGGGGGGCGCAAAACATTTTCTTTTTCCTAGGGGGGCTTGGCAAATAAATAATTATAAAGCACTGTGTTAGTTCAAGATGATACAGACTAAAATCAAGAAAAAAAAATATATTTTCAGCTTGTGAGGCTGCATGAAGGGTGATTTTTTTTAGGACAAAGATAAATGAACTCAAACTGCCCCCCCCCCCCCCCCAAGTTGTTTTATGTATTTATTCTTTTTAATTTATTTATTTTATTTGTTTGGTTCAATATACAATCATGTTTTTTGTTTATTTTAAGCAGATCCAAATTTGATCCCAAATGTCCTTAATTTAGTTCAGACATCAATCTGTTAAATTTTTTATACACACCACCACATACGCATGTGTGCTCTTGTGTGTGCGTGCATGTGTGCCAGTGCATGTGTGTGTTTGTGTTTATCTAAACGTAGCATCATTGACCCAACATACATACTTGTTCATTTATGTTTATCTAAGCAGTCAAAAGAAAAGTTTATTAAATCGACATTGCAACATTGTCTTGAAACTTCATGTATTATAAAAAGTTTCAAAAAGATGTATTTTTCTTTGAGGACATGAATGTCTAAATGATTTAACTTTTCTCTCTTGAAACTGTAATTGAGTCACAGCATATGAGAAGAATGAGAAAACCAGATTAGACTTAAATGGTTCTCATTTATGTCTAAGAGACGTAAATGAGACAGAATCGAGATCTCATCTTCAATTTTGCTTTGCTACGGGAAATCTATGAAGAATTGATTTTTGCAACAGATATAAACAAACTATTCATCTGGGAACTTCTGCTTTACTTCCTTTAGCAGAAAGTAGTCTACTTAAGTCTATTACAAAAATAAGTCTATACTACAAGTGATGCACTATACTTGAAATTATTATTATAAACTATGTGTTGTAAGTTTAAAATGTTACAATTTAGTCTGAAGAAGTATTGAGTTAATATCACTATTGCATTACTTGTACATGACCTATATACAGTACTTATACTAACACTCAAGTAAATATACTTCAAGTGTACTACTTTTTCCCAAGGGGGATTTTTTTTGTTTGAATATTGAAACCTTTAGGTATGACCTTTACTCACATCTTTTTTATTGCATTCAATGTGCGAAATGTTTTGCTAAGGTAAAACAAACAGAATGTTTTCTTTTTATTCCCCCCCAATATTTCAAAGTGAAGGTGTGATAAGGAGATTAAGACTGGACAAATCCCTAAGCAAAAAGTAGTACTGTAAATTCAAGTTTATTCTAAAAAGTATACCTGAATATTAGCACAGCATGTTTATCGTAGACCTAATACAAGTAGTGCAGAAAGTATAAGTGAAAACATTCTCAGACAAAAATGGAAACAGTTTAGATTTGCAAAATAAAGATTGTATATCAAAGGTAAACTGAATTATACAACATTCCCACTTTTAGTGAGTAAGTGCTTTTAGTAAACTACAGCATACTTAAGGAATAGCCTTCAATAATGAGGAAAACATTTAAAAAAAATACTTTTTTTTACATTGGCTCTAATCTCCTGTAAAAAACGTGTAAAAATAAAAGTTGTTTTGTCTTTAGTCAATGCAGTGACGGTTTGTAGATTGGGTCATTTCCACTTTGAACTTCCATAGTCCAAGTGTAGCAGGTTCTATGGAACTACTTCCTGGTCTCGAACCAATAGGAATCCAAGAACGACATCACCTGTCTTTTCCCTTTCGTCTGTCGTTGTGATTGCTGTGCAGCCAAAAAGTAAGTTCTCAAGAAATTCCCGTGGTTTTGACTACCAGTTTTTGGTTTTCTTGTTATTGCTTTGATGAAAGCACGAAGTAATTTCTAGTTCGTAATGAAAAGTCGTCCTCGGTGTTATGCAAGTATTAATAACAGAAATGCGTGCTGTCGGAGTGAACATGCAGTTGTCTCATCATAGGCCTAGTTGCATTGCAGGAGCTGCGTGTGGTTTGAAATCCCCTTCTCTTTTGCATTAACGCAACTTTTAGTGAACTTGCTCTAATATTAGATATTTTAGCAAATATATTATATTTTAGAAATCGTTACAAGAACATTTAGTATTGTCATTGTCAAGAGTCCCATCAGTTATTAACATTTTACCTTAGTTAGAGCTGAAAAGACGGTGTCAGGTTTTCAAAATAAAAGTGTCATGAAATTAAGCTTTATGTTTTACTTTGAAAGAAACTGATGAGAAAGGACCGTATTGGCCAAGTTCATGTTTAATAAGATACAGCATAAGCTGTACCATTACCTACTATCAAAGACAATGTTTACTTAAAAGGTCTGTAAGGTTTATAGCATGGGACTTTGAAACTGTCACTAGCGTTCCGTAATCCTTAAAATGGTCATCAATGTGATTTATAAATGCTACGAGTTGAACTGTAAAGTCTGCAGAAGTTATTAGAAAATTCTGAGTTACATAATTCTGATTGGTGTGTTTTCATAAGCCATGATAGGATGGATAATAGTGGAAGCTACTGGCCTGAATTTTCAGTTTCCTGTATAGGTTTTGGCACTCGGAGTAGACACCAAAGTAAGAATTTCATAGTGCAGGGAAACCCGTTTCTCACTGTGCGTATGACGATAAACCCTTTGAATCTTGAATCTTTGTATCTCTTCATTTAGAAACATTTATGTCATCAGCCACAGACTTCCCAATAAAAGCTGTTTGTTTAATAGACAGTGAACACAGCTAATGAACAAACAGGTTTTGTGTTTATCATCATAATGATCTTCTTATTGATCAGTGCTGTATTTTCGCCTGTTTCACAGCTGCCGTGAAAGGTGCATCATGGGTCGCCTGGATGGGAAAGTGATTGTGCTGTCTGCTGCTGCGCAGGGAATTGGACGTGCTGCAGCAATTGTATGTAGATTTTGTTACAATTTTCTTCCAAATTACATTGTAACAAATTCCAAATAGTTTAAGCTTGCAAATGTAACATTTATGAATAGTTTGACCTGCATCATGTATTTTAGCCATTCCTTGTGTAGACAATGTTTTATCATCAACAACTATTTTCCTATAAGCTATTATTTTGATAAACTGCCTTACTCACATTGGTCAAATCATTTTTTTTGGATGTGTCTTACTTAATGAATTTAATATTTAGTCTCTAAATAATTATAAAAGGTCTGTGGATTTGAAAATATCCATCTGGCAAATGTATTCCTACATCTATAATAGAAAAAAAGGCTGTTAGTAACCATCTTTTGCAAAAAAAAAAAAAGGGAGCAAAAAACTGTGTTTGCCATGACAGACATAGATGTTTGGAACTAACTCAACCTTTTTAAATTCAGGCTTTTGCAAATGAAGGAGCTCAGGTCACTGCAACAGACATAAATGGAGAAAAGCTGAAGAAGCTGGAAGGAATTAGAGGTAAGATAAAGAGAGTGGTCTGCTGCTGCCATCTGCTGGATTACAAGAGGCTTAAGGCCTGGACAGTGGGAGATTTTTCTGTCATTTTACATCTTAATTGTTATGGATTTGACTTTTAAGTTTAAAACACAACCTCTAAAGCTGTGACTTAGTTTGGGTTTGAGTGTGTGGAGCTTTCAAAAATGCTTAATTTACCAAATCATATCATCTTGTGACAAGTTTGAAACAAAGTGCTCAATTTATCAACTTTTATAGCAAAACTTAATAATGATTAAATAAGATGTATAAAAAAAACATACAAAAATATGTATGCTTCTGCAAAACAGCAGAAGTTGTAATATATTTATAATTAACCATAATCCTTAAATACAAGTGTATTTATGTGTTAAGTGGAAACTGCTTATGTTTAACTTTTTGTTTTTTAGCACAAACAAAAACTTTAGTTACTGAAATTGTAAATCAGAGGAATCTGAGCATCGCCAACCCTTAACCTCTCTGCAAGTCACCGGTCATAAGCGACCATCATAGACTGTAGAAGTATTTGGCAGACTAAAGTCTACCAGAAATAAATGGTGGAGAGAAAAAAGGGTTTATTGAAAGAGTTTTTGCTGCTAAGGCTCTCAGCACATATGCATGTACTCTCATGCATGTAGAAATGCACATTAAAACTGTGTGCACTGATCCGTTTTCTTCCTGATTTTAGGAATCAGAACCAAAGTGGTGGATGTGACCAAAAAGGAGGAAGTAGAAGCTTTGGCTCAAGAACACGCTCATGTGGATGTGGTGTTCAACGTTGCAGTGTGTGTGTGTGTCCCACTCTCCTTCTCTTTAGAGAACAGCCCAACTTATTTGTTCCTGTAAACGGTTGCCTCACTTGTTTACGCCCCTGCTTAATCGCCACTCCAAAGTCCTTGCATCGAAAGGGTTAAATCTCAGCTTGTGCTGCTGTCAATCCTTTTAAAAGGACTACTGCTGATGCTTTGGTAAAGCACAGAGACTGATGACATTCACCTCAACCACATTTCTAGTTTCCACCATTGTGTTATCCCCCAATAAGAGGCATTATGGTCTGCAGCCTGTGATGACATGCACTAAAGCTTTAAATGTTGGTACAGGTTTGTGCACCATGGCAGCATAACGTGAGGCAATTCAACCACTGCAGCAGATCTGTTGGAGCAGGAAAAGATCTAAAACATTCAGGACAGTGGCCCTCGAGGACCAGGATTGAGACCAGTGAAATACAGTAAGAGTAAAAAAAAGAATACTAAAAATATAAATGCTTAACAATTTATTTGGGCAGCACCATCATCAGTACAGCATTAGAATTGGGGTAGTAGTATTAGACACGTATTAAAATATTTCAACAAAATACAGAATTCTAAAAACATGAATCAGATACAAAAATAAATTAAATACAAAGAAAATTAAAGCTCTGTCATCATCTTACAAACCCCCTTGCTGAAAAGTTCACTTTAAACATAATTTTTTTCTCCAAAGAAGAAATTAAAAGTACTTTAAAGCTAAACATGAGTTCTTATTTAACTATTCTAAGCACAACCAGAAAGATTGTAACAGCTTTGTTTTATACCCAGAGATTTATTTAAAACGATGTGCAAACTTAGTTTATAAACTGCATTAAGTACATGAACTGTGGCGTACTCAAAATCTGTCTGACATGCTGATCATGAATACTGCCAGATTTTAAACAAACACACTGAAAGCACTGATGAGGTACAAGAAAAAAAGAATAAAAAAATCACACATTGGAGCAAGAATATGTAACCACGTAAAAAAGTACCTGATAAAAAAAATTCTGGAATTTGCATACCAAATCCATGAACATTAACTTTTATGAAGACGGAACCTTTTAACTTTACCTCTATGGAGAATAAATAAACCAGGTTTATCACAAAACCATCCTGTTGTAAATCCAACAGACATTTTAATGAAAATGTCAACATCAGCATCTTGGTTTATGAGTTCACTTTTTAACCACAGGAAAATATGTATGATGGGATATTTTCTACTAAAATTAAGAAAATCATTTGTTAAATCTAAATAACAGTTACAAAGCAGTCATATCTATCCATTTGGTATGTTCCGAGTCATACCATTTTTTAACTATTCTAACGGCGGATTTTTTTTTTTATCCGTTTCAAATTCCAACGGCTGGAATCGCAATTGTCTGGCAGACACAAATTGGTGAGATACATTTTTCTGTTTCATTGAATATAATTTTTTGTGTGTGAAAACTATGGTTAGATAGATTGTTAGATTGAAAAAGAAATAGTTGAATAGTTATGGTTCATAAATATCAATTTCTATCAAGCATATTAATTCAAACAGCCATGGCCCGTACCGAAACGTATATTGGAACCGAAGTCTGAATCGAACCAAATTATTGAGATTTTTAGCTTATTGTTACACCCCTAATATATTTAGATAGATATCATTTTGCTGGAAGTGACATACATTCCATAGATAAGTGAACAACTTAACTATCATGCAAACAGCAGATCTTTTTTCTTTTCAAAGCTAGTACGGAAATCCCAAAGCAAAACCCCTTCAAGGTAAGATACTGTTTCATTATTACAATTTGTTGTGTGTGTACTATAGTTAGATCAATTGTTTGTTAAATATATATGCTTTCATTGTTTTCTTTTGTACAATAAAATGGAAGCTAACCACTCAGCTTGTAGGTACTTCAACGTTAACCGTTTCACGTATGTTTGCCGAATTAACAGATAATGGAGAAGCAAAATCCCCCCCAGCAAACCCCCCGGCGCAAAATAACCCCCCAAAACCCCCTCCCCAATGAAACAACCCCCCACCCCGCCCCAGACCCCTGGTCTGGCACAGCGCCACAAACAGGGCCAAGGAGGCGCGCAGGGTGGCCTCAGAAAACCAAGTGAGTTAAAAATGTTTGCTCAAAAACATGACATCATCTTCAATTAATTGATTATAGTCAATCAGATCAAGAACTAACCGGATATTATTGTGAATTGAACATCCTTTTAAGAATCCTGATTGTGTGTCCGAGATGATCTGATTCAGTCCTGTTTTTAATCTAGATGCATAAATGTTGGTTAAAATTTTATAATCACTATTAAGGAGGGATATTGGCCTCAAATTATCAATTAGTCTGGCGTCTTTCCCAGGTTTAGGAATTAAGGTGATGACGCCTTGCTTCATAGTAGTTGGAATGAAGTTTAACTGAGAAATTTCCTTTATGACCAACAGAAACTGCTCTTTCAAGTGTTCCCAGAAATGTCTATAAAAGTTAATAGTAAGCCCATCAGATCCTGGAGATTTATCTAAAGCTAAACTTCTCATGGCTTTTTCTGCTTCTTCCATAGTGATTTCTGCTTCACACACTTGTTTAAAGTTTTCATTCACTTTAGGAGCCAAATCCAGGAAGTAGTGGCGTATAACCTGCTACACTTGGACTATGGAAGTTCAAAGTGGAAATGACCCAATCTACAAACCGTCACTGCATTGACTAAAGACAAAACAACTTTTATTTTTACACGTTTTTTACAGGAGATTAGAGCCAATGTAAAAAAAAAAAGTATTTTTTTAAATGTTTTCCTCATTATTGAAGGCTATTCCTTAAGTATGCTGCGGTTTACTAAAAGCACTTACTCACTAAAAGTGGGAATGTTGTATAATTCAGTTTACCTTTGATATACAATCTTTATTTTGCAAATCTAAACTGTTTCCATTTTTGTCTGAGAATGTTTTCACTTATACTTTCTGCACTACTTGTATTAGGTCTACGATAAACATGCTGTGCTAATATTCAGGTATACTTTTTAGAATAAACTTGAATTTACAGTACTACTTTTTGCTTAGGGATTTGTCCAGTCTTAATCTCCTTATCACACCTTCACTTTGAAATATTGGGGGGGAATAAAAAGAAAACATTCTGTTTGTTTTACCTTAGCAAAACATTTCGCATATTGAATGCAATAAAAAATAAGTGAGTAATAATAGTATAATAATAATTTCAAGTATAGTGCATCACTTGTAGTATAGACTTATTTTTGTAATAGACTTAAGTAGACTACTTTCTGCTAAAGGAAGTCAAGCAGAAGTTCCCAGATGAATAGTTTGTTTATATCTGTTGCAAAAATCAATTCTTCATAGATTTCCCGTAGCAAAGCAAAATTGAAGATGAGATCTCGATTCTGTCTCATTTACGTCTCTTAGACATAAATGAGAACCATTTGAGACTAATCTGGTTTTCTCATTCTTCTCATATACGTAACTCAATTACAGTTTCAAGAGAGAAAAGTTAAATCATTTAGACATTCATGTCCTCAAGACATCTTTTTGAAACTTTTTATAATACATGAAGTTTCAAGACAATGTTGCAATGTCGATTTAATAAACTTTTCTTTTGACTGCTTAGATAAACATAAATGAACAAGTATGTATGTTGGGTCAATGATGCTAGGTTTAGATAAACAGAAACACACACATGCACTGGCACACATGCACGCACACACAAGAGCACACATGCGTATGTGGTGGTGTGTATAAAAAATTTAACAGATTGATGTCTGAACTAAATTAAGGACATTTGGGATCAAATTTGGATCTGCTTAAAGTAAACAAAAAACATGATTGTGTATTGGACCAAACAAATAAAATGAATAATTAAAAAGAATAAATACATAAAACAACTGGGGGGGGGGCAGTTTGAGTTCATTTATCTTTGTCCTAAAAAAAATCACCCTTCATGCAGCCTCACAAGCTGAAAATATATATTTTTTCTTGATTTTAGTCTGCATCATCTTGAACTAACACAGTGCTTTATAATTATTTATTTGCCAAGCCCCCCTAGGAAAAAGAAAATGTTTTGCGCCCCCCTAACCCCCCACAACCTCCCCCCCACACATACACTCGCGGCGGTGACAATAAATTAGGTTAGTATCTAAAAAAATGGTGTAAGTAAACCTAAAATTGTATTTTGTAACAAAAAAACAAAAGAAAAAAGCAATATAAATCCACTTTCAACAAATATTAACTTTATTTAGCCACAGAAACCCTGTTATAGTCTAAAACAGAGAAGAAGCGTAAAGTGCCTGAAAGGAAAAAAACTGTTGGTCCTTATTTAAACTAGAAACATTTAGATCAACTGAACCATTTGATGCAGAGAAAAATAATTCAATTAATAAATAATATTACATGTAAAATGATCTGAAACAGGGCTGCACGTTGGCGCAGTGGTTAGCGCTCTTGCCTCACAGCAAGAAGAAAAACAACATCAATGAGACCTCTCTGTGTGGAGTTTGCATGTTCTCCCCGTGCATGCGTGGGTTCTCTCTGGGATCTCCGGCTTCCTCCCACCATCCAAAAACATGCTTCATAGGTTGATTGGCAACTCTAAATGGACCATAGGTGTGAGTGTGAGAGTGAATGGATGTGTGATTGTGGATATTCTACCCTGCGACAAACTGGCAACCTGTCCAGGATGTCCCTCTGCCTTCGCCCACAAGTGGCCGGGATAGGCTCCAGCAGCCCCGTGACCCCGAAAGGGAAAAAACGGTACAGAAAATGAATGATGAATGAATGATCTGAAACATTAACGTTTTTTAGTCTGAAGAAATAGGTAAAAAACATTGTGCTGATTCTTTTTTTAAATGATGGATTGTTTATTAATGATCTCATAAAGTGCAGCTGTTTTCCTGCATTACCTGCTGTCTTTATGTCCAATACTGACACCAACTAAGTGACAGGCAGACAGAAAGAATACATTGATGGAAAATGTCAAACATCAAAATGTCAATTGTAAACTTGGGGTGACGAGAAGCATTGAACTAACAGAAGCCTGTTGTAACCAGATTTGAATTTCAAACTGTATCACAGGCTCAAGTGACACAGATTTCTGATTGGTTGAACACAGTGGGAGGGAAAACGCTGTGGCTGACGTCACTAACGGGCAGGAGACGGTAAGCGGCGGGAGAAGTGCAGAGAACGAGAGACTTTGGACTAGCGACTGTCGAATGTTTTCTGTGTTTTAACAATCCATGGGATGAATCTTCAACATTCATATTGCTTGTCTTTAAAAGATTCAAGTAAAAACTTTGGAGTTTGCACGGTAAGTTTGCTACTTCGTTCCTCCAACTCAGGTGCATAATTAAGCTAGCTCCGTACGTACAGACTTCTGGGCTACTCGCAGTGTGGCGGTAAAAGTAATTATTAATTTCTAAAAATGATAACTTGTATTTTTTGTAATAAAAACGTACATATTGAAGGGGTATTTCTTGCATTACAGAGTTAATAGGAATATGAGCCTCGATATTATTTCCAATGCGTCAGTATTGTGGGTAGACATTTTGTACAGGGCTCCAGACTGCGACCATTTGCTCGCATTTTGCGACCAAAATTTGAGACTGTGCGACTGAATTTTACATCCAGTCGCACATGCGCGACCAGTAAATTTGCCTCCCCCACCCTCCGTATTTTTTTATTCATTAAACGTGGAAGCGGCCCGTCAATGATCAATGAAATGAGCAATGAAATCATAAATGAGACGCGAGCCCACACGCACGCAGACAGACACACACACACTCGTGAGACTGGAGCACACGCGAGCGCACACTCGCATGTCATTGAGTGATGCCTGAGGCGGCCAATGCGTGTGAGAAGAATAGGGAAAGTCACTGCAAGTGGCTAAAATATGTGGAGGGGCGGGGCCTAGAGATAATCGAGTGCGCGTTAACGTCTGTGGGAAGGAAACGGAGACAAATCATCACAACCTGATATGTGCGTCTGAGCTATGAACAGCTAGCGAACTATTGATTCGTTCTTTCGACCTGCGGCTAGTATACCAGTGCCAGAGTGTACAGCAGGGGTCTCAAACTCGCGAAGCAAACCACGGCTCTCATGCACGGCTGGGAGATGGTCAGCTGAGGAGCATAAATGTCCCACACCTACATGCGTGACAGCTAACGGGGCTCGAACATAAACACGTGTGAGCGACAACACGATTTAGTCTTAGACGCACTTAAAACACGTGTGGAAAATGCAACGATAGACGTGTTTAAGATGAACCAGCGCCCGGGGGGGGGGGGGGGGGGGGGGCATGATGGCGAAGCTGCAACAGGAAGTTGGAGTTGTCCTTAACATTCAATTTAATAATTATGCCTCTCCCCCTAAGTAATATTGTGATATTACATCTTTTATAATTATTTCAATGTTTTGTGATGTATGTAGCCTTTTTTTAATCAGTTGGTATTTTAAATTATTTTAATTGATCAGTGAACTACAAAAACCCATCAGGACGCATGTCCCATAATGCATTGTTTTGTAGTCTGTAGGGCAGCTTTCAGTCAGTTCAGTACTAAATTTCCAGCTGTGTTTGGTCAGGTTGGGGTCTTGCTTCCGCCCCTTTCTGGTGATATTTTGGTTTTGATTGACAGGTGATGTTAGAGCAAAAACAAAAATATGTCTCACACCAGGTGATCTGTGCAGCGTTACGTCCATCTGGGTGATCTCAAATTATTGTGCATCTTGGCTGCACCTATTTGGTTTCGCCAACATGAATTTCCATCCCCTAATGTTTACATACATTTAAGTATTGTTCTTAACTGTGAAATGACCGAAAGGTTATTACGGTAATCACTTGTTACTAAAAACTTTTTTTATTCTAAATTTATGGTATATTGTTTACTATTTTTTTTTGTCATGACAGCGATGCTGCTGTCAGTTTACCTTCTTGTTGCATCTTCAAAAGTGCAGAATAAAATCTGACACTGACTTTGAAAAAGCAGATTGTAATTTTTGCATCTATAATTAAAGTATTTATTTACTTTATTTATTTTATTTAGTGTATTTATAATACAGTGGAAATTAGAAGATCTGGTTTGCATGTTGATTTACGGTATGCGCCCCTAAATTTTCAGGTTGTGCCCCTAAAATTTTCATTCAGGGGCCACAGTGCTCCTAGTGAAAAAAGTTAGTCTGGAGCCCTGTACTTCCAGCCAGGGTCAGCAGGGTTCATCCCATTCACAATGTGACCGCACCACAGACCGTTTCTACAGCCATTATTTGCTAACTTTAAAGTGTGCAGTTTCATTATGTGCAATGTTACTGTAAAAGACCTTGTATCTCATTTAAAGATCATTAAAGGTCCGGCATGTCATCATCTGAAACTGGTTGTGGACATGACGTTCAAAAATCATCATTCACTGCTTACACGTCTAGTAGGAAGCATAAAGCAGGCTCATCTGAAAATTTCAGTATGTATATGCTGCTTTTAAGGCCCATTTTTATGGGGTTCACAGTTTTCCCAGACTTAAAGTTAGTGCTTCATGTGTTGCCACTGATTTGAAATGTGTTTTTGACCTGTGTGAGTGTTAACTTCATGCTGTCAAAGAGCTTATTTGTCATTTTAAGACCACGTAAAGGAGGGATGCTCTGTATCATGACCAGTGAGTGGTTTTAAAACAAATTAATGGGATGGATTTACTGCTTATATGTCCTGGAAACATAGAATATGTGCATTTGAAAATATGTGTGTAGTGTTCAATCCAAAACCGTTACTAAGCCTGCTGATGTCACTTATGCAGTGATCTTCTGCTGGCCTACTTGGAGGAAAAGGAAGATGCAATGTTTTTCCATGTGGATGACGTGTGCCTTCCAGAAGAAGTAAATACAGATGACATGAATATGACTCCTAATCATTGTAGTATGCGGTAAGTAATCCATTTTAATTTTTTACACTGGCATGTGCAAATGTTTGATGGTGGTAAAACAGATCTGTGACTTCTTTTTGCATGTTTGTATTTTTCACTATTTGTATCTGCAATCTGTTTGATCAACCTGTAAATGGTGATAAACCAATATGCAGTTTTAGTAGGGCAACTCACAAAATGTATGGATTAAGAAATACATAGGTCATATTTTTTTAGAAGTAATTTCTTCTCTTAAGTTTGATTAAACAACTTGTCTGTTTGCTTTGAATAAAACATCTAATGCCTGTGTTGTTTATTAAGACGTATGTTCTGCAGAGCAGCTGGAGCTCAGTAGAAATTTGCTTCTGAGTTGAAGGCGGAACTGTTTACCCGAAAGTTAGCCTGTTGCTAATTTCCCATCAACCCTTTGGTTCAACTTTAAGCCAAAGCTAACATTAGTCTTGCAAAAAATGGTGAACAATATTGGAGCTATGCAGCCAGCTGTACAGTTTGGAGCCAAATGACAGCTGAGATGAGAAAAATGAAGACCAACATGGATCTTTTTGTCTGCAAATGGAGAATTCAGAATTTGAGTGGAGGACTTTCTCCCGCCCATCGCTTTTTCAAACACCGGGTTTTCAGCAGCTCCTCATGCAACACAAGAGCAATTTTAATCTTAAACTATTGTATATATAGTCTCCATCATGAGAAACAGGCTACAGGAACATGTTAAAAACACCCAACAAGGTTTTTTTTAAAGACCCACTCAATTGGAAAATCATGTTCTTGGTGCCTTGTGGTGCAGTTTAAAAAAGCTTGTTTGTGACATAGCTAGGGGGTCATTTTCTTTGAACGTTTTTTTTTTTAAGTTCTGCATATGGTGCATGACTGGAACTATAATAAACACATAAAACACATTCATCTTTGCTGATAATTAACTTGTTCTGCTAGTCCTGTGTTCAGACTTGTCCTTCTCTCCCTGCGCCGTCCCTCTCACATCTTGGGCTACGAGCGGCTGTCACTGCCTCTATGCTGCACGCAGCCCGCTCCTTCTACTCAGGCGCTCCCTCTACTAGGCGTGCGGTTTCAGAAGCACACATCCTCATTAATTCTACAACAGAAGTTTCAGTCTCATGAGGAAATACGACAAATTTACTGTGTTCTAATTATTCATTTCCATTGTATTAATTTCCATTACAAGCTGCATGCGTTCTCAAGTGCGCGACACGGCCGCCCGCCTGAGGATTTTGTGTGGGGGGGTGGGGTTATTACTGTTCTCTTTCATTACATAACACTGAATGCGCACAATTAGATTTTGATGAATATCACTACATGTTTTGTTTGGGAACTATTTTATGCAGCACATTTTATGCATAAATAACGGCGGAGCCTCCTGCCCCGCATTCTTCATGGGTGTCAGGCTTCATTTCTACTGGAAAGGTGACAATGTGTCTGCAGTCTCGTTTATACCTGGGCAGTATATAATATTCTGAGAAGATGTGTGTACCACAGAGCACAGGTGAAACTCGCTTGGAGCTCCAGAGCGGTCCGCTGCAGAAGAATCAACACGCACCCCCAACACACTTGTGCGCTCCCACACACGCACATACAAATAATCATTCTACAACACGTAAAGTGAAGTATTTGCTCACCCATCCAGAATCTAGAATTGGGTGTCCGAATCACTTGGTCTGGCCACAGGTGTGTTAAATCAAGCCCTCAGACGTGCAGACTGTTTTCACAAACATTTGTAAAAGAATGGGCCGCTCTCAGGAACTCAGTGAACTCCTGCATGGAACAGTCATAGGACGCCACCTGTGCAACAAATCCAGTGGTGAACTTTGTTGTCTCCTTAATATTCCACAGTCAGCTGTCAGCTCTATCAGAACAAAATGGAAGAGTTTGGGAACAACAGCAACTCGGCCACCGACCACGTAAGTTGATGGAGAGGAGTCAGTGGATGCTAAAGTGCAAAGAAATCGCAGACTTTTTGCACAGTCAATTTCTACAGAGCTCCAAAAGTCATGTGACCTTCAGATTAGTCCAAGTACAGGACGCAGAGAGCTTCATGCCATGGGTTTCCATGGCAGAGCAGCTGCATCCAAGACACACATCACCAAGTACCATGCAAAGCGCTGGATAGAGTGGTGTAAAGCACGCCGCCACTGGACTCTGGGGCAGTGATTTTCAACCCTTTTTGATCCACGGCACACTTTATCCCTGACAAAAACTCAGCGGCACACCAGCATCCAAAAATGAAAAAAGGAGAAAGTCTATAGTCTGCATTGATCTAAAGTCCTTCCACAGTCTCACGTGCATTTTTGTGATAATTGTGGCAGAAAAAGCTGGAGGTTGCAGCTGTTTTTCTCTCTCTAAAAGTTGTAATAAGTTAGTTTTCAGTAATAATTTTTAACTAAATTATTTGAAATTTTACCCTGGTAATTGTTTTTCCCTTCAGTTTATAAACATGCAATTTTATGTAACCTCACAAAAAACACATATATTCTTTCTAAATAGTGATTTATTTTTTAAATGTTGGTGCAAAGGCAACTGTAATTTTTGAACAATTTTATCACAATATGTTTGATAAATTTTACACACAAAAAAACTAACATGTTTTCTGTAGCGACACAAAAGGTGAACATGTTGAAGTTTGATTCGTTTTTCTTTTGTCTTAATCAAAGATAATCTTTGAAAACTTTAACAAAAAAAATTTTTTTTTAGAGGATTAAACCGTTTTAATTTAGATTAATTGTGTCTGTTGGCCACTTCACCTTAATTCTGTTTCTTAAATGTTATTACTTCTACCTAAGTTTAACATATAAAATAATCCAGACCTTATTAGAAAAGTGTTTCAGTTAGAAAGATGACTTGGACCAAACTCTGGGATGTTTGGCTGTTAATAAACACAAACCTTGAAGGAGAACTAAACCGTTGACCTCTGAATTCATCAAGAAGACTTAAAAACTACTTGATGTGTGTTCATTGTGGTTTCAAGACGTTTAACAGGGAAAACTCGTTGCAGTGCCGATACACTGTCAATTTAATCCAATGCATCATGGGAGATGTAGTGCAAAAACGGCCGGAGATCACTGCTCTTAGCTTCATTATTTTGTTCACTTGTTCTACGGTCTGACACCGGATCCCGCGTAAAGCTACACCGCTTAAGACTAGCTTTAGCTGGTATTTTTGTTCGAACTGAGAGACTTTATGAGCAGAATCAGAACAAGGAAGTGAAGACTTTAACAACTTCTGATTGGTCAAACTGATGACGTGTGATTAAGCCTCCAAGAATGATTGGTGGAGACGGTTAAAAGGATGGGACTTTTATCAAAAACAGCTGAAGCTGCGGCTAATTCGCGGTACTGTCAAACAAAAGAAAAAAAGTAGTTTAAGTGGGAGTTAATTCATTATCTGATTTGTGATCCGTGCTTATTTATTGGTTTAGGCTATTGAGCTTAAGCATTCTGATCAAAGTACTGTTAAACAAGAGGGTAGACTTGTTTCTTTTTTATTATAGAAAACTAACCTTTTTTTTTACTGACATCCTTTTTTTTTCATACTCTTTCTTCATTTTTAGGGCATTCCTGCCTTTCTGCAAGAAAGTTCATGCTGAGTCTGGATGGAATTGTTGTGCAAGCCAACAATACTTCCTTTATCTCTCTGCTATGCATGATGTTCCCAAACTACTAAACCTTCAACATCCACCATCCACCGGAGCTGGCATCAACTTTGGAGTATCTCCAGAGGTTTGTCTTTTTGACTTCAAATTCTAATTTTACAGATTTGGATCACTCTAGAACAGGGGTGCTCACACTTTTTCAACATGCTAGCTATCTTTGAGACTACAAGCTCCGGAAGCTCTACATATATAGAATTTGAAATGTTGTGCTTAAAGACACATACTGATTTTGAAAATCAAATTTAAAATTGAAGTCATCTAAATGTCTGTGCATTTAGATGAACATGTAAGATAACAACTTAACAAAGAGTTTGCAGCATATTGCCTTAAACAACTTGTTGAATCGGATCCGTGCGTTCTTAGTTGTCATGTCAGTGGCTCTGCAGCGCGTGCTGTAACCTTTTTTTACGTTTTGCATTTTTAAGAATAAAAGAAAAAGTTTTGTTATTTAAACAAAAATAATTTGGCAGCAGTGGTTGCTATAATAAAAATGTAGAAGATACAGTAAAAATGTAAACAACTTTACAGGACCCAGTGGAGCATTCATGAGCTTGTTAGCCGACACGGCAGAAGGCGAGTCTGTCTCCCAGAGTCCAGATGAGATTGAAGAAAAGGAGGAAGAGGAGGATTTGTACAAGAATTAAGATAAATGTGAGTAAATATTCTTTCAGCTGTTGTGTTTGATTATTAGTAAGTACTTTGAATGGTAACCCTTGTGCTGTCCTAGGCACTTTGACATTGGGAGTGGGGTCATCTAGACCCACTAGACAGTGCTCTGAACCTTTTTCTTCAACGATTTGTGATCTTCACTGGTGTCCATGGATTAAATGAAATGCTCTTCACCTTTACCCACCTGTGTTATGCTAGGGATAACCCGTCAATGTAAGGATCACGTCATCTGGACCCCATAGGATAGCACAGAAGACATCAACTATCATCAAATTCTAAAAAGAGAGGAATAGAAGAAGCCGACACCAACCGTGGACTGGCCTGTGAGACACCTGGGGGGGGGGGCTATTTTTTATTTTTCGTTCTTATATAATTGCTATTCGTTATTTTACTTTATTTATTTTATTACCCAAGTAATGACTCATCCGCGATGATCCAGTCCAAACTGAGGGAAGGGACTTTAACAAAAAGAGTAACAAACAAAATAGAAAAGCAGTAGTCTGCTCCCGCACTTAACTAGTCTAGTGGACCGGCGGGGCGCGGACTTACAGCTTTGTGTTTGATGGGGGGGGGGGGGGGGGGGGGTGTGTGTGCTTTGTTACATGTGAAATTCACATGTTAGACGCATTTGTTACAGTTTACATCCACGTTACAGCCGCCGTTCCTTTTCTATTAAAGTTCCAAAGTGAAAGTCCCGCCCCACTGCTTGACATGCAAATTTTAGCCAATCAGATCAACCAGAAAGATTCCTGCCCCTAAGTGACAAACACGCCCCTGAATACCGCCCCCAAGTGACAAAAACGCCCCCATAACACCGAGCGTAAATCCAGGTGAGGGCGCAAAAGAGAATTGACCGAGCAAGATCACCGCTCGGTTAGGATTTCAGCCGTTCACTTGTAAAATACGGGGTCGCTTTGTTAAGATTGCGCCAGCACGGTTTTAAGGTTCACTCACTCAGTTCCTGAATACGCCCGCTTAGTTGTCTTTACGCCCTTTCAATTTTTGGCTGATATGTAATCCCATATGTGCGAATGATTTATTCCGACCTAAAGTGTGACCCATGTGAATGTTTGTTATATTCTGAAAACATTTCTCTGGGCCCATGTACACGGTTGAATTCTAATCCGACCATTGATCCGATCAAGATATTTTGCACATGTAACCGCGGCTTATGGTGTTGACTCGCAACGTGGCGGGGGCGTGGCATTCACAATGTTTTCTCTCCATCGGGATGTCAGTCACCCATCGTCCATCGGCACAACCCTAGACTCAAATATATAGTTTGAATCAACTACCAGAGAAATAATCTACATTTGATAAACTCATTTATAAAATGCTTTAATCATTACGTTTGAATTTTACTGGTTAAAAAAAGCTCTTTAGTTTGTTTCAGTAAAGGTCGTTTTTCTTTTCTTTCTTTTAATATAAGAAGTAAATCCACCAAGTACAGTACAGAAACGACACTTTAGGCTAAATGATAAAAACTGATCATTCATGTTCACGTGTTCTTGCTTTGTCTTTAGAGAATTCTAAGTAAAAGACTGAATAGCTTAACTCACAACAGTACAGAGAATTATTACAGAGAGCACTTAATTCAGATCTATGCTGTTTTTTTCTTACATAAATATAGAATATTTAATTTTCAGGAATAAAAAATGTCTCTTTTGTTCTGTTGCTTAATTCATTTTTAGATTATATTTAATAAATGGCTACATGGTTAAATCTCTCTTTTCAGCATCTTCAGATTCCAGGTCAGTCAGCTCCAGAGCCACAGTCAGTGAGACGGCTACGCTTGAAGCCCAAACTACACACGATGCACCCCAACAACCCTGCTGCTAAGAACATTGGAACGACAGAACTCTGCAGGCCATCAGGATCTACTTCTGTAAAACACAAAGAGAACATCTGAGTTCTGACGGAACCATGAACCGGTCCAGTATGTGGACTCTACTCTCTTTGGCCCTCTGGACGGGCAGGGGGAGCTTCCATCCATTTTCTATTCCGTTTTTCCCTTTCGGGGTCACGGGGCTGTCGGAGCCTATCCCGGCCACTTGTGGGCGAAGGCAGGGGACGCCCTGGACAGGTCGCCAGTCTGTCGCAGGGTAGAATATCCACAATCGCACTGTTCACTCTCACACTCACAACAATCACACCTATGGACAATTTAGAGTTGCCAAAAAACCTATTGAGCATGTTTTTTTATTGTAAGTAAACTATATAACAATTTGCTTCAAAGTCAATTTATATATTTTTTTAGAATTTTCACATAAACTTTCATGTCACTAGGAAGTCAGTGTTCAACTTTAATGTGCATTATTCACCGCATATTTTTATATTAAAACAGAATTAAAAGAATAAGAAAAACATGTAGTCTAATCTAATTGTTTGGCGGTTTTTATAAGATTTATAAAAGTAATCTTGCTACTAATGCCTTAAAAAAACTTAAACCCCATTTGTTCCCAAAAAAAAAAGTTGCAGATTAAATATATATGTATTAATTTTGATCAACATCCAATAATATTTCACCACCATTTTATCTGGGGCCATATATGCGGATCAGGCGGCGCTTCTCCCGTTGATTCTTGGCCAAGGCCAGGAGCCTCCGAAGGAGAAACTGACAACAGAATAAAATCAATATATGACTTCACAAGAAAAAACTTCAAACAATCTCCGTGTATAAAATTGTTTAAATAAGAAAATGACGTGAAATTTTAAACGTTGTGCCTACACAAAGCATTTCTACTTAAGTCAGTCTAATGGAAAAAGTTTAATGATGAAAACTCTAAAAAGACTCAATTGCAAAGTGTGTGTTTCATTTGAAATCAATTTTAAGAGTATTTGTAACTATAAATTTTACTTCTTTAAAAATATATATATATATATCGTGGAAAATTGAGGCGTATCATATGTGAGAAGGATGCAAAGGATTACAATTGTGAGAAAAAACAGTCAAAAGTATTGAAACTTTAATTAATTTAATGAGTATTTTGTGACGAGTGCACCATTCTTAAAATGCACTTTGGTTAAAGAGAAATGTCATGTTTTTGAGCAAAAACTTATAACTCACTTGGTTCTCCCATTGTATTCTGGCCAATTCCCTGGCCCTGCCCTGCGCCCCATGCCATATAAATGGCGCTCTGGGCCGGAGTGGGGGTCTTGGCGGGAGCGGGGCTCTGGGAGGGGGTGGAATTCTGGGCCGGAGTGGGGGTCTTGGCGGGAGCGGGGCGCTGGGAGGGGGTGGGATTCTGGGCCGGAGTGGGGGTCTTGGCGGGAACGATGCTCTGGGAGGGGGTGGGGCTCTGGGCCAGAGTGGGGCTCTGGGAGGGGGTGGGGCTCTGGGCTGGGGAGTGGCTCTACGAGGGGTTGGGGTTCTGAGAGAGGGTGTGGGTGGAAATTGCTTCATTTTCCTTTGAGTTCAGAATACATATGTGAACGGTTAAGGCACATATCACTAGAGGAGACATCACGTAATTCCTCATGGGAGGAGAGCACCGCCATCTTGGTGGACAGAAATCCTTAAAAGATGAGCACACCAATATCTTGTATAAAGTAAACACAGCACATTTTTTTCAACTTTACAGCAACATTTTCAAGTGGCACCTCTGTCCACAACACGCTGAATTGTTGCAAGCAGAAAGGGGAAGGATGCCGTTCAAATGGCACTGGTCCCACCAAAAGTCGCAGCGTGAACTTGGGCTAATTTTAGTTTGCGCCATAAATTTGCCGGAGGCGGCGTCTCTCCTCCTCATTTCTGGCCAAGGCCAGCAGCCTCCTCAACAGAAATTGGTTTTCCCATTGGACCCTGCGGGCCTCCTTGGCTCTTGCGTTGGCGGTATGCCAGACCAGTGGTCTGGGCATACGGTTGGGGGCAGCTTGGGGGTTCCTTTGAGGACGTGGGGGTGGGGGGTTATTTTGCTGTGGTGAGGGGTTATTTTCCTGGGGGGGATTTTGATTCTCCATATTTTCTGGCTTGAGGGGTTTTCTTCTTCGAAACAGTCATGGGGCGGAGGCGGAGTGAGTGAAACTGCTGTACAGACAGCATGAGAACAATCACTTTTCTTTAGTTTCCAATGTGGAAAAGAGCATTTTTTAAGTATTACCTTAAGTTTATAAAAACACCAACCACACCAATCCCTTGCTTTTCTGTTAATATTATGAAAAAGGCCTTGCAGAAAGTCATTTCTGGGTTTGAGGTTTGGTTTCTTTTTTCATAGATGGAAAAAGTTTAATGATGAAAACTCTAAAAAGACTCAATTGCAAAGTGTGTGTTTCATTTGAAATCAATTTTAAAAGAGTATTTGTAACTATAAATTTTACTTCTTTAAAAATATATATATATATCGTGGAAAATTGAGGCGTATCATATGTGAGAAGGATGCAAAGGATTACAATTGTGAGAAAAAACAGTCAAAAGTATTGAAACTTTAATTAATTTAATGAGTATTTTGTGACGAGTGCACCATTCTTAAAATGCACTTTGGTTAAAGAGAAATGTCATGTTTTTGAGCAAAAACTTATAACTCACTTGGTTCTCCCATTGTATTCTGGCCAATTCCCTGGCCCTGCCCTGCGCCCCATGCCATATAAATGGCGCTCTGGGCCGGAGTGGGGGTCTTGGCGGGAGCGGGGCTCTGGGAGGGGGTGGAATTCTGGGCCGGAGTGGGGGTCTTGGCGGGAGCGGGGCGCTGGGAGGGGGTGGGATTCTGGGCCGGAGTGGGGGTCTTGGCGGGAACGAGGCTCTGGGAGGGGGTGGGGCTCTGGGCCAGAGTGGGGCTCTGGGAGGGGGTGGGGCTCTGGGCTGGGGAGTGGCTCTACGAGGGGGTGGGGTTCTGAGAGAGGGTGTGGGTGGAAATTTCTTCATTTTCCTGTGAGTTCAGAATACATATGTGAACGGTTAAGGCACATATCACTAGAGGAGACATCACGTAATTCCTCATGGGAGGAGAGCACCGCCATCTTGGTGGACAGAAATCCTTAAAAGATGAGCACACCAATATCTTGTATAAAGTAAACACAGCACATTTTTTTCAACTTTACAGCAACATTTTCAAGTGGCACCTCTGTCCACAACACGCTGAATTGTTGCAAGCAGAAAGGGGAAGGATGCCGTTCAAATGGCACTGGTCCCACCAAAAGTCGCAGCGTGAACTTGGGCTAATTTTAGTTTGCGCCATAAATTTGCCGGAGGCGGCGTCTCTCCTCCTCATTTCTGGCCAAGGCCAGCAGCGTCCTCAACAGAAATTGGTTTTCCCATTGGACCCTGCGGGCCTCCTTGGCTCTTGCGTTGGCGGTATGCCAGACCAGTGGTCTGAGCATACGGTTGGGGGCAGCTTGGGGGTTCCTTTGAGGACGTGGGGGGTTATTTTGCTGTGGTGAGGGGTTATTTTCCTAGGGGGTATTTTGATTCTCCATATTTTCTGGCTTGAGGGGTTTTCTTCTTCGAAACAGTCATGGGGCGGAGGCGGAGTGAGTGAAACTGCTGTACAGACAGCATGAGAACAATCACTTTTCTTTAGTTTCCAATGTGGAAAAGAGCATTTTTTAAGTATTACCTTAAGTTTATAAAAACACCAACCACACCAATCCCTTGCTTTTCTGTTAATATTATGAAAAAGGCCTTGCAGAAAGTCATTTCTGGGTTTGAGGTTTGGTTTCTTTTTTCATAGATGGAAAAAGTTTAATGATGAAAACTCTAAAAAGACTCAATTGCAAAGTGTGTGTTTCATTTGAAATCAATTTTAAAAGAGTATTTGTAGCTATAAATTTTACTTCTTTAAAAATATATATATATATCGTGGAAAATTGAGGCGTATCATATGTGAGAAGGATGCAAAGGATTACAATTGTGAGAAAAAACAGTCAAAAGTATTGAAACTTTAATTAATTTAATGAGTATTTTTTGACGAGTGCACCATTCTTAAAATGCACTTTGGTTAAAGAGAAATGTCATGTTTTTGAGCAAAAACTTATAACTCACTTGGTTCTCCCATTGTATTCTGGCCAATTCCCTGGCCCTGCCCTGCGCCCCATGCCATATAAATGGCGCTCTGGGCCGCAGTGGGGGTCTTGGCGGTAGCGGGGCTCTGGCAGCGGGTGGATTTCTGGGCCGGAGTGGGGGTCTTGGCGGGAGCGGGGCGCTGGGAGGGGGTGGGATTCTGGGCCGGAGTGGGGGTCTTGGCGGGAACGAGGCTCTGGGAGGGGGTGGGGCTCTGGGCTGGGGAGTGGCTCTACGAGGGGTTGGGGTTCTGAGAGAGGGTGTGGGTGGAAATTTCTTCATTTTCCTTTGAGTTCAGAATACATATGTGAACGGTTAAGGCACATATCACTAGAGGAGACATCACGTAATTCCTCATGGGAGGAGAGCACCGCCATCTTGGTGGACAGAAATCCTTAAAAGATGAGCACACCAATATCTTGTATAAAGTAAACACAGCACATTTTTTTCAACTTTACAGCAACATTTTCAAGTGGCACCTCTGTCCACAACACGCTGAATTGTTGCAAGCAGAAAGGGGAAGGATGCCGTTCAAATGGCACTGGTCCCACCAAAAGTCGCAGCGTGAACTTGGGCTAATTTTAGTTTGCGCCATAAATTTGCCGGAGGCGGCGTCTCTCCTCCTCATTTCTGGCCAAGGCCAGCAGCCTCCTCAACAGAAATTGGTTTTCCCATTGGACCCTGCGGGCCTCCTTGGCTCTTGCGTTGGCGGTATGCCAGACCAGTGGTCTGGGCATACGGTTGGGGGCAGCTTGGGGGTTCCTTTGAGGACGTGGGGGTGGGGGGTTATTTTGCTGTGGTGAGGGGTTATTTTCCTGGGGGGGATTTTGATTCTCCATATTTTCTGGCTTGAGGGGTTTTCTTCTTCGAAACAGTCATGGGGCGGAGGCGGAGTGAGTGAAACTGCTGTACAGACAGCATGAGAACAATCACCTTTCTTTAGTTTCCAATGTGGAAAAGAGCATTTTTTAAGTATTACCTTAAGTTTATAAAAACACCAACCACACCAATCCCTTGCTTTTCTGTTAATATTATGAAAAAGGCCTTGCAGAAAGTCATTTCTGGGTTTGAGGTTTGGTTTCTTTTTTCATAGATGGAAAAAGTTTAATGATGAAAACTCTAAAAAGACTCAATTGCAAAGTGTGTGTTTCATTTGAAATCAATTTTAAAAGAGTATTTGTAACTATAAATTTTACTTCTTTAAAAATATATATATATATATCATGGAAAATTGAGGCGTATCATATGTGAGAAGGATGCAAAGGATTACAATTGTGAGAAAAAACAGTCAAAAGTATTGAAACTTTAATTAATTTAATGAGTATTTTGTGACGAGTGCACCATTCTTAAAATGCACTTTGGTTAAAGAGAAATGTCATGTTTTTGAGCAAAAACTTATAACTCACTTGGTTCTCCCATTGTATTCTGGCCAATTCCCTGGCCCTGCCCTGCGCCCCATGCCATATAAATGATGCTCTGGGCCGGAGTGGGGGTCTTGGCGGGAGCGGGGCTCTGGGAGGGGGTGGAATTCTGGGCCGGAGTGGGGGTCTTGGCGGGAGCGGGGCGCTGGGAGGGGGTGGGATTCTGGGCCGGAGTGGGGGTCTTGGCGGGAACGAGGCTCTGGGAGGGGGTGGGGCTCTGGGCCAGAGTGGGGCTCTGGGAGGGGGTGGGGCTCTGGGCTGGGGAGTGGCTCTACGAGGGGGTGGGGTTCTGAGAGAGGGTGTGGGTGGAAATTTCTTCATTTTCCTGTGAGTTCAGAATACATATGTGAACGGTTAAGGCACATATCACTAGAGGAGACATCACGTAATTCCTCATGGGAGGAGAGCACCGCCATCTTGGTGGACAGAAATCCTTAAAAGATGAGCACACCAATATTTTGTATAAAGTAAACACAGCACATTTTTTTCAACTTTACAGCAACATTTTCAAGTGGCACCTCTGTCCACAACACGCTGAATTGTTGCAAGCAGAAAGGGGAAGGATGCCGTTCAAATGGCACTGGTCCCACCAAAAGTCGCAGCGTGAACTTGGGCTAATTTTAGTTTGCGCCATAAATTTGCCGGAGGCGGCGTCTCTCCTCCTCATTTCTGGCCAAGGCCAGCAGCCTCCTCAACAGAAATTGGTTTTCCCATTGGACCCTGCGGGCCTCCTTGGCTCTTGCGTTGGCGGTATGCCAGACCAGTGGTCTGAGCATACGGTTGGGGGCAGCTTGGGGGTTCCTTTGAGGACGTGGGGGTGGGGGGTTATTTTGCTGTGGTGAGGGGTTATTTTCCTGGGGGGTATTTTGATTCTCCATATTTTCTGGCTTGAGGGGTTTTCTTCTTCGAAACAGTCATGGGGCGGAGGCGGAGTGAGTGAAACTGCTGTACAGACAGCATGAGAACAATCACTTTTCTTTAGTTTCCAATGTGGAAAAGAGCATTTTTTAAGTATTACCTTAAGTTTATAAAAACACCAACCACACCAATCCCTTGCTTTTCTGTTAATATTATGAAAAAGGCCTTGCAGAAAGTCATTTCTGGGTTTGAGGTTTGGTTTCTTTTTTCATAGATGGTAAAAGTTTAATGATGAAAACTCTAAAAAGGCAAAATTGCAATGTGTCTGTTTACATTTAAAGTCAATTTTACAATAATATTTGTAATTATAAATTGTACTTCTTTGTAAAAAAAAATATCGTGGAGAAATGAGGTGTGTCGTATGTGAGAAAGATGTCATGTTTTTGAGCAAACATTTTTAACTCACTTGGTTTTCTGAGGCCACCCTGCGCGCCTCCTTGGCCCTGTTTGTGGCGCTGTGCCAGACCAGGGGTCTGGGGCGGGGTGGGGGGGTTGTTTCATTGGGGAGGGGGTTTTGGGGGGTTATTTTGCGCCGGGGGGTTTGCTGGGGGGGATTTTGCTTCTCCATTATCTGTTAATTCGGCAAACATACGTGAAACCGTTAACGTTGAAGTACCTACAAGCTGAGTGGTTAGCTTCCATTTTATTGTACAAAAGAAAACAATGAAAGCATATATATTTAACAAACAATTGATCTAACTATAGTACACACACAACAAATTGTAATAATGAAACAGTATCTTACCTTGAAGGGGTTTTGCTTTGGGATTTCCGTACTAGATTTGAAAAGAAAAAAAAGCTGCTGTTTGCATGATAGTTAAGTTGTTCACTTATCTATGGAATGTATGTCACTTCCAGCAAAATGATATCTATCTAAATATATTAGGGGTGTAACAATAAGCTAAAAAATCTCAATAATTTGGTTCGATTCAGACTTCGGTTCCAATATACGTTTCGGTACGGGCCATGGCTGTTTAAATTAATATGCTTGATAGAAATTGATATTTATGAACCATAACTATTTAACTATTTCTTTTTCAATCTAACAATCTATCTAACCATAGTTTTCACACACAAAAAATTATATTCAATGAAACAGAAAAATGTATCTCACCATTTTGTGTCTGCCAGACATTTGCGATTCCAGCCGTTGGAATTTGAAACGGATAAAAAAATCAGCCGTTAGAATAGTTAAAAAATGGTATGACTCGGAACATACCAAATGGATAGATATGACGGCTTTGTAACTGTTATTTAGATTTAACAAATGATTTTCTTAATTTTAGTAGAAAATATCCCATCATACATATTTTCCTGTGGTTAAAAAGTGAACTCATATACCAAGATGCTGATGTTGACATTTTCATTAAAATGTCTGTTGGATTTACAACAGGATGGTTTTGTGATAAACCTGGTTTATTTATTCTCCATAGAGGTAAAGTTAAAAGGTTTCGTCTTCATAAAAGTTAATGTTCATGGATTTGGTAGTATGCAAGTTCCAGAATTTTTTTTATCAGGTACTTTTTTACGTGGTTACATATTCTTGCTCCAATGTGTGATTTTTTTATTCTTTTTTTCTTGTACCTCAGCAGTGCTTTCAGTGTGTTTGTTTAAAATCTGGCAGTATTCATGATCAGCATGTCAGACAGATTTTGAGTACGCCACAGTTCATGTACTTAATGCAGTTTATAAACTAAGTTTGCACATCGTTTTAAATAGATCTCTGGGTATAAAACAAAGCTGTTACAATCTTTCTGGTTGTGCTTAGAATAGTTAAATAAGAACTCATGTTTAGCTTTAAAGTACTTTTAATTTCTTCTTTGGAGAAAAAATTATGTTTAAAGTGAACTTTTCAGCAAGGGGGTTTGTAAGATGATGACAGAGCTTTAATTTTCTTTGTATTTAATTTATTTTTGTATCTGATTCATGTTTTTAGAATTCTGTATTTTGTTGAAATATTTTAATACGTGTCTAATACTACTACCCCAATTCTAATGCTGTACTGATGATGGTGCTGCCCAAATAAATTGTTAAGCATTTATATTTTTAGTATTCTTTTTTTTTACTCTTACTGTATTTCACTGGTCTCAATCCTGGTCCTCGAGGGCCACTGTCCTGAATGTTTTAGATCTTTTCCTGCTCCAACAGATCTGCTGCAGTGGTTGAATTGCCTCACGTTATGCTGCCATGGTGCACCAACCTGTACCAACATTTAAAGCTTTAGTGCATGTCATCACAGGCTGCAGACCATAATGCCTCTTATTGGGGGATAACACAATGGTGGAAACTAGAAATGGGGTTTAGGTGAATGTCATCAGTCTCTGTGCTTTACCAAAGCATCAGCAGTAGTCCTTTTAAAAGGATTGACAGCAGCACAAGCTGAGATTTAACCCTTTCGATGCAAGGACTTTGGAGTGGCGATTAAGCAGGGGCGTAAACAAGTGAGGCAACCGTTTACAGGAACAAATAAGTTGGGCTGTTCTCTAAAGAGAAGGAGAGTGGGACACACACACACACTGCAACATTGAACACCACATCCACATGAGCGTGTTCTTGAGCCAAAGCTTCCACTTCCTCCTTTTTGGTCACATCCACCACTTTGGTTCTGATTCCTAAAATCAGGAAGAAAACGGATCAGTGCACACAGTTTTAATGTGCATTTCTACATCCTCTTCTATGAGTGAGAGTACATGCATATGTGCTGACAGCCTTAGCAGCAAAAACTCGTTCAATAACCCTTTTTTCTCTCCACCATTTATTTCTGGTAGACTTTAGTCTGCCAAATACTTCTACAGTCTATGATGGTCGCTTATGACCAGCGACTTGCAGAGAGGTTAAGGGTTGGCGATGCTCAGATTCCTCTAATTTACAATTTCAGTAAAGTTTTTGTTTGTGCTAAACAAAAAGTTAAACATAAGCAGTTTCCACTTAACACATAAATACACTTGTATTTAAGGATTATGGTTAATTATAAATATATTACAACTTCTGCTGTTTTGCAGAAGCATACATATTTTTGTATGTTTTTTTTATACATCTTATTTAATCATTATTAAGTTTTGCTATAAAAGTTGATAAATTGAGCACTTTGTTTCAAACTTGTCACAAGATGATATGATTTGGTAAATGAAGCATGTTTGAAAGCTCCACACACTCAAACCCAAACTAAGTCACAGCTTTAGAGGTTGTGTTTTGAACTTAAAAGTCAAATCCATAACAATTAAGATGTAAAATGACAGAAAAATCTTCCACTGTCCAGGCCTTAAGCCTCTTGTAATCCAGCAGATGGCAGCAGCAGACCACTCTCTTTATCTTACCTCTAATTCCTTCCAGCTTCTTCAGCTTTTCTCCATTTATGTCTGTTGCAGTGACCTGAGCTCCTTCATTTGCAAAAGCCTGAATTTAAAAAGGTTGAGTTAGTTCCAAACATCTATGTCTGTCATGGCAAACACAGTTTTTTTCTCCCTTTTTTTTTTTGCAAAAGATGGTTACTAACAGCCTTTTTTTCTATTATAGATGTAGGAATACATTTGCCAGATGGATTTTTTCAAATCCACAGACCTCTTATAATTATTTAGAGACTAAATAGTAAATTCATTAAGTAAGACACATCCAATAAAAATGATTTGACCAATGTGAGTAAGGCAGTTTATCAAAATAATAGCTTATAGGAAAATAGTTGTTGATGATAAAACATTGTCTACACAAGGAATGGCTAAAAGACATGATGCAGGTCAAACTATTCATAAATGTTAGATTTGCAACCTTAAACTATTTGGAATTTGTTACAATGTAATTTGGAAGAAAATTGTAACAAAATCTACATACAATTGCTGCAGCACGTCCAATTCCCTGCGTAGCATCAGACAGCACAATCACTTTCCCATCCAGGCGACCCATGATGCACCTTTCACGGCGGCTGTGAAACAGGCAAAAATACAGTACTGATTAGGCCTGCACAATATACCGCAAATTTATCGTTATCACAATATCCAGCTCTGCAATATGCATATCGCAAAAGACAGCGAAAATCGCAATAAATCGTAAACCTTAAATGTGTTAAAACAACTTTATGGCAGCTTGAAGCATTTAACAAATCGAATAAATCCCTTTATACATTTGACCAGTCCGATGGACGCCTTAACGTTGTTGACCAATTGGATGGAGGCCTATTATGTTAGATGTTTGTCTCCTATGTCGATGAGGGTCATTTGGATTATAATTTTTCAACTGTTGCAATGAAATGGGAATGATGTTTTTTGGTTATTTTGTTATTTGTTTATATACCGCAAATTATACAGTTATCCCAATATTAATCTCTAATAGGCCTGCACAATTTACCGCAAATTTATCGTTATCGCAATATCCAGCTCTGCAATATGCATATTGCAAAAGACGGAGAATATCGCAATAAATCGCAAACCCAAAATGTGTTAAAACAATCTTCTAGCAGCTTGAAGCATTTAACGAATTGTAACCCTTGGCATCAGACTAGCCATCAGACTAACTGTGAACACCTGGCCCCGCCCTTATTATGAGAGGCCCGGTGTGTATATAAGTTCCTGGTCAGCTGGTGCACTTCCTGCTTGCTGCTTGCTACTTCCTGCTTCCTGCTGGCTGCTTCTTGCTCTCAGCTGTTGCTGCTGCTGTGGCCACACCAGGACGCCTAAAACATTTTCTTAATACGAACATATTTGGACACCTCAGCATTTACCTTTGGACACTAACTAACCCCAAAGAGACCTGCTCATTGGTGAGTTTTTGCGGTCGCGACACCGAAAACAGAAAAAAGCTTTATCATAGTCACAGAGCTAAGCTAATGCTGCCTCACCTTTGAGACTTTGTTTTATTTAATGGTTCTTGTTTGGTTGTTTTAATTTAGTCGGCTGAATTCAAGCCGAAGCAATTTTGTTAAGTCGCTTTACTTTTGTGTTAATTGAACACTTTGAACTGTTTTAGTTACTTTTATTTCCATGATGCCAAAATGGCCACTCTTTGAATTAGATAATGGAATGAAAAACCATGTTGCGCAACGTTTGAAATTTGAAAGTTTAATTTGTTTAAAATTATTCTACTTTGTTAATAAAATTAATTGGTAACTTCAGAGTACATTTTTGATTTAAAACTTTTATCCACTTACCTTGAACCTTGATATTTTGATTTTGATTTGAAATGGTTTATTTCAAGCAATTCAGTAGAAATAATACACAACAGCAATATAAACATCAGTTATACATTCATACAGTAACTAATCAAACTTAGGATAATTAGACATATTAATAAATATTGCTTGAAAGGGAGTGGGAGGAAGCGAATTTATATAATCCCACCCCGATTATACTATAACCATTTTATTACATGATTTATCAATATCCGGTTCCCAGTTTTTATCAGACAGAATAAAAATCATAAAATATCGAAAAAGCACATGACAAAGATGAATTACTTAAGTATTACGTCAAAAATAACTATTTTAGAAATCAACATGGCAAATGCAGATCAGTCATCTGAACTATATGCAGATTATGTTACTTATAAAAGCCATTCATATGAATAAAACATAATACTATATCAGTAAAGCAGACAACACTGTTTCAGGAATTTTCATAGCAAAATTTCATCAAGTATCAAAAGTTAAAAACATGTGCAAAATTATGCTACATTAGGAAAGATTTTTGAATAAATTTATCAATTTTTGGAGAAAGTGAAGTAATATCATTAAAAGTCAATCAATTTAACAATTTTCAATAAGTGAATAATCATTTGTTTTACTTTTTTTTAATATTTTTTGTATTTTTTTTTTTTTTATAATAAAGTAATGCTATAGGGGAAGAGTAAAAAGGGTCCATAACTGTCGATTGTCCAAGGTTGGTATTTCTTCTTTTACTGATAACAGCTGATCTCCTGGGTTCAAAACAGAGTTTATAGTTCTCTTCCATGTTATGTCTGCAGACATTAGATTCAGGTCCATATCCTTCTTCAGCTGATATCAGCTGCGGTGAAAGTTGAGGTCAAGTTGTCTGCAGGTCAGAACTCTGCTGTTATTCAGGTTACGTCAGACATACAGAGAAAGTGAGGAATCCACGTGTCATATTTCTTGAAATTATTTGGCTCATTGGTTTATTACTCCATGTTGTTTCAGACGACCGTGGTCAAGCACTTCTCAAAGTCCTTCATGGTGTTCACCACCAGAACCTTGGACCAGTCCTCTGGACCGAGCGGTTTGACGTAAATCCTGCAGCCTTTAACCCAAGTGTTCTCAATCTGCTTACGCTTCCTGAGAAGCCGTGCATGTTTTGAGATTTCAGCATTCCTTCTGGTCAGATGGTCGTTCAGATAAGCAGCCGAACCTTTCAGGTGTTTTCTTTGGGTCATCAAAGCTAGCTTGTGTTTGTGATTCACAAACCTGATGAGGATCGCTGGTTTATCCGTCTCCTTTCTCCTGGGGAGCAGGTGGCAGGTCTCGATGGTATTGAGATCCAGGGAAATCCCTTTAGATGTGAGAAATGAATGTATTTGCTGCTCCAAAGACGCTGCACCGAACTCCGTATTAGTAGCACTGCTAGCTACGCTAGCGCTAGCATTAGCAGTGCTAGCTCGAGGCTTGATTGGTACTCCAGTGAGAATGACATTATTCATCCTTACTTGCTGTTCCACATCGTCCAGTCTTTTCTCCAGAATCTCGACCTGATTTTCTCGCTGCTCGTTTTGAGCCCGAAATCTTCGGAACTCTTCCATCATATCCCAAAGGGGCGTTAGCTTAGCCGACACTTGTTCCATAAAACTTTTCAGCGTTTCTTGAATAATGTCAAGAGTCTTTTTGAGGTCTTCATATTCTTGGGGTTTCTTCGGGGGCATGGTCAGCTCTCTTTTTTGAAAATCAACCTTTTAAGTAATTTGAAGATAGTTGTATTCGCAGAGAGGCACGCCACGCGTCCTGCCGTGTAACCCGGAACCGGAAATGATATGGAATTGTTTGACATGTGTACGCACTTTGAATTCTATTTGAAACAGCTATTTGATTTTTGATAATATTGTTTCTTTCTTTTACTTTCTACAATGATTAATCTGCTCTATTTCAGTATACCCAGTGAAATGACTGATTTGTTTTTTTCTGACCCTTTCTAGGTCAGGTTTTTGTTATGTATGCTTTGATCTACAACTTGATGGCGAGCCACCCAAATCTGAGCTCGTGATACTTCCACCCTCAATAACAACTCCTCACCTGCAGGAAACCTCAACTACATCCCAACCAATAGACTTTTGGAAACCACTCAATAGGACTCAGACCCATATCCCGGTTCCTTTTGTTGTTTGTTTGTATTGTTTAAATGTCTATTTTCTGTTAATACAATCGATTGCATTTTACTTTTATCGCTGTCTTGTTTTCATTTACATACCTTGGGCTCCCTGAGACAAATTCGGATTAATGCGTCTAGTCCCATAATCTTGGAAGCGTTACAGAATCAAATAAATCCCTTTATGCTTTGACCAATCAGATGGACGCCTTCCCATTGTTGACCAATCAGATGGAGGCCTATTATGTTAGATGTTTGTCCCCCATGTCGATGGTCATTTGGAGTATAATTTTAAACTGTTGCAATGAAATG
Source organism: Oryzias latipes (assembly GCF_053564925.1). Lineage (NCBI taxonomy): Eukaryota > Metazoa > Chordata > Actinopteri > Beloniformes > Adrianichthyidae > Oryzias > Oryzias latipes. The sequence goes on along the minus strand of NC_136237.1, from coordinate 28,226,526 downwards.
GGAATGATTTTGTTTATTTTTCTATTTGTTTATTTACCGCAAATTATATCGTTATCGCTATATTGATCACTAATATCGCATATCGCAAGTTTTCCTCATATTGTGCAGCCCTAGTACTGATCAATAAGATCATTATGATGATAAACACAAAACCTGTTTGTTCATTAGCTGTGTTCACTGTCTATTAAACAAACAGCTTTTATTGGGAAGTCTGTGGCTGATGACATAAATGTTTCTAAATGAAGAGATACAAAGATTCAAGATTCAAAGGGTTTATTGTCATACGCACAGTGAGAAACGTGTTTCCCTGCACTATGAAATTCTTACTTTGGTGTCTGCTCCGAATGCCAAAACCTATACAGGAAACTGAAAATTCAGGCCAGTAGCTTCCACTATTATCCATCCTATCATGGCTTATGAAAACACACCAATCAGAATTATGTAACTCAGAATTTTCTAATAACTTCTGCAGACTTTACAGTTCAACTCGTAGCATTTATAAATCACATTCATGACCATTTTAAGGATTACGGAACGCCAGTGACAGTTTCAAAGTCCCATGCTATAAACCTTACAGACCTTTTAAGTAAATATTGTCTTTGATAGCAGGTAATGTTAATGAGAGCTTATGCTGTATCTTATTAAACATGAACTTGGCCAATTCGGTCCTTTTCTCATCAGTTTCTTTCAAAGTAAAACAAAAAGCTTAATTTCATAACACTTTTATTTTGAAAACTAGGTTGCAACTAGAGTAAAATGTTAATAGATGATGGGACTCTTGACAATGAGAATACTAATTGTTCTTGTAACGATTTCTAAGTTTGCGTAAAAATATCTTATATTAGAGCAAGTTCGCTAAAAGTTGCGTTAATGCAAAAGAGAAGGGGATTTCAAACCACACGCAGCTCCTGCAATGCAATAAGGCCTATCAGTGGCGGTTTTTGATATGGGCGATGTGGGCGGTCGCCCAGGGCGGCACTTCGTGGGGGGCGGCATTTGCCGTGCCCGATGCGTGCGTGTCAACGATATTCAAAGAGGAAGCTTGCAGCTTTTAATTTGAAATTGCTTCAGCTGCCGGCACTCAACACTTTTATTTTGATACATCAGACTGTTAAGAATGTCTTCATCCTATTTGCTCTTCACACTTATGGTGCAAAAAAAAAAAAAAAAAACAAAAAAAAAAGATGAAATAACTCAGAGTGAAACAACGTAAAACAGGCACATGAAAAGGAATTGGGCAGAACAAACACCCATGCTCAACCAAATTTCGACAAAAGCAGGCAATGGGGATTATTTCCCACAATTCCTTGCTCTGACACGGCAGACCCGACACGCACGTGACCACCGCCTTCTGCTGCAAGACATTTGCGGCCACACCTCTTTGCGGCAGTCTTTGGAACATAAGTCAAAAAACTCGAGAGGGGGGCGCAACTCACCGGTGGCTGGCTGAATCACACTAACAGGTGTGAGGGGAGTCTTTTTCTATCTGACAATCAACTCTGAGCCGCAGCTGCGGCTCCCGTCATAGAGACGGAGCCGCGTGTGTCAGAGGGAAGGGGAGGGGGAGGGGGGATGAGCGCAGACCATTTTTTATGGATTGAGGTTTTTTGGAGGATTTCTACTGTTGGTGTTGCACAAAATTAGGGAAATGCCAAATATTTTTTGAATAATCCCACTGATGAGTTCTATGATTTAGTCTTTAATGTTTTATAAGACCTAAACATATCAATCACAATAAGTTTTTTTTTTTAGATCTAATCCCTCTGATATGTTTCACAAAGACACACACAGGACGTCACACATTAAGAAATTATTGCTAAAAATGAAGCAGGAGTCCAGCTCTAAAAAAAATGCTCTAAAAAATGATAAAAGAGCAACAAAAAAACGGAATTATTTGATTTGTAATTTCTTATTAATATTTCCAGGCTTTCTTTGTTTTGTTCAGAAGCATGTTCATATTTGTATAATTTTGACAGAATATATTTCTATGGAGAGCAAAATATTACAAGTTATTTAAGGTTTAACTTGTGTTCCTGTTTTTATTCATATTTATGTTCAAAAAGTTCAGTTTAAAAGGTTTAAAAGTTTAGCTTTAGTGTGTTCAGTAAATGTTTATCTTCTTCGGCCCAAAACCTTAAGCGTGTTTTTAACTTAGGCCCCCTGTGTGACTGAGTTTGACCCCCGCTGTAATACGAGGCTAGAAAAGTCATGCATTTTTTTTGTAAAATGGCTAAATAGAATATAAGGAACACAACAGGATGTTGTTGTCAAATTTTGCATGTGTGCGGGGGGGGGGGGGGGGGGGGGGCGCTGGTGGGGTTACTCGCCCAGGGAGTAAGTCAGTGTAGAACCGCCACTGAGGCCTATGATGATGAGACAACTGCATGTTCACTCCAACAGCACGCATTTCTGTTATTAATACTTGCATAACACCGAGGACGACTTTTCATTACAAACTAGAAATTACTTCGTGCTTTCATCAAAGCAATAACAAGAAGAAAACCAAAAACTCGTGGTCAAAACCACGGGAATTTGTTGAGAACTTACTTTTTGGCTGCACAGCAATCACAACGACAGACGAAAGGGAAAAGACACGTGATGTCGTTCTTGGAATCCTATTGGTTCGAGACCAGGAAGTAGTACCATAGAACCTGCTACACTTGGACTATGGAAGTTCAAAGTGGAAATGACCCAATCTACAAACCGTCACTGCATTGACTAAAGACAAAACAACTTTTATTTTTACACGTATTTTACAGGAGATTAGAGCCAATGTAAAAATAAACAAAGTAGTTTTTAAACGTTTTCCTCATTATTGAAGGCTATTCCAGTATGCTGCAGTCTACTAAAAGTGGGAATGTTGTATACTTCAGTTTACCTTTGATATACAATCTGTATTTTGCAAGTCTAAACTGTTTTCATTTTTGTCTCAGAATGTTTTCAGTTATTATACTTTCTGCACTACATGTACTAGGTCTAAGGTAAACATGCTGTGCTAATATTCAGGTATACTTTTTTAAAATAAACTTGAGTTTACAGTACTACTTTTTGCTTAGGGATTTGTCCAGTCTTAATCTCCTTATCACACCTTCACTTTGAAATATTGGAATAAAAAGAAAACATTCTGTTTTACCTTAGCAAAACATTTCGCATATTGAATCCAATAAAAAGTGAGTAAAGGTCATACCTAAAGGTTTCAATATTCAAACCAAAAAACCCCCCTTGGTAAAAGTAGTACACTTGAAGTATATTTACTTGAGTGTTAGTATAAGTACTGTATATAGGTACTTGTACATGACAAGTAATGCAATAGTGATATTAACTCAATACTTCTTCAGACTAAATTGGAACATTTTAAGTTTAAAACACATAGTTTATAATAATAATTTCAAGTATAGTGCATCACTTGTAGTATAGACTAATTTTTGTAATAGACTTAAATAGACTACTTTCTGCTAAAGGAAGTCAAGCAGAAGTTCCCAGATGAATAGTTTGTTTATATCTGTTGCAAAAATCAATTCTTCATAGATTTCCCGTAGCAAAGCAAAATTGAAGATGAGATCTCGATTCTGTCTCATTTACGTCTCTTAGACATAAATGAGAACCATTTGAGACTAATCTGGTTTTCTCATTCTTCTCATATACGTAACTCAATTACAGTTTCAAGAGAGAAGAGTTAAATCATTTAGACATTCATGTCCTCAAAAGACATCTTTTTGAAACTTTTTATAATACATGAAGTTTCAAGACAATGTTGCAATGTCGATTTAATAAACTTTTCTTTTGACTGCTTAGATAAACATAAATGAACAAGTATGTATGTTGGGTCAATGATGCTAGGTTTAGACAAACACACACATGCACTGGCACACATTCACGCACACACAAGAGCACACATGCGTATGTGGTGGTGTGTATAAAAAATTTAACAGATTGATGTCTGAACTCAATTAAGGACATTTGGGATTTTGCGCCATCTTTGGCCATCTGAATCTGTGGCCTGCCCTTCACGAAGAAAGGAGAACTCTCCCCGGGGCTCCGGCCGGCTTCTCCGGGTTCGCTTGCATTACCGCACTGGACATCTCGTGGCGCCTGTCACCACTCCATGTTCGGGGATCTGAACCCGACTCGGATCGCATTTTTCACAAAAGGCGGACAGTTTTTTTTACCTCATCTAACGGTTAGCGGTAACGGTTTATTCCTATGAACTGATGGGGTAAACAACTTGGCAGTTAAACCCTCCTGAATAGGATGCTTTTAATTTGAAATGATGTCTGTGTTTAAAAGCGAAGCAAACCTCTGTTTTTTTTTTACAGCAATAACAGCATCAGTGATAAGAAGTTTAAAGATTTTAATCCTGAAACAGAATCACTTTTAAACTTCTCTTTAACTGACTTTTTTTAGATTTAACAAATAATTTTCTTAATTTTAGTAAAAAAATATCCCATCATACATTTTCTTGTGGTTAAAAAGTGAACCCATAAACCAAGATGCTGGTGTTGACACATTTTATTAAATTTTATGAGACTTCATAAAAATGTCTGATGGATTAACAAACCATGTGGTTTTTTAATAAAAATGATTTAAATATTCTCCATAAATGTCAAGTTAAAAGGTTCAGTCTTCATTAAAGTTCATGGATTTGGTAGAATGCAAGTTCCAGAAAAGGTTTTTATCAGGTACGTTTTTACGTGGTTACATATTTTTATTCCAAGTGTGATTTTTTTTTTTTTTTTTTCTTGTACCTCAATAGTGCTTTCAGTGTGTTTGTTTAAAATCTGGAAGTATTCATGATCAGCATGTCAGCCAGATTGAGTATGCATTAAGTTTATATACTTAATGCATATACTGTTGTGACAATCTTTCTGGTTGTGCTCAAAATAGTTAAATAAGAACTCATGTTTAGCTTTAAAGTACTTTTAATTTCTTCTTTAGAGAAAAAATTATGTTTAAAGCGAACTTTTCAGCAAGGGGGTTTGTAAGATGATGACAGAGCTTTAATTTTCTTTGTATTTAATTTATTTTTGTATCTGATTCATGTTTTTATAATTCTTTTTTTTGTTTAAATATTTTAATATGTGTCTAATACTGCTACCCCAATTCTAATGCTGTACTGATGTTGCAGCCCAAATAAATTGTTAAGCATTTATAGTTTTAGTATTTTTTTACTCTTACTGTATTTCACTGGTCTCAATCCTGGTCCTCGAGGGCCACTGTCCTGGATGTTTTAGATATTTTCCTGCTCCAACAGATCTGCTGCAGTGGTTGAATTGCTTCACGTTCTGCAGGAGGCGGTTAATCACCACTTGATTCAAATCCAGGGAGCAGTTATCTCTTGCTTCTCCAAAAATGGCGTATACATATATAGCACTTTTCCACCTTCTTTCGAGGCCCAAAGTGCTTTACAGTCATAGACCCATTCACCCAGTCACACACACACATTCACACACTGATGGCGGCTCCGCTGCCGAACACTGGCGCCAACCTGCCACCAGAAGCAAGGTGGGGTTCAGTGTCTTATCCAGGGACATTTCGACACATGGGCGGGCAAGGCGGGAATGGAACAGATTGAAGATTGGCCGCCCTCTAAAACTAAGGATTTGCTTTTATTGCACCGTCAACAGTTATATCCCATATTTAGAGTTCAAACTGTGAACTCGTTTTTAATTGACGTTTTTCTATTGAATTACAATTTAGTCTTACAAGAGACAAACATGATCTGAATTAGAAATACTTAACATGGTTTTGGACCAGCTGACATTTAGCCTTGGTCTTGGTAATAAAAATGAATAAATAACAGAAACAAGCCACGCAAACACGTCACATTTAATTTAACAAATAAACCTCCAAAATCCCCAATTTTGCAATTTTTATTTCAAACCTATTTATCCCATGAATGTGTTCTGTGCCTGCTCCAAAACAATCCCACAGCCTCACAAAGAAAAGTGTCTTCAGTGGTGAGTGCTCTTCCTCACAAGAAGCTTCGCAATTTCAGTTGGAAAGTGAAAATGACAGTACTCCAGAAAACCCAAGAGCTTTCCAAGAGTTTCAAGTGTCCGAAAAATGTGATGACGCACGGAAAATGACACTAATTCTCTGATTTAGAATCTATGGTGCATCAACAGAAAAAGATTTGTCTTTAACATGTTTATTTACTTTGATTCTTTTATTTTCTTTGGATATTAATTAGTAGCTGAAATCAACTGACCCATAAGGTGACTAAAACAGTACGATACTGCTAACACGGGACTTAAAAAAACCCCAAATGATTGATTATTTTGCATATTATGCAAAATAATCAATCATTTGTTTTTTCACCATCATTCTAAATCATACTTTTGTTTATTTATGTGTTGGATTGGTCTAAAAAATGATTAATCTGATAGAGTCTAATCAAATATTACATAGTAGGAATGCAGAATTTGTGATGTCTAACTGATGGACTCCTGGTAAAGAATCACTACACACTCTGCTATAGTACAGAACATTTGTTGTTGTGGAAGGACGACTAAATTACATTAAAAGTGACTTGTTACAGACCTTTAATGGCTTATTGATTTGGTTCAGTCACATGAGAATTAAAGCATTTTCCTCTCAACAGCTGCACATGCATTACATCCAAGGTTATTTGTCAGGCCTTTATAAAAGGTGGACATTATTTTTTTAAACTCTTTGATTGAACTCACTGAGCTATTATAGTGTTTAAAATTGTATTTTCTCATACAGGAACCTTTCAGCTAAATCATCGGAAAAATTGATCAAAGACGGCGGAACAGTTTTTCTTGAAGTGTTTAAGTTTGAAAAAAGAAAACACTCAATATTGTCTTTGAAAAGACAAAAATTTTTTTCATATTTGAAAAAAATTTTTTCAGACATAAATACAACTCTTCAACTGCTCAGAAATTTAATGCCATAAATGCCTTTAAAATTAAAATAATAAAGGAAACTACCCCCCTTGTTCAAAAATTTGTGACACAAGTTTTTGTTCACATAAGATGATAGGTGCCTATTTCAAGGCAGAATACTAAATATAATAAAATTGTTGTTTTTTTGGGGGGCTGCACGGTGCCTCACAGCCGGCCCCTGGTTCGAGTCCGAGCTGGGGGCCCTGAAAAAGAGTGGAGCGTGGAGTGTAGAGGTTTGCATGTTCTTCCTGTGCATGTGTGGCTTTTCTTCCTCCCTCCGACCAAAAACAAGCTTCATAGGTTAATTGGTTACTCTAAATTGTCCATAGGTGTGCATGTGAGAGTGCATGTGTGTGTAATTGTGGCCCTGCGACAGACTGGTGACCTGTCCAGGGTTTTCCCTTTCTTCACCCACGAGCACCCGGGATAGGCTCGGGCAGCCCCATGACCCCAAAAGGGGCAAAACGAGTTTAGACAATGAATGAACTGACTTGTTTTATGGGGTTTCTATGTAACATTTAAGGCACCGATGCTTATTCTTCAAGTATAGTGAGGATCTTATCATTCAGGTCTCTTTTGTGCTTGAACTTCTTATCTGTCTTGGGCAACCAAATTAATTACAGGTTTTGTGATAAAACACAAGAACAGTGCTAATATGTAATGAACTACTGCTAATAGAGCATAAAAATTAAAATATATGACTGCTGAATATTGAACTAAATATCATGCTTCTTTGCTGGTGCTAATCCACAAGTTAATTAGCTTTATTTAATTTTATTGTATTTTTTTCATGTGCTTATCTATTTTATTTTTTTGACTTACCAGTAATATAGTTTGAGGTTTAGGTAATAAAATGTATTTTTGAGTGTTTTTAGTTTACTTTTAATATTTTTGCCAACAAGCAGGTGCTGCAGCTTAGTAATGTTCTAATGAAGGAATAAACCACGTGTTGCACCACTTCATGAACAATATTGCCTTAGATTATTACTCAAAGAATTTTTTTTATGATATCTGGTGGTGAAAAGTGAGAACTTTCTTTTTAACTAGTATAACTTTAAAAAAAATGAGTGTTAAATGTAGGTTTGTCTTAATTTTATTCATCTTTTATATATCTTAAAAGAAGGATTCAATATTAAAGGATGTTTTTTTTAATCAAAGTTTAAAATATATGCTATGTTTTAATTCTCATTCTGCAACAATAAGAGTATTGACCCAAAAAAAAGAGTTGGAAGCTTCATTGAAGCATAAATTCAGAGGTGCATCAAGAAAACGTTTGGCTCTTCAGTCAGAATGAATGTGGATTTATAATTTTAGTGTGCCAAGTGTTTTGTTTTTGTTTTTGAGGGTCAACATGTAGAAAAGAGTCCCTATTCTATTTTGGATTTAGTCACTTCTGTCTGCTGACTGACACTTGGAGTAACTGGTATCCAACCACTATGATCTTCTGTGTTGTGCCAGCAACAGCTTTTCAATTCCATTTGAATCAGATAATGACTCTGATAACCCATGTGGTTTGAGGTTGTTGGGTTCCATTTTCTGTTGGGTTAGTGCCTGGAGCAGCAACGCTCTTAGATCCACTTTGGAAGGAGCAAAACTGTTGTTTTCAGGTCCATTCTGTTTTGTGTGGGTTTTTGACTGGCTGGTTCATCACTTCTGGTCTTTTTCTTGTTATTCATTTAACAACAATCACTTGGAGAAAATTAGGACCTTTGTTTTAGTTCTTGTTGACTCCTGGGGGAACTGGGAAGTTGTTTTGCCTTTCTGCCTCTGCTTAAAGTGGAAATGTTACTTTTCCCTGTTGCCGGCCGAGAGCCAGGACCATAACACAAGTAATGATCACGACTTGGTTACAAAACAGCACAGTCACTGACCATGGGAGAAAACTTTTAAATGGATGAAATTTAAAAAAAGAAAAAAGTTAGGCAATGTGATTTACTTTGTGAGAATAAGAGAGATTACAGGAAACTTGGAAATTGAAAGAAAAAACTTATTTATGATTTTTGATGTATTCATTATGGCTTTCTTACAAATCTAATGGATATTTTCCCTTGAATTAACCAACAGTAGAATTTGTTTTGTTAAAGAAAACACCAACTGATTGCTAAACTCAAAGCTCTGACCTTTACTTGATTAATGTTTTTCTTTTGAATTTGAAGAAATCATAACAGATTTGGTAAATGCTGGCTGATTTGGTTAGAATTGTCTCACCAAAATGATGTTAAGACCCCAGTTTAAATCAATGGGGTCAATGAGGCTGCAACAGTAGTACACCCCCACTGAAGAAACATAAAAGTTCACATTAAATCTTTATTGAAAATGAATACAAATGCACTAAACACAAAAGAATTGCCTTAAAAATGTGCTTTTGTTGAAAAGCCTTGTCCAGGTTCCTTTTGTATTCTAAATTTATAGATCTAAATGTCTGGAGTTTCAGAAATTAGTTCCTTCTTGTCAGTTAAACACTAAAGACTTATAAGCAACCCGTCTTTGGTCAATTATTTTCTAACATGCACCAGCGGGTTGCAGCAAAGTTTAAACCATAAGAAAGAATCTTAAAATGAAATTGTGCATTTGAAATCACTTCACAAGGCGAATAAAGTAAATAATGACTATTGCAAATGTTTACTGCTTTTCTTTGAACTTGGATGTCTGCTCTAATCGAGCTTCAGAAAAGTTGGTCTGTAAAGAACAGCATCTTTCTTTGCTTCTTTCCACGCACCAACAAACAAAGGAGAGACAAAGAAAGAGAAAAACTCACTGTTGGAGACCAGAGGAACAACGTTTTCCAGGGAGGATGGATGGACGCTGTTGAGAACTCAAACTGCATGACAGCTGTCTCCTGGCAGCTCAGTGACATGTTGGTTTTCAGAATAAGGCACAAAGATGTTAATTAATTTCAAACGTTTGTTGCATTTATCATGATGCTCAATATAGGCACTAACTAAAAGTCGCCATTAGATTTTGCAATGTCAATATTTGAAACAAAGTTTTAACCAACTACATCCATTTCTTTTTAACTGAACTTTACAGAACCATTTTTTTAGGACAAATACTAACCATTATTTAAAAAAAAAACAAGCTTTTACAATAAATTATCAATTTTCATGCTTGTTTTTTTTTTTTTTTCAGTGCCGCAGTGCATTTCTGGTACGTCAAGATAGGAGGATCTCACTATAATAACTTGGAAATAAAAAAAACAAGAACACTAAATTACCTGTAGTAATTTAGGGTACACCTTGTCTCTGAGGTACCTGGCCACACAGACAAAAAAGCATTGCAACCCATTTTTAAAGTCAAACATGTTCTTTGAGGGCCCTCAGATAAAACATGAATAAACATGAACTTAAGTAGTCCTAATTAGTTTTTTGCCGTAAGTGCCTTTAGTCATAATAAACAGCGATTCAGGCAAGAATCTTTCAGGACACGAGAAAAAGGCTGGCGTGGGACTATATGAGTCATTTCTAATTTTCTCCGATTTTTAAAGAAGTATGGAGGATTCCGTGCAGACATCCTAACAACGCTCTTTCAATTCAGAAGCTCAGTCCATGCTCTCTAGGGAAACTGACCAGAACATAGATTCTCCTTTGAGGAAAAAAAGTTCCATCAACTTCAGGGCTGCAACTGTGAGAAGTCGAGGCGGATGTTTGCAAATGGCTGCGGGTTTTCTGTGACCTGGGGGTTCTACTCTATTATTCACCTGAAGCCACCCACCATTTTTCAAACTGCAGTCTGTTTATATTCACTTATCTTTTTATCCCCATCTGGAAACAGGCACACAGAGTTTAGAGCTTCTAGAAGCATTTTCCCCGAACAAAAGGAATTCTTGAAATCCATCCATCTTTTGTGGATTTCTTCGATTACTGGTGCTTACCACCATGAGCTCCTTCATCCCTATGATGACCAGCTGGTTCTCAGTATGGAGGAAGGATGAATGATTCACAGAATATTTCTTTTTTTTTTTTTAAACTTAGCCTCATAACATCAAAAAGCAGATTATGGATCTGATGTCAAGTCAGTCAGCAACATCCTGTTAGGAGTGTGCGACGTCCCCTACTGATAACAGCTACAATCCAGCCTCTAGAAGAAGAGGATGCAGACGTAGAAAATGAACGAGATTTAAACCACAGCCATAAAAATCCTTATAGAATTTTTAACCCTAAAAAAAGAAGACAAACCCCCTCTGATTTTCATTTGGCCCAACTTTTCATCCACAAGTGTGCACCCTCATTTCCCTCTCATCCTTCCCCTCTTTGAACCCTGTCATATCATCAACCCCCTGTCTGACCTCCACCTGCTGTGTCAAACACAATGAGAACCATGAGCCGTGCTAATAAGTAGGATGGCAGAGAGGAAAGGAAGGAGAGAAGAGCACCTTTGTTCCTGGACAAGCAAAACGGATGAGGTCAAGAAGTCACATCCATCTGCCTAGAAACAGCGTGAATGAATGTGGACACAGCTGGATTACACGGTCTGAAAGTCCCATCCAAATCATCTTTTGATTTATTTCAAAGCTTTCTAAGTGCTCTTTTAATGATGGTTTTGCTGTTTTTATCCAAAGTATATAAACCTGTATTGGTTTACAGGACATAGCTTCTGCAGAGCGGCAGGATTCGTTAGAAATTCGCCTCTGTGTTGTGGCACTGTTGGCACAGAGTAAGCCCTGCCCCATTTCCCCTCATCCAACTGTTTACACGCTCTCCTGCTAGCTTACAGCCCTCACAACCCCAACCTAACATTACCGGTGTAACATGGTGAAGAATATTGGAATATGACAGTTTTGAATCAGATGCCAGTTCAGACGAGGAAAACAGAGACATAAATGGATCTGTTTGTCTGCAAGTGGATGCATCAGAATGGATATAGAAGCAGAGAGGGCTTGCTGTTGTAAGTCCTGCATCACATTTATAAGCTTTATCAAACAGCATTATTTCATCTGTTCCTGATTAGCAATGATTTTAAATAAAGAAATCTTCCTAATTTTCTTCATATATGTCCTCCATCATCTTAGACCCTTGATAAAATGATGCTTTTCTTGTATTTTATGATAACTTTCTTTAAAAGTAAGATTTTGTTGATAAATATAAACTAATGTTTGACGGTCAATATGGTTTCTGACAAAAAGATCAACATCCGTGGCGATTAGCAATTACCTGAAAAAATTATAAAAGGCACAGACGATGAAGAGTTCGATGAGTGTTCATCGATCTAATAAAAGGCTTTGACACTATTGATCATAACATTTTAGTAAACAAACTGGAAATATATGGAATACAAGGACTGGCATTAAATTGGTTAAACAGTTACATTAAAATAGGCAGCAGCTTGTTTTACCTGAAAATTGTAAATCATCCATGCCAAATGTAACCCTTGTGCTATCCTAGGCACTTTAACGTTGGGAGTGGGGTCATCTAGACCCACTAGACAGTACACTGAACCTTTTTTCTTCAATGATTTGTGATCTTCACTGGTGTCCATGGATTACTTGAAATCCTCTCCACCTTTATCCCCATTTGTCATGTTAGGGATTACACATCAGTGCAAGGATCGGGTCATCTGGACCCCATAGGATAGCACAAAGGTTAAGCTGTGGAGTACCACAAGGGTCAGTCTTTTAGGAGGCCCAAAACTGTTCATTCTATATCTAAATGACATACACATGGTGTCAAATACACTCAAATACCTTTTATATGTCCGTGACACAATCATAGTGTTTACAGGGGAGAATCTCAGGGAAGTTGTAAAAATAGTAAATACAGAGTTAGGGAAACTAAAAAATGGTTCGACATAAATAAACTCTCACTCAATGTTAAAATAAAATTCATAATTTTGGGAAATCGCCACATTCCTGCAGATTTAGAAAAAAAAGTTGCTATTGATAATCACGTTTTGGAAAGAGTGACTGAAATCGGAGTAATTATGGATGACAAAATTAGGACACATACAAACACACAATTTTTAAAATCAGGTTTATTGAAATTATGGGAACTAGTAACTAACTAGTAACTACTAACTAACTTAAAACAGTACTCATTATGTTAAAAGCCAGAAAAAAGGTACTTCCTGTAAACATTCAACAAATGTTCAAGGACAGAGAAGAGGGTTACGAGTTAAGAAATCAATTGAACTTCAAAAAGCAGTGCATCCGCACTACAAAAAAGAAAATGTGCTTATCGGTGTGTGGTGTGAAGGTTTAGAACAAAGCAAAAGTTTATAAGTATTCAAAAAATCATACATAATGTCAATGAAGAAACTTTACAAGGCTAGAAATTATGGAAGAAATACCGTTCAATCAGAGTCCAACTTTTTTTTACATTGAATTTAAAACACTGAATTTTTTATCCTGTTTTATTATGTATATGATTTTTTTTTAACTTTAAAGTTCGCAGGCCAAAGTTTACCTGGAAAAAAGTCATGTTAAAAATTCGCCTGCAGAAATACAGCCAGAAAATGATAATCTGCCAAAATTCACCTGGAAAAAATGTAGAAACAGCGGTTTTCTTCAAATTCATCATAGCTTAATTACACAGACAGGATCTTTGCTTAAACGTCTCAGAGACCCACTGTTACCACTTAGCTACTTGCCAGCATAATGCTAAGTGAGTTACCCTTTTCGCACTGTGCGTTGAAAAATATAAGACTCAGTAAAATATTATATTCCCAATGATTCTGAAGGATAGACAAAAAAACTAATAAAACATAGAAAACGAGATTAGCATGTAATGGACCCCATCATGTTTTTTTAACACTCAGTATGCAACTACATTTTTGACCACTTGGTAGCGCAGTAGAGCTTGCTAAGTCCCACTCCAACTATGTTCTTTTTACTGTAATATCCTTCCCAATATTTTTTTAAATTATTTTTATGTAGTTTGAAAAAATAAAACAACAATTTATGTGTCGATTTTTAACTCTTGTGTTTATTGTAATTTTGGGTTTGAAATAAATATATTTTTTTAAATGCTGTAAAGAGCACTCCTTTCCCATTGCCCACACTGCATTTACATTGCTGTCTTTCTTGGACTGAACAATTTTCTCTTTGAAATATTCTGGTTCTCTTTTATCCATAGAATTTTTTGTTTGAGATTAACGTTTTTCAGCAGGCTTTCACATGGAATCCGGACACCCCTGCAAAGGAACTCTACCAGCTACACTAAAGCTGGAGGAGTTGGACTTCAATCCATTTCAGAAGCCTCCGCTTTTGAAAAAAAAACCTATAAGTTATGAGCTTCAGCTCATGCTGTTGTCAGGAGGAAATCACACACATTAGTGTTCAATATCAAGTACCCTCATGAAATGAAACTAGAAGATTTTAAAAGCTTAAATATATAAACAAACCAAAAATCCATTATAATGTTTTTTTTTGCAATAATTCTTTATGGAAATGTTTTTACAAACCAACTTTTTGTGTTCCACAGTTTCCAAAAACACAAAAAAAATAGAACTTATGAATCTGTAAATAAAATAAAAAAAGACAACGCATGAAACCCCCCCAACTTCACATGGCTAACTCTATCCAGCAATTAGCCCCTCAGGGACAACCTCTTTTGACATCAGCACAGTGCCTTAGTACCGCTTGTTAATTTAGCTGAAGCCACTTACAATGCATTCTAATTCAATGCCTCACATCCATGACGCTCAATGCCCTATTTCACCCCTCTGTGACATACAAATTCACAGAACACTCGCACTGATGACTGCAGGTTGGTTTTGGGAACTTGGCCGAGGGTCTTACGATGCCAAGATTACAAAGATTGTGTTGAGAAATCACAGAACAGCAGCTAATAAAGCAATTAAAGACTAAAACAAAAACTCACTATCTACAGAAAAGAAACATTTGTTCAGAGCTCATATCGCTTGCATACAGAATCCCATTAATAGCCCAGGGTCCTTTTTTTTTTTTAGCTAATATGAATATAAACATAACATTTAACCTACTTTGACTTTTTGTAAGAGCCAAGAACAACAACAAAAAAATATTACATTATATAAATGTCAACGAAGGTGGTTCTTTGAAGGCTTTGGATGTCACATCAAGGGAGTTTCCTCATAACAGGAACCTGTTGCAAAGTAGATTTTAACTGTCATTTTATTAACAACCAACTGTCGCTGCAACTATAATCGTTCTTTAGGGCTTAATAAGGATCATACACTGCCATAAACACACGACTCCTCAGCTTTTGGTCAGTAACATGTTTAAGTTTGCAGTACTCCTCTCAAATGCACAGTTCTGTCTGCATTATGTGGATGAATTTGTACAACACTGCAGTGTTGGTGCTCTATAACAAACCAACATAATAGAAATAATATTTTCTCACAAACGAGGACAGTGCATACAAATAAAAATTCCGCAATCATCTCAGGTTAACTTTTTATTATATACATTTATTTTTTATTTTATTTATTTATTTTTATTGTTTTTTAAAGTTTAATTTATCTCACTTTTTTTAAAATTATTTTTTATCGTGAATAAATTGGACTAGAGTTTTTGACAGAGTATTAGGGCCACCATTAATTAAGAAAAAAAAAATAAATAATTGCTTATTTAAAATTTTGTGGTAAAAGTATGAGAAAGTAAGACAAAGATTTCAGAGAATAAAGTCATACAATTATGAAAAGTAAGTTGTATGATTACACTTCAATAATTTTAGGGGGGAAAGTGATGCTTTTTCAACAAAAAAAGTACATTTAGCTTTGAAAATGTTTCAACAAAGACACTTATTAGCTGTTGAATTTGTGTTGCACATAATTCAGAGAAACAGGATGGACAACCCATTGCTGAAGAGTCTCACTAAATCTGTTTTCCTTTTTTTTATAAACCCACAACTTTATTTTAAAAAAATGACATCTTTGTTTTCAAAAAAGCATAACTCTTTTAAAATGAAGAATTTTTACTATTTGATTCTTGCAAGATTATGACCTTTTATTAAAAGATTATGACTCTGTTCTCATTTTTATTTTTTTGTTAAAATGTGACATTTATTTTCTGTCATCGTTTTTTACTTGTCACTTTTATTTGATTTTTTAATGATTTTTTTAATTATGTATTGCCTAACTAGGCTAACAGGAATATTTAATTCACACTCAACTGGAAGAGTTTCTGCTAATTTTATGCTTTATGATTTCATTACTTTACAATTAGGGTTTGGGTAAAAAAAAAAAAATCCGTTTTAGGTGAGAAGTAGAAGCACTTCTGACAGGTGTCTTTCAGCATCACTGCACTTTCTCATACAATACAGTATATGGGTTCATTAAGATTTTTTTCTGTTTTAAAGATATAAAATACTAGTATGACACCCATAGTTGATCGTTTTGACATAAATGTATTTCTGAGGAAACAATTAATGGGTGGAGGGACATTGAACAGTTGCTGTGTGAAGTGGGAGTGTTTCACACAGAGTACTCCTTAGGAAGCTATTTTCTTTGCTCTGTGCTAATTGTGGACACAGGTCATGTTGATACAGAACTGCATGTGTCTAGAATTCTGGCAAAATCAGCCAGAAAAGGTTTTGTTTTTACATCTTTATTTTGTTGTCGGTGGGGCATTAGGGGCAGGAAAGGTGCCAAATACATTTACTCTGTTTTGTCTTTTTTCCTGGGGAAAATGCAGTAAAACCAAAGAGGTTTAACAAGCTGAGCTATTGTTCACCTTTAGGCACAGCGAATCAGCCACAGTTGGTTTTTGGCAGAGATTTTTTATGGCGGACTGCCTTTTCTGACACAACCCAGTATTTTGGGCCAGCACAGAAAGACCCAGACTTCTGCCCCCTTGTGGCTACATAGGCAGTAGCGTGAAGGGTCTTGCCTAAGGACCCACAATGGATGAAGCTCATCACACCGCCTGGGTAACGAACCATGGTTTCTTATGCATCAGTCCCATACAGGCATCCAACTGGACCATCCAGCCGCTGAGCTTTAACAAGCTGAGAATCCTTGTAAATACATCATGTGACGTAGAACATGTAGAAAAACGCAGCCTCTTCCACAGAAATTTATGACAATAAATTTGTAATACAACTTTATACTGCAGACAGAAAAGTAGTGTTTCATCTGTCCCCCATGGCAAGTCGAACTAAACATATTGAGAGTGGTGAAACAGAAATTTCTGTGGTAAAAAAAAAGAATAAAACAGGATGAGGAATTCATGCCAACACCATAAAAGTAATGGAATTTACTTTTTGTGTGGTTTTATAATTTTTTTTGTGATTTGAAATGGTTTATTTCAAGCAATCAAATAGGAATAATACACAAAAACAATACAATCATCAGTTATACATTCATACAATAACTAATCAAACTTAGGATAATGAGACATAATAATTAATATTGCTTGAAAGGGAGTGGAAGGAAGCGAATTTATATAATCCCACCCCGTTCCACTGTAACCATTTTATCACATGATTTATCAATATCCAGTTCATAACTTTTAACGGACAGAATTAAGAATCCTGAAATATCAATAAAGCACATGACAAAGATGAATTACTTAACTTATTTTGTAACAAATAACTTTTAGAAATCAACATGGCAATGAAGTATCCAAAATATATTCAGATTATGTTACTTATAAAAGTCATTGATATGATTAAAAAATAATACTATATTAGTAAAATAGACATAACATTGTTTCCAAAATTTTCAAAATTTGACCAAGTATCAAAAGTTAAAAATGTGCAAAATTATGTTACATTAGGAAAAATCCTGAATCAACTTATCCATTTTTTGGAGCAAGTGAAGTAATATCATTAAAAGTCAATCAATTTAACCATTTTCAATAATTGATTAATCATTTGTTTTATTATTTTTTTGGTATTTATTTATGTTTTATAATAAAGTAATGCTGTGAAGTAAAATTAAAAGAGTCCATAATCTGTCGATTGTCCAAGGTTGGTATTTCTTCTTTTACTGATAACAGCCGTTCTTCTGTGTTTAAACAAAGCTTATAGTTCTCTTCGATGTTATGTCTGCAGATGTCTGCAGGCCCATATCATTCTTCAGCTGATATCAGCGGCGCTGGAAGTTGAGGTCAAGTTGTCTGCAGGTCAGATTTTTGCTGAAAATCAGGTCACTTCAGACTTTTGGAGAAAGCGATGAATCCAGGTGTCATATTTCTTGAAATTGTGTGGCTCTTTGATTTGTTACTGCATGTTGGTTCAGACCTCCGTGATCATACACTTCTCAAAGTCTTTCATGGTGTTAATAACCAGAACCTTGGACCGGTCCGGTGGACCGAGTGGTTTGACGTAAATCCTGCAGCCTTTAACCCAAATGTTCTCAATCTGCTTACGCTTCCTGAGAAGCCGTGCATGTTTGGCGATTTCAACATTCCTTCTGGTCAGATGGTCGTTCAGATAAGCAGCAGATCCCTTCAGGTTCTTCCTTTGATTCATCAGAACTAGCTTGTGTTTTTGATTCACAAACCTGATGAGGATCGCTGGTTTATCTGTTTCCTTTCTCCTGGGAAGTGGGTGGCAGGTCTTGATGGTATTGAGATCCAGGGAAATCCCTTCAGACGTGAGAAATAATTACACTTGGTGTTCCAGAGACTCTCCACCGCTCTCCGTTTCAGAACTGCTAGCAAAGCAGCTGTTGTTTCAGCTTTGATTCGACTGTGACTTCCCACTGGAGTTGGAATAAAAGTGGAACAAAGGTAGTGCAGTGAAATCATATCAGACTGAAAAGCCTGCATGCAACAGGTTTAAGACCAGTTGCAAATGAAACAAAAAACAAAAAATCTAAAATATACAAAAGACTAAACATTGAGCTGCCACTCTTGGGAGTTTGCTTTTATCTCACTACAATGAACATTTTTAGCATAGCTAGACACATTCAAATTAAATCTGGACTTGTACAATATTTGAATGGTGCAATGTTGGATGTTTTTTTCTTTCTAAATTCACAGTAATGTGATCATGTAGTGTTTTCTTCACATTTGTTATTATTATTTTCTGGTTTTAACATTTTTAGCACTTATTAATGGTGGATCCTAGTTTTTTTAAAGATCAAATTCAATTTTATTTGGCAACAAATTAATTTGAATTTCTGTCTTTAGTGGCCGAACAGTAATGCACTTTTTATGTATTGTTGTGATTTAATTCATGATTTTTAGTCATAAGTTTCACAATGGGTTGTTTCAATGTATGAGTGGAGCAGGAAGCACTTTTTGAAAGCTATAGGCAAAGTTATAGGACCTTTCTGTAAAAAGAAAAAAAGTCCGGGCATCTCTGCAGTGCGAGCTGGAGAAGATAAATGAGTGGATGGATGAATGGTTTGCTTATCAGCTTGTTTTGCTGGGAAAAAAATAAAGCTGCAAAGCTTCAGCATATATGTGGACATAGTTAGAAACCCTCAATGTGTGTGAACAGTGAAAAATGTTGTTCAGGCCTTTTAGCCAAAACAGTTTTACATCTAAACACGACTTATGGTTTGACCCATTTTAAATGTAAGAACACTGTGCAAGTTAATATTGCAGCTTTCCTTTTTTATTGATGGAAACCTTTTGGTTTGGGATTTTTTATATCCTTCAATCAAGTAATCCTAAATTCCTTAAAGAGACAAAAATATTTTATACCACAACAAAACAACAATAATCATAATAAGATCAAAAAATGCTTTCATCCTGTTGTTTCTACGTGCTTCACTAATTTCCACTAGAGGGTATCACACATCTCAGCTTGACTCTCATATCTATCTAGATAATGCATTTTAGGGGTTAATGAAAAGAAACGATAATAATGAAGAAAATGGAGCAGCATCTTGCACAGACCAGCATACTCTGTGAGACAATAAATCATTTATGCTCACAGTTTACAAATTTGTACTATTGCGTTTTAAAATGTTCTATAATTTATTGCTGGTGCTCTTTCAAGAGGTACACATCGTAAATTTATTTAGTAAAATCCTGAATCCGTGAGCTGTTTATAAATGCACCAAATTGATTTACACATTGTTGTTTTTGTTTCGCTGACAGTCAGACATCCCTGTAGCTCATAGCTATTTTAGTTCATTATACAAAAACAAAAGGTTTACTTTTATTTATGGACAACCATTCACCAGTATGACATATTTTAGAGCTTTTAAGTAAAAATAGCCAAAAAGAAATCCAGGGCCCATGGCAAACTAGTCCAGTGTTTTTCAACCTTTTTTGAGCCACGGCACACTTTAACCTTGACAAAAATCCCGCGGCACACCAGCATCCAAAAAAAAAAAAAAAAAACAGTCATGTCCCTCCGCCCGCCCGCAATCTCACGTGTATTTTTGTGATAATTGTGGCCGGAAAAGCAGGAAGTTGCGGCTGTTTTTTCTAAGAGATGAAATGAAAGTTAAATTAGAAAAATTTAGAAACTGTTTGTTTGTTGGGGTTTCAAGGCGTTTCGCAAGGACAACTCATTGTGCGCTGGGACACTGGCTCTTTAAGCCAATGCATCATGGGAGATGTAGTGTGAAAAGTGCCGAAAACTTGCAGAAAGACTGGCGTCTCTGAGCTTCATTGTATTGTCCACTTGTTTCAGGGTCTGACACTGGACTCTGTGGAAAGCTACACCGCTAAAGACGAGCTTTAGCTGGTATTTTTGTTAGAACTGAGCGACTTTATCAGCAGAATTAAGAACAAGGAAGTGAAGACTTTAAGCACTTCTGATTGGTCAGACTGATGACATGTGATTAAGCCTTCAAGAATGATTGGTGGGGACAGTTAAAGGGACGGGACTTTTCCACAAACTGTCATAGCTGCAGGTAAATCGCGGTAACGTAATCCTTATCAAAATGTCTTTAATAGAATTAAATAAACACAAAGAAAAAGTAATTTTAAGATCTTTCATATTCCTAACTACTCAGTGTTTTATTAGGGCCTGTTTGGATGAACAAAGAGCTGATATCCTGGAGATGGGAAATGTTTTTAGATCAGTGAATGATTAATGAGGGCAATTTCTCCACGGCACACTTGACCATCTCCCACGGCACACTAGTGTGCCGCGGCACATTGGTTGAAAAACACTGAACTAGTCATCCGAACGGATGAATGAGTGTATTGGGTTGCTCTGAGTCGAGCTTTACTAAACAAGACTCTTTTAATTTGAACTCAAGCAGGGTCTTTTAATTGTCACTTTTGTGTCGTTCCATTGCTGTAAGCGGCTGAGGCCACGTCAGATGAATGAGGCATTTGTCGTATCTCCTGCAGTGGAACAGTGAGCTGGAACCCGGCCATTATTTATCGTGTTAATTCCACCTGTGTTTGACAAGTCACAATGTCCTACAGCACCAAGTGCTCTGCTCTGTCCACACAGTTTGGTTAAACCTGTAAACAGTTCCTTTAAAACTGGGAGAGAACACACACATAGTTGTTGAGCAAACTTTTTTTCTTCTTTTGACAAAAATGGAGACACTCTGTTCCACACACACCTGCTCACAACATCATTTATATACCTTATCTCAGGATGAACAGGCCGCAACAACGTGCTTATCCTGAAAGCAGCTTAGTCCTTGTGCTTTTATCAACATGATGCTTTGTACCTTCAATGGACCATCAAGCCCTCAATGGGTGTTCAAGGGTTGCTGTGGCCTTTTAGTTTTATGTTTCACTGCTTCGGTCCACAGCAGGTACTTTAACTTGTCTTGCTGAGAGGTAGGAGAGACACAGAAATCTGGTACAGAGGCCTGACAATGAAACTAGGAGCAGAACCAGAAAACTGGTATAAATTACACATGGTATCTTTTTTCTTATCTCCTCTATCAAATGCCTTCCTTAAATACATGTAATTAAAAAGAAAATGACAAAAGAGCAACGTTTAAACTTCCTGTTTGAAGCCACATAAAAAAAAACACTGATCAGATCTCCAGGTTACAAAAAGTTGAAATGGGTTGCGAAGTAGAATATTAAAACAAAAATTACCATTCTTGGTGTGCTTTGGGTGTTTAATATTTTTTAACATCACGTAATTTAATTTTAAGTTAAAGAATATAATGGCACTGAAATGTGGTTTTTAATTGATATTCTGGCTTTGAATACTTACCCTCAAAGCTGTTTTAACGGGTTTTGCAAAACTTAAGTGGCAGCTTAAATGTATTATTTCTGCTGATAAAATCAGTGAAACTGCTTCACCCTTTGGTCACCTGATGGGGAGGAAACTGAAGCCCGATCTCATGTCAGCCTTAAACCCTAACGGTCAGTCCTTATCCTTCATTTTGTGAGTTTGTGTGAATGGTTAGAGTTTCCCAATTCAATTAAAGAGAGAAAAGGAATTGTCTTGTTTGAGTGGCCTCAGAAACAGTTTTTGGGAGTGCAGTTCTCTTTGGTTACAGTTGCTCTATGCACATCCTTCTTTAGTGTCTTTGAAGAAAAGTCCAGTGTTTTGGGTTTTTTTTTGTTTGTTTTATGAAACAACATTTTTAGATTTCTATGTACCTTGCAAGACTACAATGATGCATATATCTCTGCTGCTGAGGCTGTGAAGAATATGGTCAAAGTATCAAGTGTGTACTGTGGATCTTCAGAATATTAAGTATGCTTTTCCTCCAGCAAAGAATACCTGAAGTATATGTTGTAAAAGGAAATCCTGTTTTTAATCCTTTTCCTTTTGATTAACAGGTTTAAACAAACAATAGTAGTTTGATTTATTGAAATTAACTTCTTAAAAAAGAATTGTGCTGTTCTTTCATCCACAAATGGAACAATGTTTGTCACTGTGGCAAATATATGTATGTAACTGGATTTAAACTGCTTAGAGGGAAATAAGTTGGCTGCATTCTCTTCACACATCGATTTCTAAAAGATGTTCTTAAAGAGAACAGAGTCAACAAGCTTTCATTGCTGCCATTGGAGGAAGTGTCCAAGATTACTCACAATGACTGCAACAGCCTCTCAGCATTTAGCAAAAACTGAAATCAATGACCGCAACAATGAAAGAGTTTTCCACAGAGAAGAAAACAATTTGAAGTACCGCAAACAAAGGGTGCACTTTGGAAACTGCAGAGCTTAGGACATTGAACGCATCGTGCTGCTCCTCTTTTGAGGGTAAGATACTTGATTTTTTGAAAAAGATCAACAGTGCTGCAATGTAGAGATGGAGTGGAAGGTCATCAGGTATTTTATTTTTTTAAATACATTAAAAAACATTTCATGTTAGGTGCAATCACTTTAAATAAAGCAAATGATTGAGGAGATGTGAAAATATCAAAGATTGAGGAAAAAAATAACCATTTACCTCTGAAGAGCTGCAAAAGGTGTTTGCTTTTGTGAAAATCTTTGCATGTCTTTGCACTCTACTCATCAGCATGTCCTTGGGCAGAATACATGTGCTTTTGACGAGCGGGAAAATAAGCACTTAGCATGCCAAACAAAGAAATACAGTATTGATTGAGAAAGTGCAACGTATAAATAAATGGAGCTTTGAACAAGGCTATGGTGTGGTCAGCAAGTCTTGAAAGGTGTTTTATGAATCATTTACAATAAATATTTTTTCAATGTCAGTCCAAATCAAGATGGATTCTCTGGACACAAATTAGAAAAAAATAAAGAACCATTTTATTCATTAATACATAAGCAAAAAATGTACTACAATGCTGCACAAACAGCAGAAAAATTAATTTATGTCAAGCAGGAAAAGAAGTGCAGATTTTTTTTTCTAAAGGCCCGTACACACCGGGACGAATATTCGCCAGGCGTTATTCGCCAGCGTTTTTCGCCACGTTTTTTGTGTTCACACCCAGGCGATTTTCGCTGACGATGAGTGGAGTGAACATGCAATTTCATTCCCTGACATTAGATGGCGCTTAATGTAAAACAGAAATACTCCTGTACACAAGGTGGCGCTGCGCAACTTTACGCTTCTTAAAGTCGCTTTTCACTCAGAAGAAGAGAGCAAGTATTTACACGCTTGTCAGAATCAAACAAAGAAAACATGAATATTTCAAGCACCAGTAGCTCCAACTGGTGCTTGGTTCGGGGATATTTTAGAATGTCCATCATTATTGCTTCGCGGCTGTGTAGACGCTACTTGGCGTCTATCTTCTTCGCTGGTATGTGTGCTCAGCAAGGCAGTTTTGTGTTTGAGCGCCCCCAAGTTATGTTTTACTGTAACTTCAGAAGCTCCAGACACGTGAGCAAAAGCGCCATTCTCATTGGTCGAGTAGATTTCGACGCGACGCGTCGAAAAAAAAAAACGAACCCGAGGCGTTTTTTTTTTTTGACGCTTTAACGCGTGGCGTTTTTTCGCGTCGGTGTGCACACTCTCATTGGTGCCCTTTGTTTAGTCACGAGGCGTTTCATACCAGGTTCAGAAAAGCATGTTTAAGCGAACACTTCCTATGAAAAGTCTATGTAAATGCGTGTTAATTTGCTTTTTAAGGTTCCTCTTTCAAAACCACGACCATTGTTGGGCACTACAAACCAATCAGGGACTCAGATTTGGTAGTCACGTATGGGTAGCATCCTTTTTCATTTGCAGAAGTGTCAATCGTTTGAAAGTTGATCATAGAGGAGAAAATTACTGCGGTTTGTGCCCGGCCAGATTGCTATGATTTCATGTTTTAGAAAAGAGATGTGAAAGAAAAAGTCTGGGGAAAGATTCATGAGATTGGCACCACCTCAACATTTTGCACCAAGCCTCCTCCAACCCAGAGTATATTGGCTAGTATTGGTTTGTTTCAGGAAGTGACTCAAATGGATCCCAAATATGAACACTGGTAAGAACTAATAAAGCAAAAAAATAAAAAAACTCTTAATGGTTGCCAGGGCACAAGAAGAGTCTTTGTGGATATAACGTAATTGCTCCTTAGTCTACCAGGAGGTGTCAGGCACACTGTGATGAAAGGACAAGGTTATTTCCAAGTAAGGAGGAGTTGTGGGAAAACTAACGTTGGTTGGTCACTCACTTCTGTTATTAGGAAGACTCTTGTGGAAGAATGTGAACTGAATGTATCCATAGGAGAGGAAGGGAGGCACAGCCAGGCAATCCAACTTGAACTTTGGTTAAAAATAAAGAGAATCCAAGCCGTTCATGTTTCAAATACAAATAGAAGATAACAAAATCTGAACAGTCTCACCAAAGTGAAAAAAGGGAGCAGGCGATCCAAACAGCAGCAATGTTTGGGCTAGCAAGTCAGTGAAACCCCAGACTGGCTGGAGAGTCAGATACTGGAGACTTTCTGGCTCTGATCAGCTGGGCAGTGCTTGCCCTAAAGGCTGCATTACAGCTGACTCTGATCAACTAATTTACCTGGCAAGGCTGCCTGCAGGTAGAGGAAGGGGTGTGAACTGACAGGTAGGGACAGTCCAGTGTGAACTTCATATGCTAAAAGTGTGTTCAAGAATGCACTGAACATGGGTTCTTGAACACCCATCACATGCGTGGAGTGTACACACCATCTTATGTGTTCACAGCTTCTTTTATGTTTCGTTCTCCATGTGTATAGTACTTCAGGTCTCCTTGGCTGGTGGTGGAAGTTGCTTTATAAATAAATAAATGATAATGATGATGGCATTCCTCCATGGTATTTGTCAAAGTCAAGATCTTTTTATATTATTGTTATTAATGGCCTGGCAAAATGTAGCGCTCATAGCATATTCACTACAGATCCCATAATGCAGTGCTTCAACTGCTTGATGAAATATAATGGTGGCATCATAATCACTGTAGAGAATGTAGCCGAACACTTCTGCTAGCCCTGACAATGAAAAAGAGTTGATTATGAAAACAGAGCCTCTAAAACCGATTGGAGGTAGAATAAATGTTTACTGACATTACTGGTAAACCTGTTTGACTCATTTGTGGAGCGAATGTGACTGTAGTTAAAGAATATAATCTAAGACAGCGCTATGAGACAAACATCAAACACGCCCTTGCTGAGAAGCTGAGCACACTGAGTTTGCACGCCACTTTACAGAACAAAAAAGGAATTTTGAGTTGCTCCGTCTACATGTGGCTCCAACATTGTGCATGTTGGGTAGCACATTATTGTGTGTGAAGCTCTTCTCAGTAATGAAGGCTAACAAAACAGCAGACAGGTGTCGTCACACTGACAATGTCCTGCAGTTCATCTTGAGAATCTCCACAACACAGGACCTCATACCAAACAAAACAGCTTGTTGCCAAATGTGATGCCAGACGTTTAGCTCTGATAAAATGACACAAGAGCAAAGAAAAACAGAAATTGATTTATTGTAGAAAAGCACAAATTTTATTTTTATTTCCAACCTTTGTTTGTTTTGTTATGCAGCAAGTTCCCATTTTAAGTTTGTGTAATTTTGACAGGATAAATTTTTATGGAGAGGAAAACTTTTTAGTATATTTCCATTGTGAAATGACATAAGAGTAAATAAATGACAATGTTTTTTCGTTCTTTTAATATTACTTTATTTCTAACTTGTATAAATTTGACAGAATACATTTTTATAGAGTATAAAATTAATATCTATTTAAAGTTTAAATTGGTTCTGTAACGAAACCAAACGTCTCCTAAGCCAGGACCAACAGCTCTTCACCGGCGGTGGAGCCTCCTTCAGCGGATGATCCAGGTAAGTCCCTAAGCTGAAAACTTCCTGCTGGGTTGGTCATGGTCTGCGACACTGAAAACCTGAAACTTATACACCAACCCACAACCCCAAACAGCTGAACACACAGAAGGGAAGAGGGAGGGTCCAGCTGCCAGCTGTAATCATGACAGATTCATTCTGGAATAATATTTTCAGTCTATTTCTATTGATTTTTATGTTAAAAGTCACGTTTTTAAAGTTTAGTTTGGTGTTTTCAACAAAAATGCATCCCCTTCTGCCCTCGACCTTCAGCGTGTGTTGGATTTTGGCTCCCTGAGCAATCAAGTCTGACACCCCTGCTCTAAGGCATCATGCCCCTGTATTGAGATTAAAGTTTATTTGCTGGTGAGGTCAGTTGTTCTACATTATTACTTAGATTTAGCTGAGTTTTACTCAGCAGTTAAAGAACTTCAGATGCGTCTTAAAAATGTTTTTATATGTCAAGACCTACTCTAGCTGTCCCTCTATCAAGGGTCTTGACTTTTGTTCCCTCAGCTGTTATTTCCCAAGCTCTGAAAACTGCAGTTATTAGGCCATTAGAAACAAAATCATTTGTCAGCTTGGCACAATTGTTTTAAATGTCCTCAAGTCTTGTTTGGGGCCACACAGCCTCATTAAGATTACTCTTGTTCTGGTGCAAAATGGCATAAGTAAACAAAAGAGGTAACAGTGAATTGGTCTTAAAACAAATCCTGCTTAGTGTCACTCTAGTTAGTTCAAATTACAGATTTTTTTATCTAAAAGATTATTGGGATGTTTTTGCGCTGGATCCAATTGGTTTAAATCATACTTGGACAAAAGTAGGTTGCAGGTGATTATGAACCAGAGTAGCCAAACTTACACTGCGCTTCATTGTAGGCTGTTTCTTTATATTTATAAAAATCTATAAACTCCAAATTCCCCAACTATGGAGCACAAATAATGTTTTTGATACGATACATGTCTTTAAAATTGTTGTAAGTGTTATCTATTCATGCTAGAGAAAGAAACCTGGTTTAATGAGCTCAGTGCTTGTGGTTGAGTGCTGGTTTAAAGCCAGCATTAATCTTTGTACCACTTCCAAACACATAAACTTTAGAAAAGCAAACCTAAGTGCTCTGTGATGGCCACCTCTAAGTGCAAACTATCTGGGAACAATTTCAGCTTCCACTGTTTCTAAACCCATCCAAGTAGGTTTAAGAAAGGAATTTATGACCTGTATTACCAAACTTAATAGACTGCCTTTTTTCTAAATATATACAAATTTAAACAAAAATAAAATAGGCAAATAGGAATTTCCATGTTAAAGTGAAACTGAAAAAAAGAAAACATCTTTGTAAGTGCATTTATGCTTCACTGTCTTCTATAGCAGCTCAATACCTTGTTATATTTTTTATCATGTCTTTGGTAGAAAATTTATGTCAAGTCACTTTTAGCAACTCTTCAAATCAAATGCATTTTGGAAAATTCTGCATTGCAGGAAAACAAATATTAAAATAATTGCTTCTTGAAGGTTTTATTTGGAGAAAGCAACTTAAAGGGCAGAGCTGGGCTCTGAGAGATGCAGGACGCTACAGCGAAGTGAGAGATCAAAGTCAAAGCTTCAGATCCTAAATGACAGAGCATTACATGTTGACAGAAAGATCAACACGTGCTCGAGAGAATGTGCCAGAGTCTGTTTTTAGTTCTGCTTTTCTTTTTACTTTCTTAGCTTAAAATACATTTAACTTGTATTTGACATTTGTGTGTACTGTTTTTTTTTCCAGTTACCATGTTTTCATTTTCTCCGTGAATTGTTGATACCAAAGGTATGTGACAAACCTGGATGGATTCTACTGATGGAAAATAAGGCCTAAGGTGTGATGGGTTCATTGACCTGAGATCACCTTCGAAATGCTCTGAAAGCAGCAATTGGGTGGGACAAAGTAAAGTTTGAAATGCTGTCGGGTTTACTTATTAGAAAAACAATACCCGCCATAAAATCAAGATCACTAGTTCAGATAAAAATGTAGCCCCCCCTCAGTGTTGTCATGGATTATTGTTGTTCACCTTTCAGCATATCCCATCATTGCAAATCAGTTTTCAATGATCTGCAAATATGGTTTGTCAGAGATTTTTACACTGGAAGCCCCTCCTGATACAACCCTGTATTTTATCCGGGCTGGGGAGACCCAGAGTTGGGCCCTTAGCAAGTAGCATGAGGGATCTTGGCTAATGGGGTCCCACACTGGAGTAAACTCATTGCATCGCACCAGGTTTCCCACGCACTATCCAGCATGCAGCAAACTGAGTCATCCAGCCGCTAGTGTTTTCATGGATAATACAGTAAATAAAGCAATGAAAATCCAAAAGCTTTGGAAGCCAGACTTGCTCCCTTATCCAATGTGCCTCCAGCAGTTGAATGTTGAATCCACTCCTGACTTTCCTTTTCTCTCTCTGCCAATGAAGATGTTTTCCTCCTCTCCTTCTTCAATCAATATTGCCACCAACACCAGCAATGGTCTTTGTCGACTCGAGCCACAACAGATCCAGTATTGAGGTTTTTTATGACTCTGTGGTGGCCTCTGTTATCCACTACGCCGTGGCCTGTTGGGGAGCAGGCAGCACAGACCGGGACAGGAAGAGACTTAACAAGCTGGTCAGGAGGGTCAGTTCTGTCCTGGGCTGCCCACTGGACTTTGTGGAGGAAGTGGGGGGAAAGGAGGATGTTGGCCAAGCTAACATCCATCATGGACAACACCTCTCACCCACTACATCAGACAGTGGAAGCACTGAACAGCTCTTTCAGTGGCAGACTGTTACACCCCCCATGCAGGAAGGAACGGTTCCGCAGGTCATTCATCCCAACAGCTGTGAGATTGTACAATGTCACAGTTTAAATATGCATGTACAAACCGGTAATCATACATCCATAGCTCATCTGTATATTCTGTGTTTTTACTTTATTTATTTAATTTTATAATTAGGCATAACATATGTTATGTCGTAATAGTGTACATAAGTTCTTACTTACTTTTTACTTTTTCTATTTTTGCACATTTTTGTATTTGTATACTTGCAAATTTTGGAACACCCCTCACCTTTGCACATTGCTGTCACTTTTCTCTGCTTTTTGGAGCTGCTGTGACAATTGAATTTCCCCAATGTGGGATCAAAAAAGAATATCTTATCTTATCTTATCTTGTTTGTGGTTCACATGACTGATTTTTTTTAACGTTGGTTGCCCTTCCTGACACCACCCTCCCTATTTAACTGAGACTTGGAACCAGCACATGAAAGAAATGTTTTTATCCCCCATTTTTGTCAATATTTCTTGAAGTTAGCATTTTATTTTAAAAATATTAGTTCCAATATGAACCTAAACTATTCTTAGGCCAAATCTAAAATGCTTCCCTACCCCTATGGCTTCTCCCTATGGAAAAAATAACGTCTTCAAATTCGGGCGCTACTTCCACACAATGATGTCATCAATAGTTGCCGGTCATCTACGTTAGCGAGTAGCTGCCAACAACATTGATTTTATAACTTTAAAAAGTCATGCTAGAAGAAAAACCTAATACTTAGATGTAAACTTTTGTGTTTATGAGTGCACCCCTGTGAAGAAATGCGATTCTCCTCTGCGTTACAAGCACGCCGCAGATCACTGTCATGTTGGAGGTATAGCCAGCCCTAAGTCGCTACGCCTCCTCCTTAAAAATAACTTTCGGACACCACTACAGCTTTAAATGTCCCCACAATTGGAGCAAAAAGGAGGAGTCAGAGGGGTATGTAAGCAATTCGGATTCAGCTTTAAACTTCTTTGAAATTTCTTTTGTTCTGACAGTTGGCCGTCATACTCTTTCATCTGGGCAAACCTGGACCTCTATGCAAGTAGGTGGACACCACTGACACAATGAAAAAGAATAGCAATACTTGGACTTCTCAGAAATCTAATGTTGTTGTTGCTCTACCAGGTTTCTTCAGTGCAATTAATTTCTTTACCTGGAGGATATTAACTACAATGAATGTTTTAGATATTTTTAATTGCTATGATCTAACATTCTTTAAATTTTTTGTGGGTAAGAAGTAAAACTCATAAGAAGGAACCCATGAATGAGTCAAGCACTTTCCTATCAAATGTATTTGGTTAAGAAATGTTCCAGTTAGCCACAAAATTACTGTTGATTTTTTTAATAGTTTTTTTTCTTCCAATAGTTTATATACATCAACACAAAGCAGACACAACACATCAGCATTTTAATAATAGTCAGAATTATGTTATATTTTACAACATTTCCATAATCTTAATGCTGATGAAGTTTCAGGAAATAATGGCTGTGTTCTGTGTTGCAGTGAGTCAAACATAAGCTTCAACAAGAAAGCCAAAGCAACAGTGCAACAAAGAGCAGCGTTAAATGCCATGCATTGTGCAACATTTGGTTCATAATATTATCTGAAAGGGGAGTTTAGAAAATAATGTGTTTTTTTGTGGGGAAGAATAACTGATGACTACAAATAAATTGCATGAATTTAAAAAAGCATATATGCACATTTTTAATTACAAGCAGGGATACAGCAGTTTTCATGTCAGTCTAAAATAGAAACTTTAAATTCAGAGAAAAAACAAGGATATTTAAATGTTATGAATTATATTTTCTGACAACATCAACACAATCACAGTTGTTTCTTTGTATGTTTTTTCTTTCATCAAAATTAGCTAAATTTCAAAACCAGGCGGATATTTCACTATGTCATAACTACACAGGTCATGAAACATGTAAACATTTGCAATAACGCTACATTAGGCAGATCCATCAATACTTATGATGCCGACCAATACAGAACCGTCAATTTTACCGTCTGAAATATGATATAAAATGTGTTAGTTAAATTACCATCAGGGAGTTTCAGAAAATGTCTGTTAAGAACAAATAAAACCTTTTGTATTTGATTTCTTTTTCAATTTTCAGGATAATAGTTACTTTGATTTTTTTCTTTTCTTTTTTAAACCACGGTTGTTAAAAATTCAACACTGTAAAATATTTAAAAGTATTAACTGAGCTATTCAATTCAATTATGGTATTGGATCAGACTCAGGCTTGTCCTTTTAAAACACAGCTAACAGTGAGTCACCACTTCACAGAGAGAGGCACACAATGTACTTCACATTCAAATTGATTTATACAGAAAAATGTGAAGGTGGCCAGTTGCAAATATTCAACCAGCTTCCATGGGGCGATTCCATGACAACTCAGCTGCAAAACATTAAAATGCACTGCTCTTCTTTTTCACATTCCTCATTTATTACTTTCATTGAGTCTACTGACATTCAATTTTGTTGATAAAAAAGACTCATTATAAGGTATATTTAAGGCTGCATCATGCTAAATTGACAGACTTTTGGGAAATAAAATGCAGAACTTAGTTATCATTTGAATTTTTACAAGTCCTAATGTGTGTGCTGTTTTTTGAAACTATTATACTATGGATATTATTTCCTTTACATATTATGCAATTCTTAGTTTTTTTTTAAACCCATTGATCTTAAATCAAAAATAGATTTCATGTATGATCATCAACATGCCACTAAAACATCAGGATTGTCAATAGAAATTACTTACAAAATGGATCAAACGTATCTGTTCACCGGCAATTTATCAATTTGTTTTTTGTTAACTTTTTAAATAGAATTTTAAAGCAAAACTTTTTGTTACTTTTTTTGGGGGGGGGGGTGATATATTTTGGGGTAAAAACTTGAATTTTATGTAAATGTCAATTTTATCCTTTTTATATGATACAGGAAGAATACAAGAATGGATTATTTCATGTGAGACTTTAGATAATTGTTAATATGGCGGTCAATGAGGTCACTCTCCCAAAGTAAGGATAGTCATTTTGCTAAAAGGTGCTTTTAACAAAAAAATAAAAAAATAAAATAAAATACCAAAATCTGGGTTTTGAAATTGTGTTTTTAGTGTTTTTAACATGTTCTTGTAGCATTTTTCTGATAATGGAGGATACATATAAAAAATGACCTAAATTTGCATTTCTGACTATTTTCTATTTAGATTGTTTTGATTCAGGAGCAGATTAAAAATTCAGTTTAAAAAAGCTTGAGGCTGTGACGTAGAAGCTACAATTGACAGACCACAAGCTCCATGCTCCACTCAATTCTGATGCAGACAAACAGATCCGTGAATGTTTTTGTTTTCATCGTCAGAACTGTACGACTAAATAGCGCCAATATTGCTAGCCATATTTTTGCACCGGAAATATTAGGTTAAGGGTGTGAGCGGCTGTAAGCTAGCGGGGGAGAGTGTAAACAAAGGGATGATGGGAAGTAGGAGTAGGGTTGCTGTGGACCAACAGACACGCCCACACCCCAGAGGCAAATTTCGAAAAAATTCCTGCCGCTTTTGCAGGAACTATGCTCTGGAAAATTACAGGTTTTTGATTTTGGCTATAAACAGGGTAATCATAATTAAAAGACCACTGGGAAGGATTCTACTAGAGATCCAAAGATGATAGGAGTTGGACTTATATACTTTAAAGCAAGAAATGTATAAAAGCATGGTGGTTCATTTAAATGTTTCGAAATTCTTAAGGGAGGAAAACCCAGAAAAAAATGACTATGACTGCACCACATCTTGTATTTTTCTCACAGATGTGTTTGTTGGAAAAATCACACAAGAACCAAACTATTTTGATGATTACCAGGTGATTGACCTATTGACCAATGGGATTTTATAAATCCAAATTCTACAGGCAAGTATTTCAAGTTATGTTTTTTAAAATGTGTAGACTTTATGTTGTCCAAATTCATTCATTAAACTGTAAGCCGTGTTTTAATTCCAGTTGGCACACTGCTTGAGAAGTTACAATATGGTATGCACAAACACAGCAACGATGGGCACATTGCACATCTGTCACAGTCTTTAATGTTTTTAGATACTATATCAGATAGATTTTAGCTCATTACTATGATGGCTAAAACACTGATGTAACACATTGGATGCATCAAGCTTTCTTGGGACTT
The DNA here is from genome assembly GCF_053564925.1 of Oryzias latipes. Lineage (NCBI taxonomy): Eukaryota > Metazoa > Chordata > Actinopteri > Beloniformes > Adrianichthyidae > Oryzias > Oryzias latipes. The sequence goes on along the minus strand of NC_136237.1, from coordinate 28,193,099 downwards.
ACAGGGGCTACAGTTTAAAGGGTGTATTGGCATTCCATGCTTTTGCAACAACCTGATCAACTTCCCCCCCTTTTTTATAAAGTTTTGGTTTGCTCCATACCTTTTCTTACTACGTTCATCAATTCTCACTACTGCTTTTTTTGGCATTATTTCCAATGCCTTCTTTCTCTTTTTTTAATTTGTTGTTGACATGCAGTCCTGTTGGGACCCAGACACAGACTTTGCACACCCAAGATTTTTGATGCAAAATCTAGTAAAATATCTTATATGCCCCTGCCAATATCCTCATAGCAAATCAGTTTCAGACAATTCATTAAATGAAAGAAGGCATCTCACCAAAAGATGCATTTGACCGAGCCACTATTTGCTTTCTAATTTGCATAAACATACTGTTTGAGTTTGCCCACAGTAAGCTTATTCTGCAGCCCGCTCATCGACATGCTGCAAACCAATACTGGATTTCCCCTCTGGCGTGTTGGAGCAGCCAGAACATGTTCCAAATAAATGACATAACCGACAGTCAAACTGTGACACATGAAGCCGAGCAAAGTTCTATCAACAGCCCTTTCATTGATGAGCTGCTGGTTCACACAGCCACAGCAAAAACAGGCGCGAGGGCCATCCTCTGCATCACATGTGTCTGACAGTTTTTATAGATCGAAACATAAAACCCCTCATACTTATAATTACAAATGACGACCTTTTAGTATTTTCTTGTTAGTCGTCGCCCTAAATTACCTTTGGATCATAAATCTTTGATCAAACTGTTTCATTATAAATCTTTGATCAAACTGTTTCATTATCTTAACAAGTGTGCTGCTGAAGATCACAGCTCTGAGTTTGGATGAGAACCCCCCGCAGAACGGTTGGTTCAGATAATTTATTTTTGAATTATCTTTCAATGAAAAGATGACTGCCTCTGCTTTCATATGATGATGCTGTGCATGGCAACCTGTGCACCGTCATTATGTTTGTTAATGTGTTAGCATGCAAATACTGAACATGTTTTGCAGCGTGTATGTGAGCGGAGGTGCTCTTCAAGAGAACTCCTCAGGCTCAGCACTTGGTGCGACTCCATTCTGGGTTTTCCCACTGCTGTTGTTGGAGATGGTGATGTCAGTTTGGCGAGATGTGATGTAGCTTCTCTTTCGGGCGGGCAAAGAGTGCTTCCGCCCGGTGCCGCCCCCAGCGCCACCATCACCCTCAGCTGGGTCGTAAACCACCACCATTGTGGTATCCATTCTTGTCAGCGTGTACATACTGCTCTGCCGTGTCGGGTGAAGCCGGGTGGAGCGTAATTCCAGCTCATCATAGCTTGACACCTTGATGAACGGGCACCAGCGGAACGCCCGCTTGAAGCCTGCTCGAAACCTGCCGCCACATCAAGAACAAGAGCAAGAATATACAATGACAGACTGGAGGGTTAACGATAAGCAGAAAAGACATTTTTGATTTTGTTTTGAGGTACCGGTAAAAACAAATTTCATTTTTAGTTAAGTATTTTGATTAAAGTTGTATTTTTTTCTTCCAGATAGATACAATTATTTATTTAACCCTGGATATTGTTTTCTTTTGCTTGATTTTGGGAGCAGAAATTTTCATTAGCCTAAAAAAATAAAAAAATATTTAAATAAAACATTAGCCAAATTTGACACTGTGGGTTCTCTAGGGCTCAAATATTAGTACTAGTATTATTGTTTTCGAAAGTCTCGGAAAAAGGCACATTTTTCACAAGACAATACATTTAACACTGTAAAGCCCAATACAATGAAGAATTAAAAGAAAAATGTCACGTTTTTTTTTATCAGGATTTTTTTTTTTATAATCTTTGATAAAATCCACATAAAAATTCAATATCATTTTTTTATGAGATATAGAAGATATAGAATCAATGATGGTATGTTTGGGTGATTTGATACGTTTTTGCTCACTTAGTTTTAAAATTCCAAAAACATTGACAGGTAAAAAGCCCCTTATGTATCTCTCAAATTTGATACAGACATTTATAACATGGTGTAGGCTAATTGTATTATGAAGAATAAATTGTGAACAAATTTTGCATTCTTTCAATACAGCAAGTAGTGATTTGAATAAATGAATAACAATAGATGAATCATTTTCACTTTAAGGTTTTAAAAATTAGTAAGGCCATTTTAAAATGGCTTTTACTGCCCCTAGTGGAAAGATGGTGGACTACAGGGTAGAAAAGATGGACCAAGTTCTAATGGGGTTTTAAGGAAAGTTTGGATAATGCTAACGAGATAGGGGCCTCAGAAATGTATGTATCAAGTATATGAATGGTTACATAGGACTAATATATTTTGGGGCACATTTGATCAAATTGTAAATTAAAAAAAAGTTATTTGTCTAAAAACATGCAGAAATAATAATAAAAAGTCTGGGAATATTTAGAAGTTTCTTAAAGTCCAGTTTTAGTCAATTCTGCACATGCAAAAATTGATTTTTGGGCACAAATGTTGCTAGAACAGAAAGAAGAGACAACAAAGGGTAGACAATTGAAGAAAAAAGAAGAAGAGGGCCAAGTGTGATGGACTCATAATCACATATTTAATATTCATGCTGTAATATTTTGCTGAAAGCATTATATATACCTTATGCAACATGCTCTGTTTAGACATTCTACATGTCTAGAACTGCAGTAGGACGTCATGCTGATGTATTCAGCCTTCAGCAGGTGCCGTCATTACTCCAAACAGCATTTTTGCAAATGTCAATGTTAGCTTTATGAAAAAAAAAAAACAGGCTTAAAAAAAAACTATAAAATCAGCACGAAACAACTCCACAGGGTGCCGTTTTAGTGAAATAATGAGGACTAAAGGACCAGTGATACTTCTGTGGTGTTCACATCTTATGTAAACCCACTCTCAACATTTTTAGTAGCTAGTTTCAGCTTATTCAGACGCAGGAAATGGGGGTCGCTCCCTCACTGAACAGAGAGCTACAGCTGGCACAGTCTGCCAATATGATAATGTGTGCAGCAATTTCTGAGAATGTTGTGAGCACACAGATTTCCCTTCACTGGGCCCAACGACATCCAACCCTTTATTGCCTTTTTAAATACGCTGTTGTGGTCCTCGTGTGCTTTCAGACCACAAATGCAAAATTTTTGGCTCTATGATCAAATGCTTCTGAGTGCCATGATTTCAGTATCACATTTCCAATCAATATTTGAAGACAAAACTTTATAGTGTGGGAATTCTACTGTTTGCTTTCTGTGTAAATCGACATTCAAACATTTTTAGGTGTTTGAAAGGGTGTAATTTCATGGAAACCCCACTGGGATAATGAAACCTGTATGTACGCCATTGGCAGAAATATTGCTTATTTTGACTCAGAACAACATTTTATTTTGGCGGGTGTCTGACTGATTTTTAACATTTTTCTACCACTTTAAGGTGTGTTTTTTTAATAGCAAAATTATAGTATTTACAGTCAAATCAGTTTCAATATGTGATAAACTAAATCAAGTTCTTTGATATGTTGGTTAATTTTTTCAAAAGATAGCAATTGCACAATGATAAATTTTGGAAAACATTTTTTTATTGTCTTATTTTACATTTAATTACAACTTTTTTAATCCTCTGAGTTCCCTGTTGGGGGATTTATAGATGTCTTAAATGTTCCCATATTTTTTTCACAATTTGTCCATGGAAAGACTTCAATCAGATTCCTTCTTTACTGTTTTTTTAAAAAAAGAGCAAAAATATGTTTGGAAAATTTCTGTTTGAAAGTTATTTTTTTCTTTTGTGACCTCTTTATACAGCATAAATAACTGTTTAACACTGACAAATACCTTCCATTTCAGAAATTCCTGAAATAAATATTTTTTTATGTGCTTGGAAACAAAGGTCTAACGTCGTATCTGTCTACTGAGGATTTTTCCAGCCGCCTGGTCCTTCTAGCACTTAACACTTGGTTGTTTCCTACCTGCTGTTGAGGCAGCAGTAGATGATGGGGTTGTACATGGTGGAGCTCATTGCCAGCCACATCACCGACAGGTAAACCTGCTGGATGTACTTCCACTTGCTCAGACGCTTGTTGATGCCGGTCACAATGAAGTAGATGTGGTAGGGCAGCCAGCAGAGGGCAAAGGTCACCACTACAATGATCATCATTTTCACAACCTGTAACAGACAACAATCTGTGAATAGCTAGATAAACTCATTAAGGAAAGTTTTTTTTTTTATTTAGCTTTAAGGTTTTGATATTCTATTTTTTACAATATCAGACCAGTTAACCGTAAAACATGCAGGCGGTGCCATTTGGACTGGAGTAATGCTGTGAGTCATTACTATGGGTGTGTATCGGCAAGAGTCTGGCGACACGATATGTATCCCGATGCGCATCCAGCAATATGATACCTATCACAATATTTTACTGGAATGGTTTTTTTAAGAGTATGAAAAAACTCTACCTGAATATTATCACGCCTTTCATTATAATAAAATTATAAATTGTTTTTAATGATCACAATGTTGAGCACTGCAACTGCATCTCATATATCAGTTGCTTTTACCCAAGCAAATACATAGTGCTTTTATTTTGGTAACTTAAAATATATTTGTTCCTAAAGATAACGGTCAACATGGTCTAATTTCCACCACAAAATAATTTTCATTATAAGAAAAAAAACTCTATGAATGTGCCTTGATCAATGGTTCTAAACGTATGATTAAGGAAATATTGCAGTTTATTTTCAACATTGCTTAATGTAGCTTCTCTAGTACTTTCAAATGGTTCAGGAGCCTGAACGGTACTTCAAAATAAAGGAAAAAACAAAACACTAATTCTCTCCAGAAACAACAAAGTGTAATGAGGCAGCATGACAGGGTGAAGGAGAGGGCTTCACTGTGGCTAAGATACTTTATTTATATGACAGTCTGCACTGTAGCTGCAGCTCAGTTTTCTCACACACAGAAGTAAGCATCGCCATGACGTTGGCCTTTTTTCAGAGCGTTGTAGACATCTTTCTGATCCATCAGGTTGCTGAATTAGAATCTATTGCTGTGAGCATTTTGGCTGATCTTCTGTGCATTTGCAGCTGTGCAGATGAACTGCTTCGCTCGTTCTTATCTGGGCCCGCTACAAAGCACCACAATCAGTGTTTTTATATGATACTGGCAGCAATATGGCACAGAGATTCAGTTCGGTACCCGTCCAAAGTAAAAACTGAGTAGTGCATATCTCATAACAACAAAACAAGCTGCTTTTCGCTGAGATCTTGTGGTTGTTTTGTGCGATGTAAAACTACTAAAAGAAGCTCAGTGGGCTCGGCTGCCAAGTAGCAATTGGGGGTTTTAGTGGAAAACAAGAGTCAGATGCTGTAGGATGCTCATAAATAAGTAAATAAATATCGTCCTGACTGCATTTCGCTAAATTAAATATTGCAATTTTTTCCTACACCCCTACTATTGTTTTAAAAAATATTAAAATCATACTTCAATTCACTTTATATCACTTGCTCCACTGGCACATCTGCTATAATCTCGTGAGTTCTTTCCATCATCTTTCAGCAAAACATATTTTGTTTCATCATAGAAATTCTTGTCATGTCAAATTCATGCCAAACATAAATGGTGCCTAATATTAAGCAAATCAGCATCAGATGGAGACATATTGATTTATAATTACACAGATGAAAGTATTTCCAGCCCAAAAGCTTTCAAGCCCTGACTGTGAAGCAGTTAAGAGCTGCTGCCAGGTGTTGCAGAGGGAGACCAGCTGCTGGACCAGTGTTTGCAAGAACAGTGAAGTTATATCTGTCAAATCCATCAGCTTATGGAAAAATAAGCACAATTCTGACACAATAAATTTTTAAGTTTAGGATAAAAAGAAATCAGCCAAAAAACCCAACATTTTAGTTGTTTTTGATTTTTGATTTTTGATTCGAAGTGGTTTATTTCAAGCAATCAAGTAAGAATAGTACACAAAAACATTACTATCATCAGTTATACATTCATAAAAGGACATATCAAACTTAGGATAATTAGACATAAAATTAAATATTGCTTGAAAGGGAGTGGAAGGAATCAAACTTATATAAACCCACCCCTGTACTACCGTAACAGTTTTATTAGATGATTTATCATTATCCGGTTACCAACTTTTATCAGACAGACTTAAAAGTTGTTCATAGAAAATTGAAAACTGGTTGATTCATTTTCAATTTTACTTTTTTGTGACAGTAAAGACCTAACTTGGACCGAACTGCACAGAAAAACATGATCACACAAACACCAAAAACTAAACTAAACCGGTAATGGGAAATGAATCAAATCAACCAACTGTTAAAACAATATCAGTAATTTACTGACCAAATTCTGACTCTAAGTTGAAGTTCCCCTATCACCTTCGGTTACTACAATAATAAATGCCAAATTAGGCTTTCTGTAAAATAGTCACAATTGTTCTGTTGGGTAAAAGTGAACCAAATGATCAAATAACACAGATGGTAAATGGTGTATTGTTGTATACTTGTGTAGCGCTACCTTCTACCTTCCTCAAAGGCCCAAAGCGCTTTACACAGTCCCATTCACCCACTCACACACTGATCACACTGATGGCGGCACTGCTGGCGCCAACCTTCCACCAGAGCCAAGGTGAGGTTCACTGTCTTGCCCAAGGACACTTGGGCATATGGCAGGAATTGAACCCAATCAGATCAGAGGTCGACCGCCCTACCGCCAGATGACTAAACTGCTTCACAACTGCTGATCAGCTCTTTCAGCACATAGAAATTGGTATGCTTATTTTACAATATGCTTTGGGTGAATTGGGTGAATTGGGTGAAACGACAGCTAAAGAAAGTATTAGATGTGATTTTATACAGTTTTTTAAATAGAGTATTAATTTAGATTTAAAAAGATTTTAAAAGAAAAACGTTCAATGAGAGAAATTAACCAAACTCTTGATTCATATAGTTAAAACAATGAGCAAATCTATCAAATCTGTCCACATTTAATTTCAATTTTGTGGTTTTTTGATTTATATATATGATCTTTTTGAGAGAAAAAAACTTGTAATTCTTTGTTTGTTCCTGGAGCCAGGATTCGCTGTAGGCTGTGACTCGTCAGAGGCATTCTGCACAGCACGCGCTGGGAAAGACTTCCAGAGACAAACAGACATCGAAGAGTTCACCATAAAATCTAAACAGAACCCCTCCTTTGTTTTAAGTGAGTGCTGCAAATAAGTTTATGGTACAACAGACTGGGGTGGTATCTGTGCTATGACTAAACAACAGTAAAGTTTTATCTATTTCAGATACGGTGCAATTTAAGGCTCCAATGTATCCTCTGAAGGATAAACCCTGACTTGTAGAAACCGAACCATATGCAGGTAATTTCTTTTTTGCAGCACATAAAATGCTCCGGACATAAAATGTCCGTGGTTCTGTTTTGTTACGTGGGATCACTTATGTTTCCACTGTTTGGAATGCCTGCTGATGATAAGAGTCTTTTCCAAACCTGCTGATGTGGCATTGTTTTATCTTCCTGATGCATGGTCATTGTGCATTGCTACCTCTTTGCAATGCTTTTTGTTCTTGTTGCCTGCTGCTGGCCTGTTAGCCAGGTCAACCTGGTGCATTAGACTTCAGTCCCATGAGGCTTTTTCTCATTAACCCCAAAAGAACCCAGAATGACGCAAGAGTAACAGAAGAACATCAGAAATGTGTTGTGTGCTCCACTTGGTCTGTGGTATATTTCACATAATTTTCTTTTTTTTGTGTTTATGTAGATGTATATATATTTTGCAATCAATTCATGAATTTATATATATATATTTCTGTGTAGATGTATATTTCTGTTGTTTGTCTTGTTTAGTTTTATTTGTGATTTGATTCCATGAAATAAGCCATTTCCAAATCCAAATCCAAAATTAGGTCTGGGTTCTTATGGGTTAAAAACAAATTTGATTGTTAAACATGTCACCAACTGTTTTCTAAAAGCAACGAATAAAAATAGTATTTGCTATAAGTACAGTTTGTATTAACCAGTATAATTTAAGAAATAAAGATCAATTCCGGTTTTTTGTTTATATTCCCCTGAAACAGACATTTTTTTGGAGGCTGTCTCTTTAGTTTTTATGTCACAAGTAGCCCATGTATTATAACAATAATAATAATAATGATAATAAAAAAATGATAACTATAAAGAAATTCATTCAGTACAAATGAGACTCCACTAATGAAGGAAGTGTACATCAGTTTTTTAAAACTGTAGTAAGGCAGCAGCATTTTTTTTTTACGTTTTGTCTGACCATCTCTGCAGGTGCTCCACCACCAAGGCTGTTTTAAAACCTTGAAACACCTGAGTGAGTAGAATACCCATAATTATTTTCTCGCACTTCCATTAACGCTAAAAAACATAGTGATAAGTGATAGTTTAGCATAAATCAATGTTCTGCACTATAGTGGGGGATGAGCACAGAGCTTAATTTAGCCTGAAAGAAATTCTTTGACAGGAAAATTTAACACACACACTATGAATATATATTTTTAAATTATTAAGATAAAACATTTTTTCATGTGGTTTGTTAATGACAACATCGTCTCTAAACAAGATTTACAGGATTCATTTTCTTCAGGAGAACTGACTGAATAATATTCTCAGATGAGCAGTGAAGCATCTCCCAGATTCAGCTTTAAAATCCAATTTCTTTAAAAACAATAAGTTTTAAACTACACTAGTCTCAGACAAAAAAAAGACATTGAGTAATTTTCAACGTAAAGTGATTCGGAAATTTGTGAAACGGTTTAATTTCCCTTTGAACAATTAAAAAATTGCCTTTTTAAAAGTATTGATTTCTTTAAAGTTTGGGTATTGATTAATATATATATATATATATATATATATATATATATATATATATATATATATATATATATATATATATATATATATGTATGTATGTATGTATGTATGTATGTATGTATGTATGTATGTATGTATGTGGTGTGTGTGTGTGTGTGTGTGTGTGTATGTGTATATATATATATATATATATATATGTATATATATATATATGTATATATATATGTATATGTATATATATATGTATATGTATATATATATGTATATGTATATATATATGTATATATGTATGTATATGTATATATGTATATATATGTATGTATATGTATATATGTATATATATGTATGTATATATATATATATATATATATATATATATATATATATATATATATATATATATATATATATATATATATATATATATATATATATATGTATATATTTTAATCTAAAATTACATGCATCTTTAATGAGGTAATCAGAGTGATGTTTTCCCAACATCGTCATATGAGGTTATATTCATCATTTACCGCTGACAGAAATAGAAAAGACTGAAAGATTGCTTCCCCTGATTGGTTTTACTCGTTAAATCTGTGAAGTCCCCTTAGAAGATGACTGTATTGACATATAGATTGAAAATTTTGGATCATTACTTTAAGGTGAATTTTGATGTATTAAAACAGTAAAATTTACATTTAGTTTTAATAATTCCTTCTTTCTAAATGTAAACTTTACTGCCATGAGGCTTTGAGTTTGGCAGCACATTTCAGCTCCTCTGTCTGCATGTTTAAGCTCTCAGGAGGGTTAAACAAGGACAGCTGCTCTCAAGTTTGGGAGTTGACACTTGATATTTTTTAAAAGGCCAACCAAATGTGACCTGGATTATCAGCAACTCCAATAAAAAATTTTATTTTTGGTGTTTTTAATGTGTTCTTGGAGCTTTTTCTCATGATGGAAGATAAGGAAAATTAAGATTAAAACTGCATTTCTGAGTTTTACAATTGATCAAAAGGTTTTTAGAGTGGGACTTTGAAGGACTTTTATCTTTTCCAAAAATCTGGAAACTTCAGAGCCTGGATAGAATAATTAAATTCATGAAAACATTTTATATCAGACATCTATGACACTGATACTGTCACTCTATAAAAGACTTGTTAGTTGTCTGAACTAACTGATCGGGCTATAGATACAAACACTTTCAAAGCAACTTTTTTGCGTCCTAAAGTATTTATTCAAACATCCTCTTCCTAAAGACGGCTGCAAGGTGGCGCAGTGGTTAGCGCTCTTGCCTCACAGCAAGAAGGCCCTGGTTCAAGCACCTGAACCAGAACATCAGTGTGTAGCTTCCATGTTCTCCCATGTTCTCCAGGGACTTCAGCTTCCTCCCACTGTCTAAAAACATGCTTCATAGGTTAATTGGTTACTCTATTGTCCATAGGTGTGAGTGTGAGAGAGCACGGGTGTGTGATTGTGGCCCTGCAACAGACTGGCAACCTGTCCAGGGTGTCCTCTGCCTTCGCCCACAAGTGGCTGGGATAGGCTCCAGCAGCCCCATGACCCCAAAAAGGAACAAACAGATTAGAAGATGAATGAATGAATCGTCTTCCTAAAGCCCTCAACGTTCACCTTGTAGACCTTAGAGCAGGGTTTAGGAACCGGAAGCACGGGGGTGTATGACAACAATAAACAGTTGATAGGTTGTCTGTATATATTTTTCAGATTTGAAAGAAAATTTGTGTTTGAGTGACAATCTCTCCTCACAATGAGCTTTTTTTAAACTTTCTTTCTGTGCTGCCAAATGTCTGTGAAATATGAACACACTTTATAATTAAAATTATGGCTGATCGCCACTCTATTTACTGGGGCTGAAAAAAATGAAGAATGACGCTATCCAATGGTGAAAAATTTATATTACATTTCAACTTTGACCTACTTTTCCTTGTGCAATATTATTATAACCACACTTTTTTTAGTTAATGCCAAAATGTGTTTAAAAAAGACCTGCTGGGTGTGAAATAAATCAAATTTCAGATGTGTTGGAAATTATTTTGTATGTCTTTGTATTAAAGTTTACATTATAGCTGATCATGGCACAGTTGTTAAGGAGAAAATTTCAAACTGGCACTTCATGTCATAAATATTGCTGGTTTAAAAGAAAAACTAAAAAGCTGCAGTGGAGTACCAAAATAAAAAATGAGCCTCATGTCAGCATGTTCAATTTCCTGTAGCACTTGGATTTCCAGATTACTGTATGAGTAAAGCAAGGTAAGACAATATGATTTAATCTTAACCTCAAGGTTGTTTTCTTGGTTGCTAGGAGACAAGATATTAATTACCAACCCCACCTGATTCATTTCAGATTATGAGAAGAAATATAATACGAAAGTATGGCTTTTAATGGCTTTCATTACTTTTTTATCAACATAACATTCTTCAATCCATTGACATTAGTTAATTTATGAAAAGTGCAATGCAACATACAATAACGAAATACATATGCAATATGTCATCATTTTAATCAAATTTCACAATTAAGAGCAGTACAAAATGTTAACACTGCAAAGAACTGGGTCTAAACCTTATGTGATGTCTAAGTGCACATTCACAAATCCTTAAATTAATGTATTTGAAGTCTGTCCTGGAAAAATCTCATATTAAAAAAAGACTACAGACAGAATATGAGATTGTTGGGGTGTAAATGAAGAGCACGATCAAGAGCCAAGAGTCAGTTATCTTTTTATCACTTTGATGTTTTATGTGTGTGAAACTACAGAAAGCAGATGATTTAAACATGGAAAATAAAAATAAAACTTTTAGTGACATGTCCAAGAATTTGTATGTATTAGTGTTAAATAACAAAGTCCCATTACTAATTGCTTATAAAAAATATGTTTTCAGTATTGTCAAGCAAGACACAGAAATAAACAGCAATCTTAAATAGTGTATGATGGCTTAGAAACAGTGGCTCTAAGAAAAAGTCAGGAGGCAGAGCTGGAGGTAGCAGAGGTGAAGATGCTGAGGTTCTTTCTGAGAGGGAAAAGGATGGGAAGGATAAGGAATGAAAGCCTCAGAGGGACAGCTCATGCCAGATGTTTTGGAGATATATGCAGAAGATTACGATAGTTTAAAGTTGTTTAGAGAGCGCCTAGCAAAAAGTTATCTATGTAACCCTTGTGCTATCCTAGGCACTTTAACCTTTTTCTTCAGTGATTTGTGATCTTCACTGGTGTCCATGGATTACATGAAATCCTCTCCACCTTTGTCATGGTAGGGAGAAGACGTCAATGTAAGGGTGGGGTCATAAGATAGCACAAGGGTTAAGTGTAATACAAGTATACCTATTGCAGTAGGTTTAGGGGGATGTCATCTGGACTTGGTTTTAAAGTTAGAAGACGTTTCACCTCTTATCCAAGAGGCTTTGTCAATTCTGAATTAGCTGGTCGAAGAGCTGGTATATATGTTTGTAGTTACAAATGTTGTGTACTCTATCCACTGCAAAGAGAACTGCAAGGAACGGTATATAGGAGAAACCAAACAACCTCTACACAATCGGCTTTACCAACATCGCAGAGCAAACCCAAGTGGACCTGAGTCTGCAGTGCATCTCCACCTGAAGGCCACAAACCATTCGTTTGAGGACAGTGAAGTCCGAATTCTAGCCAAAGAGAAAGGATGGTTTGAGCGAGGAGTGAAAGAAGCCATTTTTGTCAAGAAGGATAAACCTTCTCTTAATAAGAATGGTGGTCTCAGGTTTATTCTTCCATCCATCTACGGCAGTGTTTTGAAACCTAAACAAACCAAACCAGGGTTGTTAATAGCTGAAAGGGATGACCAGTTTGGGGAGGGAGTCACTGGCTCCCCCAACCCCCAGCTGAGGACAAAGTACTCTTAACGACTCGAAACCATGTAGGCTAAGTAGACAATACCATCCAGTTTCAGGTCTGACTCCTCCCCCATGAGCGCATATATACCAGCTCTTTGACCAGCTAATTCAGAATTGAGAAAGCCTCTTGGATAAGAGGTGAAACGTCTTCTAACTTTAAAACCAAGTCCAGATGACATCCCCTAAACCTACTACAATGGAACCAACCTGGATGAATGAGAGTCTTCATAGACACAAGTATACCTAGTATATGCATAACCCTCGTGCTATCCTATGACCCCACCCTTACATTGATGTGTTATCCCCACCATGACAAAGGTGGATAAAGGTCAAGAGGATTTCATGTAATCCATGGAAACCAGTGAAGATCAAAAATCACTTTAAGAAAAAAAGTTCAGCGCACTGTCTAGTGGGGTCCAGATGACCAAACGCCCAATGTTAAAGTGCCTAGGAAAGCACAAGGGTTAAAGTGAGGCACTATACCTGAGGTTTTTATATACAATCTACAGTATATGCTATAAATTTAGAGTGTTCCAATTTAGTTTGAAGAAATATTCATACTTCCTACACCAGAAACACATGGCCTATAGTATACCTGCTGTACTTACACTCAAGAATACTTAAATTAATCTACAAGTATACTATGTTTTGCTAAGGGGCAGGGCAGTGATTATGTTGGTGTCCAGTTTCTGCTTCTCCTTGTGTACGCTCCGCTGTTCCCAGGATCCCCTTCATCACATGCACTTGCTCACCTGCGTATTTAATGCTCTGCTCACCACCAGTTCTCTGCCAGAATGTTGTTGTCTCTCTGCAGCTGTCCTGCACGTTCGTTTGTATCCTGCTACTTGCTAGTTCCTGTTTTGACCCTGGTCTGCCCTGGAATAACCTCTAGCGCAAAAAAACGATCTAAGGCTGTTTTTACTTTCACTGTGCATTTGGTTGTTTAACTATTCTGACTTTTAACCTAGTTTATAATTGCTAGCGTAAATATTACTAAATACATTTAATATTTTGCATTACTTAATGATTTAGGCAAGGTAGTACGCAACACTTCTGAGTAAAATACTAAAGTATTTATCCTCATGGGATTCTGTAGCTCATATTATATAAGCATTCTTTATAACAAATACTGAATGTGGTTGCATGCAGCCCCTTGACTTAAGGTTTTTAAGTAAATCTGCAGAATTTCTTTTGAGTTCTGCCTGCCCGCTGCGTGTACTTCTGCCTGTTCGTTCTGGAACCACCCACCCCTAAAAGACTGGGGTTTCGCTGGAAGTCTTCTTGATGCTGCCCCTCCTCTGTGTAGAAGATCTGGTCCAATGCAGACAAGCCTAGTCTTCTGCCTGTATGAAAATGCCATCTTGTTTTTGCATTTGGGGGCTTCAGTTCATTCTAAGCAGTTTGTAAAAAGATGGTGAGTGATGAGCTGCCAGTAAAAAAGGGTAGAGGAAAACCAAAGAGAAGGTTTCTGGATATAGGAAAGGAAGACATGAGTGGGGATTGGTGTGAGCGAGGACGAAGCAAAAGTCGGGGATTGGATCCATTGACAAATCAATGGAAAGGCGAATGAATCATTCATCATACACAGGCACATTGGTGATTAGGGCTGATTTACACTGGTCCAATTGGGATAAATCTCCAATCCGTTCCATTCACACAAAAAAATAGAGGAATTCATTGATCAATCGGAATGTTTACATTGCCTCCGTCATGTCTGCATCTGACATCTGTCTCTCTGCACCACAACACAAGAGTTTTATTTCCATTGATATGTCAACGGACTGGCAAAAGCCGAGGCAAAGTTGCGGTAGAAGGGCAGAGAACCGAAAACGGGTTTCAAAACTTCCTTTGTACTTTTAAAATAAAACTTCATAAAATTTTATTTAATTTTTAAGGTTACTCGACATGGCGTGGCAGGACAAATCACTCCTCTAGGAGCCAAGGGGGAGGGGAGATGGACTGGAGATCCAATGGAGACACTGTAAACCAACTGACTGTTGTGAGACAAACTCCCCACACAAACTCCCCATATGTCTTCATTGAACCAGCGCCTTTCCATTCAAACTCATTCTACAACAAACAACCTCATTTTAAATTTAACCTCAAATTTGAAAAATCAAACATTCATTAAAATTCCTCTCTTGTATAATCTTCTCGAATATCAAATTTAACCACAGAGCTAAAAAATTGAGTGTAAAATTGGATCCTTTTACTGTGGAGTAGATGGCGACTCATTTGAAAACATGACGAGGCACCAAGTAACTGGTGATCTGGCTTTTCTTACTTTCAAACCCGCCTCAGATTGGCCATCAAAGGCGTTCCCTTTGGTTTCACTTCTGAATCGTAACCGTAACCGTAAGACGACTCATTTCTTAAAATGACCGGACATTACTGAGGGAAGAGCATCAGCCAGCACAGATTCAAACAGGGAGTTTAAGCTATTAAGTCATCAAAGGGTTTCAAAAAGATCTAAGAAAAAAGGATTCTATAGAGTTTTCAACACACACAAAAAACAAAGTATATTTTTGTATATGTCGAAGGTTTTAAAAGTATTTTTGATCCAGATTTTTTACCTTATTTTTTCCTGACCAAGAGAAACGTACGATTATTTTTTAGTGTAATATTCAGACTTTTTGTCAGGTCTGTCGAGCTTGAGTCACAAGTGGGTGCCACAGAAGTGGCTGTTCATTTCATCAAGCCAAAGGAGTTTCTGTGGCGCATAGATCATTAAGCTGGCAGTCTGATAGTTAATGCAGCTCCGATGTCCTCATTACTCCAAACTGCTGTTTTTTTATTTTTTCAGTGAGGCAGTAACTAACTTTATAAAGCTGATTTGGGGGCTCTCCTGATTGATTGATTAAGACTCTTAAAGAATTTCAAAACCATGACTTGCCACTGTCTGCCTGTCCAGCTGATCAGTGCCAGAAGACATGAATCAGGGATTTGAGTTCCATCCATTTTGTTTGTAGATGTAAATAAAAGCCCATTGCTCTAAAGAGTCTAAATTGAGATTTATTGAAAGACCACAAGGAGAAATATTTTACCATCAGATCTGGAATGGTAATTTTATGGGTAAATCTGAAGCTGTCCTCTTAGTTTGAGATACTTTGAAACAATTCAAAGACTGCGAAACTGAATGCTCCAATAAGCACTCTTGATCTTTGGCTCTATATTGTGTAATTCCTCGCCTTAGTTCCAGTGGGCTTTGATAAGGGTGCCACTGATAGAAGGAAATGAGTGTGAAATTGGCTGCCACACATGAAAGTTTGCACTGAGTGTTTGAAAGATGAATGAACAACTTGATAAGAAAGATACAAAGGAAGAGTTTCAATCTATAGGAGTGACATTTCCCTTTTGGAAAGATTCTCCAAAGGTGTCAAATGTGACATGCAGTGCATGACATTTAGTTTTTGTTTTTTGACAATTGTATTCAGGCAACCAAAGATACAGTAATTGTGAGTATCACAGATACATTTACTGCCTGTATTCTTTTTCTTCAAAAAACAGTTTTTCTGCATGTGCAACCCCCTTTTTGCTTGAAGAGCGAGACAAACCCTTCAGAAAGATTACCAGTCCATCACGAGTGTGCAAATGTGTAAATATTTAGCTAAAATCTATGCAGAGTTGAAGTCTTTATTGTGACTTCTTTGACTTGAGTTATAGATTTATTATTGGTTCATTTGAGATACAATAGGTTCCTCGTCATGAAAGGAGAATTGCCACTCTGGGAAATCTGTTAGCAGTGGAGAAGTAGCAAAAAGCAAACACATATTAATACATAGACAACACAAATGATGCAGACACTTTTATCAATACGGCAGTAAAAATGACAGCTTGTTAGGGAAACTGTAAAATTATGAAGTACATATTTTATAGTAATGACAGTACTTTAGGTAGAATATTTGCTTGATGGTCCAAAGTCCTTGCACCCACATCATCAAATAGAAACATGTGCTTGTTTCTTCATTTAACCTTCTATTGACCTCTATTGATGCAAAAATATATCCAACCACCTCGGCTTCAAAATATCCTTAATTTAGCATCTACTTGAAAGTAAGAACATAACAGACTGGAAATATATTAAGGCATCCAGGGGTTACGCTTAAGAGGTTTAAAAGTCCTACTTGAGTGTAAACATCACAGCGGAATGAAAACATTCAAGTGTTTTTGAAGCCAAATATGTGCACACAAGAAGATTATAGAAGTGCAGTACATTACACACCAAAGAAAGATTTTTAAGATTAATGAAGCAGATGAGACAGGATCAAAGCATGTGACTGAGCATCACAAAACCTAGAAACTGCACAACCCTCATGGGATGTCAAGAACTTGTCAATTTGAATTAAAAAACAAGACTTTAATGCACCTTATAGCAGTGGTCCTCAACCTTTTTTAGGCCTCGGCCTGGTTTATGTCAGGCAATGTTTTGCTGGACCGGGCTGTACGAGGCTGAGGTCTGATTTTTTGTTTTCCTTAACTTTTGAAGGTGTAGTTGGATCAGTTTGGATCTTTGTACTCTGTAAAATATCTGCAGCTGCTTTAAACCATATTTGTTCTCTAGATTTCATGTTGGAACCATTAAAATGGGATATAGATTTTCTCTTAACCATAACTGTCCAAGTGGAAGTTCCAAAAGACAACAAATTGAGCCTCGTCCAACTTTTGAGGTGCGATGACAAGAACAGAAAAAGTCACCGAAACTGATATTTTCTAAATATAATAATAAGCGTGAATCCACCATTTGAGCAATTTTACTATCAGCCGGTTGCTGAATATTATGCATCATTATGGTGTGTGGAAACAATAACTTCATACTTGGATTTTATTTTGAAGTCGAAGGCTCTTCTCCTGTTTTGTTATTGGCTCTTTTCAAATACGTTTGTTTTTGGTTCTTTGCTAGCCTAGGTTGTCATTTAGCGGTTGGCACAGCCACTTTAAGAAAGCAGCAGGTGTGTGTTTGACACGTGATTGAGCGACTTGATATGAGTCGAGAGAATAATAATATTAATTCATTCAGAATTAGATTATAAATTAAACAGAAAAAGATGTAAATTGTGTTTTTGTCTCTGCAGCAACTGTCCAACTATCCAACTGACCGGTACTGGTCCAAAGCTGAGGGTTGGGGACTGACATTGTAGGAAATTATTGAGAAAGTATTAATGCTTTAGCTAAAGCTATTGATGAGTTTTTCCTTGTTTTCATTTAAGTTTACAGGAATTTTATGCCTACTCCTCAATGTGTTATAATCTTAGTCATCTGTGATTAGAAGCCTTTTTTACTACCGACAAATTACACCAATTTCATCTTCTCAGGGTAAGACAGGTGTGTTGGCAAGCTTATCCAGAAGTTAACGCAATATGCAAAACGTCCACAAATCAGAAAATAAAAATACCAGTTTAATTTTGGTTCAAGCCTCAAAACTAATTTTAGTGTAAATTCAACTATAGATAGTTACATTTCAAATGTAGGTACCCTGAGCGCAGCTCAAACCTGCTTATTGCAAACTCCCTGCAAAGTTTCTTTAAAAAATTATTTTGTTTTTGTTAAAGCAATTGCCTTCAAACTATTAGGAAGTGAACATAATCTATTACAGGTGACCTTATAGAAACAAATTAGATTTAATGTGCTTATTAAAACACTTGAGAGATGTTCTTGCTCTTTACTTAAATGGCAAGCAAATGAGGTGCTTTACTTTAGATAGAATCTAAGAATTTCATTATGACCAGAGGAAATGACCCAGTGAAGATGATGCAAATACGCGTGAAGACAAACTTTTCCCAGCTCTAAATGCTCTTGAATCGCCTCAGTAACCTCTGCATTCATGCTCGAGTTTCACAGCGAAATCCTGTTGGAGATAAATGTGTGGATGTGACATGAAGCCTTTCAAGAGATAACAACTATCCATTGCAGTTCACCTGCAGCAAACTAAAACTGAATAAGATAAAAGACTGAATTACAAGCCAGTGACTTTATGATCTCAACAATTTTCTCATAACAGCCGGCTGGCAATGGACATGCAACAGCAAGCATGGGGGGGGGAACACAACCCAGAAAGATAGGATTTATCAATTTGTGCTCACATATGAACTTCAACTCAAAATATACCAATGGACCTGGGGCAGATGCAGGCCAATACTCAAACTCTGATCTTATATCAACTGGATTCTAAAGGAGAATCTGATGTCTCACTTCTAAAAGAAAAAAAGGGTCAACCTGGAACACAAATGGCTGCTGGAAAATGTGTCTGTGCACAATTTTAAAGGCCATTTTGGTTAAGAAATTGAAAAGGTGAGTAGAAAGGCCCAATGCAGCATTATCTGTCCAAAACGTTAAGTGCCCTTCAGTTGTTTGTTTGGGTGAAACCCCAGGGAGAAGACAATATTTCAACATTTGGAATTTAAGCTTGGAGCAAACACCTAAAGAGGACAAAAGTAGTTCTAGATCTGTGGTAAACCGTGGTGAGCAGCAATCAACCCACTCAGATCAGTTCCCCCCCATCAGTTATGTTCATGTAGACATTTTTACAGCAACAATCTAAAAAGGGGCTGAAGTGAACGGCCATAAGTCACTCTTGCTTTCCGTCTGAATTTTCCCCTCCCCTGTATGTCACTTGGAAAATTACCACTGGGAGTGAGGGACAGAATAAAAACAGGAAGTGGGAGGGGAGAAAAATGTATTGGTAGGATGCTGATTTCGAAGAGCAAAAAAGTAATGGAAGCGAGCGAGTAATGAGAAGTTTAATGCATAAACTGAGTTAGACTCTAGTTAAACAAAACTGTCTCCAGACTTACCCCTGCAGCAGATTAATGTCTCTTCATTATTGCAGTAAATGAATTCCCATTAGTTGACTTAAAAGCAAAATGTGTCCAGCTGGCAAATCGTATTACTGAATGTAGCTGAGCATAAAAGCTTGAGACAGACTAAACACTCAAAGCTCAAGACAAATGCAAATGAATAAGTGCAAACTTTAAACTACATTAAACATTCAGTGTAGCCGCAATGTGAGGGAAATGGGATTTATTTGTCATTAGTTGTCAAAAAGAAAAATATTTGTGTAAACTATTTGGTCACACTCTATTTATATTGCCTTTTTTATTCAATTCTAAAAAGCTATGTGTGTGTGCTAAATAAGAATATAGCATATTAAGGCCATGTCACACAGCCACTGAGTACATTTTGCGCAAATTGCACAGATGAAAACTGGTCATACGTAAACATATGTAGAAAAAGTCAGAAAAGTTGTGATCGTTACGTGAAAGGTTCACAAATGTTTCAAGAATGATCCAGACACTTCGCGTCGGACAGTTCCGCCTTCCTCTTAATGTATACTTTGAAGGCCATTAACCCGCTTATACCATGGTCACTTACAAAAGAAATAAATAGTAACCCGTTTTTAGTCATTAATTCATGTTTTTTTTCCAATTTGGATCGCTTTTCTCACATAAAGCGGACTATTTGTTACGTGGTCCGGCGGGTTGCGCCGCACCACCGCTGCAGTTAAGACTCAGCGACATAAAGCGATACATATATGCTGATCTTTCCGATGAGTAGAATAAAGAATCAGTTCAGAGAGAAAGTTCACCTCTTATCGCTTGTTTTTGTCCAATTGATGAAGCAAAAGGTTGTTTTAAAGAAGTCAGCGCAGTGATACAAAACATTTAAGCTATAGGAGACCGGATTATTCACCCGGACCATGGCATAAATCAACTTATACCCTGGTCCGGGTGAATACTTGATTCTGATTGGCTGCTGGGTGTACATTAAAAAGTGATATTTCACAGGATAACCGCACGGTGAAAAAAGAAGTTCCGGTCACCTAGCTTAAATGTTTTGTAACACTGCGCCGGCTTCTTTAAAACAACCTTTTGCTTCATATTAGACAAAAACAAGCGGTAAGAGATGAATTTTTTCTGAGCGACCATGGTATAAGCGGGTTAATGGCCTTCGAAGTATGCATTATCACTTTCCCTTCGCGTCGGACTGTTCAGGTTTCCACGGCATGTGTTAAAAACTGATAATGCATACTTCGTCGGCCATTAACCCTTACATAGAACCCTTATGTAAAACTACTAAAAATAAGCGTAAATTCTCAACCAATCCAACATTTTGAACAGCTTAAAACCAAATTCACATAAAGACCTATCGGCCTAAACCCTCAAAAGACATCTGGGCACATTGACAAATGGCACGGGCATAAACATTCATTAGTTACATATATCACACATGTATCACGAAAGACTGATATGTCATACGTGGAAAGAGCATAAAATGTACATAACCCTTGTGCTATCCTATGACCCCACCCTTACATTGACGTCTTCTCCCTACCATGACAAAGGTGGATAAAGGTGAAAAGGATTTCATGTTATCCATGGACACCAGTGAAGATCACATATCACTGAAGAAAAAAGGTTCAGAGCACTGTCTAGTGGGTCTAGATGACCCAACTCCCAATGTTATACCTAAGATAGCAAGGGATAATGAAGTTGATATTTACGTTCCTTCTAGACAGTGAACTATTTCATTAAAAATAAAAAGGCGTTAAAACAGTGCATGGTGGGGGATGGCCAGCCTCATTTGTCACTCTTGCCACACAGTTTTCCCTTTTGCCTCAATCTGACAAGTGTTTATGCTTTTGTCTTGCAAGGGAGAGTTTCAATTTTCATTTGGAGGAGCAGCAACAAAACAGGCTGTGCTCCCTGACAGGTTTTCAGAACTGCTCTTGACCCCATGCAGTGATTTCCATTACACAATAGTGTCTGTTTTTAATGAGGTGCTACCTCAGGGTCAGATAATCAAGGACGTTTATTATCGGGTTTTTTCTGTCCTGTCCCTGCACACAGTAAGTGCTCTGAAGTCTCTAAATCTTTAACTGTTTTGC
Source organism: Oryzias latipes (assembly GCF_053564925.1). Classification (NCBI taxonomy): domain Eukaryota; kingdom Metazoa; phylum Chordata; class Actinopteri; order Beloniformes; family Adrianichthyidae; genus Oryzias; species Oryzias latipes. Next base: position 28,171,501 of record NC_136237.1, on the reverse strand, counting down.
ATGAAGGGAAAAGAAATAAATACAAAGATATGGTTGCAAATATTTGACCAATTTCCATCATGGTTTCTTGTCGTTAGCTAATTTCCTTACATAAATGTACATATTTTACAGTTAGTGAAATATGGAAGAATAGGTGACATGAAAGGAAATAAATAACCATCAAAGGATTTTTGCATTTGCCTGCATAAGTAATTAAAACTTGGGCGAAGGAAGGACTGACTATAGGTGGAGCTTTCAATAAAGCTTCCAGACATGGCCTTTCAAAGCTGCTTTACAACAAGTCATTAGTGCTGCTCTGCAAAATGACATTTTGAATGAAGAGAACCATGCGTGAGCTTCAAATAGAGCACCTGTAGTGCAAGACTATGGCACTGTGGATTAAGTCAAAGGATAGAACCAGTGGTTCTTGCTTTCATTAACTGTCACGCTGTGTGACTTTTTCCTGTTTGTGAATGATTTTTGAGATTTTTTTTAAATGCCAGTTTGTGCTTATGTTTTTTTTCTTTTCTCAATGGTTATTTTATTAAAAAAAGATTATATTCTTTAAATGATTACATCAATTCTAAACCAAAAATAAACATGAAAAACAGACAAATATTTATAAGAACTATTGTTATATTTTAAAGTCACACTCCGATTATCTTTTGATCCTTGTAGTCTTTAATTAAATCATGCCATTTTTAGCCAAAACGAAAAAAACGTATCATTTTCTAGAACATAGTTTCTGGCAGTAAGTAATTAGTAATTCACCTCTGAGTTTCCCCTACTTCCCATCATCTAAGAAAGAGGATCAGTTTGTCTGCAAGTGGATGCATCAGAATGGAGCAAAGAAGGGCGCTTGTTGCTGTCAGGTGGGGAGCATGAAGGACCCAAATTTCAGAGACGGAGGGACATGGTTCCAGGGCAAGGGGTTTATTAAACTAACAAAAAGCGCTGTCGAGTAGAAAAAAAACTAAACTCACTGTGGGCAAAACATGAACACATGGGAAGGGAGTCAGTGAAGAGACATTAGAGACATTACATGAGAGACATTAATGACGTTAATGGACCAGCACAAGAGGAAGGCAGAGACAAGACTTATATACAGAAAAGACAGACAAGACACAGGTGAACATGATCAGGGCAGATTGGGACCAAGGAAGTTAAACTCAAAAACATGACAAAACAGGAAACCTTTCAAAATATAACAGGAAACAGAACTCAAACATGACAGAGACCAAAACAGAAAGCAAAAACCAATACAAAGAAACCCAAACCATGACAGTTGCCTGCTGTTCTACATCAGTGATAATCTTTTCCAACCGTTTTTTGGTTCCTGATTCACAACGATTATGAATACTTGAATACTCAATAACACATTTTTAGGTTTCATTATCCTTATATACAGTGTATGTCCATCATCTGTAACCCTTGTGCTATCCTAGGCACTTTAACATTGGAAGTTGGGTCATCTAGACCCATAGACAGTGCGCTGAACCTTTTTTTTCCAATGATTGGTGATCTTCACTGGTGTCCATGGATTACATGAAATCTTTCCTCCTTTATCCACCTTTGACATATTAGGGAGAACACGTCAATGTAAGGGTGGAGTCATGGGATAGCACAAGGGTTAAAATGGCACAAGAAAATATTAAAAACACCAAAAACACAATTTTCATTCGAGTGAATATTAAAGCTATGAAAGATGCAGAAGTCACTTTTCTTTTTTTTATCTTTTTTAATTTTATACAAACGTGACAGCTGCTGCAACTGCACTTAAATTAATTTGAATATTCATATGAACTATATTTACCCAGACATAAAATCTAATAATTCTTAACCATTGTTAAACCAAATACGGCCACAGCCGTAACAACCATTTAACATTTTATAAACATGTATTTTTATGTATTTTTGTATTTATAATTTCTCTTATTGCTGTAACAATAACAAGAAAATAACAATCTGCCAAAATTAAACTAAAGATTGCTTTGACAGTAAAACTATGTTTTTTAATTTATTTTTATTGCCTATAGACATAATCAAAACTAAAATCAAACATGGTCACTGAGATAACTGAGATAGAGCCCTCATTGTAGTAAATACGAGGACAAATGCTAAATTTGTTGGCATTACCCAGCATGCAGCAGCCCATAGATCATCCGAATAAAACTCAAGACAGAGCGCCTTACAAAACCGGCCTTTCGGTTGTGAAAATCTGTTTGATGATGCTGCAGTGATGTTCTGTGCAGCACAATTAAGATGAGCGTCTTCATGCATTTAAAAGCTTCTCAGGTGTGAACACATGATTAATGGTTAGCTTCAAGTGAGTAAGAAGTGTTATACTGGAAAACTAATGTGAGAAGATGTATCCATTACTTACATGAACATTTCTTAATGATTAAATGTCAACAGCGTAACAGATGTTCTTCTCTGCACATTCTGGACTGTAAAAAAGGAAAAACTAGTTTGCACTATGATGGAAAAATGGGCAAAAATAGTTTTAAAGTACTTCACTTTAAAGCCATAGAAAAGTTATTTTCAAAAAATGTTTTTACATTTTCAGCTTTTTCACAGACTTAAATTTTGATATCCTTGATATTTACCTTTCGTTACAAAAATGTGTATTGATTTATAGTGTTTAGTCGCAGGTTTGCAGTACAAGTAAAAAAGGAAAAAAAAGCATCTTCTGAGACACTTTGCTTAGTGATGCTTGACAGTATTGCTTGGGGCTGTCCTCTCCTCTCTGTAACCTGTACTGTTCAGAGCTAGTGAGCTTTCAACTCTTGAACTGCCTGACATTCACTTGCTCCACATCCCGTAAACCTGTGATAAGGACAGGACAGAGGCTGAAGGATGAATGTGCGTCACGGAAAACAACATTTCGTCAAATGCGACAAATTGCCTCCGAAAAACAACTTTTCCATTCCAGCAGTACTTGAGAAAACGGCTTTAAGGATGAAGACTCATTTGCAGGAAAGCAGACGAATCAATCAGACAATTTATGCTATTTAACTATTGATCAGCTCAATCACTTCGAAAGGACTCCTAAGAGAAATAATGGTTAATTGAAAAAAATTGAAAACTGTGGCAAAAACCAATGCTGATTTTTAAGAAAGGTGTGTTCAGAAGAAACAAAACTTTATGTATTAAAGGATACTTGGAAAAATGGCAGCATGTGGGTGTTGTACTAAGAACATGCTGTAGGATGACGACAGAAACGTTCTCTATTTTATAAATGGAAAGGCATTGACGTGATGTCAACAGTGAGCCTGACCCCTGAGCTAAAACTGTCTGCTTCAATGTTCTGTCCTCTTTTCTATCTCATAAAGACTGTTGACCATCATTTCTAATCAGTTAATGTAAAGGAATTTGTTGTATGGCTATTTTTTTATCTGATGCTTGTTGCTCAATTAAAAAAAGGAAATAAAAAAAAGAAAGTGCAAGAATGTTTTATCATGTTGGTTCTCTTTTGTACTGGAGACAAATAGACTTCACATATATTTAATATCTAAATTATTGTAGGCCTATACCTCTTGTTTTTATGTGTTACTTATTTGAAGTTGATCTGGTTACTAATCTCTGTGTTTACTTGTTTGTATGTTAATCCTTTTACATTTTGTTTTCAGTGTCTTCCTCAGAGGGATCTTCCAGATTGAGCCTTCTCAGTGAACAGGGGGAACTCCCGGGTTTGGCTCCTTGCTTAAAGTTCGGGGATCCTGTGTTTGTGTCCTCTGTGAACATGAGTGGGGTGTGTGTGTGTGTGTGTGTTGGTGTCACTGATGTGGAAAGGTGCCAAAATATTGTTTCCTCATTTAAGTATCAAGTCTGATTTCTATTTCTCATCTTAATTGCTTAATCTTAATCCATAATTGCTGTATTATTTTGTGTTTGTTAGTATGTGTTTTAAAGTTGTCCTTTTTATGTTTTGCTTTGGAAAATATTTTTATGTGAAGCACCTTGAGCTACATTTGTCATAAAAGTACTCTACAAATTAAGTTGGATTTGATTTCTTTTGTCAGGAAAGACAAGTCTACATATTTGTTTTACAGAACGTAGAAAATTTTGGAAAATTGTGACGTTCTTACAAAGTTTCATCTTTCCCTTTTGGCTGCTATCATCTAATCATATCCTTTGCATCCTTTTCACACAGACATGCTACCCCTATGTCCTCCATCACTACACCCATTTACCTTTCTGGCTCCAACCTCACAAGCCTTTCCCAACGTTACCATTGTACCTTCCCTGAACATGTCTTCTACACCCTTCCTGTCATTCTTGCTGACACTCTTCTGTCACACCAGAAAATTTCCTCCACCCCATCTAACCTGCTTGTTCTCTGATCTTTTTCTCTTTACCACACTATCTGTTTTTATGGACTACTACTCCACCTTCATTTACCTCTTCACCTTAACCGTTCCACTTGAGTCCCTCACATTCTCCCACTGATTTTCTGCATTGCTGCAGCTGATGGTCACTTCTCTCCTTTACAAAGGAAACCAGCACCTCTCTAGATGTTCCTCCACCTGCTCCCTGCTCTCACCGCAGATGACAAAGTCGTCTGCAAACATTACGGTCCACAAAGATTATTGTTTAACTTTATTATAATCAGTAACCCAAAATATTAGATCCAACTTTAAAGGACTGCTCAGTCTCCCTGGATGGCGTAAGTATAGCCCCCCATTCCACAGTTAGAAACCTTGGGGTTTTATTTGACCAGGATTTATCATTTAAGGCTCACATATCTCAGGCGTGCAGAACTGCTTTTTTTCACCTGCGGAATATTGCTAAGATCAGAAATATACTTTCTAAGAGTGATGCTGAAAAACTCATCCATGCATTTGTTACGTCTAGGCTGGATTACTGTAACTCCTTGTTAGCAGCGTGTCCTAAGAGTTCCTTAAGAGTTCCAGCTTGTTCAGAATGCACCAGCTAGATTGTTAGCAGGAACTAGCAGAAGAGATCACATCACTCCTGTGTTAGTTTCACTTCACTAGCTCCCAGTTAATTCTAGAATTAAGTTCAAAATCCTCCTGTTAACCTACAAGGCCTTACATCAGGGGTCGGGAACCTATGGCTCGCGAGCCATATATGGCTCTTTTGATGGTCACATGTGGCTCGCAGACAAATCTTTAATTATACTTTTTTTTTCATTAGACCAGTCCTTCTCGGGCGCGATGCGATGCCAGAGGCGCGCAGTAGTAACGGTGCTTGGAGAGAAAAATCAGCGCCAGCATTATCAGTTTACTATTATCTATTATTTCACAGAGTTTGTACCAGCTGGAAACCTGTGAATTGCCGTGCCTAAAACTGCGCGCTCCCGTCTCTGAGAAAGAGCGCGCAGTTGCGGGGACGGGATGTGTGAGGAAGAAAGCAGAGGGTGGGGGTGGGGGGACAGGCAACAGGTGAATCGCGCAGGGATTGTAATAACATAAAACCCACTGCCTGTCACTCACTGCAGCCTGTGAGTGTGTGTTTGACTCCAGGTCTACATGTGAGCAATCTGTCTCACATCTACAGAACATTCAGACCTATGATCACGTTTAAAGTCTCAACGCCTGCATGAAGCAGAAACTCACCACGTATCAACCAAACTAGACCATCAGCAGAACTACCACGAGAAATACTCATCATTTATCAGCAACAGCATAACAATGTTATTCAAAAGAATCCACAGACTTATTGTACTTTAAAAATGTTGAAATTACATCAAATGCACATATTCACTTGTACATTTAGTTTTAAACATATTGTCGCGGACTGAGTTTAACTTGTCTGTTAGGCCGCATTAAAAGTTCTGGAGTTCATTGAACGCGTCAAGCAGAGATCTGATTGGCCCTCAGTTCTGTCGCTCAGCCTGTTGTTAGGTAGTTTGGACCAATGGGGTTCAGCTATGGGCCGAATAAGGGAAATGGGAGGGCTGGAGCGGGAGCAGGGGAATATAAAGTTGGGAGAAGCGCTTTCTCTCGTCTCGGCAGGGGAGATTCAGGAGTTGCTGAATTAATTGTACGGCGTTTGTTGTGGTCTGCAGTAACCAGAATAAAGAACCTTAAAAGAGGTTAAGTCTCCGTGCCTCAGTGTGGGAAAGGGACACTACATAAATGTATGGCTCTTTTGAAATTACATTTAAAAATATGTGGCGTTTATGGCTCTCTTGGCCAGAAAGGTTCCCGACCCCTGCCTTACATGGTATGGCCCCACCCTATATTAAAGACCCCAAAGTCCCTAACCATCCAAATAGAACACTTCGCTCCCAAAATGCAGGACTTCTTGTGGTTCCTAGAATTAGTAAAAGTACATTTGGAGGTAGAGCGTTTAGCCACCAAGCCCCTGTTTTATGGAATAAGCTCCCAGCTCATGTAAGAGAGGCCGACACGGTTTCAACATTCAAAGCTAGACTAAAAACATTCCTCTTTGGACAGGCTTATTGTTAGACTAGCTAGTATTCTGAGATTACTTAACTTAATGTTAATGTGTTTAACCCTTGTGCTATCCTAGGCAATTTACCATTGGGAGTTGGGTCATCTCGACCCACTAGACAGTGCGCTGAACCTTTTTTCTTCAATGATTTGTGAACCTTACTGGTGTCCATGGACTACATGAAATCTTTCCACCTTTATCCACCTTTGTCATGGTAGGGAGAAGACGTCAATGTAAGGGTGGGGTCATCTAAGATAGCACAAGGGTTAAATTAAACTTAATAACACTAACATTAGTTGTTAGTAGGCTGCTAAAAGTTTGAAGCAGGGGTAACTATGGTGCACTGGGGTTCTGTCCTCTTTTCTCATCTACTTCTACTCTCCTTCTCTCCTGTATTCTTGATTATTATTCATCATTTAGTTCTCCATGCCTCTGTTTGGTGCAGTGCGATTCATGTACTGTCCCTCTTTTCCAGATTCCAGTTAGCTCATCCGTGCTCTTGTACCTGACCGTGTACCTCATCTCTGGCTCACCTCTACTACTGCTCCTGCACCTGGCTGTGGATCCTGCCTCTGGCTCGTCTCTGCTCTGTACCTGACTGTGTACCTCGTCTCTGCTCCTGCTCCTACACCTGGCTGTGGATCCTGCCTCTGGCTCGTCTCGCGCCCCCAACTGTCCCCCCAACTCCGTCTGGATGAAGCTTGCCTGCTGGTCTTTAAATATGTAGTTGTAGGGTTAGATAAGTTGATTCTTCTGTATGAATATTTATATATATTTATATATATAATGTATGAATATTTTTGAATAAAAAGTTAGTCCACGAAATATACTCGCAAGAATTGTTCTTGATTCACTGAACAAGGAGAATGAGGTCGGTAAATCATAAAAATGTAGCTAACATGTCATTTTTATCTTTGGCGCCGAGTTAAAGAATTGCTGCTGTCTGTCATCCTAGTTAAATATTCACTGAATTAAAGATTTATATTCTCAATGTGACTTGATGGATCAATAGATGTCCGTTAATAATAAAAGGGAGTCCTGTAGACCTGTTGTTCTAGTAGATACTGAGAATCCGGGGTGAAGGTTTTGTGCAATGTCAATGTCTTGCTGTCAATTAAATTCAGGAAAAATCATAGTGTTTCCCTGCAGATAGGCACACAGGTATATTATTTACTCCTTGGTCGAAGTCTTTTCTTTAAGAAAAATTCTTAAGAAAGCTGCAAACTCTTCAGGATTTGAGCCATGGTTCTAGGTATGCCTATCGAAGAGCAGTCAAACCCACAAACCCCTGAAGACACTGTTGATTTTTAGAGCTCGTGCCTGTCTAGTTGCATTGACTATAAGTGACAATCACAAAGGTCGCACACCCTAAAGGTTGTCCTCCCTGAAATGTTGACAGAGCGGCAACACTCACACACCCAGAAGGCATTGTTGTCGATTCTCCAGCAAATGTTTCACTAAAATTATACTTTGAAATAATTGTAAATTAACATTAGTTCCAAATTTGTCAAATAAACAGCTGTGTTCAAACTTTTGTAAAAGTTAAAGTTGTAAATCAGGTAAAAAAAGGGGGAAAATGTATGAGCCAACTAATCAACTATTATGTTTTAATGGCATCAGAAAAGCCTGTGAAGGATCAGACGGGAGGTTTGGGAGTGCTTTAAGCAAACAGACTGACACAAATCATGCATAACAAAGCAGGTGACACTTTCATTACTAAGTAATCACTAACTGTATATGTCAAGGCTTAAAGGGCCAGTACCATGCAAAAATGATTTATTTGAGTTTTTAAGTGTATTATAATGTTCATTACTGACGGAAAAGAAACCCAAAAGCGGTATTTTGTTTACGAATTTCTGAGTATTCCTCTAAAAACCTGCGCTCTGAGCACCAGTCCCTCCCAACCAACGAAAGCAAGCAGGTTCGTCACGAGTCGAGCTGACGTAGACAAGTGAGGAACAGCCCCTTTCAGGAAAAGACTGTGCTCCCAGCACCGACCCCAGGCTAACACACAAAAGCACTTTCTCTGTGGAGCTAACGGCGTTTGGCAAAAACGCTTTCTGCACGGAGCGAAACCCAGTGGATATTGTTTATTATAAAAGGCTTAAGAACGGCATGGTATGATTGACTTCTTGTTTTGAATGTTTTTTGAGCACACAAAAGCAGCACAAATGATGACAACTGAAGAGAAACCTTTTTTTTTTAACCTAAGAATCTGTTCCCCTGACACCACTTCAACAAAAAAAAAAACATGACCAAAACAAGACTCCTGTGACGGTGGGAGTTCACATTTACTCCCTGCTGCTGAAAGTGATAGACTACATATGTATGCACTTGTTACGGTACTCAAAAACATGCCCTCATGTTTTTGAAGTGTGTCTGGGGCTAAATGTTGCTGCATATATTTTCAGGGGTAATTGCAAAAACAGGAATGGTTACCAAGTGGCACAGCGAATATTTAAAGGGCCTGTATCCAAAAAACAATCCACCATTTGAGATTTTAACCCTTGTGCTATCTTAGATGACCCCACCCTTACATTGACGTGTTCTCCCTACCATGACAAAGGTGGATAAAGGTGGAAAGATTTCATGTAATCCATGGACACCAGTGAAGATCAAAAATCATTGAGGAAAAAAGGTTCAGAGCACTGTCTAGTGGGGTCTAGATGACCCAACTCCCAATGTGAATGTGCCTAGGATAGCACAAGGGTCACAGGTATTATAATGTTCATTCCTCACTATAAACAACCCCAGAACAGTAATTTGATCCATTCATGCATTTCTGAAAATTCCTCTAAAACCCAGCGCTCTGAGCAGCAGCTACTCCCTATCCACAAAAACAGTGAGTTCTCGCATTCATACGTATGAGAGTGAGGGACAGCCCCTTCCAGGAAGAGTCTGCGCTGCCAGCACTGCCCCCAGGCTAACACACACACACCCACTTCCTCTGAGGAGTTAGCACTGATCAGCAAAACGCATTTGTAAGGCCCCCCAGTTTGCACATCCATCTTTGCAAATGTTTGGATGTTGTTGTTTTCGTGAGCAAAACGCAGACGCTGCCAAGGCCAACTTTAGGTTGACATCATGAAATGGCCGCCACCCAGATGGAGCGAAAGCCGGAGGCTCCAAGATCAAGTCGTCTTACTTCCAGGTGGAAAAATGAGCTGCAAAAATAACTCATGTGATAGAAAAATCGTTTTTTTGTGTGCCAAAGGTAATATATTATCATATATATGGATATTCTTTACTCTGAAAAGCTTAAGAAAAGCATGATATAGGGCATTTGAAGTGCTATGTATTTTTGGCATTTTAAAATATACAACATTTTCAGGAAGCTTATTTTTATTTCTTAAAAATATTTATTATGGTTCTAAACTGTTAAAGTTACTCCCTTCTAAAAAGGGAATTCCACAACATTTTATTGTCTTTTGGTGGTGATAAACACCAAAATAGTTAACTTAATTTGGTTCTTTTATACTTAAAATTATATAAATAAGGTCAATAGTCAGCAAAACTAAGATAAATAAATGTTCTTGTAATTAAATTTCTTTCAGCTTTAACCTGACAGCTAACTCCATCTATGTGGTTTTTATATAATAATACTTCTAGTTGAGCTGTCTCAACTTGTCATAATACTGTTACACATCTGGTTATAACCTTTGAAGAGGGAGATCTATATATTAATAATTGCGCAAACATGCAGCTTTCTGACAAACAGTTGTTACTATTTTACTTCATTTTGTATTCAGGCATCGTGAGGCAAATGAGGACGCCCCAGGTCATGCTTCCTGTGGGACTGCCCAAGAACATGCTTACCTTTCTTTTAGCCTGGAGCTGCCCGTGATAGTTATCAGAAGTGTCACCTGGAATCTCACCTCCCCACAGCGTCAACCCCACAATGGTGTAGGTGATGCCCATCACTACTAAAGGCAGCACATAGATCAGAACTGCAACTATGATATGATACCTAAAAGGGAAGCAAATAAACAGCAAAGAGGGTGAATGAATTGTCAAATCTTGTGCATTATACTAATCAGAAAACTGGTGGTAATAAACATAGTGATACATGTTTAAACACTCTTAAATACATCTCCCATTTTAATTTAAATTTGATGTGGTTCCCACATTCTGAAAGTGTAAGAATAATTGACTGAGGATCATGAGAAGGTACCAGTGTCACTTGTATAGTGGTGCTGCCTTAACAATATTCAATTGTGTAACAGAAAGCAGTTGGCTTTATGGTGTTGTAGCCACTAAACCAGTAGAGGACAAGTCTTACGAATGTCAAGTTGTACTTTACTTAAGTGCTTTTGACCTACGCTACCTATTTGTTTTGCCAGTGTGATCGCTCTGCTCTGTACCTGGCTACAATTTGGGAAATCCTGTCAACATAGCATTGACAGGTGGACTAGATTCTGGTTCAGTGGACTTTGTTGCAGTTAGGGTCTGGTATGATTTTCTAAATGTGCTTGGCTTCTATTCCACAGATTATCCACAATTCAAAACAAATTACAAACAAGATTGAGCTCCTTAAGAGACACTGCAATGAAAAACCTACATTTCCACACCATCAGTAAGCTCTGTTTTTTTTCATTTAATGTCCTACTCCCATCATATTTTAAACTATTTTAAAAGTGTTCCCAGTGATCTTTTAATTATGGTTATGCCTTTTTTTTTTCTCAAATCAAAAAACCGTGTTGATTTCTTGGACATAGTTTCTGCAGAGCAGAGCATAAAAATTCATCTATGAATTGTGGGCCACATCCTTGGTGTGGCGTGAGCCTGCTCTAACTTCCCATACTCCCTTTGTTTACACTCTCTCCCACTAGCTTACCAACTTCACCAACTTCACAACCCCAACCTCACATTACCATTGCAACAAAAAAGGCGAGCAAAATCAGAGCTATCGAGCTGTACAGTTTTGAGCCAGATGCCAACTCTGACAAGGAAAACTGAGATGTTTACGGATCCGTTTGTCTGCAAGTGGATGCATCAGAATAAGGTGCAGCAGGGAGCTTGTTGGCTGCCGACTGCAGTTTTTTACGTAACAATTGCAAGCTTTTTTAAACTGCATTTGTGTGTCTGCTCCTGATTCACCACAGTCTGAATAAAGAAATATTCAGAAATGCTCAGAAATTTTAATCTTAATTTTCTTAACGTCTGTAGTTCATCATGAGAAAAGTACCAAAAGAAATGTTAAAAACACCAAAAAACACATTTTTCTTTGGAGTGGGTCTTTAATGATCAAACAAGCTACAATAGTGCACACACCACAATATACTATGTTTAATAGCATCCCCATCTTCTGGTGTGGATTGTTTTAGACTATTTAAATCAGGGGTGTCAACCTCCAGGCCTCGAGGGCTGACATCCCACATGTTTTACAACCAAACTGAAACTCATTAGTTAAACACAACTGGTTCAGGTAATCAGTCGCAGATGAGGCAGCAGTTTTGGAAAGATAGCAAAATCCAACCCTTAAGGAGTGGAGTTTGACACTCCTGATGTAAATGTTGGCCATGGATAACTTAGACCAAGACATAAAACGTGCTTCAGTACGATTTGGTGTGGATTGCCTAGAGTGAGTAAATGCTGAAAAATGCCTCCAGTAAAAGCAAATTTGGTAGAAAACACCAATTAGTTTAGGTGCTTTTGATTGTTACTGAAGCAAACATACCTACTTGTCCCCAAAAAATCAGTCCACCTGTTAAAATGGACTCAAAACCCGACAAGTAGAAAGATGTCTTAACCCTTGTGCTATCTTAGTTGACCCCACCCTTACATTGATCTGTTCTCCCTACCATGACAAAGGTGGATGAAGGTGGAAAGATTTCATGTAATCCATGGACAATAGTGAGGTTCACAAATCATTGAAGAAAAAAGGTTCAGCGCACTGTCTAGTGGGTCTAGATGACCCAACTCCCAATGTTAAAATGCCTAGGATAGCACAAGGGTTATAGCCCGAAATGAATTAAACTACAGATCTCACTTTTTTTGTTTCACAGCACCAAATATGAAGTTCTCACTATTTCTGAACAAGCACTCATCTCTTGTTTCTGAATTTGAAGCATCAAAGTTGCAAAACACCACAGAACCAAATGCTGCAGTTCCTCAATAAAAAAACAAAAAACAAATTAAAACAAACGTATCCTGTTTCATTTTAACATTTTTTCAATATTTATTACTTTGTTTTCTTTTCATGCCAATTGTGATGGGGGATTGCTGTATTTTGTATGTATTAGAGCTCAAATGTGTGCATTTGCTTGGCAATACCTTTCATGCACTCAAACTTTAATCATTATACTTAATGGATTCAGTGTGTCGTGTGTACTGTATAGGTGCAAATTTACATATGTGCATTTATTTGTTGTAATTTACTTTACTAATTTTCAATTTATGACTAAATATCTTAATTAGATTTGGTATATCTATAATTATTCTCTATTTATTTGTTGCTTTATTTTGTTTCGACTGCTTAAAAAAAATCTATTCCAATTCCAAAGAACTTTGATTTGTCCCATCCAATTGTCCATTATAGGTCTGCTGTTGGGGTGGGCGGAGCAAACTCCAGTCAATATTCCCAAACCACTTCAGGCTTCCTTTTTGCCAACAGAATCCAATGTGTGATGTCAGACACTATCGGTTAAGCTTACATGTCTCTGTTTCCAAGTTGACGTCCGGGCTTTTCAGTCTCTGTTCCTTGATCGGTCATAAATGAGATTCATTGCAGTTTAAACTAAGGATCACTTTGAAAAGCAACTTGTAGATCATCTCTTTAAAAGACTGCAAGGACTTTTAAATGTCAAATAATTTGTGGAGACTTTTTGCCTGAACGGTATATGCTGAGAAGTTCCTCAGGTACTTTGGCTTTGTTGTTGTGACAGTTGATTCTTACCATGCTAAGAGCATGTGACGTTTGCAGCAGGGCAGAATTTAACAGGAAGATCTGTTGTGGACTACTTGTGAAGAATGAAATGCCCTGGCTAAAAATATGGCCTGTCTTGCTCTTCCAGCTACACACACACACCCACGCACACCCACACACGCACACACACACACACACACACACCCACACACCCACACACACACACACACACAGACACACTCACACACACATACATGCATTTCTTCATGGAAAATGAATTGGTGTTTAATGAGCTACAAATCAGAGACGTGTAGTTGAATTCCCGGTTAAGCTTCCACTTTTCTTCTGGAACATCTTCAAATACTAAGAAGGTAGGATCATAAAAAAAACGGATCTTGAGTGATTTTCCACTAATTCCAAAGTATTTCCCTCTAAGTGTCTTGTCCCGTGTAGTGCACTCAAACTAACCTGTCGTAGTCATCACTCAGTTTGAGCATGTCACTAAGCTACAGCTATGCTTCAAATGGAAAATGTTTTAAAAGTCTTAAAGTTTGGTCAATAAAAAGTTTTTCTTACATAAAGGAGTCGTCTGCCATGCGAGGCCAGGCTACGTAACAGATGGTCCTTCGAGGACGGACTTGGGTGGTGGAAAAGTAGCAAAGTGGGAAGGCTAAAACTATAGCGAGGCTCCATATGCACACGATGATCCCTGTGGTGGCCTTTGCTGACAGGCGAGGCTTCAGAGGGTGAATGATGGCCATGTATCTGTGGGAAATAGGATGGAAGATTGACAAATTTTACTTTTGCTGTTCCACATCAACATTGTAATGAACTGGTTGGATTTCTGTAAAAAATAGAAATAATACATGTATGTGGAAGTTATTGATAGCTTGTGTTGATGGCAATGCAGTATTGTACAGTGAATACGTTTTTCTGTACAAAATAAATAGATAAAGGTAAATTATTAAGATTAAACTCAGATTACAACATATTTAAGACTGTACAAAGTTCTTTAAAATCATCATCTGAGATAAAGTAGAGTTGGAAGATGGCTCTGATGCTTTGATGTACATCATTGGACTGATTTTGTTTGGAAAGATAATCGTTCCATGGTCTTAAGACTAAACACACCTTTTTCAACCAAAATAATGGTTCAAGAAATATTTTGAATCCTTGGGATAACCCAGTCAAATGGCTGACCTATATTAAAACCGAATCATTATGTTGGAATCTGAAGTGAACCGTTCACAAGAGTTAAAGCTCTTCTGTGTGAGTGGAAGACATGCATGACTTAGTATCTATTTCAATAAACCAAAGCAGACCTGCTGGGAACAAAGGTTCACAGAATTTTGCTGCTACCGATGCATCTTCTCTGCTGACATTTTGTTTTTATCAAGTAAAAAGCTGAGTATCATCTACATCTTGACCTTTACATCACATTTTTGAGGAACTGTAGAACTCTGACTGAAAACATTTTACACATCAACCTGCTTTTCTTGCACAGAGAAACCCACATCAGCAGAGAGTCTGCGGAAGGAAGCATTCACAAATTTTCACGAACTGTGGCCTCTGCCATTTTAAGATTTGGACAAAGTGGAGAGAGTTATACACGGGGGTCACAAAAAAGCATGACCTGAGGTTACATTTGAATCATGTAAGTCACGCTGATGTTCTCTTTCTCCGTTAGCAATCGACAAAAACTGAAGGGGCACTGCGGGCCAAAAATAATAAAGGAGGGCTGCTGTAAAGGAGCAAAAATGGTCCCAGCCCAAGGAAATGCGCAGTTTTATCTGTATGACAATGCTAGCCCTGGAGGAGGAAAGCACCTCAAACAACAGCACAAAACATTGTGTCACACTTATAGGAGCACCCAACATTTCCTTTATTACATTTTTATGTTTTTTAACTTATCCTTGTGTTTTTTTCATAATGCTCTCTCCTTCATTGCTTTCTAGTGTTATATGAAGGAAACAGTCCACTGATCAGAGCCCAGATGATCGTGTTGCTTGCACAAAAAAGGGAGGAGAGGAGCAAAATAGGATGAGAGCAACCAGGAGTGTGCAAAAAAAAAAAAAAAAAAGCACAAAGGAAGGGGGTTATTTTTATTTTAGGTGCAAACACAGTCCTAAACTGCAGTGGAGTTTAAATCTATAGTGAGAGATGAGCCCAAAGACGTATGTAAATGATACATAATCATCTGCTCCTATATTGGAAACTATCATGTGGAAGAATTCAGAACTGTTAGTAAATCACATGAAAAAAAAAAGCTTAGAAATGACAGTGAGTCCACGTGAGATCTTACATTGTTTCCATGCCTGCATCACCTGGGATGTAATAGAGTGCACTCAAAATAAATAAATAAATAATATGCTCTTCTTTGCACTATTCAATATCTGTTGCAGGTTATCCTGACCATGTTTGATGACCAGGAGCACTATGTCTAGAATATCATTTACACGTTTTTAAATTAGATTACTTCAGGTCATTGAAACAGCAATATTTTTTTCATGTGCATCATTATTATTTTTACGTTTTTTTAATAAAGAGTCCAGCATTTGCAATAAGATTCCCAATTTTCCAGATAACATATGCCAAAAGGAGTTCCTCTTCCATAAAAACGGGCAGTTTGACGATTTAAATTGTGTTTTATAATTTTGTGAGGTTGAACCCACCTGTCCACTGCTATCGCAGTCATCGAGTAGATGCTTGCAAACACAGATGTGACCGGGAAGAAGTTGTGGAATTTGCAGTAAGCCTCTCCAAAGTACCACTCCCCGTGCGCAGCGTAGATGAAGTTGATCAGAGTGTTGAACGCAGCCATGGACGCGTCCGAAAACGCCAAGTTGAGCAAGAAGTAATTCGTCACCGTTCTCATACGCTTGTGCGCAAGAATGATCCAAATGACGATGACATTTCCAAAAACGGCCACCGCCAAAACCAAGCTGTAGGCAACCGACCAGAGAGCGACGCGCCACACGGGCTGCACAAACTGGTTGGTATAGTTGGACGTTATGTTGGATCCGTTATTCGGGGCTCCCATCCTCTCCTCTTCTTCTCCCGGTGTGGTTAAGCTTGTGGATTCACGGAGGTTTAAGAATGAATGAGGTACCAAACTTGAACGGCGGGAGATGTTTTACGCACAGCTTCCATTACGCAAAAGTTAAGCAGTGCTAAAAAGACAAAAAAAAAGAGAGACTCATTCTCATCCTCCTCCTCCGTTGCGTCCACTGACCATTGTGAATAAACCAAAACAGCTCAGTGGAAGTGTGCGTGAACCCGCAGTGGCTTCTAAACGTGCAAAGCCACAGGCGGCAGCAGCAACAGGCAGACTAGCGCGCGTGTGACACAAACAGTAAGAGAGATTGATTGATAAGCCTTCCGCCGCTGGTCTTTCAAACTTCATGAATAACTAATAGACGGTCTGCCTTCTCTCTTCATGCACATTATGCAACTCCTAACCCAACAGATGCTGCGTGGCAGCAGCATTCCAAAAAAGCCACAAAGAGAAAATTGAGACTACATCCTATATATATTCTACATATATATGGCAGAAATAATCAATTTCCTCTGAGATGAGGTTGCAAGCACTCATGGATCTACCTTGTGTCTGAAAGACTCACTCCAATAAAAACCGTGTTTTTGGTGTTTTTAACACGTTCTTGTGGCATTTTTCTGATGATGGAGTACATACAGTATATATATATATATATAAAGAGAGAGAGAGAGAGAAAATTAAGCTTAAATTTCTATAATCAAATTATTGGGATCCAGGAGCAGGTACCATTTAAAAAAGCCTAGGTGCTACAGTTGCAGGGGCCACTACCTCCCTTCTCTGCTTTATTCTGATGCATCCACTTGCAGACAAATAGATCCAAGTACATCTTTTTTACTCTCATCTGAGCTGGCATCTGACTCAAAATTTGTGGCTTAATAGCTCTGATATTCTTGCCATTTTTGTTGCATTGATTATGTTAGGTTGGAGTTTTAACAAAGTGGCAATGAGAAGTCAGGGTAGGCTCCGTACCAACACAACAAAGGCAAATTTCAGATAAACTTCTGCCGCTCTGCAGAAACTATGGCCTAGAAATAAACACAGGTTTATAAATTTCGGCAAAATACGGTATTATCATAATTAAAAGACCTATGGGAAGGCTAGATCAAGGATGCAGTAGCGGTTCTAGGCACGGGCCGTCCGGGCGGTGGCCTGGGGCGGAAAACTGAAGGGGGCGGCACCGGCAGCTCAGCCCTTGTAAAATATTATATGCACCACTATTGGTTTTCTTATGTCACAGTTTGTGAGTTTGTAACAGCCTGAACCTGGCCGCGCCGCCGCCCCGCAGCTGCGCTCTCCTGTCTTTGAGAAGTAGACACAAATGTGTGTGAAGGTGACATTCTATAACCTACATTTTAATAAAGGTATAAAAAATATATTCTTCTTTTTTGGGTTAATTTTATGTGAAATGCCCAAATGAAAAAATGGCAACACAAAACAATGCTGTCACTAAGGTGACAGGTGGTTCAGTCGACGGACTTGATGCCTTCTTCGTGACGTGAGGACATTTATGCCAAACAATCGCCAAAAACATCTAAAATATGGAGAAGAAAAGGTCAAAGCCATCTGGTGCCCAATTTAGAAAGAAAAGAAAAGAAGAAGAGGAGAAAAGAGATAAAGAAAAGGGGAAGCCCTCAAAGCTTGATGCATGTTTTTTCTAAAACATGCATCAAGCCCGTTCTATCAAGCCCAAATGTTGCAAATAGCGTCATTTTTTATTGATTTTTTAGATTTTATTCTTAAAAATTTGCTCTGCCTTAACTTGTAACATTAGTTATGATTCATGTGTCTGTCTGCTGTGCTGTAACACAACGGTTTTGTTGTGTTTTGCTGTTGTATACTAGTTCATAATGTTAAAAAAGCTGTGATGGTTACACAGCATGCTGCTGCTGCCATAAGATGCTAATGGGGCAAATAATTTGAGATTGGTCATTAATTTAATAATCATTTGTGGCAGCCTAAACGTTTTCACAATGTTTTTTGACATTTAACTGGGGATTTAGGGGTTAATTTTGAGCCTGCATATGAAGTTTATTTTTTATTTGTTTTACAAATGTTGGGTTATATTTTTAGCCAATAGAATTTCCATAAATCTGTAGGTAGTTTTAAAAATGAATATTTACCATTTACTGCAACTCTATGGGGACAAAACATAATGTAACAGGTCATAACTAAAAATGTGCCAATCAAAGGATTGAAGACGGAAAACATGAGCATGTCGGAAAACATGTTAGTTGACAAAGACATAGTTCTGTTTTGACCATGGGGGGGGGGGGGGGGGGGGGGGGGGGGGGGCGCCTGGGGAGGGTCTCGCCCGGGGAGTAATTCAGGGTAGAACCGCCACTGCAAGGATGAGTGGAGATGCAGTGATGCCTTTCCCTGCTGGTAAAATGTATCTAACTCTCTTCTTCTGTCATGGCAAGAGTCAAAAGCTAACAGGCTCAAGTTCCCTCAAGGCATCCAACTGCTCGCCTTAGATAAACACACTTCATCTGTTTGTGTAGACATTATGCCATGATCTCCTCTGGATTTCATAGATTTCCTTCGAAACTCATCAAATCCTTTAGGTCCACAAAGGCATTTCAGCACAAACATAAAAACTCTCATTGCCGGGTGAAAGCTACAGAGCCCCTAAAGGGCCATTGAAGAAAAGAAAAAATTGAAGTAAAAAATAACTGGTGCACACCAGTTAGTCACGGTGCCTTGTCTACAAAGAGATTACAGCTTTGCTTGCTTACCGTCACATTTATATCATCTCTGAACGTCATCTTAAACGAGTTTTAAAGTCATGTGGTTTGTTTTGGCCCAGGGGTTACACCAGTTTAGAACAGGTTCAGGAAGAATAAAGATCATCGAGTAAACTCTATTATTATTGGTGGATGCATGCAAAGTGCATTCAAAATGGACTGCGAATGGACCCCTTTGGGCTTCCAAAGGGTCCAAATTATATTTGGCATTTGGATTCTTATGACAAACTGAAGCCATTTGCTATTTATATTAATGGCTATTAGTAACTGGTGAAAAAATCCCCAGTTGAAGTAAAACAAAAACTAACCCGGTACTAACGGGTGCGTACCCGTTAGTTTTTTATTTATTTTTTTACTTCAATTTTCTTTTTCTTCAATGGCCCTATAGGAGCTCCATAGTAAGCTGATTCACTTCATCACCATAAGAATAAAACAAAAATATTCTGATTATACTTCTAAACGTTTTTTTTATTCAGTCAAGTTGAGTTTTTTCTGAACTACAACTTCTAATTCATTTGTACTTTATGTATCAAGAATCAAAGAACATTGGAACAAATCCCAAATCACTGGAAAGTGCGTCAAAACATTTTGGTTGCCACGAGAGATTTACTCATCTCTGCTCTGCAAGCAGTTGCTTTGCAGACCATCCTTACAATTATATGTGGAGTATAAACAATGGCAGGGTAAGAAAACAAAGAATCTTATTTGAAATTATTCACAAATTTGCATAGCTCACAATAAAACAAGACCATCACTGCAGAGAGCAGCTTAAAGGGTTGCAGAATGTAAATTGGTTCTTCCATTGATTGTGATGTTTTCTTGGTCCTCCGATGAGTTACTCATTTTTGCCTGAAATCTTTCTTTATAGAGGAACAATATGCTAATCATTCCTAATCAAGAGATGACCAAATTAGGACAAGAAGCTTGAATAATTGATGATGTAATCAAAACATGCATCTTTATATTGTACATGGAGGCTTTGTGAAGAAGGAGTCTTGCTGCAGTCTATTAAGGCTAATTCTGATTCACATCAGGCACTTAAGAGATTTTTGTCACCTGGTAATATGCAAAAAGCAAAAGTTTTAAGGATAAAGCAGCGGGGGCTGGATGACTATAAAGCAGTGGTTCTTAACCTTGTTGGAGCTACCGAACCCCACCAGTTTCACATACGCATTCACCAAACCCTACTTTAGTGTAAAATCAAATGATTTTTTTTCTCTAAATTCAAGACATTGTTTTTCTACTGGAGCACAAATTGAACCGTGCAGAACAAAACCAACATTGTGCATGAACTAACAACAAATTACATATCTGCATATCAGTGTGACTTCTGCTGTTGCCTTTGAGAGACCAGTTCAGATATGCGTGGCTTCACCTTGGCAAGTCTTACTCTCATGTCATTTTCAGGGCAAAGTCTGTTCCTTTTCTTTGTTTTCATGTCCAGCATCCTCGAAAAGGATTGCTCACAAAGATGTGTTGTAACAAATGGTATAAAAAACTCCAGGGCTTTCTTGGCAATAACTGGATACTTCTCCATTTGTTGACACCAAAACGTTGAGAGCATTGTTGTTCTGAAGAGCTGCTGTTGAACCTGGCTCTGCTGAATTTCAATGATTTCATCGAGGTATTCATCATTGACCTCTGCTGTCTCAACATGAACGGCGTTGTCACCCATGCTGGATGTGAGTCTTGTGCAGGGAAGTATCCGTCGAAAGACGTGGCAAGCTCATCTAAGTGCGTTGCAATTCCTTGTTTCAGTTCCATGGGTACAGAAATTTCACCAATTCCAGACACATCTTCGATCTTACTTACACAGTTGTCAAGAAGGGGAAAGTTTGCAAAATTGTTGTTCTCTGTTGAACTCAGATTTTTTGAAGCAATCTGCAAGACAATGTTGGTGCTCTTCCAAAAACAAGGCTAATTTCACACGCAAGGCAAAAACACGATTCAGCACCTGTCCCCGGGATAACCACAGCACATTAGAATGGTACAGAAGTACCTCAAATTCAGCGCCCACCACTGAAGATGCGGTGCCTCAGAGCACTATTTCCCACATAGTACACACATTCCACTACAGTTTTTAATACTTCAGCCATTTTTTGAGGCAAGGTTTTTGTTGCCAACGCATGCCTGTGCAGAATACAATGTGTGACAATGCTGTGTGGTGCATCGGCTTTTACTAGCGTGCCAAAACCAGACTTTCTTCCCAGCATGACTGGAGCTTCATCTGTACAAACTGCAGAGACCATATCCCCGCTGTTCCGAGTATGAGATTCCCCATTTTTAACGCAGCTGGTTTCACCAGTGTTTCGCCAATGGTGTGTGGCTTGCCCTACTTTGCGATCAGGTACGCAATTTCATATGATGCTGTGAGGATCGGTCGATCAATGGGAAGAAATCCAAGAGCAGGCCGAGTGGCCTTATCATCAAATCTGGCTCTCTTCACCTTGAATTCAGCAAGCGTTGTGTTCTTATATTCCAAAATGTTCCATTAGTTTTGCTGGTGCGAGGCTGGAGTTGCTCAACTCGGCATTGCAAATCATGCAGATAAGACGCTGACTCCCATCCCATTCCGTGAGACATGAGAATCCATATTGCACATATTCGTCTGACCACTTTCTTTTTTTGCTCGACATAGTTTGTATGGATTGAAATATGAAGAAAGTAATTACACGATGTACTTCGACAACATTCACACGTTAGATCACTCCTGAGTGTGCTTAATTCCTCGCAGTAATGATTGGCCAAGCAATGTCACGTGATCATTTGCAGCCAGTGATGGCCAAGCGAGGCATACCATTGAGTACAGACATGATGAGTCGGTGTGTTTTGACCTCCACCGAACCCCTGAGACCGACTCACCGAACCCCTAGGGTTCGATCGAACCCAGGTTAAGAACCACTGCTATAAAGCATACATATTGTGCAATGAAATGGATGTTTGATCCTCATAGAGGATGTTATGTGCAATGGTATAAGTTCTGGGTGACTACTTTGAAATATAACTGAACAAATAAATACCCAGACTAGAAAAAGGACAACCACTGTGGATATCTGATGGTCAGTGACGTGCAGTCAGGGTTGGCAGTTGAGGCTGTTCCTCACCTGCATGGCTTTCTTTTGAGTCTTTGAGATCTGATAAGACCCTGAACAAGCCCTTCAAAGAGGAACTTTTAACAAGTATTGATACTAAAGACCCACTCCGATTAAAATCACGTTTTTGGTGTTTTGAACAACTGTCCTCATGATGGAGGAAAAACATACATACTGAAAATTCGGCTTAATATTGCATTTGCCAGTATTTCTTTATTCAAATCGTTGTAAATCAGGAGCACATGAAAAATCCCGTTTGAAACAGCTTGTTAGGTTTAAAGTAGAACCTATAACGGCTTTGCCCCATCCTGATGCATCTCTTTGTAGACGACTGAATCCAAAAAATCTTTGTTTTGTCTCGTCTGAGCTGGAATCTGGCTCAAAAGTGTACGAATAGACAGCTCCGACATTGCTCATAAGGTTTGGTTGGGGCTGTAAGTTACTGGAAAAGAAGAAAAACAAATGTTTTTTGATTTTGCCTGAAAAAGGCATAATCATATTTAAAAGACTACTGGGAATGCTTTGAAAATAGATCAAAGGACGATCAGAGTGGGTTTTTAAAGTTGTAACAGGAAAAACAGTAGAAGGAAACCACGCTGCAAGAAGCCAAATTCAAGTTTATTAATAAAAAAGAACCACACGTGTTGAACAAAAAGTGCTATAAACTCTTTAAACACCTGAGTGATGGCTTTAAAAAGAAGCAGATGAGGATTCATGAAAAAAGAGTCCACACTTAGGACCCAGAGACATCTATTTGAATCTGAAACAAACTAAAGTGCAGGCGGCTGTGACAATATGGAAGCAATTCTGAATTTTGAGTAATCTGATGCAGCTTAATTTTGAAAATTAAAAAGCATTTCTGTTAATCCATTTTAACTGTCAAATTAGTCATTTCTAAATGAATTTTGCTACACATTTACCAGAGAACCTTTTGAAAATGAAATGTCAAGTACCATTTTCTTTTTCATTTTAATTAAGGGACAGAATAAGCAGTGCTGAAGAACCAAAAGGAAAAAGCATTTTGGCGGACTGCTTTTTCATGTAATTTTGAGTCAAAAAATGCAGCTTCATTTTGAAAATGAAAAAGCATTTATGGTTTTGACTTTTATATTTAATAATGCTACAGAATCGCTTCCATATGACAACTCCAATGAGTTGATCTAACTGGTACTGTCAGTGGTCCAGCAATTCTTGTTAGCATACTAAAAAGTTCTCAGATTTAACTTAAATCAATTTGAGAAAAGGCAGAAATTGGAGCTAATTGCAATGTTTGATGAACATAGAATTAGTCAAATGTCCAATTTTACATGTAAACTAGAAGACAGTAAAAAAGTAAATTACCATAAATCAAAGACAATTCAGCGAGGGCTTCAAACAAATGTTCAGACATCAACTTTAAGTAAGGTTTTTTATGTGCTGTTTTTTTCTTAAAAATTATAAGCAACAAGAATCGATTGATTTCATGTTGTCTGTAGAGCTGGTACGACTGCTGACAAACAAGACGATGTACACATTCTCCTCCATTTTGGTACCAACATAATTCTGTGCTGCTGCTAATATTAGCAAGTGAAGAAAAACATGTAAAGAGTTTTTTAGCAAACACAGTTTGTGGGGAGGTAAAAGAATAAATTTATTTTGCGAGATGCCACAAGATCTCTCAGCTCAACTACACCATATATCTTTGTGAACATCTTCGAGAAATTTGGTATTTATCATTATTTTAAAAGGCAGAAAAAATAAAAGATTTTGCTTTGAAAGCTTCAGTTTTGTGTGAAAAACATCTTTCTGCTGCAGAGTTGTGTAATCTGACATTTAATTCATGATGTTCAACTCTGTTTTGATTCGAGAAAGACCTTCAGGGCTTCAGGTGACGTCCCAACTAAATAGCTACATACCATAGGCTTAGATGTTTTTTTTATGTGGCCACGGAAACACCTGGCAAAGAGACGAGAATGTGATGAGCTGGTTGGAATATTTTCAGTGCTTTCAAAGAGCTGCTTTTATTGTGCCATAAATACGACCAAGATGACAGCTGACAGAAGAAATAGAGAAGATTCCAGACCTGAAACTATGTGACAAACATCCACCGAACAAACAGCAGAGACAAAACACAGGATATGTTTCCCGTTGACATTTTTGACAACTCTCTGAAATGAGTCTTACCTTTGGTGTTTCACAATCATGACTCATGTTCCAATGCATAGACAGTCAGGATGGTGGAAATCGCGTAGAGATGTCATTCATGTAAGTCAGCTAATGAGTCCCAAAGAGACGGCCATGCATAAACAATGAAGGACACCTGAAGCCCAGGTACGGTGGTCACATTGTAATGCCATCTTTAACAACTGATGGGTTTGATCTTTCAAAATAAACCAAGAAAAAAAAACTTAGCTGTCTCTAAATTTACTGCGTTTGCCAATCACATCATTTGTTTAGAATGACACTTACCCCCCATTATTCTAGTTTTTATTCCAAATTTAACGTGATGGTTTTAAAATTGACACATTGAGATCCACAGAGGAATAAATCGTCGGGACATTGCACATAGTTTAATAGAGCTTTGCCTGTTTCTTTAGACAGTTTTTACATTGTTTTGACCTTCTTTAAGTTTTACATTTATGAATTTTAGTTTTTTCGTTACACATTTGATCTTTGTTGTAAAATATTGTGGCGACCCGGGGGTTAGCGCTGCCTTCAGCCCCAAAGGCTCATGGGAAGTGGGGAGCTTGAGGGTGAAACCTTGAGTCAGAGGGCTGGAAGCTGAAGTGACCCTCCATGCTGTTTGGGCTGTATGTGTGCTGGAATAAACAGGCTTGTTGCTTAAAAGCTAATATTGCCTCTCTCTACGTTTCTTGCAACCTGAGACTGTCCGGGGTCGTGCGGTGTATGGGGCACGGACAGCTCTCCATTAAAATCCTCTTCATGAGCAGTTGGCGTTCGTTACCCCACTAAAGTGACGGTCCGGCCGGATCGTTACAATATGAAAACTGATCAAATTTTTTTTTTGGCAGTAAAAATAAAGACAAAATAAAATGTTGCTTGCTGGAATTGACTTTTTTGAACAGTTTCAGGTTAATCGTGGAATTATTGTGTGAAATAATGAAAAATATATGTTAAAAAAAGAAGCTGGGGTTGTACTAAAAAGATTGATGTTAAGCATTTACACCTATAAAAATGATACATTATTATAGCAAATTATGAATGTCCAAAAAGGTTAGGTCTACAGAGGGATAAATAAAATTTTATGTGAAAAATAATCTGTGTCTGCGTGTGTGTGAGACAAGTTTTACCTGCGGGTCTGTTGGTGAGTAGCCCCTCTGGGCCAAAATGATCACAATTAGACTCAAAAAAAGACCTTAGAATTGCCTGATGTGGTGATAGCTTTGTTTTTTATCCTTCACAGACACTTTATGTGGACATAATTCAGCCACAAAATGACCGCAAAGTATCATTTGGTTCCACAGTTATATTCCTCTTTACAGAATTACACAGTTGAAGTAAATGTGATACAGGGATGTCTGCTGTTTTAGGTTAACCTCTGCAAAGAAGCTGCTTGCTGGAGGTCAGCCGATACTGACACACTTTCAGCCACCCACCCCCCACATACAACATGGGTTGATTTGTGCGGGGGTGGGGGTGGGGGGGGGGACACTCAATTAAATGAAAATTTATAACACCTAAGCAGGTTTTGTTTTCAAGAAAGTGTTTTTCATCATTTCCATCTGTGCACAATATGGTTCTACAAGAGGCTGCACTGAATCTGAATTGACATGCTTAATATGTAAGAAGAAACAAAAAATCATGCCAACATGTAATTGATTTGTGGTTGTTGTTGATCGATAGTCAGGCTCACTTTGCACGTGTGGCATCCCGGGGACGCATAGAATGTTTTTACATGGAGACTAATCAGAAAAAGGTGTAATTTACGACTCTTTCATTAGAGAATAAATCGCAGTTGCTTGTCACAGTGAGAATTAATCAAGTGACCCCTGACATGCATTGTTACCAAAAAGGCACTTTGCCAAAAACCTAGACCTGGAACTTCGGCCATGGGAGATGGGGATATGACGACTCTAAGGATAAATTACTCTTCCCATGTTTCACTCATAAAAAAAAAAAAAAAAAAAAATTGACAACAAATATAGTTATGTTTGTAATTGTTCTGGTTTTACATATGATGCTTTTCTTTAAACATTTAGTTTTTGAATAAAAGCTGTTTAATGGTTTTCGTATTTTTTGTGAAAAAAACCCCCAAATGACATATTTTGAATTTTGCATGCATTTCACGTTGTTGGTGAGTGTTAAAGGAATTTTGAGAAATACTGGCTGGAGAGATTTCTGGGAATTTTCGCACAGCATCCCCTTAAAATTCCAGCAGCACCCCTGCTACCCCCTATGATCAACTTATTTCTTCTCCCTGCTTGTGAAAATGAATTTGATTGAGAACCCATGCACACAAGACATGCACCAGTGATTTTCCTGTAACAATGGAACCACTTCACATCCATTCATGGAGGTAAATAATAGTCTGCTACTTGCTGGGACAGGGCTGCCACCTTGTGAGCCATGACCTCCATTACTTGTGCCTGTTACCTAAATTGGTAGTTATTTTCTCCTAAATTTAGCTAAAGGATTTATAAAAGATGTTCTGATATGAGGGTAGAAAAGGTGAATAGAGGGAAAGAATAAAGAAAAAAGGACCAAAGTGAAATCAAATTGAAGACACTGACCTCATTTTTGTTTTGGCAAGAGGAGTGATTTGTAAAACTTTCAAGTTAAAAAGTTAGAACAGAAAACTTAATTAAATCAAAAGAAAAGTTGACATTTATCAGAGACATTTAAAATTTGGTAAAACCTTTTGCAGATTTTTGTACACTTATAGGCAACTACAGTTTTTAAACAATAAATATGTGAAAAAATTCAGTTTAAATGAGAATTATATCAATCTATGAATGCCATTTTAATTTACAGAATCATGTGCAAAGCATACAAGTAGTGAAAAACACGTCAAATGACTTGTTTTCCCAGCTACATGGAACAACAGACCAGTTTGCTCTTTATTTAATGGATGTTCCAAGGCTGGAAAGAAGCCCGTGAGGCACTAAATCCTTAAGAAAAACATCTTCTTCAGGAAACCAGCCTCAGAGACAGAAATTTCCTCAGGGTAAATGACACATAGTTTGTTGCCCTGCTGCACTTATTCTGCCAAGTCATTTTCACAGGCTTTTAGAACGGAGTATCAGAGCACACATACTGAGTAACACTGAATTTCACATTGCACTCGCTGTGTTTTGCTTACTTTTGTTATTAGAAAAGGAGAAAAAACTAAAGAAAAAGAGTCTTTGCACTGGAGTGGAACCCTTATTGTCTATGTCTCTTCGAACAAAAAAACCTTCCAAAATGACATAGAAATATTTAAGAATGTTTTTTTTTCTGTTTAATACACTGGTTTTTGGTGGTTTTATTATTTTTTTTAAATAAAACTTTACAAAATAATTTGTAAATACGGAGTGAATGAAGGAACTAACCTTTTCAGTCACAGGTTAAAGGGGAAACAATTGTATTCTGGAACTGCAATATGAATAAAAATGTATAATTTTATATCTTGGTAAAATGTTTATCTTAAAAATACAAATGTTTTCAACTGTATATGAGTTATATATTAGTTACATAACTATATATGAGTTTAAACTGACCCCTGCCTACACCAGTACTTTTTGTCATATTATTAAAAAAAAGTTATTTTATGAATGCAGCTTCAATCAGGAAAACTTTATTCATCCCTTTAAGGTCAAAATTCAAATTCATGGTAAACAGTTAAACACTTCACTATTACCTTTTATTTATTCTCTCAGTGAGTTATTTAGGAAGCAAATCCAAAACCAAGGACTTTCTCTATTAAAACATGTTTGAAATTGATATTTTGCAGCTGTTCCGTTTATTGAAAATAGCTTCATTTTTTCTCATCCTCATCTGTTTTCTTTTCTTCTTCTTCCTCTTCATCTTCATCTTTTTCCTCCTTCATTTCCTCTGGTTTTTCTTCCTCTTCCCCTCTTTTTTCTTCACCTTTCTCCGACACTTCACCTTTTTCTTCTTCTTTTTTCTCCTCCTCATCATCTCCCACCTTTCCATCTGCTCTCTCCTCCACAGCTTCTTCCACTGTTGCTTCCTTTTTCACATCTTCATCCTCCTCATCTTCTTCTGCTTCTTCTCCACTCAGGCGCTCCAGATCTTTGATTCGCTCTTTGAGTGCTTTGTCAGCGCTTTTTTTCTTTTGTAGAATCTTCTTGAGCTTAGTTTGCATCAAGTCCATTGCGTTATACAACTTGTCCACCTTTTCTTCCAGCTCTTTCGCCTCAGGTTTGATGTTTGCGGGATCCAGGTCTATCAGGCCGTCTTTTATCAGGATCTGCCTTCCCTTCTCCTCCAGCATACCTTTGGCGTCTGGATACTCTAACAGGGACTCCATTAGGTCATCTTTGGAGAGGCAGAAGAGATCAGAGTATCCAATGCTGCGGATGTTCGCTGTCCGCCTGTTTCCTGCTTTGCTGCCTTTAATATTAAGAATACTGATCTCACCAAAATAGCTGCCACTACCTAGCACAACAAACTGTGTGACCCCATCATCGGCAACCACTGCTAGCTTTCCGTCTTTGATGATGTACATCTCACGACCAATGTCCCCCTTTTTGCAGATGTAGTCTCCCGGGCTGAAAACCTGTGGTCGGAGTTTTAGCACCAGTTCGATGAGGAGTCCTGCCTCGCAGTCTGCAAAAATACGAACTTTTTTCAAGGTGTCCATGTGGACCTGGATGGCTATTTCTGCTTTCAACTTGTCTGGGAGGTATCGCAGCACTTCTCTTTCATCTTGTGCCTTTCCATTATTCCACAGGTAATCAAACCACTTGATGACTCGCAACTCAAGCTCTTTGCTGACTTTTCGAGCCTACGAACAAAAAGAAAGGGAATCATCAAGAAAAGGGATCAACACAATAGTATGCTTATGTGGCACATTATTAACCTGCATATAGTGCTTGATGTTGTCAATCCGAGACTGGAACTGGGCTTGAGCTGCATTCATGTTGGAGATCATTGTGGCGATGTTTCCCACAATAGTAGCAAAGATCAGGACACCAACCAGGAAGTCCATCACATGGAAAAAGAATTCTGAATCCAGAGCTGGTGGGGGGGTTTCTCCGATGGTGGTCAGCGTCAGAGTGGACCAGTAGAGACTAAACGCATACTTCCTCATTGGCTGCCCAAACTCCGGTTCATCAGGATCATCCAGAGCTGGATAGACCCAATCATCGGCCCCAAAGCCGATGGATTTAGAAAAAGAAAAGTACAAACAGGCATTCCAGTGAATGATGATGAGGATGTACATGATCAGGTTTGCAATGCGAAAGATGTTAGGGTAGTTAGTTTTGGTTTCTGTCTTCGTGAAGAATTCCATCATTCGACCTATTCTCAGCAGCTTGTTGATTCGGATCTCTGGGTAATCAAGACCTAAAACAAGATAGAAAATATCTGTCGGCAGCATGGATAGAGCATCAAGACGGAACTGGAAGCTGGATGTATAGCGATCCTGGAGCAGCTTCTTGTCTTTCACCATCAAACCTTGTTCAAGGTAGCCTGCAATGTCAGACATAAATATAAATTTTTATTTTTATTTTCAAAGGAAAATATGTCCTGATTTTCACTGGTATCACTGAAACTTGATGACTTTAAGGATCTATTTAGATGGATTAATACTTTACCTGTTCTGGTCCTGAAGAACATGTCAGCTAGGTATATTAAGTCAGAAGTGTAATCCAAAAAGAACCAATAGATTATATAGTCATGCTGAAGTTCTTCAAAGCAAGCTCTGATTGTAGAAACAAAGGTAAGAAAACAAAGACATGCGAAGGTTAGTATCATGGTCGACTTTTTGACACTACTTTTTCTAAAATCCAGATCATTTTCATTCACTCCGGTTCCAGTCTCTATTTCAAGCACAGTTTTTTGTTTTGATTTATTTTTCTCTGAGTGCCTGGTACACAAGTTGTTTCTACTCTTGTATACAAAAAAATCTACTACAGTTCCGAATTCCACTTGTGCCAAGAAATCTTTGTCCTGTCCCACGGATCTTTAAAATGAATGATTTAAATCACAAATTTAGAGCAAGTCCTTAGTTAATAACAACAAGCGTCACCATTTCTGCACTTTGCTGAGGACAGAAAATGGAACGCAACACTTGCAAGAAGGTTGCAGGAGTTGGAAGATGCCTTTACATTTCCATTTTTAAACATAATTTGATGGTTTATGGCTTTTCTTGATAGTCTTGCTGGCATTAAAATTGTTTCTATCTATTTGAATCAATGTTGTTATGTTTTTATTTTATTTAAAAGTTGAAGTTTTAATGAGCTTACAGAGCTGACAGAGTTACATATTTAATAGTCACCTGGCAACGATCATGGTCCAGTTGTACATAACAGGCACTGTGATGAAAAACAGCCAGTTGTAATATAGATTCCCAGCTGGATTAATCACAAATATTTCTTTAGGCCTAAAAAAAGAGAAAGAGGTGATGGGAGAAACCAAGCAATAACAATATGTAAAAAGTTTCTATAAAGCTTTTTGGTATTTTTTTTTACTTGTCCTTGTCCTTTTCTTTCTCTTTTTCCTTTGCTTTTTCTTTTTCCTTTTCCTTCTCTTTTTCCTTTTCCTTCTCTTTTTCCTTTTCTTTCTCTACTTTTTCCTTTTCATCCTTCTCTTTGGCTTCTTTTTCCTCCTTCTTCTTCTTTTTCTTTCTAAAAACATTAAAAAAGAAAGATGAGTTGAAGTGTTCTCTTGCTGTAAAACTATATTAAATATAGAATCACAAAATACTTACTCTTTTTTCTCTTTCCTCTCCTTCCTCTCTTTTTTCCTTTGTGCCTTTTCCTCTCTAAAAAAACAGGTAAAATATTAAACGGGAATAATCTGCTGCGGCTCTTATTTTGAAGGGCTTTGAAGGGCTTTAAAATACTTAAAATCTTACTCTTCATTATTGTTGTTGTTATTTGTGTTGGTCACATGAGGGGGATTTGACTCTGGTCTATTTCTGTTACAAACACAATCCCAGCAATCATTTATTTAAATGAACATTTTTTAATTTAATGATGTTTTATGACTTTTTTCTCCTTATTTAAGCCTTTCATAGAGATTCAGCTTACAGTTCTTCTTCGCTTTGCTCTCCACTGTCGGTGCAAGACTGTGGTTCTGTGTGAGGTGGTAAAGAGAGGCGGTGAACTGCTGTGGATGAGCTCATGGCGACGCTTCTGCAATCTACACTGAAAAATAGTAAAAATAAATTAGGATTTAACAAAAATAAAGTAAAAACAGTCCTAAATCAGTGTTTTTTAGGATGATCAATACTCAAAAAGAACTTGATCATTCATCTGAGACAAAAGACCTAACAGCAAAACACTTATTGGGGTCAGAATTTAATTGCTAACTGCAAATATACCAATCATTTTAATTAGATGTTATGTAAATAACTGCAATTTAAATATTTATCTGAAAATCCACGCTGCAAAGCAGAACCTCACTTCATTTTAAAAATCCTCCACTTAATTTGTCATTCTTTCCCCATTTTCTCAATTATCAAACCATTACAGACCACTCTGTTCTTTGTAACATCACCAATTATTCAGAATAAGCCACTGTGAGGATTGCTGGAGGGAAAAAAGACAACATTTCAGTTAATTAAAAAGTCTCTGAACACATTTATAGAATGCTGGATTTGTTTAATAAAGCATTGCTTTCCATAAATTATGCACACGGAGGAGAAAAAAGCATTTTCCTCCTCAGCATTAGATTATAGGAACGGTTCATGGAGCATTCGAAGCAGACTGACCATAACAATGTCAAACTTTATATTTGACTTTAAAAAATAAAGGTAAAAAAAAAAATACTGAAGTAATTATTTTAGAGCAGGTCGTTTAAAAAGACCTCTTGCCAAGTCATCAATAAAAATGTATAAGACTGCATTTCAGAGGCACAGTGCAAATGGGAACAAAAACCTCATCAAATGAGTGTGACGGCTGACAAAACTTTTGTTTTTTTATTTCATTTACCAATATTTGTCTTTTCTCATGTACATTGAATCGTGAAACAACAAAATTCAGCATTCAGAAAAACTTGAAAAAATGTAACAATAGTCAAATGTCTCAATTTTCACAAAAATACTTTCTTAATGGAATTTTAATCAATCTATGCACTGTAAGCATCCCAGCTTGGACATATTTGTTATTATTCATCTGTTAAAACCTTTCAGAAACATTTTAAACAATAGAGAAAAGCTTGTTTGACTTGTCTGAATTTAAAAAAACAAAAACCCATAATTAACTAAAGTGATTCAAATCAAAATGTTCTTTTTCCTTTAGAGTAAAATCAGATTTGAAGGAACTAGATATGAAGTAATTAATCGTCTTACCTTTCCACTCCTTAATTGTGTGATCGGTCCATTTACCTTGTTTTTTAGTTTGTTTTTTTCCAAATCTTAGGCTGGTCTAAGAGGCTTTAGATAATCATTTACACCAAAAATCATTTAAAATTACATCTAGGATAGGAAAATGACACCTTTAAGCAGTGCATGATCTAACTATGTCATGGAGTCCCAATGACCCTATTGAGGATTTGTGGATTAGAGTTGGCTGAGAAGAGGACAGTCAATCGCTCATCTTTATTTTTTTTAAAGAGTCTTATTTAATGTAACAATCACAGCCCACGACACAGAAAAATAATTGTGTTATCGATTGTATAAGTTGTAACCAGTGTTTTATGACCATCTGAAAGGAACTGCAAGATTTCTTGTTTTGACAAACACACACACTTGTACGCGCACAAGCCCCTCTTCTGCTTAGTCAGCACTCTCAGCCAAATCCCTTTCTGATCCTATTAGATCAGCCCCATCTGAACAGATTTCAGGTCAGATTAACATGAAACCTCTTGAGTGTGTAGAGTCATTTAGACTACACTTTTTATTTTTCAGTTTGCGAAAAAAATTAAATTAAAAAAAAAGGGGGGGGGGGGGGTAATACCTCTCCCTGTTGGCAGGTGTGCTTTTTACAACTCACCAACATAAAATGAATACATGCATTTGCATGCATAGAAGCAAACAGCACTTTATTTGGTTTACAGCAATAATAGAAAGCAGGAAAAGGTAGTAGTACAGGATTTATTTCAAATCAAATCAACATTTACATGAAATGAAATATAAGTCTACACAAGACTTTGAAAATAAGATTTGAAGGAAAAGGTCATGACACTACATAATGTAAGCTACATCCGTTTGACTTTCTGCTAAAAAAAGGTTCCCGTCGCTGCTGCAGTCTGAAAGATGAGGCTTTTTAATGTCAAGCACGGAAAAATCAGGAAAATAAAAGACAACAACTTCCAAGCTTTGCCAAATGGAACTACATTAAAAAAACACAAAACAAAGCAAACAATTTCTAACTACTTTCATGCTTAGAGTATAAAAAAGAGAAAAGGTTGTTTTTCGAGGTTTCATTTTTTCCTTTTGCCTCTCTTCTACATCAGATGTGAGTGTTTCAGTCATTTAACAACAGAGGAGGGCAGCTACAGTGCAGCAGGATCTGCGATGCCTCCCGTCACCTCATTCTCAGCTGCGTCTGTGTCAGTGTCACCAGCAGCCGGGACATCAGCAGCAGCGGGGATATCAGCTGCGGCAGGACCGGCCACATCAACAGCCACCTCGGGGGCGATGTCAACAGCGGCAACGTCAACGGGAGGCACGTCCACAACAACATCATCAACTGGTGCAGCATCCACAGCCACATCCACCACGGCAGGCTCAGCAGCTGCTGCCGGAGGCGCTGCCGTGGCCTCTGCTGCCGTCTCCACCACTGCCGGCTCCACTTCAGTGGCCTCCACCTCTTCAACCTCGTCTTCCTCGTCAGAGTTTAGGGGTGCCACCCCAACACCGGGACCTGGGTTCCCACCCTTTGTAGTAAAGTCAAAAAGAAATAAAAAAGTTTGATTTGGACCAGGAAGAATCAGCTGCAGAATCCTAATCTCTGTGAATTTGGCTCAATAAATAGGATGTAAAACAAGCGCATCTTTGGTTGGCTTGTTTGATTAAATAAATGAAAAAGCCTTTGCATGCATACTTTTACAAAATCTCCAACAAGGTTTTCTTATGAGAAGAAAGAATAAAAAAAAAACACAAATTCTCAAGGCTTAAGTATAAGTTAGTAGCACATGCTGGGATGTTCGGTTTGTTTTGGTTAGTTGTTATTGTTGCAGAAACCTTAGCAACACCCAGCAATTTCCGACAATACCGAGACAAAATATATCCACGGAATAATTGTTGGTTTATTTAAATTTGTCTCACCACTGTAATGTCACGTGTGTCTGGAGTTTTGGTGGAGCCATTTATTTTCCTTTAATTCAACAATAGAGCTTTGCGTCTGGTTAGGAGTGTGTGACTAATTCCAGGAAGCTTGAAGAAACTGGAGCAGAACTGTCAATGCATCAGTTACTTCAGTTTTACACCCTGGAGTGTCATTATTTCTATTTGTGTGACTTTTTTGGAGCAAACAGCTCCTTAAACAATTAAAAGAAATTACAAGATGGAACAAATCAGTTTAGTACAAACAAAGGGGACAAAAAATAGCCTTGGTGTGAATTGAAGGCTCACCTCAGCCTCCTCATCTGAGGCATCTCCTGCTGGGATGGCAGCAGCAGCTGGCTGGACTGGTACATTTATCTGGATTTAAAACGGTTCAATTTAAATGCAGTATTGAGTTTTGTCAGTTTGGATGGTGCAATGTAATGAAGGTTCTTACATCTGCAGCCGCTGCAGGACCAGCCTAGAAAAAGCAAAGATCAAACATACTCAAGTGAGAATTTGACGATTTTTTAGATTTTGTTAATTTGCATAAAGTAGAACACTTGAAGTTATATTTTATTAGGTCTACTTGAGGATTATGTGTAGTAAATACCCTAGACCATGTGATAGTGTAGAAAGTATATCAACTGAAGACTTATTCAGACTAAATTGGAACAATTTAAATTTACAATATATGGATAGGACACAAAAAGTAAACTTCAAGGATACTATCTCACTTTTAGCATCAGTATACTTGTAGTACACCTAAACTGACTACTTTTTGCTACAGAAAGTCAAACAGAATTTATCTCAAAACTCACATGAGCACCAGCGGCAGGAAGAAAGGGGTTTGCAAGTCCCTGAAAAGGTAAATATTCATGGTTGATCCTTAAAGTCAAGTCTAATTTAAGTGAAACATTGTTAGCTCCTGTACCTGCTGCTGGTACATCCTAAACAGCTCCATGAGCCTGAGGGCTGCATTAGCATGTGCTGCAACCTGTTGGATAAATACCAGACATCCGAAGTGGTGAGCAATGAAAGCAATTATTTCCCCTCTCTAAAAAAGCTGTTGTTGATGACGTGACAAAAACGTGATGCGACAAGTCCCAAAAGCAGATCAAAAGGAGCACCTTTACCTCACTGCTGTCACTGTCTGGAGCCTGCAATTGAGGAGAAAGACACAAATAAATATACATAAGGGAGTTCTAAAGATCAACAGCATTTAAATTTTTTAACAAAAGATGCATTCTTTTCTTAAAGAAAGATATAATGAGACTCACGGGAGCAGCAGAAGCGGAGATGATCAGGTACAAAAATACAAACAACTTCATTTTGGGTCCTGCAGAAAATACAAAAAAAAAAGAAGATTTTTTTGTTGTTGAAAAAATGATACTTTTTATTTTTTAAGAAAACATACTAATGATATCGCGAAAACATAAAGACATTTTTTTTCTCTGGTGAAAAGTTCAGAACAAACCTTTTAATAATCCAATTCCCCAAAAAATAAACAAGATCTTACTTTTTTTCTGCAGTAGACAAAGTCTCTTCTCAGATTCTCAGATACGGAGCCAAGTCTTCCTCATGTTGCCCAAAGAAGCCATTTATATTCTGGAATACCCAGTGATAGCCAATCACATCCAGTAAAACATGCAGAGCTATGTGTTTGAAGAAATGTCTTACGTGTCAAAACCAAAGAAAAAGTGGTATGTGGGGTTGAGGCCCTGGTTACCCTTAATTATATGCTTTGTTCAAGTCGACTTAGCAAACATGCTCATCTTTATTGCCCTAAAACCAAAGCTTGAAAGAAAAGGAGATCCATGAAAGCAACCCAAAATATTACTTACTGTGGTGTGAAAAGAAATGCAAGAACCTTGCGGGCAGATCTGATTTTCAGTAAGAATTGTTCCAAGACATTGATAAAATAGCGACAATACTTTCATTTTTCTCATCCACTTCATTAAACCTGTTTGAGAAACATATGTGAAGAAATGTACTCATTCAAACATGAATTTGTCATTTTTTAAACACATCTGATAGAGCAAAAAGAGTGAGAAATGATGTTAAGCAGAAGTGTTCAACCATCGTTTGAGCTTCAGGAATTTTTTTCTATGTCCTTCTAATTTACTTGATCCCTGTCAAGACTCTGACCTCAGACCTGGAACCGCAACGCCCCACAGCCCAACTGTAATTACAAGGGGCTCCTTCAGTGCCAGTAACACAAAAAAAATAAATGAACCCAGAGTTTGGTGGCAACATTTTCATTAAACTATACATCATTTCAAAAGATAATTGGAATTTTTTCCTGAAGTAATCTTGCTAACGATCTATTTTTAACCTTTAAATCAATTCTGAATACAAACATCACATGAATAACTGTGTTGTCCTGGCATAAATCTTTAAGGCTCACTGCCTTGAAAGAAATAAGTCTGTGCTCCAAATTCAGAAATTCCATTCCCAGTAACCATAATTTACAGACAATGTATGCGATACAAGCACGTACACATTTTTAATGATAAGTATGGGGTGTCTATACGTTTGTTTTGGTTGTACATCATAGTCATTTTGAACAATGCAGGTCTCAAAGCGTTTTCTTTCCAGATCAGATAATGAGGCACTCACTCTGTAATCTACAAAACCGTTTCCCAGACTTGCCTCAGATCTGCTGAGATAATGAGTTTTCCCTCCAAGATAACTTATCTCTTCATTAGTTCTTCAAGACAAGTTTTTGTTTTATTTTCAGTTATTGACTGTCTTTTCCAGTGGGAATTCTTCATATTTGACGAGTTAATCTGTCTGTATTTTGTTTGGCAAAGTAGCAGGATAGGACACTGTTTAATACACAGATCTTGGTGGCTCGTACTTGCTGAGTTGCAAATTTTTGACAGCTGCAGTTTGAGGAGCTGTCTGGGAAATACACAATTTACAGGTCTACTGGAGTCACCAGGTTCAGGGTGTCTACACTATAGGTAGCTTCTGGAAGAAAAAAGGCTTTAAAAAAATGTAATATCTGGTTGCATTTACACCAATAAAAAAACAAAAAAAAATTTCTATTAAGTGATTTTTTTTCTAACAAGGTTTGATTTGATTAAACTGCTATAAAAATGTTGCCTTCAGTAAAAAGGCTATGTTGTGCTCTTTTAAAGCAAGCTATATTCATAAATGTATTTACATTAGGTTTTCATTTGTTTTAAGAAACATTGTAAACCCTTCTGTTAAGACCAAAACTATACATATGTTGTTCCTTTAGCACTGACATCCCCCATAGAAAATGGCTTACACCCAGTTCCAGCCAAATAAAATCAATCCAGTTAAATCAGCCTTCATCTTTTCGTGATACGGATACTACCATGTTGGAGCCAGACAACATCAGCAAGCAGTGATTGGTCTGAGTATTTCATAGTCCGTGGCAGGGGTGTCAAACTCATTTTCCCCGAGGGCCACATCAGGATAGTGGCTGTCGTCAAAGGGCCAGATAGAACTTATACATGTAACTAAATGTAATGAAACAAAATGTACCTACTCCTTAATGTTAATTAACTCATTATTCGTTCATTATAACCTTTTAATGCACAGTGTTTAAGTCCTAATGTATAGTTGCCCAATCTGATATTTCAAGTCAGATTCCCCCTAGATATGAATAAATACACAACAATTTTTATTTTAAGAAATTAAAAAATTTTATGCTCTCGCGGGCCACATAAAATGACACTGAAGGCCACATTTGGCCCCCGGGCCTTGAGTTTGACACATGTGGTCTATGGCAACCAATTTCGCCAATCAGGAATGAGTTTATTGGAAGTCCACACCCCCTACCACTTGTAAACAGGAAGAAGAAAAAAAAGTAAATACAACACACTACACATTACAAAGCAATTGTGTTTTTTTTATTCCTCTTATTCTAAAACAAATGGAAAGTAGTGTTGAAACAAAGCTCATCCATTACATTTAAGTCTATAATCCAGCTTTTAACTGAGCTTTCACAGTATTTCCCTCTGTGAGGTAGATAGAAAAGCACAACCCTAAAAAGCTGGAAAACCTGCTGAATGACTAACCTTTTCTTTAGAAATGCTGCCCTTCAGTGTCAGACATACATCTTCAAAACCCTGGTGTTACGCCTTCAAACAGCACAGCAGCACATGGGACAAAATACTATCTAGCTTCATTCTTTCATTTGGATGTGCTGCCACCCTGCTGTCTGGAGTTCTC
The DNA here is from genome assembly GCF_053564925.1 of Oryzias latipes. Lineage (NCBI taxonomy): Eukaryota > Metazoa > Chordata > Actinopteri > Beloniformes > Adrianichthyidae > Oryzias > Oryzias latipes. Next base: position 28,132,767 of record NC_136237.1, on the reverse strand, counting down.
TGGCATAAGGAGGTTTGAACATCCTCTGCAAGGGATATGCTAAACCAAACCAACATCATTTATCACCACTGCAGAGCAATAAAATAAAACTTCCTACTTTTATTTTAAAAACGTTTCCATCCTCCTCCCGGCACTTTAATATACATTTTTCATGATTGCTTTTTAATTGCTTTATTTCAAACTTTCAGAACAATCCGAACCTTCTATATCAAAGGAAGATATAATAATTGAATTGATCTTTTTATTCTACAGTACTACAATGTTTTTCATTGAAACATTGGAGAGTTTGACATACACTGTAATGCTCATATTTGAATATTTTCAACAATTACCTGATGTTGCAGCAGCACATCCTACACATACACCTGAAGCTGACTCATTTCTGTATGCTATGATATGCTATGCTACACTGGTACTGAAGTACCAACATACAAAAGTGTGCCAAGAAAATATCTCCCACACCACATTCAAAGTAAATTAAATCCCCTTTCTTCCCCGTTGTGTTGCTCAGTTTGAACTGCAGCAGATTGTCTTGACCATGTCCACATGCCTAAATACATGAAGTTGCTGCAATGTGATTGGCTGATTGGAAATTTGCATTAACGAACAGTTGGACAGGTGTGTCTAATAGGGTACTTTCACAAAGAAAGCCCCTTGCTGTCATGATTTGTTTTTCAGTTGTCTGCTTATTTTTATGCATGATTCAACAAATCGAAAACTTTAAGCTAAAAAATAAATCGGATCAAAAAGGTTTGCTGGATCAAACTATCTTTCACTCCTGGTTCTTTCAACAAAACTCCACCAGCTGATGATTGGAGTTATGACAAAGAATCCCTAATAAGAACGGAGAGTGTTAGCGTGAGAGGACGGCATGTTGCTTTGCGGGGATAAAAATTAAAATCATGCTGGGACAGGATTTTTACTTCAGGGTCTGAAAAACAGAGGAACTTTCCCTTGATGTCTTTGTCTACAGAAGTTACATTTCACTGCGGGGAAATTTGCTCAACCACTGAAATAGTTATATTTAGTTTAATGTCTTTAAGCAGTGGTATGTAGGATGAATAACATTCAGTTGCTGTAATGTCTATATAGTAAATCCTGGGATGAAGATAATTCTAGACTTGTCAGACAGAGGAGATGAGATGAGTATGTGGAAAAGAAATCTTTCCCATGTCTCATTTCCTTTTATGATTTCTTCCTAAATTGTTAATCTGTGATAGTCGTTCTTGTGCTTATCACATGCTTTTTTAATTCTATAAATGAGCACAAATGCAAATATTTTTAAAACTTGAGATTACCTTTTGGGGGATTTTTGATGTAAAATGTATTATTTCCCATATTCCAAGAATGGAGAAAGCCACCCACGTTCATGCAAAGTGTTTGTGAACATTTTATGCAGACTGTACACACCTTAATAAGTAGAAACGTGTTGACACCCAAAAGCACGACTTAAAAGATTAAATACAAAAATATATGTACTATCTTTCCTTTTAATAAAGTGACTCATAATGAATAAATTCAAATTCTGTTACTTTCCTTTCTTTGTTATTTGTTTTGTATAAAAAGAGAACACCAGGGGGCAGAAGATGGGTGTCAGTGAGTCTTCAAGTTTTAGGTTTTTGCACTGTTAAGCAGCTAAGTCAGTTGCACCTTTTTGTATTATCAACTTTTTATTTGTTGCTTTAGCAGGTTTGAGTGTATACTGTCTGTATTTTATTGAGTGGATGCTTGTAACACTGATTTTACTGTTGATTGTTTGTCTTCAACCGGCAAAGGAAGTTCATGTCAGAAAAATAAAGTGGCTTTGACTGAATTTAACTGAGTTGAATTTTTAAAATAAGCATATTTTGCCCCATTTTTTTATTTTTCTCTTCCATATTTTTATTTTTTGTATTGAATGCATTTTTATTGGTTTTAAAAATTTTTTTGCAGGGGTGTCAGACTCTAGGCCTAAAGGGCCGGCCTCATGCTGGTCTTCCAGAAATCCTGCCTTATCAACAGCATTTTACCTGGATCAGGTATGTGTAGCCAATAAGGAGCTTCAATGGCAGGTTGGTTGAAAAACATGTAGGACACTGGCCCTCGAGGCCGGGAATCGGACTCCCTGCTTTCTGTCCTTAGTTGAACAGTCTACCAGACATAACAGGTACACGTTGATAGCTTTTTTTTAAGAAATCACTCATGAGTTAGTTTCAGCCATTCACTAAACAATAATACCAACTTCCAAACTGTTTCACAATAAACAGTAGGCATGAGAGAAATGCTTCAAAGTGTTTGTTTATTAAAGAAAATGACAAAGTAGGACGTGAGACAACATGAACTAAGATGCAGCACATGCTGTGAGAAAAAAATAAAAAATAAATCCCTGTCTGCAGACCTACAATAGCTTACTGTTAATAATCAGAGGATGAAGAAATCAAAAGGTTGTATTTTTAACATGAATCATTCTAAGAATGTAATTCAGTCAAACTTTTTTTCTGCTAATATTCTTTCTTTTCATTATTTACTTTCATGAAAAGCTTCCATTTAACGTAATTTCAGTTTTTGTCAAGCACTTCCAGGTTCACTGGCAGATAATGACGGAGGAGCTCCTTTACACCTTTGGATGCACCTGCAAAGACACATACTCCTTACATATCCTTCTTTACATGTCCTGCTTCAAAGTATTTTGGAAAGTAAAAGGCTACCTGGCTTGCCTGTGTGGGCTTATTCTGCAGGAGTGACTGCAGTGGATCCTGGGATGGGACAGCTTTGGCATCAGAGGTTGGCTTCTGTAAAGAGAAGAAGGGGAAAATGGAACAAGAGGCTACATACAAATCTTTTCAGGTATATTTTTCAGTTCTTACATTTATGGTTTGCTGAGGCATGTTTTGAGGAGGATATTCAATTGGGAAAACCTGCAAGATGCAAAAGACACACAAACAGGGTTTTCAAACAGCAGCAAGATATAAATGTGTTTAGATTTCAAAATAAAATCATCTCACATCTGGCATTATGGGTTGGTTTGACATGGGAGGAAGGTTCTGCACAATCTGAAACCAGAGAAAACCCACTCAATCATTTCAGTACATACATATTATGATAGCACTTGTGCAAAATATTGCACATATATAGTTTACCCTTTGCTGACTGAAGTCATAGGGGTAGAACTGCAGAGGAAAACACAAGAACATTATGATTAGTTGATGTGCCAAACGTAATAATGCTTGCAGGAGGCAAACACTTACAATCTCTAAACTCTGTCTGCCTGGTGGCTGAGGAATGGAGTATTTGATGAAACCATAAGAAGAAAAGGGCTGCAGGAAAGACGATCAATTAGGACCAAAAGTCGCTCAAACTATTATTGATTATTCTTTATAAATTAAGACTTTACAGAACCGTGTTCATTCTTACCTGTGTTGGATTAGCTCCACCAGTGGGACCACCAGGAAATCTGTGAGGATAAATCTTAAACACAAACAAAAGTACCTTTAGTAGAGCTCAATAACTTTTGAGTTTTATTTTACAAATATCACCAGGTACTCTGAAGTACTATAACATACCAGTTCTATACTATAAGCTCCTGGGAGTCCAGGTTGTGGAAAACCAGATGAAAAGGGATTGTTCCCCTGGATAAAGTTTACAAAAAGAATATTTATGAGTTTTTTCTTACAAATGAGATAAAGCAAAAGCTATAGCAAAATCTGCATTACCTGTACAGGTGGCTGCTGCTGTCTGGAGCCTGGGAAGTGTGGCAGGTACTGAAACTAAAGATAAACACAAATGCTGCTAGGTGACATATACACAGATTTTACTGGGGAAAGTAAATCTGATTTTTGTCTTGGACTTACTGGTACAGCACAGGCTGTGCTCACCAGGCACAGGCACAGGATGGCAAACTTCATTTTGTCCCTACAAATATCAACACTCATCATTAGAAACTGATACAATTCTCACTGAATGTTTGTTTTCATGCGCAAACATTCATAAACTCACCCTCAGAAGCAAAAGACCCACAACAATGAACCGTCAAAACAATGAGTTTAGGCTATCTGATTGCATTGTATCATGCAAACAGTCCCTTTTGCTTTTATAGAGTCCCTGCTTTCTTCGGTGGGCCAATCCCAGGAGAGGAAAAGGGAGGGAATTCACTCAATGAGGGGGTACAGAGAACATGTCTAGTCTTCAGCTTTACTAAATGACCAGTGGTCAAATCCACTCTCTGAGTAATGTACTCAGGTTAATTATACTGTCTGGAGCAGAGCACCTTTACTCTTTTTGTATAAACAGGTATATCAGAATCTAGAAGCCACCCGTTACTTGCATTTTTGATCTATCGCTGATCAAATATTTCTTTAAAAAGTACCATAAATTTGTCAGTTAAGTTATGCGTTTGTTACACATACAATTGAAACAAGATGGTTTAAGGCAGTGTCCTCCAAGAAAGCTGAAAACAACCTTGAATGTATGCCAGTAATATTTTTAAAATGTCTCAGGAGGCTGCTTTCTGAGAAAGGGACATATTTCTGTTACATTTTGGTTCATTGTGTTTTTATGGAAACCATCATGCAGTTCCAATCTTTACTCATTATACTCATTAAAAACAGAAATATTTCTCAGATGATGAAGAACCACAAAGGAATCTGCGAATGCAACCATTTTATTTATTAGACAATTGGCAAATATGACAGCAGATAGAGATGAAAAAACATGCAAAGATGTCAAAAAAACAAAAAAAACAAAATCACATTTTAAGTTTTAGCTTGTTACTTGTCATGATTTACTAAAGTAGCACCATGTTCACAGTGCATTTCCGTTAGGCAGCAAAGCACCGTATCTGTAAATCACTTAAAGAAGTGCTGGCTTGAGATGGGGGTATTGAGGGGTTGAAAGCCTTACTCGTCCAGTCACCTTAAATAAAAGAATCAAATAATCCTCATCAATACTTAAACATTGGATATCTGCACACATAATTTTGTCAAATGTCACTAAAATAGAACATTTTGTGAAAAGATCTGTGAAAACACCTAACTTTTCTCAGGTGTTTTACCTGTTGGCTCACTTGGTAGCAAAAAAAGAAAATGCTGATGTTTTCTCAGTCATCTTCATCCTCCTCATCATCTCCCTTGGGTATGGGAGCCTGAAATGACAGGTCTCTGGTGAGTCAGACAAGAGTAATGCCAACGTGCTGCATGTGATCTGATTGTCGAGTCAGTGTTTCTCTGCCAAAAACGTCATTTAAAGACTTTGTTGAACTTGATGCCCTCATCACTGTTGCAATTTCCTCTCTTCTTGCAGCCATTTAATCAAATTATTTAAAATATGGCCAGAATGTTAATTTTTAGTCAGTTTATTCAATTATTACCGGGGCAGCGACGACCAGAACTGGAGCAACAGGAGCGGCAGGAACAGCAGCAGGAGCAGCAGGAACAGCAGCAGGGATGACGGGGTCAGCAGCAGCAGCTGCTGGTGCAGCTGGAGCTGCCACGTTAAAGCCAAAGGGGTAGTACTAAAAGAAGAAGTTCAGATCATCAAATCAGTGCAACTTCAAAATATTTTCCTGCCTTCAAAATAAAATCAGGGGACACTTACCACCTCGTCATCTTCACCATTTCCCCGTGGAATCTCCTGTTTAATGAAGCCACTCACCTTTTAATGGAAAACACATTTGGACATTCATATATGCGTGCAAAAGTATTTGGTGCGCACATGCTCAATGTGATGGTTTGTTCCATTTTAGGCTCTGAAATGTCCAAAATTAATCATTTTTAAAACGTTATAGTTTACTCACGGCTCCTCCAATTGGTTGTCTGAGGCTGTTCACCGGCAGCAGCTGAAAAGACGGAAACATGAGTAAGTCTGTGGAGATTCTCAGTCATCCAGGTCAGCAACAATAGTACCACATCAAAGAGAATAAAAGTCAAATAAAAGCTGAATTTTATTTTATTTTTTCTTACAACTTCGAGAGTTCCAGCTGGGGCTCCAGCAGGGATGGCCTGGGCTGCCTGTAAAGAATATTAACCAAGTTAAAAGAATTTCTATTTCTTAATTTTACTTCATCATACAAAACTACACCTCAGCCGGAGCATGATGGATGTCAAACTCCTTGTAACCCTGTGGTTTCTGTAAGATAAAATTATCCAAAAAGTAACTGTCAGTAAAAATGTTTTGGATCCAACAAACACAACCTTTTTAAAATCACAATTATTTCATGAGAGAAGCACAATGTCAATGTGAGAAATCCCGAATAAAGAAAATGAGGGATGTATTCTATATATACTTTATATGTCAAAAAGTAGCTTCTTAAAAGATGTTTTAAATCAAAATATTTACTTACAGGGGCACAGAAAGCAACCGCAAGTATGCAGGACACAAGCAGAATAAATTTCATTTTGAAGTGAGCTGTTAAAGAGGATTTTCAGAATTAGTAATATTCTTTTTGTATGAAACTGTCTTTTTTAATGCCTACATTACCTTCTTCTTCCAGCAGAACGTGAAGACAGAATATCAAGGTGAGGGATGTGCTTTGCACTGAGAGACCTGCTCCTATTTATTCGCTGATAAAACAAAGCATGCGCGAACTTTTGACAGGTTTTGATGTTGAGCCAAAGTTTGAAACTTTATGATCGAAAGCTGCCAACACCGTCTTCGTGAGAAAAATCCATAAACATATTTATCTTTTTGGCTTGAACCCCATTAATTACTCTAGGATACTCAGGCAAAAGGTGCAAGACTCTTTTAACTCTACAAAGTGCAGGGAGTCTTTTTTTATTTCAACAAATCCTTGATTTGTGACTTTTTACATGCACTTTCTCCAAAATAAATACATTGATATAGAAGGAACCATATAGAAAATGGAAAATTTAATTTTTATGGTTAATTTGTGTCTACCTGTTGTTTTTGTTAACCAACAACTTGCAGAGCAGCCATACAAGGAGACGGTTGTATTTTTCTTCAGAAATCTAGCGTACAGTCAGATCAGATAGTTTGGCAAACGGGATTAGATTTCGGAGAAAAACTTCATATTTTTATGGTTTGAAGGGACTCAAATGTCTGAAGATGTGTCAGAAAATACCCTTGACCAAGAGGAAAAAGAAGTTAAAAAAAAACAGAAGTCCCACCCCATTAGACATTGATCCAAATAGGTAAAATGTTTATCCTAGAAAGGACAAAAATGTCTACCTCCTGGTCCCCTCCTTTGCTGCAATCACCAACTTATTAACTTATTATTACCAAAACAGATGTTTCAGGGGATTTGTATTTATTCATTTATATCCTGTTCTCTACTTGTTGCCATCGCTAACATACCTTGTTGGTTTTAATATTGATGTTTCTGATTTATTTTTTTTGTCCTCTTGTCTCTTTCGTGTCTCAGACAGTCCTCACTGAGTCTGCTGGAGGCTTGTTTCCATTCTTTAGAGAGGCTTTTCCTCTTCACTGTCCCTTTTTCCTTGTGTAGTTTGGGGGTTGCACTAAAACTCTCGGTCACTTATAGAAGCCAAGACTTTAAACAATCTAGTGTTATTGGAATAAAAAATTGAACTAATTTAGCTTGACTGCATGTTTTCTACCTTTTTGTATAGCATTTTAAAACAACCTAAATTGACTCTATATATATATATATATATATTTTTTTTTTATTCAATTATATGTCATTATATTTTTCTTTTTTTATATTTTCTATAGATATTATCAGACTTTAAGTACTGTAGTAATTCTGCATTTACAATCACAATGAGTCACTTTGAGTTGTTACCATACCAAGCTACATACAAAGGGAAGTGTGGACCTGTACAACCTTCATTAACACATCATGAGTTGGGTAAATAAAGAGAAATCTGATCAGGGCCAGAACATGAATCCATTTAGTCTTGTTCACACACTGAACCAGGGTGTGAAGTCAGGCCACAGCGTCAGACATTGCAGTTCTGAAAGCTTTCACACACAACTTGTTTCCAAAACAGCTTTTTCCCAGCTGGAGTCTGTTTGGCGACGCAGTACTTAAAAAAATGAAGACTGGACAATCAAAAACAGCAAAGCAAATAATGTTGCCTCCCATACAAGTCATTATGCACCAAAAGTCTACTCAATCAGTTTGGACACTGTGTGCAGTAATGTGTGGTACTGATTTGTGTCATGCTAATCCTTTTCACTAATTATGATTTAATTCCGTGTTTTCAGTAACATTTTTTCATAAACTGTATAAACTGTCTTATCATCCATTTGTCCATTTTCTTAACCTGCTATGTGCTTTTTGGCATAATACTGTTGGGCGAGGGTTTGGGTAGACTGGGCAAGTCAACAGGCACACACTCACACTTGGACACTTTATGAAGAATGTTTTTGGACTGAGGGAGGAAGCTGGAGTGTATGGAGTGAACATGCAAACTTCACACAGAAATGTACCTGCTGGGAACTAAACCTATGTAGAGATTAAGAATGAGTATCCTGGTAGACTCATCAAATGGGCTCCAAATCTCAGTGAAGGTTGTGATCTTTTAAAAAGACCTATATTTTCATTATATTTGCATTTATTACTAATTAGGTAAACTCTTTTTGCTAACACTGTCATTTCTAAAGTATTAAAGTTATAATGTGATTAAGATGCATGTAATATAACATGCATCCATAGTTTTTATGAACTTTAAGGAGTTTTGCTCCTAAAACCTATGAGTCAAGTCCAAAATGTTATTCTGAAAATGAAGTATCTCTCAACACAATTAAAAATACCAAAAACATCATAGATATTTCATGTAAAAAAATAACAAATAAATAATAATAAAACCAGAAGCACTGGAAAAACAAAGACATTTTTTTAAATTAGTCTTTCAAATAATGGTCATATTGAAATAAAAAGATTTAAACTAAGAGCTAAAAAAGAGTATTATGTGGTGTCACTTCTCACATTTGGTACTACAGACCATTGGGAGGAACATTTCTTCTCTTCTCAAGAAAACGTTTTCTAAGATGAGATGAACTTTCATCATCAACACTTTACATTTAAACAAAGTTGATATATACATTATAACTGGGTACAAACAAAACACACTTTTACCAACATGGAGGAATATATTCACCAATGTTATCATACCATTTACTGTAGTTCTGGTTTCGTTACAAAGCCATTAAATGTGAGGAAAGAATGGTGAAATAAGCTTGAAAAAAAGGAGTTTCTCGGGTAAATTTGTATTAAAACGTCTTTGGTTTGAGGAAATCTACACTAAATATCCCTCTGTGATTTCAAGGACAATGTTCAGCTGTGCCATGAAGTTCTTCTTTGAACGAGATAGAACAGATAAGCAGCCGTAACAGACATTCAAATTCACAAGAGTGATCAAAACATCTGCACACACACAGAGACAAAGAACTTGCCAAAAATACCACAGATGAATATCTAAAAAACAAAGTGTTTGATGAGGTAATTGATAATGCATCTGTTTGTAGCTCCTTTTAAATAACTATTTTTTTCACAGTTGAACTCTTTGCCCTTAGTTTTTAAATGAGTTTGTTGCTTTTCTGCCTCATTTTTTCTGTTTGTTCTCATTATTTGCCCCATCGCCCCATTGATCCAATGCAATGGGTGTAATATTATAGTAACATGCCAGAAAAATCTCCAAAAAGAACATTTATGTATTACAAGTGAGATTTCACTGATGAATTTTTATTTTTTCTGTTCAAATGCAGTTTTTGTTAATAGCTTGTAAACAAATGTCTTTTTTTTTACAGAAATGTTACATTTTAGTTATTTATATGTTTTGGGTTTTGTGTCACCTGATGGTCTGATGAGGGAACAATCCACAAAAGCAGCTGGCTGCTAAACACAGACGAGGCAATTAGCTGCTAAAGTGACAGACAGTCCCTGAAGACTCATTATTGACTACATGCTGCGAGGTACATAAGCAAACACATTTTTCTTAACAAAAGCTGTTGTTAATTGATGTCTGCTCAGATTGTACCTCTGGCTTTGCACAAATTTGGTGGGTGCTTTTAAACACGTAACAAGATCCAGGTTTAAGAAAATAACCTAAAGTAAACAAAAGCCTTCTATACAGCTAATTCGAAAATAAGGAAATGTGCAGGTTTGGTTTGTCTTGTGCTTCTTTTTTATTTCATTCTACTTATTGAAAGGCAACAACAATAACATATGAACATCACTTGGACAGACACAGATTACACTGAGCACTTTCTTGTTTCCTATCAGTTAGCTTTGCTACGGACTAAGTTTCGATTTGTGGGGAGACTCTTGGCGTGATTCTGAGTCTGGACGGCGTTAGCCTCAGGCACTGCAGTCTTCACACCTGCAGGCACACTGTTGGAGTTCAGCAGTGATCTGGAGCATGCCGGGCCCTGTAATGAGCGAACTCCTGCTGCCGAGCCTCCCACATGTGGCGTGGCACCTTGCTCCCCAGGGTTTGTTAGTCCAGCGGCTTGGTTCTCGGGTTGCACAGGTCCAGCACCTGCAGGCAGGTTTGTGAGCACACTGTACACGCTCATCTGGTTCAATTTCGCCTGCATCTGAAATGGAGACATGGAGGCATACTTTGGAAGGTATGGTAGGTGGGGGGTAGTTTCATCATCAGAGAGATCACTGAGTTTATTAACAGGCTGCCTGAACACGCCGTGGGACAGATACAGATCTTGTCTGTCTTACCTCAAGTTCCTCTGAGCTAAGACCTCCAATTGCAGGGTTCTAAAAAAAAAAAAACAACACCTGTCAAGATTGATATTCTTTAACTCTCCTAAACCAAACTTTTAATCCACATTTCTGTGTTCTTTACCATGGGCTGCTGTAACATGTATACAATCGGTGGGTTCTGTGGAGGAAATCTACACTGTATTATCATGTCACAATTATTTATCTCTCCATTATATTTGATGAAACCTGATGTAAATTCCTCTTTATGTTATGTAATATGAGGAGACCTGTTGCTGTGTCTGCTGAGGTGCAGCTCCTACAGGAACTACATTTTCTGCAGGCGGTGCCGGATTGTTCTGCAGCTGCTGTGTTGGAGCTTGAAGAAAAGGTGACTCGCGAATCGATGGAAAGCCATAAGGAGAGAACTTTGTGGATGATAAAAGAAAAATCCATTAGATTTTTATTTTTGTTATTCTGTCTTGTTACCAATTCAAGATCAATGCAGTGGCCTTATGAAGAATAGAATAGAATAGAATAAAATAAAACTTTATTGATCCCACAAAGGGGAAATAACCTAGAAAATGTGATAAAAGAGAACATTATGCACTTTAGCATCATAACTCAACCAAAAATATGCGTACAACACTTTCTCTAGTATAAAAGTTACGTATACATTTTTTTCTTGCTGTAAAAAATGTATAAGACTCCAAGGCACAACCTTTCAATTAACTTTGTGGTTGGGATTTTTTTCTTTTATTTTTTGATCTTTAGTCCATAGTTCCAACATGCAGAGTTTTATCATTTCTGTGAGTCTGTGTGTGATCTAGCTGCAGGCATGAAGACTAGCAATACCTTACCATCTGATTGCCATAGGGTGGAGCGAATAGTGGATAGAAACCATAAGGTGGAAACATCTGCTAACACAAAAAACATGAAATATCAGAATGCCTTTAGTTTCTACTGTTACCTTTTTCAGAAAACAAACAAACAATCACATTCAAATTAATATCTGAATACGCTCTGATGTTTCCTCCTGTTTGATGTCCTACCAGAGGCAGCTGTCCTAGTGTGAGATGGTTGGCAGGTAGAAATGGGGGCACATTCTGAGGCATGGGGTTGATTGGGGTGCTGCCCCCCTGTGGATACCAGGTGTGCTGTGGCAATGAGGGGCTGGGCTCGAGGACGGCCTGGGGATCTGGCTGCTGGGGAATCCCAGATTGTGCTTGTTCTTGGATGGGAGAAAGAGGAGCTGGAGTCTGAACCTCAGGTTTATGGTTTGTGCTCTGAACAGGATGGATTCTTTGAGTGGCTCCTCCTTGTGGCAGCATGCGGGCATGGGTGTTTGGGGCAACCTGAGAAAAGAAAAGAAGAATTTTAGGAGTTAGAATTTCTTTAAAAATCACTCAGTAGCAGTACAATGCTAAATTGTATTTGTAGAAAACAATTTATTTTTTTTCCGATTCAAAGTTAACTTACCGGTACAGCAGACACCAGTAGGGTGATACATGACAGTAGCAATATGATAATCATTTCTAAGCTTAAAAGTTCCAATTACTTTCAGCTTTTTCCAGTGAATCAATAAGGACCTGAAGCGCATGTGCTTTGGGGGTAAATTCACTGCCGTTTTTTTGATGGGAGCGTGGACTTATGTATTGCTCGCAGAAGGAGCTAACCAATCATATGGCAGAAAGAAACGCAAAAAAATTAACCTAAAACATCTGTTCTAAATGAAGTACTTAGGTGTTAACCGAGGAAATGGTGCTAAACTCCCTTAAATGCCTGTTTCTTCTAATTATGATGCTGTAATGTCTAAAAAAGTGTATAGATAAACATTTTAAAGTGCAGGACTGGAGGTTTCCTGTTACTCAGAGAATCTGCTGTAATGTCTTAACGTCTAACCACTGTAATTATCATCAGACCAGATATGTGAACTGTGCAAAAGAAAAAATTTAGAAAGACGAAGTTTCTGTAAAGATGTTGGAAATACTTCAATTATTGTGACAACATCAAGGAGACAAGAAAAAAACAAAAGCAACAGTACTTTAACATTTTTACAAAGGACCTGTATAGATCTTCTGGCTCAACCCAGTGAATGAAGGTATGCACATTATACAACAGCAGAGGGCAGAGCCACTTCAACAAAGAAAATTTAAGTTTGTAAATGATGACCTTTGAAAATTAGGTTTCTGAAAGCAGCAAAACTAATGTTGCATTAGATGCTAGTCTTTGTCCTAATTTGCAGGCAACTAACATTTTTTCATAAATTACTATGGGTTAAACGATTAATTGACTAAATTGGTGATTCAATTTACGATCCAACCAGATCGATTTGTCAGAGGCAAATTGTTAATCAACTTAGACTGTTATAAAATTGTTTTAAAAGTAAAAAAAATTATTTTATTGATATTGGAAAATACTATTGGATTGAGGTACAGTTGGTTTATTTTCATATAATATCAAAATGGCCAAGTACCATCAGAGTGGACAACACATACGTGATGGCAGCAAAAAATGATCAAGCATCATTACAGTCCAATGAGGAGCCGGGTTAGCTTGTGCTGGTTTGCGGCGCCTTCCGCCCGTGAAACCATGGTTCGACTCCGGGCTGCTCCCTGTTCCCTTCTCTACCTCTGTTTCTGGTTCCAAGCCAGGTTTGACAAGGTTGCGTAAGGAAGGGCATTGGGCATAAAACATTGCCAAGTTTACCATGCAACTTGTTCGCTGTGGCGACCCCTGATGGGAGAAGCCAAAAGAGGAAGAAGATCAATACAGTCCAATGCACTGAATTTAACAAAGACATGTGATCATTCAGTGAGGTTCTGTTTGGATTGTTTTGATGTGGAAAAACGACAGTGGATTGAACTTTAGGAAACTAAAATAGGAATGGATTTACCATTTATTCTTGTTTACTTGCTTGTTTGTTTGTACGCACATTTCATTTACACTTGAAAAATACAAGAAATCTGGAAAACTTCACGTGCACTGATCAGTACCCAGCTATTTATCTTTGAGTCAAACTGGTTGAATTTTTGACTAAAGATGTCCTGCATCAATTTTAGTTCAATGAATCCGATCGTTTAAAATTAACCAATATTGACTATGAATTGTATCGGCCCCACTAATTATGATAAGAATTATATCGTTATCAAAATGACTTCTTACACCCCTACAGATTACGGACATTCTCCACACTTATATACACTGGAAGCTACGTGGCGGAGCCCCCATCCGTGTGTGACTGTGTGTGAATGGGTGAATGGAACTGTGACTGTAAAGCGCTTTGGGCCTTCTCGGAAGATAGATATATGTACACCGTTTGCCATTATTAGAAATTATTAGATTTGATGGATAAGTGAAGGAGAAGATTTAGTTTAATAAAACAACTAGATATTTTTTCCATAAAAAATCTAAACTAAACTAAAAGCATATTTCTGAGCTAAAACTAATACTATATCATGGTATATCAAAATTATTTTTCACACTACATTACATTGCTGCCATGTTTTTGTTCACTTAAAAAAATACACCCATATCTGCAAAGAAACAATGTCAAGTGTGTTTCTGTGTTTATTTTTGTTGGTTGCAGATGAGAATCCATTACTTAAAATACATATTCAGAGTTTATATATTGAGATTCATCTTTATTTAGAAAGTAAACATTAAAATATTGGCATCTATAACTAGAAACATTTAACTTTGAGAAAAGTCAGTAATGGGAATCTTTTCTTCTCTTTTTTTTCAAAGTAGTCAGCAGTTCAGAGGAGTGAATGAAAATGTTGATCAAGAGGATAAATCTCACACACACACCCACCCACACACACACACACACACACACACACACACACACTGTGTTACAGACTCAGCTTCCACCCTTACTTAAGCTGTGCTGATCCAGCATGGTCATGTGAGTGCGCTGAGTGGATATTACAGTGTTGTGTCATCAGCACACTGTCATTAGTGTCTGCAGAAGACGCTCCCAACAGGATCCTTCCTTTCACCAGGTCTACATTTTTGCTTCAATTAGACTCGTTTCACAGCAGAATCCTTTAGGTTTTTCACTGCAGCTTTTATTGCACATTATGAAAATAAAATAGAAAAAAATTGTATTAAATATGGAAGAATCACCACTCAAATTTAAACAATAGTCACAACAATACATTCAGATTTTTTTTGTGTAGGCCTTAGAGGTGGGCAAACACAAAACTAACAGTGCATTACATTTTGGAGTACACACTCTCCATGAGAAGCAGAGCAGCTCCATGTGGAGATCTTGTTTAGGCATTGGCGCAGTTCAGAGGCTGTCTCCACGTGGGGTCCCTGCAGTTTCTGTGGTTTTTAGTGTTGTTGCTGTCGTAGTTGCAGTTGTAGATGTCGCAGGTGGGTTGCATAGAGTAGGAAGAAGCCTACAGATATCTAGCAGTAAGGGCCTCAATTTCTACAGCAAGACAAAACAAAAGAACATATGAAGGAGGGGGCCTATGAAACAAGCAGTTTAAAAAAGGTTCCGTCTGTACCTCGATACTTTTGGATTCACTGCTAGAACTGTCACTCCTGTGTCTTCTCTAAAAAAAAAATAAGAAAAACATTTTTTTCCAAACATAAATAAAACAAAAAGCTCCAGAACATGTCAAAAGCAAGAAATGTTGTACTTACACTTTCACAGGGACTAACGAGGAGGAAAATCATGAGAAGGAACGTCTTCATGATGCACTTCATGTTGCTATTCGGACCTCCTGCA
Source organism: Oryzias latipes (assembly GCF_053564925.1). Taxonomy (NCBI): domain Eukaryota; kingdom Metazoa; phylum Chordata; class Actinopteri; order Beloniformes; family Adrianichthyidae; genus Oryzias; species Oryzias latipes. The sequence goes on along the minus strand of NC_136237.1, from coordinate 28,117,414 downwards.
GCTTAAAACTGACACTGTGTCGCAGAGGAGTAGAAAGGTGAATCAAATATCGATCCCCACTTCTACCTCAAACGCTTTTAAACAGCCCAAGTGTGTCGACATTGCTCAAACACCACAAAGGTGTGGCTTCATCTTTAATCTTGTGGTCAGGTTCACAAAAAATTAACACGGGGATTTCCACACCGTCTTTCTCCCAGACGGTGCTTTTGTAACATTACAGTATACATTGTATTAATCATCTTGTTAATTGCAACAATATGTCCATATTTTCCACAGCTACACCATCATGCATGCAGGCTTGGAAATCTCAGACTAGAACATGCAGCATTTTATTACCTTCACACAAATGCTGAATAAAGTCAGTGAAGATTGACAAAGCTGAAGGGCTTCATGGCCCCTTCATACTACTGTTGAAGGGTTTTGACAGTAATATGCCGTGCCTGGAGCTACACATCCGCCCATGAAGCAATTTCTTCCCAAAATCTTTTTAAGACTGTAATTATCTTGTTTACACATGGTGTATCATATTAATTTCCTCAGCAGGAGCCACAGCAGTGCACACCCTAACACAGCGTACACATTCCTATTTGAAAATCTACCTTTCCAATCTGCTTTTTTTTTCTAAAGTGAAACATAAAGCTGATTAAATACTTCATAGTTAGTCAAAATGTTCAAATTAATTTGGATTAGCAGAGAAATGTTTTAATGTAAATTGGTTTAATGATTCTTTAGTTGGTTACAAAAAAATTCCCCTGTAATCCCACATTTTATTGTAGACTGTACTTTTGATTTGATCATTTATAAAGACTCAATAACATGGTTGTTTTCCCAATTTTAAAAATTATCCCATTACTTTTTGGAATGAAATATAACAAGTGGAAATGCAGGACAGAAAAGGACAGATTAGTAAAAGTTTAACTTCTAAAGCCTAATAGTCACATGTTTAACATCCTTTTACTCAATAGTTCTTGTTTAATATCAATCAATATGTAGAAATTACACATTTATTCGATATTTATGAAAAAAGAAAAGCTAGATAAAAGTCAACAAGCAGCAAATGATGTTAATCAATTTCACTTTACCCTTTAACATAACTTTGACAGTTTCCTCTTATTTTGTGCATTTATTAGCAGTTGTGACTTAAAAAACTTCAGAGTTGAGATGAAACCCAAAGAAAAAGAAAAACACAAATGCAAAAGATTTTATTGTAATTACAATTTCTTTATAAGTTTGTGAGGAATGTTAAGTCTTTACAAAAGGCAACAAAAAGTTCCTAGTCTTTGCTGCTACAAGTTGCTTACAAGGTTTTAAATCATAAAGCTTACAAGTTTTTCCACACCTTGTTTATTGGTTTTAGATTCATCAGTATAAACATTCATACACACATTTGCATATTTTTTACTATTTTCTGCCTGTTTGGTGGCATTTAATGAACATTACTTTTTTATTTTTTATTATTTACAATATTTTCTGGAACGTATTCTATATTTTGGGAGATACTGTTTATCAACCCGGCTGCTTAAGTGTTGAATGTTTAGTTTATATTGACCCCGAAGTAAATTTCCGTCAGCTTTGCTTCTTTTTAAGGCAAAATTCCATTCTCATATTTGACAATGTAAAATTCCTACAAAGAGTTTTAGTGAAGAGCAAATTAACCAAAGTAGAAATTAATGGAAATCAATGTAATAAAAGAAATCTTCATGGATTGAATGTCACTAGAAAGGCAACATGTTAAATAATAAAACAAAACATTCATACTTTAGTTCTCTTCAGCAGCTTTTTATGCACTTAAGGAAAAAATATGAAGGTAAAAATGCTCCAAAAAGAACGCACTTGTAGATTTGATTTGAGAACTTGTAATACAGAATGTGAATACTTGTGCATCAAAAATATGCATCTGTGTGTAAAAATCTTCTGCTGTGAACTGACAAATTTCCATTTGCATGTGTTTATTTAGAGTTACAAAAGTGGTGTGTGCAGACATTCAGTCATTTCTGTGGGGTGCAATAACCAACAGCCACCAGTAGAAGTCACTACACACCTGCAAATTGTTCAATGCTTTATTCAGTGGAAGGTCAGCCCTCCTTACAGCTGCTCTCACTTTGTCAGATTTCCTTATAGTTTCATTTCTTACTCATCTTATGTTGTATATAACTAAAATACTGATGTTTTTTTTTCAATTTCATGTGAATCTTCACTTTATAGAAAATATTCAATTTTAACGTATTTATGTATGACTTGTAATGTAGACAAACTCATGCAAACTGTACATTTTTTTACTTTATGTTTTATTTAAGCAGCATTTTCAGAGAACAAGTGAAGTTTCACCATTATGTTCATTGAAAGTATTCTAAACCTTGTCAATTGATGTAACTGATGTCCGCTGAAGAGGATGATTTCAGATCTCATAAAACAGTGGTAGCGGCGGCATCAGTGGTGGCGACATCAGGAGTGGTGGCGGCAGCAGCAGTGGTGCCGACATCAGCCGTGGTGGTGCTAGCAGCAGCGGTGGTGGCAACATCAGGAGTGGTGGCGGCGGTTTCAGTTGTTGTATCTGTGGCGCTGGTGGTTGCAGACACAGTAGTATCAGTACTGGGTGAAGTGGTCGGCTGAAGCTTCTCTAGGATGGACAGAAGGTACTGAAGGAAGTTCTGTGCGTCAAAAGGTCGGCCAGGAGGGTGATGGAAATCCCCTTCTCCCTGCGACAAAAACACATTTCTGTTCACATACAGAGAAATTTGGTTACAATATGTCTAAAATAATGGCAAAACAAGAGTCTTACTCTATGAAAGGGAAGATTAGGGGGGAATCTTTCAGGTTCTTCATGGCCCCTGTCATGCTTTATTGAATAAAAAAAAAAGTTAAATAGCACATATAACTCTCAGGCCACAAAGGTTTAATACAAATACAATGAATTCTTCTGAACTTACAAATTTAGCCAGAGCGATGCTCAGGAGGCATCCAAGCACAAGAGCTGTTTTGAGCATAGTTAAACGATCACCTGTGGATGAAACCAAATAATGTTAAAACAAAAATAAGCATCACAAATCCATATTCAGCATCATAATCATAAAAAGGAAGCCATAATAATAGAATAGTTACAATCACGTCTTTACAACGTTAGCAGGCTGCTTGACTGGTCAGGAGAATGACAGCACGGCTACAGAACTTTGCTTATATACTGCAGACTCATGGATGACTAAGTTTTATAATGTTGTAAAACTCTGCTATTAATAAAATCTTCTGCCTCCACATTTCAGAATGACGAAACCAATCAAACAGCAATTCAGCGGACACAAATTACTTTTTGATCTTCTCTAACACTTAGTAGGGGGAGGGGTTTAGGTAACTCAGGGTTTTCTGGAAATTTAATTTTTTTGTTCAGGATGTTTAGACACTTCAAACTGGAAAAAACTTTAGGTGGGTATGTTTTTGTCAGAAGGATATCTAAGTATCTGGATGTCATCTTAAGTGGTCTGGATATCTGGGAGAAGAGATCCATGAATGACTTGTGCATGCATTTCTTGGATTTCTGGGTGTGTGAGTTTGTGCAGGCGTGACGGTGACTTAGCCTTCTCTAAAGCACTTTGTGTTGTTTGTGTGTTCTCTTTGAAAACAGATGATTAATTGTTCATGTCAGGGATGGCGTTTTGTTTATGGAACTTGTGCTTAAATGCAGAAAGTAAAAAAAAACAACAGCAGAACACATAAAAAAACATTCAAGCCTAAAATGCTGGGCAGTTTCTGAGCACATGAGAAGATGCCATTAGGACAGCAGGACAGACATCTTTCATCATATTCTCACAAGAGCTGCAGGAAATGTGATGGCAAAAACAAAGACTAGACACTGAACCCTGCGGAGGTGGTAGTTAAGCTTTTTTTTAAGGAAACCTCCCTCCCGTAATACTGTCTGCTGACATATAGCTCAGTTTTGATACTTGACTTGTGTCATAAAGGCGATGAAATCACCTCCTTGCAGGGCGAATCTTGCAAAATGATTGCCCACTGGCTATCAAGAAATCACTGTTAATCTCTGCTCAGTTAGGAAACAGCCAACAATAGGAAAGGCTTTGTTTTGCTGCCAGGATGTGACTTGTGTTTGCAGTTTTGTCCAGTTTGTAAAGTAGCCCATTCACAAGACGTTTAGGTTAGGGGATGTCCTCCTGACTTTTTATAACGATGTTAAAAATGCCTCAAAAACATTAAGCTTTTCTTAAAATTGTACTCAAGCTGTTGGTCCTCATAAAAGAGATGAATAAAATGTGTTTGTTTGAAATATCTTTTAGATGCAAAGCATGAAAGGTGTAAATTATACAGTGAAAGCTTCCAAAAGAGGTAAATATGTGGCTAAAAACAGGGCACAATCTTCTTGCTCACATTTGATAGATGCAGCTTCCATGTAATAAATGATAGAATATGCTGGATCTGACTGAATTTCGAAGGATCTGACATGTTACAAGAACATAACATTAGGCACTGGGTGGCGCAAACAACCATCAGACCATGTCTGCTTTCTTGTTATGCCAGTTTGTTGTCCTTAGACCAGGGGCCTGTTTCAGAAAGGAGGTTAAGTGTAAACTCTGAGTGGGTTAACCCTGAAATCAGGGAAACCCTGGGTTTTCCGTTTCAGAATGGGAGGTTTGTTAAACCAGAGAAAGCAGAGTAAGTCAAACCCGTTTCTGAAATAGAGGTAACTTATACTCGGAGTCAGTGTCCATGGTTACTTGCGCTGTGAACCTAATCTGGTCGGGAGCAGGTTTTATTCACTAAACTCAAGGTTTCTGCCGGCCCCCTCCCCTTTTTAAAGACGAAGCGGTATTTTTCGCTTTAACCTTCATTGCCCACATTTCCGTCACACAGAGACAAGTGACAAGAATGGCTTGTCCTTTTTTGGAAGACCCAATAGACGAGGAGGCTGCATTAATTCGTAGAGAATTACATTTACTTCGTGCAAGGATTTTGAGACCTAGACTCGATTTTTTTGTCATTTCCCCAAACGTTTTTGTTTGAGCGTTACCGTTTTTCGTTGCAGTCAATTACATATATACAATGAAAACAACATTAGATATGTATTGCTATGTAGATGTTTCATATGTCAAATATTGTCAACAAAGCCTACATCCATGACATGCTCAAATTTTACCTGCTTGAATTATGTTTTTATACTTCATTTTTAGCTGCTGCCATGTTCTTTTAATTCCTGCAGGATTGCATCTACATGAAAAGGAAATCAGGGACATTGAATTAGATTAATGTAACAATTACTTTTTGGAAACACAATTTGCTAGTACTGCTTACTTTCTTAATCCCATATAAACCTATACCACTTGATCAATACAAGGGTAGACATAAGCTCACTTGTAAAAAAACAATTGAATGTATTAATATTAAACTGACCAACGTTTGCAAGAGGGGAAGGTTAACAAAAAAGTCCTCTAAACATTACCGACGTTAAATGCATTTTTCCCCCCGATGGGTTCTGTACACTGTGCAGCATTTCATGCAATTACACCAGGAATAACACTTCAAAAGTACACCTAAATATCGCCATTTTTTATTTCACACCTTACGCTATTTAAAAAGTTATCACAGCCAATATTTCATAACAATGATTTAAATGCAAACTTGAGCATTAACTTGAGCAGCTATGTTTTCCCATGCTAACTGTCTCTGTTTTGCAGATGCAGCGGTGTTGCTTTTCTTCGGGAATATGTGCTCATATTCACTGTGACTCTGCAGCAGCATGTCAAGTTCAGCTGGCAAAAAATACGTAGACCTCTCTTTTTCCACGGTTGCCATGGTGACTCGTGATATCTGCGCGCCATTGATAATGGCTTCTTATAACTCTGAGGTTAAACTTGAACTCTGAGTTGGTCAATCGAGAGATTAACAACTCTGAGTTTTCTGATTCAGAGAAGCTGATCGGAGTTAGGCCAATCAACTCTGAGTGGACTGAGGTAAGCGTGCGCACCGCGACTATAAGAAGCCATTATCAATGGAGCGCAGATATTACGAGTCACCATGGCAACCGTAGAAAAAAAGAGGTCTGCGTATTTTTCGCCAGCTGAACTTGACGTGCTGCTGCAGAGTTACAGTGAATATGAGCACATATTCCCGAAGAAAAGCAACACCGCTGCATCTGCAAAACAGAGACAGTTAGCATGGGAAAACATAGCTGCTCAAGTTAATGCTCAAGTTTGCATTTAAATAATTGTTATGAAATATTGGCTGTAATAACTTTAAATAGCGTAAGGTGTGAAATAAAAAAGTGTTATTCCTGGTGTAATTGCATGAAATGCTGCACAGTGTACAGAACCAATCTGGGGGAAAAATGCATTTAACGTCGATAATGTTTAGAGGACCTTTTTGTTAACCTTCCCCTCTTGCAAACGTTGGTCAGTTTAATATTAATACATTCAATTGTGTTTTTAAAAGTGAGCTTATGTCTACCCTTGTATTGATCAAGTGGTATAGGTTTATATGGGATTAAGAAAGTAAGCAGTACTAGCAAATTGTGTTTCCAAAAAGTAATTGTTACATTAATCTAATTCAATGTCCCTGATTTCCTTTTCATGTAGATGCAATCCTGCAGGAATTAAAAGAACATGGCAGCAGCTAAAAATGAAGTATAAAAACATTATTCAATCAGGTAAAGTTTGAGCATGTGATGGATGTAGGCTTTGTTGACAATATTTGACATATGAAACATCTACATAGCAATACATATCTAATGTTGTTTTCATTGTATATATGCAATTGACTGCAACGAAAAACGGTAACGCTCAAACAAAAAAGTATGGGGAAATGACAAAAAATCGAGTCTAGGTCTCAAAATCCTCGCACGAAGTAAATGTAATTCTCTACGAATTAATGCAGCCTCCTCGTCTATTGGGTCCTCCAAAAAAGAACAAGCCATTCTTGTCACTTAGACCGTCTCTGTGTGACGGAAATGTGGGCAATGAAGGTTAAAGCGAAAAATACCGCTTCGTCTTTAAAAAGGGGAGGGGACCGGCAGAAACCTTGAGTTTAGTGAATAAAACCTGCTCCCGACCAGGTTAGGTTCACAGCGTAAGTAACCATGGACACTGACTCCGAGTATAAGTTTCCTCTCTTTCAGAAACGGGTTTGACTTACTCTGCTTTCTCTGGTTTAACAAACCTCCCATTCTGAAACGGAAAACCCTGGGTTTCCCTGATTTCAGGGTTAACCCACTCAGAGTTTACACTTAACCTCCTTTCTGAAACAGGCCCCAGCTGTGGTCTGCAACCTGAGGCTCCAGAACCACATGCAGTTCCTTTTTCCTCCATTGTGGCTCTGCAAAATAATGCACATGATTTGGGTTTGGGGTTTGTAGTTTTGTTCAAATTTATTTTAGTTAATCAAGTTTTGTAATTTATGTTTGGATTTAAACATGTCAAATGACTAAACAAAATGATAGTAAAAGGTTTAATCTATTGATAGAGGTTTGACTTGGCTTTTTTGTCTTAAGTAAAATATAGCTGCTGCAGCTGGAGGATCTTTTTTGACAGAGTGAATCTTATTTTCAAGGGAAATTATATGTGCAGCTGGAATAAGTAAAATAAGTTAAAGTTGCTATATGTGGAAAAATACTTCATTTATAATTAATAACTATATAGAGAGGGGGGGAGCTGCATACGGAAAAAAAAGACAAAGGTGACAAATATATACATAAACATTTCCTTTAGCACATAGACATGTCTGTGGTTTAAATCATAGTCTTTTGTTTTTAATATTCCAGAATATCCCAGGCACGACAAATTTGTCTTATTTCTAATTTTCTAAGTTAAATGGAATTTGGCCACAAGGTTCATTTCTTGTATTTTTGGAGCGGCTCTTTTTTAACAAGATTTTTTAAAGGTGTTTTTGATTTGGTTTCTTTAATTGATACATGGTTTAGATTATTCTGAATCTTGACACCTTGAATTGAAACACATCTTTCTTTTGTGTTTGTTTAGAATTTTGTCCAAGAGAAAAATTAACATCTATTTAAACCATGGTTACGTAGTCTTTTTTTAATGTTCTTTTTATATTGAGTGACATTTATGAGTGACAGACAATTCTGATGTTCTTTATGCATTCATTTTAAATTATTTTGCCATAGATGATTCTTAATATTTTTTAGTTGAATACAAAGTTGACTTTAGTATGTATTGCACGTTTCCCCAAATTTCAATACAGTAATTGACAATCAAGGAGTTCCATACAGTGCTTTGTTACCCAGAGCTGAGTTAACTTTATGTACCACTGCAGTTGTTTCGCTATTTTTGTTTTGATAGTATTGAAATAGATTTTAAAGTAATACCGTCCTCATCAATGATAATGTCCAGAAATTTAACTTTCTTCATTCTGTCAATTTTAGTACCATCTATTTCAAGTTTGGGTTTGTGTGTCTGTCTATTGCTAAATATCATGACAGATGTTTTACTGCAGTTTAGTGACGGTTTATTTACATTAAACCATTGTTTCATTATTTTCACTTCTTGTTCTAAATGATCACCTACATGAAAAAATGTTGTGTTGTCAGCAAAGAAGATACATTTGAACCTTTTGGATGCATTAACAATGTCATTTCTATAAAGATTAAATTACTTTGGTTCTAGGATAGAGCCTTGTGGTACTCCGCAAGTTAGATTGCAATAATTTGATGTAATGTTGATTATTTGTACTTACTATATATAGTTTGTTGTTTAAATCAAGTTTTATTTATAATCCTTTTAAAATTAGATTTTTGTGACAATTTAAAAGCTGCATTTGAAAAATTATTGGATCAATGGCCACAAAAAAATAGTGTATTTTTCTAAACAGGAAGTGGGACTTTGGGGTATCGCTGAGTTTTTGTTAGTAAGAAACTGGCCCGGATTGGCTCTTGTAGTATTAAGGGTGGCAGAACCCTGGCTTAGGCCAAAGTAGGGGTAAAACATCAGGTCAGAATTGGATGGCGTTTTTTTGTTTGTTTTGTCATTATTTTAAGCCAAGCATTGTCTCACTTCACCATAGGAAATCAAAAACTGAGCATGTATGTTGAAATCTGTACAGTTTTGTCAAAATAAAAATAAAACATTTTGTTCAAATATTTTCTAATCTGTTTGCTTAACGTGATTGTTTTTTAAGATAAGTTTTCTATTAATTAAATACATTTCTAAAGTGTATGTGTTGAAATATTGTGCCTAATTTTATAATAATCTAAAATTGTGTTTATATAGCATTGTCAGAAAAGTACGTTTTGACTCTTTTCATTTTTTGCATCCTAAATAAAATTTATGGAGTGTTTTTTGGGGGAGGCAAAAAACGCATTGTTCATTTGTTATTCATTTTTATTCAAAATTTTCCTAAAAACATCAAGGGTTTTAAAAATTAACAAGTTTAGTTACTTAATCTTATTTAGTTAAAAAAAACAGTTACAATATTTTTTTAATGGTTCCATGTGAGACTTTAGTTTGCATAATTTAGAAGTTGGTGAATGAGCAGATATAGCTTCCTCAGTGATGACGTAGCTGTTGCACCTGCAGAAATTACAGCTGTAGTGTGCGTTGCCTTGAACAATAAACAAACAAACATAAACAATAAAGTAAAGTGTAAGTCAGAACTGCATCTATGGGTAGCTATGGGCTGTTTGCGGGCAAAAAATTGGCCAAATATTAATGGGCACACAATTGGTCCGCACAAATGACAAAGTCATACAGCACTCACTGAACCATTGAGTAACAATAATCAAGCAACTTTCTGGTCTCAGGGCTACAGGTCATACTAAAACTATCTGTGCAATACACAAGCTAAGGTAAGAGTGAACTTGGTGAGACGCTGGCTTGTCGCACGTTTTTTAAATGTTTTCAACACCTCCAAATCCTGTGGGGTGCACAAGTAGTCTGTTAGTGCTGTTCACTAGTGTGCAGCATGACTATTAGAAATGAGGAAGTTACACAATGTAGTTTGTGTGGGAATCATACAGGAGTCCTATGAGCATAGATGTTATAAACGCCATAAATGTTGTTGGTTCTTCTCACTTTTTACGGGACAACAGACAAAACTGTGAGATGCTACTTCCGTTTTACAAGTACCAGCAAAACTAACAACTGAACGTTCTTTGGATGCAACTCTGCATTCTTTCTCCTCCAAATATGATGAGTAGAGTTCTTCCTAAAAAATTCTTCTTTGGTTTCATCTGACCAAAGGACATTCTCCTAATCCTGTTCTGGATCAACCAAATGCTCTCTTTAGATGGGCCTACACATGTTCTTGCTTTAGCAGGGGGACACGTCTGGCACTTCAGGATTTGAGCCCGTGGTGGCGTAGAGTGTTACTGGTTGGTCTGCTCTCTGTAGATCATTCCCTGGGTCCCCCCATGTGGTTCTAGGATTTTTGCTCACTGTTCTTGTCAGGGGGCCCCAGATCAAGGGAGATTATCAGTGGTCTTGTAAGTCCTCCATTTCCTGATAATTGCTCCCACAACTGATTTCTCCACACCGAGCTGCTTACCTGTTGCAGATTCAGTCTTCCCAGCCCTGTGCAGGGCAATAATTTGGTTACTTTTGTCCTTAGACAGCTCTCTGGTCTCAGCCATAGTGGAGTTTGGAGTGTCACTGTTTGAGGTTGTGGACAGGTGTCTTTTAGATAAATAACCAGTTCAAACAGGTGCCATTACTACAGGTAACTACTGAAGGACAGAGTATTCTCTTACAGAAGAAGTTTTAGGTCTGTGCGAGCCAGAAATCTTACTTGTTTGCAGGTGACCAAATACTTATTTTCCACCATAATTTACAAATAAATTCTTTAAAAATCAGACAATGTAATTTTTCTGGATTTTCTTTTCTCCTTTTCTATCTCATAGTTGAAGAATACATATGGTGAAAATTACAGGTTCCTCTCATCTTTTTAAGTGGGAGAACTTCCTCAATTGGTGGCTGACTAAATACTATTTTGTCCCACTCTAAATGTTGTTAAAAAAAACAGTTGTTAAAAACTGGCAGAATGACCCATTAACGTAAAAAAAAAAAGAAAAGACAATTCAATTTGCTGATTAACATTTATTATAGTTGTGAGATTTTGAAGACAGCTATAATATCAGATTGATGTTCATTCTGAGCAACAACAAAAAATATTTGTCTCACACGATTCTCACAAGAGCAAATCTTAGGAGAAGCAATGTCAACAATTCATTGAAAGTCAATTTTCCATGTCAGACTTTATCTTGCTCTGTTGAGAAGTTGCTGGATGAGCAGAATCAGCTGGCTCAGTGATGGTGTAGTTGTTGCTCCTGCAACAGTTGTTGCTCCTGCAACAGTTGTTGTTGCAGTAGTGGTGGTTGCCTTGATAAAATCACAAACATTGAAGTTAAACATTAAAACAGACGACTCTCACAGGACTTTGTTACAGGATGTTATTTAAAAGTTTACTCAGAACAGAAAACACTCACCTCATGTGAGTTCGACCCAGAGTGATGATGCCCATGTTTGGAACGAGCAAATCTCTGATGCTCCATCTGTAAAAAAAATCAAGAAAACAAGGTAATTATGTTTCTAATGTCATGAAAAATCCTTTGTTTTATCACAAATTTTAGCTACTTTCCATGAAACAGTTTGAAACAATCAGACTTACAGGTTGAGCCAGAGTGAGACTCAGGAGGCATCCCAGCACCAGAGCTAACTTCAGCATGATTTCCCTCCTGGAAACAAAAGTCAAATCTTTATCATCAGGTGCTGCAGCAACATCACACAGAAAATACTGAAATGTAGTTACAGTCAAGTCTTTGCAGCGTCAGCAGAAGATCAGGAAAGTTCTTGTGATGCTGTTCTGGATATTCATGTTTTCTTTTATACCTTCTCTGGATCAGATGTGTTGAGAAACTGTACACTTTAAGACATCTTTACCTAGAAAGAGGAGTGACTGATGATTGTGGACACAAGTTGCACAAGTTTTAAAGGAATGGTTGCATCACCAATAAAGATCTTATTTCTATAAGATCATGCAAATTGATTCTTTTTAGTCACTAATGGCTCACACCTTTCCTCATTAATAATATGCTGATGTAGAGGCATAATAATCAAAAAAAAACTCAGTTTTAGAATTGTGTATTATATAATCAAGGAATATTCAAATATTTATGTCTTAAATAATGGCCAGTTCCCTAGAATTTTTCCCTTTATGGATGAACTTACTTAACAGGTAGAATTTCCTCTCACATTTGGTGTCTATAAAACATTACATTCAACATAACGTACTGTTTTTACATAGATTACATTTGGTTCAAATGGTCACATATTTGAATGTGACTATTTTTCTTACAAATTTTGGAATCTAAAAGTAGCACTATGACACATGAGTTGAGTTTCTTGATTTCACCTAATTCAATAGTAAAAAGTAAGGGTTTTCAGAACAAAAGCAATGGAAGAAATGATAGATATGCAAGCTTTTAGAAACTTAAAATGAGTAATACATTCTTTAGCTGTGTATTATGTGCATTTTTTTCATTAGGTGGATTTATTTTTCCATTTATCTTGTTACAGGTGTCTCAGGTCTGCCGGATTTGTTGCAATAATAATTTGCTGCTGGTCCTTATGTTTCAGTGTGACTTCAGTTCTTTAGGTTATGTGCTGCTTTCTTTTATTTCTTGGATGTTTTGTAGGCCAAAGGTTTGTTTTCCACCACATGTTAATGGTTGCTTTGTACTGGACGCCGTTGGAAAGGACCCCTAACTATAACTGAAATGGAGCTCTGAGCAGGTACAGGACTTGGACTGACAGCACCTGAGACTTACTGTGGGCGGGCTGCACAAACAGAGAACTGAAGGTGGACAGTGCACCAGAAGACGGGAGGTAGCCAAGAGAGAGCTGAAAGCTGACTGGCAATGCTGAGAACGCAACGCAAGCCTGGTGAAATGGGAGGCAGCAGCCACACAGAGGGGGCGCCAGAGTTGACCGGGAAGCTGTGTGGAGAGAATGAATGATTGCTAAACAGAGCATAGAGAAAAATGGTCTGTCCTCCTGATCAAAGTATGCATGTGGCCGGTGTTGATGCAGCACCCTGAAGCTCTCTCTTATGTCATCCTTTTAGCTGCAACAAGAATGTTTTTTCCGTCATGGCTGGTTTAACAGTGGATACTTAAGGAGCAGCATGAAGACTGGATGGAATATTTAATTGTTGATTTTATGTCTTTTCATCTTATTAACCAGTTACAACTTTTTTAGATTAATATATATTAAATATGCATTTTTAAAACTAGAAGCATGACACCTTCTTGCCAAAAAGAAATATTTACTATGGACTTTAAAGCTTTTGAGGAACAATTCATTACAGAAAAGAGAAAAGCAACAACGATAAGCTATTATCAGTCAAGCAAGTAAATAAAAAAATACATTAAAAATACACTTACGGCTGCTTGAATGTGCTCCAGATCTACAAATCTATCAACAGAAATATGGTGAAAAGCATCCAAATTGAGTCTCACAAAACTGGCTCTAAAACATTTAGAGGTAATTCTACCAACTCCATCACCATATCAAACATTTTTTAAAAAAAACAAGGGGTCGGTGTTGAAAACCCACAAATGTTAACTCCACCTAGAAAATAACCAGGCTGGAGAAACCTGCAGTGACGGGGCCAAATACTGTGCCAGGCTGTTGTTTAGTAAAAACTGATGACAATTCTCCATATTTAGCTATTCTGGTTAAAAAGTCTAGTCATCTGTTTTTTCACGGGTCACAAAATGAGTTATTGGTCACTTCATAAAGCTGCAGAAAAGATTTGATTGGTACCTGCTATTATAGTAAACTAAAATTCATTTATTTCCTGTCAATTTTATAAACCAGTGTCAAATTACTGAGTGAAACAGATATCAGCTCACTTGGTTGTTTGTTTTTTAATTTTTGCCTTCTCAAATGTTAGAAGTGGATATTTCTACAGCAGCATTTGCTTCCACTGAAGTTTTAGAGGACCACCTTTTAGGATAAAGAAGAACCTTTTTTGGGATATTCCTGCATCAAGTGTGCCAAGAAAAAAAATGTCATTATGCTTTAGAAAATGTATGTAAAATTTACAGTTCTATGACAACCTGCATAGATGATATTTCTAGTTGCTCTTCCAAAATAATTTCCCTAAAATGTGTTTTCCTGTCAGGTGTCGGGGTCGTCCTCGCACACCTGCTTGAGGATCCGGTCTCTCACAGCTGTTCAGCATCCAATCAGTGAACCTATTTTAGTCCATCTCGCCCTCGAGCCTTTGTTGGTTCGTCTGCTTTCATGAAGGGCTCACCGATCCGAGCCGAAGCCTACGCCGAAGCCTACACCCACGCCAAAGCCCACGCCAAAGCCCACGCCAAAGCCCACGCCAAAGTCTCCAGAACCAAAACCACCAAAAACCAAAGCCTCCAGAACCAAAGTCACCAGAACAGAAGCCACCAGAACCAAAGCCACAAGGACTCACAACCAACCCCAAAGAACAAAACCCAAAGAACCAAGAACCAAAACCAAAAAAACCAAAGCCAACATCAAAGAACACAAAGACCAACGCCAAAGATCCAAAGCCAAACCCCTTTTCATCCTACAATAAAATTCACTAAATCAAACTAAGTCCCTGTCTGCATTTTTGGGTCCAGCGACTCCAAACCTAACATTTCCATTTAAAATTTCCTTTTGGAATTTTGAGAAAGGTCTAAATATTTATGTAAAAATTTAAAACAATTTTAATTGATAAGAATTGTTTTATGTTATGTTTTATGTTGTGTTTTTTGGGGGTGGCAAAAAACACATTGTTCATTTTCAATCAATATTTTTATTCACGATTTTCCTGAAGACATCAAGGATTTTAAAATTAACAAGTTTAGTAACTTTATTTTTATTTAGTAAAAAAAAAAACAGTTTTTTAGTGGTTCCATGTGAGACTTTAGTTTGCATAATTTAGAAGTTGGTGAATGAGCAGATATAGCTTCCTCAGTGATGACGTAGCTGTTGCACCTGCAGAAATTACAGCTGTAGTGGAGGTTGCCTTGAAAAACAAACAAACAAAAATAAAGGAAAGTGTAAGTCAGAACTGCATCTACGGGTGGCTATGGGCTGTCTGCGGGCAAAAAATTGGCCAAACATTTATGGGCACAAATGACAAAGTCATACAGCACTCACTGAACCATTGAGTACAAATAATCAAGCAACTTTTTGTTCTCCGGGCTACAGGCAGTGACGTGCAGTCAGGAGAGGCAGGTGAGGCTGTGCCTCACCTGTCATTATGGGAAGAAAAGAGAAAAAATAAATTAAATTATTATATTTAATCAGTAATTTGTGCTTTGCAGTCATTTTGCATTTAAATGTAACATTTTTGGGTGTTTTTTCTTTTGAAAATCGCTGAATATCCGCATTTGCCGTTCAGATACTAAGTGACGTGCGATGAGGCACCAGCCCGCTGAGCCTCACCTTGGATTGCGCAATACCTATGCAGTCAGACGGTACTGCTGTCTCTCTGTGTGTCGGTTCAGTCACTTGTACTATATGAGCTGAGTTTACATGATTTAGCAGATGTATATGATGTACAGTGTTTGTTTTTATAAATAACTGTATGTGAGGGACGTGTTTCTTGTGCTGAGCGCTAAACGCCGGCAAAAAAGCCGCTGGGTGAGGCCAGACATTCTCGTGCCTCATGATAGGGGGCGCCGGTGAGCCCTGAGATTATGACGCTAAAAAATACTAGAAGAAGTGATAGCAAGCGGCAAGTCATTTTCTTCAGAAGGAGCGGCATATGGTTTTATTTACAAGTAAAGGTAAGACGAAAATAAGGTTTGTGCTTTTTCTATGCTGCAGTTTGTATATGAAAAAAAAACATGTTGAAATGATATTTTAAACAAAACACGTTAACTGTTGTCAATCAAATGGTGAATAAGTTACTCAGTATGTTTTTTTTCCAACTTTATTGAACAAAGTATTAACATACAAAATCCAGCATCAATGAATGAATCAGATAGCATCAGCAGTGGTAGTCAATGTCATCAATCCAAACTTATTGAATCATCTCAAGTAAAAAATATAAAATAAAATTATCAGAAATATATCCAAAATAGAATTTGCTGATAGACAAATAAAGTATCTTAAAATATATAAAAGGGGATTACAAGATAATAATAATATTTACAATACAAAGTTTTCTTAGAGGGGATTACTTATCAAACAAAAAAGCACAAATTGTTTCAGTCTTACTTGTTTTGGGTGTGTTAATTTTTTTTAATATAGTCGTAAAACTGGAGCAACTCGATCTTAAATATGGTGAAATTGGGAGTTGTTTTTTTTTATTTTATTTATTTATTTATTTATTTTTATTTTTATTCTGCACTTATGAATGTAAAATTTGGAATCGAGAAGTAACAAATTAATACTTTTTTCTACTTTTTTAACATCCGAATTAAAATATGCGACTATTTGTTTCAAATTTAAAACAATGTTACAGTTTAATTTGCTGTTTACAAAGCATTCTAATTGGTTCCAAAATTCACGGGAAAATTTACAAAAGTATAAAAGATGAAGAACTGATTCAGGGAAGTTTCTCAGTATGGTTCATATGTTTGTAAATCTGACTGATGACGTCAGTGCCTCACCAGCCGTTAATCCCACCGCACGTCACTGGCTACAGGTCATACTAAAACTATTTGTGCAATACACAAGTGAAGGTAAGAGTGAACTTGGTGAGACGCTGGTTTGTCGTACGTTTTTTAAATGTTTTCAACACCTCCAAATCCTTTGGAGTGCACAAGTAGTCTGTTAGTGCTGTTCTCTAGTGTGCAGCGTGACTTTTAGAAATGAGGAAATTACACAGAGTGTAGTTTGTGTGGGAATCATACAGGAGTCCTATGAGCATAGATGTTATAAACGCCATAAATGTTGTTGGTTCTTGCTGACACTTTTTACGGGACAACAGAAAAAACTGTGTGATGATACTTCCGTTTTACAAGTACCAGCAAAAGTAAATACTGAACGTTCTTTGGATGCAACTCTGCATTCTTTCTCCTCCAAATATGATGAGTAGAGTTCTTACCAAAAAGTTCTTCTCTGGTTTCATCTGACCAAAGGACATTCCCCTAATCCTGTTCTGGATCAACCAAATGCTCTCTTTAGACGGGCCTACACATGTTCTTGCTTTAGCAGGGGGACACATCTGGCACTGCAGGATTTGAGCCCGTGGTGGCGTAGAGTGTTACTGGTTGGTCTGCTCTCTGTAGATCATTTCCTAGGTCCCCACATGTGGTTCTAGGATTTTTGCTCACTGTTCTTTTCTTCATTTTGACCCCACGGGGTGAGACCTTGCACGGGGCCATAGATCAAGGGAGATTATCAGTGGTCTAGTATGTCTTCCATTTTTTAATAATTGCTCCCACAGATGATTTCTTCACACCCAGATGCTTACCTGTTGCAGATTCAGTCTTCCCAGCCCTGTGCAGGGCAATAATTTGGTTACTTTTGTCCTTAGACAGCTCTCTGGTCTCAGCCATAGTGGAGTTTGGAGTGTCACTGTTTGAGGTTGTGGACAGGTGTCTTTTAGATAAATAACCAGTTCAAACAGGTGCCATTACTACAGGTAACTACTGAAGGACAGAGTATTCTCTTACAGAAGAAGTTTTAGGTCTGTGCGAGCCAGAAATCTTACTTGTTTGCAGGTGACCAAATACTTATTTTCCACCATAATTTACAAATAAATTCTTTAAAAATCAGACAATGTAATTTTTCTGGATTTTCTTTTCTCCTTTTCTATCTCATAGTTGAAGAATACATATGGTGAAAATTACAGGTTCCTCTCATCTTTTTAAGTGGGAGAACTTCCTCAATTGGTGGCTGACTAAATACTATTTTGTCCCACTCTAAATGTTGTTAAAAAAAACAGTTGTTAAAAACTGGCAGAATGACCCATTAACGTAAAAAAAAAAAGAAAAGACAATTCAATTTGCTGATTAACATTTATTATAGTTGTGAGATTTTGAAGACAGCTATAATATCAGATTGATGTTCATTCTGAGCAACAACAAAAAATATTTGTCTCACAGGATTCTCACAAGAGCAAATCTTAGGAGAAGCAATGTCAACAATCCATTGAAAGTTAATTTTCCATGTCAGACTTTATCTTGCTCTGTTGAGAAGTTGCTGGATGAGCAGAATCAGCTGGCTCAGTGATGGTGTAGTTGTTGCTCCTGCAACAGTTGTTGCTCCTGCAACAGTTGTTGTTGCAGTAGTGGTGGTTGCCTTGATAAAATCACAAACATTGAAGTTAAACATTAAAACAGACGACTCTCACAGGACTTTGTTACAGGATGTTATTTAAAAGTTTACTCAGAACAGAAAACACTCACCTCATGTGAGTTCGACCCAGAGTGATGATGCCCATGTTTGGAACGAGCAAATCTCTGATGCTCCATCTGTAAAAAAAATCAAGAAAACAAGGTAATTATGTTTCTAATGTCATGAAAAATCCTTTGTTTTATCACAAATTTTAGCTACTTTCCATGAAACAGTTTGAAACAATCAGACTTACAGGTTGAGCCAGAGTGAGACTCAGGAGGCATCCCAGCACCAGAGCTAACTTCAGCATGATTTCCCTCCTGGAAACAAAAGTCAAATCTTTATCATCAGGTGCTGCAGCAACATCACACAGAAAATACTGAAATGTAGTTACAGTCAAGTCTTTGCAGCGTCAGCAGAAGATCAGGAAAGTTCTTGTGATGCTGTTCTGGATATTCATGTTTTCTTTTATACCTTCTCTGGATCAGATGTGTTGAGAAACTGTACACTTTAAGACATCTTTACCTAGAAAGAGGAGTGACTGATGATTGTGGACACAAGTTGCACAAGTTTTAAAGGAATGGTTGCATCACCAATAAAGATCTTATTTCTATAAGATCATGCAAATTGATTCTTTTTAGTCACTAATGGCTCACACCTTTCCTCATTAATAATATGCTGATGTAGAGGCATAATAATCAAAAAAAAACTCAGTTTTAGCATTGTGTATTATATAATCAAGGAATATTCAAATATTTATGTCTTAAATAATGGCCAGTTCCCTAGAATTTTTCCCTTTATGGATGAACTTACTTAACAGGTAGAATTTCCTCTCACATTTGGTGTCTATAAAACATTACATTCAACATAACGTACTGTTTTTACATAGATTACATTTGGTTCAAATGGTCACATATTTGAATGTGACTATTTTTCTTACAAATTTTGGAATCTAAAAGTAGCACTATGACACATGAGTTGAGTTTCTTGATTTCACCTAATTCAATAGTAAAAAGTAAGGGTTTTCAGAACAAAAGCAATGGAAGAAATGATAGATATGCAAGCTTTTAGAAACTTAAAATGAGTAATACATTCTTTAGCTGTGTATTATGTGCATTTTTTTCATTAGGTGGATTTATTTTTCCATTTATCTTGTTACAGGTGTCTCAGGTCTGCCGGATTTGTTGCAATAATAATTTGCTGCTGGTCCTTATGTTTCAGTGTGACTTCAGTTCTTTAGGTTATGTGCTGCTTTCTTTTATTTCTTGGATGTTTTGTAGGCCAAAGGTTTGTTTTCCACCACATGTTAATGGTTGCTTTGTACTGGACGCCGTTGGAAAGGACCCCTAACTATAACTGAAATGGAGCTCTGAGCAGGTACAGGACTTGGACTGACAGCACCTGAGACTTACTGTGGGCGGGCTGCACAAACAGAGAACTGAAGGTGGACAGTGCACCAGAAGACGGGAGGTAGCCAAGAGAGAGCTGAAAGCTGACTGGCAATGCTGAGAACGCAACGCAAGCCTGGTGAAATGGGAGGCAGCAGCCACACAGAGGGGGCGCCAGAGTTGACCGGGAAGCTGTGTGGAGAGAATGAATGATTGCTAAACAGAGCATAGAGAAAAATGGTCTGTCCTCCTGATCAAAGTATGCATGTGGCCGGTGTTGATGCAGCACCCTGAAGCTCTCTCTTATGTCATCCTTTTAGCTGCAACAAGAATGTTTTTTCCGTCATGGCTGGTTTAACAGTGGATACTTAAGGAGCAGCATGAAGACTGGATGGAATATTTAATTGTTGATTTTATGTCTTTTCATCTTATTAACCAGTTACAACTTTTTTAGATTAATATATATTAAATATGCATTTTTAAAACTAGAAGCATGACACCTTCTTGCCAAAAAGAAATATTTACTATGGACTTTAAAGCTTTTGAGGAACAATTCATTACAGAAAAGAGAAAAGCAACAACGATAAGCTATTATCAGTCAAGCAAGTAAATAAAAAAATACATTAAAAATACACTTACGGCTGCTTGAATGTGCTCCAGATCTACAAATCTATCAACAGAAATATGGTGAAAAGCATCCAAATTGAGTCTCACAAAACTGGCTCTAAAACATTTAGAGGTAATTCTACCAACTCCATCACCATATCAAACATTTTTTAAAAAAAACAAGGGGTCGGTGTTGAAAACCCACAAATGTTAACTCCACCTAGAAAATAACCAGGCTGGAGAAACCTGCAGTGACGGGGCCAAATACTGTGCCAGGCTGTTGTTTAGTAAAAACTGATGACAATTCTCCATATTTAGCTATTCTGGTTAAAAAGTCTAGTCATCTGTTTTTTCACGGGTCACAAAATGAGTTATTGGTCACTTCATAAAGCTGCAGAAAAGATTTGATTGGTACCTGCTATTATAGTAAACTAAAATTCATTTATTTCCTGTCAATTTTATAAACCAGTGTCAAATTACTGAGTGAAACAGATATCAGCTCACTTGGTTGTTTGTTTTTTAATTTTTGCCTTCTCAAATGTTAGAAGTGGATATTTCTACAGCAGCATTTGCTTCCACTGAAGTTTTAGAGGACCACCTTTTAGGATAAAGAAGAACCTTTTTTGGGATATTCCTGCATCAAGTGTGCCAAGAAAAAAAATGTCATTATGCTTTAGAAAATGTATGTAAAATTTACAGTTCTATGACAACCTGCATAGATGATATTTCTAGTTGCTCTTCCAAAATAATTTCCCTAAAATGTGTTTTCCTGTCAGGTGTCGGGGTCGTCCTCGCACACCTGCTTGAGGATCCGGTCTCTCACAGCTGTTCAGCATCCAATCAGTGAACCTATTTTAGTCCATCTCGCCCTCGAGCCTTTGTTGGTTCGTCTGCTTTCATGAAGGGCTCACCGATCCGAGCCGAAGCCTACGCCGAAGCCTACACCCACGCCAAAGCCCACGCCAAAGCCCACGCCAAAGCCCACGCCAAAGTCTCCAGAACCAAAACCACCAAAAACCAAAGCCTCCAGAACCAAAGTCACCAGAACAGAAGCCACCAGAACCAAAGCCACAAGGACTCACAACCAACCCCAAAGAACAAAACCCAAAGAACCAAGAACCAAAACCAAAAAAACCAAAGCCAACATCAAAGAACACAAAGACCAACGCCAAAGATCCAAAGCCAAACCCCTTTTCATCCTACAATAAAATTCACTAAATCAAACTAAGTCCCTGTCTGCATTTTTGGGTCCAGCGACTCCAAACCTAACATTTCCATTTAAAATTTCCTTTTGGAATTTTGAGAAAGGTCTAAATATTTATGTAAAAATTTAAAACAATTTTAATTGATAAGAATTGTTTTATGTTATGTTTTATGTTGTGTTTTTTGGGGGTGGCAAAAAACACATTGTTCATTTTCAATCAATATTTTTATTCACGATTTTCCTGAAGACATCAAGGATTTTAAAATTAACAAGTTTAGTAACTTTATTTTTATTTAGTAAAAAAAAAACAGTTTTTTAGTGGTTCCATGTGAGACTTTAGTTTGCATAATTTAGAAGTTGGTGAATGAGCAGATATAGCTTCCTCAGTGATGACGTAGCTGTTGCACCTGCAGAAATTACAGCTGTAGTGGAGGTTGCCTTGAAAAACAAACAAACAAAAATAAAGGAAAGTGTAAGTCAGAACTGCATCTACGGGTGGCTATGGGCTGTCTGCGGGCAAAAAATTGGCCAAACATTTATGGGCACAAATGACAAAGTCATACAGCACTCACTGAACCATTGAGTACAAATAATCAAGCAACTTTTTGTTCTCCGGGCTACAGGCAGTGACGTGCAGTCAGGAGAGGCAGGTGAGGCTGTGCCTCACCTGTCATTATGGGAAGAAAAGAGAAAAAATAAATTAAATTATTATATTTAATCAGTAATTTGTGCTTTGCAGTCATTTTGCATTTAAATGTAACATTTTTGGGTGTTTTTTCTTTTGAAAATCGCTGAATATCCGCATTTGCCGTTCAGATACTAAGTGACGTGCGATGAGGCACCAGCCCGCTGAGCCTCACCTTGGATTGCGCAATACCTATGCAGTCAGACGGTACTGCTGTCTCTCTGTGTGTCGGTTCAGTCACTTGTACTATATGAGCTGAGTTTACATGATTTAGCAGATGTATATGATGTACAGTGTTTGTTTTTATAAATAACTGTATGTGAGGGACGTGTTTCTTGTGCTGAGCGCTAAACGCCGGCAAAAAAGCCGCTGGGTGAGGCCAGACATTCTCGTGCCTCATGATAGGGGGCGCCGGTGAGCCCTGAGATTATGACGCTAAAAAATACTAGAAGAAGTGATAGCAAGCGGCAAGTCATTTTCTTCAGAAGGAGCGGCATATGGTTTTATTTACAAGTAAAGGTAAGACGAAAATAAGGTTTGTGCTTTTTCTATGCTGCAGTTTGTATATGAAAAAAAAACATGTTGAAATGATATTTTAAACAAAACACGTTAACTGTTGTCAATCAAATGGTGAATAAGTTACTCAGTATGTTTTTTTTCCAACTTTATTGAACAAAGTATTAACATACAAAATCCAGCATCAATGAATGAATCAGATAGCATCAGCAGTGGTAGTCAATGTCATCAATCCAAACTTATTGAATCATCTCAAGTAAAAAATATAAAATAAAATTATCAGAAATATATCCAAAATAGAATTTGCTGATAGACAAATAAAGTATCTTAAAATATATAAAAGGGGATTACAAGATAATAATAATATTTACAATACAAAGTTTTCTTAGAGGGGATTACTTATCAAACAAAAAAGCACAAATTGTTTCAGTCTTACTTGTTTTGGGTGTGTTAATTTTTTTTAATATAGTCGTAAAACTGGAGCAACTCGATCTTAAATATGGTGAAATTGGGAGTTGTTTTTTTTTATTTTATTTATTTATTTATTTATTTTTATTTTTATTCTGCACTTATGAATGTAAAATTTGGAATCGAGAAGTAACAAATTAATACTTTTTTCTACTTTTTTAACATCCGAATTAAAATATGCGACTATTTGTTTCAAATTTAAAACAATGTTACAGTTTAATTTGCTGTTTACAAAGCATTCTAATTGGTTCCAAAATTCACGGGAAAATTTACAAAAGTATAAAAGATGAAGAACTGATTCAGGGAAGTTTCTCAGTATGGTTCATATGTTTGTAAATCTGACTGATGACGTCAGTGCCTCACCAGCCGTTAATCCCACCGCACGTCACTGGCTACAGGTCATACTAAAACTATTTGTGCAATACACAAGTGAAGGTAAGAGTGAACTTGGTGAGACGCTGGTTTGTCGTACGTTTTTTAAATGTTTTCAACACCTCCAAATCCTTTGGAGTGCACAAGTAGTCTGTTAGTGCTGTTCTCTAGTGTGCAGCGTGACTTTTAGAAATGAGGAAATTACACAGAGTGTAGTTTGTGTGGGAATCATACAGGAGTCCTATGAGCATAGATGTTATAAACGCCATAAATGTTGTTGGTTCTTGCTGACACTTTTTACGGGACAACAGAAAAAACTGTGTGATGATACTTCCGTTTTACAAGTACCAGCAAAAGTAAATACTGAACGTTCTTTGGATGCAACTCTGCATTCTTTCTCCTCCAAATATGATGAGTAGAGTTCTTACCAAAAAGTTCTTCTCTGGTTTCATCTGACCAAAGGACATTCCCCTAATCCTGTTCTGGATCAACCAAATGCTCTCTTTAGACGGGCCTACACATGTTCTTGCTTTAGCAGGGGGACACATCTGGCACTGCAGGATTTGAGCCCGTGGTGGCGTAGAGTGTTACTGGTTGGTCTGCTCTCTGTAGATCATTTCCTAGGTCCCCACATGTGGTTCTAGGATTTTTGCTCACTGTTCTTTTCTTCATTTTGACCCCACGGGGTGAGACCTTGCACGGGGCCATAGATCAAGGGAGATTATCAGTGGTCTAGTATGTCTTCCATTTTTTAATAATTGCTCCCACAGATGATTTCTTCACACCCAGATGCTTACCTGTTGCAGATTCAGTCTTCCCAGCCCTGTGCAGGGCAATAATTTGGTTACTTTTGTCCTTAGACAGCTCTCTGGTCTCGGCCATTGTGGAGTTTGGAGTGTCACTGTTTGAGGTTGTGGACAGGTGTCTTTTAGATAAATAACCAGTTCAAACAGGTGCCATTACTACAGGTCACGACTGAAGGACAGAGTATTCTCTTACAGAAGACGTTTTAGGTCTGTGCGAGCCAGAAATCTTACTTGTTTGCAGGTGACCAAATACTTATTTTCCATAATTTACAAATAAATTCTTTAAAAATCAGACAATGTATTTTTTCTGGATTTTCTTTTCTCCTTTTCTATCTCATAGTTGAAGAATACATATGGTGAAAATTACAGGTTCCTCTCATCTTTTTAAGTGGGAGAACTTGCACAATTGGTGGCTGACTAAATAGTATTTTTTCCCACTGTAAATGTTGTTAAAAAAAACAGTTGTTAAAAACTGGCAGAATGACCCATTAAAGTAAAAAAAAAAAGAAAAGACAATTCAGTTTGCTGATTAACATTTATTATAGTTGTGAGATTTTGAAGACAGCTATAATATCAGATTGATGTTCATTCTGAGCAACAACAAAAAATATTTGTCTCACAGGATTCTCACAAGAGCAAATCTTAGGAGAAGCAATGTCAACAATCCATTGAAAGTTAATTTTCCATGTCAGACTTTATCTTGCTCTGTTGAGAAGTTGCTGGATGAGCAGAATCAGCTGGCTCAGTGATGGTGTAGTTGTTGCTCCTGCAACAGTTGTTGCTCCTGCAACAGTTGTTGCTCCTGCAACAGTTGTTGTTGCAGTAGTGGTGGTTGCCTTGATAAAATCACAAACATTGAAGTTAAACATTAAAACAGACGACTCTCACAGGACTTTGTTACAGGATGTTATTTAAAAGTTTACTCAGAACAGAAAACACTCACCTCATGTGAGTTCGACCCAGAGTGATGATGCCCATGTTTGGAACGAGCAAATCTCTGATGCTCCATCTGTAGAAACATCAAGAAAACAATGTAATTATCTGTCTATTGTCATGAAAAATCCTTTGTTTTATCATAAATTTTAGCTACTTTCCATGAAACAGTTTGAAACAATCAGACTTACAGGTTGAGCCAGAGTGAGACTCAGGAGGCATCCAAGCACCAGAGCTAACTTCAGCATGATTTCCCTCCTGGAAACAAAAGTCAAATCTTTATCATCAGGTTAAATAAAGTCAGTTAATCACTGCTTCAGCGACATCACACAGAAAATACTGAAATGTAGTTACAGTCTAGTCTTTGCAGCTTCAGCAGAAGATCAGGAAAGTTCTTGTGATGCTGTTCTTGATGTTCATGTTTTCTTTTATACCTTCCCTGGATCAGATGTGTTGAGAAACTGTACTCTTTAAGACATCTTTACCTAGAAAGAGGAGTGACTGAGGATTGTGGACACAAGTTGCACAAGCTTTAAAGGATTTGTTGCACCACCAATAAAGATATTATTTCTATAAGATCATACAAATGGATTATTTTCAGTCACTAATGGCTCACACCTTTCCTCATTAATAATATGCTGATGTAGAAGCATAATAATCCAAAAAAAAAACTCAGTTTTAGCATTGCGTATTATATTTTCAAGGAATAATAAAATATTTCTGTCTTAAATAATGCCCAGTTTCCAAGAATTTATCCCTTTATGGAGGAATTTTCTCTCACATTTGGTGTCTATAAAACATTACATTCAACATGACATACTGTTTTTTCATAGATTACATTTGGTTCAAATGTTCACATATTTGAATGTGATTTTTCTTACAAATTTTGGAATATAAAAGTAGCACTA
Source organism: Oryzias latipes (assembly GCF_053564925.1). Lineage (NCBI taxonomy): Eukaryota > Metazoa > Chordata > Actinopteri > Beloniformes > Adrianichthyidae > Oryzias > Oryzias latipes. The sequence goes on along the minus strand of NC_136237.1, from coordinate 28,091,262 downwards.
TGACACATGAGTTGAGTTTCTTGATTTCACCTAATTCAATAGTACAAAGTAAGAATTTTCCGGACAAAAGCAATGGAAGAAATTTTAGATCTGCAAGCTTTGAGAAGCAGCCACACTGTCATGGTTTGAGTTTGTTTTGTCTTGGTTTTTGCTTTAGTTCCTGTTCTGTCTTGTTTGGTTCTGTTTCCTGCTTTATTTTGTAAGGGTTCCTGTCTTGTGTTGTCTTGAGTTGTACTTCCTTGGTCCCCATCTGCCCTGATCGTGTTCACCTGTGTCTTGTCTGCCCTGTCTGTACATACAGCGGGGAAAATAAGTATTGAACACGTCAACATTTCTCTCAAAAAACATATTTCTAATCGAGCTATTGATACGAAATTTTCACCAGATGTCGGCATCAACCCAAGTAATGCACACATAGAAAGAAATCCAAACATTTATGTCCATAAATGAAGTTATGTGTAATAAAGTGAAATGGCAAAGGGAATAAGTATTGAACACATGAAGAAAAGGAGGGGTAAAAAGGTCTGGCAAACCAAGAAAGCAGCTGGAGTTTGTCAGAATTCAGAAGGTTAACCTGCCCCCTATTAGTGCAAAGTAAGTTGACCAGGAAGCTGTGTGGAGAGAATGAATGACTGGTAAACAGAGCATAGAGAAAAAATGTCTGTCCTTCTAAACAAAGTATGCATGTGGCCGGTGTTGATGCAGCACCCTGAATCTCTCTCTTTTGTCATCCTTTTAGCTGCAACAAGAATGTTTCTTCCGTCATGGCTGGTTTAACAGTGGATACTTAAGGAGCAGCATGAAGATTGGATGGACTATTTAATTGTTGATGTTATGTCTTTTCATCTAATTAACCAGTTACAACTTTTTTAGATTAATATATATTAAATATGCATTTTAAAACAAGTAGCATGACACCTTTTTGCCAATTCTTTGCCTGCAGACAGCCCATATTTACCCATAATGCCAGTTGTGACAAAGGCACAACAGTCTGAAGTCTGAAGTTTTGTTTGCTCACCTTATGCACAACTCTTTCCTGAAAGTGGCTCAACAATAAGCTGGGTTTACTACACAGCTGTTGCTGAAGTTAAGAAATGTTCCTGGACGGACTTGCCCACCTTTGGGGATTGGAGTCTTATAAGCATAGGCTTCTTCACGTCATGTGTAGACTTATTTTTTATTTAATGTAAATGTTGATTTGATTTGAAATAAATTTGATTTGAATGACCTGAAAATAAATTAAGAGTTGGCTCCTTTAAACAGTGACTTTCAGGTTTAACAGTACAACACCCAGGTATCTAAATGTGTCCACAATCTCAATGTCTGAGCCCTGGATATTCACCGGTGAGTGTGATGGTGAGGACCTCCTGAAATCCAGAACCAGCTCCTTTTTTCTTCCTGGTGTTTAGCAGCAGGTGGTTACTTTCACACCAGCCCACATTTGATTTTGTTGATTTATTTCAAGCATTGTAGTCAAAGCAATAAAGAATTTAGACATATTCATCAAACTCATTACAGAAATGATGAAATGCATAGATTAAAAAGACAGAAAATAAAACAAAAATGTCACTTAAATAACATTTGCTTAATTAAATACAGTGATCATTAACTGAAGTATAAGTAGAGCTTGATTTATTGCTTGAAGAGGAGTGGGAAGAAGCAAGCTTATATAATCCCACCCCTACTGAGTTCATTCATTTGATAGTTTTACAGTGTTTTAAATCCGGTTGTAGATAGATTCTCTTGAAGTAACAAAATCCGGTACCTAGAAATGATTGATGATCTTCAGAAAACATTCATTCATGACTTCAGTAAACAGTAACGGTACCGATATGTAATAATAATTGATTATCATTAGAACACATGATAACATTAAACCAGAAAATTATTGCTACACATTGCAGATCAAGTAAACAAAATCAATAGCTTATGGATTGTAATTTAAACATTTCAGTAATCATTATTGCACATTACAATGTAAAACCCATTGGTTGTAATTAAACCAACCATTAACAGGACAACATGACAGTTTCATTTTAGCTGGGCAAAGCAACAAAATAAGAAAAGGATCACATACTTATTTGATCAACCCCCACCCCCAAACACTCTCATCACTGCACACCACCCCCATCCACAGCCGTACCATCTCTGCCCCACACCTCCACCCCCCTTTGCCTCACTTCTGATCAGGTGAGGAGGGAACTGAGGCGACTCAAGACCAGGAAAGCTGCAGGTCCAGACGGCATCGGACCTGGACTGCTCAGGGACTGTGCTGACCAGCTCTGTGAGGTGGTCACTTACATCTTCAACTTGAGCCTGAGTCTGGAGACGGTCCCAGCCCTGTGGAAGACCTCCTGTGTGGTTCCGGTTCCTAAGATGGCGCACGCTAAGGAGCCAAACCATTACAGACCAGTAGCCCTGACCTCCCACCTGATGAAGACCATGGAGAGACTCATCCTCAGCCACCTTCGCTCAGTGGTCAGCACCGCAACGGACCCACTGCAGTCTGCCTACAGGCCGAACATCGGGGTGGATGACGCTGTCATCTACCTGCTGCACCGGGCGTTGATCCATCTGGAGGACACCGGAACCGCTGTGAGGGTCATGTTCTTTGACTTCTCCAGCACCTTCAACACCATACGGCCAGCTCTGCTAAGAGAGAAGCTGGAAGGGGCTGGAGTGGACGGACGACTGACTGCATGGACGACCGACTACCTCACCAACAGACCACAGTATGTGAGGCTACACAACTGTGTGTCGGAGGTGGTGGTTTCCAGCACTGGTGCTCCTCAGGGGACGGTGCTCTCACCGTTCCTCTTCACCCTTCATACCTCGGACTTTACCTACAACACCGGCAGTTGTCACCTCCAGAAGTTCTCTGACGACTCGGCCATTGTTGGCTGTGTGTCGGGGGGGAACGAGGTGGAGTACAGGTCAGTCATCAAGGACTGACCTGTACTCTGACTGACCTGTGTGAGCGTAATCACCTGTGCTTGAACACCAGTAAAACAAAGGAGATGGTGATTGATTTCCGGAGGAGAACACCACAATTCACACCGATGAGCATCCAGGGCTCGGACATTGAGGTAGTGGACAGTTTTAAGTACCTGGGTGTTCACCTCAACAAGAAACTGGACTGGACTCAAAACACCGATGCCCTGTATTAGAAGGGCCAAAGTCGCCTCCACCGTTTGAGGAGACTGAGGTCCTTTGGAGTGTGCAGGCCTCTCTTAAGGACATTTTATGACTCTGTGGTGGCCTCTGTTATCCACTACGCCGTGGCCTGTTGGGGAGCAGGCAGCACAGACCGAGACAGGAAGAGACTTAACAAGCTGGTCAGGAGGGTCAGTTTTGTCCTGGGCTGCCCACTGGACTTTGTGGAGGAAGTGGGTGAAAGGAGGATGTTGGCCAAGTTAACATCCATCATGGACAACACCTCTCACCCACTACATCAGACAGTGGAGGCACTAAACAGCTCTTTCAGTGGCAGACTGTTACACCCCCCATGCAGGAAGGAACGGTTCCGCAGGTCATTCATCCCAACAGCTGTGAGATTGTACAATGTCACAGTTTAAATATGCATGTAAAAACCGGTAATCATACATCCTTAGCTCATCTGTATATTCTGTGTTTTTACTTTTTTATTTAATTTTATTATTAGGCATAACATATGTTATGTCGTAATAGTGTACATAAGCTCTTACTTACTTTTTCTATTTTTGCACATTTTTGTATTTGTATACTTGCACATTTTGGAACACCCCTCACTTTTGCACATTGCTGTCACTTTTCTCTGCTTTTTGGAACTGCTGTGACAATTAAATTTCCCCAATGTGGGATCAATAAAGAATATCTTATCTTATCTTATCTTACTACTGACTATAGAGTGTGGTGTAATGGCCCCTCACAACAGAACTCAAACAGGTCAACCCCCGTTTGGGTGCATGTTCTATAAATCTTTGATTATTAAATCTTATGGTCTACTAAAGCCAATGCAGAAGATAAATCCAAATATTGCATATTTTCCTCCTTTGGTAACCTATATATGTCATTGAAAACTCTGTCAAGATGAAAGATAGTTTAGGGCATCTTTGTATCATTCAAATCTTTGTTTTAGTATAGCTGCAAACCACTTTGAGTTGGTTTCTGGTTTTATTAGTAGGAGATCAAATTATTTAGTCTATATACATTACATTTATTCATATGGGTATATGTAAAAGACATTTAAGGTGAACAAAACCAAAGGCTTCTGAGAAATACAGAGATATGATGAGGATTTGAAAAGAAAGAAAAGCAGTTGTTTTCATTTTCATTTGCTGCATTTATTTAAATCTGTAAAGACATGAAGGTTGTTTCACTCAGTCAAGACAGCAACAAGTCAAAAACATTGAAGTAGACATGTTTTCTTAATCACTTGTTGATGTATGCTTCCATCCCAGACTTTATCTTCCAGCAATAAGTCGCTGTATGACGAGAGCAAGTATTTGAGTCAGAGTGGAGGTTGAAGCTGTTGTTGCAGTCGTTGTGGCCTTAAAGCAATCAGAAAAACGTCGATCCAAGTAAACCTTCAGGACTTTGTTAGAGCAAGGGTTGCAGTTTTGGACTAATTTATCAGATTTGAAAACACTCACCTCATTTGAGTTGGAGTTTGAGCTCGACCGAGCAACTCTCTGATGCTCCATCTGTTGAAAATTCAAAGTTTTTAGGGTCTATCCTACTCTGCATACCAAATCATAGCGTCCAGACATGTGACGATGTGAAACATTCTCACTTACAGGTTGAGCCAGAGTGAGGCTCAAGAGGCATCCAAGGACAAGTGCAAACTTCAGCATGGTTTCACACCTGGAAACAAACATCGAGACTTTATCAACAGATCAAAAATGTTAAGTTCAATAATAATAAAAAAATCACTGCAGCATCACAAAATATACTGAAACCAATCAATTGTGATTACTGTTGTGTCTTTGCTTCCTCAGCAGAAGATCTGGAACGTTGTGATGCTTCTCTGACTGCTGACCTTCTCTTTTATATGATCAGAAAAACTGAGGTGTTGTGAAACTGCATTCTCTGGTAAATTCTGTGTAAAAAAACACTGATTGCTGATGGAAGCTGCACAGGATTATGGGGATTTGTACGTGCATGTAAACACACTGAAAAACAACGGTGTTGTCAATGATTTTAAACATATAGCTCAGTCACAAGTTACTGAGCAATATATCTTTGTTTTAATAACAGAATTTAATGTATGTCACAATAGGTTTAGCCTTAACTTATTTAGAAATATGTTGTTATATACTTTATAGTTTTTGAGGAAAAATAAGTCTAAGAAAACAACATCAACATTCTACCCTCAGTCAAGAAATTAAAATAAACAATTGAATAAGAGATTTTAGGCAAATGTTCTGCTTTAAATTGCAAATCATTTGATAAAATATAGTGAAAAGCATCCAAATAAATTAACTCAAAACTGGCTTTTCCACCATCAAACACCCTGTGAAACATTTTTGTCAGACTGTGAGAGGATCCTATTATTAAAAAACCCACACATGCAACAGGAGGAGATGCAAACTCCACTCACAAAGAAAACCATTAGTAAAGAGGAGAAACATCTGTGCCAGCCTGGATGTAAATTCTAATTAGTAACATTGTAACGTAATAACTGTTTATAGTTTAATATTATGAGTGGATTTCTACTTTAGCATCTATTCATATTTATCTGGTTTTATTGCAGCTTTAGAGAACCAACTCTTCTGAAAAAAGAAGGAATATTATATTTAGGATGTTGCTGCATCAAGTGAGTCAAGAAAAAGTTGAGTACGGTAATATAATTTTTACAAAAAATAGGGGAAAAAATTACAATTATGTAAAAACAAAACACAGATAGTTAACATTTATCAGTTTTTCTTTCAATAAATAGGTGTAAAAATGTGTGTTATAAAGTTTATTTTAAATTGGTTAAATGGTAAGTTTTTTGGGGGCAAAATACAACAATTCACTTTTTAAATTAATTTCTGTATTTAGGAATTTCCCTGATATATTAGCGAGAAAAAAATTAACATCACCACAGAAAATACTGAAATAATGTCAAGTCCTTGTAGATTCATAAAAAGATCAGAGAATAACCTGTGATGTTGCTTAGAATCTTGACCTTTTGTTTTTAACCTTTGGAGGAGAAAACTTGTTGAGAAACTGCATTTACTTGGAAATCTTTTTTTACAAAGAGTACTTGTGATTAAAGACAAAAACTGCACAGGATTATAGGATTTACCACCACAATCAAAAACAATTGATTTTGAAATAAAGAAAGAGGAATGAGTAATAATTGTGGTAATTCTGGAGAGAGTCTGTACTGTATTTTTGACACAATTAAAATAATTTGAACAATTTTAATCTGTCTAAATGAGAAGTCAGCATTGTTTTTTTCTCTATTTTTGTGATGTAGTTTCTCAATATACCGGAGTTGATCACATCTGGATTCTTAGGACACATCACTCCTGTGTTTTTAGATGCTACTCTGCAAAAATACCTTGATTTTAATGACTGCATTTAATGATGGGGTTTGTCAGGTGGCTTGAGCAATGCAACATGCAATACTTGTCAGACAATGTTGGCCAGAAAGCTCAGCAAGTAAAACACTGGTACTCCACAAAGGGATTATTGTAGAGGCATATACATGGTGGACCTTTTCAAAACTTCAGCTGTAGAAAAATTCAGTGTGAACAAGGACCAATAAACCGGCTCAGATTACACACTGGTTTAAATTTGACTCCTTTATTCGCCCTCTGATCGGAAGATTGCAGGTTCGATTCCTGCCTTGCCCACCCATGTGTCAAAGTGCCCTTGGGTAAGACACTGAACCCCACTTGTCTCTGGTGGTTATAGGTTGGCACCACTGTTAGGCAGTGGAGCCGCCATCAGGTTGTGAATGTGTCTTTGAATGGGTGAATGAATGGGACTGTGACTGCTTTGGGCCTTTGAGGAAGGTAGAAAAGCGCTATGCACATATACGCTGTTTACTTTAACCATTTTTTAGCCTGTCCATGTACTTCAGAATAGATAGAGTTACACTTTTTAAAATGTTTAATGGGTCTTTCTTCTTACTTATCAGATCTTTTTTTACATCCTTAAGGATGCTTTTACAGTAACTGATGTTGAGGTAAAATTTCATGGCGCAGCATTTTTGTCTTGTTTTCTTTACTTCAACAGCCAGCAGAAGATCCTCAGAGCTGCTTGTCTTTTCTATGCCTTTCAAATTAACTTAAAAATAAACATTTTTATTAGACATTTTGCATATAGCTTTTTATTATTTAAACTGTATTTTTTGTCTTTATTTGTTTAAATGTCATGCGTTTTAATTTTCTATTCCTGTTTTATTTTTCTTCCTGTCATCTTCCAGTGTGTCCTTCAGTCAAAGCATCTGCTTCCACGAGGTTTATGGTGTTTCATCGCTGCCATTAATTGAACGAGCGCAAAGAAAACTGAGCGAGTGTATTCAGGAACAGAGTGAGCGAACCTTACAACCGCGTAAGTGCAATTCTAACCGAGCGACCCCGCATTTTACAACTGCATCGTTGCAATCTTAACTGAGCGGTGATCCTCGCTGGGCTTGCATGCATGCGTTAGCAGGTGTTTTGGTCACTTCTTTGGATGCAACTCTGCATTCTTTCTCCTCCAAATGTGACGAGTAGAGTTCTTACCAAAAAGTTCTTCTTTGGTTTCATCTGACCAAAGGACATTCTCCTAATCCTGTTCTGGATCAACCAAATGCTCTCTTTAGACGGGCCTACACATGTTCTTGCTTTAGCAGGGGGACACGTCTGGCACTTCAGGATTTGAGCCCGTGGTGGCGTAGGGTGTTACTGGTTGGTCTGCTCTCTGTAGATCATTCCCTGGGTCCCCCCATGTGGTTCTGGGATTTTTGCTCACTGTTCTTGTGATCATTTTGACCCCACGGGGTGAGATCTTGCAGGGGGCCCCAGATCAAGGGAGATTATCAGTGGTCTTGTATGTCTTCCATTTCCTAATAATTGCTCTTCCCAGTCTTCCCTGTCTTCCCAGCCCTGTGCAGGTCAGTTACTTTTGTCCTTAGACAGCTCTCTGGTCTCGGCCATTGTGGAGTTTGGAGTGTCACTGTTTGAGGTTGTGGACAGGTGTCTTTTAGATAGATAACCAGTTCAAACAGGTGCCATTACTACAGGTAACGACTGAAGGACAGAGTATTCTCTTACAGAAGTTTTAGGTCTGTGAGCCAGAAATATTGCTTGTTTGTAGGTGACCAAATACGTATTTTCCATAATTTACATATACATATGATGAGAATTACAGGTTCCTCTCATCTTTTTAAGTGGGAGATCTTGCACAGTTGGTGGCTGACTAAATACTGTTTTGTCCCACTGTAAATGTTGTTGAAAAAAACAGTTGTTAAAAACTGGCAGAATGACCCATTAAAGTAAAAAAAAAGACAAGACAGTTCAGTTTGCTGTTTAACATTTATTATAGTTGTGAGATTTTGAAGACAGCTATAATATCAGATTGATGTTCATTCTGAGCAACAACAAAACATGTGTCACAGAATTTTCACAAGAGCAAATCTAAGGAGAAGCAATGTCAACAATTCATTGAAAGTCAATTTTCCATGTCAGACTTTATCTTGCTCTGTTGAGAAGTTGCTGGATGAGCAGAATCAGCTGGCTCAGTGATGGTGTAGTTGTTGCTCCTGCAACAGTTGTTGCTCCTGCAACAGTTGTTGTTGCAGTAGTGGTGGTTGCCTTGATAAAATCACAAACATTGAAGTTAAACATTAAAACAGACGACTCTCACAGGACTTTGTTACAGGATGTCATTTAAAAGTTTACTCAGAACAGAAAACACTCACCTCATGTGAGTTCGACCCAGAGTGATGATGCCCATGTTTGGAACGAGCAAATCTCTGATGCTCCATCTTTAGAAACATCAAAAAAACAGTGAAATTATGTTTCTAATGTCATGAAAAATCCTTTGTTTTATCATCAATTTTAGCTTCTTTCCATGAAACAGTTTGAAACAATCAGACTTACAGGTTGAGCCAGAGTGAGACTCAGGAGGCATCCAAGCACCAGAGCTAACTTCAGCATGATTTCCCTCCTGGAAACAAAAGTCAAATCTTTATCACCAGGTTAAATAAAGTCAGTTAATCACTGCTGCAGCAACATCACACAGAAAATACTAAAATGTAGTTACAGTCTAGTCTTTGCAGCTTCAGCAGAGGATCAGGAAAGTTCTTGTGATGCTGTTCTGGATGTTCATGTTTTCTTTTATACCGTCCCTGGATCAGATATGTTGAGAAACTGTACTCTTTAAGACATCTTTACCTAGAAAGAGGAGTGACTGAGGATTGTGGACACAAGTTGCACAAGTTTTTAAGGATTTGTTGCACCAACAATTAAGATCTTATTTGTAAAATCTTACAGATGGATTATCTTCAGTCACTAATGGCTCACACCTTTCCTCAATAATAATATGCTGATGTAGAAGCATGATAATTTAGAAAACCTCAGTTTTAGGATTGTGTATTATATTTTCAAGGAATAATAAAATATTTCTGTCTTAAATAATGCCAAGAATTTATCCCTTTATGGAGGAATTTTCTTAACAGGTAGAATTTCCTCTCACATTTGGTGTCTATAAACATTACATTTAACATAACCCACCGTTTTTACAAAGACAACATTTGGTTCAAATAGTCACATATTTAAATGTGACTATTTTTCTTGCAAATTTTGGAATCTAAAAGTAGCACTAAGACACATGAATTGAGTTTCTTAATCATTGTAATTTCACCTAAATCCTTAGTACAAAGTAAGGATTTTCAGGACAAAGGTAATTGAAGAAATTATAGATCTGTAAACTTTAATAAACTGCAGTTCTAAGGCCTCTTAATGATGGGGTTGTTCAGGTGTGCTTGAGTAAAGGCAACATGCAATAGTTGTCAGACGATGTTGGTCAGAAAGCTCTGCAAGTAAAACACTGGAACTAAATAAATGGATTATTGCAGAGAGATATACATGTTTGAACTTTTCAAAACTTTACCTGTGGCCAAATTCAGTGTGAACAAGGACCAATAAACAGACTCAGATTACACACTGATTTATATTTGATTCCTTTATTTGGTCTCTGATCAGAAGATTGCAGGTTCGTTTTCCACCCTTCCTGCCGATGTGTCGGGGCATCCTTGAGCAAAACATTGAACCCCATCCTGTGGGAAATTCCTTTATTTATTAGCATTAAGCTACTAGACTTTGGCTTTTGCTGCTGTTTTGCGTTGGATCACTGGAAAAGGAAAGGCATAAAAGATCAATCTCTACTTTTATGGATCGATTACTGATTTAAATTTATATTGATTCAGATCAATTAATCGATTTTATCAACCCAGCCGTAGTTGTTGGTTCTTGCAGACGCCTGTTTCTAAAGCAGACCACTGTCAATTTTTATACAGTAACATCCAACTACTACAATGTGCTTCACAATGTTTTAACATTGACGTCAGACTAAACTGTGCAATATTACATCCGGTTTATATAGGTTTATATAGACCAGCAAAACTGACTACAGAGCGCTATTTAACACTAATCTACGTGAATGGTACATGTTGGTTCTAAATATGTTTGGAGAGTTTTGGTTTCTGTTGGTTTTATTGCTTTTTATTTTTTGCTTGTAAAGCAATCAAAATTGTTTTTTTGCAAAAATTTTAAGTTTTGTCAATACAGAGAAATTGGATCATTGCACATTAAACAGTCAATGATGAAAAAGCATTTTCAATATGACTACACCACTCATAAAAATATAACAAGAGGAAAAATGACTAGCAAAATATAATAATCAATGGACCTCAGTGGAGGTTTGAAAATGTTTTTTTTCAGTATTTTATTAAATACGTGTTCATGGTTTCAGAAAAATAAATAAAAAAATAAAGGTTTATTATAGTAAAAGTTTTAAGAATAGAAATAATGTTTGATTGTATTATAAAAAAACATTTTTTCATTATTCAGTGTATCAAAAATATTTTAGTTTTTGAAGACTCCAATAATTCAAGAAAAAAATATTTTTGCAAGAAAACCTTGATTTTAATTTGTCTTCACAAATTCTGAACAATACAGATCAAGTGCTAAACAATGTCAACAATTCATTATAAGATGATTTTCTATCACTCCTTGATCTCTCGCTCCATGTCACTTTTTTGCATTTTTAAGAAGTTGCTGAAGGAGTAGTAGTAGTCGGTGGTGTGGTTGTTGCAGCTGCAGTGGTAGTAGTTGCAGCTGCAGTGGTAGTAGTTGCAGCTGCAGTGGTAGTAGTTGCAGCTGCAGTGGTAGTACTTGCAGCTGCAGTGGTAGTACTTGCAGCTGCATTGGTAGTACTTGTTGCAGAGGTGGTTGCCTTAAAGAAAAAAGTCAATCAAGAAGCTGAAGACCCTGCATGACTTGTCTATGTTAGAAAGTACCAACCTCATGTGAACTCGACCCAGAGTGGTGTTTGTGTTTGGAATGATGAGAAGGATGATGACCCTCCATCTGTGAAATGTAAAAAAAGAAAATTTAATAAGTGATGTGTTCATCTGCATTTACTCAAAGTACATGTTTTTTTTTGGAAAAAGTAAAAGAGACTGGTGTTTATCCTGGTCTACAAAGAACAAATGAAGGTGAAACAATCCCACTCACAGATTTAGCCAGAGTAAGGCTCAGGAGGCATTCAAGCACAAGTGCTATCTTCAGCATGGTTTCCTTCCTGGAAAAAAAAGGAAATGTTTTGTTCACAAATACTATTAGTTGAGTTAAAATGAGATTCATAGTAACACATACTAAAACCCAGTAAGAACAATGTATTTACAGTTGACTCTTAGCAGGTTCAACAGAAGATCAAGAAGGTAGTTGTGATGCTGCTCTGAACGTTCACTGTCTCTTTTATACCTTTGCAGATGCAACAATGTTGAGAAACTTCTTTCATTGGGAAAGATTTTCCTTGAAAAGGAAGTGACTAATGTAATTGGACAGAAGCTAGACATGATTGCAAAAGCTTTTGACTTAATTAAAACACTTTAAAAATGAGAAATCTGTTGTCAATCCATTTTTATGGAAATGATTTATTATGTAGCTTATCAATATATTATACCAGAGATTCTCATCATTGGTCCTTCAAACCCACCACTGTTAATGTGATTTTTCATGCTACAAAATTTACTTGGTTTTAAAGACTGCTGTCATAAGGTCTCGACATAGTTCAATAATGGGCTAATGGGTTTGTTTGAGCATAGAAAACATGTTGTTATGATTTGCTTGTTTTGTTGATCAGTTTTTCTTCTCTTGGGTTTCTGTACAGGCGGGCTGTGACTCCACCTGACAAGGACCACAGAATGGCGAGGACTCAGATGCAGAGTTCTTGGAAAACTTTTATTCCTGAGAACCTGAGATAGGCGTAGGGTTTGTTAAACATCTACACATGATAATCAGGCACAGGACAGAGGGAGACACAGACCATAAATACATATGAGGAGGGACAGCACAGGTGGGAACGATCAGGGATGATTAGGACAACAGCTGTGGGGAAAACAGACATGAACAGGAAAGGGAAGAACTTTCAAAAGAAAACAGGAAGCGACACACGAGGACACAAATGTCAGACAGGAACTTGACGAAACATGACAGTACCCCCTCCCTAAGGACCGACACCAGACGGTCCAGGAGCCCCGGACCTGAAGAAGTCCGTCAGGAGGGACCTGTCCTCGATGAAACGCTCCGGAATCCACTGGCGGTCCTCTGGACCATAGCCCAGCCAGTCCACTAGGAACTGCCGACCACGACCCCGTTTCCTGACGGCCAGGATCTTCCGCACTGTGTACACCGGTCCACCCCCCACCATCCTGGGCGGCGGCGGGGGCTCCGAGGGAGGCACCAGAGGACTGTCCACGACCGGCTTCACCTTGCTGACATGGAACGTAGGATGAACCCGGAGGGACCGGGGCAGACGAAGACGAACCGCAGCTGGGTTTATGACCTTGGCGACAGGAAACGGCCCCACAAACCGGGGAGCCAGTTTTCTACACGGAATGTGTAGGTTGAGATCCCTGGTTGAGAGCCAAACCTTCTGTCCAGGTTGGTAGATGGGAGCGGGACGCCTCCTGCGGTCCGCAGCCCTCTTGACCCGATCCTGTTGTCGAGCCAGGATCTGTCGAGCGGCCGCCCAGATGTGATGGCAGCGACGAACCAGGGCGTGAGCAGACGGAACGGCGACCTCGGTTTCCACCTCCGCGAACAGAGGAGGATCGTAGCCATGCACGCACTTGAAGGGTGAGAAGCCAGTGGCCGAGGTAGGTAGAGTGTTGTGGGCGAACTCCACCCACACCAGGAGTCTGCTCCATGTCGAGGGGTTCTGGGAGACCAAGCACCGGAGACCAGTTTCCAGCTGCTGATTGAGGCGCTCAGTCTGGCCGTTGGATTCAGGGTGATGTCCCGAGGATAGGCTGACCGTGGCGCCAATGAGCCGGCAGAACTCCTTCCAGAACCGGGACACGAACTGCGGTCCCCGATCCGACACAACATCCCTCGGGAACCCATGGTATCGCACGATTTGGTGCATGACGATCTCAGCCGTGGCCTTGGCCGATGGCAATCTTGGCAGGGCGATGAACCGGACCATCTTGGAGAACCGGTCCACGACAGTTAAGACGGTGGTGTGACCCCGTGAGGGGGGAAGACCAGTGACAAAGTCCATAGAGATGTCAGCCCATGGTCTGGAAGGGATGGGAAGGGGCTGAAGGAGTCCCATGCGACGTCCGGTGGAAGATTTATTCCGGGCACAGACCGAACACGCCGCAACGTACTCCCGGACCTCCGACCCCATGCTTGGCCACCAGAACCTCCGAGAGATGGCGTGCATCGTCCGCCGAACTCCCGGATGACAGGAAAGCAGCGAGGCGTGGGCCCAGTGAATCACCCTAGAGCGTAGCGACTGAGGTACGAACAGTCGGTTCTTCGGGCATCCACTGGGCATCTGCACCCCGCTGTTAGCCTGCTTCACCTCAAATTCTATTTGCCAGGACACCGCTCCAACCACACATGACAGTGGAAGGATAGACTCAGGTGCTTTGGCAACAGGCGCGGGGTCAAATCGACGGGACAAAGCATCCGGCTTGATGTTCTTGGACCCCGGCCTGTAAGAGAGAACAAAAGAGAAACGGTCAAAAAACAGTCGCCAACGGGCCTGGCGAGAATTAAGTCTTTTGGCGTTCCGGATGTACTCCAGGTTTTTGTGGTCCGTCCAGACCACAAAGGGGTGTTCGGCCCCCTCCAACCAGTGCCTCCACTCCTCCAGGGCCACCTTGACCGCCAGCAGCTCACGGTTGCCGATGTCGTAGTTGCGTTCGGAAGCGGAGAGACGCCTGGACAGGAACGCACAGGGATGCAGCTTTCCATCCTGCTCCGACCGCTGGGACAGGACGGCCCCAATCCCCTCATTGGAGGCATCCACCTCCACAACGAACTGGCGACGCGGGTCCGGCAGAGTGAGCAGCGGAGCCGACGTGAAGCGGCCTTTCAGGGTCCGGAAGGCAGCCTCTGCTGCAGGAGTCCACCGGAACTGCACACGTGGAGACGTGAGTACATGGAGGGGCGCCGCAATGGAGCTGAAACCCCGAATGAAGCGTCTATAAAAGTTCGCGAACCCCAGGAACTGCTGGAGTTTCTTGCGGCTGTCAGGTGACGGCCAGTCCGTCACAGCGCAGACCTTCGCCGGGTCCATCTCAACCGTCCCTGCGGACACAATGAATCCCAGAAAGGCGACGGTTGAGACATGGAACTCGCTTTTTTCTGCCTTGACATACAGATGATTGTCCAGAAGGCGCTTAAGGACCGCAGAGACATGGGTGACATGAGTGTCCGGATCAGGGGAGTAAATTAGAATGTCATCCAAATAAACGTAAACAAAGTGGTCCAGGAAGTCTCTGAGGACGTCGTTGATCATGGCCTGGAACACGGCAGGAGCATTGGTTAGTCCAAAGGGCATTACCAGATACTCGTAATGGCCCCTGGGTGTGTTGAACCCCGTCTTCCACTCGTCCCCCTCCCTGATCCTGACCAGATGGTATGCGTTCCGGAGGTCGAGTTTAGTGAAGACTTTGGCCTGCTGGAGCTGGTCAAAGACAGAGGACATGAGCGGCAATGGGTAACGATTTTTAATTGTAATGTCATTGAGGGCGCTGTAGTCAATGCAGGGCCTAAGGGACCCGTCCTTCTTCCCAACGAAGAAGAACCCAGCCCCGGCTGCAGAGGAGGAAGGACGGATAAGGCCTGCCGCCAGAGAGTTGTCGATGTAGTCATTCAGGGCCTGGCGTTCTGCCGCTGAAACGGGGTACAGACGCCCTTTGGGAATGGTGGACCCTGGAACCAGGTCTATGGCGCAGTCATACGGGCGATGGGGAGGAAGACTCGAAGCTCTGGATTTGCTGAAGACCTCACCCAGATGGTGGTAACAGGCGGGAACTGTACTCAGCTCCGGGGTCCCGGTCCCCTAAAGCAGGACGAACGGGAAGTGGGTTAATGTTCACAGATGTTCGTTTACCTGCGGACCCAGGGCTCCGGTGTTCTTCACAGCCCGACCCCCATCCCAGGATTTTCCCTGATGACCAGTCGACCTGGGGTCCGTGCTGACACAGCCAGGGGTACCCCAAGACCAGGTTCCTAGAAGAGCCCTTAAACAGGTAGAACGGCATGACTTCTGAATGGTCTTGGATGGACACTTGAAGAGGTTCTGTGGCATGCGTGATTTGAAAAAGACCCCTTCCATGAAGGCCACAGACCCGGACGGGACTGGGCAGGGGACGAGGCTCCAGTCCCAGGTCTTCTGCCAGCATCCAGTCCATTAAGCTGACATCGGCCCCTGAGTCTACAAGAGCTGTGAGGGATGTGGTGACACCACGGTGTGTTACCTCTAGGTGTGTGAGGCTTCGTGTGGGTCTGCCCTCGGTTGCTATGTGACTCACCCTTGCCGAGTTCTTCATAGGACAGAAAGGAACCAGATGACCGAGCTCTCCACAGAAGAAGCACCGCCCCTCCCGCTGACGTCGCTGTCGTTCCGCCGCTGAGAGCCGTGCTCGGTTCACCTGCATGGGTTCCCCCTCCCCTCCCCCAGGGGGCGAGCGAGGCGGGTCGGCCGGAACCTGGTGGAAGATCCGCCTCTCCGCGGCCTCAGTTCCTCCAGACGGGGCTTCCCCCATGGGACCGAGGCTACGCCGGGAGGCCAGTTCACGGATCCTATTGTCCGTGCGAACGGCGAGAGCAATGAGGGAGTCCAGATCTGACGGTAAATCCAGGGGTATGAGCTGCTCCTGGATGCGCGGCGCCAACCCCTTCAGAAAGACGTCGTACAGCGCCACCGAGTTCCATCCGCTCTCAGCCGCCAAGGTGCGAAAACGGACGGCGTACTCACAGACAGAATCCCCTCCTTGGCGTATGCAGGTAAGCTCCCGCGCCTTATCCCTGCTGGTAGATACGGGGTCGAACGTGCACTGAAGAGCCTCTTGGAAGGCGAGGAGAGACATGCAGAGAGGGGAGTCGCGAGCCCACTCGGCCATGGCCCAAGCTCGAGCCCTCCCCGAAAGGTGGGAGATCATGAAGGCAATCCTCGCCCGGTCCGATCCAAAAGCATGGGGGGAATGTTCAAAATGACTCGAACAGTCTGTGAGGAAGTGCCTGCATAATCCTGACTCTCCTGAGTAACGCTCGGGAGGGGCGATCCTGATTTCCGAACACCGGGCAGGCGCGGGCGGGGCAGAAGCCGGGACGGCTGAAGAGGCTCCCGGGAGCGGGTTGGTCAAGGGCTGCCTTGTACGGAGTTCCTGGACTTGGGAGGTGACCTGAACCATGTGGGCGGCCAGGGACTTCTGGAAGTCCTCCTGCTGGGAAAGGCGAGCCTCCAGGCGTTGTAGAACGGCAGCTAGAGTGCTGCTCTCTGCTGAGTCCATTCTGGCCTGATTATACTGACAAGGACCACAGAATGGCGAGGACTCAGATGCAGAGTTCTTGGAAAACTTTTATTCCTGAGAACCTGAGATAGGCGTAGGGTTTGTTAAACATCTACACATGATAATCAGGCACAGGACAGAGGGAGACACAGACCATAAATACATATGAGGAGGGACAGCACAGGTGGGAACGATCAGGGATGATTAGGACAACAGCTGTGGGGAAAACAGACATGAACAGGAAAGGGAAGAACTTTCAAAAGAAAACAGGAAGCGACACACGAGGACACAAATGTCAGACAGGAACTTGACGAAACATGACACCACCCATTTTCCTGTGAAGCAGTCACAGCTGCCTGCACTTTGCTTATCAGCCACATTGAATTTCATGAACTGTCCCTGAGCCTTCGATATTGGCTTGTTTTGTGAGATATCCAGTTTGCTGTGGTTATGGTCTTATTTTTTGTAAATAAATCCATGGGGATTTTGCTACATCTTTGTGTGTAGTTCTTATGTGCATCAGGGTTCCAACCTGCTTGCCTGACTGTAACACGTGTGGGATTGTGTGGCTCAGAAAAAAGGGCAGAGTGTCCCTTAAGAAGAGAAGATTGTCAAATAAAAACAGCATTTCCCATTTTAAGCTGCTGCAACATTCAGCTGCACAAAAGCATACAAGACCAAGTTTGAGTTGATTCTCTTGGTTCCCTGTACGCTTCAGGTATGCTTTTATCACTTTTTTTTTAGTAAATCCTTGAGTTTTTGAGCAAAAGCTTTTAACAGTCCCTGGAGTTAAGTCAAAAACACATGGTCAGGCATTTTCATAATGTTTTCCTCTGCATTTAGTAATGAAACGCCCAAAGCGCTGTCGATGTGTTAAATATTCATTCACTCCTCATAACCCAGGCATGGCTGCCAGTTTGCACCTACGGTCCCTCTGATCATCAATGGGACATTTATGCACATTCACAGACCAGTATAGCTACAATGGAGGCAGTGTAGATTATAGGGTGCAGTTTCAGTTATGGATGCTTTTTCTGTATTTGACACATACAGGCGCATCGGGTTTTAGGGCGCGGGCACGTTAAAACATCCCGGTAAAACGTTCACGCTACTGTGTGTTTTAAAAAGGCAGCGGGAGCAAAACTGAGTTGGTTGTGATTTATTTTTTATTTTTTCAGTTATAAATCAGCATCCAAAAATCCATCAAAGTCCTCATCTTCTGTATCTGAAATGAACAGCTGGGTTACATTTCTATCAAACAGGTCAGGTTCCCTTTCGTCATTGTCAGAGTCCGCCTCGTTTGTGTGCGGCTCCTCATGAATGATTCAGGCGCGTGTGTGCGCTCCTCCCGTGTTTCATGATTTGCTGTTGTGTTTCGTGATTTTACTGTTGTGTTTCGTGATTTACTGTTGTGTTTCCTGATTTGCTGTTGTGTTTCCTGATTTGCTGTTGTGTTTCCTGATTTGCTGTTATGTTTCCTGATTTACTGTTGTGTTTTGTGCTTTGCTGTTGTGTTTTAGGACTCTGTAATATTTTTCCATAATTTGCTGTTGTGTTTCAGTATTTGTTCATTTGTACAGGGATTTGTTGTTGTTTCTTAAATGTAAACATGTCTTGCACCTCTCGGCCACTGTAACAAAGTAAGGATTTTCAGAACAAAAGCAATGGAAGAAATTATAGACCTGCAAGCTTTTAGAAACTTAAAATGAGTAATACATTCTTTAGCTGTTTATTATGTACATTTTTTTCATTTGGTGGATTTATTTTTATATTTATCTTGTTACAGGTGTCTCAAGTCTGCCGGATGTGTTGCAATGATAATTTGCTGCTGGTCCTTATGTTTCAGTGTGACTTCAGTTCTTTAGGTTATGTGCTGCTTTCTTTTATTTCTTGGATGTTTTGTAGGCCAAAGGTTTGTTTTCCACCACATGTTAATGGTTGCTTTGTACTGGGCGCCGTTGGAAAGGACCCCTTACTACTGCTGAAATGGAGCTCTGAGCAGGTACAGGACTTGGACTGACAGCTCCTGGGACTTACTGTTGGTGGGCTGCGCAAACAGAGAACTGAAGGTGGACAGTGCACCAGAAGACGGGAGGTAGCCAAGAGAGAGCTGAAAGCTGACTGGCAATGCTGAGAACGCAACGCAAGCCTGGTGAAATGGGAGGCAGCAGCCACAAAGAAGGGCACCAGAGTTGACCGGGAAGCTGTGTGGAGAGAATGAATGACTGCTAAACAGAGCATAGAGAAAAATGGTCTGTCCTTCTAAACAAAGTATGCATGTGGCCGGTGTTGATGCAGCACCCTGAAGCTCTCTCTTATGTCATCCTTTTAGCTGCAACAGGAATGTTTTGTTTGCTCACTTTGTGCACAACTCTTTCCTGAACATGGCTCAATAATAAGCTGGCTTTACAACACGGCTGTTGGTTAAGTTAAGAAATGTTGCAGTACGGACTTGCCCACCGAAAAGAAATTAATTGTAGGCTCCTTTGAACAGTGAGAGATAAAAAATCAAGAAATGGACTTTATCAAATTCATATACATTTATTTGCACTTCATTGGGGGAAATAAGTATTTGATCCCATTGTAATAATCAAGAGTTCTGGTTCTTACAGACTAGTTAGACTCTCCCTGTAACCTGAGTTAAAGACAGCTGTTTGAACTAATCCCCAGTATAAAAGACAACTGTTCACAGAATCAGTCAATTAGTCAGACTTCAAACTCTCCAACATGAGAAAGAGCTTTCATTGGATTTCATGGAGACCATTATAAACCTATAGATAAAAGACAAGAATGAACTAAAAAAAACATCAGAAAGACGCTGAGGGTTAGGGTGAAAACTATTGGTGGAATTGTCCATGACCATCAATCGACCTATCGGTCTAGGGCTCCAAAAAAGATCTCACCCGGTGGGGTTTCCATGAGCTTGAGAACAGTGAGAAATAGCCCTAAAATGACATGGCTGGAGTTAGTTGATCCCTAAGCCAGCGGAGACCACAGTCACCAAGAAAACCATTGGTAGTACTTTGCACTGCAATGGATTAATTCCTACAGTGCTCCCAAAGTACCCCCTGCTTCAGAGGGCACATGTGCAGGCCCGCCTGGAGTTTGCCAGTGAACACTTTTATGATTGAGAAAGATTGGAAGAAGGGGCTGCAGTCAGATGAGACCAAAATTGAACTCTTTAGCATCAACTCAACCCATTGTGTTTGGAGGAAATACAAAGCACAGAGGTGGAACCATCATACCTCAGAGGGTTTTTCTGCACAAGGCCACTTCACCATGTCGATGTCAGGATGGACCAGATTTTATGTACCTTCAAATCCCTATAGTGAGAACCTCCTACTTCCACCAGGAAGCTTAAAATAGATGGTGGATGGATCTTCCAACATGATAATGACCCAAAACATACAGCCAAGGCAAACAAAGAATGGTTTAAAAAAAAGCACATAAAGGTCATGAAGTGGGCCAGCCAGTCTACGGACCTCAATCATTTAGAGAACCAATGCAGAGGCTCTAGCTGAGCATCAGCCACCAAATCTGACAATTTAGAAGTCATTTGCAAAGAAGAGTGAACCAAAATTCCTTCTGATATGAGCAGAAATCTGGTCATCAGCTACAAGAAGCATCTGGCCTCTGTACTTGCTAATTAGGATTTAACCAAAAAATAGAAAGTCTTCTGGCAGAAGGGTTCAAATACTTGTTACCTTCAGTGAAAGGCATACGACATCAAATAAATGATATAAAGTTGATTTCTTAATTTACTCTGTAATTTTATATCGCTCACAGTTCAAATGAACCAACCATTAACATGACAGACTGTTAATGACTGTTAAATAAGAAAGGGATCACATACTTAATACTCCACTGTATCCAGGGCAATTGTTCACTCAAATATGCTTGTGCTTGAAGACTTAATAAATTAGCAGCTAATTTGTGCACTATAAATATACTCAATTCTTTAATCATTTAATAAGTTACTCAAACATGTTTTAATTCATTTTAAGACTGCATTTGTCTTTTGCTTATAACACAATGACTTTGATCAAATGAGTGGGAATTGATGTTTTTTCTTTTATCTGTACTAAACATGACAGATTATTTACATTTGGATAATTTCTTTTTTTAATCTGTTGTCTTCATTATGAGTGTGTTCAGGTACCACGTACACATATTTTACAAGTTCCTGACTCTGCTTTATATTCCGGTCCTCGTCTCTATCAAAATCTTTATTATCTGCATCTTGACTGTCTCCAGCTCCTTCCTTTTCAGTTTCTGTGTTTCTACTGTTCTTTGGTGATCATTAAGTATTATTAGAGTAAGTGATTTCTTACTTTTTAGAGAATTAATCATTAAAAATTAAGAAAACTTAGTTGAATACATTGCAGTTTTTCTCCTTCACCTTAAAGTCTATGTTCAGTGTGGCACAAACCTCCACAAAAACCTATCCATGTTAACTTATCAACCTTAACAGAACCAGAATTACAAGCTTAAATGTGAGGATTGTGACCTTTGCGTGTCAGTTTTATTTCATTGGTTATCCTCATGTTCTGTAGTCAGCTTTTTCCCCTGTCAATCACACCTATTGTCCCGATTGAGACATCTGATTGGCCAGCTTATAAGTTGAATAACTTGCACTACAAGACATTATAAATAAAAATTAGGATTAGCAAGAACATCCTAAAATAAATAGGTATCAGATCAAGAATGCTTATACTGACAAATACAATGACTGAGTAACAGCTGTTTATTTCACTATAGAAGTCTATGGGATTTTGGCTTCTTGGAGCCAGCAGGCACTTCCTGTCGCGAACACCAGGGGGAGGAGTCACTGTACAGTAAATTGACACAAAAGGTTTAGGTTGTCAGATATTCACTGCTGTCTTGATTTGTTTTGTGGTCCCCAGAGAATTCAAGCGTCTGGTTTTCAATTCTTCGTTCTTAGATCATCTGTTTTCTCCTCTATTTCATGGTTTTTGTCAACTTTATTTAATTTGTATGTGTCCGACACTAAACCTGATCTCCTGCATTTGGGGTCCTACACCACCAGTTCCTGACATTGAAGACACCAGTTATGTTTGAAAACACAGATTGGTGTAACATGTTGCATGTATTTTCAAAATCATTTCTGAGAGGAGCTTTACTGCTGTAAAAAACTGTTTAATCATTTTGTTTTTTGAAAATATTCTGCTAAACAAAACGTAAAACACATTTTCTTTATTAATTTGTTATTATACCTTGTCTTTTTTAACATTTGTGAGTTTCAGTCTGTTTTTTAATCTACTGTTTTATCTAGTGTTTCTCACTTGTAAAGTAATACAGTCAGTTTGTTGACTTGTTCAATTCAATTAGTTGACTTTTTAAATTCTTTCAAACAATAAATTAGTTTCTCTTGATTTAATGATGAGATGTTTGACCAAATTTCTTTTATGATAAAGCCACAAAACAATACCACCAAATGAAGGATTAAAGATGAATTTTATTTTTATTGTTTAAAGACAAGCAAAAAACAATTGAGGCCTGGTCAGAAGGAAGGCCATACCAAATTAAATGTTTTTTAAGCATTTGCTTAATTCTGACTCCATGACAGACTTAATTTCGCCCCAGTAGGGCCAGCAGTTGAGCAATAATCTGGACTAATGATAGTGCAGTTGTTGTTGTTGTTGCTCCTGCAACTGTAGTTGTTGCAGTGGTGGTTCCCTTAAAAGAAAAGAAAAAGGTAAGACAAAATAAAATTTATATAAATGATTTGTAAGTTGTCAGGATAACAAAACACTTACCTCATTGGAGTTAGACCCAGAGTTGGAGTCCGAGCTGGAACGAGCCAATCTCTGCTGCTCCATCTGTAAAAAAAAAAAAAAAAAAATGTGTGATTTGAAGCTTGAGGTGTCTTTCCTGTTTCCCACAATCTAAGTATCGCTCCCTAGACATTTAATAACAAGACACAATCACACTTACAGGCTGAGCCAGAGTGAGGCTCAGGAGACATCCAAGCACAAGTGCTAACTTCAGCATGGTTTCACACCTAGAAACAAATTTCAAGTCTTTATCAGCAAGTTAAATTAGCATCATCTCAGAAAATACTGGAAGCAAGTGGAAATATGATTACAGTCAAGTTTTTGCAGCTTCAGAAGAAGATCAGGAAAATTTTTGTGATGCTGCTCTGAATGCTGACCTTCTCTTTTATACCTTTTACAGGAGCAGTTATTGAGAAACTCTCTGTCAGAAAGAACAGTGACTAATGTGAGTCAAAAGCTGCATAAGAATTGTAATCACGTGTTACACCTTCAAAACTCTTACGTAAAAATTATTATTTATTTGAAAACTTTAGGTGTTTGTGGCCTAATTATTAAAGAATCCTTATGATGACATGGATTAACTCAATGGTGTTTTTTAATTTACTTTATTTGTCGCGAAAGTGTAGAGTTTAACATTATCTAATGAGGTATTGAAAACCCTTTAAATACCCGCCGTACATCGTAAATGACTATTTTGATTCTCACTGGTAAAGCTAAATTCATTGCAGTTCCTCTATTACCAATGAAATGCTTTAGTCTCTGTAATAAAATAATGAGATACCTTTGTGTCAAATGCAGCACATAGAGTCATGAGGAAACATTCAGTCTTGAATAGATCATTTCTGTTCAGGTGGTCAGAGGCTTTTCCTAACATATACATGCCTATACAGTAAACCCTTGTTTTTCGCGGGTGTTACGTTCCAGAAAGAACCCGTGATAGGCAAAATCCGTGAAGTAGAAACTTCTATTTTTTTAACAATTAATATACAATTAAATACTCTATTATACATTGAAAAGAAAGAACAAACCATTTTACAGGCTCAAGCATTTGTTTCACAAATCAAAGTACTTTAAAAACGTTTTTTTTTCAACAAATATCTTCTGTACTGTACTGTCAAATAATAATTTGAATCATCAATGTGAACAGAAGGCTTCAAATCGCGGAGATTAGCCCCGCCCACCGCGAACCGAGAGTAATTGAATTAAACGGGAGAAAATTTAAAATGATCATGAAAAAAATACAAAGTACAAACGGACAAATAGTGGCTCAGGTGTATTTCAATGCTCTTCAGTCTGAGAAGCTGCAGTGTTTTCTCCTTCTCAAGGCAAGCCCGCGGTGCAGCTGTGTTTGTTCAGGAGAAGAAACATAGTGATTGACAGTTGTTGTCGCTCTTTTTCTATGGGTTTTAGAGAAACTTGAAATTGCAAGATGATTTGCATGTACGTAATTTGGAAAGCTGATTTACGTACGTGTACATATTAAACTGCAACATTATTGACGCGCAGGTAGAGAAGAAGCGGGGTGACTTTTTTAGCCAATCAGAATGCAGAACACAATGCACGATGCAAATCCGTGAAGTAGCGAAACCGTGAAAAGTAAACCGTGTTATAGCGAGGGATCACTGTACATGATATTTCTTTAGCGCATTTCTGCTTTTGAGTATTTTGAACAAATCATTTGAACCAATATTCTTTTTATAGGCATGGGCGTGGGTTTATAGCCAAAACGTGTGGAGGGTGTGCAGGTGATACATAAGTGCTCGTAAGATGCCTGTAGGATGCCCACACAAATTGTGCTCTGATTGGTTAAGTTCCCCATTTCTAACGGCCAGTCTGCACATAAAGTGCACACTTATCACTTGAACAGCGCTATTGGCGGTCAAAAAAAAAAAAGACAAATCTATACAACATACCTCCGTCTCACCTACCTCCTCCTTACTTACCTTGCCTACGTGTTCACACCAACCTGACCCCTGCATCATGCCCATTGACAAAAATGGACATGAACATTTTCGTATTTCATTAAAAATCTGTGCCCCCCCACCCCGCATAGATTTGCCCATCTTTCACCTGTAGACAGTCCATAATAACCCATAGAGGCAGTTGTGACTAAGGCTTAAGTCTTTGCAGCTTCAGTAGTAGATCAGAAAAGTTCTTTTGATCCTGCTCTGAATGTTGACCTTCTCAATTATACTTTTAAATGAAAAAACTGTTAATAAACTAAATTGTTGAAGTCATCTCATAATAGAAGGAGCAGTGCCTAAAGTCACTAAAACAGAAGCTGCATAGGATTGTGACAGTATACAAGACGGAATATTACACTAGATTTTGAAACTCCAGTTTTTTTTTTAAACCTTAAGTTGCTGGATTTTTATATCACAATGGTCTCTTTCTTGTAGCCCATATTTACAGTATTTCTCAGTCGCTTTAGTACAATTCTCAGATCAGAATGAAATTCCCAAAACTATTTGTTCAATCTTCACATCATGATGTCACTTGTGCACATCATATAAGCAGTTTCTCACTTCTTTGAACAAGTTGCAATTGCTTTGGTACATCCATGCAAATGATTATGTACAATTCTCTGCTCTACATTATCAATTGTTTGTCATGTTGATCAAAATGTATTATATAGTTCAGTGTGCAATAGTCTTACTCCTCAAAACACCTAGTTCATCGTATAAGTCATTAACTGCAAAATGGTTGACCAAGTTGTCATAATGTGACAAACATATTTCGCTGCATTGCAAGAGAGGATATTCGCTGTGATGTGGATGAGAATTTGTGTCCTAACATACAGGAACGACAAGAGGTGTAGGAAGACCACACCAATTCCTACTGCACTGCCTGTACTGTTGTACAGAATAATGTCCTATCTCCCTTTGTGTTACTGTTTGCAGTGGGTTTTTTCTATGTTGGTATGACATGGTCTGTCAACAAATTACAAAATGAACAATAAAAGTGTAAATGTGAATCTTGTCCAGTTTCTTGCAACCAAACAAAAAAGGTGTAACTTACATTTTACAATAATTGTCATCCAAACTTTAGCCATAGTTTACATCAGAACCTCCCTCTAAAGTACACAGTCATATTGACAACATGACTAAGTAATTTGACTGTCTTGTTCGTAGACAATGACACAAGGACTTGACATTCTGATGGCACTGACACGTTCAATGACATAAAGACTTAGTTTTGAGAGATGAACTAAATATTTTGAGTAAGTTACAGGCTTTTGCAAGAAATCCATAGTGTTTTGCTGTTTGTACAAATTGTTTTGAAAAATGCACACACGTTTTTGCAACTTCAATTCTGATCTGAGAATTGTACTAAAGCGACTGACAAAAAATGTAACCAAATAATTAAGTATTACCAGACTGAAAAACATAATCATAACATAGTCTCAGTCTTAGAAATCAAAAGGTTTTGCAGTTTGAAAACACCCAGAGAGGCATGCAGAACTCCCAAACCTGCCTTAAATTTTTTAAATTATGATGTCCTCCTGTGGCCTCAGCTCTCTAAATACATTCAAAGGGTCTTTCATTTATAACAACAACATATTCTTAATAGACATTTATTGCCAATTTTGTCAACAACCTGTACGTCACATCACCCCCAAGCATTAAGAGGTGAAGGGCTAAATTTCATTTTATTTCTTAACGTATTTGTTGTTGAATTTGCTTCAATGTTTTTCATTTTTGTTTTAGCCCTATAACCTCAATATGACACTTTTAGGGCTTTCTAAAATCATTTCAGTCAAACCTCGGAATAAAGCTGGTTTCTCCCAATACTGTACATTTTAAGTCTAAGAAGCTATCATTGTGCACGGAACATCTCTGCTTTGACTTTTCAAATGAAGAGCTATTGCTGTCAAAAGGCTTAGTGTCAGGACACCAAAGGGAAAATATCTGTATTCTTTGATCAACAGAACATTTTCTAAGCTGCAAGAATTGTCCAAATTTTAAATTCAGTAAAAATAATATTATTGTTTTTTTCAAAAGGGATTCATATAAAACATGCTTACCATTGAACAGTGGTGCATGATCTTACAAAACCTTTAAGCCAGAGTCAGTTAGGGCTCTCCTTGATCTAATGTGTTTCTGTCAGACTGCGCAACCTTACCAGTGTGTAGCCACCCACCCTAAAGAGGTGTGTGAGTTTGATCATGTCTTAATAAAAGGAAAGGCAAACGATTGTCTGACTGATGACCACAGACTTGAACCGCATCTTCTTTGGAGGCTGATGATAATGCAAAGTCATGAGATAAGATGAACATCAAAAGCAAATTGCATGTGTTGCTGCTCACGCACACACGCCACACAGTATCCACACAGCAGCTTACAAGTATTAAGTGTATCTATACTAAACTTACGGTGCTTAGAGGACTTATGTCACAGATCGACGTATATTTCCTCATGCGCACAGACAGACAGACATAGGATTACATATCCAATGTTCTTGGAGACAGGTCTATAAAAAAAACATTCACCATGCCTGTGTTCGTATAAATTGAATGATAACATTGAATGAATTGAATGATAACATGGATAACATGAAATCCTCTTCACCTTTATCCACCTTTGTTATAGTAGGGAGAACACGTCAATGTAAGGGTGGGGTCACCTAAGATAGCACAAGGGTTACGTGGCCATTACTATGATAACAGCTTTAGTTTTGTTCAAAGTGAACACTTCAAATCTGTTTTGGCAGAGAAAGACATTTTCAAAAGAAAAGTGCGTTTTATGTGTGATGAACTTAGGTTTATCAGCAATAGTTGCCAAAAACTGTCTACAGTTTAATCTGCAACTTTCACACTGACCCCCTGAGACTTGACTTTTCTGTGGGAGCCTTTTTGTTTTGTTCTAATGCTTGGTCAATTTTGTAATAAGGTTCATTTCATACTGTCAGTCTCAGTGTCAGTCTTTGATTTAGTGAAACCTCCACAAACCGCAGCTATTTTCTGATATTTTACTTTTTTTGCTCTTTTCCATTTAATTTTTTTTATTTGTTTTTGGAGGCGGCAGTCACTATTTTCCACGCTGTGTGGTGGCTGCTGAGGTTTTAAGAAAAAGTTAAATTTTAGAGAGACCGAACGATTTTTTGACATCAGTTAGTGGCCGCCCATTTCGAAGTCACGCAGGGCAGTCCAGTTTCCATTTCGAAGTCACGCAGGGCAGTCCAGTAACAGGCAGGTGACAGGAAGACCACAGCGTGATAATTGACTGATCTCCAACATCCCCAAAATCGTCTGATGTTCAACAGATTTCAGATTTCAGCCGTCTGGCCCACGAATCAGAAGGTAGCTGAGCGGGAACCCGACGAGGGCTGTCGACATGGGTCAGGGGCCCGGCGATGACCAGATGTCAGTCTGACAATCCGGAGCGCTGTGGGTCCAAATGTGGAGACGGCACTGATACTGCACAAAACTCTTCATGGCATTATTCATGGCACCACAACGACTCTGAAACCTGCGTGTTGAGGAATTGCAGTTGATGCTGAGAAGAATACGAAGACAGAACATTGTGCTTTCTTCAAAATTTGTAAACTGCCAAGATTATAATGTGTGCTCAAAATCTGTAATTGTAGCTATAAGGCCTGCATGCTTGTTAGATCTATATTTTAAAAACTGGTCTTGGTGCCTAATGTCATTGTTCAAAAAAGTATGAAATGCTAATATTTTATGTAAGACTTTTGTTTTGAAAACTGTCAAATATTGGGCTCTTTGGTAGGAAGTATAAACACTGCTGTGCTTGTGTTAAAACTTTAAAAATCTTGTGAAATTCCAAATTTAAAAAAATGTTTGAACAAAACACTTATCAGAATCAGAATCACTTTATTTGCCAAGTACAGCGCACGTACAGGGAATTTGACTTGGTTACTTGTGCTCTCGTGCAAACTAGCAAGGTAAAAAAGAATAAATAATAAAAGATAGATAATAAAAAGAAGGTAGTTGTAAGGTAGCTGTATGAATAAATAAACATAACTAAATAAAGGAATGTGATTGTACAGTGTCCCTGAGTAGTCCGGAGTCAGGAGTTCATAAGAGTGACAGCTCGGGGGAAGTAGCTGTCTTTGTAGCGAGTGGTTTTGGTTCGCATTGTCCTAAAGGAGGCTGAAAAGGCGGTGTCCAGGATGAGAGGGGTCTTTTACGATCCTGCCAGCCCGCTTCCTGGCTCTAGATCGGTACAGATCCTGAATGGGGAAAGGCTGGAACCAATAATCCTCTCAGCAGATCTAATTATTCTCTGTAGTCTGTTCCTGTCATGTCTGGTAGCTGAACCAAACCAGACCGTGATGGATGTGGACAGGACAGACTGGATTATTGCAGTGTAGAAGATGGTCAGCAGCTCCTGAAGCAGGTTGAACTTCCTGAGTTGTCGCAGGAAGTACAACCTCTACTGAGCCTTTTTCCGGACCAAGTCAATGTGAGCGGTCCACTTAAGGTCCCGTGAGATGGTGGACCCCAGGAACCCGTGTGAGTCTGTTGAGGGGACAGTGCCGTTGAGAATTGTGAGTGGGGGGGGAGTGGTGGTGGGGTTCCTCCTGAAATCCACTGTCATCTCCACTGTTTTAAGTGGGTTCAGCTCCAGGTGGTTCTGGCTGCTCCAGAGGACTAGCTGCTCCACTTCTCCTCTATATGCAGTCTCATCACCGTCACCATGAGCCCAATGACTGTGGTGTCGTCTGCAAACTTCAAGAGTTTCACAGGGGGTTCCTGATCTGCAGTAAGTGAAGCGACCCAGTTTCACCTGCTGCCTCCTATCCGTGAGGAAACTTGTGATCCACTGACAGGTGGGAAGAGGCACGGCAAGCTGGGACAGCTTGTGGTGGAGGAGCTCTGGGACGATCGTGTTAAATGCAGAGCTAAAGTCCACAAATAGAACCCGTACGTAGGTGTCTGCAGAGTCCAGGTGGTGCAGGATGTAGTGGAGAGCCATGTTGACTGCGTCATCCCCTGCCCTGTCTGCTCTATAGGCAAACTGCAGGGGGTCTAGCAGAGGCTCTGTGATGACCTTCAGGTGGTTCTGCACCAGTCGTTCAAAGGATTTCATGACTACCGAGGTCAGGGCGACTGGTCTGTAGTCATTTAGTCCTGTGACTGGGGACTTCTTGGGGACTGGAATGATGGTGGAGAGTTTGAGACAAGCAGGGACCACACACATCTCCAGGGAGCTGTTGAAGATCCTGGTGAAGATGGGAGCTAGGTGGTCAGCACAGACTTTCAGGCAGGAGGGAGAGACTCCATCGGGTCCTGGAGCCTTCCTGATCTTCTGCTTCTGGAACTGTTGACGCACATCTCGTTCACAGATCATCAGTGCGGATGAGGGGGCAGGTGTGGGGGAGGTTGGGATTGCAGGTGGCTCCTGTGTGATGGAAATGGTGGCTGAGGGGGAAGGTGAAGGTGATATTCTTTCAAACCTTGAGTAGAAGTCGTTAAGCTCCTCAG
Organism: Oryzias latipes; assembly: GCF_053564925.1. Lineage (NCBI taxonomy): Eukaryota > Metazoa > Chordata > Actinopteri > Beloniformes > Adrianichthyidae > Oryzias > Oryzias latipes. The sequence goes on along the minus strand of NC_136237.1, from coordinate 28,061,030 downwards.
CCAGGTGGTAACTGTCTGAGGGGCGGGGGGATGGTCTCCGGTAGTTGGTGATGGTCTGCTTATGATAAATATTTTTCGTTTTCATGATTTAAAGTAATTTTCAGTTAAGTGTTTTCATATTTTTTTGATTTGAAATGGTTTATTTCAAGCAATTAAGTAGAAATAATACACCAAAGCAATATAATCATCAGTTGTACATTCATAAAGTAACTAATCAAATGTATGATAATTAGACATATTAATAAATATTGCTTGAAAGGGAGTGGAAGAAAGCGAACTTATATAATCCCACCCCGTTATACTATAACCATTTTATTACATGATTTATCAATATCCGGTTCCCAGTTTTTATCAGACAGAATTAAAAATCATAAAGTATCGATAAAGCGCTTTTTGATCGTAGCTTGAATATCATCAAGGGTCTTTTTGAGGTCTTCGTATTCCTGGGTTTTCTTAGAGGCCATGGTCAGGTCTCTTTTTTGGAGGCAGAGAGACACGCCACGCGCCCTGCCCGTAACCCGGAACATATTTGAACCATGTAGGCATTATTTTGGTGAGCGTCAGTGCAAGCTTTTTGACTTGTTGTTCTAACTGTCAAACCATCACCTAATTGAAATTTTCATGCATTTTTTTACATCAATGTTGTTTAAAAGCAGGAAAAAATACTTCATTCACAGTATTTTGCATTGATATTTTTTATTTGATCATAAATCCATAAAACAGCAACTTGATTTTATGTTCAATGAAGTAGAATGAAGAGTGTTGAGGCACTTTGGTGGAAAAAAGCTCCATCTTCATTCTTTAGTAGATATTTCCATTTTATGTTGCTGCCCTTGGAGTCGTGGTTGTTGCAGTGGTCGTAGTTGCAGTTGTAGTTGTTTGTTGCAGGAGAGCAAGGATGAGCTGGAGCAACACGTTATTTATGGAAGACGTGTTGGAGGACTTCATGTGGACGGAGACATTAACAGACAGAAAGAAAGAAAAGATTCACATGAACTGATGTTCATGAGCTCAAACTGAAGTGGACAAAGAAAACACTCACCTCATTAGAGTTGGAACCAGAGCTTGAGCGGGCAAACCGCTGATGCTCCACCTATTAAAATAAACCAGATTTCATGTTTCACTTTAGTGTGACATGTAGATTATAATAGTAAAAGAAAGATTTCTGCAAACACAATCAAGTGCAGTGATAATAAGTTGGTCAAACTTACAGGTTCAGCCAGAATGAGGCTCAGGAGGCATCCAAGCACAATTGCTACCTTCAGCATGGTTGATTTAATGATCACACCTGTTGAAAGAATTGATAATAAAAATTAGGTCTGAAATACACTTTCAGCATTATACTCTGTAAAGTCAGGTCCTCACAGCTTCAACAGATGGTCAGAGAAGATCCTGGAGGTTTCTGCAGTGCTGAACTGACTGGTAGACCTCTCTTATATACACGAGCAGAGCTGTTAGGAAACTGTTACCATTGCCAAATCCTCCAGTGTCACACCCGGCACTAATAGTTAGACAAACAATGATACACCTTCCACGCAGTATTGCACGGATGTGTTTAACAAATTATGCATAAACACTGTTGCTGCAAACATTTGTTTGGACTTAGAAGGCATTTGTAGATTTTGTCTTCTCTTTTTGGAATTGTTAATCAGACAAAAGCTCACAAATGCCAGATGCAATGATTACAATATGTGAAGTAATTTGAAGACAACACCCAGTTTCCATGCAGAGGAAACTTTTAATAGCTACAATAAACCAAAATTTTTTTGCATGTGCTAATGGTTCATTGTCTTTCTTTTTTTATTTTAGATTAGTTCCACAAGAAAACTCAGAATTGAGATATTCCATCATCTTTCCGTAATGTGTGACACGATGGTAATTTCTTTTTTCCAGAAAAAGTAAACACTTTTCTGAATGAATACAAAAGTGTAACTTTTCAACTAAACACACACAAGACTTTAAAAAAAAATCATCTTTACCCAATAGATAGAAGAAGAAAAAAACGACACAGAAAGAAATGCGTTAATAGTCACATAAGGCTAAAAACAGAGGTAACCATAGACTCTTTGATAATAGAATATAATGTATACTGTCTAAACCAGACCAGTAAGTAAGGATGAAGTTGGTGAGACGCAGGTACGTCGTACGAATTTTTCATTTTTTCATCCCCACCAACCATGTTTATTGATGAAGGGGCCTGTCAGTGCAGTTTAGGTGAAAAGTGTAGTCTCCTTGCCCACCCTTGTGTGCCTGTTGTGAGCTTCTTGTACGCAGCCTAATGTTAGAAATGAGGAATTTAGATAATCAGACTGTAGTTTCTATGGGCCTCTGACGTATCACCTCCACACAGCATTTACGTGTGATCAGTAAGGAGCCAGTACACCCTGCAAACGACTACAGTGTAATTTAAGGGCACCTGTACGTCATGAGTGCACGCAACTTACACTATTTAAACAAATACGTCACAATACACTTAACACACGCATGATAATCGCATGTTCCATTTTCATGAGTTCCCTTCAGATGGCCGCACAAGCCTAAAGGGAACTTTAAGACAAAAATGACGGGTGAATAAACTTCTGACAGTTGAAAAAAACATTAAAGACCCACTCTAATGGAAATCTTTTGGTGTTTTTAACATGTTTTGGTAGCATTTTATTTTTATGATGGAGAACGTATATAAAGATAATAAGATTAAAACTGTGTCTCTGAGTATTTCTTTATTCAAATTGTTGTGAATCAGGAGCAGACAAAAAATGCTGCATAAAAAAGCTTAAAGTTGTTTAGTATAAAATACAATGGGCAGGCCAAAAGCTCCCTGCCCCGCTCTATTCTGATGCATCCGTTTGCAGTCGACTGGATACATGTACGTCTTTGATCTCCTCGTCTGAGCTGGTGTCTGGCTCAAAACTGTACAGCTGAAGGGCTCTGATGTTGTTTGCCATTTTTGTTGCACTGTTAATTTTAGGTAGAGGCTTTTAGGGGCTGTAAGTGTGTAAACAAACGGAAGATGGGAAGTCAGGCAGTTATTCTGTGCCAACACCCACAAGTAAGAGGTGAGTTTCTACTGAACTCCTGCCACTTTGCAGAATCTGTCTTAGTTGATGGCAGGGGTTTTCCATGAGCTAAAAATGGCATAATGATCATTAGAGACCACTGGGATTCCATAAAAAATAGATTAAACGATGATTGGAGAGGGACTCAAAGGATAACTTAAGTGTGACTGTAACAAATGTTTCAGGCATTTTAAGTAAATGATTTCTTACATTTGTACATATAACAAAAAAGCAATGCTATTGCAGCAAGAGTGTGGAAAGCATTTAAACTTAATGTTGTGAATCATATTTTGTCAGAACATCTTACTTTAATTAAATTCAATTAAATTCAATTTTATTTGTATAGCCCAAATTCACAACGACAGCCGTCTCGGAGGGCTTTCAATTCAATAAACTTTTATTTAAAATGAGTCTAAAGAGTATTTAGTCAGCCACCAATTGTCCAAGTTTTCTCACTCTAAAAGATGAGAGAGGCATGTAATTTTCATCATAGGTGTACCCCAACTATGTGAGACAAAATGAGAAAATAAAATAGAGAAAATTACATTGTCTGATTTTAAAGAATTTATTTGTAAATTGTGGCAGGAAAATAAGTATTTGCTGCGACAGACTGGCAATCTGTCCAGGATGTTCCCTGCCTTCGCCCACCATTCTCTGGGGCTGGTTTTCAGCAAAGGAACCAGGACGACTGATCCGTGAACAGATAAGAATGTGTTAGAGTGTGACAAATGTCACTATATGCTTTGTTTGGGAACTATTTTATTCAGTGCAAAGTTACGTGTCAGTATAAATAAAGGCAGAGCCTCCTGCCCCTTGTTCTTCATGGGTGTCTTAATGGCTTCTGGAAAAGTGTCTGCAGTCTCGTTTTTCACTGGGTAACCTGTAATATTCTGTGAAGATGTCTGTACCAGAGAGCACATGTGAAGGTTTGCGTGCAGCTCCAGAGCGGTCCGCTGCAGAAGAATCAACACAATGAATGGGGCAGAGTATCGTCAGATTTTGAGTGAAAACCTCCTTCCATCAGCAATGGCATTGAAGATGAAACGTGGCCAGGTCTTTGAGGACATCAACAATCCCAAACACACTGCCCGGGTAACAAAGGAGTGGTTTCGTAAGAAGCATTTCAGGGTCCTGGAGCCAGTCTCCAGATCTGAACCCCCTAGAAAAATCTTCGGAGGGAGTTGAAAGTCTGTGTTGCCCGGCGATAGCCCCAAAATATCACTGCTCCAGTGGAGATCTCCATGGCGGAATGGACCAAATTATGAGCAACAGTTTGTGAAAACCTTGTGAAGACTTACAGAAAATGTTTGACTGATGTCATTGCTAACAAACGGTATAAAACAAAGTATTGAGCTGAACTTTTGTTGCTGACCAAACACTTATTTTCCACCTTTATTTACCAATAATTGTTTTAAATATCAGACAATGTGATTTTCTGGATTTTTTTTCTCATTTTCTCTCTCATAGTTGAGGTATATCTTCTATGGGCTTCACTAATTGTACAAGACATAAAATCAGTTATAAAGTATGTTGGATGCTTGCTTAACTAAACTAAAAATAACAGTCATTTAAATTTCATCTACACAACATGAACTATTGTAGGAATGATTTAGTCCAGGTCTCAGGCTCATATCAAACCACTGACACATTTGAAATGTTGTAGTGTTGGTGGGTTTATTTTTATAGCAACATGGTTTTAAAAAGAGGGGGGGGGGGAGACTTAATTCAGAGTATTTTGCATCAGTGTTTTTATTTGACAAGAAAAATCCATAAAACATTGACTGTGGTGGAGAAAAAAGACTTGATCTTCATTTGTCAGACCATTTTACGTGCTTGGAGCTGGTGTGGCTACAGTCGTAGTTGCTGCAGCGGTTGTGGCTGCAGCCATTTGTTGTAGGAGAGCAAGAATCTGGAGCAACACCTCATAGATAGAAGATGTGTTGATGGACTTCACGTGGACGGAGACATTATCACCTCATTTGAGTTGGAACCAGAGTCAGAGCTGGAGCGGGCAAACCGCTGATGCTCCACCTATTAGAATACACCAGATTTCATGTCTTGGGTTTGTCTAAACTTAACTTTACTACAACAACAGAAAGCGTTGTGCAAAACTTAAACTTAACCTTAAAACCTAGCTCAGCCAGAATCAGGCTCAGTGTGCATCGATGCACAATTGCTACCTTCAGCAAGATCTTACCTGTTGAAAGAATTAATAAAAAAAATTAGGTCTGAAATCATGTCAGAAAAAATAAAATCGGTATAGTCAAGTCCTCACAGATGGTCAGAGAAGATCCTGGAGGTTTCTGCAGTGCTGAGCTGTTAGACTTCTCTCATAAACAAGAGCAGAGCAGTTAGGAAACTGCAACCATTGCAAAATCTTCCAGTGTAACACCCGGAACTAATAGTTAGACAAACAATGATACACCTTCCACACAGTATTGCACGGATGTGTTTAACAAATTATGCAAAAACACTGTTGTTGCAAACATTGATTAAAATATGTGAAAAATGCCACTAAGTCTTTGGTTTATTTGGGATTCTCAGCTCTGCCTTACAAGCCCATTAACCCTTATGTGGTGTTCATTTTTGTGTGTTTTCATTTTTTATCAAAAGAAAAATGATACAATTGATTAAGTTTTCAAACTCAGACTCACTGGCCTTGGCTCATTTTCTGTGAAGAACATATATCAGAATACATTTTTAATGACCACACACCGTATTGCCCCCCAACACATTTCTATATAAGATGTTCGGGTCCACTGGACCCGGGGCTAATAGAAGTGTGGAAATTGATGTTTTATGTACCTACACTCTGTCCTCCACCTGTCTGGGCCTGCTGTGTGTGTGTGGGTGTGTGTGTGTGTGTGTGTGTGTGTGGGTGTGTGTGACCAGTGAGAAAGACAGAGAGAGTGGCAGAGAGAGAAAGATTCACTGTAAATGTGAGTTCTGTTTTTGCACCTGCGGTTCCCGCACAAGGTTGCAACATTGTTAGAATAATTCAAGCATCAACTCTGTTTGCTCTCGTTCTCCCGCACATTTGACCATTTGACTTTCTTGCGGGAATCTTTAATATCTTGCTCTTTATCTGCTACAAATTGGAGGCGGGACACGTTAAATATAGCTTTGTCAGTGTGGTTTCTTATCACAACTGATCAAAATGGCCAAAAGACTTTCTGCGCAGAGGGTCCTGGAATTGATTTTAGAAGAGAGAGACTTTTTTGATGATGATGTAGAGGGAGACGATTCAGAAGAGGAGGTTTCAGAATTAGAGGATCACATTTCTGAAAATTCAGAGTCTGACAGTGACTCTGAAGAAAATGATTAGATTGGGGTGGCCGTGGAGCAGCGGTAGGGCGGTCGACCCATGATCGTAAGATTGCAGGTTCAATTCCCGCCTTGCACGCCCATGAGTCAAAGTGTCCTTGGGCAAGACACTGAACCCCACCTTGCCTCTGGTGGTGGGCGGGCGCCTGTGTTTGGCAGCGGAGCCACCACCAGGGTCTGAATGTGTGAGTGAATGTGTGTGTGACTGGGTGAATGGGTCTGTGACTATAAAGCGCTTTGTCCTTGTAGGAAGAAAGGCGCTATATAAGTATACGCCATTTACCATTTAGATTGAGCATCAGCCAGTTTCAAAACGAAGCCATCAGCACCCAGCCACAGGACCAGGCCGTCAGCAGCCAGGACCATGTGTTGTATAGACTAGTGGCTAGAAGGCCATGTGTTCAATGGGGCTGATGGGTTGTCTTGACTAATAGGTTTACTCTGTGTTCAGCTTGTGTTGTGCACCTGAATGGGTTCAGTTTCTGTGTTCAAATAAATAAAAGTCAGTAGTTTTGAAAACCCTTGCTTCACTTGAAAATTTGTTTCCACTCATATCTTGATTTTAAGTGATTTTCTTTATCACGTTTTAAATAATGAGTTATGAATGTGATCTAACAAAGGTAAAGGGCAAATATTAACCATATATACTGATTGTAGTTGGATGAGGTAAACATCTGTCGAGTATTTTAACATCAAAGTGTTTGATTGTGAGGCATTAAAAACCACAACATGCAACGGGTCCACCAGACCCACGAACACTGGCTGAGTAACAAAAATATGAACACCACACAAGGGTTAAAGAAGACTTTGGTAGCTTCTTCCCCAATTCTTCAAATTGAGAAAATACACATCTAATATATATTTTTGCAGTTGAAGAGATTCATAAGAGTTTAAGGGTTTTTTGTATTTTATTCTACATTTTACACACCATTGACAATAGGACCCTTCAGAATGTTGTTTTGCTCCATATTTTGCCTCGATTGTAGATCAGCTAAGGTAATACTGTTTTCCAAATGATCTACTGTTTTTACTGTTGAGTATTTTCTTATAGCTACACATTGTACTTCAGATTTTTTTTAGTTTGCAGCTCAATTTTTGTGGCTGTTCTGTGCATGTCTGGATTCTTTTTCTAACTTTTAAAATACTTTGAAGACTCACACCAATAAAAACTGTGGTTTTGATGTTTAAACATGTTCGTGTGGCATTTTTATCACAATTTAATTCAATTCAATTTTATTTGTATAGCCCAAAATCACAACAACAGTCGTCTCAATGGGCTTCGAAGTAAAACATGAACTTAAATGGATCATGAATACAAAGAGTTCAATAGGAAAATACTAAAATTAACTAACAAACTGACTAAGCTATGCTGGCATCCCTGCCCTTAGACCCCCCTTCGCGGTAAGGAAAAACTCCTAAAAAAACGGATTCCGGAAAAAACGAAGAAACCTCAGGGGTGCCCACATGAAGGAGGGATCCTCCCCCAGGACGGACAGGCGATTTACCAGAACTCTGAGAGAAGAATTAACTTATCTAACGCTACAACTACTACCACAATGGAGGACATGTATAAAAAATGCTTTTCTGGGTTTGCTTTTCAGATTTTTCTATAGAAATTCATTTTCTATATTTTGCATCTGTAGACTTTGTGCCATTTTAATTCTTGAAGCATTTACAGAGCCTTTTGTAAGAAAAAGGTTTTACATGATCAACTCATGGTTAAGGTTTTGGAAAAAACAGGTATACAGTACACCTTTTTCAAGAAAGAAGGGTGTTTAACTATAGTTGGCTTTTATTCATAAGTTTTAGCTTTTTATTTATTCATTTACTCTTTTGCATTTTATTCAACATTTTACCCATGAAAACGTATAGAGTGTCTGATTGTTTATCTTACTTACTTTGAGGGTGACTTAGCGTGATATGACTGCCACTGGCATTGCCAAAAAGAAATTTGCAGAGACAGAGACACTTGATTGGTTAGAATCTGGCCCAATCAGCAGCTGTTTGATGGCAGCTTGTCACGTCAAACCGAAACTTAACTCAGCAAAGATAGTAAAAAAGTGAGATGACACACAACGCATGCCAATTTCCTTTTTGGCGATGCCAGTGGCAGTCATACCACGCTAAGTCACCCTCAAAGTAGTCAGCAAAATCAAAGATAAAACAAAAGCGAGATTTGACACAGCGCACGCAAAAAAATGTGTTTTGCAAATGCAAAAAACTTTTTTGAAAGCAAAAAAAAAGTTGTTGAAAGCAAAAAAAATATATCAAAGCATAATAATAAATTATTGAAAAGCAAATATTTAATATTTTCACCTGCAACTTAGAAAGTTTTGTGTGCAACTTAGAAAGTTTTGTGTGCAACGTGGTGGCAGAAATATCACTCCATAGGTTTCTGTTCATCTTTGTCGGGTCATCTGCTCTGTTGTGTCACCAGTTTGGTTCTCCCCATAGTTTTGTCATGTTTCAGTTTGTTTATTTAATTTTTATTTCCTTTCACCAAGCCCGGGCCCCTGCATTTTGGGTCCTCCACCACCAGTTCTTGACAAAATGTATGCAAACATAATTCATATAAATAAAGTTTAGCCTCAAATACAAAATGGGTTTATACAATTATACACAACTTGTGTCTGATTCAAAACCTCAAAAGCATTCAAGTTGCATTGTCATTGATCATGAGCATTTTACAATAAATACATTTTATTAATTTAATTTTTCTTGAATCCACCAATCCCTGAGTGTATTTTTTCTATATGGACCTAATCCATTCTTTTTATGGTGTTTTGTTGTTATATCTGCATATACCTTTGTGGTTACTAAGTTATCAGGTCTAATGTTACATTCAAGCCTAAATAGAACAGTGTTGTAGCTGAAATAGAAGAATCAGCAAATTAACTCCTTTATATGTATACATTTCATTACATTACTGCTTCTTAATTGGATTTTTTTAATTTCTTTGAGGAAAAAGGTGAGCTTGGGTTCATTGAATGCAATGAACAGGCACAGTATTAAACACCTACCCCTGGACTGTTGAATGACAAAGACCCCCTTTGTCTTGTTTTTATAACTTTGTTAATTAAAAAGGACGTTTTTGGCTGTAGTTGGAGCTCCGTTCTGCTGTGCTCTTTTCATACATTTTTATATGTTACAACTTTTTTTTTTTAAGACAACCCAGCAGTTCCTTTAAAAGTATTTGTTTTGTTTCTTTGGTGTACTGTTGCTTAATGTTAAATCAATTATTTACATTTACAGTAATAGTTTTCCTATTTTCAAAATATAAAGATGTAGATGTTTTTTAAAGTATTTTTTATAGGAAACAAAAATGCACCAAATTACCAGACAAAACATGCTTTGCATTGAAATTATTTATTTGACAAATGACCAAAAAACTGTGACATTTTTCCAATCAAATGAAGATGAACAAAGAGTGCTCAATCTCTCTTAAAGGAACAGAATGATAATCATTTTAGAAAGAAATCACAGATTTCCATTTTATGCAGTGGTGGCTGTGGTTGCAGTCGTGGCTGTAGTTGCAGTAGTGGCTGTAGTTGCAGTCGTGGCCGTGGTTGCAGTCGTAGTTGTTGCAGCGGTCGTAGCTGTAGCATACTGTTGCAGCAGGTTGAGGAGGAGCTGAAGGAATGTGCTATCCAATGCTGGTCTAGTTGATGTAGTTGGTCTAGGAGCCTTCATATAGTGGACAACATTAGCAAACATGGATCAGGAAAACAATTCACATTGACGGATATTTTGAAGCTTTTTTTTAAAAGAGGAATAACTCACCTCTCCAGATTGTGAACCGCCCCTGTTTGGATGGGACACCCCGTGGCCTCTCTGTAAAAACACAACCGTTTTTATGTTTTCATATTAGATTAGCCTAAATTATTTAACAACAATGACAGAAAGAAATGTACAACTAAATTCTGCTGCAATAATAATAAGTTTTTTCAAACTTACAGCCTGAGTGAGGCTCAAGAGGCATCCAAGCACAAGTGCTACCTTTAGCATTGTTGATTTAATGATGACACCTGTCAAACAAATGAGAAATTTTAGGAAGATAAAAAACATATTAAAATGTTTACATAATGAAAGTCAAGTCCTCACAGTTTGAACAAATGGTTAGAGAAGATCCTGGAAGTTTCTGCAGTGCTGAAGTGGCTGTTAGACCTCTCTTATATACAAGAGCAGAGCTGTTGAAAAAAGTACAACCATTATGAAATGTTCCAGCCCCATACTAAAGCTTCTAATAGTTCAACAAATCTCTGTCATCTACTTACATCAGCCGCAGAAGACATGTTGAAATCACAAGCATTTGATTGGAAATCAAATTCAGTTCTTGAATAGGAAGCAACACCCACTAAGTTGAAGAGAAAATCCTTACATCAGAAGATGTGGAATTCATAACTCCGTAAGAAATTATCTATAACATATATTTTATAAAATGAAGTCAGGCTGGCTATGAGGAAAAAAATCAATAATAGTAACATTTCCTAACAATTTTCCTGACCATAACAAATATCGTAACCTTTTAACAACCCAACTAAGACAAAATCATTACAAATAAATGTTTTTGCCTTGGGGGAGTAATACAATCAATGTTTTTATTAATAGGTTTTCTGAATGTGCTTTCCTGTTTACCTGAGAAGGTATGTAAAGGGTTAAAATAGTTCATGCTAAGTTTAACTATTTAAACTAAGAGGGTTTCCTTCCGATGAAGCACCAAATCCAAAACTCTACAATCACAACAGAAACAAAAGAATTTCACGCGAGAGATCATTGTATAAAAAAGACGCTGCTATGCATCCAGAGATAGGTCTCTTTTGGATGCATGGTATGTTTTTTAGTACATTATTGTGATGGGAAGCTTGTGTTCATTTTCCATTTTTCCATTTTTCATTTATTTGGTTTGCTCTCATTAGTTTGTTTCTTTTTACAATTAATTGAGTTTGTATTTGTGTTTGTTTTTGTTAATGCTCACACGCTGTAGGGATTTTACAAGCTGGTTCATTCCATGTTAAATTTGGCACAAAAATTGTAATTTGGGAAATGCTTATATCTCTTCCTGACCTCACCTTGACTTTCTCACTGATGACACCTGCACCTTTAAATCTTGTCTTTTAACAAATATTAAAGGTTTGTGAAAATTTGAAATCCAAATCTTTGTTTTATTATATTTATTGTTTTATCTATTTACAATTGTGCAAGTTTTCCCACCTACAAAGATTAGACAGATGTGTACATTTCAGGTATTTAGGTAAACCTCAACCATGAGAGACAAAATGAGAAAAGAAAATCCAGATAATCCCATCGTCTGATTTCTAAAGAACTTATTTGTAAATTATGTGGGGAAATGAGTATTTGGTCACCTAGAAACAGGCAAGGTGTCTAGCTCTCACAGACCTGTAACTTCTCTGTATATGAACTTCTGTCTTCCACTCATTACCTGTAGAAATGGCACCTGTTTGAACTAGTTATCTATATAAAACCTCAAATAGTCACACTCCAGACACTCCAGTGAAGATGAAACGTGACTGGGTCTTTCAGCATGACAACGATCCCAAACACACTGCCTGGGTAACGAAGGAGTTGCTTCATAAAAAGCGTTTCAAGGTGAATTTGAAGAGTTTGGGATTTCTGTGTGTGAATTTGCCCATAAATCTGCTTCAGACGGTTGGTAAAAATGTATAAATGAATAAAATAATTATTTAAATGTTTAATCATAGCTCAAAGTTACTGCAAGAAAACCTATCAGTAAAAACTGCATCACAAAACTGCATCAAGTCTATAGAAATGAGAAAATCCAATCCATTTAAGTACTTTCTTTGGTGATGATTAAATAGAAATTTAAATAGGAATTGCCCAACTGCTTTTGCAGATTCTGTTTATGCTCTTTGTTTCAATAATTTTTCCAATTACCGTGCTGACCAGAGAGTTGTTTTTTTTTTGTTTTTTTTTTAGAACTGTCACAGTTTCTTTAAAGTCGTCATATAATGTTGGTCAAACAACAGATCATAAATGACCAAGAGAACTTCATCTGACAGAAATGTCTGTGAAAAATCCCCAAACTGTGATGAAATTTAATAAACTAATGTGTCTGCCACGTCTGCTCATGGAACCAAAGTCTCAATATTATTTAACACCCGACAGCTTATGTGTCATTAAAACAGTTGCAATACTGTGTGGGACTGATACATTGAGACATAAGCTAAAACAACTGCAATAGTTAATCACTAGAATAACTAACGCCTCGCTTGCCACGATGGATTCTGAAGTTTTGGTTTTGTCAAGCAGCTGTTAGTTTGCTGCAAATAAATAAGCGAACGAGTTCGCCTTTCAGGAAGGCAGACTCTGCAGTATTTTGCTTCGGTCCCCCCCCCCCCCTCCCACCCCCAGGGCGGGTAGTTAATTAACTCACCTGTTCAGCGTCCTATTTAAGTCCAGGTGTGCAGCCGTTCATTCTCTTCCTTACCGCAGCGCTGCATTCGTCGCCCCACCCTCCTCCCTGGCTACCACCTGTAGGGTCCGTTCGGGGTTATCACCCAAAGGTTTTATGGAAAAATTATCTCATGGAATTGTACGGAGCCTTATGCCAAATGAAAAGATTGTGAATGCCAACTAAGAATGTGAAACTAAGGATGTGAAAATAAATATTTTACTGCATGAGTTTGTCTGACTGAAAGATAAAAAACTGAAAGAGGGTCACATTTTGAGAATTTATAGTACTGCATGAACATAACACATAATCAAATGGCTGTCCAGGCTGGACCAGATTACCTAAACAACATTCCACAAGTAACCCATAGCCAGGGCAAGGCAACATATAGAAATGAAAACTTGTCAAAGACAAAATAAATTAAAAAAAAAACAATCAAATAGGAAAATGTAAATCAATAGTTTTAATTAAAGGAAAGTACAATGATCAACCAACTGTCTAACTTCAGAATACTTCATTCATCTGCTTTAGCTTTCAGCTGTTCTCTTTAGAGGTCGCCGTGGCAAATCATTCATCTCCATCTATTATGTTATGCCTGTAAAATGTCAGTATGAGGAATATATGTTATATATGTTTGTGTGTGTTTTGAACAGTTTGGAAGATAAAAAACAGATATTAAGATAACTAACTATGTTGTTTCCCTTTCGGCTTTTCCCATCAGGGGTCGCCACAGCGAACAAGTCGCATGGTAAACTTGGCAATGTTTTACGCCGGATGCCCTTCCTGACGCAACCCTCTCAAAGCATCCGGGCTTGGGACCGGCACAGAGGTAGAGAAGGGAACAGGGAGCAGCCCGGAGTCGAACCCTGGTTTCACGGACGGAAGGTGCCGCAAACCAGCATGAGCTAAACCGGCCGCAAGATAACTAACTATAATACACTGTAAAGATACTTTAACTATTAACTGAAAAAATCATAAAATTAAACAGTTTTTTTATTTGTTTTTATAAGAAAAGAAAGAATTCAGAGGTGGACATGGGTTGTGTTTCCTGTGAGATATTTTTCCCTAATTTAAAAAGCTTCATAATGTGCTGCTTGGATGGCATTTTATATTATCCAATGTGTAGCCAGTGATGATAGGTCTTAATTTGAATTATGCAGAGTTACACTTTAGTATTACCTTAAATAGAAAGGTCTTTAAGTTTTTTCTGTCATCTGGAGATAAATCAAGCAGCATTTAGACTGAAAGGGAAAAAAAACGTTTGGGGAAACATTAAGATTCAAGATTTGTTTGTTGTCATTTCACTCATTGTATTTGCAGAGGAATACACACAATACACAGGTGAGTTGTTGTTCCTCAATATTATGACAGTACAAAAAAAGAAAGCAATAAAATAGAATAAAAGCAGAGAAAAATAGCAATCAACTAGAATAAAACAGCAATAAAATAAAGGCCAGCATTCAGTATTAAAGCCAGTCTTCAATCAATACAGTGAGTATGTACATTCAGCAGCAGTCTTTTATGAGAGGGTTGGTTGTGAGGGTCCATAGGCATATATTGTGTATCTGGGTGGTGTGGATGGTGGGGTAATCTAATGGGTCTTATTGCGGTGTGGAGTTTGTGAGAGCATGTATGAATGAGGACAACAGTAGCTGTAGCAGCCTCACAGCTTGTGGAATGACGCTTTTTAACATCCTGCTAGATCTGCAGCTGATACTCCTTAACTTCTCCCCTGATGGCATGAGGGGGAACAGTACACGAGACGGGTGCTGAGGGTCCGTAAGGATGGAGGTTGCTCTGCGTATGCAGCGCTGCTCGTATAACTCCCCCAGGAACAGGAGAGGTGCACCAACAATGTTGCCCGCAGACTTAACAATCTTGCTGAGCCGTTGTTTGTCCTGAACCTAGTAGCTGCCAAACCAGGATGTAAAGCTCTGTGTCAGAATGTTTTCAATGGCGCCCTTGTAGATGGTGATGAGTCTCTGGAGGAGATGGAGGGGCTTTTGTTTTTTCCTGATGACCATTGTGGAGTTGGTTGAGAAGAAAGACAAGCCATTAGTGAGTTGCACCCCTAGAAACTTGACACTGTTGACCTTCTCCACTTCTCAACAGCAGCTCCTTTTATGGTCAGATATGTGTTGTGGTGATTGCCAGATGCCCTGAAGTTGATCAACATTTCTTTTGTTTTGTCCACGTTGATCCGGAGGTTATGGGATTTACACCTCACTGCTAGCTGCTCCACCTCCATTCTTTATGCAGACTTATCATTGTTGTTTATGAGACCGATCACTGTTGTGTCATCTGCAAACTTAACAATGCAGTTGGGGCTGAATCACAATCGTGCGTGAGCAGACTGAGCTGCAGTGGGCTTAGGACACACCCTTGTGTTGAGCCTGTGCTCACTGAGATGGGCCTTGATGTGTGTCTTGAATGTCTTCAGCCGGTCTGTCCGAAAGCTCAGTGTGCAAATTGTAGATTGCGATTTCCACACTAAGTAGCCTCAGCTTCTCCACCAGCTGCTGTAGAATAATCATGTTAAAAGCCTGGCTGAAATCGATGAAGAGGACTCTAGCACAGGTTCTTTTCCTCTCCAGATGTGACCAGATGAGAGTGGTGGAGATGGCATCTTCCGTGGATTGATTAGCTTTACATGCAAATTGTAAAGGGGTCCTTATTGATTGAGAGAATGTTCTTGATGTGCTTTAGGACCAAGTGCTGTAGACATTTGGTCACAACTTGTGTGAGGGACACGGGGTGAAAGTCATTTGGGCAGGCTGGATTTGACTTCTTTGGGACTGGAGTAATAACAGCAGTTTTCAGACAGGTGGGCACAAATGCCTGCCTGAGTGATGCGTTAAAGATATTGGTGGGGACATCTTTCAGTTGCTCCATGCAACCTCACAGAACCTGTCCAGGGAGTTTGCTTCTGTGTGGATTGACAGTGGAGAAAGCCTTCCTCACCTCAGCAGTCAGCAGCTGCAATGCTGTGTCGCTGGATGACAGCGGGAGCATATGTGTTGTTTACCTCAAACTGGGCGTAGAAGTTCCTCCAGTAGAGTGAGATTATTCTGGTATATTGTTTTTGTGTATACAGCTTCCTCACCTCTCTAATCCCCCGTGACAGGTTTTTCCTTGCCAGACTATATGCTGCTGCATCTCCTGATTTAAATGCCTTGCCCCGGACTCTCAACAAGGAACGTACTTCTCCTGTTAGCCATGGTTTGTAATTTGATTTCTTCCTGGTGGTCTTGACCACTGTCACGTTATCCACACATTTCTTAAGCTAGTCAGTGGCAAACACCGTGTATTCCTACAGGTCAGTGATATCATCACCAACCGCATTATTGAAAGCCTTGTGTTTTAAAGGTGCTATTCAAATAAACTTTGATTTAAGTTGATTTGATTATCGTAAGTTGCTGCTTTCCTGAAAATGTCCCATTGTGTTGTCTCAAAGCAGTCCTGCAGTGCTGAACTAAAAGTTTTGGTTTGGAGTTGCTATTAATTAACTAAAGACAATCAAATATCTAAGATGTCTTGAAGTTGAGTCATAAAAGCTGGATTTAATGTTTTCCCTCCTTGCAATATTTTGCTACTCATCCAGGCAACATGGATGAAAGTAACAGATGTCATGGCTCAAATTCAAGACAGTGTCACCTGGATAACTGAGAATCTTTATTGACATCTTGGCAAGATAGATTTTCTTTCTGGTAATTTTTGGCTAAGCACGTTTTGGTCCAAATAGCAGCAAAACTCACCTATATAAATATGTTGATAAGGATGCTGCAAGGAATTTACATGGCTGCATCTTTTTTATGTGTTCATGTTATTAGCTACATTATGAAAACAAATGTTATCCCTACAAGAAAGTATAATACTCACACACTATTTTTTTTAAACAAAGTCAAAAAGGAACTCTATTGTTGTTGTTTTCAGCCACCAGCAACAATTTCAAAACACAACAGGTACTTGAAGGGCAGACTGTCATGTTACTCATGGCAGCAACCAAACAAAACCTAACTTTACTCATTTCAGCCATTCTTATCGTTTAAATGTACTAAGGAAACGCAGTCTACATTTTCATGTACTTGTTATGTTATTATGTTTTGCTGCAACTCAAAAACATCCATAAGATCATTTTTTATAGTTTACTCTGCTTTTTATATAAAAAAAAAGACAGAAACATAAATTGGTCTGGAAGATGTCAGTGAAGGGTTTTAAATTCTACCAAACAATTTTGGTTGATGAGTTTCCTGTACCTGTTCTCAATATTCAATCTAAAACTGGTTGTGGACTCTGTCATTTGTAATGTCTGCGCAGATGAGGCGCATGCTCTGGCACTCCCCACCTCTCACTGTTTGAGATCCAAGATGTAAATGGCGCCCCCTTGTGAGATTTTTTCAGCTCCACACTTCATACTTTCCATTCTTCGATTTTTCTATACTATCTACAGTATTCCAGCTGATATCTAAAAAATAACCAATGCTTTTGGTAAGTAAAAAAAGTAACAAATTTTGGCTAATTTGACAACATTCATAAAACTGTGAGCTCCTTTGGGAGAACTGAGGAGGAGCAAAAATTCAACAGAATTGTAGAAAAGTAGCAGGCTCGAGTTTTTACTGTGGGGATTGTAACAAGAACTGCCAGGAAGGATTAGCCTTAAACTTTAGTAGCAAACCTAAAAGGGTTAAAGGGCCAAATAGGAACACAGATTTCCAACTTGCAGTAGTCACCAGTCAACCTAACAGGACAAGTTTTGAAAAGAGGTGGTAAGCAGGGAAAACTCATACATGCATAGAGAGAGAACATAAACCTCGGTGTCCCCAGGTGGGATTTGAGGCAAAATGAGACTGCTTGCAAAAATCTGTGCTATCCTTAATGAGCAGAGTTAGATTGTTGGGTTGCACTGCTGTGACTGCTGCTCACTCTGCCAGGCGACAGTTCAAACACTGAGAACAGGATTCCCACACCCACACAAAAAAGGTGAAACGTTGTTATAATTTGAATTTATGTCAACACAGATATTATGATTCATTTTGTTGTAAAAGTAAAGTAAATAAAAGTCTCTTAACTATTAAGACAATAACTGAGAAAGTGGAATAAATTTGTTTTGTTGTGTTTTTCTTATGTATCCAGCTTGGGGACGAAGCAGCCTACAGGAGGGAGGTGGCCAGTCTGGTGACATGGTGTGAGGACAACAACCTCACCCTCAACACAGACAAGACAAAGGAGATGATAGTGGACATGAGGAAGGAGATAAAGAACCTTCATCAGCCGCTTCTTATCCAGGGTCTGGAAGTGGAGAGGGTGAGCAGCTTCAAATATCTGGGGGTCCACCTCAGCCAGGACCTCACCTGGACACTAAACACGTCACAGCTGGTGAAGAAAGCTCATCAGCGGCTTTACTTTCTGAGGAGGCTGAGGAGGTTCGGCATGTCCCCAAAGATCCTCAGCAACTTCTACAGCTGCATGGTTGAGTCCATTCTGACCAGCTGCATCACAGTGTGGTACGGCAGCTCTACCGCCATGGACGGCAAACGCCTGCAGAGAGTGGTGAAGACTGCATCCAAGATCATCAGGACTCCTCTTCCATCGCTGCAGAGCATATACAAACGTGGGGTCTGCAGGAGAGCTGCCTCCATAGTCAAGGACCCCACCCACCCGCAACAAGGTCTGTTCACTCTCCTCCCCTCAGGACGGAGGTACAGGAGTGTGAAGTGCAGGACCACCAGACTCAAGAACTCTTTATTTCCCTCTGCCATCAGATTCCTTAACAGCTGACAGGAGTCTGAAACAACAAACTGCACCTTGCACACCCTTGCACATCCTCACCGTTCGCTACTGTTATTATCACATTTGCACATTTGCAGTTTTAGAATTTGCCACTCGACATCTTGTGTTTTTGTGTGTATGTTGTGCATGAATTTTCCTCTATACTTTTTGGCATTCAGAGCAGACAGCAAAGAAAGAATTTCATTGTGCAGGGAAACCCGTTTCTTACTGTGCATATGACAATCAACCCTTTAAATCTTGAATCTTTGAATCTTGAAGAAATGCCTAACATTTTGGTTTATAATTTTATGATTATAAAAAAAAATACTGCACACACCATCATATTTGATGACATTCTTTATTATATATATTAAAAGCATGCAGTTTCCAGTAAGTCTCAGTCAGGTTTCAGCATTTGCTTTATGCTTCACTTGTTTAGCAGGTTTCCTTTATGGCTCAAACAGGAAGGGGAAGTTGACATTGCCCTGGTGAGGGGAAAAAAGACAGCTAAGTCAAAAAAAAGGAAATACCTTCAGAAAAAGAATGAGACTTTTTTTCTGTGCGAATATACCTCATCAGTCCCAGGACCAGTTGCGTCACCTCGAGGATCAGGAGGAACTGTAGAGGACTCTTTTTGTGTCCCGGCGGGCCATGTCTGACAATGAAATAGAATTTAACCATGTTGTAAAATAGCAGGATAGTCAAACTGATAAACATTCTTGAGTTTTAAACTGTCCATCAGTTGGTTGGTTTGAATTACAACGCAAGTTCAGTCAAAAACTCACCCTTTCCGTCTGTAGCTTTGGCTTGGAACCCTGCTAAAATTTATGAGATGCAAGAAAATATATGAAAAACAAACACATACAGTCAGATGCAGACACAGCACTGATGCATTTTAAATGTTGATGTTACTACTATTTCTGAAACTCTTCACATTCGCCAAATTGTCTTTTGGTTCAGTGATAAAAGCAAAATTTCCAAACTGTTGGAATTTCCAAAAAAAAAAACATGTTGACAGGCTCCGGTAGCCTCATGACCCCAAAAGGAATACAGCCACTTCATAAAATGAATGTAGGGAGGAAAATTTTGAATGCGCGAAAACTCAAATGACAAGGATGCTTCAAAAGTAAAGTAAACTAACGATCCAGACCAATAAAGATTTCAGCTATGATATGCAAAAATATTATAATGTAAATATAACTAGAGCCAGTCTGAGAAAATAGGATTGAATGTATTGTTAAAGTTAAAAAAAAAAGTTTAGTAAGCATAATTTATCACTGTCAAAAATCCAGGAGCACCACAGAAACCCATGTTGGTGTTGTTATAATAAAGAACTGCCATTGCCATCACTGCTTTATGAGTCAATGTCCACAATTACAGAGTATTACTATCCCGTGGTCAACAATTTGACTCATCATCGTGTTCAGAAACTCCAAAACATGAATTAGGTCAAAGTCAATGTACTATTTTATTTGACCCTTTTCATCACTAATATCTGTATGTTGATTAAAAGGACAAAAAAAAACATTGAAATCTTTGATTTTCAAACATTCATGGTCTCCTTTATGTCTGACCTGCAGGGGGAGCTGAGGTCTCTGGGTGGTTCTGTCCAGGTTCTGCTGTCCGTTGTTGGGTTGGAGCATGGCAGGATTCCTCTGCTGCGGATAACCGTAAGATGGAACAAAATAGCGAAAGCCCTGCGAATGAAAGGGACCAACATCAGTGATGAACTCTCTCAAGATTAATTTTTGTATCCCCACTTAGTGTGTAATTTACCTGCTGTCTGGGAAACTGAGGGAACCCAAAAGATGGGTACTGAAATGATGGGTACATCTGAGAACATGTCAAATTAATTTTGGTTAGCTTCAAAGCTCCAGTCACAGTGTAGGTACAAGGTATTGTTTTACAATCATGGAATTTATTACCTGCACTGGGTTCTGGGCTTGCTGAGGGATGTTGGGATTATTGGGATCCTGCTGAGGTCCAAGTTGCTCCTGCTGACCGTTTGGAACAAACACGGATGTCACCTGCCCGCCCTGGTTCGGGAGCAGCAGCTGTGGACCCTGGGGACCAAATGGACCTGCTATCTGGGGGTTTAGATTCAGCATCTGATGGGTCAGCAACAAATCAGGCTGCTGGAGAACAAGTTGGGGTAACAGGGATGATGCCTGAAAGAGGAGCACACAGGTGAGTTCTAAGATCTGAGAGAAGGCATCATGCAGAGAAAGCATGCAGTCTCATACCTGAGCTTGTCCAAGAGCTGCAAGGGTTAATCCATTGAGTCTCAATATCTGAACACACAAATGGTTTAGATAAGAAAAGGGAATCTGACTTTTTTGTATGCACATAGTTAGAAACGAGGGCTTTAATAGTGATAGATACTTTAAAAATTACCTCATTGCTATTGCTGGCAATAAGTACCTTGAATAAACATCAACAAGTTAGTCGATCTGTACAATGACATGTCAAAATATGCACATGCATTACGTAGAAATATAACTTACAGGCAAAGGAAGGCTTGCTCTGAAAAGGCAGATCAACAGAAGGGCAGCGTGCAGCTTCATGATGTCCTTGAGAAAGTTGAAATAAGAAACTTGTTTCAAACAAATACTATGAAAATTCTTATCCAAACTGCAGAGAAAAAGATGCTTTCTCTTGCTCTATGAGTGTTAACGAACCTATCTTAGGGTTGCTCTGGCTCTTCTTTCCTATTCTCTCTGCCTCCTCATCTCGCCTGGATGGCTTTTAAATTCTCTACACGACAGCCACTCAAGTTCACCAACAACTCATCCAGACAATGTGCGGTCAGAGTGACAGACAGTCCTTAAAGCAGCAGACTCAGACACTTACAACACAGGACAGGTAAGTATGTTATTATGCATAAGTCATGTCTCCAAACATCAAGTCATGCTCTGGGCCAAGTTATTCCCAACTCTGCTGAAAGACTTTAAACTTGTTTCCAGTGTTGGTGAAATTAACAGATTAGCATTGTCCTTTTACCAGCCCACTTAGTGCAATAACTAAAGGTTGTAGACATGTTTCCATGTGTTCTCCTCTTAGCAACAATCAGTTTTGCATTTCTAACAATTCAGCATGTAATTATAGCCATTAGAAATGTTGACATGTCATGAGAAAAACAGGAGCAAACTTGTGATCAGACACTTGTCACTGCTTTTTCATCATACTTAGACTGATGTTGAAATCTAATTGGACTGAATTGATGCAAATGATGATAGTTGTCCTAAGCAGCTTTGCACCTTGCTTCAGCTTCAGTGTGGGGTTTTTGTTACACTGCGTTTTGTGACGTTTGACTTATCGTTCAGCTTTTTTTAAAACAGATTTGTGAAAAAATGCTATCTGCTACGCACAAGTGACTGAAAGTAAGACGTTTTTGTTTCAAATGTCAAAAGTAGAACATTAAAACACAGATACATTTTTTTAAATACTTTAATTTTATTTCCCTGTACATTCAAGATATTATACACAAGAGTCCATAAAGGCTGACGCCTTAAAGGCTGAATCAGGACATGTTGGATCTCAAAGTAAGACGATGCAGGAGAAGTCTCCCAGCATTTAAGCAGTGAAGCTGTACTTTAGAAAAAGTAACTTAAAATGCTTTTTGTGAGTTTGGCTGACTACATAGGCAAAGAGTGTGGTTTAGTGTTCTACAACCAGAGCAAATATTTGTCTATCAGGTCCTGCATGATGGAAAAGTTAGAAAGAAGTCATATCTCATCAAAAAAATGTATACAATCTTATTTATAAAAATGACCTGCATTCCAACTGTGGGTGAGCCTGGTCATGCAAGTTTTCTATGCTTCTCGGGGACCACCACCTGTCTTAGGTGTCCACCTCATGGGCAGAGGTGGACGGTCCCTGCCTTGCTCTCTTCCCGACCTCCCATGAAGTGGGAGGGTGGTTGCCTGGAGCCTGGGGCGGGTCTCCTGTGGATCGTTAAGGGGGGGATTGCCCGGAGCTTCGGGGTGGTGGTGGGCTGCTCGTCTGGGGTCGGGGTCCCATTCTGGCCCCTCTGGCGGGGCTGAGGGATGTCCTCCTGGCTGGGCTGGGACCTGCACTCTTCGTGCTCCTGTGCCTCCCTGCTCTTTGGCATTGGGGCCCTTTGTGGTGGTCCTGCTGGCCCTGGTCCGGGGTCCAGGTTCCCTCTATCTGGTAAACCAGGGCTACCTGGCTGCCTCTACCGCTTTAGCGGGGGTCTTGGTGTGGGGACTGCTGGGCGCTCTCCCTCTTTTTGCATTCTATCATCCACCTCAGCAGAACATAAACACCCACCTGAGCAGAGGCGTCAGCTCACCTTATATAAATAGTATATGTGACAGATTGAACTGCTTTACATGTGTTGGTTTGTATGTACATGTTCGTGTGAACCTTAGTTTGGTTAAGTACATGTTGACATGTTTGTATGCGAAGGTTTATGGAGCAAGCAGGTATGCTTGTAACACTTGAGTATATACGTGGACAGACCCCGCCCCTTTTGACTTACACTTACACCAGACAGTAATGATGATAATCCTCCAGCATATTGCTGCTTTATGATTTTACCCTCCCCACCACCACCTCTGTAATCATCGTACAGACTTCCTTTTCAGCCTTTTCTCCCTTTCTTCTGTGCCCTTACCCCCTGTTTTCAATATCCCTCCCTTTTTTCCTCTTTTTATTTTCCCGTCCGGTCCAACAACAAAAAATGGAAACAAATGTAATCAATATAAATAAAGTTTAGCCTAAATCACAAAAGGGGTTTATACAAATACACACCAGTGTGTTAGAAGATCCAGAACCGCCTGTTGTAACAGTAAAATATGTCCAACACAACAGTCCTTCAGCTGCTATCCGTGTGCTCAGCTTTTGGACAGGACAAGTTAAAAAAAGGAAAATGAGCTGCATTAATATGTACATGAACCACCAGGAAAAAAGAGTAATTTCGGGTGACACCTGAATGTGTCTTTGCTAACTATTTTGTTTATTTAAAAATATATCATTTTATTTTATTTTTCATGTTTTAATTTATTATACTGTATTCATCCCACATTGGGAAATTCGTGCTCTGCATTTTAGACTGTAAGGCACTGACTGCCTGATGGGTCTAATAATATGTTAGGCATTTGATCTCTCAGTTTTAAATTTCAGTCAATTTGTTTCTGTTTTAACATTTTATTTGTGTTATACTTTAGATGATTGGACAGAGAGACATACATTTATCAATCTTTTAAACCTGCTTGATTCCTTTGGGGGTCACTGGGTTGCTGGAACCTATCTTGGCCGTTGTTGAGTGAAAGACTGAGGGTGACAAACATTGCGGATTCAATCATAGAAGTGCAAAGATCTTTTTACTTGTTCAAGCCAAAATTAACTTATTTGTCTTGAGGAAAATTAGAACTCCACTGCACATCTTTAGACCCACAATAGTTCTAGCAGCACTCCACTGGCTCTGGGTTAATTTCAGATTTCCTTTTAAAAAATGTGTTTTCTGGAAAACCTGCGGGATCCCTGGAGTTTGACACCCCTGTCATAACCCTTGTGCTATCCTAGGCACTTTGACATTGAGAGGTGGGTCATCTAGACCCACTAGACAGTGCACTGAACTTTTTTTCTTCAATGATTTGTGATCTTCACTGGTGTCCATGGATTACATGAAATCTTTCCACCTTTATCCACCTTTGTCATGGTAGAGAGAACACGTCAAGGGTCATCTTGACCCCATAGGATAGCACAAGGGTTAAAACCTCTGGTCAAGTTTTATTAGTTGTCCTCCACACACATTTTAAAAATAGACAAATGCATTTCATGGAACCCATTTGTCCTAATCCTCAGTTGATTTAGTCGAGGTTTTTAAAACACAACTAAAGACCTTTTGAATACAGCAAATGTTGGTTTTATATTGACAAGATTTTATGATTTCAGGTTTTTATATTTACCGGGTAATAGGTTTTTTTTCTTGTTTTATCCTGTTTTTGATGTTGTTTTAACCTGTTATGTTTAGCACTTTGTGATTCTTTCTGGGAAAAGTGCCATATAGATACACTTTTCTTACTTGCTTAACCCTTGTGCTATCCTAGGCACTTTAACATTGGGAGGTGGGTCAGCTAGACCCACTAGACAGTGCGCTGAACCTTTTTTCTTCAATGATTTGTGATCTTCACTGGTGTCCATGGATTACATGAAATCTTTCCACCTTTATCCACCTTTGTCATGGTAGGGAGAACACGTCAATGGTCATCTTGACCCCATAGGATAGCATAAGGGTTACAATTATTATCTGGGATGATCTTGAGTGAGTATTTTTGAGTTCTCGTGTTCATGTCTATCATGATTTGTTGTGACAATTTGTCTTGTTTCCTCGCTGTCCTGTAGGTGGCAGCAGATATCAAATTTGGAGTGCATTTAGTTCAATGAGACTGTTCTGAGCATCAAATCAGAGAAATCCCAATTTTTTAATTAGATTACTAATTATACAATAAGCAGAAGACATGGTGCAATCAGAATTTTTATTATGCCCAAAAAATCCATAAGCATTGAAAGTACATAAAGAAAGTCATAAAAAAATGCTTCCTTGTGATGTGTTGAAGAAGCAATTCTAGTTCATTGCACGTTTTTCTTCAACACAGGGTGGTGCTGTGGCCGTTGACTCAGCGGGAACCTCAATCTGAGATAAAGAAAGAAGTCAGTAGTTATTTGTCAATAGAGGTCCAATAAACGCACTTTAACCTCACTCACTTGATCTCTGCACGTGTTTTTCAGTCTTACCTGAGGATCCACGGTGGATCTCAGACTATTTTGAGGTTTGAAAGTCTGACGCTGGAAACAGACAGGAACACTTAGATTGTATTTGTGGCACATGCAGACTGTCAATTTTTCAGATTCATCACTTCTTACCCTGAATCTTCTCAGTGGATCAGGCTGAAGGGGAAGCTGCTGCTGGGCGGCACCGCCTCCCATTACCTAAACGAACAAAACAAGAGAACGAGTCTGTCTAACAATTGTAAAATCTCTAACTAGTTATAAATGTTGTGACAGAATAGGTACCATCTGAGGCTGCTGAGGTGGGTTCATTTGGGCCATTTGACCCATTTGAGGCATTTGGGCCATTTGACCCATTTGAGGCATTTGGGCCATTTGACCCATTTGAGGCATTTGGGCCATTTGACCCATTTGAGGCATTTGGGCCATTTGACCTATTTGAGGCATTTGGGCCATTTGAGGAACACCCATGAAAGGAACCTGGTAGATAACAAAAAAGGCATGAAGATTATTTTCAGTTATTACTTTTCTGAGACAGTTACACCATTACAAGTGACATGGATGGAAGTAATTTCTATTAAAGACCCCATTGACTGCTGCAGGGAACAGATTAGGCACAGGACCACGGAGGGCAAAGGTGGGGAGTCCAGGAACAAACTGAGGAGACAAATTGTTGCAAATGTGTTCTTATTTGATTTATACATCAAGAATCTGTTTTCCTGTTTGAGTTCAGATGACAACATCTCACACTCACCTGAGCGAACTGGGGCTGTCCAATGAATCCCACTCCACCGCCGGCCACCAAAGGGGGGTTCAGACCTCCTGCCATCATGTTATTGAGCATTCCTGCATTCATGGCTGCCAAGAGTCTTGCCGTCTGGACAGACCAAAGAAAAAAGTATGTTTTTCACATGAAATCATTTAAAATCCTGGGCAAAATATAAATACATTCACATTGATCTCACCTTGCCTGCATTAACCTGCAATAAAAAAGGAAATAAAACAAATTATACCATCAGCAAGCGAGGATGTAAAGAAACGCAAATACTAATATGTAAATTATACTTACATAGCTGATGGTTGCTATGAATGCAGCAAAGAGAAGAAACTTCATTCTGCCACTTGGGATCAGTCAAATGTGCTCTCGCTTCAAACTTTTGAAAGAACACGGTAACTCTCTGTATTCGGAACAGCTTTTTATCTGTGCAAGAGATTATTACGAGCCAATTAGAAAGAGCCTTTTGGGACAGTGTGTTTGTCACCTGCATGTCAGAGGAATTTTGTTAGGTGACATCTTAATTTTTAACAATAAGAGCATTAAAGGACTATAGGAGTGTAAGCTGTCTTTTACCTCATAGAGATAAAGGACTTCTCCACATCTTACACTAATCTTTACTCAGCGAAGAGACCACAACTAAATGACTGAGTGAGTCAGTGTCTTGAGATTTGTGGTTAGAGGGATATGTGAAACTTACTAACCAAAAACCTACAAGAAGCCTTAAAACGGTGTGGATTGTGGTCATGAATGGCTAGAAGCTGACATCATTATTATTAGGTGCTTTCTGCTAATGACACAATGAAAGGCAAAGGGCCAACTGCTTGTGACATTTCATAATATTATTTTTATTCATGTCTGCAATGCAAGAAGCAGGTTGACCCTTCGCTAACTACAGTAGAGATTAATTTTAATCTTATTCAAGAAATTAGTCATTTAAAAAAAACATTTATTAAGAAACATTTTTACTTGATTATTAACCCTTGTGCTATCCTAGGGACTGTAACATTGGGAGTTGGGTCATCTAGACCCACTAGACAGTGCTCTGAACCTTTTTTCTTCAATGATTTGTGATCCTCACTGGTGTCCATGGATTACATGAAATCTTTCCACCTTTATTCACCTTTGTCATGGTAGGGAGAACATGTCAATGTAAGGGTGGGGTCATCTAAGATAGCACAAGGGTTAAGTACAGATGTTTGAATGAAAAACAAGTGAATTAAGAAACATTTATACTTAGAATAAAACCAGACTATGTTCATGTAATAGAAACTTCCTGGATTGATCAGTTTTTGGAATTTTATTAAGTGTAATTGTGTTAACAATGTAAGTAACACAGGGGAACATAAATTACATTTTAAAGCCTTACTTAAGATAAGATAAGATAAGATAAGATAAGATAAGATAAGATAAGATAAGATAAGATAAGATAAGATAAGATAAGATAAGATAAGACTTTTTTTCAGCCCACAATGGGGAAATTATTTTGTCTGCAAAGTGACAATAAATAGTACAACAGTACAGAAGAACATCTTTAACTTACACCACAATTAAATTGAATTAAAATTAAAATAATGACCAAACAACAACACCAGTTTTTGATACCAGAAAACACAATAATCTTTATTAGCTTTATTTTCTGGTATTAAATTTTGATTTTGGCTTCTAAAAGTCTGAGAACCACAAGAGTTTCACAAAGTCACCAGATAGAAAAACAAGCCTGCCAGCAGGTAAAAATCATCACTAAACAACACTAAAATATTTATAGCAAAGAAAAAAACACAGGGTAATATAGAGGTGACCATGGATGAGAAACCTGATGTGTTTTTATAAGGAAGTGCAAATGGGTTTAATGACTGATCCCACCAAACACTGAGGTTAAATTTAAGCAAAAATTAAATGATTCATTGACTTCCAAATACATATAATAGTTGTTTCTGTTAAAAAGGCACAGAAGCTACTTTCATACAGATCCAAGAGGTTTTTGTCAAGTTGAGGGTGGTTTGCCGAGGAGAAAATTACAGGAAAATTAAAGAGTAATGAGGAAACGTGATTTAACACCGTGAATGTTCTGAAACATGACTAATAATCTATGTACCTTCCATGCCCACTTAGTCCTGTGCAGTGTCAGCTGCAGGAGTCTATCCCTTCTGGGCGAAGATGGGTTACACCCTGGACAGTTAACCAGAACATCACGAGACGCACACAGTCACACCACCAAAGGACGCCATTTGAGTTCCCAATCAGCCCATGAAGCATGTTTTTGGACCGTGGGAGGAAGCCAGGGTGCTGACAAAGCCTATCCTTGCTAATGGACAATACTGTAGAAAACCTCCACAGAAAGAACCCACCTGTGATTTGAATCAGGGGCTTTTGCTATGAGATGAGAGTGCTAACCACATCCTGAATCATGACAACAAGAACAAAAGTAGGAGAAAATAAGATTTAAAACCAGATCCACAGAAAATAAAGAAACAAACTCATTAACAAAATTAGAAGGAGCTGCTGAGATTGACAAATCAAACCAGTTCTAACCAAGACAAAAAAGCAGAGTGAAACTAAAGTCTGATTAATAATCTAAACTTAAAAAAAATAAACGTGAAACAGTCTGATGAATAAAACCAAAGAGAAGAGAAATGAAAGCGTTTACACTTTTTGTGTTAAGAAATTATACCTGACATAGAGTATGAGCAGACATCATGATTTCTTAGTCTGTGTATCTACCTTGACTCATATTTTGAGCATAAGTGTCGAGGCTGATGTTTGAATTTTGAATGTCAAAGTTAAAAACAATATGATTTATGTTAAAAGTCCCACCAGTTGCAGATACATCTTTATCTTTAAGGGTTTTGATAGAAACAGTAGTTTTTCAAAGGAGCTGATTATTCTAAAAGCTTTAATGAAAGTTTGCTTATTTTCCTAATAGCTGGTGACCTGTCCGGAGAATGTGAGGTGTTTCCAGCCATACACGTCCTATCAACAGGTTTTGAAACACTCTGAGTGGTTGTCTCATTATTTGGTCTGTGGAATGGTTTTTCAGCTGCTGACTGAGCAGCCCACAGCCAGGCAGGTAAACACTACGTGGGAAGTCTGGTCTGGAGCTTTAATTGTACACTGTCATGCTGTTCCAATTAGGAATCCCATTTTTTTCCTGTAGAAATCACACCTTTTTATTTCCTTTTTCTGTGCTTCATAATACAGAGATAACGATTTGTTATTCATTTTTTGTTATTCACAAGCTCTAATAAAAACCCTTTATTTGCTAGAGAAAGCGAGGAAGTCTTATGTAAACATGCTGCAAGGTGGCACTGAGCTGTACGTAGAGGCTTGTGCGTCTTTTCTCTCCTCCATCCAAAATAACTGCAATCTTTGGGGCTGAACCCTCAGTGGGGAGGGATTTTATTTAAGATTACATGGTTTATCCTTCTTAGATAGATATAATTTTAGTGACAAATGGTGTATATGTTCAGACTGAAAGAATAAACAAGCAGTTTTAAACTGAAATCATCAATTTATTTATTTATTTCTTGTGTCGATGACAGTAATTTCCATGTAGTTTACGAACAGCACAGACAAAACTCATGGGACACTTCTTGGAGTTGTGTGGTCTAGATTCAGATGCTTCTCCTCTGGGTCCATCCCAGAGCTTTCTTCTTCATCGTCTTTTTCTTCTTCGGTGGCTGCTGTCTTCATCAGTGGAGACTGCGTCCTCCTGAGACGGGTTGCCACCGAACGTTGGAATCTC
Organism: Oryzias latipes; assembly: GCF_053564925.1. Classification (NCBI taxonomy): domain Eukaryota; kingdom Metazoa; phylum Chordata; class Actinopteri; order Beloniformes; family Adrianichthyidae; genus Oryzias; species Oryzias latipes. The sequence continues at coordinate 28,031,175 of NC_136237.1, read as the reverse complement.
AATCTTCCTAACGGTTGCCCAGCAGCAGCCGCACCCCCTGGAAGTTGCTGGTTCCCTGGCAAAGCCACTGGAATCATCTGCATTTGCCGAGGGTCTATTCCAGCATTGTTCTGTGGCAGCACACCAAACACCATCACAGGTCCCCCGCCAGGTTGTCCAGCCATCTGCCCCTGTAGATTTCCATTGGCCCCACCTTGCTGGAGAGCTGTAAGGGGAATTAGCTGCTGCAGAGGAGCCTGGCCTCCGGGGTTTCCGACTGGCTGGATGAACAGAGACCCGCCAAGTTGGAGAAGGCGAGCAATGGTTTCACCAATGAGAGGAGCCCCATTCTGAGCGTTGACACCATTGCCAGCGGCTGCTGCTCCCACAGCTCCTCCATTGTTTTTGGCTGCTGCTTTCGCAAGAGCCTCAGCACTCCCTGAGGATACATCGGCCTGCACCACAACGACAAGAATCTGGAAAATAATCCACAGTATGCAGTACATGTTTGAGCTTTGTGACAGCACACTACCAACAGGTGATCTTCTGCTTCTTTCCTCACTTATATAGAAAACAGGTGAGTCAGTGATCCACCAAAGGTATCCAATCAGAACAGCAACAAATCCGAGTAATCTCTCTGACCAAGCTTGGAGATATTTTTTGCTTTGCAGCTTTACAGAGCGCCATTATCCATTATGAAGTGGCAAACCGACACCACATATGAATGACTTGCATTTTCAAACCCATGATTGCAGATTGCATTCATATCATGGAGGCATTCAGAAACGACCTATGACAATAAAGCATTTTAACAAACCAGGTGGATTTTTCAGTGAGCATTTTGAAACACAAATCTATTATTAGACAAGCTTTTGTTTTCCATGAAACTTTTAATGTCAACTACAGTAAACAAGATCACATCAGCGTTTAATGAAGCAGCACCATTTTTGAATCACAGAAGTAGAGAAAACACAGATTTAAAATTAAACTAATCTGTCAGGAGTTACAGGGTAATTCTGCATGTAATACAACAATCCTAGCAACTCAAGTCAGGGTACAGATAACCGAGGTAAATGTCTAAGCTTAACCTAACCCACAACCATAATAATTATTTGTATATCAGGAGGTGCAGTCATGTTTTTCGTCTGAATTTGTGTGTTGTGACATGACAAGAACAAGATGATTCATCCAGCAGCTATACAGTTTTATGAGGGGCAACAGGTCCAGAATCCATTTTTAGAAAAGTAAGTTGGGATCCATATCATCTGCAAAAAAGAAAAGGGGGTTGAGGACAGAGAAGATAGTTTACATCAACATGTAAGCGAAAAAATATTGTTGTGACGACCAATGAAGGTATATTCTGAAAGGTGAACAACAACAAACAGCTGACATAACACCAATCATGAAGAGGTGCTCAAGAAGCACTGAGATCCTTACCATTCCTCCAAAATGCACATGTCAAATGACTGAGCAAAATGATAGTAACAGGTTTGATCTACTGTCAGAGTGGTTTACTCTGTCTGGTCGCTGTAAAGAGACAACGTTCTCAATGTGTAATTGCAAATAAATCCATTGAATCAAGATACTATTTGACACATGTATTTTATTTTGGAAGGAGCACGTGTGTCCTGCTGTCAATAGTAATATAATAGAAATGCAACACTTTTATAACTCAATTATTTCAAATATTCATCAGCCATATTTTACAAATGAAAAGCTTAATGGCAGCAAAAAAATTTTTAAACTGTGAGGTGGGACTTTGCAGTTCTTGCTGCTTTTTGATCAGCAAGAAGCTGGACCAAATGGCTCATCCAGCATTAAAGGTTGCAGACCCCTGCCGTAGTGGCACATTAGTTAATTAGAAAGTCCCGTTATTTGCTACTCACCATTTTTGATACCAAAGCAGGAGGTCCACTCTTTGAAGGAAACCTGTTTATCTTTGTCAGCATCACACTTCTGGAAGAAGTGCGAGGTGCAGTGCTCCATTGGTACCAGCGGGACCCTGAGTGGTGCCAACTCTGAGTGGGTCAGAACCCTGTGTTGTTTAAGCAAAAAGAGAGTCACGATTAATCTAGCTACATCCCAAGAAAATTGTTATCATGAATCAGGATTGACTTTGTATTACATGAACTCATTTAAAACGTAGTAGGAGTTGTTAAAATGTATTTTTAACTTTTTTAGATTAATTTCTTTGATTACCAATCTCATTAAGGTCTCAGTTTCAAGGAAATATACTCTTTAATACTATTATTTTCAAGTACAGGATTTAAATACCTTAAAGATTCTTAAAGATTTTTTTTTAAAGCACTTTCTATATGTAAAAAAGCAAAGACTTTAGATTATAACGTCTGCTGTGGTTCTTTAATTTGAAGTTGGTGACCCAGCTTTCCTAGATAAACAAGTATTTTGGTGTGTGAGCACTTGTGTCCAAGACCAACACTTTTGCAAACCTACAGCGGAGAGTTACAAAAAAGGAAAAGAAATGTCAGCCTAAACACAGACGAACAAATGTACCTGTCTGAAGGGTGCTGGTCCAGCTGAGCAAACTGCCAGTGGACAGGATAAATGTACATGTTGTAGTTTTTCTCAAAGTCCTGTGCAAGCAGCTGTACAGTGTGGTTACCAGGATGAAGGCGTCGCTCATTCTCAAAGATTTTCTTGACCTGCAAAATCAAGAGTTTGTTTTGACCTTTTAAAGTTGTAAATCAAGTAGAACGTTACATGGTTTCGCAAAACTTGGAATTTGAAAAACCTTTTTTTAAATGTTCAATACAAATCAAAAAACATCTGGTACTTTAAGGTGTTTTATATGATTATTTCTCAAATAACCCTTGTGCTATCTTAGATGACCCCACCCTTACTTTGACATGTTCTTCCTACCATGACAAAGGTGGATAAAGGTGGAAGATTTCATGTTATCCCTGGACACCAGTGAAGATCACAAATCATTGAAGAAAAAAGGTTCAGAGCACTGTCTAGTGGGTCTAGATGACCCAACTCCCAACATTAAAGTGCCTAGGATAGCACAAGGGTTCAGACCAACCTTCAGGAGGTAATGTAATATTTGCAGATCAACAAGTTACTTAGTCAAATAACTTTGGATTTCTATTTTGATTTCTTTTTTAGGTTCAGTCATTAAAATCCCATTAAAAATTCATTTTTGTTTACTCAAACCAAACTGAGAGAGCCTCTCTCTCAGTTTGAGAGCCTCATTTCTTTGTTTTTATATGAAAAAGGCTCTTGATTTTTTTTTTTTTCAGATTTATTAGGTGGATTGCTGTATCCCAGGGTGAAAAAATGATATCTACTTACAAGTACTGGACCAAACAGGAGAGTGTGGTGTACTTTCATAACACAAAAAATGTGTGTCATGAGTCTTACTTTGAAACGCTGTTTTGGGGTGAGGTAGCCAGGTGACATGGAGTCAAGCTCATACAACTGCAGAAGCACGTTTTTCAGCCAGTCCCTCATTCTCAGCGGAAACTGGGAAAGTTCATTCTCCAAACATGGAGGTATCACTGAGGGACAGCAGGACAAACAGACAGAGCAGTGTGAAAGGTTGATCCTGAACAATGAGGTTAGTCAGTGAAACAGCTGGGTCTCACGTTTGCATGGACCACTATAGTCCAAATGGAGCCTGTGGCCCGTCTTAGTCCCATCCAAGTTACATTTAGTAGCAAAGAGATGGCATGATGTATCGTAAGTTCTGTTGTCCGTTCCACAAACCTGAAAGGAGTGGAATAGATATAAGCAAAATTCTGAAGTTCAGTCACTGGCACTTTTCTAAATACTCACATTATCAAATGTATTAGTGCTGGCTGGACATTCTGCCGGTTCTTGGCAGGCACAATGTGGCTTGTTGTCTGCATCAAGCTTACAGGTTTTTCCACGCTTGCAACGGAAATTATAACATGGATCTAAAAGAAAAATAATAATAATAAAAAGGACTTTAACTCTGACATTGTTACATTACAGCATTACATTAGAAAAATGAAAGTTTTTTTCACTGGTTGTTTTATTCCCTTGAGTGACCATGATTTATGAACGCTCCACATCATCTTCCACATTCCTCTGTTGGAGCTAGTGCGGTGTTTAAATTCAGCATGATCTCCCTTATTCACTCCTTAAGCCTGCAGAGCTGTGTTTTGGTAGTGACTGTAAAGCAAAGCGGGCACTACTCATGCGGAAGTTTTAGCAAAATAACCTTGTCAGCAAATTCCCTTGTGGGACTGTTGGGATAGTGTATTAGTGGTCAAAACTGCTGACCAGACTCTACTGAAGAACCTTCTATTATTACAAAACCCAAAAGAATAACCCAAAATACACAAACACATTGAAATCTGAGGTATTTGATAGTATTTGTAAATGTTAATTCGATAATTTACTAAGTTCTGGTGATAAAAATTGGTGTCGTTCACTTATATTGTTATTATAAGAGGAGCTTGTTATCACAGCAATTTTCATTTATTTTTATTTTTAAAGTTTCTATCAAAAAAGTCAAAAAGATAACAAATGTGTCAATTAAAATCAATAAAATCAGATTTTTTCCATCAACTTTCAATTCTAACCAGTAAGGCTTTCTTCAACGTATATGTCTCCTGTGACGGATGGCTTTGACTGAGGGTGCAGATTCACTGAAGATCTGATCTGCACTGGATTCAGTCCCACCAAATGACCCTGAAGAAGAAGAAGAGAAACACATTTTTGTTTCTAAAAGCAATACTTTTTGTTGTTTTTTTAACATTTGGACAGTCACACATCCATGATATTTAGAGACAAGTTAATATAAGAAATACTTTCAGCCAGACTAATACATTTACTTGACTTTGGCAACTCCAGAGTTTTTCCATTGTCTTCATTAAAGACTCAGTGGGTCAGTTTGAAAAAAAAAGTTTAATTCTTTAAATGTTTAAGGGGCAGCTGTGGTTCAGTGATTGAACGGTCAACATCTGATTGAAGGATCATTGGTTTGGTTTCCTCCTTGCCAGTCCATGTGTCAAAAGTGTCATTGGCCAAGACACTGAACTCCAAATTGCTCTTAATGGTTACAGGTTGGTGCCAGTTTTGGACAGTGGAGTGTGTGATCAGTGTGATCAGTGTGTGCATGGGTGGCTGTGACAGTAAAGCACTTTGGGCCTTAAAGCAATGTGGAAAAGTGCTTTTCAAGTAACCGCTGTTTTTTCTATAGCTATCAAAACCATAACAAAAGTTAGATTATGGAAAATATCTGTTTAAGAAAACTGACAATTATCTTGAACAATTTGACTCTTGCACAGCTGCATCATGTTAAACACACTCCTTGTCCTAAGTTCACCTTGCCTTCAGCTGAACAAAGCTGGAGTTGGCTCCTGTGACCTCGAGGAACCCATAAAGGAAACAGCAAGTTCAGAAACGGATGGGTGGATTAAATATTTACCCATTTTTCTGCCCTTCTCCGCTTTGCTTTGTTAAGTCCGCCTCTGGTGCCGGGTTCCTGAGACTCCTGTGGCTCTTGTTCGCTCTGTGTTTGCTCAGGATGCCCCTCATCCTTCTGTGGAGAATGCTTTCTTGCTCGCTGGTTTCTCCTCTGCATCCTTGTCTTTGCCTTGGTTTGAGCTTTGCTGTCATCCTTGACTGCCTCTTCCTCTTTCCCAGGGTCGATATTTGATTGAGGTTCTTCCTGCTTGGTGCTTTTTTCTTCAGATTTGGCTGCAGTGTCGTCATCGTGCACATCATCGCTGGTGGTTTGCATGTCTTGCTGGAACTCTGCCTCATGATCTTCTTTATTTTGATCATCGGATGCATCTTTTTTTGCAATGGACTGGATTTCATGAGCAGAGGTGATAACTTCAGCTGATACAGTTTGCAAAGGTCGGACTACTCCACTGTCAGCAGCATAATCAAGATCTGCTATGATCTCTGATTCTGTGCTGCTCTCTGTTTCCTCTGGTGAGGCCACCTTCTCTTCTCTGCCAGCAGGATTTTCCACTTTTTTCTCAAGAAGCATCTCCTTGACCCCCTCCTTCTCTTTCTCTTCCATGCCCTCATCCCTCACTTCCTCTTCATCCTTTACCTCTGTGCTTTCCTCTGAGATTTTCTTCTCACCTTTACCCTTGGTTTTCTTCAGCACCTTGCTAGTATCTGCCTCTTCATCCTCTAACTCTTTCACTTCTCCATCTTCCTCTTCTTCTTCTGACTCTTTCTTCAGGAGATCAACTAGTTCCTCCTCACTCATCAGGACTGCCGTGCTCTGGTCTGTCTTTCCATTCACTTCCTTGATCTTCTGTGCACTGGTGTTACTATCTGAGCTTGGTTCTCCATCTTCCTTCTCCATGCTGCTGACGTCAAAGGGGACTAAGGTGGGGGACACTTGTGGGTTATTATCTTCCTCCGTGATCCCATCCTTAACAGGAGAGGGAAAACATTGATTTAATCATGTGGAATTTTACCAATGTACGTCTGATTTAGTGACAAAATAGCTACTTTCCACAATGTTTTTGACAACATAGTTTGGTTACATTTTTTTGCATACCTTTTCCTTGATTGAAGTCTTTTGTAATCCCCTGTGTCTTCCATGATGTTTGCCCTTCACCTAAAACACAACAGCAATCAATGAAAAATCCCCTTAAACTCAAAAACCTTTTGTTTTTGTAGGTTTCAATTGTCAATCTTGACACTCACAGACATGGCAAAGGTTGCTACCAGGAAGCAAATGAACACCAAGCAGGTCCTCATGCCTGCTTACAGAGAAATACAGAAGGCATTTTTTAAATACATGACACTCAAAGCCAAAAATTGTTGTTTCTGTATGCTTCCAGCACATTCATAAGAAAAAGCAGAGCTGTGATAGTAGCTTGTTATCGGGGTTACAGACCTCAGAGATGTGTCCCTCTCTGAAAAGTCACAATCAGGGCTAAAATCAACAACTGAAGTTACCAGACTGGAAAAAGTTGGCTATGTCCACAAACGTGTCGCTACTCTGGACAAAAACAATACAGACAGTGGGGTTCTGTCCAGCAGAATAATCACTAAACAAAACAGCAAAATGCATATTTTATGGGAATGGGTATCCAAAAGTTACCTTAATGTCACAGTCAGACATCCATCTTTGAACTTTTGTAAAATATTGGTGCTTAAAAAAGCACGCATATCATGTGACAGCTGAAATGCATGTTTTTCTTTCTTAATTTTCAAAAATGACATTTTTGCTCTCTTTAGTTATAGGTATCAAAGTCTTGTTTCATGTAAGAATACAAAACAAAAGTAAACAAATGCAGTTAAAACCATAAACAGTCTATTAGCTATGTCATAACATATAAAAAAATAATATTATGTGATATTTACTGTAGCGACCCCTAAAGAGAATAACCCATTAAACAGCAAAGTAGAATATAAATGTACATAACTATATATGTCAAGAGCAGTTTCAAAGACTGCAGTTTCTCGCAGATTTGTATGCGCAAATATTACAAAGTAGAAAGATTTAAAAAAAAAAAACTACACCAGAAAACATTTTAAAAGTTTGATTAGTCAGTCTTTACCTGCAGTTGGCAGTCACAGGAAAAGAAAAGAGATTCCTTACAAACACCAATGTGTGCCAGTGTTGCACCTGTGAGGATGAGCTTTTGTATTCAAGGCCAGACAAGCACTCCACACAAACTGGCTTCTGAACACACAGGGTCTGCGATGTCACTGCTAACTTTGGGAGGGTCTTTGGGGTAAGGCATAGACGTAGAGACGTATTTCAAACCCCTGTTGGTTTTCAGTTGAATTCAGTTTAATTTGAATCAATGAAAACATTTTTTATTTTTAGAATAATATATTTTTTTATGAAACGAGAGAAAAAGGAAAGAAAAAAAAACAAGAATCATCCCTAAATTCACAAAATACTATTCAACTAACTTTTTGCTTCTTGAAGATATTAAAATGTCTTTTGGCCGTTACCGGCTGCATCCTGCCTCTTCAAACAAAGCGATAAAAACGACACTGTTGTGGCCATTAGATGTCACTCCATCCAATGGAGTAATAACAGGCCTCTGTCAATGTAAAAATCGTAATTGCTGTACCTAAGATTCTAAGTGTTTCTACTGACAGTATTAGATGGTTCTGACTTGTAACATTGTCATTTAAAAACAGAATTTTGTACCAAAAGGCCAATGGAATAGGATATAAAACAGAAGTTTTTTTCTATTATAAATAGTATTTCGTCTCATATGATGTTATGCTTTAACATGATCTCCAATCTGGACATATTGTGAAATAAATTTTGTGTCTTTGGCCTGTGTGTTAGAACTTGACTGCTGGCTGCCTCGTCTTTATCGTTTGCTGGCATAGCCTGTAAATCCCCCACCACAGTAGCCATCTAGACACATTTAGAACAGAATGGGTTTCTGCTTTAGACTAAATAAGTTTGGTTTGGTCACTGATGGTCTCTGTAACAGACAAAAGAAAACTCCATAAAAGCACAGACTGACCCTTTCAACTGTGGTTTGTGGCTTTCTGCAGTGGAATAAATAAAGGTTTAGAAAATAATGTTTTTAATCAGCCAAGTTTTGAAAAGTGCTTGTCATGGAAAGGGCAGTTTTGGTTTGAGAGTAAAGTTTACATCAGCATCTGTGACAACATTTTTTTGTTTTTTCTTCTGAGCAATAAAACATTTGACCCAAAGAAAACCTTTGTGTGACCTCTTCTGCAATTAGAATTTGATTTATCTGAATAGATTTGATTTATTCATTTATTTCAAGCATTGAGAATATAATAATGCAATAAAGAAGATACATCAAATCGATTTCAAACATTGAGTCATACATTGATTGGAAAATAAAGAAAATATACAAAGATATTTGATGATAATACCATCTTCTTGGCTGTAATTACTCACAAGCATAAATATAGTACACACAAGTCACAATGTAATAACTAAATACAAGTATTGTCAAATAGACTTTGATTTGTAGCTTGAAACAGAGGGGGAAGTAGCAAATTTATGTAATCGCAACTCTATTGTAAAGCGTTTCTAAAAACCGTACGTAACTCAAATATCTGAGAATCTGAGAACAGTGTTGGGATATTTTTAAAGGATCTGCTTTAATTGAGAAGGTAAAAAAGGATAAGCATTTCCCCTCCAGTGTTATCTGTGAAAAGGCATCAATCCATCTAAGTTTGTTCATTTTCTTTCTGATTGTTGACTATTTTTTGTTAAGAATCGTGTGTGCATCCTCTCAGATTTAGTGATTCAAGGCCTGACCTGGGATCCGTGTTTCCACTCTCTTCTGTTTGTGACATTTAATGTAGAGAAACAGAAAGGAAAACTCCTCATCCAAAAACAAAAACAGGTAATCTGCCGTCCGGCTGAAGGGTTCAGTTTAAAGTTAAAACTTGAGTCACTTTGGAGTGAATGTGCAGACACAGTGTTCCCCAGCCAACATCCATCATCCTTCCCTTACTCCTCCCATGTGGTTTTGGTGGATACCTCTGGACTGGCGAACATCCAGACTAATTACAAGTTTGTTCTGCTTTGTGGAGATCCAGCGTGGGATTAAACAAGAAATTCTGTCATCTTATTTTGGGTTTGACCAAATATGGACATCCAGGAAGCAATTATAAGCATCGGGGAGGGAAACTGGAAGTCTTCAGTTAGGATTTTTACTGTATATGGTTTTTCCTTCACTAAGGAATGAGGCTTATTTACAATAACAACTTCCTTGCTAAACCCAGTGGAAAACAAAATAAGTTCTGCACAGATTTTAATTGTAATTTTGTTAAACTTTGCATAATGATCAGACAGAAGGAGGTTCCCATAAGTTGTTTTATTTTATTTAAAGAATTTTGTTGTGTTTGTGTGCTTTGTAATTTATTTTTGAATGATGCTGAACAGAAATAAAAGGAAAAAATAATATGTTTAATCATTAACTTTACACAACAGCCGTGTGCTTTTCTTGACCTGAGTATCTCTCGCTTTCTCTCCAAGTGGGTGAGTTTGTTTTTTCAAGAGGCCACAAACCCTATGGTTTAGTAAGCGAAGCTATGTTTCCCCTAAGGCTTGAGAGGGGTGGAGAAAATATATGTGAGAGTGAATGGAACTGTGGGTGTTTGTGTGTGCCTTCAATCATCATCGTGCCAGTGTCAGTTTGTTTAAAAGCAGACTTTCAGGGAAAAAATACACCTTCATGTGTTGGCAGGAGACAGACATCCAAAAGGAAATGATGCAATTATCTTAGCTGAGGTCACTTACGTATGTATATATAGAAGTATTTATACCTATATATACATATGTAAACTAGTCGCTGAGGTATTGTGCAGCATTGCTCTTCCACTGTTTTAAAAGTTTGGATTCTAGTCTGGCAGCAGACAACATCGTGAGACTTCTTCAACAGGAGCTGTGATCCTTACAAGGTAACTGCTCTTGTGCTTTATTTTGTTTATCTCATTTTTTTACACAATAACATCAGATGTTATGTATATGTAACAGCTGTATCTAACATCCAAACAGAATGATCAATTCTGTGTTTCATGTTTAACTCCACATGACTGCATGATGGGATTCAGAACAGTGTCTGAAACAACACACTTGTTGCATTTTGGTTCTTTTTTTTTAAATTAATTCATAGTGATGCAATTTAACAAATAATCTGAAATAGTCAAATTGACCTTATTTAAATATTTGTGTACTTTGTGTTACAGAATGAAGACTGTCATTATAACAATTTGCCTGATTGGTTCAGTTTTTGCAAACCCAGTAAGTATACTTTTAAAAAACAACATAGTTTTGTAAGTGAATACTGAAAGCAAATGGGTTTCCCCAGGCACAATATAGCAGAATAATAATATCGATGTGGTTTTTTTTTGTTTGTGTATTTATACTTTTGTTTTATATCACGTTCAACAAGTTAAAAAGTATGTGGATTTTAATGTGTTCACCATTTTTCTGTCCTTTCTGACAGATTTTGCACAATGTGTTGGTTTCAAATGAGCAGGATTCCAATTCAGTAAGTACAATCACATTTTATATATCAAAAAATTCTCCATCAATGCATTAGTTATTTCATTGGCAATGCAGCAGTAGAGTCAGCAAAAAAACAGTAATAAAAAAAAGTGGTGTGGTATAAAACGCAAAACATCTCCTAGACTATTGTTTGCCCTACTGTATGTTATCTCCACACATCTTTGGAGAAAGTACATTCACCCAAGCCTGACTTGACATAAAAACATCTTAAATGGATGTTGTGGGTATAATTAAATCGACTGTGCTGTGTGCTTAATTTGGGGTTTTTTTGCAGACAGAAAGTCTGTCTGTTTCACAATCTTCTGAAAACACTTCGGAGCTTCAGGTAATTTCTCTGCAGTATCTGTTTATCCCAGCACATTAAGAAAGACATTTTGTTTCTAACTTGTGATTCCTTTTGTGCTGATGTTTACCAGTCATGGGCAAATGTTTCCTGTTTTTATGTTTCAGAGCTCTGAGGAAGTTGCCTCCACACAAGTAAGTTAAAATACACAAATTGCTGTTGAAAATTGAAGACGAGTGCAACTCTGTCAATAATGCATTCATTATTATTTGTTGAAGAGTACAGAGTCTGAATCGTCTGAATCTGCTTCAGAGGACAAGGTGGGATATATAAATACAGGCTGTTCTACAATGCAGTTTGTGTAATAATTATGCTTAACTTATATTGATTTTAAAGTTTTTTTTCCTTTCTGTGAAAACAAAAAGACCTCAGAGGAGAGTGATAGCCAGTCAGATGAGATAATCGAGGTAAGATAGATAAATCCATTTATTTGAACTTTTTTTTTTAAATTGCTCCATCAAATTAAATAGTTCTTTATAGTATGGTTCCTTTGGCTCATATGCTTCACAAATATTTGCACAGATTGACACTATGCTTGAAACCAAAGATGACAGCATGGGCAGCGAAGAGAACGTCCGCAAAGTGGTGAGTTGCTGCACACTCTTTGACCGGTGGCCTGCTTTAGCTGGAGCTAGCCCTAACTAATGCTGTTTGTTTCCCCGCAGCAGAGTTGGGTAAGGGTGTTTTCCAGCGTTGGTCATGTCTCAAGCACTGAGGACAATACCAGCAGGGAGGTCGAAGGTCATTCAGAAGGTGTGAGCAAGGAGCTTACTCACATCTCAGTGACTGCTGGCAGTCGTGCAAACCTTCCCCTGCTGGAAAAATCCATAGACAGCAGCAGCGACAGCACAGATCTTGCAGCTGCCAACAGCAACAGCACTGAGAGCGATAGTAGTGAAAGCCAGGAGAGCGAAGAGACCAGCGACAGCAGCGATGCCAGCAAGAGTTCAAAGGAAAGTGATGAAAGTGACGGAAGTGACAGCGCTGAGTCTGAGCAGTTCAAAGCCAAAGACTGTGTGAATGGTACACAGAGCTGTGAAAGTGAAGAGTACTTTGTCCAGAGCGTAGGAGATGATGCACATTTCTCTGTCCACGGACTGATGACGCCAGATGAGGAAAACATGGAGTTAAGACTGAGGAGATGATTGTTTTTCTTTGTGAACAAATTTATTTTCTAAACCTCAGCACTAATTGGAGACGGCATTTTTTTTTATTACATCCAAACAGTAGTTTTGGCTTAATGCAACTTTCAGTAATACAAAGTTAGATATTTACCATTGTAAAATAAATAAATTATGTACTTTTTCTATTAAAAACTGAGCTTCAAAAAGTATAACAAAGCAGGAATGTTGTTAATAATTGATTTTTATAAGATATTTATGCAATTTTGCACAAATTCAATAAACAAGTGACCGTGACAATACACATATGTGTATTATTATGTATTTTCACTATAACGCCGTCAAGTGGCCGGTTAGCTCAGTTGGTTAGAGCGTGGTGCTAATAACGCCAAGGTCGCGGGTTCGATCCCCGTACGGGCCATCAACCTTTTAACGAGTTCGTTAATAGCATTTAGACACCAGTTCCACTATTTACAGCAAAAACTTTCTTGGAACCGCGCTTGTGCTTTCGCCCTTGTGCTATCTTAGCTGACCCCACCCTTAGATTGACGTGTTCTCCCAATACCATGATAAAGGTGGAAACATTTCATACTGTAATCCATGGACACCAGTGAAGATCACAAATCATTAAAGAAAAAAGGTTCAGCGCACTGTCTACTAGTGGGTCTAGAAACTGTAAAAGTGCCCAGGACAGCACAAGGGTTACAGTGGCGCCACCAGGGGGTGGCCAGGGGTGGCCATGGCCACCCCTCTCCGACACCTGGCCACCCCAGTGGCCACCCCAGTAGCCACTATAAGCTGTGGTAGCATCAGTTGTGCGTTTCATCCCAAATGCACAGCCAGCAAGCGGGCAAGTCGCTCTGATCACCTAAACCGGCCCTCACCCCCTCCCCTCCCTGCTGCCTTTGAGTGCGCAGACATCTACAGAGGAGCCGCTGGACGCAGAATGAATAAGACGCGTGGTTCACTTCCGCGTTCGAACCCTCAGATCCTCTGGGCCGGTCAGACAAAAGAACCAGTCTCAGTCACTAAAGATGAACTTTCTTTATTACTGTTTCCTTAAGTCCAAAACGGGCGACTGACCGCGCGTGTATGCGCTCCACACCCTCACACGCGCTCTCCCCCCTCTCTTCCTGCATCGCGCGAGCACCGGTTTCAGCACGCACACACACGCGTGCGCGCGAGAGCGCACGCACGCAAACACAATCACACATCCCAAAATGCTACGTTTCTTTTCCTGTTAAATATTTTCCGTGGGTCTTTAACAATCTGTTTACTGTACTTTAGATCTGGATAGATAGATAGATAGATAGATAGATAGATAGATAGATAGATAGATAGATAGATAGATAGATAGATAGATAGATAGATAGATAGATAGATAGATAGATAGATAGATAGATAGATAGATAGATAGATAGATAGATAGATAGATAGATAGATAGATAGATAGATAGATAGATAGATAGATAGATAGATAGATAGATAGATAGATAGATAGATAGATAGATAGATAGATAGATAGATAGATAGATAGATAGATAGATAGATAGATAGATAGATAGATAGATAGATAGATAGATAGATAGATAGATAGATAGATAGATAGATAGATAGATAGATAGATAGATAGATAGATAGATAGATAGATAGATAGATAGATAGATAGATAGATAGATAGATAGATAGATAGATAGATAGATAGATGACTTTATTAATCCCACAATGGGGAAATTTCATTTATCTATGGCAGCAACACGACATTCAGAAATAATCTATATAATATAACATCAATAAAGGACATCACAAATGACATTTATATTAAATAATTAAAAATATCACAGAAAATTATTATGAAAAATTATTATCAAAAATTAGATTCTTATTAAACAAAGAAATAAATATTAAATATTAAATAAATACAGCTGCAAAGGTGTAAAAAACATGCGGTCTGCAAAACATGTAAACCCAGTGTGCAAATACTTGGTGCAAATACGCCACATCATCAGCGGCGGTGGATGTGTCATTACTTCTTATTAATAAGTAAAAAAAGGATGTCCCTGTCACAAGCCACTCATTTTCATGGCACTATTTAAGCACTGGTTGTTGTGTTACCGCAACATTTTGATGTGTTTTTGTTTCCACAGAGTTACCTATAGTCATTAGTTGATGCTTGTGTCTGTCCATTTTCAGAGAATGAAGAGAAATTCAACATATATTCTTATTTTAAGAATAAAAGTGCAGCAGAAGGAGTGAAAGAGATGGTAGGGGAGCAACAGAGGAGTAGTGAGGAGGAGGAAGATGAGACAGAGCAGCATGAATGACAGAAGAGAATAAGGAAGACAAAGATGAGACGGCATCAGAGGAGGGACAGTCAGCATCATTGGTCAGAGAAACAAGGCAGAACTCAGCATAAGCAGGGGCTCCACCTGTTCCTGGACCAACTGGTGAAGTTAGAATTATGTTACCCTAATAATAAAAATGTTTCATGATTATAAGTCTGAATAGAAATGTCTACAGATATAATTAATAATTAGAAGGATATTTTTATTATTATTTCAGAACAACAGATTTCATTTTTTGTTTATTGTAGATATCTCTCAGTCAAGAGCCGAACAGCCCAAGCAGACACACCTAAGCATTGAATATAAACAAAAAATATATATATATATATCAGTAGTAGTATCTACTAATGGTATCTACTAGTATCTATTAGTTATTATACTAGTAGTATCTACTATAAATTCATGTTCTACAAAATATCAGTAGGCATTTATCTTTCTATTGGTTTTCTAAAGGTTGTTTTACTACGTTTGGTAGAATGAATTTTAAAAATATAGCTCATGGTTTTTGTGTGCCACCCCAAGATTTAATGTGGCCCCCCACTGGCCACCCCCATGAAAAATTTCTGGAGGCGCCACTGAAGGGTTACCAAAATACATACGGTTTAAACCTTCTCTTACCCTTATAACTTAATTCTTCTGATTGAACACTAGATGGTGACAGAGTTATTCCATTGACACGTCTTTTGGTTCAGTACAGTTTATTCACTAATATATATTATTTGCTGAAAATCACTTAAGTCTTTCAAACTCAAAACGGTTGTTTGTTCACACAAAACCATAAAAAATGCTTCACAGTCAACACTAACCAAACAATAAAGTCAAAATGCTTAAAAGCTAAATTTGGAAAAAGGAGAACTACGTATTTAGATAACAATTATTGCAACATGTAGAGTTTTTTTATTAGGCAACTCTAAAGAATGTTGTGACATGTGATGGATAACAAGTATTTCTGAAGAATATCTGGGTATTTTGACTTCAAACTCCAACAGACAGAAACCCTGAAAAAATAATGTTCCCGCTCTGAATTTTCTAGAAAATGAGCTAACTTAGAGCAAAACAGCCCAGAATAAAAAAGTCCCACGGTTATTTAGAGAGGTGGTGCTTCAGGTGCTCTTTCAGGGCAGGAATGGTGGGACACTCTTTGTGACACACGTGACATTGGAGAGGCAATTTCAACAGCTCACTAGTCCCATCCTTCACAGAGACGCTCCCATCCTTTTCAAGCATCTGAATGACATCTAAAAAAAGAAAACGCTTGATTTTACACACAGCACATCTAAATCAATCAATAACATAAAGTCTGCTCTTACTTTCAGAATCTATGAAGTAATCTGTGGTAAAGGAATTCCAATGCTTCTTGTTCTTCAAACAAGGAGAGTCAAAGTCTTGACTGATCACGTGGAGGTGGATGTGACTGAAGAGTGTAAACAGAACGGTTCATTAGTGGGAAAATGTCAAATTCAGCCGAGATGTCCTCGTGTAACACTACTCTGATGATTTATTGTGCTCTGAAAACAAACCCACAATGAGCACATTTAAAGCAGTAATACCTTTATTTATCCAGGTAGTGATGCTTCAGCACAAGCTCTCAGGGGAATCGTTGCATCCCTACTGCATATGTTTGCATATGTTTATGTTGAAAGTAACAAATACGAGCATTGTGCTAAATTTAATATAGTTTTATCACATTACACCAGGGTCATTATAAGCAAACTAAAGGGCTTTGTTTACTGTTACTTGCTTTCTAGATAATAATAAATAAATAAAAACCAATTTTTTTTTTATTATTATTTTGTTATACACATGTATCAAAGTGAAACAACACTGTGACCTGAAAAACCAGAAAGTGAATTGTTGCATCTCTTCATTATTCTTTATTAATTTTCAACAGTATGGGGAAATTTGAGGCTGGACGGTGGGGTAGTGGTTAGCGCTCTCGCCCCACACTGAGAAGGCCCTGGTTTGATTCCCAGCAGGGCCCTTTCTCTGCTGAGTTTGAACGTTCTCCCGATGGGTTTTCTCCAGGGCACTCTGGCCTTCCTCCAAAAGCATGCATCATAGGTTTACTAGGTGACTCTAAATTGCCCCGAGGTGTGCATGTGTTTGTGTGGCCCTGCAAAAGACTGGCAACCTGTACAGGGTGTTAACCGCTTTTCCTCAGCAGTAGCTGGGACAGGCTCCAGCAACCCCGAAAGGGATACAGCGGGTTAAGAAAATGGATGGATGGTGTACTTTAAGGAGTAACAGCCCAATAAACACACATAATAAAGACTTACCTCATGCTTGGGATGGCGTGATAACCAGTCCGGAAGCTAAGTGAGCTGGATTCTGGACATTGCTTAATCATGCGCTCAGCCACCTTCTGCATGTGTTTCAGCAGATCGCAGTGTTCTGCCTTCAAAGCCTTCAGGCTGGGAATCGACTGCCATGGAAGAACCAGCCAGTGGTAACGAGCTTTGGGATACTTGTCTTTGATCACTACAACTGTATCGTCCTTGTATATCTAAAAAAAAAAAAAAAAGATCAATTAAAACAGAAACAAAACCTAAATTTAGTTTCAATTTAGACGTACGTTTATCAGTAAGTAATGTTGAGTTATAGCTACCTGCATTTTGGGGTCTTGCATTGAAGTTTTCAAGCCTTGACTCCAATGCCCAGAAATTCCCTACAAAATGTCAGTTAACATGAATTATGAGAATGAATATTTAAATAAAAACTCTCCAGGTCTGCAACAATAATTTGTATATTAGGCATAAATCACAGATTGTAGATTTCTTTGTTTCTCCTCACACTAGTTTTTGTGGCTTCTCCTGGAATGACAGCTGCAGCGACTTTTTCTGTGAGTTGTCCAGCTTTCAGGCAGTCTGTCTCTCTTTGGCTTCCTCCATTCTCTTTGACTGGCTCTGGTGGTCTTTTGGTGGCGCCCTGGCTCCCGGTGGTGTCCTCTTTGAACTGCACGGTGTATGGATAAAGGCTGTTGACCACGAGCAGCTGCTCTCCAGGCTTCATTTTGACCTCATTGCCTTTACCCACCACCAAGGAGCCGACAGAGGTGGGGTTTAACCCCAGCTTAGGGAGGGGAGAAAAAAAACAGGTAAAAAAAATAGAACAATAAAAATAATACAAAATGTACAGCAATAAGGCTTTTTATTTTGTTTATACCACTGATCATTCTTGTGAGCATGTTACCTGCTTCACTTTGACATAACCTTTGTTGCATTCAGCTTTCAGTTCAACTGATGGGAAAGTCAGGAACATTTAGACAGGTTAAAACTTTGCATTTCGTTTTACAAACATGAATGAAAATAACTTGATGCTCAAGTCATTCAATTCCTGCTGTTTTCTTAAATGTATTATCCCTGAAATCACTAAAACAATAACAGATTATTTTCCTAACATTCTTACTGAACTCACAGGAAATCTAGAGACTGTTTTTGTAGGTAACATCGTTACCTTGATGCCGGGAGCATTTTTTGTCTTTGATAGTAGTTTCTGGGCCTCGACCCACGACAACTGTCTGTAAATGAGGCAGGTGAATGGGTTTGTGATTCCCCTCTTCACTAATGAGCCAGCAAATGGGCATTTTCTCATTTCGTTACGCTTTTCTCCCTAATATTTAGCAGCGGGACACGTTTGAATGTTTGTTCAACTTGTCGCGGAGTGATGACGAACGAGGGTGCGACCGAGGAACAAGGTGGGGTGGGAAGTTCTGTCTCCTCCCAGAGTTCTTCACTTTGCGAGAGCGCGCAACAACAGCAAAATTGTGAACGACATAAAAACGTGTTTTCTTGTATAAAAATGATATCTTGTAAAACAACTTTTTATTTTTTTTTATTTTTTAGTTGTTGCTTTTTAATTTTTTGGTCTTTTTTCTTCTTCTTGGTTGGTTGGTTTGTCAATGAATGGACATTAAATCATAGCAGTTTCAGAAAATTCAACAAGGCTTGGCTCTTTTTAAATAATATTTAAAATATCACTTTTTTGTATCTAAAACTTTTATTATGACTGACTTTCTGAAACGTGATTGTGCTGAAGTTAGATTCGTTCTTTTTTTCATTTAGGTTTAAATTTGTGGGTTTCAGTCATGTTAATATTGATATCTTTTGGGAGAAAGAACATAACTCGACATGGTGCGGTCACAAGTACCAACAGTCGGGTTTAGCTGTCGACGCGCGTTCCCGCGAGGTGGACGTAGATGTCTGCGCTGCGCGCAGACAAAACTCGACACCACACCAGCAGTCGGCAGAAAGAGGGCTGCAGGAAGATTCTGGAAGAGCCGTTGTGAGCTGCAGTCTTGTGAGGGTGCTAAGCGTGGTCTTCGTTTAAGGTTGGAAAACCACTAATTCTCGAAACATGTTATTAACAACAGCCCACACGTGATTTGTTGGCTAAAAAAATTGGCAAAAAAGCCACCATGTTGATGACATACATAGCTACGACATGAGTAGCTAAATTAGCTACAAAGGCCGAATCATTGTGCCCCTCTACGCAGAGAAATCTAACTTTATCCACAGATAATGGAACAGTAGTAAGCAGAACACCAATGTTAGTCGACATGATGAGCCTGTCGGACTGCATTATATTTTCGGTGTTTTTCTAAATCCCTAGAAGCTTTCAGCTATGATATTGACCAAATGAACAGACTCTAGCAAATAACCCGTTTGCTGCTAGAGCTTCTCGGGTAAAACTGACCTGAGGAACAAAAAGTCTCAGCATTGTTTATTTGTTTTTTTCTATTAGAACAATCTGTCCTAACACACACAGCTACCGTCTCTGTTTTCTCACACAAAACAACAGAAAATTTCTAAGCCAAAAACTCCCATCATGCTCATTTACATGCCTGAAAAAATGTTTTTTTAAACAGCAATGCTCAGATCTGACGTTGTTTAAATATTTTAGTACATAATCAGATTGCTTTGTTAGCAAGTAAAGACTTAAGACTCTTTCTGTTGTTGCTTTTTTCAGCGTCTGGTTGCTTATTGGTCACATTTTAGTCAATCTTAGAATTGGGCAACACACAAGTAAGAAAATTGGACCTCATTCACCTTTGTTTATCATTTCTGAGAAAAAGTTGGCTTTTCTGCTGTAAGCTTCATCCCTTCTTTTTTTCCCTTTCACTCTTGCAGTAACTGCTATTTATTTTGTTTTTCTTATTTAGGTGTTTGTTAAAGTTCCCAATTTTGTTAACTGTCATTAACAGATAAGGACCATCAGATTAACCAGATGAGGATCAGATTTGTTTAGTGTGTGTGTGTTAACACACTGTTATTGTTTTTTCTTTAGGACTGGCCTATAAAAACCTATCATGGTCAAGGAAATGGGATTTTATGACACTTTGGGCGTTCAGGCTAACGCAACACTTGACGAGCTGAAAAAGGCCTATCGCAAGCTCGCCCTGAAATATCACCCTGACAAAAATCCTACAGAAGGAGAGAAGGTACCACATAACGCAGCTGCCACAAACGTCCTTGTTTTTCTTTTCTTTTCTTAAACGATTTGTCTTTAAAGTTCAAGCAGATCTCACAGGCGTATGAAGTGCTGTCAGACCCCCAGAAGAGAGAAATCTATGACAGGGGAGGCGAAAAGGCATTAAAGGAAGGGGGAACTGGTGGCGGCGGCGGTGGCGGTGGCTTTGCATCACCCATGGACATCTTTGACTTTTTCTTTGGTGGAGGTAGTCGGATGCAAAGAGAGCGAAAAGGTAAAATAAATAATGAGAATACAACAAACACACTCTGGGTTTTGTTTTGAAGTATATAGTTTATGGTTCCTCTGTATGTTCCCCCGGTCCGGACTGTACCAAGTCCAACACTGACAAGCAAATGTATTTTTTATGCTCTGAATGAGTTAAAGTGTCGTCGTGTAGGATTTAAACATCACTAACAGTATTTTTAGTTATGTTTCTATAGATGTTAATCATAATATTGTATGATTCTTGAAAAAAAGTTGTCTTTTTGTTCATTCACAGGAAAGAATATGGTGCACCAGATCACTGTATCTTTAGAGGAACTTTATAACGGAGCAACGAGAAAACTAGCCGTGCAGAAGAACTGTATATGTGAGAGGTGTGAGGGTAAGTCTTTCGCCGCTCAGTTTTTTTGAGAATCTTCTGTGCCGCAAAGACACTACTTCTACGTTTCTGCAGAAATAAATAGATGGGTTTAGTACTTTCAAAATCAAATGTGCTAAATATTTACCAAGAATTCCCGATGTTCACAGCAGCAGGAATTCTTTTTGTCCCAAATATTTTTAATATCCACTCTGATAAAAATGCGTTTTTGTTGTCTTTAACATGTTCTAGTGGCATTTTTCTGATGATGGATGGCATATATTAGGGGGAAAAGCTTAAAATTGCATTTCTAAATATTTATTTATTTCAAATTGTTGAAAAAGTGTAGTTGTGATAAAGAAAATATACTGGACGGGTTAGACTGTTTAGTTTAGCCATTACCTATTAATTTTTATAACTTTATGTTCTTTATGATTTCATGTTTACTATACAATTACCGGTATGAAGCCCATTGAGACGACCATTGTTGTAATATTGGGCTATACAAATAAAATTCAATTGAATTTTTTAAAACTTTGTTTAACCCTGGAACTCTTTCGCTATCAAAAGTTACACACCATCACTTTTGTCGGGTAATTTTTACCCGGAATAATATACCCAACAAAAAGTACTTGTCAAAAAAAATAGATCAAAACACGACAACACATAATAAATTAAAGTTTTTTTTTTCAACTGTAGTATGTGTAACAAAATGAAAAACATAGGAAGTTCCTAAAAACATGCTAAAAAAATTACTGAAAAATTAGGAATTTGAAAACAAAAAATTCATTAAAAAAATTACTAAAATGACACTAGAAAGTTGGTCTTTGGTCCATCCATACCTGGGACACGTGAGACTTCCCTGTGAAGGCACGGACGGCTTGACACGCCACATTGAAATTCATGTAAATAGTTTGGCTCAGGTGAAAATCCCCCGGCGACAGTGCTCCAGAGTTTACTGCAGTAGCTCAAGGTAGAGATGTTCCTAGAAATGTTTTCTATCCGTCTTCTCAAGTAATGACTGGGAGATTCTAAATTCATTTCTACAATTTGTGTTTTCCAAATAAAACGTTGAAACCAGAGTCATCAGTAGTATTATTACTGGAACAGATCAGGGTAACGCATCGCTGAGTTGCATATTTACAGATGAAAGCGATTAAAGTTTCTGTTTAGTATTTGGTTGATAGTGAAGCGTTCAATGAATTTCATGCTTTTTTGTTTTGTTTTTTAAGCATGAAGTAGAGCTGGCCTTAAGGTAGAACTAAGACTTTCCCTAAAAGCACAGGTTGTCAGATTGAGTTACTGTTCTTTTATCTTTCCTCACATTGTTGAGTGTTAATGTGACTGAATGAAGGTTTAGTTCTAGACCTGCATGTTCGTTTTGTTCACACCCACATTCCAAAACATCCTCCAGTCCTTTAAGGGGCTTTACTTAAAAAGCTTCATAATCCAACTCGTATAAGAGTCAGGATCAAGTTAAAGCAGAAGATCAAATCAGATTTAAAAAACCCTTTGATTCCTTTTTCCCCTTTAGCCTGGAAAACTAAAGCTGGCAGTGTGATGCCAGAGCTCCCCCAATAGGCAGCACTACACAACTGTAGTGCGAACACAAAAAAATGTATGCAAACACAATGTATGTATCATATTTAGAGTCTAAGCTCCGACACAGTCAGGTGTCAAAGTTGTTTCGTTTTCCAGTAGCATCCTTTTAGGACAGGAAAGTGCAAACAAGCCAGACAATGATTTTGTCCAACAATCAAATCTAAGGATCAGGTTCAAGTGTTTTTAAACCAAGATGTGCAGACCGAATGAAACCTAAAATCAGCTCTTTTCTTTACATTTTACAGTCATGATGTAAGGTTAGAAAACATTTGAAAATGTTTAATTGGATCTTTTTTCATTTGTCTCATCTGTTGTTGTACGGTGAATTGCTTCTGAATCTGTGAATGTTCTTAAATCTAATTTAAGGTTCCCTGAAATCCCCGGTGCCTGACTTTTATTACAATAACACGATCTTGCATTTTTATAAAATATGGTTTAAATTTTGTTTTATAGAATAGCTCTGAACTCAGGAAGTCACATATTTCAGTTCACAACACTGTTCTTGGTTTTGAGGTCACTTCTTTTTTTTAGCGTGATATTTTTTATCGCTTTGGAGTCAGATCTGTTTAGTTTGCACCACTGCAAGACATGTGAAACCTGAGAAAAGACTCCAAGAACCAGTCAGTCACTTACACATGTTAAAGAAATGATTTTAAAATTGGTCTGCATTTAGGAAAAGACCCGATCATCTCTGTTGTCCCACCTCAGCAGTAACTAGTGTGTCGCTCTGATTTCATTTGTTGCTCTGTTGTCCACCGTTCTGAGGTCTCTGTTCTCTTGCAGGTCGTGGAAGTCGTAAAGGAGCGGCACAGGTGTGCATGTCTTGCCATGGAACGGGAATGCAGGTCCGGGTTCACCAGCTGCTCCCAGGTATGGTTCAGCAAGTGTCCACTGTGTGCTCCAGCTGCCAGGGACAAGGACAGAGAATCAGCCACAAGGACCGCTGCAAAGCATGTGGAGGCCGGAAGATTCTGCGGCAAAAGAAGATCTTGGAGGTCCACATCGACAAAGGTGAGACTAAAGGGAGAACTACCACAAGTCTTTTTGTCAATGTGTAGGAACGGCCACTATTTTTAACCTTTGAACGATTGTGTCCAGGAATGAAAGATGGTCAGAAGATAGTTTTCCACGGGGAGGGAGACCAAGAGCCCGGTCTAGAACCAGGTGATATTATCATTGTTCTGGACCTGCGTGAACATTCGCTTTTCACAAGGTGAGAACAACAGTTCGTCTTTTGTGGAAATGTTGGCACAAGAGCAAGAATTTGTACTTTACATATGACAAGATTAATTGTGATTGCATGTAAGGAGGGAAATAGTTCAACTTAAAATGTCTAAGCCACTGAATCCTTTCATTATATTCTTTTGTTTTATTTGGAAAATGCTGCTGTTTTTTTAGATTATGCTTCAAAGTTGTCTTTGCTTTTCTTCCTTTAAACCTGTTCAGGAGAGGAAGTGACCTGGTGATGTCCATGGAGTTGCAGCTGGTTGAGGCTTTATGTGGTTTCAAGAGGCCCGTCCAGACGCTGGACAACAGAACTCTGTTCGTCACATCACATCCAGGTACCTCGGCTCAAAATGCAGCTATAGTGGGTCTTTTAAAGACCAACTCCAGTCCTCTTCTGATCTATTGTCAGAGTTCTTTTAATCATGATTTAGCCGTGTTTAACCAAAAAAACAGTCGTTTTCTAGGACGTAGTTTCTACAGAGTGGCGGTGGTTCATTTAAAGCCTGGGCTGAGTTGTAGGTTTGTCTGGATTCCACAGAGAATTAATGAGAAACATTTCCTCACAAGCTTCTGATCTTGTGAAATATTATCAGCTCAGTGATTTTGACATTTTCAGTAAACGTCCTTTGAAGCAGGCAGACATGTTTTCATTTTGTTTGGTTTTTGGTCGATTATTAGTTCTCCACCTTATACGGAGGTTAATAGATTCATATAAAATCACACTTAAAGCACGCCTACCTGCTGTGTTTAAAACACTGTTGTAATAATAATCAGTTTATGTTGTTTAAAATATTCATTTTTTATTCACAATTTAAGAATTTGTTGCTAAAGGCCTATTTATTATCAAAGCATTGCTTCTTTTTATGTAAGCTGAAACATTTTCACAGCAGAGATAATTTTGTCATCAATCAAGCTTGAAGATTTTCGAATGAATAGATGCTTGAATTTGGTTTATTATCTTTTGTATGAAGATGTTATAAACCGTTCAAAACTCCAGTTATTTGGTTTTGACTTGATTCCATTTACATAATAAAACACTTTGACTGCTGGCTGTAAACCTGTCAAAACTGGATTTAAATACTTTTAGGTTTTTTCTTTGTTGCATCATATTGGCTTTAGTTTTTATTAAAAAATTAAAAATCTGTTAACGTCTATTAATTTGAATGATTTTCAGTTTTGTGCTGCTTAAAAATAACTAAAGATTGTAAATGCGTATGCTGAGTTTGAATAAATTGCCTTAAACATGGACAATATTTCAGCTCATTTAGTTTTACCTAACGTAAATCGGGAAGGTAAACAGGATCTAATTGATTGTGCATTTGTGAAATATTAGTATGTTTGCTATGATACAAACATTTCAATTGTAACACTGTAGCCTGTCTAATTGTTTTATTTTTTACTCTTTTCTAACCACAGGAGAATTAATAAAGCCTGAAGACACCAAATGTATCCTCAATGAAGGGATGCCCATTTACCGCCGACCCTTTGAGAAGGGACTTCTGGTCATTCACTTCTCAGTAAGTACTTCAAAGAAAGACTTTTCCATCCTTTGCAGTAGTGTGGAGCTATAGACGTACACAAAACGGCTGCTTCCTCTGTTCAACACACGCGTCTCCATCAGGTGGTGTTCCCGCCCGCCAATTTCCTTCCTAAGAACAGACTGAAGGACTTGAAGCGCTACCTCCCAGAAAAAACTGCAGCGGAGGAGCCGGAGAGCATGGACGAAGACCTCTACATCTACGCCGAGCTGGAGGACTGCGACTTGGAGAGCCGGAGGCGGCACCGACGTCAGTATTACTACATGGAGGAGGAGGACTACGCCAGCACAGGCGGCGTGCAATGCCAGACATCCTAATGAACTGTTTCCCAGAATCCTCCTTTCTCATGACTTGACCTTTTTTTTTTTAGGTTTCTTTGCCTAAAAACATTTCACAGTAAGTTTCTAATTTATTTCACAGATTTAGATCGATGAGCAGCGTTTGTCACACGTTTAGGACTTGCAGGACTTAATGTAACCACTGGGACCAACTTTGATGGTTTTCTTTTTGTTGTTGTTTTTTTTAGCGATCACACTGTGATTACACAGATTAGCATCAATCACTAGAGTCTCAGAGAAAAGAACTCTTCCTCTATTTTTAGTGCAATGACTTGGATTCAAATTTACCTGAAAACAAATGTCTTTGGTGTTTTCCTAATGCAATTTCTAAAGGCTTCCATGTGAATCGTGAACGTTCTTAAAGTTTAGACGTGAGCATGAAGAAATGCACATAAAAACGTATGTATGATATCAAAACATCTAGGCAGGGTTTCCCTTTTAAGGGCTATTTTCTAAACATCGCCAGATCCTTTTGAACAGAGTGACCCGACCCAGGAAGCATTTAGGCTCAGGCCGCCAAACTACACATTCAGAAAGGTCATTTTTGACTTTAGCTTGAAATTTTACTGCTTTGTACTCGTCAAATGTAAAGAAAGTGTGTTCCACGTTTGAGAAATATGGATTTCCCTTTTTTTTTGTAAGTGTAATAAACTCCAAAGCACCTGGATGATACTTGGCTTCTGTACACCTTAAAAGATTTAAGAAGTGCTGTTATCTAACCCATCTTATACTGTGCCAAACTGTATTTAAATTCTATCAAGAGGAAAAGCAGAAAAAAAGGTATTTGTATAATATTTAAATTGATTAAGAAAGGTTAAAGATGGACAGTTTTAATACCCTGTTGAAGTGTTTACCTTTTTTCAAAGCTTGATCATGACTTAAATATTCCTTTCTGTTGCCTTGGACTTTCTTTGGATGTTGCAACACATGGAATCACAGAAGAAAGTGCTGATTTTATTTTAAACAATGTGCATTTCTTAGTCTTCAGACTGTCAGAGGACTGAGCTACAAACGAAAGGATCTCAAGGTCTAAACTGAACTTTTGTTTTTTGGTTTGTTTTTTGACCAAGATTGTCTGTGCTCATGTTTTTCTTAATAAATAAAAATGTCCTAATTTATAAGATTACTTTAATTTTTTTTCCTTGTATTAGCAACAAGACCATTAAGGCTATTCTTGAGGTTTTCCTTGAAAGCTGAAACATTTTTCTCAAGTGGAAACTTTCCGTTAGCAGAAATTGACATCTTTTGACAGAAAACTGATAAAACTTTTTTAAATCTGAGCTTGTATTTATCTACAACCATAACTTGTCTGGGCTTTTTTTATTATGTCTTAATGTACAAAAATATTTAAAAAAAAATATTTTTTTTAATCTAATCTCATTTTCAGACTTTGTACTTTAAACTTTACCTTTATAAAAAAACTGACAATTTGAGATTTTTTTTTTATAATTTAAATTTTCACAGATTATATACTATAGTGAACATTTACTTTGCTTTGAAATATACCACAACACCAGATAGTGCAATACAATTTTTTATTTTTCATCTGCAGGCATGTTTATCCACAAAAAACACCAATGTGTATAAAAAAAAATAATAGCACAAGCCACAGTTATGAAAGCACACAAAAAAAAGAAGTTTAATCCCCATGCATATACTAGAAATTGTATACGTCAGCATTCAGGGAATTGAAATAACATGCAGAGAACACTCAGAAATCAGTAAATTAAAAAGAATTTGGACCAGAAAAGGTATAAATTTAAGATAGTAACTATTTAAATATATGTCTTTTGAAAAAAGATGAATTTGGAGGGAAATGGCACCACTGAGATTGGATGTACAGTATGTGGAAGACTGCATAAAGCATGGAAGACTGCGACGCCACTCAAAACGGCATAATATCCTCAAAATGTGTTGTAATATAAGCCAAAAACAGTTTCAAGTTCCTAAATGGATACATTTTATGGAATTTCATTGGATAAAAAAGAGAAAGATAAAACATATCAAAGGCAAATGTCTGTCATTTACCATAAAATATGATTTAATAAGATTATGGCTACAGATTATAAGTGATGTTCCTCAACAGTTTGCGATCAAGTGGTTTGTTGTTGTGTTTGTTTATACGTTGTTCTAAAAAAACTCCGTTTAAAAACATTCTTTCCCACAGATGCAGCTGCCATAAGCTACTGCCTCCCATCCTTAAGGCTTCCATAGCCTGAGCAGGCCGTCCCCGCCGTACGTGGCGAGCAGGTTCTCGTGTGGGTGGTGAGCAACGCCGATGACATCTTTCTCGTGAACCTGTGAATGCACAACAACAAATGTTGACATTTTCCCATCAGCCTCTCTGTCCCCAGCCTGGCAGCTGACTAAGTGAACAGGCAGGACCAATGGTTGCTGCTTCCTAAAGATAACAGTTCTTCATCAGCGGCGGGGCTTACAGTCAGCGTTTTCTCCAGCCTTCCTGTTGAGTATTTGAAGCAGTACAGCACGCAGTCCTCGCCCACACAGTAGATCCACTCCCCCCGGGGTGACGTGGTGCAACACACAAAGTTTACTGTCTGTGACCGGTCAGGAGTGAAGGTCTTCACAGTCTGAGGAGGAAGAGGGAAACACTGTGAGCTTTCAGTTACTGTTTCTGCCCTCAAGGGTCACGTATGCATGTAACCTTGGGTGTATCACACTTATAATTTCAGAAAAACTGCCTAAACATGTAACACTTTCACTTTCATTTGTGAAATGAAAGGGTGAATGAAATGAAATAATTGACACCTGTCCAATCAGACCAACCCAATTACTGAGCTACATAGACTTTAACAAAAAAGAAAAAACCTTTCTTCAAGTGCATTTTTGCCTCTTTAATAAAATTCTAATAAAACCTGATGATCCTATTTCCAGTTCAGAAGCTTTAGGTTTGAGCTTTGTATTCAGCAAACAAGGCTTGAAAAGAAGACATATTTTAACACGTTTTAATTGTATTTCTTAGCGTTTAGCCAGTTTTAATGAAGACAGAAGTGATGGAAGATTTTCTTCAGCAGAAACAATTCAATTAGTTCTTAACTTCTTTTTAAGCCAGTGAGTTGAATTAACACATTAATGACCTGCAAGATTTTCCAAATATGTGTTAATTTGTATGTTTTTTAATAGATAAATATTTCAAAGCTTTTTTGAGGAACAGTAATTTCCAAGACAATCTTAATGTTACAAAAATCCACTTTTTGCACTTTTAGGAGTAAATCAAATAAGTCATTTAAATGCTTTACAACTTTCTGGCATTTTTTAAGACAAAATCGTTCTCACTTGGAGTTACTGGCTGCAGGAGACTTACCTGACCGAGCATGCTCATGACTGCCACTGTGCTGGACTGGTTACAAACCACAAAGTGCTGGGGATTTTGGGGCAGAGGAATCACGTTGTTCACAGGAATACTTGGCGCTGCTGACAGATTACTAATGCATTCACAGGACTTTATGTTCCAAATCTGAAAAAAAAAGAAAAAAAGATACCTCTAAAATACAATACCTAAAACCTTAAATCTAGTACTTTTTGTCTGTACATGTAATCTAAGATTTTACAACAGGAGCAAATGGAATTTCTTCACAAAATGAGTTTTAATTGAGATAAAATCATAAAAAACAACGGATAATTACTTTTCCTGGTGATTAACTTATCATTTTTAGGTAGTTATCAGTAAATTTTACAGGAGATGTTACTGCGTAAGACTCCTGTGTGAATTGTACCTTCACGCTGCCATCAGATGAAGCGCTGATGATGTGAGATCCATCTCTGATGAAGGCTGCATCATTTACAAATGATGAATGACCATTTAGTTCCTTGAGTGTCTTCCCCGACCTCAGTTCATGAATTCTGCAAATGACATGGTTGAAAAATGGGTGACACGGAGAAGGTTTGAAAAAAACACAAAAGAAAATGGTTCTCTGGAAGAGAAGAATTCTCTCGAGATCAGACAGACCCCGCTGTTATTTTTAGCTGGTGGTGTGTTTGGGTGCAGATTGGCTAATCCGTGACAAAACGCCTCACAGATTCAATACATCTGTGCGCAGACGATTTGCTGTTTGTGCAGGAATTCTGACTCTAGAGGAACACGTTGCAGCTTTGTGCCTGAGCACATGGTGTCTGAGCTGCACCCACACAGCACATGTGCCTCTGACGGAGCAGCCCGCACCCCCAGGAGTCAGAAACAACATTTCAGGTGAAGGAGATGCACTGTGTGTGCACACGAGAAAACATAAAGATGTATTCTTGTACTCATCAGGTTTGACCAAAAAAAGATGCAAACGGAAGACAATGGATGTTAATAAGCTTCATAAATGACAGGTTGTGCTATGAGGAGGAAATCAATGTAAAAAATATATTTAAAAGGACTTCAAAGGGACATTATGACTTCTTTTATCAGGCATCCCATTCTTTATTTTTTAAATGTAATATTTAAATCTCTCTTTTTCTACTCTTTTAATACAAAAAAACTTAGGTTCCAGAAAAAGAGGGATCCTCAAACATTTACAAAATTACCCACAAAAAATTAAATTTTCCCCAAAACAAGCAGATGTTTTTAAACTATTTTTGAAGTCATTTAAACATGGAACACTGAGAATAAGCTGAGTCAAAAATTATAGTTACGTTTGAAAATGTAAAAAGAACACATCGAAGTGAAATCCTTGGAGAAACAGAAAATCCAGAAAACTGTAGTATACCAAATTATATATTTGTTTATTATAAATTATATATATATATATGTATATATTTATATATATATATATATATATATATATATATATATATATATATATATATATATATATATATATGTATATATATATATATATATATATATATATATATATATATATATATATATATATATATATATATATATATATATATATATATATATATATATATATATATATATATATATATATATATTTATTTTAATTAATATCAGGTTTTACTTCTGTGTGGTGGGAAATAGATCTATGAACAGCTTCCTATCAGCTGTGAGTCACAGCAGGGATCTGTATATCTCCTGTCCTCCCACATGCCTTCTTATACAAGTAAAAAATACTTTTTGTTGTCATTTTCCTTTACTCGCTTTACTTCTTTTTTTTTTTATTACATGATCATTAAAATCATCCTTCATAGTATTTTTATAAGAACCAAAATCTTACTTTTTTGTTTTAAGTTCTCCATGTGTATAAAGTTCATACATGTTTCCAAACACCTTCCCAGTAACAAATTGCTGAGACGGATCTTGAATAACTAGCCATGCAGCTGCAGTCTATGTCATTTCCTTCATGGTGTCTCACCTGAGGGTCTGGTCGAAGGAACCACTGAGGATCTGACTGTTGTCCTTGGAGAAGCTCAGACAAGTCACACCTTTGTTGTGAGCGTGCTCAAACCTACGCAGGCACAGACCACTTTGGATTTTCCACACCTACTCAGTCAACCAACACACACACGCACGCAGACACGGGAAATTATTTCAAATGAGCACTTTTTTCTGTAATATCTTTTACACTGTATTTCTTTTTTTAGCAATGTTTGGAAGAAAACAAAGGCACATCAGAGTAAACTAACCTTTATTTTGCCGTTCTGAGCTCCAGTGGCCAGCATGTCTGTATCTTGACTGAAGCACATGCAAAGCACGGCGTCGTCCATCATCATGAAGCTGTCCTGGGCCTGATATTTCAGGTCCTACAATTACATCCGCAACAAGAAATTGGTGAAATAATATCTTCCATCATTTGAAGATATATATACTTCATAGACTGACAACTAAATTTACCTTGTTAATTTTTCCTGTGTTGAAATTCCAGACCTCAATAAAGCCATCCACTGATCCTGTTATCAAGTACCGTCCATCAGGTGAGAAACGGGCACATCTCACATGTGAGTGGCGCCCAAACTGTGCAGACAGAACACATTTGGAAATTAGTTTTTAGAGGAAAATTTTGAAATATTTGTCAATTCAAGAAAACATCAAGCAACGTCAGAGAAACAAAGGTCATCAGTCGGCCTCTGCAAGTGGGGTGACCATTACTCTTCATCAGTTTTGGCACAGAGAAGACATAAGGAGTAATTGTGGCTCCATCCAGAGGAAAATGACTAAAGCACAGCAGAAGTGGGTTCTTCAGGTGAATAAAGCAATTCGTTTTCAGTGTTTGTGTCTGGCAAAAGTCCAAGAAAATACAAACCAACAAATTAGCACATTCAATTAAATGACTGCTACCCTAAAGCTTTGATTTTGTCCAAATACTAGTTAATTTTTATGTTTCACAGACTGTGTTTTCACCTTTATGTGTCTGTACAGCTGCGTTGGAAAACTGTCTTTCTCCACATGTTGCTCCTTCTTCCCCGAAGAGTCGACGATCATGTCGGCAGAGATACAACCCGGATTCTGCTGCCGTGTCATGCACTGTAACACAGATTAGTAACAATCGTCACACACTCCCCTCAATCAAGTCAGAAATCGCCTCACAAACTCTATTTTCACTTCTCATGCTATCAGTTTTGACTGCCAAGTCAATAACTCAAATGTATTTAAACATTGTCTTGAAATGTTATTTATTAATTTTCCATGTATTAATATGGATTTGAGTTCATTAACTTGAACTCAACTTGTTTTCTTTTGCTGAAAATGCTTGAAATAAACCAATCAATTTATCAAAATTATTTTCTCAAATAGAAAGTTGCAGCTAACATGAAAAGAGTTTTCTGCAGACATTTATTAATTTTTAAATTTTGCCTCTGACTTAAAAGCAGGAAAAAAAATGGAATGAACGATTGGAACCAGAGAATTCCCAAAAATTCAGACTTTTTAAAAGTGAAGCATGAATGGATTGTAAAATGTGAAAAAAAAGACTTAATGCTCCAGTAAACAAGGATAATTGCAATTTCTGGTTGCTCTTTTTAAGTAGTTAGTAAAATCTTCCACATCTGATTGTGCTTTAGTTATTCCAGCTGAAAGTAAAGATACCTAACTAACTGAAAGCTATTATAATTTGCAAGCTTATATTTGATTATAGATTATAGAATGCAGTAATTCAGTATTGGCTGCAGCTTTGTATTTGCAGTGAGTATTAAGAAACTGAGAAACTTCTTCCCACTTTATCTCCATACTCACAGTGACTTGTTCCAAAAGCCCGATGAGGCGAGAAGGTGGCACCACGCAGACCTCCCTCATTAGAGCTTCAGCCAGAGCTCTGCGCCGCTTTTCCTTGCTGCTGCCTTTAGGGTACGCCTGTGGTTTAAAAGAGAGCGACTTGTAAAAACACCCCCACCTATAGAGCATTGTCAGGACCCACAAACAAGTGGTTTTCTCACCTCCCGGGGGTCAAAGTAAGGCTGAGTGAGCAGCTTCTCCAGACGTGAGTACTTCTCAGGCTGGGTCTGCTTCAGCATGATCATGGGATCAGTCTGTCTGAGGAGAGCGCGAGCGGCTCCCACCTCCCTCATTTCTATGAGCTCCATCACCACCTGTTGAGGACATTTGAGCTGAACGGAGGTTTCTGGACGAAGATCAACGCTGAGATACGCCTCTCCAGAAGAACCAGGCAAACACTGACCTGCTCATAGAGGTCAGTGAGTATGTTGTCAGGCAGCTTGAGGGACTCGATGGCCAACAAGACAGAGTCCCAGTGACCCCTGTTGATGTCTGCAATGAAGCTTTCAAAGCTTTCCACTGTGTTGAGTGAGACGGTGGTTTCTTCTTGCAAGGTGCTCAGCGTGCGGTAGAGGTTGTTTTCCTTCAGGTACTGCATTATGAGGCGGATCACACTGTAGAAGTCAGAGCTAACTGTTAATGACGTTTGGTTTTTTTTTTACGTTGTCACACATAAATTTGCGCACCAATGTTGCCCCAATGTGGCTTCCTTCTGGGACTGACAACATTAACTTAGGGGCTTCAAGAAAGCAATGAAAAAACAGAATCTCATCCTTGGCACCAGCTGGATGAGCGTGCTCAGTGCAACAAGCACAAGAAATTGAACATCTTGTGTAAGGTAATAGAAAACACAGCTTGGAAAAAATGCCATTTTCCATAACAACCCACAGTATTCTTAAAATAGCACATCAGAGGAAAGCTGCAACCAGAAGGCTCCATAATAATTATTCATTCCAAATAGTAGTTTGAAAATTATGCCCAAAATGTGTGCAGCAGAGCCACTTCTTCAAGACAAGGTCCAGCATTTAATGCTCTCTCCAATGATGTCATTTCTTCAATCAATGCCAACCAATCTAAAAGACAAAAGTTGGGATTTTTCTGCCTCTGCAAAGTGATCATGGAGAAAATCAGGAAAATCTGAGTTTGCACTTACTCCGTGGGCTCCATCTCCACAGCCATGGTATAGTGATGTTGCGTGCTGCTGTTGCCGCACCGGACTGACGTTGTGGCAGCTGGAAACGGGGCTCTGTGTTTGCTGGGGCCACGTGAAAGCCATGTGCAGGGGACCACCCACTACACGTGCCTCTTTCTGTGACTCGCACATGAGGGTCTCATGTGCGCCTCATCCCTGACGCACACCGAGTTGACGCTTCGCAGCACGTTGCGCGCCGCGGAGGCGGGCTGCTGCGGCTGCAGTCTCCGCCACAGCCGCAACATCAGCACCACAGACATCACACCCCGTGTAGCAGAGCGTGCGCAACTGTAGGAGCCCCGTGCAGGAGGGGAAGCATTATTATTCTAATGGACCTCTGGCGAAATGTTGGTGCGTCAGAATGAAAAGCAGACACAGGATGCGTCTGAGCCACATCTGCAGACATACCAGTTCATGCCTTAATCCATAATGTTACTGCTTTCTTTGGTTTACTGCCTTTTATTTGCTTATTTTTGATTGGAATGAACCTCTGTTTAGGCATAAACCTGTCTTGTGCTGCAAATTGGTTTCAGAAAAATGAAGCCCAGCAAAGAAAAAACATTTTATGACAAGATTATTTTATTACAATCAAACCACAAATGGCATAAATAACAGTAAGAACCTCTGTGATAAATCATAGATATATACGTTTAACTGGAACAGTCTATTATATTTAACAGCAGAAAAAAAATCAAGATACAGATTAAAGTCGTGTGGGAATTACAACTAATGTTAAGATGATCGAAATATTTACTTATACCTAATCATTCAATATTAAACTAGTAAGGATTTAACTGAACAGCAAATAATATTAATAGAATTCTCTTTGCTATAGATAGATAGATAGATAGATAGATAGATAGATAGATAGATAGATAGATAGATAGATAGATAGATAGATAGATAGATAGATAGATAGATAGATAGATAGATAGATAGATAGATAGATAGATAGATAGATAGATAGATAGATAGATAGATAGATAGATAGATAGATAGATAGATAGATAGATAGATAGATAGATAGATAGATAGATAGATAGATAGATAGATAGATAGATAGATAGATAGATAGATAGATAGATAGATAGATAGATAGATAGATAGATAGATAGATAGATAGATAGATAGATAGATAGATAGATAGATAGATAGATAGATAGATAGATAGATAGATAGATAGATAGATAGATAGATAGATAGATAGATAGATAGATAGATAGATAGATAGATAGATAGATAGATAGATAGATAGATAGATAGATAGATAGATAGATAGATAGATAGATAGATAGATAGATAGATAGATAGATAGATAGATAGATAGATAGATAGATAGATAGATAGATAGATAGATAGATAGATATAAAAAATCTTTCCATAACATCGCGTGACAAAAATATTGTTTAGTTGCCTTTGAGATTTGTAGCCTATAATATTCTAAACGTGTCAAAACTCGTCCTTCTTTAAAAGCTGTTGTGCTGATTTGGCCTCAGGTGAGCGCTAATTGATCAGCTGCCTCATCCGGGTATTTGGGCGGGGCCTCACCTGTGAGGCGGCTTGTTTTGCCCCACGCCTTGATGGTTTCTTCGTGGGTCTTTTCCCGAGCAGGTTAAGACAAAACTTTTGGCTGCAAGACTTCTATTTTTATGTTCCAGAGTGCGCAAAAGATGCCCTCAAACAACAATAAGGTGAGTGCAATGCAGTAAAAAATAAGTTTATTTGCTTCTTTGTTGGACCCAATTCTTAAGATTTAAAATTCAGACCACGTTTTATTTTTATGTTTTTAATCGTCAGGAAGCAGTGAGTGCAGCTGCCAGGATGGCCAAGCTGCCTGCAGTTCGCTCTGCTTGTGCAGCTCTGTCCATTCTGTACAAGGACGTAAAGGGCAGCAGCCCCGGTGTGAGGGTCCTGTGTGAGGCGCTAGAGAGCAGGGTGGGCGCTCTGAGCACCGAGGCCTGCAGCCGAGCCTCACCGCTCATGGACAAACTGGAGAACCAGAGTGAGTACTTTTATTTTGAAAGGGTTCTTCCGGTAGGGATGGACACTTTGCCTAATCACAAAATAAGTTTCCAATGTCAGTTTTGGGTTGTAAAACACATTTTTCTCCCTTAAAACTTTGGTATTTTTAGTTTTAAATCTATAAATTTATTGTGAAAGGATTATTTTCAAATTGATAAAACCCCATTTCTCCAGTTTCCCTTGCAAATAATGTTGCATGCAAAAGTTTGGATTGGCTTGAAGCATCTTTCCCCATCATTCAGTCGCCCACTGATCAGGTAACATCCCACCTTCAAACCTCTCAAGACAATCAGACCAAGCAGGTTAACGCCTCCTCGTGTCACAGGTTGTGGCCTCGGCCAAAACCAAGATCCATGAGATCCGGGGAAAGGTGAGCATCGCAGCGTCTGGAACTGTGGAGTGTCTCCAGCACACAGTGTCCTGGATTGTGACCAGGATGCTTCCGGCTGATGGAACGACCCAGTCTGTGGCAGAACGGGCGCTCTCCCTGGCAAATATGGGCCTGGACTTTTCTGAGGCTCTGCTGGACCACGTGTTGCCTCCAACTGAAGAGGAGAACGGTAAGAGGATCTGGACGTCTCCCGTGAGGCAGCTTGGAGTCAGTTTAAATGCAGACTTTGTTCTCCTCCTAGAAGCAAAAGCCCACTTGGTTGAGGGGTTTGAAGGCGGGAGTGGCAGGGAAAGATCCCGGATCGTTTCCCTTTCTGTTAAACTGTATAGGAGAACGTACCACGTTGTCATCTGCAAGGTCCAGTCTTTTCAGGTGTGTTCAGTTCTGCTGCACATGGTAGAATGTCTCACATGCAGCATTTGTGCTAAAGAACTTGTCAGAATTCTCTAACAAAGCTTTCACACTTCTAATCCATTAAGATATGAAGCCGGAATAGCAGATGTTGCCTATTTTTAAATTTTCTTCCAATTTTCAAATGTTTCCAAAAAACAGAATTTCCTCCTTGGTTCAAACTAGCTGAAGTTCACCTTGGAGGCGGGAGTTGCCATAAACCACCCACCCCCCTGTAAAAAAAAAAAATAAAACTGCATCTGCATTGACCTACATCTTTGCTTTTAAACATGCTTAGGTAAGCATTTTCCATGAAATGTTTCCAACTTTTTGCAGGATCTTCAAACCACCTGGAAACTTCAAGAACTGCAAAAATACATGCAGCACCTGGCCGTCAGCGCATTTTTCTTCATCACTCAGATGTACAATTTAGGCCATCTGTCCCCTGAACGGAAGCAGTCTCAAAGCAGAGGTCATCCTATGGTCCTGTCCAAACCCTACAAGAATACCTGCTGGAAGACCACACCTGCTCTCCGGCTGAGACCTGCCCGAACTTCCGCGCTGCACAACGGCTGCTGAGAAAATGTGACTCGCTGTTGACTACTTGTTCCTAGAAAACTGTCTAATAAAAGATTCAGATTTATCAGTGGTTCCTGCTTATTGCTCAACATAACTGCTTGCTGATTTTCCTAAAGGCATGCATTAAGCAGAAG
This sequence comes from Oryzias latipes, assembly GCF_053564925.1. Lineage (NCBI taxonomy): Eukaryota > Metazoa > Chordata > Actinopteri > Beloniformes > Adrianichthyidae > Oryzias > Oryzias latipes. The sequence goes on along the minus strand of NC_136237.1, from coordinate 27,993,761 downwards.
TGTTCAGTCCTTTGAGGATCAGGCTTGTTGAGGTTTTCCCAACAATAAAAGCCTTAAGCTGTGTGCATTCTTGAATGTTTAGCCCATGTTTACACGGGACTGTCGCTATCCATTACTAATGTACGTTCGTCGCCTAGTTACTTTGACTAGTTGGAAGACTGGAGTGAAATGTCAAAGTGGGTAAAATGTCATGAATCTTGCTCCAGGTGTTTCAACTATTCATGTAGAATACTTGAGTCGTAATTCTGGCTAGTTTACCAATTCTTGGCACTATTAAAAAAGGTCATCCATTTGTCACCAAATCGGACCGATTGGTCAAAGTTGAACCTGGTTTACCTTCCAATGTGCGTCCAATGGTCATGTCTTGTACGTAGAGCCTGAAAAGTCAGAACTTGTGCGGCTGTTTGTGGAAGCTTGGAATGTGCATTTAGACTTCATAGAAAATGGCCTTTTAAAAACGTTGAGGGCGGTGTGAATGTAGCATAAGCATTAGGAATAATAGTGAAGCAGCCACAAGTTTAAGCTGCAGTTCCAGTGTTTCCTTTGAGTCTTGTGACAGTTGCTGGCATAAAGCTGCTTTTGAGCTTCAGAATGTGCTGGAATTCCATTAAGGTACCGTAATGGTAAAGTTACAGTAAGTCAAAGAGCACATGGTTTTTGCTGTTATGACAGCTCAGACATTAAATAGCAGGCTACCCTCCCCCACCACAAAGAACAACATAGGTGTTCATTTCAATTCTTTATTGTGACATGTGTTCACTTCTGGCTGGACTCTGACTTGGATGTAGATGCTCTTAGAGAAGAGAGGCGACGTCTCTTGGCAATCTGTTCCTGCCGCTTCTCCTTGGCCTCCTGTGAAAAAGTAGGACATGTTCAAGGAAATCAAGGGTCTGCATTTGTTGCTAAACGAATTGAATATTTTTTTAAATATGTTTCAACATTTATAAACCTAGAGTTAATGTCTACAGTTAACAGTGAAATGTGACATTTTGTGCATGCATGTGAGATTAAAAGAGCATGACAGCAGGTCAGCAATACTGATTTTCAATAACCAGCTTAAAAGACAAACCTTCATCCTCTTTGCCAGCAACTTGGCATACTCTGAGGCCTCCTCCTTGTTCTTCTGGGTGCGCTGCTTCTTCAGAGCAATGCGGCGGCGTTTGTGCTGCAGCACACGTGGTGTCACCAGTCTCTGGATCTTGGGAGCCTTAGTCCTGGGCTTCTTGCCTACCAGAATGGAGGAGAGATGCTGTCACACAGAAGCAAACAACCCACTACCAATTGGTACGCTGGTTTAGAAAAACCTTGAGGGTTTTACCCCCTATGGTCACCCTAAATAACATAAAGGGTGGCTGCACCCGTACTTATCAAGAGCAGTAACCGTCTGCTGAACTTTGCTTAAAAGAACCAAGAAAGAATAGAACATTAATCAAAGATTTCTTGGTGAAAAAGTCAATGAGAGATTCTTTTTACCAAAATCTGTATTGAAACACTTAATGGAATTTTGTAGGGGATCCAATTTGGCAAAGACTTTTTTTCTAAAACAGACCAGAGTGCACTCCAGTACAGTCTAACAGTAAAAAACAAACAATTACTTTCCAAGGGATGACCCAAGGTTTCTGGTTAGACTTATTGAACTCGAGTTTCAAATTAGAATTAACTATAAGATTTGTATTTAAAATGAAACAGTACTCGTCTCGACGTGCTTAAAATAGATGTTTACCTCCCCATCTTTTTTCCACAGCAATATAACTTTAAAAACATTCAAATGTGATCAAATCATACACTGTTTTAGTTAATCATCAGGTTTGTAGCGATCGCACAGTGTTTAATCTTACTGATCATGCTGAAGAGCTATATGTTAAAGATTCATGCACCGGCTCAGCGATAAGGAAGAAGAGCTTTTTTTGTTCACCAGTTACATGCATTGGTCTTGTTGGTTTGCCACATTTTCAATCGTACACTTTATTCCATCAACTGCGCAAATACCAGCTGCTGCATTTTTTCCTCTTTACAAGGGTTAAAAAAAACCTAGACGGATTTCAGCGTGTCCTTGTTTTTGTAGCAGCGCGTCACAGATATTAATCCGAACCACCGGCTCCTCAATCAACAATAAGTTGGTGCCTAATTATAGCATTTTTACGATGACCGTCTTAGCAGCAGTGTCTCCATTCCTCTGGAACTCCCTTTCTCAGATCTGTAAACATGGCGTTTTCTTTAAAAACAGCTTAAAAAAATCTCTTTAAAAGGCCTTCTCCTGATTCTATTTTTACTCAGTGTTTTACTTTGTTTTTTTGTGAAGCACCTTGTGATTTCCATCTTAAAATCTGCAATGTAAGGACAATTTATTATGTATCATAATTTAGAGACAAACCACATTTCAAATTATGGAAAAGTTAAAAAACTGAATTCTATGCAACATAAAATTCTACTTTAGTCCTAAAAAGCAAAAAACTTAAAGAAGTGCATTAAAACAAAACACCTGGATAAATGGAAGAAATTACATTAAAATAACCTTAAATTTGCTTGAAGCACTAGATGATCTGTAACCAATGAATCACTGAACTGTAAACACACCTCACTCCTTCAGTTTCACCTTTTTTTTAACAATAACCCTCCACACACACTTTCAGCAATAATCCAACAGAAATAGAAAATCCTTCAGGAAGAAGAAGGATGATTACATAACTTGGATGTGTACTGGAAGAGAGTTCAAGCTCCAAACTAACCTTCTTTAGTCAGGGGTCTCCGCACAACATACTGCCTCACATCGTCCTCCTTTGCCAAGTTGAACAGCTTGCGGATCTTGCTGGCCCTCTTAGGACCAAGGCGGCGAGGAACAGTGCTGTCTGTCAGTCCAGGAATATCCTTCTCACCTTGAAGGTTTTTTTAGGAAAGGAGGAAGGAAAAAAATTTATAATTTACTATTAGTTTTCTTACTTTACTTAGTGTAAAAATTAATAAACATTTGTTTGAAAACAGAACATCATTTAAAATGTAGATGAATAAAAAATGGGAGAGCAATGCAGTTCAACCATCCACTTTATCAAGACTGGTCGCATCTGGAAAGCAGCTCTGCAGTTACTGTAGCACATACTGTCCCCCCTTTTTGACTACGAAACAATCAAAAGGGTTCCTAATGTGCTTTCACAGAAACCTGGAGAAATCACATTCAAATCTTTTAATCCTCCGTTAAAACATGCAGCCCAATAAATGAAAGTAAGTCACACGTCATCTATACCAATGCCCGTAGAAATCATGATCACCAAGTTACCTTTCTTGATGATGACCAAGTTGAGAACGCTGAGGTTGGCGTCAACAATGCACCCACGGACAGACTTGCGCTTGCGCTCACCAGTCCTGCGGGGACGGTAGCAGGAGTGACCCTTGCTTAGAAGCAGACGCACACGGCCTTGAGTTAGAACGCCCTGCTTCATGGGAAATCCTTGCTTGTCGTTACCTCCGCTGATGCGCACCACATAACCCTTGGAAAAAGAAAGAATACAATTTATTTCAACACCGTTTGTGCGTGAGGTAATTTAAACAAGCTGTCATATCCAGTCTTGAGCCAATTAAGTTCATTTAAATATCAAACATCCTTCAAATAAAAATCATAGACAACGGCTTCTTGTCACAAAAATAATTTGATAGTTGCCCTTGATACGTTCTGATCTTTAAATTACACATGCATATACAGCAAGTCAGCAGGGAGAAATGAGAGAGCACTTCTGTTTCAACCAGCCATGGTCACATGGGCTGGTCGCATCTGGTAGGATGCTCTGCAGTTGTTTTGGCACCAATGTCTCCCCTTAGCAACTACCAGTCAAGTTTACCAGGGTCGAATGTAGGTGCAACAGCCATTTCAGAAATGCCCCCCCAACTAGAAGACAAAAAGAGTATAACTAAGGAATCATTTACCTTCCACTCATCACCCAGAGGGTCAGCAGCCACCTCAGTGGCCATACGCTTCTCATAGAAGGTGCGCAGCTTCCTTTCATCATCAACTTCTATCAATTTCTGGCAGCCAGTAGCGGGAAATGAGATGTTCAGCTACAGGAGGGAAAAAGAAGGAGGGTGTATATTAAACAAAACAATGCATTTGTCTGATCGAAATGTCCTTTGTGTGTAGTAAAGTTGACTAAAAGAGTTAGCTAGTCCACTTCTGCAAGCTAGCTACTTCACACCGTGAAGGCTAACAGGCCCCTGCCGGCTCCAACATTCAAACTTAGCCAAGACGGTAGTAAACGACTTCTGGCTTTTAAAACGATGGTTAAAAAAGGTGTAATAACAAAAACGAGGAATTAAACCTCAACATACATTTAAAAGTATTTACAGTAGCACAAGTATTTCTCGCTGTGCATATTTCGCGAAGGCTTCACTCCCGATACTGCAAGCACTCAATCACACCTCATCCGCAGCATGTAATCCACATTTTAGTCTTAAACTACACAAACTAATAAGTGACCATCATGGCGTACTTTATGTGATTATATTAAAAAGAAATTCGATTAGATAACAAATATAATCCCAAAATCTGTATACCTTCATTGTGCTAAACCGACCAAACGGCTGGTCCACCACGGGGAAAGAGGCTGAACTTCCGCTACGTAGTCTCAGATATTACGCGCAATTCTCGCGATATCTTTTTTTTTTTTTAAATCATGAATTACATGTCGGTACAGTCGTAAAATAATGAAACAAGACTTACAAGTAAAGCCAGTCATAAAACTCTACAGGAATAGTATGGAACAAAACATCATCAAATAAATACATGACAGTATGTAGTCGAGGGCGGACTAACCATAGGACAAAAATAGGTGGTTAACTGGGACGCTGAGTTTCTGAGGGCCCCATAAGTAACTTTCATACACTCATGATTAATACACTCATATTTTAATACACTCACTTATTTGTGGCAATAGTTATGTCTAGGACCAAAATCGTCTCGCTAAAATTTAATGGAAGCACATTTCTTATCGTAGTATGTGTGGGTCTCTCCACCCTTTTTTATTCATAATATTGAAACAGTCCATCTTACTGCGCATGTGCAGAATCGATCCAGGAAGACAGTTGCAAAACGCAAACAAGCTGCACGTAAAAGGAGGTTCCCCAGAAGAGAAAAGAAAACACAGAATTTTTTTTTTAAAAGCTAGTTTAAGAGAAGGATACAATAAGAATAAAAAGGATCAAGCAGGGAAAAAAAGTTAAAAAAAACGTGGCAAGTTTCTGCGCTGCACCCGCGGCAGCAGCAACCCACAACCTGCAAGGAATATCATAAGGGAAAGCAATTCAATTCAATTTTATTTTATTTGTATAGCCCAGAATCACAACAACAGTCGTCTCGATGGGTTTTGTGCAGATAGAAGTAGGGTAAAACATAAAATCAAAATGATCATGAACACACACAATTCAATAGAAAGATTCTAAACTGAACTTACTAAACTCTGAGCATTAACTTTACAGATTTATGTTTAATGGTGCGGTGGGGAAGCTTGCTTTCTCCATGCTCCTGTAACCCCCTGCTCTCTGGCATTGGGGGACCCCTGTGGCAGACGGAACTGCCACAGGGGTCGCCCGGTGGGCAGATTTCCTCCTTCTGCTAACATGTGTGGGTGGCTGGGGACCCCGGGTACCAATTCAATTGAATTTTAATTTATATAGCAAATTCACAACAACAACCGTCTTAGTGGGCTTCATACCGGTAATTGGAAGGTAAACATACAATCAAAAAGGATCTTAAATGCATAGAATTCAATAGGATAATACCAAAACTTTAATAAACAGACTAAACTGGCATCCCTGCTCTTAGACCCCCCAATCAATCAAAGACCACAGAAAAAGACAGGAAGAGAAAAATTAGAAAATAATAAATGGAGAGTAAGGTAATGAGTAAAATGGTCTGGAAGTAAAAAGGGAGAACGGCATGTTAAAATGGGACAGGAAGAGATGCACAACAAGTAAAAACAAAGTATATCTTTAATGTTTAAAATGCATCTGTATAATTGACTTGTTGTTTTGTTTCTTCTACTTTCAGCAGCACAGCTTCTACTGGTTTGCTGCTAAGTTGCTATTCGAACCCAAATTTGAGCTGTGTAAAGGTAAACCTTCTCCGTCACTTGTACAGTCTAGAAATTACAATTTATCTGGTGAAATCAGTAGCTCAAGAAGTAGAATTGGTCGTCCGATAATCAACGATTTTGCGGGTTGAATCCCGTTGTCTCAATTCGTAGTGTCCTTGGACCAAAAAATCAATTCAACATTTGTGATCCATCCAAAGTATTCTATCAGAGAACCCTATAGTAAAAATGATGCATGTATATCATGTTAATTTGTATATATCTGTACAATTGACTTGTTGTTTTGTGTGTTGTCTTTTCACTTCATGCCTGTCTTGGCCTCTGGGCCTTAAATTTCTTAAATTAGCTACAGGTCCAGGCTGGTCCTTCAGGATTAAATCCTGGTCAACATTCATGCTTAGGGGTTTTCCGTTAGCTTCAGATTTTTAACAGCTCATTCCGCTACACCTCCGCCTTGAGGAAACACTGGGCACAGTGATTATACTCTTTTGAAATGGTTGTAAACTGTATTTTTGGTTTTAGTTTTGTTTTTTTATTTTTCTTTGTTTATTAATTAAACTCCTCAATATATGCTCGGCGATCGGCGCGCACCGTCCTTTTTACTGTCTTATTGGCTTCTCTGTACTGCTGCTTGTGTTTTGTTTGGAGTCTCTCTGAACGGGTGTTAAGAAGCTGATTCTTAAGATTTCGTCTGTCTTCAATGGCGTTCCATGTTCTCTGCTCAATCCATTCCTTAGACCCTTTCTTGGTTCTAAATCCAAGACATTCTTTTGCGCTCTGCTGGTAACCAGTCTTGATGTGTTCATATGTTGAGTTGATCATGTCAACACTGACTTCTGTGTCCAAATCTTGAAGTGCTTGGAATCTGTTCTTGACTTGTAGAACAAAACTACGTCTTATCCAAGGGTCTTGTAATTTCTGAACATTGAATTTTGTTGGAGCATGGGCCATTTTTTGAGATTTCCTCAGTTTCAGTTTTATCATTGCCGTAACAAGTTGATAGTCGCTTCCAACATCTGCTCCCCGCTTGACCCTAACATCTATTAATGATCTTCTCCACATCCCGTTGATCATCATGTGGTCTATTTGGTTTTTGTCTCTGTCATTTGGTGAGTACCATGTCAGCTTGTGGATATCACGATGTGGGAACAATGTGCCCCCCACCACAAGATTGTTGGTATTATAGAAGTCAATCAGCCTCTCCATTCTCGTTCATTGTCCCACATCCATGCTTGCCCATTGCTCTCTCGTTGTTACTGTTGTCTTTTCCAACTTTTGCATTTAAATCTCCCATGATGATCAAAACATCATATCTTGGTGTGAGCTTAACTTCTGTATCTAGCTGTTCATAGAAAGAGTCCTTTGCTTCTTCCTCACTGTCATTGGTAGGACTGTAGCACTGAATTATGGTCATGTTCGTATGTCTCCCTCTCATCCTGATTTTAATCAATCTACTGTTGACAGGTTTCCATTCAATTAGACTTTTCTCTGCTCATTTCTTTAAAATGATGGCAACTCCTTCTTGATGCTTACTATCCTCTCTGCCTGAATACAGTAATGTTTCTCCTGTTGATGTTATGACTTTGCCGGATCCTATCCATCTGGTTTCACTAACACCTAAAATATGAAGATTATATCGACGCATCTCTGATGTCACTTGTGCCAATTTTCCTGTTTGGTACATTGTTCGTACATTCCAGAATCCTAATCTGGTCTTGGTTTTAGTGCTCAAGACTTCCATCCTCCTGTCAGTGGGTTCCAAGGTTTGGCTTTTACCATTGTCATTCATACAAGTCTCTTGTTGTGACTCTGGAGGCCCCTTGCACTTTAGAGTGGTTTTTGATCTTGTTGCTGTTTCCGTAACCATCTTAGTTTTATAGGGCCGGGTGGTTAGCCCTGTGCCAAACCCCCAACCTGGAAGGCCAGTGGACTTATACTCTTTTGAAATGGTTGTAAACTGTAGTTTTGTTTTTTGTTTTGTTTTTTAATTTTTCTTTGTTTATTAATTATTTTTATAATGTATGTTGTATCTGTCTGCTTTTATCAACCGCATCTGAGTCTGAAATAAAGTGAATTATTATTATTATAATAACCATTTCAGCTAATTTCAAAGCAGTTTTTACTTTTCTCATATACTTCATTACAGAAAACAAAATACAGAGTTTCTTATGGTGAAACAACAAAATTTGGTGTACATTTTAAAAATCCATTCTTGTGAATAAAACACGTTTCCTAGAATCATCATTGAATAAATTGGCATGTCATACTGAGCATAGGTCTCTTTACAATAAAACCTAACCATTCATTGTTTAATTTTATTGCTGGAACTAGCATCCATTTGGATAACCAGTTTTATATATTGTCCCAAAATGTTGTGCCATACATACTCCAAAAAATGTTTTTGGGTGTATCAACACATTCTTAACCAAAGAAAAAGTTATTGTTTTGAAAACCAAATCGATTACAAAGGAAATCAGCTGAGGGATCTATGTCATTAAGAATCCTACAATAAATCTTTGAAGTTATGCAACTTCTGCTTACATGAAACATTGCTAATAGACATAGTTCTTTGTTAAATAAGCTTAGAATAATAGGGTTTTTAAAACTAGATTTTATGAGACCATAACCACTTACCGTAGGCAATGTAAAAACATGGCTGTAAGTTAGTTTTGCATAAATTAGATGCCATTTGTATTACTGCTGGAGGTATGGACTTAACTACTAAGTTGTATTGCTTTTTTTTGATTAGTTATGTTGAATTTAGACCATAATTACAGACCATATGCCCTTTTCTAACAAGTTTAAGAGTATAGATTCACGTTTATAATACATATCGAAAGTTTATTATTGGGGTGCTGTGAGGACTGATATTGGGTTTGTAAAGCATGTTCCAACATAATAATATCTGTTAATGAAATGAGGAAAGTTTTAGGGGAACCTTCTTCAGATCCAATTCATTTCTAAGTAACAATTCAATTCCACAGAATGTTATACAAAAGTTATTTTGTTCTATAAAACCAGATTTTATTTTGTATTTTTAAAAAATGCCTTAGCCAATTAATTTTCAATATGCCATTTTGACATTTAAAATCTATTGACTTTACACCCCCTTCTTCATACGCTTCTATAATAGTGTATTTTTAATGTAATATGTTTTCCCTTTCCAGGTGAAGTTATATTGCTTTGATTGTATCTTTGGATATGGATAAGGTGTAAAGTGGATAAAAAATTGCACTCCATTCTCACCAGGAAAATTCAACCAAGATATTTGTTTGAACCCAAGAGTTTTGGTGTGGTTTCTTGTAGGTCGTTTCTAATATTCACTTTACTTAGTTAGTTCAAAGTTATGTGCATTACTACACTAATTGTATTATTCATAGTATGTTATTTTAATAGATATGTTGTGAATAGCTGACAGATCAATAATAGTTACTAAGACTTAAGGAGGAAATTGATTGACAATAGTCAACAGCCAACCAGGATGCATTGCAGTGAAATAAAAAAGAAGTATCTTCTTTCTCTTTCGGCTTTTCCCATCAGGGGTCGCCACAGCGAATCATCCTTTTCCACCTCACTCTATCATGAACATCTTCTACCCTAACATTAGCCAACTTCATGTCCTCTGTTAAGACATCCATGTATCTCCTCTTTGGCCGTCCTCTTGCCCTCCTGCCAGGCAGCTCCATCTCCAACATCCTTCTACCAATATATCCACTATCCCTCCTCTGAACATGTCCAAACCATCTCAGTCTGGCTTCTCTGACTTTGTCCCTAACACAGGCAACATGAGCCGTCCCTCTGATGTACTCGTTCCTTATCCTGTCTAACCTGGTCACTCCTAAAGAGAACCTCAACATCTTCATCTCCGCCACCTCCATCTCAGCCTCTTGTCTCTGTCTCACTGCTACCGTCTCTAACCCATAGAGCAGAGCTGGTCTCACCACTGTCTTGTACACCTTTCCTTTGAGTCTTGCTGACACTCTTCTGTCACACAACACTCCTGACACTTTCCTCCACCCGCTCCAACCTGCCTGCACTCGCCTCTTCACCTCTTTTCCACACGTCCCATCACACTGAACTGTTGACCCCAAGTACTTAAACTCCTGCACCTTCTTCACCTCAGCCCCCTGTAACCTAACGCTTCTACCTTGATCCCTCTCGTTCAGACACATGTATTCTGTCTTACTACGACTGACCTTCATGCCTCTTCTTTCCAGAGCAAACCTCCACCTCTCTAGCTGTTCCTCCACCTGCTCTCTACTCTCACTGCAAATTACAATGTCATCCGCAAACATCATTGTCCAGGGAGATTCCTGTCTTACCTCGTCTGTCAGCCTGTCCATCAGCATAGCAAACAAAAAAGGACTCAAAGCTGATCCTTGGTGTAGTCCCACCTCCACCTTGAACTCCTCTGTCTGACCTACAGCACATCTCACCACCGTCATACTTCTCTCATACATGTCCTGAACTACTCTGACATACTTCTCTGCCACTCCAGACGACCTCATACAGTACCACAGCTCCTCCCTCGGCACCCTGTCTTACGCCTTCTCTAAATCTACAAACACACAATGCAGCTCCTTCTGACCTTCTCTGTACTTTTCCATCAACATTCTCAAAGCAAAAATGGCATCAGTGGTGCTCTTACGGGGCATGAAACCATACTGCTGCTCACAAATCTCCACCTTCTTCCTAAGCCTGGCTTCCACTACTCTTTCCCACAGCTTCATTGTGTGGCTCATCAACTTTATTCCTCTATAGTTGCTGCAGTTCTGCGTGTCACCCTTGTTCTTAAAGATCGGAACCAGAACGCTTCTCCTCCATTCCTCGGGCATCTTCTCACTCTCTAAAATCCTATTGAACAACCTCGTTAGAAATTCCACTGCTGTCTCTCCTAAGCACTTCCATACCTCCACAGGTACGTCATCAGGACCAACGGCCTTTCCGCTCTTCATCCTTTTCAGAGCCTTCCTAACCTCATCCTTTCCAATCTCTGCTACTTCCTGCTCCACAACAACCACATCTTCCTCCCTTCTTTCCCTGTCATTTTCCACGTTCATCAGCTCCTCAAAATACTCCTTCCATCTTTTCTGTACACTCTCCTGGGTTGTTAGCACCTTTCCATCTCTGTCCTTTATCACTCTTACCTGTTGCACGTCCTTCCCATCTCTGTCTCTCTGTCTGGCTAGTCTGTACAAGTCCTTCTCTCCTTCCTTTGTGTCTAACCTGTCATATAGCTCATCATAAGCTTTCTGTTTGGCCTTTGCCACCTCTCTCTTCACTCTACGCTGCGCTTCCTTGTACTCCTGTCTACCTTCCTCAGTCCTTTCTACATCCCACTTCTTTTTAGCCAACCTCTTCCTCTGGACGCATTCCTGTACTTCCTCATTCCACCACCAAGTCTCTTTACCGTCTTTCCTCTTTCCAGATGACACACCTAGCACCTTCCTACCTGTTTCCCTGATAATCTTTGCTGTAGTTTCCCAGTCCTCTGGAAGCTCATCCTGACCACCCAGGACCTGTCTCAACTTCTGCCTAAATTCCTCACAAGTTTCTTCATTCTGTAGCTTCCACCACTTGGTCTTCTTTTCTGTTTTCCCTCTCTTCTTCTTCCTGACCTCCAGAGTCATCTTACACACCACCATGCGGTGCTGTCTGGCTACACTCTCTCCTACTACCACTTTGCAGTCATTAACCTCTCTCAAATGACCTCGTCTGCATAGGATGTAGTCCACCTGAGTACTCCTACCTCCACTTCTGTATGTCACTCTATGTTCCTCTCTCTTCTGGAAGTAAGTGTTGACTACAGCCATTTCCATCCTCTTCGCAAAGTCCACCACCATCTGTCCTTCCAGATTCCTTTCCTTCACACCAAACCTGCCCATCACCTCCTCATCACCTCTGTTGCCCTCACCAACATGCCCATTAAAGTCTGCTCCAATAACAACTCTCTCTCCTCTGGGAAAACTCTCTATGACCTCATCCAACTCACTCCAGAATCTCTCCTTCACTTCTAACTCACAGCCAACCTGTGGCGCATACCCACTGACTACATTCACCATCACCCCTTCAATTTCCAACTTTAGGCTCATCATCCTGTCTGAGACTCTTTTCACCTCTAGAACCCTGTTTACAAACTCCCCCTTCAGAATCACTCCTACCCCGTTTCTCTTCCTATCAACACCATGATAGAACAGTTTGTATCCTCCTCCAATACTACGTGCCTTGCTGCCCTTCCACCTTGTCTCCTGCACACACAGTACATCTACCTTCCTTCTCTCCATCATGTCTGCCAGCTCTCTGCCTTTCCCTGTCATTGTGCCAACGTTAAGAGTCCCTATTCTCAAACCTATGTTCCTGCCTTTTCCCTTCTCTCTCTGGCCACGGACCCTTCTGCCTCCTCTGCCTCCTCTCTTTCTTCGACCAAAAAAAAATAAAAAAGAAGTATGCACTAAAAAAAATTAAAGAACATGTGTGACCAGGACAGGTAAATAGCAGTATAGCAAGGGACCAATATATGTGTTATAGTTGTTGAGCAAAGTGATTGATCTTCATGTGTCAATTGGTTTTGGATTCTTACTGGGTTTAAGGATTGTGGTAAATACCCCTTGTTTTATTGTGTTTGGTAAAATGAGTGCTGTAGAAATTTTATTTTAACATATCGTACATTAAATCTTTCAGATAGCCCAGTAGTAGAGGCTACTCGTTCTGAGTCTAACTTTATTTACTTTATGATTTGAATTTCAGTCTAAATCCTATTAGAAACTATTTAATTTGGAGAATTTGTTCTTTCATAGAGTCAAAGAGAGTTTGAGTTGTTGTTAACTTGGGCCATGGCAGATCCAGTATGGAAGATCTGATTAGAATTCTCATATTTCATTAAATTTTACATCAGATGGCCTTTCTAACTGCCCGCTAGATTGTGGCCCTTTGTGTCTGCATTAATACGGTCAGACTTGTTCATAAGTAATGCATTTAATTGGCTTTATGCGTAAATACCTAACAGAACACTGTGGCTCAGACACATTCAGAAATAGTTCTGATTGAGAGAGATGTAATGTTTGACGTTCTACTAATAAAGTTAGGGAAAAAATAAAAATAAATAAAGAGTCAGCAGCGCTAAGCATAAATGTAGATTTTAATACTAAAAATATATAAATGAATGAAAATAAGAAAGTGATTATTCAGCCGAAAAGAAGTTGAGAAAAAGAGTTCACTTCCGGGATAAACCGGAAATGCAAATTAGAGCGAATCATCTTGGCAGTGCAGTCTTTGACGGCCGAGCAGCTGTGAGAGGAGGAGGAGGCTTAGCGTCATGACTAGAAGGAGGCTTTGTCGAAGAGAGGACGGTCAGAAAATGCAGTCCATCAGCTGTTTCGGACACCAGCTCAGGCGTACAAAGCGCGTGGGGTCTCAGACACGGAATTCGATCGTTTAGTCACCGAGTTGATATCTTTGAATCCCTTATTTTTATGTGCCAAACCGCGCCGGAGGAGAGGAGTGCTGTATTTATCTGTCTGTTGTGGACACTCCATCAACAGAACTAGCCCAGACATGGGTAGTGTGAATGTGGTTTTCTGGGACCAGTTGCAGGCTGGCAGCTCCGAAGTGGACTGGTGTGAAGGCAATTACCTTATTTACCCCGGCATCGCAGAATTTTACAACACGGTCAGTTACAGTGAAAGTCTCACACCGAGACAACAATGATGCAATCTTGTTTACATCTTCTTCTTCATGATATTGTTCCGCCGTCTTGAAACTTTTCCATCCCACCTCAGTTGAAACTAACGTTGTTTTGCAGCTGTTTACGATCATTTTCACAGGCCCAGTCCCCCCCCCATCCCCCGCATGACTGCACAGAATCAACACGTTTGCTGTCCTCTCCTCGCGCGCCGCTAGCGCGAGCTCTCCTCATGGCTCTTCTTTGTTTGTCATTCCAGATCAGCAACATACTGTTTTTCGTTTTGCCGCCGATCTTGATGTGCTTGTTCCGCCAATACGCCACGCATTTCAACAGTGGGATCTACCTCATCTGGATCCTACTGGTCGTTGTCGGTGGGTGACACTGACTAAATGAATGTCTTTACTGTCATCCAACACTAGTTAAAGGAGAAGTTGACATGTACGTTGACTTGTTGAAGGAGTCCAATATAGAGTCATGGTTGATGCTCAGTTTTCACATTGATTGATCTGGCAATTTACTAAACAACTAGTCAATCAACATCTATGGGTTCCTTCCTTTTTCGGGGTTAAATTGTGGTGGCCAGTGTTGACTTCAACACTGTGAGTGGCTGTCCTTCACAGTTGTTAACAAGTGATTATGTAACAATCTAACTGGCCCACTTGGAAACCTGCCTGTTTGGATGCAGAGGTTTGTCACACATTTTCTGCCTCTGGCACAGTTCTATGCTATCTGGATTCAGTGAATTCTGTTAAAAACCACTGGGTTTTAGTGGTTTTTACCCTGTATTTATGGAGAATTGCATTGTTCTAAGTAAATTCAAGTAGGTTACTTTAGTTTTTAAATCTGAAAGTCCCACTGCTGTCCTCTTTTGATCTATTGTAAAAGGATTCCCAGTGGTATTTTAATTATGTTTGTCGTTTTCTCCAAAATAGTTTCTGCAGAGCAGCAGTTAGAAATTCACCTCCGTTGTTGTGGCCGGTACTGTTGGCCAAGCCTTCCACCACGATTTGAATGAAAAAATACTCAGAAATGTCTATCATGACAAAAATGCCACAAGAACACCAAATGTGGGTCGTTAAACTTTCGTTCACTGAAAGTTAACCGTAGTAGGTCGACCTTGATTAAAGAACATGCTTGTAACTGTCTTTTTCACCTGATAATTATTTTGTCAAAATGATCAATTATCCGTCTCCTTTCTAAAATGCCTTATTCTCTACCGTGAAGTGTGGTTGCACACTTCTCAAAGTTCTAAGGACCCTCCAGTTTTGTTGATAGAAGTCACGACTTCCTTTTCAGTCTTTAGATGACATTTCCACTGACTTTAACAGTAGTCTATACTAAGAAGATGTACTTTCGAATAACTATTTTACTGTATTCATTTAGTTTTCTGATTTATTTTTTAATCATATTTTAAAAATCTAATTTCTGGCTCCTATTGAATCAGACTCACAAGATGTAAACATGAGTTGCTGCTACAAGTACTGGATAGACAATTGGTTATAAAGTATACAGGGGGGGGGTACTTTCTTTTAATTATCAGTTAATGTTATGGTATTCTCAAAAATCTGTGGATGCACAATTAAGTTTTTTTTTTTGAGTAAGAGATGTGGTATAGGTTTAAAGAACACGAAAACATGTTTATTTCACCTTCTGACAGTTAAAAAAAAATAGGCGTGAGACAAAAAAAAACCCACAGATTATTTGCTTATTTAAACATTTTTGTCTAACTAATGGTAAATTAACATAGGAAAGTGAAGGAAATTCCTTTAACGCCTGTTAAAATGACAACAGATGATGCTGATACTTCATGTCTGCTGGACATTGATAACAGTGGGGCACTGACTGATCCATCCTGTGTCTGCGTTTGAGTACATCTCGTCTCTCCCTTAAGAGGCTGTGGTGCCTAAACTTCTGATGAACAGAAACAGATTAGATTCCGCCGTTCTTTCACAGAGATTAACAGACTGGTTTGGTTAAAGAAGATACTCTATCATTCTAAAACTTTTTACACAGAGTTTAATTGTCGAGACTTGTGCGGTAGATAAAGCATCGGCACAACATACTAAAGAGTTATTTCATGCAACCACAACTTTGAAGCTTGTAAAAGTTGCCTAAATCAGTTGATGCAATGTTTCAAAAGTGTTAGACTGTAGAAAATGGCACAAAAGAACAGTCTGGCTTCTTTATCATCACAGCGAATAAGCTCATTGGTCTCATTGGTTAGAAGATACAATACAACTTTGTCCCAGTTGTTCTCAAGCATGAGTAGAAAACCCTTTTTAGAGACAACATGGCTGCAGATGCATGCATAATAAACACCTGAAAAACCCAATTAAAGCCAAAAAAAGGTCAGGGATGTTGACGTTTGGTGACTGTTTTGAGTCCTTTGACTTTTTTTTTCATAATTGAAAAAGCTGTTCACTTCTTTTGTTCCTAATAAATATTCATGGAGGCTAAGGATTCTTCCTGTCTTTCACTGCAGAACTTTAAAATTGTTAGCTGTCTGACAGTTTTGTTTTTACTTTTGTTTTCTTTTAATCTGAAATTCAAAGGAAAAAAATCCACAGACAATACTTTTGTCATTTTTTTAAGTTATTTACACTTCTTTCCAGCCCAGATCCAAAACCTAATTGTCCTGTGGTTAAAAAAATATAAGTTGTGGCCTTTAAAAGACATTGACTTTCTCTTGTTTTGTAGCAGATAGTTCCTGATCATATTTTGATCAAACACGTTTCTGATCTCACAGACTAAAGCTCCAGTGTCTCTCTTTCTCCCAGGAATAGGATCCACTTATTTCCACGCCACCCTCAGCTTCCTCGGTCAGATGCTGGACGAGCTGGCCATTTTATGGGTGCTCATGTGTGCCATCGCCATGTGGTTTCCTAAAAGATACCTGCCAAGGATCTTCAGGAGAGATCGGTATGCACACTTAAGTGATCTTTCCTCATAATTAGTTGGGAGCCAAAAGATTTGGATATAAGTTTTTAAACATGTCGTTCCTGGAACTGATTAAAAAATAATCATAGACTAGAAGTGTTCTAATGTAGTTGTCTTTGTTTTGGGAAATACTGGACACATTTTTAAAGCAGAAGTAATAGCAGCTTTTGGTGTTTGAGTTTACTGTGGGTCAGTGGTTTGTCGCATGATGTCCCCACTGCCGTGACTCTAATAATAGACCTGTCAAGGATAGCTGACACCAGTAAATGGCTGCATCACATGTCGGTACTTCTTTTTTCATTGTCACCCAGCTGCGATGGCCGTTCCACCACCCCCCTTTGAAATGAATTTTTAGACTTGCTCAGTCTTTGCTGAGCTTTTTACTTAGTTTCTCAAAATTATGTTCTTTGGTTCAGTCCGGAAAGAGTCTTAAGTCATTCTCTTGTTTCTTCTGCATTTCTACAACAAGTTGTAAATATGTGTGTGCTTGCTTCCCTGTGCAGGTCCCGCTTCAAATTGGTCATTGGTATCTTGTCGGGAATCACTACCGGGCTGGCCTTCGTGAAACCCGTCATCAACTCTCTGTCGCTGATGACTCTGGGCATCCCCTGCACGGTGCTGCTCATATCAGAGCTGAAAAGGTTTGTAGAGTTTGAAACAAGAGACTTTAAACTGATTAGAAAGCTGTTGTGTCCGCCAACACACCAACTCCACAGCAGAATATTTCACTCTCCATCTCTTGCAGCTCAATGGAACAAAACATATTAAATATATTTCCATTGGTTTTAATTATTAAAAAAAATGGGGCTGCAACCGATCATGGCTGATTCATGATCCGTATGGATCACTAGCCATGGTTCGCACACACGTGTCCAGTGGATTGCCACCGGGGAAATCTGTGATCTGTTGCACCGCTAAGTAAAAGGACAGTTTATGTGCTTTTTAGCAACCATCATGCTGCGATTATCCATCCATCCATTTTCTTAACCCGCTGGATCCCTTTTGGGCTCCCGGGGGTGCCGGAGCCTGTTCCGGTCACAGTTGGGTAAAGGCAGGGTACACCCTTCGTGTGTACCCGTCTACTGCGGGGTCTCACACACATACACATACACACACATACACACACCAATGGGCAATTTAGAAATACCTATTAACTTTTTGGACTGTGTTTCACTAACCTCTATTCCACCATGCCGCCCATTGCTAAATGTATTTATCTATTTATTTTGGTTGAGTGAGTCATCTTATATCTGTGCCAAATCAGAGGCTACGTCCACACAGCAGGGCTTAATGCTCAATTCCAATTTTTTGAAATTAGATTTTTTGCAAGGCCTTTTGTGATCTCCTGTGTGACCGTGAAATGACCCAGAAGGGACCCGCATACGCAGAAGAGTACTCAACGGTGAACGACGTCACTCGTTTGCGGATGTATTTTTATTTCTATTTTTTGCGTATGTGGCTAACGTTAACAATGGAATGTTATGTTCAATAAAGCTGGGGGGAAAAATGTTAACAATGGATGTCAACAATAGTGTTGTCAACAGCAGAGCTCTTTTTGTATTATTAAATTTATTTTCACAAAGGAGCCAGCACAATAACAATCTTCTCATTTGAAGAAGAAAATTATAAAGGAGGACAGCAAGGTTTTTGAACATGGTGTTTTGTGGAGCAGTGTTAGCAACGTCGGTACAGAGAAACATGTGGGTGCGGAGTCGCAGCCAGGAGTGGTGGAATACTGATGTGAGTGGCTTCACTGATACAGTTGCAAGAGTGTCTAGCCAGGCTGGTCGAGACAGCTTCGGGACCCGGGCTCTCCTCCTCGGGCTCCTCTTGGCCAAAGCAGCTGTCCAACAGTTCTAGTGGCTGAACGCTGGGCTTATCCCCCCAAATGCGGTCCAGCTCTTCGTAAAATGGACAGGTGATACGTTGATGGCCACTCAGTTTGTTCCAGTCTTTAACTTCCTTGTATTTGGCTCATAGGCTTTTTATTTTTCGCTGGCATTGGAGCCAGGATCGTCTTTTTCAAAAACCGCCTGGTTGCGATAAGAGCCCTCGAGTTTTGCCTGAATAGAGCTGTCACCCCGAATGTGAATCAAATTGGTGACCTCGCTTCCCTTCCACTGACTGGTCTCAGCAGCATCGTCCGCCATGGTTGATGTTTATGTTTTCGTTTCCGCCTACTTCAACGCAGAAGTATGACGTTTGAAGCGTATCAATGACGTACGGGTTGGATAAATGTGGCCTGGCCGTTCAGACGGAGGTCGCATTTCAAAAGATCGGATGCGTATCGGATTCAGGACCACATACCCAATTGGCCTGGGTCGCATTTGAAAAGATCAAAAGATGTGTCGTTCAGACTGTCATGAAAAGATCAGATTCAGGTTGCATAGGAGCAAAAAAAATCTGAATTGGGTTGTTTCAGCCTGCAGTGTGAACGTAGCCTGAGACCTCTTTTTTTTTTATTCCCGGATACAGAAGGTAAACCTTTTGAGTGAATTTATATATATATGTAGCACAACATATACAGGCTGCACGGTGGCGCAGTGGTTAGCGCTCTTGCCTCACAGAAAGAAGGCCCCTGGTTGAAACAGAACATCAATGGGGGACCTTTCTGTGTGCAGTTTGCATGTTCTCCCCGTGAATGCATGGGTTTTCTCTGGGGACTCCGGCTTCCCCCCACTGTCCAAAAACATGCTTCTTAGGTTAATTGGTCACTCCAAATTGTCCATAGGTGTGAATGTGAGTGCGCATGGGTGTGTGATATGTGTGACCCTGCGACAGACTGGCGACCTGTCCAGGGTGTCCCCTGCCTTCGCCCATAAGTGGCCGGGATAGGCTCCAGCAGCCCTATGACCCCGAAAGGGACAAACGGTAGAAGATGAATGAGCACAAAATACATTTATAGATGTTTTCTGTCAACATTTAAGTAGACAGAAACGAAAACACAGTTTTCGTTGGAGAGTTTTTAACATGTTCCAGGATTTTTCTCATTATGTATAAAATAATTTAAAATTAAAACTACATTTATAGGATTTCTTTATTCAAATCATGATGGATCAGGAGCAGATAAAAAGCCATAGTTTAAAAAAATCTAAGTTGTGATGCAACAACTGAAATAGGAGGGCCAAAGTCTCCCTGATCCACTCCAATTCTGATGCATCCGCTTGCAGACCCATATACTTCTTCATTGTCCAGGTACGAGCTAGCATCTGGCTCAAAACTGTACTTCTGGATAGCTCCGATATTGCTCGCCGTTTTGGTTGCACCACTAATGTTAGCTTGGGGTTGTAGTAAATATAGTTGGAGTGGAACTTTAAGCATGAATTACTTTACCTTTAAAGGAGCATGAATGTTTCTGCCAATATAGTGTCATATTAAAAAAAAATGGGGAAATGTTTGCACAGCCAGGCTTCTTTTTTAGAGCTTAATCGAGAGAATTACTAGAGAAGAGGCAGTATATTGTTATTTTTTTTTTTTAGGAAAAGCTTTTAAATGTTCTTTTTATCCTAAATCTACATAAATATAAAATAAATCTTACCACATTTAACCAATAGCTTTGTTTGTGAACTATGTGCTTTGAAGCTGTAAGATTTTTGTTTTGACTTTACGGTAGAAGTCAGTTTAGATCCTTTTCTTAAGACTCTATTTGCTATTGTTTTGGTATTATTAAATAAAATATTTAATAATAATATTAAATATATTATTATATAATTATATATTCATTATATTTAATATAATCACTATTAAATATAATAGTGATAATAGTGATAATGAATCAGCTCTTATAGTCATTAGTTGCCAACATAACAGAGGAGACTTTAAAGAAATGACTGCAGTGAGTCACCTTTGACCTTAAGCTTGTCCGTCTTTTCCAGGCAGAGCATCTTATTTTTCTAAAGAATGTTCCTGGAACCACTTTGCCCGCCCTTCTTTGTCTTTGCGAATGAATGTGTCAAATGTTTTTCTCCAAGTCTTGAGAGTGTATGATGTGTTTTTTTTCTGTTTCCTACAAGCCTTTACTCCCGTACCCTAAAACCTTAAGTCATCTATTGTTTAACTTGTGCATTATTCCTGACACGATGGCCTTGCTCGTCATCGTTTGAAGCTGGTTGTTTTTGTTCTTCTAAATGGGACACATTTCCTGTGTTCCTGACTGATTGACTTCCGCCCCCCAAAAGTACACAATATTTTGCTGTTGTTTGCTTTTTCACATCACGGACTCTTGGTTGCTTTTCAAGCGCCTTCCAGCTGAACAAAAACAGTGTTATGAATGTAAAGAAAAATATATCAAATAGAATAAAAATTTCCAAGTTTACCAAGCAAAGTACGTGGGAAATTTCTGCTATCATTTGTGGTTTCCATTCATCATTGTTTTTCATGTTTAGGTCATGGGGTCAGTAGTCCAAACGACCCCTACTTTTAATAGTCTCTTCCCAATCAGACACAATGCTTCACCACAGAGATTCGAATGAGTAGAATCTCCATTCTGAGTCCCCTTCCAAATTGTCTCCCTATAAATAACGGAGCCCCCCGCCTCCTTGTGAAGAAAACTTAATGTTGGCTTTGTGAATTTATGATCTGAACTGTTCCTTTCAGCCCAGCTCATGGCTGTGGGTGGGGGTAGGAACAGAGACTCTCCGGTAAATGGAGAGAGCCATTTTGACCTTTTTCTTGGACTCTTGGACTTGGTTCTATAAACGAATCAAATGTGTCCAGTCTGAATACAACCTTATTCAGACTGTGCTGCCACCACACCACCTGAACCCTGTCCAAGTCTGCTGGACTTATCAAATTCTATAAACCCACTGTGTTGATGGGTTTATTGTTCTCATCTTAAAATAACAAGTCTATCTGTGATTTCAACAAGTTATCTTTTTATTCTTTCTTCCCTTTTGCCCCATAAGACATCATCAGTGACAACAACTATAATCAAAACTGTGAGTCAGATGTTTTTCCAAAGGAAAAAAAATGAAAACAAGGCTCTTGTTTCATTTCTTTTAGTGCAGTGACAGGATTGGAGCTGTGCGTTCAAAGAAAAGTATCCGGACTCTCTTTAGCATTAGGAAGCAGAAAAGGTTTATTTTGTATGACGGGGAAAGTAGAAAGCTTGTTTTCCAATCAAATGCTGGGATTTTGAGATGCACTATAGACTACAGTATAGAATACAGTTTGAACCACTTGAAGGCGGGAAAACCTGTTTTAATGACCACACTGACAAAAACACAGCAGTTGATGGTTTTGCACGCACATCTAAAAATAACTTCATTGCGGTTTCTGTTTTACTTTGCAGAATACAGAACCTATTTTTCAAAGTAGAAACTTACCAGACCCACTTTTGTGTTTGCAGCCCGTTGTGTCCTAATTGTAGCCACATTTATTTTAAAAAAAATAGCTAAAAAGGAAGCCTATTTAGATTTGATAGCAGATTTGTTTTTCAGAATTGAAGTGAAAAGTCTCCCATTTTTGTGAACCTTTTTAGGATATTCTATTGTAAATTAGCTATGCAGGTTATGTATTACTAATTTTCTTATCTTTTTCAAATACACTGGTAAAGTAATTGCATTCTACTTAGTTCATTGTTTTTTATGCTAAAGTGAACTAAAAATATCTACTCACCAATGCTATTATATCATCCAAAGTTCACAATTTTCTGTCCTTTATTATTTCTTTGCATGATTATTTTAAATAAAAATCAAACTAATATAATAACAATGCTTCCTTTTCATGGTTTAGATTGAAATAGTTTTCCTAAGATTTGCAAAAATGATGACTTTAGCCTTTATTTTGCTTCCTTTACTGAAACCATAAATCTTCTCATTGTTTCTTATCAGAGGCGTGTCTGTAATTTCTGACTGAATTTTATAATTCAGTGCTGATTTTTTAGCAGGAAGGGATGTTGATTGACCTACAGGCAGAAGCTATAAGGAATTTAAGGCGGAATGACTTGAATGCCTGGACTGCAGACTGAAACCTCACGTTGCTCTATGACGACCGTCTACAACAGCTTAACGACCCGCTTTCTTTCATTTCCAGACTTCCTGCTACTAAGGAGAAGCAGCGACACTTTTCCTGCCCCCTTTCTGGATTGGTTATGTAATCCGGTTTAGGAGTTCATCTCACTAGGACATTTATTGTAATGGAGCTAAGGTTTTAGGAATCTAATGCTATCACTTCCAGTTCTTTTCATTAAACCCACCGTGAATATTTACATCTGAAGACTTTTGCTGTTTGTGTTGCTGCTGCAGCTCACTGACATAGAAGCTAAATCGATTAGCAGTTGTTGTGATCTCCGCCCTGCTTTGCTGAACTTTGTAGGTTAGTTTTGTTAGAAGTTAAAATTTCTTTGCTGGGATTGTAATATGTACTAGAATGTGTACTTGTGCAACTCTCCCGCAATATTGCTAACTTTTTTCCCCCCCAGAGTATCCAATTACCAGAAAGTCAAAAGTTATTGGGTTAAAGGTATCTGGAGCTTGTTTTTCCTGTTTTAAGATTTGAACTTTTACTTTTTTTCTATTCGGTTTTGGGGAAAAAAGCAAGTTTTCCTGCAAATAGCAGATTGTAATAGGCGGCCTGTGTCATTTAAACAGTTAAGGGTGCTTTTTTAAGTCATTTTGTTGACAACAAAGAGTTGGTTGGTGATTTTGTGTTGTGTGAAAGGTTTTTAAAATTTTCTTCAAAATTCACCTAAAGCTTTTTTAGGACTTTTTTAGGACTCCGACCCGTAGAATTGGAAAAAAAACATAAAACATTAACACCATTTTTTCTTTGAAGACATGGCAAAAATGTTACTTTGCAGAGATTCAAATTCAACCACAGAGGTCAGCATTTCTGATTTTTTTTCAGTATTTACAATTTTTTAAAATTAGGCTATAATTGGATTTTAAATAAAAGCTAAAGAAGTCATTTTGGAGCACAGAAGCGTCATTGCTGCCAAGTTCAATAAATGAATTGAATGTTATTTTTTTCCCCTCAGTTTGTAAAGGTCATTAAGAAATCTGTTTTCCAGAAGAAATCAGCAGACAAAACAGTGAGAGTCTGTTGGAACGGGCAGTTTTCTTTATCACTGAAAAACTGTGCAGGCTGTGAGCTCGAGGCTCTTCCTTGTAGCTGAAGAAAGCTCGCTGTTTCGTGCAGCTCAAGTCCTCCTGGAACTTCAAGGTAAAGTGGTGCGACTTCATCAGATGCACGGTCTGAAGGGAAGGTGACACCTTGTCAGAACGAACGCAGCTCTGCATGGCTGTTTACCTCAACTGCAGTCGGTAAGGAGGACAACACTAAGAATAGCTTATCAGCGGCCCTCTGGATTAGCATATCTTTGTAGGTCAGCGGGGTGTTGATTTATGGAACACTCTGCATACAGAGTCTGTCAAACATTTAAGTGATGCTGTTTTCCAGGGAGGTCTGGGTGTTGTGTAGCTTCAAAAATCCTGAAAGGTGAGAGATTAAAGGTGCAAATCCTGGATTATTGTTGGATATCTGTCTGAATTCTTTCATCTTCAAATTGGTAACATAAAAAGTTTGTGTTCATATATCAACCAGTGGAAATAAGGCACTTTACTCTTCATTTTCTGGTGGTATAACTTAGGGAAAAAAAGTACAACTTGTGCGTATATTTTGTCAAGTTTCTTCTGTTTCTTTGTCTGGGCAGGTGTGAAAACCCACGTGTGTTCAAGCTGGGCTTGATCTCGGGGACCTGGTGGGCACTGGCTCTACTCTGCTGGATCAGCGACAGGATATTCTGTGAAATGTGGTCATCTGTTAACTTCCCCTATTTGCACTGCGCCTGGTACGCTCAAAGTCTGCTGGGAGAAATTGTTCTGGCAGAAACATCTCAACAACTCGCTAGTACACATGATTTGTTTGGCTGTATTTGAATTTTGGTACTCTTCTGGAAATGCTGGTTTATTTCTAAAGCATGTGAAATATATGGATTGTTCCAAACATGTTACTTTTTTTGTTTTAAATATTGGGAGGTTTCAGTTTCTATTCAGGAAAACATTTCGACATCAGTGTAGACAAAAAAAATGTAACCCCCTCCTGGATTTTTATGTAATTTTTGTTCCCTTGTGGCTTTCTACATTTCTGATGATTCTCTTTCTCTCACAGGCACATCCTCATTTGCCTGGCGTCTTACTTGGGTTGCGTTTGTTTCGCATACTTTGATGTTGCCACAGAAGCACCGGAGCGAGGCCCCGTCATCATGTTCTGGCCAAATGAGAAGTGGGCTTTCATCGGCGTGCCATACGTTTCCTTCCTCTGCGTCCATAAGAAGCCAGTCGTCAAGGTCACCTAAAATCGGCCAGGGTTGGACTTTTTTGACCACTTCAACAGCAGCGAGACACCAAAGCACCTGTTGGAGCCGTGCGTCCTCCACTGCTGCTTTCATGGTTTCAGGACATCTACGATGGTCCACTGTCAGCTAAACATGAAAAGATCCCTGCCCTCATCTGGGCTTGTGTCATATTGGTCTGAAATGAAGCACCAAGTCTGTTACATTTATTAACTATATAACAGGGTTGCACTTTAAAATGGTGTCAAAGGTTAAAAAACTCCTTTACAGTGTTATTCACCAGCTCTCAGGCTTTACATGAGAAATCATGGAATCTCTATTGAGTATTCCTGTTATGCATTTACTCCTTTGTGAAGCACAGATTTAGCACACTTTGTGATCACCAGAAATGTTCAGTACAAGCTTTAAAATATCAGCACCTCATTGATCCAGTTTTGTTTAAATCCCCAAAACTGGTGCACTGGAATCATTTCTTGTATTTGAGGCTTGACTCACTATTAAGCCAATTATGCAAATCTGTGAATTTATAGATTTATTTCGATGTTCCTCCAAAGCCTTAAGATCACATGCAACTGCCCTTAACGATAGCATTTTTTGTCTTTCTTTCTTCCGTTGAAGATGTACTTTCAGCAACTGTGATTATTGAATGTGAGAAAACATGCTTTAATATATTTCAGTGTATATTTTTAGCAACATAATACTTTCTGAACACAGAAATGTTTTCCTTTTTTTTTCTAAATGATGTGGTACTTTGTGGTTGATGCCTAAAATGAACCTTTAGAAATGTAATTTTTTTATAAACATGTAAAATACATTACTTTGATTAGTACAAAGCCTTTATTCCTTTATCTGTCTTAGTTATTTTATTTTTATTTCTTTTTTATTACCGGTAATTCTTCAGTTTATGAATAAATATTCAAAAGTCTTCACCAAACAATATAAGAAGGGACTGCATAAATTTTATAAACTTACATTTTTTTTATTAATTGCTTTACATTCAACAAAGCAAGTCTAACACCTGCTCATTGATGAAAGTCATAGGTATATGAACCAGCTGAGGAACTAATGGGTAGTTAGTGCAACAAACACGTTAGAATTTAGATGATTTCATGTCCAATGCCTTTGCATTATGTGTCATAGCATGTCAACCTGTTTAGAATATCTTTGTAATCAAAACAAATATTTCTTGTGAGACGTGAATCAATGTGACTTTAAAGGCTTTGGTATAGAAAAGCTTTTTCCCTAACATTGTGTTGACATTGGGCCTCAGGTATTATATTTCCTAACATCTATTTCTCTAGCAATGTTGAAAGTACTCATGATTTGCACAGAAATATTTATTTTTCATAAGTTAGGCTCTTTTGTATACAGATATTTGTAAAAGTATGGACGTTTTGATATTATATTTTGTTCAATAAATGTATCCAATAGCAAATGTTTCTTTTTCTTATTCTATGAATAAAGATGCAGGTACCTTTTGCTGCCACCAGGGGGCAATATTATCACATTTTCATATAGTTCCAAATACTGAACTGCAGTTGGTGCTTTTGAATTTAGCCATGGTCGGCTGCAGACAGTTAGATACTAAGTTTTATTGACTATTGCAGCAAAATCACAGACTGATTAATAACTATTGCGTAGATGTATCTAACTTTAGTGAATATTCGGCAATCTTATTACTAAAATGAAGCTTAGCCAGCCTGATTTTTTTTTATCTGCTCTATTATATTTCAAAAGATATTTGGGTTTCTACAGAAGAAAAAAAACACAGCAAGACGGCCACAGTTCAAGTCCTGGCTGGGGGACCTGGAACAGAACATCAATGGGGGACCTTTCTGTGTGGACTTTGCATGTTCTCCCCGTGCATGTGTGGGTTCTCTCCGGGATCTCCGGCTTCCTCCCACCATCCAAAAACATGTTTGATAGGTCATTTGGCAACTCTAAATTGTCCATAGGTGTAAGAGTGCGTGGGTGTGTGATTGTGGACATAAATGAAAAAGAGAAAAACAAAAACCACTTATAATTTTCAAAAACAGTTTCTTTAATGTAGTGTGATGTACTGTAGTTTAATTTGTCACTTTTGCCTATTTTAATGCAATATTGTTTTATTTCTTTTACATATGGGATCGACTAGTCGTTACCTCAACTCAGGAATTAAAATACAAAATTCCCTCCAAAAAACGGGATTAGTGTTTAATTTTCAATTGTAGGCACCTCACTTCCCCCTATCGCTATGCAGCTTAGTTTACTTCTGCATGCTGATTGGACCAACAAAAGCACACAGTCGGCCCTCCTTCTGGAATTTTCCATACATGACTGCCACAGACCAGATGCTAACAGGTTTGTGATCGTTTATGTGAATTTCTGCTGCAGACAGTGATGTTAGCTTAACATCATTCATGCTGTAAATGTGGCGCTAACGTTTGTTTAATCTTCAGACAGAATCTTCGTAGAAAACTTCACAGATAAAATGTGGGATTTTATTACATGTTTTTCTTTTTAGCCAGGAAAAAAATGTAATAATAGATGCCATAAAAGTATTTATAAGTTGTTGTTTTTTTTGTAGGAGAGCAGTGAACTTAATTAAAATTTTAATCTTAAAGTTTTTTTGTTCTTGTTTTGTTTTTCAGGTGCAGTTATTTTGGCCTTTCCTGAAGGACTATAGTTGATAAATATGATTAAACCAGTGTGTGGCCTAAATCAGGTTAAGGTGAACTGTGACATCATCAGATATGACATCATTACAATCTGATTACACTTAATTAAATTGATGTCACAATGAGTCACAATGATGACATTAGACACATCATTGATGTCATATTAATATTGTGACATCATTACATGTAATCCAGTGTCAGAATTTGACAGAATGACATCCTCTGATAATAGTTAAAATTCTACATATAGACCTTCTGGAAATCAATAAAAAAACATTTTTTTTATAGGTGCACGCGCAATCCCTCACACGAACAAAGAAAAACATGGAGCCAACAAATGCACATTGCTACAAAGACATATATGGCAATGTCCTGTTACATATATGTCGCAAAAATGAAGGAGCACATTATAGACCAAGGCGGGTGGCACCTGGAGCAGGGGTTCAGTTGACAAGGAAAAAGTTTTCTGATGAAGAGCCTTGTTCTGAGAAGGAACATCAACAGGGCCCAAAGGAATTCCTTCATCAAGAGAAACTCGATGACACCAAGAGAAAAAGAGACAGTGGTGTCATGAAAGGGGGAATGGGAAAGACAAAACAACCCTTTCAGCTAAACTTGTCAAAACCTCCAACTAAACAAACTAAAAGGGATGCGACAATTCAAACAAGTTGTGGAACTGTCACCAGAGCAGAGCACAGAATACAAACGGTGGTACACAAGAGACCTACCCCTGTTAGGGACCCGTATCAACTGCCTTCCGTACAGTACGGAAATCCAGCCCGCACTTCCTATAACCATAGAAAGCTCACATATCCACAAACCAGCTCCACTGGCAAAGACCCAAAAGTGTCGGTAACAGGAATGAGTCAGGACACGTCACCTCTGGTGTGTATAGGGAAAAGAATAACTCTAGCGGACCCTGCTACAAAACCACCCAACCGGCTTTCTATCTTGGCATCCATGAAGCGGGCAGGGAACCTTAAAAAATTAGCCAAATAAATGTACCGTTTTTAGTTGTAGGCCAGTTAGGATAGTAAGTTTAGACATTATTATTAGAAAAGTAAAAAAAAAAAAAAAGGAGAAAAAATATAGGGGATCGCGGTGTTAGAGCATAAAAAGTAGGAAGGACTAAAGTGAATGAAATCATCAAATTGGTTTCTTGACATAATCCATTATGAAAAACAAGTCATTTTTGTATTGATTGTAGGTTTAGTTTTCAATGCAAAAATAATGTGTGATCAAAAAGTAGGAAGGGGTAGAATTAAAAACAGACAAAATCTAGTTGCTGGAAGTTTTTAATTCTTTTTTTTAAGTTCATTAGTATTATTTTAACAACTTGTCATGTCCAACAGCTGAGAAAAATTTAAAAGCTTCGCGATATAACATCAGACATGGGTCTAGTTTGCAAAACCGGAGTTTGGAGTCATTATTGTCAAATCTCTAGGGGAAGTTTGTTCTAGTGCGAGGCCTGCAAATGCCCAAAATAAAGCAAGAATGACATATTTACATCTAAATATGTCATTGAATCAGAATCCGAATTACTTTATTGATCCCACACGTGGGAAATTTGTTTGTTACCATAGCAACTGACAGCAGAGGGAAAAAAAAAAGACTAAGAACAATATAAAAAACAAGAACAAAGAAAATGTAGCATAAATGCAAACAACAAGGTAGCATAATTTAAAAATCTATTTACATAACAGTGAAGGTAAAAAGATGTGCAAAAGAAATGTTCAAAATGGAAAAAAAAATAAATAGGTAATAAAAAAATGTGCAACGGTTATTACAGGGTTATTGTATTGGGTATGAAGGATTTCTGGTACCGGGCAGTCTGGAGCGGAGCTGTCTGAGCCTCTTAGAGAAGGAGCTCTGCTGTTTGTCCAGAACAGGGTGGAGAGGATGCTCTGGGTTGTCCATGATTGAAAGGAGTCTGTTCAGTGACCTCCTATCCATCACTGCTTCAAATGTTTCCTGTTTGCAGCCAATGACAGAACCCGCCTTCCTGATCAGCTTGTTCAGTCTGTTGGCGTCACTGACTGCAATGCTGCTTCCCCAGCAGACCACAGAGGAGAACATGGTGCTGCTACCACAGACTAGTAGAAAATCCCCAGCATCTTGCTGCACACGTTGAGTATGAGTAGAATGAGTAGAATCTCCATTCTGAGTCCCCTTCCAAATTGTCTCCCTATAAAGGGAGACCCCCGCCTCCTTGTGAAGAAAACTTAATGTTGGCTTTGTGAATCTATGATCTGAACTGTTCCTTTCAACCCAGCTCATGGCTGCAGGTGGGGGTAGGAACAGAGACGCTCCAGTAAATGGAGAGAGGAATTTTTACCTTTTTCTTGGACTTGGACTTGGACTTAGGGTTACTTTGGTGAGTTTTCAGGTATGTTACAGGCCTCAAAAAGGTGACTCTTGTCGGAAGAATAAAAAGAACAAAACTGATAATAAACATTACAGATACAATAGGGTCCTTGCACTCCGTGCTCGGGCCCTAATAATAAACATTATAAATACAATAGGGTCCTTGAACTTCGTGCGTGGGCCCTAACAAACATTACAAATACATTATGGTCCTTGCACTACGTGCTTGGGCCCTAACTATGTCAAATAGAGCATAAAATACCCAAGTATACCAAGCCAAGTAAATGGTACATTTCTGAGAGTGGAATTTTGACCTTTTTCTTGGACTTAGGGTTCCTTTTTCTAATCCCAGCTCTTTCATACACTCCAGTGAGAGGTGGAGGTCCGGGCTGGAGGAAACCATAGAAGCATATTATCTAAGAGCAACGAAGACAGGATTCCAAACCCTTCTGCCACGAATAGACTGAATGACAAACAATAATTATAAGTCCATGTCTGATTTATCGCTGGCAATGCAAACCAAACTCCTCCTCTGTTTGTTTTGCTCCCAAAAGCAGGCAATGAATCTCCTACTTCCAAAGCATACCTACCAAGAAACCCTAAGGGGCAGGCTCAAAAAGCCTTTTCAAATCTGCCAAACACATGTGAACTGTAAACTTTCAAGATCCTTATAGGATTTCTGCATTAAGAGAGCTCTGATCCACGGCCAAAACAGACATAATAGCGCTTCTCCTAAAAGTGAGGTATGGACCGTCCAACCAATACTGCATACACATTAAGCCAGGGCCAGGAAGCTGAGAGCAGCTTGAATCCCCTGTCATTAAAACACACATCCTCCTTTTTAGTGAAACGTGATGTTATAGAGATACATTAACCAAGATAGTCGTGCAACATCCTGAGATTTCAAAAACCTTTTAAGTGTAAAAATGGAAACATTGTCCTCAGTTTTTGCTGAAAACATGAAAGCTTTCTACCCAAACAAACAATAAAAAACATGTAGTCTAGCTGTCAAAACCCCAATTGTTTTTCCATCACATGGTTGGTGCGTTTTATTTCTGTTTTATCTTCCAAACCAGCATTTAGTCATTTAGTCATCATTTATAAAACTTTAAAAGTGGTTTCTGGTCCTGCTTCAGGGTTTTCTTCTGTGTATTCAGACTGGAAATTTGTCATGGATTATCGAGGGAAAGGAACTCTGGTTCACTATAAACGAATCAAATGTGTCCAGTCTGAATACAACCTTATTCAGACTGTGCTGCCACCACACCACCTGAACCCTGTCCAAGTCTGCTGGACTTATCAAATTCTATAAACCCACTGTGTTGATGTGTTTATTGTTCTCATTTTAACATAACAAGTCTCCCTGTAATTTCAACAAGCAATCTTTTTCTTTATTTCTTTCCTTTTGCCCCATAAGACATCATCAGTGACAACAACTATAATCAAAACTGTGAATCAGATGTTTTTCCTCTTTACCACGCCTTCAAAGTTCTCGTTTGAACATTTGCTACTCCACCCGGGCTTGAATGACCAGATCTAAGCTATTCCTTACCTACCTTCTTCTCCAAGTCTTCAAATGGGTGGCCTCCAAAGGCGTAGAACACCGAATAGCACCCGCTGAGGGAATGCACAATACTTCAAGTGTTTTCTTACAGGTAGCCAAAACCAGGTATTTGCATTCATGCACTCTCAAAAACAAAACAAAAAAGAACTTTGATAATTTTTCTCTGTTGTTGAAAATAACCTTTTCACAGGTCTCTGAAAGAACATCAGACATCAGCAACATATAAGTCAGTTCACCCTTTGGGGATTCTTCACAGCTAACTGGAGAGCGTCAGCCCACAACATCATTGAAAAAAGGTTCAGCGCACTGTCTAGTGGGTCTAGATGACCCAACTCCCAACGTTAAAGTGCCTAGGATAGCACAAGGGTTACAAAAGCTTTGCAAACAATAAAAATAATTATTAACCTACTAATTAATGATTTGTGAACCTCACTGGTGTCCATGGATTACATGAAATCTTTCCACCTTTATCCACCTTTGTCATGGTAGGGAGAACACGTCAATGTAAGGGTGGGGTCATCTAAGATAGCACAAGGGTTAATATCTAGGTTTGACCAAAAAAATGAATTATTTACACCTGGAAACATATATTCCTGTTTATTTTGAATAGAAAACTTTGTTTAAATGGACTTCAAGGTAATATGAAATGGCTTTTTGCAGAAAAACACTGTGAGAGACAATACAGGGGATGCACAATCAGTGAGGTAGGCACGCACAAATGACTTTGACATAAAGATTTTCCCTCAATTAAAATCCTACATAAAAATTCAAACTGATTAAACTCACAAAAAAGTTTAGCGCAAACTGGGTTGTTTATTGCAGCAAAGTTCCCCTGTTATCAAAGTAAATCTTCCTTTGCAAAGAGTCTCCTGTGCTGTTCATCCTCGGACTGGACTGTGGCGTTAAGGATGGGAGTGGCAGAGAACTCCACAGTGCACGGCTGGGGATTGCAGGAAGCCCCTTCGAGCTCCAGGACGGTCACGTTGTTGGGTGCAGCTGTGCTGAGAAGGTTGACCGGCACAAAGAGTGTCATCTGAGGCCCTCGAGCCGGCCAGTAACGTCCCAAATTAACACCGTTAATCCAGATCTGCCCCTAAAAATAAACAGAATGAGTGGGATTCTGATTCTGTCATATCAAGTGTAAAATGAATGAAAAAAACAAACAAAAGAACTCAGAAATCATTATTTTCTTTTAACATTGACAACTGATTGACAAATCTTTATTCAGAGCTGCTTCATCCTTTGTCTATTAAGATGTTTTCTATCCTAAAAGACTAAAATAAACAAAGAAAACAAATCCTCTAAATACCCGTTAGGTACAAAGACTAGACTGAACATGCCTTCCTCCAGTTGGGCAGTTTGATGTAGGTGTCTTGGGGGAGGTCTGGGATGCCGTCTGGAATTATGAAGCTTCCTCCATAGAAGGCTGGTGTGGACAGAGAGGCAGGCTGAGGAGGGTTTGCCCATGCAGAAGGTGTTTCTCCAAGACGGCCCTGGCTGACAGCATCATCTATGCTGAGACCATACATGGTCCAGCCAGTGAGTGTATCCTTGCCCAAGGTCAGGTTGGACACCAAACCCTGACATCCGATGACAGCAGTTAAAAAATGGAAAAATTCTAATGACTATCTACTCACTTTTTGTCAGTTCAACAGAGGTAAAAGGCCATTCAGTGGATCTTTAGGCTTGAAAATGCATTTTCATGAACCTTGAAGTCGTTGATGCCTTTCCCGTAGTTGATCCGGCCCATGTTCTCTACCAGCATGTCCAGCTGACTGCCAGCTTTCCCGGTCACATTGATGCTTATGACTTTGTTCCTTTCAAGGATTCCTGCAGCCACCTTTGGAGCATATATTAAAAGAAAGAAAGTGCCTCAGAATTTCATAAATTTTAAAATACTACAAACTTTAATACCAATCGAAAATCCTTTATGTCATACAATATCTAAGAAAAGCATAGAAAAGCATTGTAAACATCTGATGGTGAAGAACAAGACTCACCCCATCTACAGAAACATACGCCCTGTCGTGAACCCCATTTAGAGGAGATGACAGGGGCGTGGGCTCACTGCAGGTCACAGGCAATGTGGTTCTGTAAAGAACATACCCATAAGCCTAGAGGTAGAAAGAAAATCATTACAAGCCCAAGTTTATTTATGAAAGCTGAAGAATAACATCTTTTTTAAGAATACCTGATTTAAATCTATGAAAGTCTGAGGATACGTGCTTTTGACAGGACCAGAGAAAGACAAGATTTCCAGAGCGTCCGCTACTGTCTGCAGCTAAAGGGACGGAGGATCATAGTGTAAGTACAAAGAGTAAGTACAGAAATTCGAAGCTAAAATGTTCAGGAACTAAATACCGGAACGGAGATCCAACCTTCTTCATGGTAACGGCCCCGTATGCGTATTTGGGGGTCGACGGTGGAACTGGTCCCTCTGGGATTCTCCGATACTACAATGAGAACATCTTTAGTGAAACAGTGTATCTGTGATGAAAATTGACTGTATATGACAGCTGGACTGAGTGACCCCTCCCCTCTCGTGTTCCAAACAGGAAGTACCCTCTGCTCAAAGCCAAAAAAATCCCACAGATTAAGAAATAAACAGCTATTACTCACTCATTGTATTCTTGTGCCAATAACTTTTTAACATGTCCTTGCTAATCCTAATATTTTTTCACTATATTTCTTCGGCAGTGCAAGTTATTCAAAGTATAAACTAGCCAATCAGATGCCTCAATAAAAGCAGGTGGCCTCACGTCCAACATTCAAAATGTTTGATTGACAGATTTCGTGAAGCCCCCTTTCAGTGGAAGGGGTGTGGACTTCCAACAGGCTCACAATTAATTGTCCAGGGTGGTTGCCATAGAAACTCAGACTGACGCGGACAAATCACTGCTTACTAATGCTGTTTGGTTCCAACATGGTGGTGACTGAACTAACGTCATTTCATTGGAACTGAAAATAGTCCGTTTTCTTTGCTCAGTCCAGTTCTCTTATACGGTCAATCATGCTGATAGATGACTGTCTGTTCTCACCATTCTGATGACCTCTCGGATGGCAAAGTATTTTTCGGTCAGGTCACCTGCCTCCGTCAGCGGAGCGTCATAGTCATAGCTTGTGGGCTGTGCACTGTAAGGTGAGTTAGCACCTGGAGGTGAGATAGCGGTGACCCTGTGGTAGGGGGTTACTTCAAACTCATGTGGTTTTTACGTACAGCACACTCACCATTCCAATAGCCAAAGTTTGTTCCACCTATGAACATGTACCTGTAGGAGAGGGAAGGCAAGAGGCTAAAATATACAAACATCTGTGATGGATGGAAAAAGCCTGGTTGCCCTAAATTTGTCAACAGGTTTTGAAAACACACTCCGATGAAAATGATGTTTGTAGCTTTTTTTGTGGCATTTTCTGACACATATTAGGACAATTAAGCTAAAATTACCATTTTGAAACATTTCTTTATTCCAATCGTTAGGAATCAGGAGCAGATGAGAAATGCCTTTGGAAAATATCGTATTTTTTAAGTAGAAAATGCAATTGGCAGGTCACAAGCTCCCTGCTTCGCTCCATTCTAATGCATCCACTTATAGATGACTGGATCCGTGCACATCATTTTTTTCCTCGTGCACGCTGGAATCCGCCTCAAAACTGTAGGGCTGGATAGCTCTGACATTGCTCTCCATTTTGGTTGCACCGGTAATGTTATATTGGGGTTGTGAAGGGCTGTAAGCCAGCGGGAGAGAGTGTAAAAAGATGGATGAAGGGAAGTGGGAGTAGGGTTTCAAAATGGATCAAAAGACGATCGAAGTGGGACTTTATCGTTTAGTCTTTAAAGCAGCAAACTGCGAGTAAATAAATCTGTGATCACATACGTCTTCGGAGATTTCTCCAGAAACCCCAAGTTTAATCCTGTATCTTAGTGGATAATTGGCAACTCAGCACAGCAAAGACTCACATGTTGACATTTGCTCCCATTGCCAGCTGCTGGTTGAGGGACTTGGCCACCAAATCTGGGGATACAACCGAGTGACGAGATCCCCAGTGGTCCAACCAGCCAGTGTAAAACTCTGAGTTGACCTGTGGAGGAAGACAATGATGATTCGTGTTGTAAGAATTCAACTGAAACACAAAAATCAAAAGGTGGGAGACACTTGCCAAAGGTCCATGAGGCTCAGCATGGCGCTGTGCCTCAAAGGCTGCAGTTATATTTGAACCTGGAAAAGCCAGAATGCAAAGATAACGATTACTTTTTTTATTCTTCTTCTTCCTGTGTGTGACTTCTCCAAAAATGAGCCAGTTTGAACACCAGCAGGAAGCCAAATGTTCCAACAAAACTCTTATTGCAGCACTCTGCCAATAGTCATGTGTAATCTGCAGAATACAGGTGAGCACTGACCTGGACCAAAGTCCACAGAGGCATACAGGCCCTGTATGGCGCCACACTTCAGGTAGTTCAGGCCAGCGCCATCTGTGGTGAACAGAACCACGTCCTCCCCCAGGTGAGAGCGGAACAGCTTGGTCAGGTGGCGCATGTAGTTGTAGTCACAGGCAAAGTAACTGCCATATTCATTCTCCACCTAAACATTCAATACAAAGTCTCATCCTCCTCCAAGTTCTGAACTCAGGCGGTGCGCAGGAACATCTCGCCCACCTGAACAGTAATGATGGGGCCGCCGTTCTGATAGAGGTAGGGCTTCATCATGGGCAACAACTTCCCCATCCATGTATCCACAGCTGCCACGTAATCTGGAATGGGTTGCCGCCGGTTACAGAGGTGATGACTGGGCTCAAAAGTTGTCTCTTTGAGGTTGATGCTCACCTGGATCAGAAGATCGCAGCACAATGTCTTTCTTACTGAGAAGCCAGGCTGGCAGGCCGCCCTATTGGAGAGGTAGAAACAAACAAATAAAGCTTCAGATCAAAAGCAAAGATCTCTGCTGCAAATGATTTACCTTTCAAATAAAAAAAGAGTGCAGCATGCTGAAAAAAACGTGACTACCTTTATGCCTTTCAGAAGATGATGAACTATATTTATTTCCTCCTTTTTTAACTAACCAATGACATTCCACTTGCTCAAAACCTGTTCTATATCTTATCTGTAGAAAATGTGAGTAGATCAGGTTTTGAAATACAATTAAAATAAATAAATTAAAAAAGCCTGCGGATTCAGAGATGTTAGCTTAGAACAGCCATCAACTACAAGCATATAACTCTGAGGAATCTTGTGCAGCAAGCATCTGTTCCCAAACAAAGTTACAAAAATGAGGTTTTATAGAAAGTCAAGCGGCATAAAAAATTCTGCTTAAAGATCCACTCAGATGACTATTGTTTTTTGATGTTTTTAACATGATCTTGAGGTATTTTTCTCATGATGGAAACAATTATATAAACAAAATTAAGTATTTCTTAGTATTTCTTTATTCAAGTCATTCAGAGCAGACAAGAAAAGTGAAGAAATAAAGTATTTGTTACGTAGGAAATAAACTAGGCGGAACACAAGCTCCCTGCTCCGCTCCATTCTGATGCATCCACTTGCAGACAAATAGATTCATGTTTGTCTTTATTTTCGTTGTCGGAGCTGACTAACTGTACGGCTGGGTAGATCCAATGTTTTCTGCCATTTTTGTTGGACCAGTGATGTTAGGTTGGGGGTGTAATGGGGCTGTAAACTAGCAGGAGAGTGTGTAAAGCACAGCTGTCAAGCTCCAGCCCTCCATAGCTGGTGTGGTAGACTTTAGCCAAATATGCTGCTATTGCAGCTCCATATAGGCAAAACACACCTGATCCAGGTGATCAACTGTGGATAAGGCAGGATTTCTTAAAAAAAACAGCAGGAGGTCAACCCTTGAGGCCTGAAGTCTGACACCCCTGGTGTAAACGGATAGCTCTTGGTTATGGGTGACGGGAAATGAGGGCGGGGTTGCTCTGCACCATCGGCTGTCGCCCACAACTCAGAGGAGAAATTTTGATGAATTATTGCAGCTTTGTAGAAACTATGTCCCAGAAAATAAAAGTTTTTTTTCTTTTGACTAAAAACATCATAATCACAATAAAAAGACCACTGGGGACACTTTTACAATAGATCAAAAGACAATTAAGACTTTAATTAACTTAACATTGTTAGGCCCCTCACTATTAAAGTAGAGCTGAGCATTGTGTGGTCTTTTTTAAAAAGTGATCATCTTTTCCATTATATTTCCTTAACAGCACGCCTTCTTGGCTGAAAAAAACACCATCATGTGACACCATGAGACTTTAGATTGAACTTTATTCATGTTCGCTCTGCTTTTATGATTACAGCTCATTTGTTTAACGTCTGTCAGCTGTGAGAAAAAAAAAACAATTTCTGTTTCTTTTCTAGACTCTGCAAAGACAAATACTCAAAGCGATTCACTCACCATCTCCCACTCTGCGCATATATAGGGTCCTGGCCGAAGGATGACCAGTAAGCCGATGTCCTGGGCCAGTTTCAGGAAGTATTCCACATCCCTGTCCCCGCTAAAATTGTACATGCCAGGAGATTCTTCGTGGTAGTTCCAGGGAATGTACCTGCATCCAAAGATTGACCCCTGACATTTATAATCCCCCCCAAAAAAGTGTGTCAGCCACTCACAGACCAGATTTCCGAGTGCAGAGAGGAACTCACGTCTGGATGGCGTTCAGCCCGGCCATGTACATCTTCACCAGTCGGTCTTTCCAGTAGACTCTGGGGATCCTGCTGTAGTGGATGCTTCCTGAAATGAAGCGGAACCTTTGGCCATCTTTACGGAAGCAGTCAGCGTTATAGTCCAGGCTGAATGAAGGTGCTGCCCAGAGCTGCAGGTCACAACATTACGAAAAATAACACGAGACATTATAAAGCAACTACAGGGAGAAATGTTTATTGATGAAGGAAATGACTAAAGAAAAAAACATTAAATTGAAATTGTGTACGCTTTTTTTGTCTGAATATTCTTTAAAACCATTTTAAGCCTTTTAAATGACATATTTGAAATTAATACAAATATTTAAATGAAAAGCAAACACAATACTATCTTTTTACATATAAAAACCGACCCCAGAGCTTTGTTTAATAGTATTAATTATATTAACAGTATACACACATCCTTAATAAACAGAACAACATGATAGACCTGGAGAACTACAATGTAAAGTTAAACTTACCCGTTGTACAGACAACACCGTAAGCAGGAAGCTAAGTCTCAACAAAGACAAGATCAGTCTCATTTTGAATTCTGCTGCTCCGTTCTGTTTATAACCTTTTTTGTTTAATCAAAACTCCCAACGACAGAACCGCTGAGGAACTGAATTTCCTGAGTGCTGTGTTTTGAGCAGAGCGGCATCACGAGACGCGGAAGTAAAATCACGTGACATGTTGATGCAGTGATTTAATGCAACCGCACGGTGGCACTATTTTGCAATTTCTTTTCCCCAAACACGAGTCTTAGATTTTCATTTTATTTTTACCTTTCACACGAGGTGTATACTTCTCAAAGATGTTGAAGAATTGTTATGTGGTAAAAATAAACAAACAAATAAATGAATAGCATGTAAAAAAATAGCTTCCAATTTATGGATCTTCTTATTGCACAAGATTACCCAAATGTTAAATGACGTTCATACAGTCTATTCCCCTTGTCTTGCCTGCTTTTTTTTTTTTTAGCAATGGGCTTGGATATGCAGGTTTTACTTTAGATAAAACCAAATACATTTATATCGATTACATTGGAATTAATCATTAAATTATTTTTTATATATTTGCTTTTAATTGAAGTAATAGCTAGCTATTTTTATTAAAAAACTGAATCTTGTCTTTTTGCAGATGACATGAACCTTTTTTTGAAATAATTGAAAATATTTAACAAAAGAAAATGAAAAACTGAAATTAAAAAGTGTTTGATTTCAAGTAACAGTTGCTCGCACTACTTTAAAACAAATGTGTTGTTTATGCATTTATTTATTTATAATATTGTGTTAAACTTTGGAACCCACAAAAGAATGATTTGAAAAG
Source organism: Oryzias latipes (assembly GCF_053564925.1). NCBI lineage: Eukaryota > Metazoa > Chordata > Actinopteri > Beloniformes > Adrianichthyidae > Oryzias > Oryzias latipes. The sequence goes on along the minus strand of NC_136237.1, from coordinate 27,954,171 downwards.
ATGTTTACATTTTCTCCAGTTTAAAAGAAAGTGTATAGACAAAAGACATGTGAGAGTTATGATAAAGTCTATTAGTGTTTGTTCTGGTATCACAGAACATTTGATCTGTCCGTACTTGTTCTCGGTCAAAACTTAAATTTGATTACGTCACTGCCTCTCTTTGGTTTTTTTCAAAGCCATTATTATAACCTTAATGTCTATTGATAACAGTTATTTTATAACAGTTTGTTTGTCTGCATTTGTTCCTTGTGCTGCTTTACAGTGCTCTAACGGTATTTTTATTTATGAACTTTATTGACAAATACTGTAAATACAGAACATCATACATGACCATCATATATGGTCAGTGCACAAGACATTCCATACCTTGTCCAAATTTGTTTGAGTCAAACAACAATAGATTATTGATTTTCCAGGTTAAAAGAAAGAATAAAGGCACTTTAACTCAAAACAAAAACACTAATTATAATAATAACCTTCTTTTTGATGTTTTAAATTAGACTGTTTTAACAGGTTTTGTATTGGTGCAGGATTGAATACTTCATACATAGTCTCTACAAACGCCAACTGCAGGCTGCACCTTCGCTGTCTCACCTGTAGGTGGCAGTAATGCGTACTTTTGTTTCACATCTCACGTTGAAACCCGGAAACAGAATGACGTATGGCAGGAAAGTACAGTCTGGACCCACGTGGGTAAAGTTTTTCACAGTTTTTATGTTATTGACCGCAAAACTGACAATATGCCCAAGAGAGTGAAGCCCACGGTGGAAGAAAATCCCGCTCCCGAAGGAGGACACGAGGAGGAGCCGGTCCAGGAGGAGCCGAGACGGACCAGGAGTGGCCGCAGGTTGTGCACTCCCGCCGCCTCGGTGAAGACTCCGAGCAGAAGGACGAGGCGCTCTGTCCTCCAAGAGCTGCCGGCAGTGGAGGCACAAAACACGGTAGGACCAGAGAACAAACCCGGTGATCCCCTCGAAGACGACTGCAGTGGGTCAACGAAACCAGAGTTAGAAAACCACAACGAGGAGCCGGTGGGGGAAGCAGCCGGCGATGAAGCTAGCGGAGACCACCATGACGTGCTAAAATACGAGCCTGTAGAAACGGTTCCTCCTGCGAGTTCAGAAACCATCCCAAAGAAAAAGAAGAAGAAACCTCCTCCTGCTGCTCCAAACGTCAAGCAGAGCGCAGTCATTCCTTTGGGAAAACCCAAATCAGGACGAGTGTGGAAGGACCGAAACAAACAGCGGTGAGGAGCAAAAAGTCTGTCTGCTTGTTCTCTTCTGAACCTTCACCCATCTGACGGAACACTTCCTAGAATGTGGGGCTCCGGAAGGAGCTCTAGACATGATAACAATAAGAATAATTTACTCCTCAAATTTTTCGTTTTTGGCCACTAACTGGTATGTTGTAAATTAGTATTAATTTGTTTACAAATTAGTATTTAAATATCTTCAATTCTCACTAACTTATGCCCACAAAATGCTCATTTGACCACATGCAATTTTGACAAAATTTTGACAAAATTTTTTGGCCGTGAAACGCTTAATTGTGGCCGCAAAATGCAAATCTGACTACACAAGCTACCAATTTTTTAGCACAAAAATCTTTTTTCTGTGGTCAAATTGTTAAAATGTTAATTTTTTGTTGCCATCAAGTACTTAATTTTGGCCACAAAATGGAAATTTGAAGGCACAAAATACTCACTTGCAAATAGAAGGGTTAATATCTGGCCATGAATTACTTATTTGTGCCTACAAAATGCTAATCAAATGTTTATTCATGGTCATGAATTACTAAACACTCATTTAAGCGCGCAAAATACAAATTTGAGGCCACAAATGATTAGTTTGAGGAAGCGTTTTTTTGTAACTAAGGGTTTTCTTAAAAAGAACATTTTCTTATTTAACTTCTTACAAACATCTAAACATTTTCTTTCCTTGTTCATTTAATTGTAAATGTTATACTTTTCTTTTGCTGAGTTCCTCTCAATGATCCATTTGAATGTCTGTCTCCACAAATGTGATGGGACGCTTTTCGTCCAGGTTCTCTGCTTTGCTGCGAGACAAACCACTGTGTTCCTCATGGGAGAAGAAGATGGAGGCCAAGCGGGAAAAGGAGCTGGTGAAGGCGTATTCTTTGAAGCTTAAAGAGGAGAAAGCACGACAGAAGGAGGTAACGTGAAGGCGTGTGTGTGCTGAAGCACTGCAGGGTCCATGCTGTGGCCCCTCCAACAAACTCTGCTCTGTTCTGTTTTCTTTAGGAAAAAAGGAAGAGAAGGGAAGAAAACCTGAAACGCCGCGCAGAGAACGAACGCAAAGCAGAGATTGTGCAAGTGGTACGTCCGAAGCAGACTCCGTTCTGATTCTCACGCATCTGCTTTATAAAACATGCCAACCTTCTCCCTAATATGTTTCATAGATCCGGAACACGGCTAAGATCAAGAGGATGAAGAAGAAACAGCTCCGCAAAATCGAGAAGAGAGACACTCTGGCTTCAAATTCAAACACCAAAACACACACAAATATTTAACACGATTTAATGTAAACATTAAATTGCCATGAAATCCACTGTTTTGTCTTGTAGTTTTACTACAAATGTACTGACTGATCCGACTGGAGCTGTTCATAAGCCAGAAAGAGATGCTTTCTGCTTTATTTTCAGAGGAAAGTCACTCTTAAAGCATAATTCTACAATTATTTTTGTTTTTTGGTGGGGTGGTGTCAAATTTCTATCTAGTAAGAAACAAATATTTACAGAAAAAGTAGTTGCCATAAGAAACTGAATGTTGAAGAAGAACTTTATTCAAAATATGGTTTATAATAAAAAAATGTTTCAACCTATTTTCTAATTTCTGTAAAAGCTTCAACCTTTACACATTTTGGTATAGAAGATGTTCCTGAGATGTGAAAATGGAAAAAAAAAATGTTTAAGTTAAACCAAAAAACAGAACAGATGGCATATTTTAACAATTTATTTACCGGTATTCTTACATCCCGTCTATGCAGCGATTTAGTCACAGTCCCATTCACCCACGATTACGCACTTCCACATGGCTGAAGGGTTAAAGGGATTCCAGTACTAAAATAAATGTGGTAAAAATGTTAAATTATAATAAATAAATAAAAATCATCCATCTGTTTTCTAAATTCATTTGAATTCTTTACGCCAGGGTTCCCCAAATCCAGGCCTCAAGGGCCGGTGTCCTGCTGGTTTTCCAGAAACCCTGCCTTATTTGCTGCTGATGACCTGGATCAGGTGTGTTTAGCCAATAAGGAGCTTCAATGGCAGGTTGGTTGGAAAACATTTAGGACAGTGGTCCCCAACCTTTTTGTCACCGCGGACCAGTACAAAGCAAGGCACGTTTACTGCTGCCTGTTGAAGGCAGATTTCCCTTTTTTAGCGGGTGCAGGTTCCTCTTCTGTCCCTTCATTGGACCGTTTCCCCTTGTTTGGGTTTAATTTTAGCGGGGTATATCACGTGATGTTTGGTGTCGCGTACCCCCCTGGATGGTTTGCCACTCCATCACAGGGCCACACAAATTCACAAACACACATCCTCATCTAGGGATCATTAGACTATTAAAAAAAAGGGTGAAATCAATGAATCAATTGAACAGTTTGGAATGAATGTGGTCAACTGTGCAGCAGTGGAGTATTGTGATGAGGATGGCTCAATGACTGGTTTCACTGAAATGACCTTTGAGCTGCAAGAGTTCTGCCAAACTCAGTTTAACCCTTGTGCTATCCTAGGCACTCTAAAATTGGGAGTTGGGTCATCTTGACCCACTACACAGTGCGCTGAACCTTTTTTCTTCAATGATTTGTGAACCTCACTGGTGTCCATGGATTATATGAAATCTTTCCACCTTTATCCACCTTTGGCATGGTAGGGAGAACATGTCAATGTAAGGGTGGGGTCATCTAAGATAGCATGAGGGTTAAGATTTTGCCATGCGAACAAATTATATTCAAATACCACCTTTAAAAACCCTTGTGCTATCTTAGATGACCCCACCCTTACATTGACATGTTCTCCCTACCATGCCAAAGGTGGATAAAGGTGGACAGATTACATGTAATCCATGGACACCAGTGAAGATCACAAATCATTGAAGAAAAAAGGTTCAGCGCACTGTGTAGTGGGTCTAGATGACCCAACTCCCAATGTCAAAGTGCCTAGGATAGCACAAGGGTTAATTGTAATAGAATTACAACGGGCCACTTACAACATTTAGCCACAAGGGGGTGCTGTTGAACCACAATCCTCTTTAAAAATGGAGTAAAGAAAAATGCAATTTCTCTGAAAGACTTCTTGGTTTATTAGCTGCTAAACGTTTCACTCAATCTTGTTGTAAGTTACAGTTCAGCTACCGTATAATCAAATTAAAATGCTAACGAGAAATTGATAAAATTTGGACTCAGTAATCTAACACTTGTAACCTCAGATACATTTTTATAAATGCATTACTGTTCATGCAAAGAAAGGAACAGAATTAATACTTCCAAAATTTGGAATTTTTTTATTTACATTTCAAGTCAGTCACATGCAACATTTTATATTAAATGAAGAAAACACAAAATTAGCAAAAACAAGAAAAGAAAATGCATATTAATTTCTTCCAAATAGCAATATACAAAAATAGTTTACAAATACTGTACAGCAAACTGTGTTCAAAAATATTCTGCTGCAGAATTCTTAGTTTTACAAACAATGTCTGTGAGGGTTCACAAACAATCAGTGTTAAAAATAAATACAAAAAGAAAGGAAGAGGGGTGCCTGGACAAGGTGGTGGTGGGGTGGGGGTGGGGGGGGGCAGGTTATTTGAGAGTTTTTAAAAGCTACCCAGAAATAAATATAACCAAACACACAGAAGAAAGGTTCAGTTCAAGAAGGCAGTGAAAATAAATAAAAAGAAGTAATGGAAGATACGATCAAACTCAACTGCAAAAGAAAAGGACCACTTTTGTCTCTTTTTATCCTCCTCCCTAATTTGGGAGAGGCGTTCCTGGCCCAGCCAACCGTCACACAAACACCTCAGAGCATCGCTCACGCCTTCTCATTGGGCACAAATCGCTGGTTTTGTCATTGTGAGACCGTGTTCCTAACTGTGCGACTATTTTTAACACTGACGTCAATGATGATTTCAGCTGTGGGAAGACATTCATGTATTCATGACTGATTCAGTCCGGTTTTTAGGAGGATACTTCACAAGGACTCCCTCTTAAAAAAAAGAAAAGAAATAAAAATGCATTCTTACATTTAACGTTTTTTTTTTTAGTTGGCACTTCAAAAGGGCTCGGTGCATTACAGAGGAGGCAAGTCAGGAAGCTCAGGTGAAGAAAAAAGATCATCAGAATGAAAAAACAAAAAGGCAGAAATGGCAGGAAGGTGTCAGCTGCTGACTACATTACAAAGAACTTTCTTTTCTGGACGACATTTAACAATGTAAGTGGCAAAGTAACCATCGTTAAGTAACATGCTTTCACATTAAATCTCTGCTTCTTTCTCACACAGAACATACATTCAGTGACAAATCTAATGCTAACAAATCTTTGTTTAGACAAATATTTCTGGGATTATGAAATCGTACTTTAAGCAGTAAAAATTATTTAAAAAAACAAAGACAGTAAAGATGCCAACGTCTACGGGAACTTCTTTTTTGTTCCAATTAGTTGAGAGAAGAGCTTCAGTTATAACAAATCAAATGTTTAAAGCTCTCCAAATCTAAAGTCTTATTTTTTTTAAATTTACATCTGAGGCCGTACTCTGTGTAAAGTCATAAAACCTCTTTGTGTTTTTACAGCATTTTCCCAGAAAACTCCCCAGAGAATTCCCAGAAACCATCCTCTCCACTGTTTGAGGAGCGATTTAACCGAAACGAAAAATTTGAGTTAGGAGACAACACTTTGCTTGAGCAAAATGCAGCGTAACTTTTTTTTTTTTTAAACATTGCTCTCTTTGTAACAGTGCTAAAAATAAAACCATCCAACTGAGTGCAGGTAAAGCTACAATCAGATTTGTTGAAGAGGTATACTAAGAACATGTATTACTGCATTGATAGTTTAGTTCAAATCATTAAAATTCAACACTTTTTGTTAATTCTCAATTATTCTCTATTTTATTTCATTACAAAGCGTTTAAAGCACAGACAAACCTTGATAACGTTGTAAGCTCTTTCCTAAATGACAGTTTGAGAAAAGCTCCATTTAAACGAGCTACTGTGTGAAGAGAATCAACTTCTTCTAGCTAGAGGATGACATCGTTTGGCCTTTTACATTCAGAACTAAACAATGTCTGTTACTATGACCTAATAATACTTGGTTGGTTGTTATTCCAACAACAGGAAAGAGCAATCAGAATAATTTAATCTATTTTCATTTTTGGGTCAGTTGTGAATTGAGCCGTCGCCACATGATCTAATTCTCACCAAACATTCATTCTCATGAGAAGAAAAAAGAAAAATCCTTCATTGCCACTTCTTGGTAGCATACGGATACAGATGACTGTTTTTCCCCTCCGATGTCACTCAAGAGTCTGTGCAGAAAAACTTCTCAAAACCACCAATTTCCTTAAAGCGGCCAAACAAAAGCAGAGCTCAGAGTCAGTGTAGCCCAGAACAAAAGCACCCTGTACCGCACAGAAAGAGGCAGAGACGAAAGCACCAGAACGCTGCAGCCCAAAGGCTGAACTGTCCAATATGTGAGCCTGCATGAATGAAACTGCTGTTCCACTGCAACCTGCTGACCGCCCCACTCTGGCAGTGTTGCTGACAGCCAAAAGCTGGGCTGGTGGCTCTGCTGAAGGCAGTGGTTGTGGTGCAGGTGCCAAACCGTAAACCTGTTCTCCTGATGCAACAGTACTAATTAAAATTAAATTAGAAAAGTGTGCAGTTGTGACGTAGAGGAGGAGTTTGTTCAGCTTTGCTGAGAGATATGTGAAGGTACTTTCTCTCATAAACGCATCATCTGCAAATGTGCATCACCTGGAGGCTTCGTATACACGCCAAGCATTTGGCTACACTCGCTAATTCCAGTTTAATGTTGGCAGCAGTAACTTTGAATGTTGGATTTTCTGTTGAAGCAAAAGTCTTAAGGAACTCCTGGAGTGGCAGAGCATCACTGTGTTACCGTCCAGATCTTCACATTCAAGTCAGCCAAAACATTCATTGGTTGTTTTGACTGTAACTTCATGTTTGTGTGCAAACCCTTCTCCATGTTCTCTGATATTCACCAGCAGAGTTCCTACTGTCCCTTTGAGATGTTAGTTTTTAAATCAAAGTTCATCAACTCAAGCTGAAACACTAGGATTTGTTATTTACACTAAAACATTGGATAAAATATATAACATTGCCTTGGGACTAAGATCCACAAGCAATTACGGTTTGATAAAGTGCTTGTTTAAAAAAAAAAAAAAAAAGAAGAAATTATAGACTTTAGTGTATTAAAGTTCTTGGCTTGTGTGTTTTTTTTCCTCCTGTCGCTGGTGTCCCCAGAAAAGTGCTTTGGTTGTGACAAGAACATAAATGAAAGCTCCTCGGCGTCGGCTTTTGTCCTCATCGTCCATGTTGAGAGAAACAGTTCATTACCGGCTGGAGCTAATGTGAAGAAAATCCTCTTGTGAATGAATGCAAAGACGGGAGGTGAGGATGACAATGATGATGATAATGACGGCTGCAGAAGCACTGTTTTGTTTTCTTCTGTCCGTGCTCTCACACCCAGCTGTCCAGGTGTGCCAGTGAAGGGATGTTTATGGGCGGGTCTTTTGTGTACCGTGTCAGTTCTGCTACACCAGGTTCTCAACTCCGGGCAAAGGCTGCGGAACAGGAGCGGGGGGCTCTGTGCTGCCGGCCTGCTGGGCCAGTTGGAGGACGGGCATGTTGCACAGCGGGCACACTTTCCTAACCTCCAGCCACTTGATGAGGCACCTGGGAGACAGGAATTGGTCATGGTTTAAAAAGCCAACCAAATGCTCATTTAGTTCAATTTTAAAATATAAAATACCACATTAGTCATGCATAGTCATATTCCACTGCCATCAGCCTCCTGAAACATCTCAAGGTTCTGAAATTACCTAAGGACTGATGTCTCACTCTGTTGTTCTTGCCCTACAGACCAGTGTTTGACCTGCAAATGTGCTCCTCCTATTTATTACTGTGATGCCGTTTTCTTTTTACAGGCCGAATCAACGCAATTTCTTTTGGCCATTACATCTCTGATGTAATAACAAGCAACAAATCTGAAACTAAAATGTGACCATACGGGGGTCGAATCGTACGAATCGTAGGTCGTAGAGAGGAGCGCCTGCATCTTAAGGAGTGTGGGTGTGTCTTGCAGTTCCCTTAAAGTTAGTGTGGCTAACTCAAGGGACGTTGTGAAAGTGGAACGTGGGATTGTCGTGTGTGTGGTATGTGTACCATGAAGTATTTATCCCTTTTGGCATCTTGTGGGGTACAGCTCTTCAGATCCCACCGTTAATGTGCCTTTGATGGCGCTGAACAAGCCGATACCCGTCTTGTGGGGTCAGTAGCCGCGGTTACATGTGCAAAATATCTTGATCGGATCAATGGTCAGATTAAAATTCAACCGTGTACATGGGATCAGAAAACGTTTTCCGATAAGAACAATCGTTCACATGGGTCACACTTTCGGTCAGAATAAATCATTTGGGCATGCGCAGTAATGTTGAAAATACCGGAAGAGGAAATGAGTCCCGTTGTAAACAAACTGCTGCCATATGCATTCATGCAGCAGCTCCGTAATACGAGACGATCTTCTAAATGTGCTTTTATTAATGTTATGAATATTATGAAGCGCCTGTTCGCTCATTTTAGTTTTAATCCGTGTGCTCAGTGCTTTTTTTGTGGAACGGAGCTGGAAGAAGGCTAACATGAGCTAACAACATTTAGCCTTTGATGAACACAAAACCCATGCGGGAAACGCTGCAATCTGCATCTTGGCTGATATGTGGGAATAACATCAGCCTTTATTTTGTCAGGACACAACTGGAAACACAAATCCACGTGAATGTTTGAAATGTTTCTAAGGACTGAGCGACATTTCTGCTTTGAAAAGCTCACACACCGCCCCAAAGCCGCTGTGTGAGCTGGCGGTCCGAGCTCTGCCCGGAGACACGGTTCTCCTGAGTCCAGCAGCCGCTAACCCAGAGCGGCGGGACGGATCGCAGTCCGAAGCCTCAGTCCCACACATAACAAAACAACAATACGCAAACGAAACAAAGCATCCTCCCCTCCCCTCAAACACAAGTTATAAATCCAATAAAGATAAAACAAGGGTTACAAGGCTAATATAAGTTGCGTGCACGGGTGACGCTGTTGTACGACGCCCTCACACCACACTCTAGTTGTTTGTCTCACCTACTTTCCCTCACGTGTTTCTAAAGTGTTTACTTTGACCTGTCACTCACAGAATGTCCAAAGACAAAAAGTGCACAAACATTTTCACCCTACGGGCTCACTGAGTGACCTATGACCTCATCCATGTTTGTATGCCTCATACAGGTTTGCCCTTTTCCCCCCCGTAAAGTCAGTCGTGATTTAAGCTTTGCTAAACTCCATTTAGTGTCTTTGTTGCAGCAGAGAGAGCAGTAACACTGCCATCTCTGTCAGATCCAACATTCATCGAAGCCCATTTCTAGTTCAGTAACTGTACTGACTTCATCGGCTTTTGGGTGCTTTCACAATAAAACCACAGCCATGAGGTCAGTACTGTATGATTAATTGGTGATTTGTGTTGATGGGAGGCAAATGGAGAGGGAGATGGAAAATTGCAACAGATGTGTTCTGATTTTTCTTTACTTTTGAGAAATATCTTCCTTTTTGATGATAATAGCGAGTCATTTGTAGATTACTGTTACAGTAAGGTTGATCGTCTTGTCATAAAAAAACCACAACAACTTTTCCTTCCCTCCCATGAACAGCACGTCTCTACTTGTGAACACAGTGTGTGCCGCGAACGGTCATCACCCTTGTGACAACCGGTGGGAAAAAAGTAGGTCAAGGGACGTATCACGCTGTCGTAAACAACTCTGCTGAAATAGTGGAGCCTGAAAGAAGCGTGGGATAAACCTGCGTCTTTTGATGTAATATACCTATAATATGAACATGAAAGGATGCATATTAATGATCTATATCATGAAGTAAATCTGCACTGATCCATGCATCCTTTGCAGTGTGTGTGTATGTATTCGTTCACATAAAAGCATGTACTTACTTCCTATGAAAGGCATGTTTGCACGGGCAAATCCCCAGCTCATCTTTTTGTTTGAACTCCTCCAAGCATACAGCACATATCTGAAAGAAAAAAACACACGGCCGCTGTTCCAATCAAACGCCTCTTAGAAAAAGCTGTAAAGTAACTTTGAATGTTTGATCATTCTTAGAATTTTATTTTATGTTTTTTTCTTTTTATAGTCCTTCAAACATCCATTTTACTAGCATAAATCAGCCAGTTTTCATCCCGTATGTCCAGTGATAACATCAAGGAATTTCTACGAAACAGATGTTTGTCTTTGTTTGGAATGGACACACACCTTTAACAAGCACAACGTGTGACATTTATACTGATTTAAGCATGGAGATGCAGGTTTTTTCTAAACACTGGTGCACATATGCACTAAAGGTCATGAAAGAGCTTGTTATTACCAGGAAAGCACACATAGAAATGTAGAATCACTTTTCCTTGGATACAGTTGTAAGAAATTTAGAGGAAATAGTGTGTACGCCTTTTTTTACATCCATGCATGTTTGTAAGGAAATGAACAAAGTCTTCTAATTTATACGTGAAAAACTAGACCATTTAGTTCTACCTTTCAAAATTTATGTATAGCATTCATTTTTTAGTAAATTCTACAGAAACAGAAGTAAAATAAGCAAAAAATAAATAAAAACTAACAATTATACTTATTTCTCTTTTTTACTTATGGCAGCGCTATTATAATTCTTTTCTCCAAATCCCTACATCTGGTTACCGTATATTATTATATTCTAGAATAAAATTTACCGCAATGCATGTACCACTTTCACAAATATGGATTGCAGACTTTTAGAACTTTAGAAGTCCTTTTGTTAGTCTCCTTTAGGAGGAAAATGTCATCTGTGAGGCTAGAAACATTCATAGAGATATGTAAACGATTCTCATTCATCCAGGTGACGTCTTGAAGTTGAGTCATGGTATTATATAAAGATATGTTCAATTACTTTTTTGCTGACAAATGAGAAAGTAAGAAAGAAGAAAATCTAAAGGCAGTGGGGTGTAACCGTGTGTCCCATATTAATCAAGAATCCTTTTTTGTTGCCATTTCCAAATTAAAATCACATTTGAGAACTCATGATTTGGTTACTAGCTGGGTGACAACACATGTATGGATTAAAAAAAAAAAAGTAGTCCAACAACTACATCCAATCATCAAGTGTGACCAGTTTTCAAGAACCTCTCAGCCATATTTTTGGTGAATCAAGAGATCCTCTAACAAATCCAGACGTCAGCAGAGATCGTTTAATCTCCTTGTCATTTGATTACAGGGACCTCATAACCAAGAGACACATGCCAGGCTGCAGTTTTGTGCCCTGCTGCTTCTGTGACAGCGCCAATCCACAGATACCCGTCCTCTGGCTACGATAGATTTAAATCCAAGGACCACACACTCTGCACAGGGACAAAAGACATCGCTGCACATGTCGAGTGATCCTCAGTGGAACTAAATATTTACAAGTCAAAATAAGTCTTTTTTCTTTCTTGAACTCTTAATTTCATCTGTTTTTTCTATCAAAACATTGCACTTTTATTTGTCCCTTAATGGTTTTGCCGATTTCTCAGTTCATTTCAAATTGCAAATGGCACATGCAGGGCATCAGAGGTCAACGTGAGGTTTGGCGTTCTGAGTAGGAACGCGCGACATGTGAAACAGAGAAGCTGAGATTTAAAACCAGCAAATGTGTGAATGACCTTTTAACGTAGGGGTCACCAAACCATGTCAACAACAGCTGCAGATTGTGGAATCTCTCCAGGGTATGGGCAGGTAAAAAGACCGGGAAAGGATTTAACAGTCAGAGCAGATGTGTCAGTAGGAGCGTGTGGAATGATCTCTTAGCAGCTGGGAGCAGAAGAAACCTTTTTCCTGAGCTGACTGAACTGTGTCCACACCTATCAGTCTGCTCCAAGAGTGAGCAATGGCCAGCAAAGCAGTTCACAATGGGAGGACTGGAAAAGCAATTGTTGGTCCGACCAGTGTTTCCCATGCAAAACCTCAACGGGGTCTTTAATGGCTGAAGAGTTTATTTTCACTCTTTGGTTTTGGCTGTCGAACCCAGCAACAATTACTTTTAGTTAGCAACACAAATTCCTTTAAAAGAAAAAGAAAAAGAAAAAAATGTTCTGTTCTTTATAGCTTGATGGAAAACTGTGGATGAAAAGAACAGCATGGGGGCCCTTGGCCAGCCCCTCTTTTGGAGTCTTGGGTAAAGAAATATCTCCTTAGGAAGTCTGCTTTTCTCTCCTTTACTAATGAAGAGGTAAATGTTTTTAAAGAGGTTTTTATGTCACAATCACAGTGGTCATGAAAACGATTAAACTACAAAAAGCAACCTTTTATTCCTCATTGCCTTACATAAACCTTGCAAAACAGAGGTTTACTTTAGCGCATTTCTTTAATACTGCCTTATATCGAGAGTTTTAGCCAATTAACTTGTGGACCAGCTCATCTATACTGTAAGCTTATTCGCGTTTCAATATTCGCTGTTTTTTTTTTGTTTTTTTTCCAGTAACGCGTCTCCTCCGGTTCATCACAAAAGCTCAAGACAACCCAAAAACGCGTGTAAGAGACTTTTGCATCTGAGGAAGGGGCAGTGCGAATTTCTGAGGAGCGGAGCGGAGGTGAAGAGCACGCCGGCCCGTCGGCTTCCTTAAAACGAGTTCTTTTTTTAAACTTTTACATAATATTTTTAAGTAGAAGTTAGATTTGCAAACGATGACTGGTCTTTTTTTTTTAATAAACAGACTTTCTTAATTTGGGGAAACAGGAAAGTCGTATTAGACTCCCAACAGTACAAATACACAGAACAGTGGGACAGAAGTCTGGAAGTAAACACCTTTACATTTAATTTACTAGAAAAATTTATCTTAAAATGTGTCATTCTAGTGTCACTTTCAGATGATTATGGTCTAGAAATAAGAACAGTTGGACCATTGAAGGGCTTAAAATAGGATTTATGTGTGGGAAAAGTGTTTAGATATTCCTACTTCAAAATGTTAACATTTTTTTGAGTATTATACACTCTTTTTAAGACAGTATTTTTTGAATATCCCAAAACATCTGGTCCAGACAGTCAACTCCAAAATAGACTTCTTTTTTCTGTGTGTGTTTTTATTAACAATCAAGAAAAGTCAGAGAGCCTCGCATGTATACGTTTTTAAGAAGACACCGCTGCTATATTTGGAGCTTAAAGCTCTTATCAAATAATCCCATCAGTATCACTTTGTGTACAAACATTTATGCCATTCGTTTTTTTCCTTACATAATCCTTGTTAGGTTCACTTTAAGCCGGTCTTCAAAAGGAGAACCTTTTTAGAAGACTGGGTTGACTAACGCATGAAAAAACACTTGAGCATGCAAAGACCCGCAAACTGATCCCACTCCTTTTCTACACATTCCATAAAATGTTGACGCGTCTCCAAGATTGTCTTGTGCTTCTATAAACAGGTCTTTCACTCAGGCAGTTATTATGCCTCTATTCATGACCTGGAAGGTCATTAGTTCGGCTTGTCTGTCCCAGACATCCCTCACATAACGCTTTCTGATGTCTGAGTTTCTCTCAACACAAACAGCAGAGCATGAAGCTCAAACACAGACCGGGAAATTCCAACCAAAAACTGTTAAAAGCTTTCCTTTGTGCTACACTTTTCTGGGAATTGGGTTATTTGAGTGAAGACTTTAAAGTAAAGCTAGGTCTGTTTCTTTAAACGTTACTTGTAATTTTCCAACAAAGCTAGACTGACATGAAAAATTATGTAATAAGACCAGGGAGGGAACTCATGATTAAACTACATGATCGTCATGAAACTAAGTCATGTGAATGACAAACAATAGGCCATGAGTGTGTCTCAACAGCTCACAAAAAAAGACAACAGAGGATAGCGTGCGTCTGCATCTCATGTGTATTACCCAATTCAAATTCAGTATTCTTCCAGAAACTAGTTTATTTCCCATTTCTGGACAAATGCAACACAGAAACGACAAAATAATACATTGTTTTATCATTAATAAGGCAGGATTTGCACATTTAAAATGTACAAATTGCTATCAAAGTACAGAGTGCGCTTGTCTAGGTTTGTTAAAAGAGTTGATCTTTCACTCTGAGGACTGGAACAAGACATTCTTATACTGCAGTGCCAGAGATAGCACGTTCTTACCTCATGCAGATTTAGCTCTTTCACCTTTTCTTTCTGGATGACCTGAGGGGGCAAAAAGGAAAATTAGCAGATAATTGAATTAAGACATCCGATAGATATATACTGTTTATATACACTATATACACTGACCAAAAATATAAATGCAACACTTTTGTTATTGCTCCCATTTTTTATGGTATGAACTCAAAGATGTGAAACATTTTCCACATACACAAAATAACCAGTTCTCTGAAATATTGTTCACAAATCTGTCTAAATCTGTGATAGTGAGCACTTCTCCTTTGCCAAGACAATCCATCCCACCTCACAGGTGTGCCATATCAAGATGCTGATTAGACAGCATGATTATTGCACAGGTGTGCCTTAGACTGGCCACAAGAAAAGCCCACTCTGAAATCTTCAGTTTTGTTTTATTGAGGGGGTCAGGGGACTCAGACAACCAGTCAGTATCTGGTGTGACCACCATTTGCCTCATGAAGTGCGACACATCTCCTTCGCATACAGTTGATCAGGTTGTCTATTGTGGCCTGTGGAATGTTGGTCCACTCTTCTTCAATGGCTGTGCGAAGTTGCTGGATATTGGCAGGAACTGGAACATGCTGTCGTATACGCCGATCCAGAGCATCCCAAACATGCTCAATGGGTGACATGTCCGGTGAGTATGCTGGCCATGCAAGAACTGGGATGTTTTCAGCTTCCAAGAATTGTGTACAGATCCTTGCAACATGGGGCCATCCATTATCATGCTGCAACATGAGGTGATATTGTTGGATGTACGGCACAACAATGGGCCCCAGGATCTTGTCATGGTATCTCTGTGCATTCAAAAGGCCATCAATGAAATGCACCTGTGTTCTTCACCCATAACATATGCCTGCCCATACCCTAACCCCACCACCACCATGGGCGATACTTGATCCACAACACTGACATCAGAAAACCGCTCACCCACATGACACCACACATGCTGTCTGCTATCTGCCCTGAAAAGTGTAAACTGGGATTCATCCGTGAAGAGAACACCTCTCCAACGTGCCAGACGCCATCGCATGTGAGCATTTGCCCACTCAAGTCGGTTACGACGACGAACTGGAGTGAGGTCGAGACCTCGATGAGGATGACAAGCATGCAGATGAGCTTCCCGGAGACGGTATCTGACAGTTTGTGCAGAAGTTCTGTGGTTATGCAAACCGATAGTTTCAGCAGCTGTCCGAGTGGCTGGTCTCAGACGATCTTGGAGGTGGACATGCTGGATGTGGAGGTCTTGGGCTGGTGTGGTTACACGTGGTCTGAGGTTGTGAGGCCGGTTGTATGTGCTGCCAAATTCTCGGAAACGCCTTTGGAGACGGCTTATGGTGGAGAAATGAACATTCAATTCCCTAGCAACAGCTCTGGTGGACATTCCTGCTATCAGCATGCCAATTGCACACTCCCTCAAAACTTGCGACATCTGTTGCATCGTGCTGTGTGATACAACTGAAGATTTCAGAGTGGGCTTTTCTTGTGGCCAGTCTAAGGCACACCTGTGCAATAATCATGCTGTCTAATCAGCATCTTGATATGGCACACCTGCGAGGTGGGATGGATTGTCTTGGCAAAGGAGAAGTGCTCACTATCACAGATTTAGACAGATTTGTGAACAATATTTCAGAGAACTGGTTATTTTGTGCATGTGGAAAACGTTTCACATCTTTGAGTTCATACCATAAAAAAATGGGAGCAATAACAAAAGTGTTTCGTTTATATTTTTGGTCAGTGTAGCTATAGATATCTATATACCAGCATTAAAAATAAATAAAGGAGCCCTTTACTCAAACCCGTCTCATAAAAAGTCAGACTAAACGAAGGACAGATGCTTGGTTTTTATAGCAACTCATTTCTGGAACATGGATTCTCACAAATACATGCCGGCTGTTTGTGAATGCACAAACTTTATGGGTTTGATGGTCTTGTGTAAACCGAGGCAGGACTTGGATGTGGCGCCGTTATCAGACCACAACTCATAATGTGCTTAATGAATAAAAAGGTACAGAGGCACTGTCACAGTAGCATCTGTTTGAACACAGTGTTTGTTTGTGTGTGCTCAAGAGCTTTATTAAACGTGGCTGATTTTATGCTGAAGCTTCACAATTTGGGAACAGGACGACCTGGTCCCATCTGTACCCATATTGTTGTTTTATTGGCTTAAATTGTGCTGTCTATTAAAATGCCATTTTTAAGCTGAGCCACTAGTTGCTGCTTCTGTGAACTTTTGGAACGGCACGCGTGTGAAAAACAGCAGTTTATTTTGAAAATGAAAATTGATGATCCTCATGATCCCCTTAAAGTGTCATAGGAAATGCCAAACAAACTGACGCAGTAGCTACAGTGGAAGAGTACTGGGTAATGATGTCACTTCCTGAATTTCAACAAAGCATAAACGTGCATTCTTACTTGTTTGTATGCATATAGTTCTTTGTGCGCCTGGTGTCGTAACCTGGAGAGAGGCAAAGACAGATCATTTCTCTGATTAATTAATGATTTACAACGGGCAAAAAAGACACATTTATAAATCCCAGAACAGTAAAGAAAAATGGACAAAAATGACAAGAAGAGAATAAAGTAAAGGGGAATTGTTCCTTCCACATAACTTTTCAGATTCAGGTTCAGGCTATTAAAATACCTTTTTTCATGTAGACAAAACAGCCCAAAAGTTAAGTTAATAGGGACAAACGAGTAAAAGTTGTGTAACATATTCAAGATTGCACTGAGGAATTTTAATGATTTAATTTAGTAATGCAAAAAGCACACAAATACGAAAATAAAGAATTCCTTTTTTCTTTTTAAGAGCCACACTTGAAGTCAAATAAACATGTACACAGTCAAAATCAGTCTTACAGAACATCAAAAACTGCAGGTTTGGTGAGACGTCTACAGAGGCTTGCACAACTCCAAGTTAGGAGTGGAGCATCAACGGATTCAACATCAACTCAATGAACACAGTGAACAGATAATAAGACAAGCACGGATCAATAGCAGAATCTATGTGCTGAGAGGGAGATTTACATTTGCAGAAACGGAGGGTGGGGATAAAGAGCAGAGATAAGAGAAATTCATTAGTTTGTAAGATTTACCTCCATTACTAGTAATCTTAACCTCTCGCAGCTGAGTGAGAGGAATCTGTAAAACAAACAGCACAGTCTAGGAGAGAAACTGACATTTTGAAGGAAGTCAGTGAGTGAAGGTGCAGAGACTCCCAAGGGGAAAGGGCAAGGTCGAGGGTCAGAGGGTCATGGCTGACTGATGTGTGACACTTAAAGGGAACTGGGTCAGACTAGTAAACTCAATGTAATCATAATTATTACACTTTTATTGAAATCATTGATTATTTCAAACAACTAAAACTTTTCTAAGTAAATAAAAAAAATGAACTACACTGTGATGCATTTCTCCTTCATTGCATCCATTTTACACATTACTGAACTATGCATCAACAGCCCAACTGCAGCTTTTGCTTCTCCACAGAAAAACCCAGCGCTAAATAAACACACCTACTGCTTATACAAACCACACAGATTTTTCACCTGTCTCCGCAGACTCGTGTCTTACTGAGAGAAGCGGTTGAGTATTTCTGTGAGAGTCTGCCTTCTGTCAAAGGGTGTGTGCAAATGGAGCTCTGTGGGAATGTCACATCGGCTTGAAGAGTGGGGTTTCGCTCTTGTGTCAAAAGCAGGAAAGAGCGATGTAACAGAGGACTTCACTTTCTGAATAGGAAACCCTCATTGTATGCATTTAATGTCTGTAAAGAAATGTTTACTAGCACACGCAGCAATGCAGTTTCATGCATACATGATCCCTGCTGACCCAGTCCTTTGGGAGAATGCAGCTTTAGCAGCTTTTCTTTTTTATAAAAATCTTTACTGTGTAAATTTGAATCATGGTACTGAATCAAAGACAATGTATTTTTTTTTAATGGGAAAATAAAGAGCTAAATGTATTTTGATTGTACTTACCATTTGCCCTGAAAATTGGATTTAACAGAATGATGAGGGGCGATTTTTTTTTTTTTTTTTTTTTTACAAAAATAGTTCCAGTTTTAGTATCAGTGTTACCTTCCAAACTGTGCTGTTCAACATTCTGACCAACTGTAAGGGATTCTCAACCACATTAACCACTTGTTAAAATGAAAAATAGCGCCAAATGTGCTTTAACAAGCATCATGCAATTATATCTCAATTTGGTATGCATTTTATTCATTTCATCATGATTGTTTTTTTATTTTCCTATTTGGTGGGTCAGAGGTATGCGGTTTTCCTTTACGAGTACTCACATCAATAATCTGATTTTGTAAGGCAAATACAAAAAATATGGTAGGGCCTGAGGGTAATACAATTCATCTCAAGAACAAAAATGTGCTTCTTCTTATTCAATCTTCTAATTTATCTTAGAACTTTTCAAAGAGTGGATAGGACTGTTGGTATTTTTCTAAACCCAATAAAGTTCCCAGAAAGAAGAAAAACCAGAATGACGCCATCCTAGCAGACCAACAACATGATCCTAAAGGTCCTCATTCTAAGATAATCCCATTCTATTCCAATAATAATTGAGTTTGGCTCATACCTTATTAGGTAGCAGCAGAAGAGGAGGCTAAGGATGAAGACAAAGATGGCTGTCCCAAACACCACGATGTAGATATTAAGGGGAAGGTTTTGGAACCCTATATTTGGCATCCTGAAACTGTAGTGTGGAAAATCGGAGCTCATGGATATTCTGTAAGGAGAAAGAAATGTAGCATGAGTGCATAATTACTTACATAAATAAAAGACGGCAAAACAGATAGAAATAAGACAAATAAATTTAAAGTGAAAATTTGGATCTAATTTTTAAGAATTCTTCTATTAAATACCTGGATCAAATAGATATAATGACCAACTACATACAGACATGGTATAAAACTAACCAATTAAATAAAAAATGTCTAAGATGTATGAAATTATGCAGGTACTGTTGGAATAAATGTACATTCTGAAAAATATATAAATAATAATAATCAAAAAATAAATAAACAAATCAATACCACAGGTTTAAAAACTCATTCACCTGCATATTTACATACTGTTACAAACACAACTGATGCATGTTTTTACAAGCAAAACAAGGCCACACATTTCCATAAGGTTCTCAAAGTAAAACATGTTGTGCTCCTCTTAAAAAAAGGTTCAGTTTGAAACTTGTGCTTTTGATGTTTCAAACATTAATTTAAAAACATAACTTATTAAACTGTCAAAGAACACGAAGATGGGCCTTAATAGTAAAGATCCTTTACTCAGTGTGTTACAGGGAACAAGACCAGGCATGTCTGTGCCTAACCCAAGGATGAGGAGGAGGAGGAGGTGGAGGTTGCAGATGAGACCAGAATAACTGCAGCTTTTTTTGGGACGCTATCTTGTTCCCTTCCCTCACCAGACAACTTCACTTTGCCACACTACACTCTGGTGAAAAAGGCCAACTTTAGCTGGGACATTTCCCACTCTTGTACTGTTGACAACAATACACCACTCCCTAAAAAACCTGTGCTCTGCTACAAAACAGAGGAATCCCTAAACCGCTAGAAACCATATCTTCACCAAGCACTGAAGAGTCACCAACCATCTCTTCTACTACAAAAAAAAAAATAAAAATGTGATACTTAGCTGCCACGTAAGACATGATAACCTATTTTTTAGCCTTACACATTGCTCATAACAACAACAAAAATAAAATATTTGAGCAACCCATAAAAGAACTGTAAATAAATAAAAAATGTAAACCACAAGACACCTTTGTATACGTACCCTTCTGGTGCTTTCATGTTGAAGAGCTAAACGCCGACATATCTTCTTGAGATTTGAGGTTCACCAGATTTCTGTCTGTTCAGATGTGTGGACCCCTGCCTTTCTCTGCGCCTTTTTTCCCACTCAAGCCCCTCCTTACTATGACTCTTTGGGGCAGTGCTGTCTCACCACAACGACAACTACATCTTCCTGCATTTCAATGAGCCATAACGTGGTCTGTTTCCTAGACAAACATGCTGTACGTTCTATTTAAGTCTTGTAAGAAAAGAGGTCAAGAAGACCTATGAGAAAAGAACCATAACCTACAATCTTTGATGTTGTAATCAGTAAACAACAATATTCAAACTACGCACTAAAGCTGTGACCGGTTTGTACAAACAAGAAAGCAGCAGTGGCTGTGTTGAATTTCAAACTCTCTCATATCTTAAGCAACTTCCAGTTCCCTTGTTTTGTTAACACATGGAGATGTAAATCTACAAAACACAGAGAGAAAACATGGGAACATGTCAGGAAATATATGTTTTTTGAGTAGATATCTACATAAGGTCATTTGATATCTCATCACATTTTGCTTAGATATTGAAATGAAAGATCTGATAACTCAAGAAATCATATTTTAGTATTTTGTGTGTAAATAAAAAGGCTCTGACCAGCTAGATCCTGAAATCGTGACTATGTTAGATATGTTATAGTCATAAACCCACATTAATTCAGGGTGATGAATTATAAAGTACAGCAGTTTTACAGTAATCTTAGCAAATAAAAACATCAGCTCAAACTGTTAAAATGTGAAAAGAAAAACTGTATAAAGAGCAGAGAAGAAAACAAATCAAGTAGGTCAAGCAAGTGATAAGTCAATAGTTATATAGAAATGAAGAAAATGTGAATCTGCCACTATTACTACTATTATTACCAAAACAATAATGGCAGCAATACTTAGTAAAAGGCTATTAGTCCTGTAAACAAAGGCAAATGTAATAGGCAGCAACAGGAAAGGCAGACGAACAGTTTCCATGAACCAGGTTCTATAAACAAAAACCAGAAAACAAGCAAACTTTTAAATATAGACTCTGTTGTGATAAAAACATAGATGTAAAAAACTAAGAAAATTCTTAAAACGTCTAATATTAAGCACTCTGGGAAAGTGAGGACAAGAGGGCGTTTCAAATTTTATTTCTACTACACTATTCATAAAAATATTAAATGGTGAAAACTTGATAAACAAGAACTTTTCTGTTAGCCCCTTTAGTAACTAAAATGAATTATATTTATGTCAGTTGTTGTTCACCTTTCGGCTTATCCAGACAGGAATTGCCAAAGGTGGTTTGGCAGAGATCTTTACGCCGGAGTATTATGCATAGTAAGGCAGGACC
Organism: Oryzias latipes; assembly: GCF_053564925.1. Classification (NCBI taxonomy): domain Eukaryota; kingdom Metazoa; phylum Chordata; class Actinopteri; order Beloniformes; family Adrianichthyidae; genus Oryzias; species Oryzias latipes. The sequence continues at coordinate 27,932,559 of NC_136237.1, read as the reverse complement.
CACATTGGTTGAAACTCTCCTGGGAATCAAACCCTGATTCCCATATGCCAGTCCTGCGCTCAACCAACTGATCTATCCAGCTCCTAAACTACACTGCTGCCAAAACAATTCCTCTTAAATGTGATGGAAAACAGAAGGATACTGGATAAGGGCACAAATCAAACAGGAATGCTACTCCAACAAGTTCATTTGTAGGAGTGAATATTCAAAAAGAATACAAAGTGAAAGTTCCCTATAATTTTCCACTTCCTGAACTGTAATCCAACAAGTGGTGGAATTCTTGGGATACTTACACTTCCCAACTCAGTGAGCAAATACAATATTTTCTGTATGACAATGTTTCCAACCCTGATGGCTATTTCCACAATGAAATCCATTCAAAAACAAACTCCACAGCACACAAACACCAAAAGCCTCCATAAAAACATGGCAAAAATCAATGCTTCCCAAACAACCATTTAAGATGAACAGAGGTCATCATTTCTCAAGGGGGGTGTTTCCGTTTTACAACAGATGGTTTCATTTTGACACAGGCAAGACAACAGTCTGAAACAGTTACACACTGTAAAAATAACCTTGAAATCAGAGTACACACTTTATTGTTATTACTCACTTTGCCAATATGTGAAAAAAAAAAAATCAGTTTTAAAGATTTACAGAACCCAAAGATTAATACGAGTTGAGGCAGGTCTGAATGGAAAACCTGTAAATCACAAATATGTCAAGTTCTGCATTTACACATCTGTAACATTGTTAACAGACGACGACAACAACAACAAACTTTGCCCCTTAACCAACAGGATTACAGCAATACTTCCCAAATAAGACAAACCAACTATCGATTTTCCAGAACCACGATCAATAGTGAATGAACCAGTTTTTCATCATATAAGCAACAAAAGGACTTGAACACTATTACAACTTCTGGCAAATGTGAAAGGATTAGGCAATGATCCTGCAAAAATCCTTTAAACCCATGCCCACAGAAAGCCCCAAAAATAATTATAGTTTCAATTTCTAGTTTAGTTTATCACGTATCAAACAGCCTTTGCAAACAAACCTCGAGTCCACTGTAACTTTGCACAGCTGAAATTCAGATGGCAACCCTCAAGATCACATTTACAGCATGCCATCTGACTGAGAAGTGGAAATTTCCACTAGCTTACCACCATAGGTGCTGTGATTTGCTCATCTGAAACTTAATATGCCAAAGGGCAGCGACCAACACCCGAGCCTCTGAGGCAAAGCAAGGAGTTCTTCAAAATGTGCTGGCTGTGGTGGTCAAATGTTCACGTTAATATAATTCTCAACTTACATTCTGGCCACTAACGCATAAATCTACTATGTAATGAGAAGCACCAACAGGCTCCTTAATGTGCCTATTTATACAAGTCTACAGTCAGGCTGCAACCTACACTACATTTTACTACATAACTATTTTTATACAAAAAAAACTTTAAAATGTTTGAATTATTTGTCACAACTTTTGGTTACCATCTTTTCTTTTTAAATGTTCAAGTATTTCAGTTATTACAGGATACAGACTAACTGACTTCACTGTAAGCAGCACATGGAACATGAAGGCAGAAATAGTAGCTGTGGTTCCATGTGCAAAATATCTTGATCAATGGTCGGATTAAAATTCAACCGTGTACATGGGCCCAGAAAACCTTTTTCCGATTAGAACAAACATTCACATGGTCACACTTTCAGTAGGAATGAATCATTTGGGCATGCGCAGTAGTGTTGAAAATACCAAAGAGGAATTGAGTAAATAAACTGAGTTGCCATATACATTTATGCGGCAGCTCGGTAATATAGGAGTTGATCTTCTAAACATGCTGTTATTAATATTATGATTATTATGAAGCGTCTGTTCGCTCCTCATTTTATTTTAAATCCGTGTGGTCAGTGCTTCTTTTTGGTGGAAGAACGGAGCTGGAGGAACCCAGGGTTAGGAGTGGGCTACACGCGCTAACAACATTTAGCCTTTGATGAACACAAAATCCATGCGGGAAATGCTGCAATCTTCATCTTGGCTGATATGTGGGAACAACATCAGCCTTTATTTTGTCAGGACACGACTGGAAACAAATCCATGTGAATGTTTGAATGGTTTCTAAGGACTGAAACACATTCTGCTTTGAAAAGTTCGCACACCGTCCCAAAGCCGCTGTGTGAGCTGGCGGTCCGAGCTCTGCTTGGAAACACGGTTCTCCTGAGTCCGGCAGCCGCCAACCCAGAGTGGCGGGTCGGAAGCCTCGACCCCCGGAGCGCACACGTAACAAAGCAGCACTGGTCTGTCCGCAAACACAAAGCTATAATTCCGGCTGCTCTGCTCATAGACAAGGTTCACTCGCGCTGAGCAGCTGGTCGCTCCTGTATGCGCTCTGCCTTCTCTGGAGCACCGCACTTTCTATGCGTGACGTAAACCACAGTAGTAGTGACACACAATCAGAATGAACTGTTTACATGCAACACGATCGGATAAACAATCGGCATAACCCACCTATCTCGATCGGAAAGAAATTTTGATCCAAACGAGTGATTGGGGCAGAGTGTTCCGAACGGCGTGTTTATATGACGCATTTTTCTTCCGATCAGGCATTCTTTCCGATTACTTTTGTCAATGTAAACGCAGCTACTGATGGAGCTGTGAGCATTTCCTGAAAGACCTGGCATTTGAAAAAATCTAAGTCGGAAATTTGTGAGTTTTTATTATTACTGACTACCATTTACTGTAAAAACTGCAATACTCAACATAAATCATGACATGAAAATAACTGATAAAACACTGATATGACATCTTTACAAAAACAATGTAAATATGAACTCTGAAAGGTAAAGTATATACAAGACATAAAAAACATGCATCAAACTACTTTTAATTTAATTAAAACAAACTGTTTTTTTAGGCTTAATGTCAAATTTTAATGTGACATTTCTTTAGGATTTCTATTCTCCATACTTCCTAGAACTCTTAGTGCTTCTTTAACTGTTAACATTTGGCATAAAGTGTTCATTTTCTCTGCAGCTCCTTTAAAGTTACAAGTATGTTTATTGGTTCATATGATCATTTATTATCAAAGGTGGTTTCACACCAAAAGAAATCAGGTTGTTTAAATTTAAATATTTTACTGATCTGTTAGAAGTCATACAAATTAAGATAGGTTTTCTTGCAGCAAGTCTCACACCAGGGAATGTAATTTCACAACTATCTACATTAAAGTAAGAAGAGCCTTGGTCTGCTGAGGATAGGATCACTGTCACTAAAAATAAACCTCTCCGTTATGAAAGAGTGTCTAAGACAACCAACAAGATGAAAATCTAAATCCTGTGCAAGTCATAGAGCTCTTAGGGCAGGGGTCGGGAACCTTTTTGGCCCAGAGAGCCATAAACGGCACACATTTTTAAATGTAATTTCGTGAGAGGGATACAATATGTTTAAAACTAAAAATACAAGTGAATTTGTGCATTTTGTGTAATTTCAACACTTTTAAAGTACAATATGTCTGTGGATTCTTTTAATAACATTGTTATTGTAGCCGACTGAGTTGGACTGGGTGGCTGTTGGGTCGCATTTTAAATTCCGGAGTTCATTGAACGCATCAAGCAAAGATGTTGATTGGCCCTCAGTTCTATCACTCAGCCTGTTGTTGGGGAGTTTTGACCAATGGGTTCAGCTGTGGGCCGAATAAGGGAAATAGGAGGGCTGGTTCGGGAGCGGGAGAATATAAAGTAGCGGGGGGAACGCTCTCGGTGGAAGAGATTCAGGAGTTGCTGAATTAGTTGTACGCCGTTTGTTACGGCCTGCAGTAACCACAATAAAGAACATTAAAAGAGGTTAAGTCTCCGTGCCTCAGTGTGGGAAAGGGACGCTACATTACGCTATTGCTAATAAATGAGGAGTATTTCTTAGAATTAATGCGACTTCTGGTGCTGCATGGTGGTTTTGCTGATGGTCTTGTCTGGTTGATACATGGTGAGTTTAAGATTAATCCAGGCGTTGAAACTTTCATCCGTTAAACGTGATCGTCGTTGGTCTGAATGTTCTTTAGATGTGAGAGACTGCTCACATGCAGACGTGGAGCCAAACATTGTCAGTACAGCAACCCTCAAACGCTGCAGTGTTTGGGATTTGACGGGCAGCGTGTTCTAGTCAGAGCGCAGCTCACCTTGCTGCCTGCGCCCACTACCCCTTCCCTGTTTCATTCTCAAAGACGGGAGGCAATTCACAGGTTTCAGGCTGTTACAAACTTGCATTGCATCGCGCCCGAGAAGGACAGGTCTAATGAAACTTTTTTTTTTTAAATAATTAAAGGTTTGTCTGTGAGCCAGACGTGGCCATCAAAAGAGCCAGATATGGCTTTTTACTTTTTTACTTTCATTCAAATTAATTCAATTAAGTAGGTGTAACTTTGGTGCTGCTGTTCGGTCGGCACCGCAAGGGATTGTGGGATACCATTCCCTTTGGTTGTCTGGATGGATTTGGGTTTAAATGTGGGTTTTTGACCAAATGTGTTTAGCTGTTGTACTGTGTATTGCCGAGTTATTTGTCCTGTTATGTTTAATTCTTTCTGGACCATGAGTGAGAGGGAGGGAGAGGATGATGAGTTTATTTAGCACCCCTACTGATTAGTTGAGTAATGTTAAAGTCGGACATATGGTAAATTTAATTGAATTGGAGTAACATGACATTTAGTTAGATAAATATGTAAATTTGAGTTGTGAAAAAAACTCATATCCAGTCTTTTGGAACTGACATACCCGGAGTAAGCAAGTTCAGGCGGATTTCAGACAGAGTTCAGGGTTAAAGTCAGGGTAGCTTAAACATTCTGGAATACCCCCCCCCCCCGGTCAAAAGAAATGTGATGAGTTGTAACTAAAGCTTTATTAGATAACATATGTTTAAATGACCTCATTGCCTTCTTCAAGTAAACACTTTACTATTTCTGTTCCCTGCAGCCTTAATGACAAACAGCAACTAAACCACTAATCTCAAAGCTACAAATTAAAAATAAAAAACTTGGTGTTATATTTATTATTTTATTTGTGGTAATTTCTTGGCTTATAAGGCCTATAACTGCATCTTTGTTTATTATAGGTATATACTTTTGTGTGTGTACACTAAATACATAACACTATAGTGTTCACACTGGACAAGCAGGGAGGAGTTTCTTTTTTTCACTCCTTTTTGTACTTTTTGCTAGAATACGTCTGTCTACCACCTGTTTGGAGAGGTTTAGTGCAGTGGTGCACATCTCACTCCAGGTTTTTCCTTTTACACATCAATTGTGAGATATGAAAGACGTGGTGTCTTGTAATTCTGGCCAGGCACAAATCACAATTATAAATTTCCCCTTCATGATCAATTTTCAAACAGTTGGCACTTCTGTGATTTAAAAGGGACACCATTCATATGTCACTACAAAATCAAAGCCCTCAATTGGACAAAGTTTGACCTGGTTTAACCTGCAAAGCACAGTCAATGCCCACACTTTTTGTATGTAGAGCCAGAAAACGGTCAGAGAAACTTGCTGGCTACGCGTGAACATGAAAGTTTTGAACATGGAAGCCCTCACCACAAAGTGAAGGGACATTTTATATGTTATTTCAGTCATAATTTTAGTTACTTTCAGACGTGAACATCAAAACTCAACTTCCGGTCTGTAACCAACAAAGAGGTTACTATTCTCCTTAAAGGTGCATTGCGTCTGTTGATTTTCCGGAGTTGCAACCCTGCACTGTTGCATCAACCCCACAGGAAGGCTGAAGAAAGTGTTGTATAATGTAGCAATCACTGACACGTTTCCCCTTTTGAACATATTTAAAGATTTCAGAGCGGTGTGTACAAAGAAACTAAAATTCCTATTACAAAAGAGTAATTATTTTTAACCACTATATCCCGGTTGCATCTCATCTAACTGAGAAGTGTTGAACTAAGTTTTTGGCCAAATTGAAAATAGCCTATTACTTGCAGCAGTGGTGCCTTATCGCCCGGAACAGTTACACAACTGTACTTTCAAAGGAAATATTAGTAGAATCCAAGTTTTGGTAAATCAACACTACCTATTGAAAGGGGAAAAGATGAAAACTGGTGCATGGGTGAAGGCACATGATTAACTCCTCCTTTTTATTTATTTCTGTTAATGTGTATCATCAGATACAAACGACTACAAGCAAAGGAAAGCTGTTTTTTTTATGGAATAAGCTCCCAGCTCATGTAAGAGAGGCCGACACAGTTTCTACATTCAAAGTTAGACTGAAAACATTCCTCCTTGGACAGGCTTATTGTCAGACTAGTTAGTATTCAGAGATTATTTAACTTAATGTTAATGTGTTTAAATTAAAATTAATAACAATAACAATTTGTTTTTAGTAGGCTGCTAGAAGTTGAAGCTTGGGTAGCTATGGTGCACTGGGGTTCTATCCTCATCTACTTCTACCCTTCCTCTCTTCTCTACTCTCTTCTCTTCTCTCTTCCCATGCCTCTGTTTGGTGCAGTGCGAGTCACGTATTGTCCCCCTTTCCCTCTCCCCTCCTGGGGAGTGGGAGTGCTTCCAGATTCCAGTTGGCTCATTCATGCTCCTGTTCCTGACCGTGTACCTGGATGAAGCTCGTCTGCTGGACTTTATTTATGTAGTTGTAGAGTTAGATAAGTTAATTCTTCTCTATGAGTTCTGGTAAATCGCCTGTCCGTCCTGGGGGAGGATCCCTCCTTTATGTGGGCACCCCTAAGGTTTCTGCAAGGTTTCTGCACTGGCATCTCTGCCTTAAGGGCAGAGATGCCAGTATAGCTTAGTCAGTTTGTTAGTTCATTTCAGTATTTTCCTGTTGAACTCTTATGTATTCATGATCTTTTTGAATTCATGTTTCACTTTTTCAATTACCGATACGAAGCCCATCAAGACGACTGTTGTTGTGAATTTGGGCTATACAAATAAAATTGAATTGGACTTCATCCCAATATGCGAATGCTAGTTGTCAAATTTCCCCAAATTCTGTGATGACAGTGCTATAACAGATGGGACTTACTTAGGGGGTTTCTGGTAGAGGATAAAAAAAAATAAAAGCCCATTTGCCAACTTTTGGAAGTAAAAAATTATGGTACAACCACAATATGTAGTATATTAATAGAATATAGTAACAGCCAAAATTCAGGGAGCCAGTTTAGCTCGTGCTGGTTTGCGGCGCCTTCCGTCCGTGAAACCCGGGTTCGACTCCGGGCTGCTCCCTGTTCCCTTCTCTACCTCTGCCAGTTCCAAGCCCGGCTTGAGAAGGTTGCGTCAGGAAGGGCATCCGGCGTAAAACATTGCCAAATTTACCATGCGACTTGTTCGCTGTGGCGACCCCTGATGGGAGAAGCCGAAAGTGGAAGGTAAAGTAACAGCCAAAATTCATGTTAATTTGTATATGTTTTGGTCAGCCAATCGAATTCTAGGAATCTGAGCATTTTTTACCTTCCACAGAAAAACACATCTGGGGCCTGTTTCAGATAGGAGGTTAAGTGTAAACTCTGAGTGCGTTAACCCTGAAATCAGGGAAACCCTGGGTTTTCCGTTTCAGAATGGGAGGTTTGTTAAACCAGAGAAGCAGAGTAAGTCAAACCCGTTTCTGAAAGAGAGGTAACTTATACTCGGAGTCAGTGTCCATGGTTACTTACGCTGTGAACCAAACCTGGTCGGGAGCAGGTTTTATTCTCTAAACTCAAGGTTTCTGCCGGTCCCCTCCCCTTTTTAAAGACGAAGCGGTATTTTTTCGCTTTAACCTTCATTGCCCAAATTTCCGTCACACAGAGACAAGTGACAAGAATGGCTTGTCCTTTTTTGGAGGACCCAATAGACGAGGAGGCTGCATTAATTCGTAGAGAATTACATTTACTTCGTGCAAGGATTTTGAGACCTAGACTCGATTTTTTTGTCATTTCCCCATACGTTTTTGTTTGAGCGTTACCGTTTTTCGTTGCAGTCAATTACATATATACAATGAAAACAACATTAGATATGTATTGCTATGTAGATGTTTCATATGTCAAATATTGTCAACAAAGCCTACATCCATGACATGCTCAAATTTTACCTGATTGAATTATGTTTTTATAATTCATTTTTAGCTGCTGCCATGTTCTTTTAATTCCTGCAGGATTTCATCTACATGAAAATGAAATCAGGGACATTGAATTAGATTAATGTAACAATTACTTTTTGGAAACACAATGTGCTAGCACTGCTTACTTTCTTAATCCCATATAAACCTATACCACTTGATCAATACAAGGGTAGACATAAGCTCACTTTTAAAAACACAATTGAATGTATTAATATTAAACTGACCAACGTTTGCAAGAGGGGAAGGTTAACAAAAAAAGTCCTCTAAACATTACCGACGTTAAATGCATTTTTCCCCCAGATTGGTTCTGTACACTGTGCAGCATTTCATGCAATTACACCAGGAATAACACTTCAAAAGTACACCTAAATAATCGCCATTTTTTATTTCACACCTTACGCTATTTAAAAAGTTATTACAGCCAATATTTTATAACAATGATTTAAATGCAAACTTACGCATTAACTTGAGCAGCTATGTTTTCCCACGCTAACGGTCTCCGTTTTGCAGATGCAGCGGTGTTGCTTTTCTTCTGGAATATGTGCTCATATTCACTGTAACTCTGCAGCAGCACGTCAAGTTCAGCTGACGAAAAATATGCAGACCCCTTTTTTTCCACGGTTGCCATGGTGACTCGTAATATCTCCGCTCCATTGATAATGGCTTCTTATAGTCGCGGTGCGCACGCTTAACTCCGAATCAGTCCACTCAGAATTGATTGACCTAACTCCGATCAGCTTCTCTGAAACAGAAAACTCAGAGTTGTTAATCTCTCGATTGACCAACTCAGAGTTCAAGTTTAACCTCAGAGTTGGTTGAACCTCCTTTCTGAAACAGGCCCCAGGACTTGTGTGTACCAACATGTAAATAATGCCCACAGATCTGCGTGCTGCAGTTCTTTTTTTTGGGAAGGTTGGGGTTAGTTAGTACACTAGTTTTTGAAATATGTGATCACAAATGATGACTAATCCATCACCAGTCTTCTATAAACTATAGGATCTTTTTATTTGCTTGGTTAATGTGGGAATTGACAAGGATGGTGCAAGATAAATGAAAACAAAAAAAGGGGGGGGGGACAGCACCATACACCAAAAACTGTATGTGAGAGTAGAGATTTTGATGTGCGGAATCATTTGAATGTAGACTGTTCTGGAATGTATGGGGTGTGTTCCAATCAAAGGAAAACCAAAACCAGTCAGTTTTCTTTCATGCTCAAGAGACAACTCCTCTCCCAGTGATCTTACAGTAATAACTGGTTTTGAAAGGGTTTTTAAACATTTAAAAAGATGGCAAAAACACATCCAGGCTGGATGACAGCTCCTTCCAAAGCAAGATCTTAACGCAATAATCATTCTTCTGGCACCTCTGAACTCCTGAGAGTTGACTGACAACTTTTTCAATTAAATTCTCCTCCGTTAGCATTAGGGGGTTTCAATAGTGGATCAGGCAGAAGCCTCTTTGTTCTACTTTGTGTTCACACAAAGCCACCAGAGTTGTCAGCACGAAGCTCCACGCGTTTTCACTGGGGGGTTTTTGGTACCTCCCCCCGACACGGAGTTAAGCTTTTAACCCTGACGGATGAGCTTTATTGTGCACATGGCACAAAACACAAACAAAAAGCACGGCCACGAGGGAAAAAGTAAAAGCTCACTGACTGGCAGTGGATGCATGAGCTCGCCGACATCCACGTTTGGCTAAACATATTTCGGCGTGTTAGCATTCTGACGCCACAGTTTATGAGAGGACAGCCAAATGGGCGGCGGCTCGTTAGCTAGCAGTAGCCACGAATGACATAGCGTAACACGAGCACAACCATCCCAACTGTTTATAGACATTTCATTTTAAAATGGAAAATAAATACATTTAATTTGTAAATTAAAAACAAAAACACATTATTGTGTTAAGTGGGCCATAAAAGTGTTGACAAAACTATCAAGTTGCACGTTAATTGTGCTACTAGCTCTGAACTGTACCTGAATTAAAGAACCGTTCACTTACCAGCAGTCGCCAATCCGCCCCTGTAGCCGCCTTTTTCTTCTCGAATGGGCTTATTTGTTTCCTCGCACAACCTCAGTGACAAACGAAGAGCAATTCTGAAAGCGCTACTCTCGACCCAAACCCTCTTATGGCAATGTTACGCAAACCCCCGCTGCAGAGCGACCTCCTCATCACAGAGCCCCGGCTCCGCCTGTCTGCGACTGCGAGCTTGACGGTGGGCGGTGGGTTGGGCAGACGTATTAATACTAGATGTGAGGAACAAACGGCAGCGGAAACGGGGTTTCTAATAAGTGGGGGTGGATGGAAAGCCCACAGGGAGTCCGTTTTTATTTATTTAATTTTTAAGGAGGAAAGTGTTTCAGCTTTTCCCCAAAAATGTACGTCGTTTGGAACTGCAGTCGTCCTTGGCAGTGGACACGTTTCGCACGTACACGTTTACTCGCCCACTACCACTGTAAATAGACCCCACCTCCTCAGAGGCAGCTCTCGGGAGGAGGAGGTGGAGAAGGAGGAGAGAAGTGCCCACCCCGGACGACTTCCAGGGTGGAAGAGAGATGCAGCACGCAAAAAGAGAGAGAGAGAGAGATGCAGCACGCGGGACTAGAAGAGCTCATCATGCATGCAGGTTCTGAGAAGCGCGTGCTCGTTTCAGAATCCAGACAGTTTCAATGCACTTTATTGTACCAGCAAGGAAATCAAACAGGTGCACAATATCCTTTAGGCTTTTTTTTACACCATAAAAGCTTGGGAATCAGAATGGCTACATTCGACAGCCTAAAAAGTATTTAATTCATTTTTTACACACTATTTTTATTGTTAGTGTTATGTCACTTATTATATCTTTTTTGAAGCTGTAGAACGTCTTTAAACGAATTCAAACTGTCTGTCCTTTCATTCATACTTTCCTTTTATCCATCCATCCATTCAAACCCACATTCTGCAAAAAGAAAAAAAAAATTCAGTTTTAATGGAATAAAATCTAATGATGAATGGAGTTGCACGTTTTTGTGTGTGCTTTTTTATTTTTCAAGTTCCAAAGCCATTTATCCATTGAGAGACTATTTGTTCATGTGATGTAGTAAAAAAAATAATAGATGGATTCCCTCTTTATGTACCTAAACATGACTATAAAATGTGAAATTGAAACATCTGATGGTACAAAGTTACACATGTGAGCCACACTGACTGTCCTAACGGACAGATAGATAGATATTTACTAAAATACTGAGACAATTTTCCAAGTTAAGTCCAAATTCTTTTGTCACAAGCTAAACTCAAGTCTCATATGAACCTGTTGAGGTCACAAAATATCACAAATTATTTTTGAAACAACCAGCAGGGACCCCACCTTTTTCATTATTACCCATAAATAAAATGAAAAAATGTTCCATTACATTTTTTTAACCCACTATCCCTTTTGGGTCACCGGAGTCTGTCCCATCTACTGTTGGGCAAAGGCAGGGTACACCCCAGACAGGTTATCAGTCTGTCACACAGCCACATAATCGCTCCCACACACTCACTCATAGGGGCACTTTAGAGTAAGCAATTAACCTCGGAAGCATGTTTTTGGACTGTGGAAGGAAGTCCACACATGCATGGGTAGAACATGCAAAGTCCACAAAAAAGATCTCAGCTGCGATTTGAAGCAGGGCCTTCTCGCAGTGAGGTGGGAGTGCTGACCACTGCCCTGAACTAAAGTGTTGACACATCAGATCAATTAAGATTAAAATCCCCTTTTAGGTCATCATATCTGTCAGATTCCCAGCAGTATACACTTCCAGTGTGATACACTGAGTGATGAACAAAACATGTAAACTGTCTTGTGCTAAAATTAACTTATCAGCTCTGGGATGAGTAACATTTCTAGAAACCACAAAGGAGAACCAAACGCAAGAATTTCCTTTACAAATCTTTCCTCAACATGAACATTCCTGATGGTGAGTGTTTAGTATTTTCTTAGAATATGTCTGAATTTCAGTTGGATTTGCTTCAAGTCAATGGCAGCTCCTAACTCACACCCTCATTTCAAACACTTCCTCCCAAGAAATATGAAGTCTGTACCCAGGAAGCCACACTTTGGCCACCCAGCCCGGCACTCGATTTCCTTTGAAATGGGTGGAAGAGCACGGCCGTTCCCCCGTTGAACGTCACTTTGAGTGCATGTCAATGAGGTGCAAATGACAGGAGTGCATTGTGAGATGAGCGCTGAGTGGGAGTGCCATGTGACACTCCTGAATGGGCTGCCGGGGCTGGCTGGGGGGAGAGGATGGTAGCATCTACAAAGGCCCATTGAAAGGCTGCAGACTAGGTACAAGACTGGCACTGGTCCTCCTTCCCTTCCATGGTATGGCAGGAGGAGGCCACTGCTTGGTACTGAGTGAATGGAGGGATTATTTTTGATTGAATTGGAGAGAGGAGGTTTATTATCACTTCCTCCACTCTGTTGATGAGCATTATGTCACCATGTCTTTTGTTATTTGCAACTTTGTCTTGTTCTTGTGGCTGAAAATGTTGGGCCATTGTGCTTTTAGCACCACTTTTCACATAAATGCACAATGAGGTTGTGCTCAGAATATGACAGTCATTCATTCTGTGCCAACATTGCAGGATTTCTTTGGGCAAACTGAGCTTTATTCTGCCAGAGACTAGAAGAAAGAAAGAAAGCAGTTTGTTTCCATCTCAGTTATTTATAATTCATTGCATCATTAAACGTTTTTATTAAACAATTTCAAGTCTTGAAAATGGGTTTTATTGAATAAAACATCTTATGTTGTGCGATTTTGAAAAAGATCTTAGAAAACCTCTGACTGTTTTCTAAGTTCAATCAAAACGTTAATTCTGTCTTATTTTGGAAGTAAAAAATTTTACATGTTTAGTGTCAATGAGGCATAAATATAAAAATTAATTAAAATGCAAGTATTGTATAATCTTTAAAAGAACCCCTCAGATGCTATTATATAGAAAAAATTAATCTGTGAAAAGAAAGAAACAGCAAATTTCAAAATGAAAACAGTCCATACTTGTTTTAGTTTGTATGCTGGATCTCAGAGTTGCTTTATTTTTTATTTTTTTTATTTTACATATTTGTCTCCCATACAGGTTAAAGTCATGTAATTACAATTTAAAAAAGTTTGTCCCTAAAAGTAAATCTGCTTGTGCATCAGCGTGTAAAAAAAAATAAAAATACTAAAAACACTGTAGTTTCATCTATTACAATTCTCAGATCAGAATTGAAGTTTGCAAATACGTGTGTGTATTTCTCAAAACAATTTGTGCAAACAGCAAAACACTATGGATTTCTTGCAAAAGACCTGTAACTTACTCAAAATCTTTAGTTCAACTCTCAAAACTAAGTCTTTATGTCATTGAACATGTCAGGGCCATCAGAATGTCAAGTCCTTGTGTCATTGTCTACGAACAAGACAGTCAAATTACTTAGTCATGTTGTCAATATAACTGTGTACTTTAGAGGGAGGTTCTGATGTAAACTATGGCTAAAGTTTTGATGACAATAATTGTAAAATGTAAGTTACACCTTTTTTGTTTGATTGCAAGAGACCGGACAAGATTCACATTTACACTTTTATTGTTCATGTTGTAATTTGTTGACAGATCATGTCATGCCAACATAGAAAAACCTCACTGCAAACAGTAACACAAAGGGAAAAAAAATATAGGACAATGTTCTGTACAACAGTACAGGCAGTGCAGTAGGAATTGGTGTGGTCTTCCTACACCTCTTGTCGTTCCTGTTTGTTAGGTTACAAATTCTCATCCACATCACAGCGAATGTCCTCTCTTGCAATGCAGCGAAATATGTTTGTCACATTATGACAACTTGGTCAACCATTTTGCCGTTAATGACTTATACGATGAACTAATGACTAGGTGTTTTGAGGAGTAAGACTATTGCACAGTGAACTATATAATACATTTTGATCAACATGACAAACAATTGATAATGTAGAGCAGAGAATTGTTCATAATCATTTGCATGGATGTACCAAAGCAATTGCAACTTGTTCAAAGAAGTGAGAAACTGCTTATATGATGTGCACAAGTGACATCATGATGTGAAGATTGAATAAATAGTTTTGGGAATTACATTCTGATCTGAGAATTGTGTAGTATCAGGTGACACAAAGGGGTAGAAACCTTTGTATGTGTTGATTTGTACCTGGAGGGAAGGAATAAAAGCGGAACCTGTGTGAAGCTACAAGCGTGTCTCATGTGTTGATGATATAAAAACATATAAAACTCAGCCACTTGAACAAATTGTACTAAAGCGACTGAGAAAAACTATAACACTAGAAGCCTCCACTTCTCTTCTGGAAAATTCTCTAGAGTGCACTGGTTTACATTGATGTGTATTTGCCTCCATCTAGTGGTAGCTTTTTCAAACTGCATCCACCTTGTAACCTTTGTGCTATCCTGGTCATTTTAACATTGGGAGTTGGGTCATATAGACCCACTAGACAGTGCGCTGAACCTTTTTTCTTCAATGATTTGTGAACCTCACTGGTATCCATGGATTACATGAAATCTTTCCACCTTTATCCACCTTTGTCATGGTAGGAATAACACGTGAATGTGAGGGTGGGGTCATCTAAGATAGCACAAGGGGTAAATATCCAGGAGATCAATAAATGTCAATTTTCACTATTTTAATTTGGCTATACTTACAAACCCTCACCTAATCCTATTAGATATATAAATAATATAGTAGAAAAACTTGTTTTGTCAAGAAGCCTTGGACATTGCTTTCATAAATATTATGCAGTTCAGGTGTTCTTCAGACAGGTGTTCTTTTTCTGTGACATCAGAATGAGATAAAATAGACTGACAGTTCGGACACCGTGACATTTCTATTTTGTAAATGTTGGCGAGGTAACTGTCATGAAACTGTCTGACATTTAGAAGGGGTAGTTAGTTGATAAAGGTAAAGGGATCCGTCAGCTGGACTGCTGATCGGCACACACAGAAGTTCAGTATTGATCCAGCAAGCAGTCAAACTTAAAATGAAGGTACATGACAGGACTGCATCTCACATAGAAAAGTAGACATGATGGCACTGAGTAATGATAACAAGATGCCAAAGTTGCTTTCAAAGGCATTTCTGCATAGTTTTTAATGGAGTAAGACGTAGGTGGTAATTCGCTTTAGGCTGATGTGTCTCTTGACACAGAAAAGGACTGTTTAGCATTTTATGAGATTGTTGAAATAACCAGCAAAAATCTACAATTATTTTCAAATTACTACCATATATCTAATACATGATGTGTAATACTTATTATTGTTGACTGAAATGATGAAAAAATGTTTACTTAGGATAATCAACAGCACTCTATTTTGTTACTTGACAAAACAATCTGCACTTGACTATGACAACTATGCAAAAATATAAAATTAAAAAGGAGTGTGATTACATATTGTTCATTTCTTCCCTCTCCTTTTTGAGTAATAAATCAAACTCTTGACTTTAATTACTAATAATTAAATTTGATGACTGATGTGACAGTTAAGAGGATGGCATCAACATCTTTGTTTTATACTCAATGCATTTCTTTTTTTTCATTCATCTTCTTCTGTTTATTCCCTTTTGGGGTCACAGGGCTGCTGGAGCCAATCCTGGACAGGTTGCCAGTCTGTTGCAGGGTAGAGTGTCCACAATCACACACCCATGCGCTCTCACCTTAACACCTAGGGACAATTCAGATAAACCAATTAATCTATGAAGCATGTTTTTGGACAGTGGGAGGAAGCTGGAGTCCCTGGAGAAAACCCACAGATCCACTAGGAGAACATGCAAACTCCACACATTGATGTTCTGGTTCAGGTCCCCCAGCCGGGACTTGAACTGGGGGCCTTCTTACTGTGAGGCAAGAGCGCTAACCACTGCGCCACCGTGCTGCCCAATGTATTTCTTTATTTGTGAAATTCTTGTATTGTTTAAAATTCATGCTTGAAATAAATCAATATATCAACCTATATGGTAGACTTTTCTTTGGGATCTCATGCTCCTGATTTTTGAAACAATGGCAGCCATTTCATGGTTCATAATTCTGTGATATTTTATTGAGATTCAACATTTCAGGTGTTAATTAAACATCTTGGTGGTATAAGACAGCTTCTTGTTACTACAATGCAGCTTGTTGGTGTCATACGATGCAGTGTAAACCTTTTTTTTTAAATTGAAATTGTTTTCACAAATTCTCAAATTATATTTCAGCAGTTCTGTTGATTTCCTAATTCATGCTAGATGATGTCAATGTTCTCCTAACTTAAACCAAGTCATGCATAACTACACAATAGAAATTTGGACCCCTTGTAACCTTTAATATCTCACGATTGTCATGATTGTGAAGGAGGTTTCATTAAAAAATCTTTTGAGAAGGTTGATTTTGACATTCATCTTTGGTGAATAAATTCATTAAAACAAATGTATTCAAATCCCTGCAAGTCTTTAGGTCTATAAACATGTTAAATTCAGTAAAAAAAAGGATAAAAAGAAAGCTAATTAGAATGTTTATTTCAGGTGCCAAATAATTTACTGTAATTTCACAAAGAGATTTATTTTTTCTGGGGCACTTGATTTGGCATATGAAGATTTGGCATATGAAATGCATCATGATACATCTGATACATGTTTGGAAACCTGCACGGCTGTCCCTGTCTTGAGTTTTCCCATGCTCTTTAAAGACCCAGTATGTCATTACAGTGTGGGTCTTTGCACTGCTGAAGCTCTAAACCTGCCTAACATGGGGTCAGAAGGGCCAGCATTCTTTCCACCACAAGTCAACTCCTGCTGCTGTGGTTACAGATCAGCCACAGTCCAGACTTTGTTCAATGTTTACAATCTGCTTTGACTGAAAATGAAAAGGACATCCTGCATGTCGCGTATGTGAGAGAGTCAGCATCTCCTGCAGTCTGCGTGACATTTAGAGTCAGCCGTCAGCTGCAGTGCATGTTTTGTAACAGGAGAGGTCCACAGTCTCAGGGCTCTGCCAGGTCTCCCACTGAGGAGAGCTTTGCAGTTTGGCCCGTGACGAGGCGGAATATCCAGTAACAAACACAGGCCAGATGGACGTGAGAGTCTTTGAAAGTTTGAACTGAACTTAACTGTGACGAATACACATCAGTTCTCTGCAGTTCTCCGCTGGGCTTGTTTGCATTCATTCATCTTTATTAAGTATGGAGCCCCTAAAGGAACTTTGAAGAAGAAGAAAAAAATTCAAGTAAAAAAAAATATTAACTGGTGCGCACCAGTTAATTCTTTTAATCATTTATTTTAAACTTCCAGGGCTTCAATGTTCCTTCAGGGGCTTCGTAAATAAGCAATACCTTTTTTTCTTTTTTAGGTAAAAGGCTTTTGGTTGTAAACATTGCAACAAAAAACCATCTTTTTCTGCTTTAAAATACTTTTAAATTATTATTATTGTGTTTACCATGTGACTGAAACACCTTGATAGGCTGGAAAATTGTGGAGCATACAGCTACTAAATGTGCCAGTTTTTTGAAAATGTGTCTCTGCTCATAAGTGTGGACAGGATGGCTAAACTATTGTCAGGGAAAGTTTAGTTTATTTGATGACAAAGTGCTTAAAATAGATGTTTGCGGATCTGGGTCATGCACCGCCTGTGTCAGGGTGTTGGCCACTCATCCTCTTCCTGAACTTTTAAAATAACCTGCAGATCTGCCCACTTGAGTCCAAAGGGTTATCATTCCTCTGTCTTTCTTCACAGCATCACCACTGGGTTAAAGGAAGGGAAACTGTGATATGAGTTTAATAATCATTTCTTTGTTCTTCCATGAAAAAGATAAAACAGAGGATTTCATTTGTTATCAGGCCACTCCCTGCCTATCTCTGTCTGCTTCCTATGTCTGGAACAATTAACATCCGTCTTATTGTCGTTTTTCTTTTCAGTAATTAAAACTGAAGGATTTGCTTAGTGAGACCAATTTCCAAATAATGTTTTTTTATGTCAATGCATTAAAATTGCATTTATTTTTTATGAAATAAATAAAAATAGAATAAAAATGCAATGACGTTTATCTTCGTTACAGATAAGGTTGACATCCTGCTTTTATTAAGACTGCTTGCCATAGTTGTGTCTACACTGATGAAAACAACAGTCTGTGGAGGTTTTGTGCATTTACATGAACATTTTAAAACTCCTTTTTTCATTTTTTCAAATAATAACTTGTCAACACTTAACGTAAAATGATTTTTTAAAATTACTTTTAGAGAGATTGGTGTTTGGTTTTTAAACTATATCAAAGTTTTATTTAGTTTAACCCTTGTGCTATCTTGGATGACCCCACCCTTACATTGACGTGTTCTCCCTACCATGACAAAGGTGGATAAAGGTGGAAAGATTTCATGTAATCCAGACACCAGTGAAGATCACAAATCATTGAAGAAAAAAGGTTCAGCGCATTGTCTAGTGGGTCTAGATGACCCAACTCCCAATGGTTAAGTGCCTAGGATAGCACAAGAGTTAAAAAAACAGCTTCGTTAAATTTACAGAGCCGTTTGCTTTAAGAATTTAGTCCTATTTTCCCTTTCATTGCAGTAATGTAAATACATTTAGGCTGACCTGGTTTGTTAAATCTACATAAAGGATATGAAAGACCAAACATTTCATAGAGAAAGTCTCATAAGCAAAAAAATCAAAATAACACTTTTTTTTAAATTCAAACAACGGTGTCTTCTGTCTAAACTCTGTGAAAATAACAGAACACAAATTGCACACAAAATGTCCTTGTTTTACTCTGAGATACTGCAATAGGTATATATTACAATTTATTATATAAACAGAGGATGTGTCCGAATTCCCACCCTAATACCTAACTTAAAAAAACGATATATATATACCCTGGATTTTAAAAGCAATTCGAACACCATGCTCACTATTTCTTTTTTTAAAGTGCGAATATGACATGAAATAAAAATCGAATCAATGTTCAGTTTGTTCAGGTGGAAACAATGATAGTTTAAAAGAAAAATACATTTAAATAATTTTTTTTTTGCAAAAATGATTGAAATGCAAGCCATTGTGTTCTGTATTTGCCAATATAGTGAGCATCAATGCACACTGGTTTTTCGCAGAATTTTGGGAAATTTCTAGGGCACTCGATTTTGGAATTGAATTCTGACAGCACTACAAAATCGTGAACACACTATATTGTTCACTGTGTAGTGAGTGGGAAAAGAATTCAGACATAAACATTATTAACCCTTGTGCTATCCTAGGCACTTTAACATTGGGAGTTGGTTCATCTAGACCAGGGATGTCAAACTCATTTTCACTGAGGGCCACATCAGCATAGCAGCTGTCCTCAAAGGGCCAGATTTGACTTATACATGTAACTAAATGCACTGACAAATAAATGTAACTAATCCTTAATGTTAAATAACTCATTATTTATTTATTATAACTTTTTGAAGTGACAATTACAGTTGCATGGAAAACATATGTTTGCTTGTTACTTTAGCATAAATCCTTTTAAATTTGATTCTGTCAGGTTACGTTGTATGGAAAGTGTTTAAGTCCTAATGTATAGCTGCCCAATCCGATAGTTTAAGTTCAATTCCCCCTAGATATGATTAAATACACACCAATTTTTAATTTTATTTAAAAAAATTAAAAGTTTTTATGCTCTCGCGGGCCACATAAAATCACATGGAGGGCCACATTTGGCCCCCGGGCCTTGAGGTTGGCAGATGTGATCTAGACCCACTAGACAGTGCGCTGAACCTTTTTTCTTCAATGATTTGGGATCTTCACTGGTGTCCATGGATTAGATGAAATCCCCTTCACCTTTATCCACCTTTGTCATGGTAGGGAGAGCACATCAATTCAAGGGTGGGGTCATCTAAGATAGCACAAGGGTTAAAATGTTACAGACTGGACCTGTTCTCCAGGTTGCACCTCACCTCTCACCTTGTTTGGACACTCCACCTCTGGACATGCTTTAGACTGCCTTAACCGCTGGCCCACCTACCGTATATGCATCTCGGTAAAGATGCATATACGCATAAAATGCATTTTAAAAAATGCATAAAACCAGCTCCTGGTTCTGCACAGAGCCACAGGTCTGTGCCATTATCTAAGACGTATAGTTTATTTAAACCAAAGACTTTAACCAAGTGACTAAAATCTCCACTTTTGTGTGTTATTTGATAGAAGAATGAGCTTCTGGGTCACTTTTTTGTACATTTTAATCAATTTACTTTCTAAATTTTAACTTTTAAGAATGTTAAGCCTCATTAGATAATACAAGTTTGGCAAAAAAAGAAAACTGACAAAAAGCCAAGACCTTGTTTTGAACAAAGAAAACAACAGCATTTTTCTTTAACATTAAGGCATTTTTGTTGCACCATTAGAACAGAAAACCAAAAACGTCTGTCTAGAAAACACAGTAAAATTGAAAATTTGGATTAAAACAACAACACCAAAAAGGACAAATTACGAGAGAATTCCTAAGATTTTTCACACTTGTATCAAAAAGAAGTATTGCCTGATTTGCAAATTAAGTTTACCAAATATATTTGTCTTGAACAAGATGAGGGTTTAATTTCAACAACAATCATTTAGCAATGTACGAATATGTTTAGGGATGTGTTTTTGTCCTATTCTACATTGTCATCATCCCTAAAAGCAGCATCACTAAAAAAAAAGGCCGTTCTTGTGTTTCCTAACATTTAGCTATAATATATTTATAACTTTCTAAATAACCCAAAGTACCGGTATATGAAAGTGAATTTTCTAGTAGAAAATGATTTCCAGTGGTCTCTGTTGTGCGGATCAAAACAGTCAAAGAAATTCATGTTAACAATAGAAACCCAGGATTTTATCCCTTCTTGTCATTGCATTCATCTGTTTGGAGATACTATTACATATAATTATCATTCTCAGCCACATACTTTTATAAAATGTAAATCAATGTAATACATATTTTCACTAATACATTGAAACACATTATTTAACACAACTAACCAGAACTTTGACGTTATGTCTAAAGTAGAACATAACGTTCTACTTTAGAACTTTTCAATACATTTTTAATGCAAATATTTTGCATTAAAACTATATTGAAAGCTTAAAAAAAAGAAGCAAGTAAGGCTTCGCTTTTTGATGAGCCACTTTAAAGATGAGACAAATGGCAGCCTGTGAGTGGACACGTTTGATAGAGAGCTTTGAGAATGTTGCAGCTTTGAGTTTTAGGGAGGACAGATTTGGCTCAAACACACTAACAAGGCTCCTTGTTACATCAGCAGACCTCCAACCA
Source organism: Oryzias latipes (assembly GCF_053564925.1). Lineage (NCBI taxonomy): Eukaryota > Metazoa > Chordata > Actinopteri > Beloniformes > Adrianichthyidae > Oryzias > Oryzias latipes. The sequence goes on along the minus strand of NC_136237.1, from coordinate 27,911,157 downwards.
CCAGGACTTGTTGCGCAACAGATAGTGTGATAGTGTATACAAAGAAGAGTGAAACTGAGACAGGGGCAACAGAAACAAAAGGGCAGGAGAGGAAAACGTGACCTGGAACTAACTTTAAAACCTCTCAAGCATTGCAATTAACTCCACTTGCTCTCATTAGCATTTAAATGTGTTCACCTTGCTTTTCAGTAAAGGTGATGACTTTTTCCCCCCAACTTTTTCTCAAAGCAGTGAACCAAAATGCTTTCCATTCAACAGCACAAGATTTTTATGTAGAATCTGTAATAAAATAAAAATAAAAACTACACTTTACTTAATTTTTAATGCAATTAAAAATGTAGGAAAACTTTTCTGTTCCACATCAGAGATACTGTTTTTAGTTTAAAATATTATTTTTCTACATGAAAAGGTCTGAAGGTATAAAATATATAAAAGGACCTATTTCATACAAAATTAACTTTTTTGAGCTTTTGGGTGCATTGTAATGTTAATTCCACACAAAAAGAAACCCCAAAGCGGTATCTTGATCCATTTTTTAGTGTTCCTCTAAAAACCTCTGCTCTGAGCACCAGTCCACAAAAATGTGTTTCTTAAAACTTGATATCACAAAGTGAGGAAAAGCCCCTTCCAGGAAGAGTCTGCACTGCCAGTACCACCCAAAGGCTAACACACACACCCACTATCTTCTCCGTGGAGCTAACGGTGTTCGACAAAAATGCTTTCCTTTTAAATGCACAATATGCACATTCGTTTTTTGCAAATGTTTGAATGTTTTTTGTTTTCGTGGGCGAGACGCAGACAGGCTGCCCAGGCTGGCTATGGGTTGACATCATGAAATGGTCGGGACCCACAAGGAACGAAAGCCATTTAATGAATTTATGCCTTCAACAATTTTTTGCTTTGTTGAAACATGAATTCCTGTAACATTTCTAAATTTGAATTGAGCTGGATTAAACTTTGTGCCCCAGAGGTTTCAAAGAATCGTTGAGAACTAATTAAGTTGCCTTTTTCTTTTTAGTTTTTAGTCAGAGAGGATTATGTCTTTAGGTCTTTTCATGATGCTTCATGGCTTGTTAAGTATGTTTATTGCAACTTTCTTTTCTTTTTTAACAAATTAGAAAATTATCTCTAATTGTTGACTGTTTAAATTCAAAGAAATATCCAAAGTTTGTAAATTACTGCTCCAAAAAATATACATATTAACCCTAATTCAACACTATGCTAATATGCTGTTATGAGTAAATGTCCATTCACAGAGAAAATGAAAATCAGTGTATTCAGCAAAGCCTTGCGTGGAGGTTATAGAAGCGTTTTTTATGCATTTTCAAATGAAGCAGCTGTGAATCAGTTAGGAACCCAAATCCCTTTTTTATTTGGGAACTGTTGTAAAGTAAGAGCTGTTTGCAGCCACTGCAGTATCCCTTGTGCTTTCCTAGGCACTTTAACATTGGGAGTTGGGTCATATAGACCCACTAGACAGTGCTCTGAACCTTTTTTCTTCAATGATTTGTGAACCTCACTGGTGTCCATGGATTACATGAAATCTTTCCACCTTTATCCACCTTTGTCATGGTAGGGAGAACACGTCAATGTAAGGGTGGGGTCATGGGATAGCACAAGGGTTAAAATAGCCAACATTAAACATTTAGAACAGTTTACACAGGGCTAAAAATAAGAAACTTACGTAATCCATCCTCATTACTTTATGTTGGTTCAATATTTTTGTTAGGAGAGATTTCTATTTACTGAGAAATGGACCATGCTCATTCAATGCATATGCAGCTGACTGACTTGCTCCCCTCTTCACTGGGGAAGAAAGTCAGTGTATGCATATATATTCCTGTGCATGCACTGACTGACCCATCCATGAAAAGCCACTTTCTTCCCCCTTTGTGGTCCGTGGCTGGGCAGCAGAATGAGAGGGAGGTGTGCAAAACGATGGACAATACAGTAACCCAGAGTTGGCTGGGCACACAATGTGAGCTCTCTGTGCCCTGGTGGAGCCACTAACAGAGAGGCTTTTCTCACGATCCAACGGCCTCATCGATCCCACGCCAGCATTACTCCGCACTTGAATTCTGCAGATAATGTTAACTTGCCGATCACATCACCTCAGCTGAAACTCCAGACATATGTGTTGAATTCCATGATGAGCTCAATTAAGCTAAATTCTACAATTCAGCATTACTTCTCCCTCTTGAAAGTTATGCTGTGTTTCTGAATGAATAAATCATTGCAAAATAGCTGGAAGATCAAATGTAAAAGAAGACAAAGGATAAAGTTCAATCAATTAAACTCATAGGTCTCAGGTGGAACACGCGTAAGGACTTCAACAACGGAGTAAGCGTGACCTCAATTCCCTATCATCCCTTCATTTACACTCTCTCCTGCTGTCTTACAGCCCCTCACACCCCCAACCTAGCATTACCAGTGCAACAAAAGTAGTGAGCAATAGTGGAACAACCCAGTTTTGAGCCAGATGCCAGCTCAGACGACAAAAACAAAGACGCTTAATGATCCGGTTGTCTGCAAGTAAATGCATTAGAACGGAGCAGAGCAAAGTGCTTGTGGCCCGCCAACTGTAGTACCTTCGTAACTGCTACAGGCTTTTTCAAATAACCTTTTTTTATCTGCTTATACTTAGAGATACAATTTTGATCTGATTTTCTTTATATATGTCTTCCATCATGAGAAAAATGCAACAAAAAAATACTCTGAAAAAAAAAATTATGATGAAACCAGGAGTTTCACCAGAGTGGGTTTTTAAATTCAGTGTGCAAAAGTGTTAGAGCTTTTGTGACCTAGATTGGGTTTTCTAGATTTGGGTGGATTTCTGAGTTCATTTATTGCACCCTAAGCTACATTTTCCTCTCCAGCTTAGCTGACACAGCAGTAAAACATTTGTAAGGTCAGAAAAATTGAGCTGTAATTAGCTATTTCTACAGGGAAATGAACTTTTTAGCAGTCCACTAGAAGGTCTGCTTAATCTATTTTAGTAAAAAACTAAATAAAAAAAAATCATAATTTGTTATAGCTAGTTTGCTAAGCAGATTTCTGGTGTTCACTAACAGAGCATTTATAAAATAGCTCAGTTACAAATGTATCAATCTGACTAAAACAACACTTCTTTTTTTTCCCTTTGTTTCCCCCACAGGGACATTGAAATTTCATGATATGTCATGAATATCTGAAGACAAATTATCTGCACATAGCATAACTAATTTGAAACAAAACTGCAGAATGAACTGGTATTAAATGAGTAGTGATTACATTTACAGCTTATGACTAAAATGTATGCGGAGATCAAGTTTCTCACATTCTGGAAACTTGTTTTGACTTGTTTTTCTGTATTACGTGCAGACTATTTCACAGTGTGTTCACGTCATCCAACCACATCCAAGGTTTCCAGGGAGTCGTGTTTCTGGTAACAGTGGCTTAGTTGTTGGGAATTGTTATCGGGATCTCTGTAAATAACAGTCCTCAAGACCAAACTACAATGTAATTGTTTGGCTTTTTATTGGCAAAACATCAAGTTTTGGGGATTTGACCGCTGTATTCTAATATTAGATAAGGCTGTGTGTTTCTTATATTTTTCTGTAATCTTAATTGGGATCAGTTCCTTAAAGGATTTCACTTTCCCCTTTTTAATGCCTCATTTTCTCAAGAAACCCAATCTGGGTGAGTGCTATGAGTTCATAGCAGTAAAATGCAAGAGATTGCACTTTTTCTTATCTTGTGCGAGTTTATGTCCTCACGATGGAACAAAGGTGTCGGCCTTGAAAATATTGTAAAACGACTTATAGCCAAAATTTAAACAACACACAGTTTCTCTGACAGATGGCAGTGTTCGGTAGTTTAAATGGAATTTAAGGGAGCAAGACATTTAGGCAGTTTTTAATGTATTTTAACAACCCCATATCATCACACTGCTTCCTCCCAAAATTTTGATTATATCAGTGAGTGAGTGCAGCAAACAGCTTCACAGCTTCTTAAAAAAACTTTACTCCTAAAAGTATTTACTTTTTTTTATATTTCTTTTTATGTATACTTAAATTATTTTTTATAATTTTAAAATCACGTGATGGCCTTGTCCTTTTTAACTTTACTTTTCTCAGGCTGTATTTCAGGACAAACTTCCTTAGTTGAACAAAGCCCCAGACAAAGGACAGAACAGGAAGGGAGGCAACCTACAGCATGGACGTCAGTGATGACTATTGACCCATCTCACAGGAAAACAGACATTCAAGCACCACACTCGTTTATCATCCACAGAACTTCCTTCTGGCTCATGTGTGGGTGAATCTGTAAACTGAAGTCGGTAAAAAGGTCAGGTGACCAAGACAAACAGTTTTCTGCTTAAAAACATTTAACTAACCGTCCTCAGGCGCCGTGTGTTTTTTAAGTGGTTCCATTTGATGATACTTTTTAAAACTTAAGATCTTTTGTTCATGGTTCTTTGATTACACTGTGGCTGTTAATCTGAACTGTGATGTCAGAATCTCCCCTCTAGAGATTCAAAATCACCTGATCCATCCCCTTCCTGAATCTCTCCTCTTTCCATCACGTCAGTCAACCCTCTAGGTTTCCTTGTTAAAGTTCCTACATTCAAAGTTCCCATCTTCCCACCCTGTTCTCTTTCTTTGTCCACCATTCCTCCTTTCCTCTTTCCCTCCAACAGTACATGTGTCCTTGTAGATCAACAGCATCAATCGCCATTGATGCTGTTGATCTACAAGGACACATGTACTGTTGGAGGGAAAGAGGAAAGGAGGAATGGTGGACAAAGAAAGAGAACAGTACATGTGTCCTTGTAGATCAACAGCATCAATGGTGATTGTTGTTGACTAGACCACAGTAGATTTGGCAAGACAGTTATATTTGTGATTCAAATATTAGATCTGGTTTTGTATCAGATGTATCAGATGCCCTTCTTTACATGAGCCTCTGCATTTACCTAGACTTGGGACTGGCACACAGGAGGACTGGATTGTGCCCCCTTGTGGATCAACAATACTTGTAAAAAGAAACAAACTTTTTGAAATTTAAATTTTATGAATGGGATTTAATCATTCTATAATCATTTGGTCTGTATTCAGACTGGCATCAAGTGGTCCATTTTGGGCACAAATCTTGTAAACAAAACCACTTGACTAAATATCTCTTCAGTCATTGACCACGAACTATGAGGGCGGGTCAAAACAACAATAGAAAGACGCACACAATGCACTTTACAATTCCTGTCGTTACAGTTCATTTATTAAAACTTTATATTTTGAGTACCAGTTTTGAACGTCGGGAACAACACTTTTTACTTGTTACTTTGGTACAGCGAAGGCATGCTGCAAGGCGGTTACTGGCAAGAAGACGCGCCGTGTGTGCTTTAACTCGGAGGATACTAGTAAGTGCAGTGATGAGGAGACGTCGAGTATGAAGGTACGCTGCTAAGTGTTTATGACATATTGTCTGGAAAACAATGAGAAGCAATATGTGTCACATTAAAGGTTGGGCTAATGAGCCTGCATTTATCCGACCACACTTCAATGAGTTGCTGTGTCTCATCGTCATAGTGTTATGGCATTGTTTTAAAGAGAATTCTGTAAAGGAAACTACAAGGTAGCTTTCAGGATGAAAGTGTCACAGTGTTAAGGCCCGTACACACCGGGACGAATATTCGCCAGGCGTTATTCGCCAGCGTTTTTCGCCACGTTTTTTGTGTTCACACCCAGGCGATTTTCGCTGACGATGAGCCGAGCGAACATGCAATTTCATTCCCTGACATTAGATGGCGCTTAATGTAAACAGAAATACTCCTGTACACAAGGTGGCGCTGCGCAACTTTACGCTTCTTAAACTCGCTTTTCACTCAGAAGAAGAGAGCAAGTATTTACGCGCTTGTCAGAATAATACAAAGAAAACATGAATATTTCAAGCACCAGTAGCTCCAACTGGTGCTTGGTTCGGGGATATTATAGAATGTCTGTCATTATTTCTTCGCGGCTGTGTAGACGCTACTTGGCGTCTGTCTTCTTCGCTGGTATGTGTGCTCAGCAAGGCAGTTTTGTGTTTGAGCGCCCCCAAGTTGTGTTTTACTGTAACTTCAGAAGCTCCAGACACGTGTGCAAAAGCGCCATTCTCATTGGTCGAATAGATTACGACGCGATGCGTCGAAAAAAAAAAACGAACCCGAGGCGTTTTTTTTTTTTTTTGACGCTTTGACGCGTGGCGTTTTTTCGCCTCGGTGTGCACACTCTCATTGGTGCCCTTTGTTTAGTCACGAGGCGTTAAACGTCGGCGAAAATCGACGGCGAAATTCGTCCCGGTGTGAACGGGCCTTTAGGCCGTGTAACGAGACACAAAAGAGTATGTTAAACATGTTTTCAGCTGTGTCAAAATAAACGTTCTAAAAAGCAAACAGTTGGACTCTTTTTCTGTTTGATAACACGACAATCCTTGCTTTACATTTGTCCGCGTCTCATCTGTTGCTCTTTTTCTACTTTGTTTACGTCAGCTTCGGTGTCCGTTTTGTCCAGTTGTTCCGCTCCGAGGACGTATTGTATTCAGACTAAGGAATCCTATAGCGAACCGAAGCTCAGTCCGATTGGAAACAAATGTACCGGATCATCAGGGAAAACAAACTCTGGTTTCACTTTAAGCGGACCAAATGTGTCCAGTCTGAACACACCCTTAAACAACTTCCAGGTGTGACTAACAGGGCAACTCAGAACATCACCAAAACAAAAACCAAACAAAACCACAGAACCCTCACAGCTAAGAGAATGCTTGTTGAGATCTGGTTTAACCCTTGTGTTATCCTATAGGCACTTTAACATTGGGAATTGGGTCATCTAGACCCACTAGACAGTGCTCTGAACCTTTTTTCTTCAATGATTTGCGATCTTCACTGGTGTCCATGGATTACATGAAATCTTTCCACCTTTATCCACCTTTGTCATGGTAGGGAGAACACGTCAATGTAAGGGTAAGATATAAGGGTTAAAATTATATTTTCCCCAAGGGATTTTAACTCAGGAATTAAAACCTAAATTGAGATGGAAAATGGTATTTGACATTTCATTTTCAAAAAGTTCTCGAGTAAATGAGTACCAAAATTCAATTAGAAATACAATTTTAATTGACAATTAAAATAGATTAACAGAAATGCTTTTTCATTTTCACAATGCAACTGCATCAATTGACTCAAAAATAAAACAAAAAATCAATCCTCCAAAATGCTTTTTCATTTTCACCACTCACATTGTGACATAATTTAAGCGAAATTCAATTCTAGTCAGCAGTTCCAGGGGGAGACCGGCCAACTGACTTTTATTTTGGAATATTGAGACAGAAATGCTTCCATACAACATTATCATTCAGTGTGATGCTAATTTACATTCCCCCTTATTTAACTGCCACTAGTGGACAAGTAAAGTAATTCATTTATGATTGACAGAGTTATTAATCAGGAATTAAAAGTGTTAACACGTGAAAGCAGAAAAAATGCAATATATAAGTTAGTATATTTACTATATGAACAAATTTTTTTTTAGAAATAATTTAGTCTTGTCTATATTACTTAAAATGTGCAGAAATCATTTAAAAACGTAAATGACAAAATAATAGAGTGTCTGTGATTTCTTGGGAAAGGTCTTTTTTCTCTCTCCCTTTTGTTTCTGTATTACTTTTTAGAGAGGGAAAATAAAGACTAAAAGGGAAAAAGGAAGATTTGTTATATCACATATTGTCTTTGGGGCTTCAGGTGGGCACGTGCCGTTGTGGGCTTTGGCCCGTGGCGCCGCGGCGGGGCTCGGCTGTGGGCTGGTCCCGGTCGTCATCGCGGCTCATGTTTAATTCACGAGGAGGCAGCGGCCTCGGAAAAACTGGCTGCTGCTGGTTTCCAGGCATAAATACAAAGCGTAGCCGGTCTGAGGGAGAAGCGGCACAAAGGGACGCGGAACGGAGCAGTCTTTGCTTTCAAACTGAAGACTAAGAGAGTCAGGTAACGGTTCCTCTCTACGAGCTTTCATGTTACGATGATGACGAACCGGGAGCGCGAGGCTTCATTTCGCGGAAACCAGTGTGTTGTGCGTTTGTAACGTCAGCGTTAGTCGATAGTGAGCGTTACGGCACACAATGTAATAAATGTCACACACAGGTGTTTGTGTTGAAATGACTCACAGTCACACAAAGACGTCGTGTGTGGTTGAAAAAGGGGCGCCGTTTCGGAGAAAATCACTCATTTGTTATCCGTATACACATCTATTTCTATTTAATATTTTATTATTTTTTTCTTTTGAGTTTATTTTTCTCCCCACTATATACGTTTTAAGAGTTCCACTTTCCCAGTTTGTAGTCCCACAGCTGTCTCCTGCCTGTAATACGTGGCAGACCGCTGCCACACAGCTGATTTTCACACCAGCTGTTTCCCCAACTTTCCTCCGTCAGCCTTCTTTAAGACTGACTCGTTCTTTTTCATGCTTTTATTCTGAAAGTTTCCAAGCGCGTTTGATGGGGTTTCTTCTCAGAAAAGTGCCTCTAAAGGAGGGCAACTCATCATTTCCCACTCCTCCTCTAATCAGCTGATTGTTCAGTTAAACTCCAGCTTTCCCTGCCTAAACCAAAAATAAAATAATGAATAGATGGATTATTACAAAATTTTAAAAAAGTGCTTTAAACGTATTTCTGTTTGGTTTAAAGATTAGACACTGTTATTTTATCTGGTGGCTATTTTTATGTAAGTTCAGCTGCAGGCAGTCGTTTTATTTGATTTGATTTGATGTGATTATTTCTCTTAATACAGGTTTATGCTTTTATCTGCATCTATAGAAGGTTTCTTCCACTCCATCACCTCAGCTTTGGAAAACCAGAGCTTTGTAGAGAAGTGTGGAATGTCTGGCCTTTGGCTCGAATTTCTAAGACTGTACTTTGGAACAATTAATCTAGGAATCTAGCAAAGTCTGTTTTCATGCTACTTCTCTCATGGGACAGATAGAGGAAATGCAAATCTGAGTGTAAAGGCAGCTGGAAAGACCGGTCCACAGTTAAAGCTGTGGGTAAAGTGGAGAAACAGGAGCTCATCTGGTCATCTAAAGACTTTTTTTTTCATTAAAGTGGTTCAGAGTGTGTTGTACTTTAAGCTTTAACCACCAAAGCTCCGGTTTTTGGTCTGACGACATCATTTCTGTAGATCTTAGACCTGTGTCCTTCGGATGCTGCGGTGCAGGAAACAATGAGCAACCAGATCAGCGACCGTGCTGTGGTTGCGTTGTTATTATTTCAAGGTCAGCCTAATGTGGAAACTCTCAAAGAAAAGGAAAAAGTTATGCTCATATTTACATCTTCCACATTTCAGTTTTTTTAAAATATATATATATAATAAAATGTAGATTGTTTTTGCTCCAACAATCTAATGACAGATAGAGGTTTTTGCAAAAACGTTTTGAAAAATATTTACAACCAAAGATCAGATTTGTTGATTCTTACCCAAAGCTGTGTGTGTGAAAGTGTTTGCTTTCATGGAAACAGATCAAACTCTAAATCCATAAGACTTCCTTTAAACTGGGAGTGATCTTACAACACAGAATTTTAGAAAAATGGACCCAAATGCCATGTTTTTATGTTACCTGCAGCACCGTCGTCATGTACAGAAATTCAATGTACATATCAAATAAAAGGAATGTATAGAAAAAGAACATTTAAAAGGCTAAGCAGCATGACTTGATATTTTGTCTTGGAAACGTAGAAGTTCAAAAGCTCTGAACTGTTGCTGCAGCACATGGGGCAGCAGTAAACCTCGCTGCTGGCTAGTCAGCATTGTTCTGTAGATTGCAATTTCTAGGTCAGTGGTAACCCCTCGCCTCAATGTACTCTCCTCCAACCAGGAGCAGCCCAAACAATAATCTGTGACTCAAAAACAAACTCGCTGCTCTTCAGATAGTTCATAAAGAGGAAATCTTCAGTGATTTCCACATGGAAATCCCCGGTTTCCTGCATTGCAGCACTGCAACACAATTGCCTGACCATCGTTCAATTTCCTGAGAAGCAAAAGACACCTGAAGATCTTTTTATTTTATCAGCCTTTCAGCAAAATGTGGGTTGTGTTGGCAATTTCATAATTGTATGGGTTTTATTTTTATTTTTATCTCTTATACATTTTATTCCTGGTTTTATCCAGGAATAAATAATAATGTGACCTGGTTTGTTCAGTACTTAAAGATTTTTTCTGGGAAAAACGCCACAGCTATTTAACTTCTTTACTTACTTCAGAACGTACGATGGCTTGGTCACCTTGTTTCTGTAACGGGAAAACCATTCTTGTAAAACCTCACTTAGACCTTTGATCAAGGTGTGTAATATCCTAAAACATCAAAATCTTTTGCGAAAGGGACCGACATCTTCAGAGTTTATCTATTTAGTAGTTCTGTTAAGATAGGAAGTTAACCATATTACTTGTTTTAGAAAATAATAGTGCGTCCACTTAAAGTCCCACTCTGATCATATTTTTAAATTCTATTTTCAAAGTGCTGTTTTTAGTCAAAATCAGCAAAGCCTGGTGTTTTCTATGACATAGTTTCTGCAGAGTGGCAGTAGTTTATTAGAAATGCGCCTCTGAGTTGTGGGCGAGACCGTTGGTGCAGGGCTACCCCACTCCCTCTTCCCGTCCCTTTTGCTGAGAGCTCAGAGCAGGGAGCTTTTACCTACATCATAAATACGCACTTTTTCAAACTGGACTATTCTGTCTGCTGCTGATTCACAATAATTTGAATACAGAAATACCCAGAAATGCAATTTTGAGCTTAATTTCCTTTATATCTGTCCTCCATCATCAGATAAAGGCCACAAGAACATGTTGAAAAATCCAAAAGCACCATTTGCATGAGAGCGGGTCTTTAAAAATGCCTGTTGAAGAACGATAATACAGTAATAAATAAATGTATGTAGTATGTATATAGTAGATATAATAAAATAAACAATAAAATAAAAGTAGATATAATACAGTTTTTCATGTTAGTTGCCATCAGATATGGAAAAGAGGTTACAGGCAGAACATGACAGACATGATTTTAATGATGCCCATCATAGGAGTCACCTATAATATTTAATGTGTACAAAACTTATAGCAACCTTTTAAACTTCGAGAAATGTCTGTTACAGATATCATTCATAAATTTGGACTAAAATGAAATAAACCCAAGATCTGTCAGAAGGCGCCGAACATTTATTATATAATGATTAAATCATACATATTTAATGCGCTTGCAGTCAGTTTGCAGCATATAAATATTTTAGTATCATGTAAGCTTTGTGAAATTTGATTAAAAAACCACAATTATGCTATCAGACTTAATCACACGTACACAACAATACGGTAAGTTACATCAAGAAGAAAACCCACACTTTCTCCTTGTTTTTTTGTTATTTTTGGCCTGAAATTACCGTCATTCAGACATGTTGGTCTGTAACAGATCTAAAGTAAAAGAGCAGCAGCAACAGTGGAAACTGCCACGTGAAATCAACTACATGCTGCCGCTAATTGCAGGCGGCACCAGACAAACCACCCAAACTAGTAGCGCAGTCAAATTACAGATAATTAGAGATCACAAACTAGATCAAAAACTCCCATTTAGCAAAAATTATGCCCCAGATTCTTTTCAAAAAAATTAGATAGTCCTGATCTTTCAAGTGATCTGTATACTGTTCTAAAAATTCAAAGAGCAGCATTATCCCATATGTAATTTGTCTGTTAGTAAAGAATCTGTTAGTAAAGCTGGAGCCGGGCTGAGGTTTTCTGCGCATAGATGGACTGTATGTCAGCTTCAAAGAAACTTACAGAAGTGGAACTGAAACGTTTTGTTCTCTGAAACACAGACATAAGTCAGCGGAAATCAGCGGTTTTAGCAGCTGTGAGTTCAAAGCTGCTTCTGCAAAGTGAAGTTTCTTGAGTTCAGTACAAACAAAACCAATACATTTTGCAAATTTATGACAGAATATGTAAAAAACAACATTTCCTTTTAGTTAAATTATTCCATTTCATAATAAGACATATAAAAATCCCTTTAATCTTTTATGACAGCTTTCTATAAGCAGCAAAAAAAACCATTAACATTTAAACTACGCAGTGCAGCTTATATTTTAAGGACACAACACAACCTTATGATGATTTTTTTCAGGCTTGTTTCCCACTTTTGAAGGAGGTGCCTGACCTACATCTGGGATGATGCTCCCGCTGTCAGATGATGCATGTTGACACTTGTAGATTAACAGTTTTGACCCATATTTGCTTTTGAGGTCAGCTGTCAATCCAGAACATTCGCAGATTTACTGTAAACCCCCTACGTCCTCATGTTGGTGAACCTGTTCCCATTTTTTGTGGTGTTTGTCTTAAGACTATTGTCAGCTGTTGAATGCTCAGATGATTCATCAAGCTGACTCATCAGCTCTGACAAGATCAAACCAGCTCAGTGGCCTAATGGGAAAGGGTTTGTCCTGAGACTGGCAGCTTGTTGGTCTGATCTCACATTGTAGTCATTTAAAATGACAGCATCAGTTAAACCACCTGATGGGTTATCAGGTTATAAATATTGAATATTAATCATTTTGTCAACCACAAATTACGATATGAATAGAACCGTTGTTAAAATGAATCGTTACAGATCTAACATCAGTAATTCCATGAGGGAAAGTCAGCATGTGTCTCCTCCATATTATAATCTACTGCCCTGTGTCCAGTGTTGCTGTGGAAACAAAGCGAGGAGTCAAGCTGTCACAGCAAGACACAGACGGATTTTTTCTTAAACTGACTGATTTCCTTTTGAATGTTCGAATAGTAGCACTAACAATCTAAATACTACAGTACAGACTTCTATTTCCTCTGTTGGCATGGCGCCTGCGTGCTATTACCCAACACAGATATCCTTTTAACTACCAATCATGTTTGCGTTGAAATCACAAGGCGGAGTTCTCTTTTCTCCACGCTCACTGAGAAGAATCCACCTGAATCCAAGAGTCTGTGACAACAAATCCTGTTCTTGCCTGTCCAATTTGGCCTTTCCCATTAGTAAATGCTAATACAAAGTCAGTAGACAGACCAATGTACACACGTGATGGAAAATAAGCCCCAATCTCAGTTAATTACAGTCATAAACATAGCTGTAAATGTGGGTTGTTGGAAACAGAATACCAATAAAGCAGCGTATATCAGCTGTAAAAAAAAAGGCTTTTAATTAGCAGCACAACTGCATGAGGTGAAGTAAAAAGCAGGCGTTTTGGCAGAAACATGGCAAAATGATTATTTCAGCCAGTTAAGGAAGATTAAAAGGTGTTTTTTATAAGTTTGGTCAACCTGCATTTCTTTTTCATCTCATCAGCGTCTTTCCTTACTTTGACTGGTGTTCTTGCCATCTACATTCAGAGAGAATATTTAAAAGTCTGCTATACATTTTTTAAGTGTCAAAGATTCTGCTGTTTAATAGCTTTTTTTTTTCAGCCTGCTTTTTAAAACAAATACCATTCTTGATGGATTGGATTTGTGAGCTTACTGTGGGTTTAAGGCATTTGTCACCACTGGGTATTCTTGCCCAGCATCAGCTTGGACAAAACTCTTTCAGTTTTCTGGTATTCTTTATCTGGAAAACCTTAAAAAAAATTCTTTTCAAAGTAAAACTACATAATCGTGTATATCACCTTTTGTGGTGTTTAAGGGGAGAATATAAACAATATATATGCCATTGATCTGTTTCAGACTCCATCGAAGAGAAGCTTGGACGGCATGCAAAGTTGTGAAATTTCCTCAGACAGCACTGATGATCCTCTTTGTAGTGGCCCACACCCTCATCGACAGCCTCGAATAGTAGTGATTGGTGCCGGCTTGGCTGGCCTTGCTGCAACTAAGTTCCTACTGGAAAACGGCTTCACAGATGTCACGGTCCTAGAGGCATCAGACCGCATCGGTGGGAGAGTTCAGAGTGTTCATCACGGTCAGATGATGCTTCCCTGTTTGTTTTCTTCTTTGTTTTTACATTTTACGGCATAAATGGCTCGATAAAAGCAAGGGCCCACTTACTGTGTGAAAACTCAACACAGCCTTTCCATTAGAGAAACTGCAGATTACTGTGCTTTCCCTTCTCTTATTTCTAATCAAATAGCATTCATGGGTGAATCTGACACCCCAGGGTAAAGGTCTTCAGAACATATGATCCTTAGCTAACTTTAGTGAAGTGTCAGTGATCCTGTCATCTCACAATAGGCTTTAATTAGGATTTAAAGCTATACAATTATCCAATTACATTTATGCGCTGAATAAGCTTTTAGTTTGTTTATTAATGAATCACAAAAGAAAAAAGTCCTGTTAACAAAGGGACTATGACAGATTGAGAAACAGATGTTCAACTGGGAACCAGAACATTTTTTATTGTGGATCAAATCAAGAACATATTTGAATGTAAGATAACACTAGATCTTGGAAAACAGGAGGTAGCCCCTACTGTCTGCTACAAGCACAACCTGATTTTAAAAAATGTGAAAGAGTGCTTTAACAAAATCAGCAGAAAACTTCAACATTTACATGAGTTTCACTGTCAAGCTTGTTGGCTGTTCAGTCATGAATTTTCTTCAACTTTACTCATTTTAAACAATTCTTAAGTTCTTTTGGTCAAAAAATACATTATCTACTTCATTTTTATATTTATAAATATCTAGAATTGTACTACTATGTAAAGTTTTTTATTATATTGTATTCAGGAGGAACAACCTTGGAACTAGGAGCTACCTGGATCCATGGTGCCAACGGTAACCCGGTGTATCACCTGGCAGAGGAAAATGGACTGCTGGAGCACACCACAGACGGAGAAAGGAGCGTCGGCCGCATCAGCCTGTACGCCAAGAACGGCGTGGCTCACTACCAGACCAACGGGGGCAAAAGGATTCCCAAGGACCTGGTGGAGGAGTTCAGTGATCTGTACAACGAGGTCAGAGCACACAACCATTTCAGATAGAGAAAAGCGACCATGCAGACTTTGATCTTGGGTCGCAGTTTGCATGATCACAATGATATGCAGACTGTATGTAATGTATTTGAGCACTGCAAGAGATTTTAAATGTTTCTTATCATTTATGTAAATAATACAGGAAATATTGTTTCATATGGAAACAATATAAAGGTGTCTTCATGAACTGTTTGTGAAACATGAGCAACACAGTGAGCTGTTTTCATGTGAAACATCCTGATGCATACCATTATACGGCGTCTCTGCCCTTTGACTTTCTTTTTTCTTGGGCGATTTCACCACTGTTTTGTTTCTTCATACACTTCCTCTCCTTTTTTTCTCCCTTCACCCTTGAAAAACTGTTTGCGTTTTTCTTTTTTTGTCCTTCTTTTAGGTGTACGAGCTGACTCAAGAGTTCTTCCAAAATGGGAAGCCGGTTTGTGCTGAGAGCCAGAACAGCGTTGGCGTTTTTACTCGAGATGTGGTGCGCAAGAAGATCACGGTGGATCCAGATGACTCTGAGATTATCAAGAAGCTCAAGCTGTCAATGCTTCAACAGTACCTCAAGGTGTGTGTCTGTTTTTTCTATTTTATTTCTCTGTTTGTATTGTGTTTTTCTTTGTCAACTTTAGAAGTACTACTGCAAACGGACAATGAAATACACACATTCAAATACATTATTTTATTTGAGCTTTTTTAGACAATCATTCTGTTTGCAATGTATTCCTAAACCACAAAAGATTACGAAAATTATAAAACTGAAAACAACGTGGATTTTCTAAACTCCCTTTAAATAAACTTTACTAAAACTGTATATTCTGTTAAGTAGAACTAAGTTTTAAATTAGCAAAAAAAAAGTTAAAAACAATGAAATTCCTGCAAAAGTATTACTATTGTTGCTGAAATGTGTGTCACTATAACAAATGCATGTCCTTTATACTCTCTCATATTTTCCCTTTTATGCTTCCATTCACACATTGACACACAGGAAACAAAGGATGTTGCAAAATGCACAGGTGACAAATCAGGTCACGCGTAAGCCACAATGACTAATTACCTATTGAACCACAGACGCCACATATTATAAGAACTGCTGTAAACAGAACCCGTCCCCAGCTTGTATAAACCCACCCTGTGGGCGTATAGACAGAATAGAATGTACTATAGTGATGCATTCCAAGAAATGATAACAAAAGACATGCAATCAGTTGCCCCGGGCTGTTTGAACATGTGCAATCGAGTTTGTGTACTCAGCTTTTGATATTAACTATACAGTGTAGCTTCCTCACCTGAATCTGTGTCAATGTGGTGAACTGTCTCAGGTGGAAAGCTGTGAAAGCAGCTCTCCCAGCATGGATGAAGTATCTCTGAGTGAGTTTGGAGAGTGGACAGAGATCCCTGGTGCACATTATGTCATTCCTGAAGGTTTCATGAAGATCGTGGAGCTCCTGGCCCAAGACATCCCATCCCATACCATCTGTCTTGGCAAACCAGTGCGCCACATTCACTGGAACTACTCAGCCCAGCATCAGGAGGTCATTGCCAAGAATAGCGACAGCAACCACAATGATAACAACTACGGCCGCCAACCTCGAGAGGAGCCCTTCAGCTTGGGCCGTCCTGTTTGTGTGGAGTGTGAAGATGAGGAGTGGATCACGGCTGACCATGTGATAGTAACGGCATCCCTCGGTGTGCTGAAGCAGAACCACGAGGCCATGTTTTTCCCATCTCTTCCAGAGGACAAAGTGTTGGCCATCGAGAAGCTGGGCATCAGCACCACCAACAAGATATTCTTAGAGTTTGAAGAGCCCTTCTGGAGTCCAGAATGCAACAGCATCCAGTTTGTGTGGGAGGATGAAGCTCAGCTTGAGCAGCTGGCATACCCCGAGGAGCTGTGGTACAAAAAGATCTGCAGCTTTGATGTCCTCTACCCACCTGAGCGCTACGGCTACATGCTGAGTGGCTGGATCTGTGGGCAGGAGGCGCTGTACATGGAGCGCTGCGATGACGAAACCGTGGCTGAAACCTGCACTGAGCTGCTGCGGCGTTTTACAGGTCAGGGCACAATCACATCATCTAAGCTTAAGCACTAGAAATGTACTCACATCCTATGAGATTTTTTATATTTATATATATATCTTAATAAATTGAACACTTTTAAGAGTTTTTAGTTTAAACATCAGAATTAGAGTAACCGTGGGATGGCGGAAATTAAATAAGTCAGCTCTTCTCAGAAAGTCAACTGACATGAGGATGTGGCATCACCACATCCTTCTCAAAAAGAAAGAAAAGAATACTGAGGAGCTGAATGACTTAGATGTCTTTTTGTGAGTTATAAAAATACTAGCTAACTGGTCTGTCATCGTCACAAAGCATCCTCAATTATTCACTTTTCATTTCCAGCCTTTCTTGTTCTGTGAGGCGAGGCAGCACAAAGTAAACAGGGGCGTTTATTTTTAATTTTTTTTAAACCAAGATATCTATTAACTGCTTCTTCAGGAGAAGAGAACACATAAAACACAGAATTGTGCACACCCAGAATGTGAGCTCTTTGTGTGGTCTGATGTATTGTTTGGTCACACATTAGGAAGGAGGAGGAGAGAGTGAAAGGCTGGTGTCTGGCTCACAAGTAGGTCACAGTGTGACTACAGAGGCAGAGACTGTCACTTCAGTGGACTGGTGTTTGCTCAATAGTCACTGTGAAACCCACACCGCCCTCACTTAGCTCCGCTTCATCATGTAAAGTCGGAGCTCGCTGCTGTCAGAGGATCGCAGGTGAAAGACTTCAATGCACAGTTGCTGCATTCCTACTTGGAAATAATAAGACTCGTTGATTTAGAAACCTTTTTGTAGATGCATAAGTGCTGCACTTGTAGAAAAAAAAGTCAGCATATCCTACATACCTCCGGTTACTTCAAGGATACATTTATTAAAGCTTATTTCTTCAGTACAAAATGCTGTAATTGCTCGCCAGACCTCAAATCCTGTAGTTTCAGTTAAAGATACATCTTACATTCTCAATTTTATGATCTATTTGTTTAACATAAATCAGCAAAAATCTTTTTATTTTGCTGCGTCAATATTGTGAAGACATTTTAATCCAAACTATGAGCTTTACTTTGATGCTAAATTATGGTAGTGTTTGTGCCTTACTATGCGTGATCTTTTAAGAGTATTTTAGCTTCTTTCTACAACTCCAAAGCACGCTTGTTAGGTTTATGTTGATGGATTATATAGACTTCTTTTTTTACTATAAAAAAGTCATTAATTGCTAATAAGACGTAACAAGATATTATGCAAGTAAACATTTTTGTGACAAGGGTCTTCCCATTCCCCATAACTTAGCCATTCAATTGACACTGACAAAATTAGATTTTAAAAATACTGGGGGGAAAAACATGTTTCTCAGTGTAACACTGCATTTAACTGTGTGAATATGTTGTGGAATACAAACTTCAGATGGAGATGAATTCTATCATAGTGGCAGATAATTGCCCTGTTTTTGATTTTTTAATCACCAGTCCCACCATCCCCATCGTTGACTCCCTTCTTTCATTTGTCTGCAGGGAACCCTGACATTCCGAAGCCCCGCCATGTCCTGCGTTCGTCATGGGGCAGTAACCCGTACATCCGAGGCTCCTACTCCTTCACCAGGGTTGGGTCCAGTGGTGCAGACTGTGAGAGGCTGTCAATGCCGCTGCCTTATGCCAACAGCACCAAGGCTCCTGTAAGAACATAGAGGGTGACCCATTAACCCACTCCATGAAAATTGTGTTTTTGGGCTTTTTAACAGGTTCTTCTGGCATTTTGTCTGATCATGAAGGACATGTATGAAGAAAATCCAGCTTAAAATTGCATTTCTGAGGAATTCTTTATTCTAATTGTTGCACATTTGTGACAGAAAATACATTAGACAGACCAGAAACTCCCTGCTCCGCACCATCCACTTGCAGACAAATAGATTAATTTTCCTCGTCGGCGCTGTGATTCGGCTCAAACCTGTACGGCTGCAAAGCTCTGATTTAGCTAGTTCAATTTGTAACTCCAGTAATTTTGCGCTGGGGGTTGTGAGGGGCTTTAAGCTAGCGAGTAAGCACATAAACAGATGGCTCTCAACAACGGAAAGGGGATGGGCGGCGGAGTTACTACCCGCCAATGGTCCCGCCCACATTTCAGGGGTGAATTTCTAATGAACTACTGTCCTAGAAAATTACAGTTTTATTGATTTTTTCTAAAAATTTATAACCAAAAGACCACTGGGAATGGTTTGACAATAGCTCACAATATGATCAGAGTGTGTTTTTCATATAACTTTTAAAGTGTGTGTAGTTTGTTTACAGTCCTTTAATTATTTTGCTGTAAGCAGTCATCTCTCAAGCAGGCAAAGATATTTTTGCTCAAAAGTTGCAGATTTTTTTTCAATATTTTAGTGAGTATAGAAATGAAAGATGTAAGTATTATAGCGCTGTTGTTAGTCAGGCTTAAGTGCTCAAAGTCAGCCCATAAATGTCATCATCAATGCCATGACCCTGTCAGGATGGCAACGAGCACTCATGACTTGCCAGGGGTTTAAGACCAAGCTTGACACTGCTGAAGGAACCGCGAGACCCCTCTCCTGGGAGTCCTTCAGCCCTGTCAAACACAAATCACACATCAGACCCCAGGACAGCCAGTGCAGTCTCTCGTGTGTGGCACAAAGGGAAGCAGGAATAGAAAATAGTATTTGACAGAAGCCAAAAATATGTCAAGATGATGACACTGTTTTGTCCCCCCCCCCTTCTTTTTTTTCATTTTCTGCAGCCCCTGCAGGTCCTGTTTGCTGGAGAGGCCACTCATAGAAAATACTATTCCACAACGCATGGTGCTTTGCTATCAGGACAGAGAGAGGCCACGCGACTGATAGACATGTACCAGGACTTGCACAAAGCCGAAACCACAAAGCCTACCATATAACATAGAACCCAAAACCTCTGACCTGTGAAAATATTAAAAATGAAACATTGAGTTAATGCTTTCTGTCATTATGATTAATTTATACCCAAGTAAAGCATAGCCTTCATTATACTGATAATCAAGTTTTGTTTCTGACATGCTGTAGATCAGGAATTATGCTAATTTGTTTTTTTTAAATGAGCTTCTAAATTTGCCAACGGTGCTATTATTTCATGTCTATTTCATTTGTCTTTATATTTTTTTTTATAAATCAGTAAATTCATGTTCATAAAAGCAGCATCTGTAATTTCCCTTGTTTTTTAAGTGCCTTCTTTATGTAAGTCAATGTTAGTTAAAATGATGAAAATGTTAAAGAGAAATAACACAAGCTGAGAACATTTCAAAAAAATAAACAATAAACGTTTGATCTACAAATCATACCAGAATGTTTTAATTAATTTAGCATTAAAGGCCGACAGTAGATTGGATTTCTGCTATGCTGGATAATATTTTGGAGGACAGTAAAACTCCAATTAATATGTCTGAATTTGACCATCTTTTTGGCATTTGGAAGAATTTCTGACAGAAAACAGGAATTGAGCACAAATGATATTGAAGGAAAAAACTGCCAAGTGGCTGAACGCTGTGCAGTGTCATTCCAAAGTAACACATTATGTTTGAACAGACCTCAGCTTCTGTTGGGTGGAGCAGTCAGTCCTCAAAAGTCAATCAATCTTTAGACTGCTGTTTCAAATTGGGATTCATTCCAGCAAAATAAAATCATTTTTATTACATTTTTATTTTGGCACACTGTTCTGAGCTTGTAGCCCATGGAATTATTTTATGTTTATCTTTGGAAAAACATAATTTTTCACATATTTCCTGGTAGAAAAATAGCTTGATTATAATTGTTTTAAAAATTTTATTTATTTTTATTTTTTTCTAACTTGTCCTGTCCAACAGCTAGGCAGGCAGATGAGAGCTGAGGGCCTCTTGTGTTGGACATATTTTACTTTAACAAGAGGGGTTATTCATCTTCAGACAAACCAAAGGTATGACTGAATAAACCCCTTTTGTAATTGAGGCCAAACTTTTATTCATTTCAACCATGATTGAAAATCTTTGGTGTTGGACCGGACGGAAAAGGAAAGAAGGGAAGAAGAGGGAGGGATGTCGGGGGGGGGGGTGTGATAGTGAGAGGGGGGGGTAAGACCATGAAGCAGCATAAAGCAGACAGGTTTACTGGTTGTTTATCATTACGGTACAGTTCAAATGTAGTACAAAAAGGGCGGGGCCTGTTCACACACACTCAAATATTATCAACACACCTGCCCAACGCAGGGCCCCACCGGAGAAGGACGCCCACAGCCCCAGAGGAGCACCCCACCACCACCCAGGAGTTCCGGGCATCCCCCCGCCCCAACCCCAGGTACGAGCCAGGAACCCCCAAGGGAGACCCGCTCCGCACTCCAGGCAGCCACCCACCCGGCCCACGGTTGGTCCAGGGAGGAGCAAGGCAGGGGCCCGCCGCCCCCACCCAGGAGGGGGGAACCCCGGGGAAAAAAGGGTGGCCCACAAGGGGTGTTATAAATATGGCCCGACCAGGCTCGGCCATGTTGGAAGTTTGGCGGGGCCCAGCGCTCAGGGGCAAGGACCAGGACCCACCCCCCAGGGACACGAACACCCCCGGCTCAGGTGTAATATGAACCCCCCCACCGTGCGGAGAGAGCACCGCCGGGCCCAGGGAGCCGGCACCCAAGGGACACGGCCACCATCGCCAAGGGGCCCGCACCCCCCCCCACAGACTAGTCTGTTCAACTATAAATAGTTGTGGACTGCAGCTGCCATCAACAAGAAAGAGTCTGAATTTTTTAACATGCAGGAGTCTGTGACCTCTGTTAGTAAAAAACAAAAACACGGGTGGATTTAAATGTCAACAATGACTTTATACCAGTTATATGTCCAAAATACTTTTAGAAATCAAGTCAACTTTATTTATAAAGCGCTTTTAAAACAGCAGAAGCTGACCAAAGTGCTTAACAATGCAGGATAACAACAAAACAACAAACTAAAACAAACAGCATAAAATCAATAAATTAAATAAAAACCATTAAAAACATCAACTCACACTGTGTTATAAGCCAGGGAGAAAAAGTGAGTTTTTAACTTGGATTTAAAATCATTCATTGAACGGGCCTCCCTAACCTGCATAGGGAGTGCATTCCACAAGCTGGGGCCAGCAATGGCAAAGGCTCTATCCCCTCTGAGTTTCTGCCTTGTCCTTGGAACATTTTTAATTCCACTAAACTCTAAATGTCTTAGCTTTTACCAGCAATGTGACACTTTAATGTACTTATGACTCGTAATTGTTTTTTCTTTGAAATAAATAAAGTTAAAGGATTGCAAGTAAGTATGAAAAATACATTTAAAGCTGGGCTGTGTTATTACAAATTCTCTTTGCAGACATATTGTAGCTAAAAACTTGTCACGATTGAGTTTGTGTGGTCATTTAAAATATGTTATCCTAAATTTGATAGATAGTCAAAGCAGCATCAACATTACAGCATCTTCCTGATTCCTAATGTAAAAAACATGCATGTAACCCTTGTGCTATCCTAGGCACTTTAACATTGGGAGTTGGGTCATCTAGACCCACTAGAAAGTGTGCTGAACCTTTTTTCTGAAAAAGTGATCTTCACTGGTGTCCATGGATTACATGAAATCTTTCCACCTTTCTTCACCTTTTTCATGGTAGGAATAACACGTCAATATGAGGGTGGGGTCATCTAAGATAGCACAAGGGTTAAAAACATTTGCTGTCTGTCATGACTTTGTTCCAAAGACAACAAGTATGTAAAAGAAGGGAAAAATATAACAAAGGCATACTAATCCTCCTGAATAAGCTTAGCTTTAACATACATTTCCTTGGATCTTTATTGGTGTACCTCAGGGTTCTGCACTAGTGTTCCTTTTTTCTTTTTTGCCATTAACTCTTTAATTAAAGAAAAAAATTAAATATTAGAATTTGGGCTGATGCTCAGCCCCCTTTCACCCACATGATGACACATTCCTGGCAAAGATACTTGCCTTGCTTCTTGACATCTGTACATAAATAATAATAAAAAAACAATGTCATGTAAACACATGTAAACCTGGCCAAAATGACTTCTTGTTTCTCCACCTTATTAGGCAGACTTACCAAGGAAAATGCCATTCCTAATAAATAAATAAAGAGCAGATACCCCTGAGGATGATGCAGGATAGACAGCCCTGAGATGACCCTTGTTTTTAATGAGTTGATCTATTGACTTTAATATAGCATTCAATTTGGTGCTGTGTCTCCTTCACAATAACCTTGTCAGACATAATCAGAAACCACAAAGTATTTTCCCATGTTTCTTCATGCTTTTAGAATGATGCTCTCCCAGGGATTAATAACAGGGGCCTTCCTCTGTTATAAATTGTCAAGATGCACCTCTTTATTGCCCCAACTTACCATGTCGCACTGCTAAGCTCACTGTATCCCTTTACCTCTGCCTCTGAAACTTGACCTGGTTGTCGTCATTACGCTCTCCTCTTTGGCTCTTGTGACCTGACACTTTGCTTTCTGGAACTTATATTACTTCTTTGTAAGTCCTTTTAAAAAAATAGAAAGGTCGGACGATCTGACTGACTAAAAAAAGTAAATGTTCCCTGAATTGAGCGCGGACTCACAGGTGAATGTAGACTAATTGATATTGTTAATGTTTGTAAGCTGAAACCTTGTTTTCTGCTGGCAGTGTACGTACTCACCCTCGTCCCTCATTATTGAGACAGCAGAGAGGGAAACTCTGGGACTTAGTCCTGGCAGGAGTCTTCCTCTGGCAAGAGAACAGTGAGTCTGCCTTGGACTTAACCCTTCAGCTGCAGCTTTCAGAGACAGCTTTGTGCTTCAGTACTTTAGGAGACAGTTTTTAAAGGAACAGAACACGAGCGGCTGAATTAATTTATCAGCCTCAAAAAAACTTTTCCTTTTTTCAATTTGACTTCTCTGAAAAAAATGCAAATTGTTACATTTCCTTACTTTTTTAATTTTGTTGTCCAGGACGGTTGGTTTTTGTTTTGTTATTTATTTATTTTTTTTATGCAGGAAGCCCCTACTTGAGCATTGGATAAACACAAAGGTGTGCAATGGAAAAGAAAACTAATAATTTCATCTTTTTTTTCCTGGAAAGGTAGAGATGAAAGTTCCCACTTGCAGGTTCCCCGGTGATAGGATTTAAAACTTCACAGAGAAAAATGACCTGAATGAGTGAAAATGTCAATAGTTTTGAAAGAGATGAAGCAAGAGGCACAAAAAACAACAAAAAAAAAACAAAAACAAATCAGCACTAAAATGACTGAAACCGGAAAACAATAGTAAAACCCGAAAGCAGAATACCTAATTGAGCAAACTTGAAGACGCTGAGAATGATTAACTAATGGAGGTGTGGGTAGTTAGCAAGTGAAACTAGGTGACACATTACTACGGAGTAAACACAGATCCTGAAAACAGAACAGCAGAGCATAACATGAACCTTGACAGTACTGAAAATAACTATTGGCCAACTAGCACCAGTCCTTTCAGTGTTGATATAATATACATAAAGTGACCAATTTATTCTATCTTTACTTTGTGTTACTTTGACACTATATTTTGAGTAAATTAAAAGTTTTTTCGCGTTTATTTTTATTTTGTTTTAATATAAAGCTCATTAATCCTTTGTCCAGTGTTTCTGAATTATTAGTTGTCCAAAATAATGTATTACTTCTCAATGTATAAAAACGTTTTTTGCATAAAATATTTTTAAATTTAGTATTTTGGAACAGATGAAGATTATTTTTATACAATTTAAGGTTTTAAAACTTTTGATGTCATTCTAAATTTTGGGTCATTTTAAGGTCAAAGTTGACATAAACTAATGTTGGGTCTTTAAACTTTACAGATGATAGAACTGAAACTACATGATACTGACAAAAGGTTGCAAATGAAATCTTTTGCATTGTATGACATCTGAAATGTTTGTATTCCAGCTGTTCCCTTCGAGCGTTGGCATATTGCGTCATGTAAGCCTCTCATCTGCATCCATCTCCTTCACAGCAACCATGCTCACATCCTGCTCCTCTGCATCCTTACTTCAATAAATCTCCTTTTTGTCTTCCTCTAGAACTCTTTCCAAATACATCACCCTTTTACCAGCACAACCCCTGTCCCTCCTCCTGGGCATCACAACACTCCATTCCACAGCCACCTCTTCTACTCTGTTCTAACATTTTCCTCATTTATCAGCTCTTCAGAGCTCTCCTTCAATTTTTCCATTATACTTGTAGGACCAGTCAACACATAACCTGCTGCAAATCCTTCAGCCTCTGTTGATCTGCATTATAAACATGTACAGATCACCTCTCCTTCCTTTCTGTCTATCTCATCAAACAAGTCCTCATGCATCCCTTGTGCTGCATCTCCCTCTACTCATTCACTGCTGTCTTCTGTGTCCCACATCTTGGGCAACCTTTTATACTTTTCCACAGACTGCTGAATGTTTTCATTCCATCATTAAGTCTCCTTATATGCTTTCCTCATTCATGTAAATGAATCATGTAATCAACTTGTGTGGTCCTTCCTCCACTTTTTATGCCACCCGATGCTCCTCTTGGTAAAAATTACTTCACCACTGACATTTCCATTCCTTTGGCAAAAACACCATCTGTCTCTCTGAATTCCTGTCCTGAGAACCAAACTTCTCCATCACTTCCTTATCACATCTGTTTCCCTCATCCACATGTCTGTTAAAGTCTGTTCCAGTCTCCACTTTCTCCCCTCTAGGGATTCCCTATCACATCTATCTCCCCTCTGAATGACTTCTGCTGCTTTAGCTCACATCCTACCTGAAGGACATGACCAGCAAAAACATTCAACATCACACCTTCAACTTCCAGCTTCAGGCTCATCACTCTATCTGGCACTCTCTCCACCTCCAGAACATTTTTAAAAAGCTCCTTGTCCTACTCCATTCCTTCTTCCATCCACAGATGCTACGTCTCTACATCTGTTCAGTGTGCAGGTGACCTTCCTAAAAATGGTTACCAAATAAATTAGCAGAGAAAAGGTCTTATCACCTTCCTGCTCTTCTGTCAGCTTTGCTTTTATTTATTTTTCCAGAGGGACAAAATGTACTGGTACACTGACTGGATGCCTTCCTCACAACAATGAGCTACCGCTGAGGTTAATGACAAATGAGAAGGATTGAGACCAACTGTCCAGGATGTCCCCTGCCTTCGCCCACAAATAGCCGAGAGGGACAGAGAAGGTTTAGAAGATGGATGAATGAATGAATGAATACATAAATGAATGAATTAATAAATGAATGAATGATATTACTATTGTTAGTAGAGACTGTTTAGTGTTTTAGTTAAACAAGTACATAAGAAATGTAAAGAAATAGGTAAGAAATTAGTTTTAAAGTTGATTTTGTTCATTCACTGCTTAAAGGTCAGACTTCCAGTTAATAGATTACAGCTTTGACTAATTAATCTTCCTAATTATGGCTTTTGATCTCCTCTTCTTTACTTTTTCTCTTTGTGATTCTTCAATTAATCTTAGGTAATTGTTGTAAAAAATCTTTTGAGTCATAAAATGCACAAGGACCCTGTAGAAAAAAGGTAGACATCAATAAAATCACACCAAACAATCAAAAGGATGCTTGACATTTTTTAAATCACATTTTCTAATAAACTGGAAGTAAATACCGTATCTGAATTTTCAGAAAATACTTTTAATCTTCCAGCGACAGAACAATAAACTATCCGATTTTGCCAAACTACAGAGAACAAGTAAATAATTTTGTTCACATAGAGTGGATACCTGTTTTTCTGGATCTTGCTGCACATTCACTAAATCCTCATCACTTTTACTCTTCCCATTGTATCTGTTAGGATAGGCCTAAAATGAGGTGAAATCTGATGTGATAAGACACTATTAATTCTTGTAAGTCCTTTCAAAAAGTGAGACCATTACATGTGAAAAATTAATTTGCAATGTGATTTTTTTATTAGGGTTAAATATTATAACTCCAGTTAACAAAATTCCAAAAATAAGTATTTCAGAACATTTAAAATTTATCAAAACTTTAAAGTCTAATAATATCATTAAATGAAAAACACTTTCAAAGATTTTCTGGACCTTTATCAGCCAGCCACAACACTTCCTTTAAGAAGACAATCATTGAAAAGCTGCTTGTAACACGCAAAAGGCAAAGAAGCTAAGTGCTGCATTCAAGCTTATTAATGAAAACTTAAATGGATAAAAAAAATGTTTTAGGACACTAGAGAGGTTATAGAGGGAATCTTTAGCTGTGAACTTCGACTGGAGTCAGAGCTTCAAGATGAATCACAGTGTTATCTAAAGCGTGGACTTCAACCATCACATCACATGTGTGAGGTCACTCTTGTGTCAAGATCAAGAGGGAACAGCCACATTAATTTACCTATAAGAAATACATTTAAACATGACAAACTCAAGTGAGCAACAAAAAGGTGACAAAGCTGAACAGACAACCTGAAAAGCAGACACTCAAATAGACTGAGGGTTTGTAAATGAATAGAAGAAAGCTGTGAATCATACTAAACCTGATACTGGTGTGACTATGGGATGTTATAAATCAGCTTGATTTATAATTGGAAGCTTCACTTTTATTTTAATTAATATAGGAAAATAAATATTATTTTTGATGATAACCTTTAAGTCCCTGAAAGTAGAGCTGGAGAAGTTACAAGAAAAACCAGCAAAGAATCCTCTAGATCAGTGTTTTTTAACCAGGAAATTACTATGAATCACTGATCCAAAAACATTCATTTTCACCAGAATATCAGTTTATCATAATCAAAATTGGCCCAGCTTTCATACAGAGTAGTTTGCCGAAAGCTTACTGGAGCTCTTAAAAAAAAAAGCCTCTTCTCAGCATCTTCCATAAGGAGGGCGAGAAAAACGTCTGACAGTAGCTCCTCCCCCACGCGTTGGAGGCGTCTGGTTTCTAAACATACCTTTGGACAAGCATCCAGCAGCGACTTTGACGCGTTTTAAAAACGAAGGCGGAGGACACACATTTTGATGCGTGAATTCCGTCTGATGAGAACAGATAATTGATCTAAATGAAGCACGCGGAGGGAGGGGGGATCCGTGGCACACGTCTGTGCAGAACCGGGTACGAATCACAAATCATCTGTGCTCCCCTAGTAGCTTCCCGCGGGATCCGCTGTCAAACTGTGTAAAAAGTGAACAAAATAATAAAGCTAAAAGATGTTAGTATGTAACTCCCATGATTCATTGGGTTACTGTGATGGCATCACTTACTGCAATGCTAACTGTCATAAAGCACAACAAACACAAATATCTGTTTTAACAGTAGGAGAGCAGTTTGGTTCTCCTTCAAGGTTTGTGTTGAAGAGCAAATGAATCATCAACAGACAAAGATTCCAGTGTTTGGTCCAAGTCATCTTTATAAAAGAAAGAACTGCAATGAAATGAATGACAAATTCAATTTGAAACTATTCACTTTTGAAAAACTTTAAGTTAAATTTTAATAAAAGTAACAACAAAATATAAAAGAAACAG
Source organism: Oryzias latipes (assembly GCF_053564925.1). Taxonomy (NCBI): domain Eukaryota; kingdom Metazoa; phylum Chordata; class Actinopteri; order Beloniformes; family Adrianichthyidae; genus Oryzias; species Oryzias latipes. The sequence goes on along the minus strand of NC_136237.1, from coordinate 27,882,612 downwards.
CATTAAGGTGAAGTGGCCACAGAAACATTTAAACTAAACTGAAACAATTTGATCAGCCAAAAAGAAATAAAACATTTTTGTTAAAGTTCCATTTTTAGTTTAGACAAAAATAAATTAATAAAAAACTAATAAAACTTCAGCGTGTTCATGTTTTTGTGTAGTTGAAGCTGAACTTAAACATGAATATAATGTTGGTCTTTTTTGCCTAAAACTTAAAACATGCTGTGATTATATATTGCTCTTGCACACAAATAAAAAATATTTTAAAAATAAATTACAGTTTAGAAAGAATCTCATTTTACTTAGTTTTTTTGAGGTTTACGTGAAATTGCATAATAATAAACTGAACTACAACTACCTGGGCATATTTTTGAATAATTTAGTTGAAAAGGATTATTGAAAATTATCGCAAAAAATAGCTGCTTGTTTTGGTTGCTGGTGTGCCACAGGATTTCTTTCAAAGGAAAAAGTGGACCTTGGCTCAAAAAAATTTGAAAAACACAGATTTAGATGAACCTTTGAAGACTTGAAATCCTGTGAGAACATGATCCGGATGAATGAGAATCTTTACAATTCATTGAGGTGTATATAAAAGGACTGCACCACTACTTACAAGAATAATATATTCCAAAAATCAAAGATTTGACAGGGCTCTAGATTAATTTACCTACTCTGGCTCCAAAGTCTTTTAGGAAAAAATAAAAAATATATTTGTGTTCTTTGCTTTACATGTTGATTACTTGGTAACTCTTCCTATAGATTTTTTAAAGTTTAGGGTATTTTTATTGACATGCCCAGATGCAATTGAGATTCACAGATTTAATGATTGTTGCATTTCGTTTTTAATACAAAAAAGACATGTTTTCTTTCTCCAGCTATCAAATTTGGTCGAAAGCTAAAAATCAAAACATTTCCCATCATAATTTTGGAACATCTGACCTTTTTGTACTAAAAAACTTAGTGATCCTATAATTACACAAATGTAACGAAAAACTCTGTACAGGCAGTTACAATTAAAGAAATTTTATTCATGACAACAAAAGAGTCAAAACTTGTCCTTTTCCATCTATTGCAGTCATCAGAGAAGGCAGGGTTTTACCTTTGTCCTCTAACAGCAAATATCTATTTTTTGCATGAGAAAAAATGGATGAAGTTCTTGAATAAACTTGGTGGAAGTCAAAAAAATATTAATAAACACACTTACGTTTAAGTGTTGAGGTAATGTGTAAAACACTGTTCATGAATGGGCATATTACAATCATTCTAACATAAAGTATGTACATGAGCACCCACATGACTTTTCTATTGCACAGCATCATCACTGCAAAAGAGGACACTTGATAAGAACATGTAATTAACACTTGAGTAAAGATGATTTTCAGGTGATGCTTTGGACTTTAAATAGCAGAAATCTGTAGATGGAGAGCAGGAATTTGTTTTTTTCCCCCCCCAGAGTAGTTGGCACTTTTAGCCTGCAGATTCAGAGTCCTGCAGCATCTACAGCAGATCAGTTACAACACAGCTGGAGCACTGTCAGAAAGAGCCTGTTATTTACAGAGGAATGACTTGATTAAATAATGACAGACATAAACAAAAAATGGGAATAAATTTCTATTTAAAAAAAAAAAAACATATCTGTGTCAGATACATCTTTGACCTCTCATCAACTTAGACACTTCATGAGGGCAAAAGGTGTACATCCGTTTACTGATATTTCGAAGCCATCACTTTGTTTTCAGTGTCTTTATCTTTATTCCATGAAAAGTGCGACGTAAGCTCAGCTTTTTACAATGTTGGAAAGCGTCCTGCAGACAGAAACGTCTGACAAACCGATGACCGAGAAGTGTCCAAGAAAAAGTGCTTCATTCTTTTTTTTTATATCAATAAACATTAAAAGTAACACTCCTATAGCGAACATCTTTAAATATCTTTTTTTTTTGATATAGTGCAACAACAGACGGATAAAAAAAGGGGGAATGCTAATATTAATCTGCAGGCAATCAAAGCTCTTTAAACATCTAATAAGTTTTTACATTTTCTTTTGCCACAGAAGCAAAACAGTTAGGAAGGCAACTCAATGATTGATGCATGAACACAAACATGCCAACATTATACACAGCGCTCTTTTATAGAAATAAATAGCAGAATTATCTTTTACCTCTTCTTAAATAATTTCCATCTCTATATGACTCTGATGCACAGTTAATATAAAGTATCTATTACTCAACTGCAATTTCAACACTACTGTTATACTTAATATAATTCTCTATGTTTATCTTTCATTCACCTTTGGAAAAAACAAATTTGTATATAATGAAGACCTGTAAACGTCCAACATTCCCACTCAGAATTTGACATTAAAATAGTATATAACGTTACATGTTGATAGATTTTTTTTTCTATGCAAACCTTTTGTACAGAGTTGCTGATAACGTAAGTAAGATTGTCAAAAACTTAAAATCAGCAGGTGCTTTTGTCCAGATTGTCCCAATGGACTGTCAGTATTTATGTGTGGGGTATTAATGGAAGAACATCATTTCACCAGAAATAAATAGTTTTTACAAGACCATAATCAGAAGCTGGCTTGTTTTTACATAAACATTTTTAAATATTTAATTTAAAGAGTTCACTTAGCACTTTTAGAAAGTCGACGTGTTTATTTTTTATTTTTTTTACAGTAATCATTACAATCATGTCTGCAAGATTTCCTTTAGTATAATTGCAGTACGGTAAAGGAATATTGCACTTGTTTTTAAAACTAGGGGGAACATTTCCAGACAGATAATTAAAAAAAAAAAAGCTGTGCAAAATAATTCTAGCCTTTTTTTTTGGTCCACATTGTGAGGTAAATCTCACAAAAAATGCTGGAAACAGCTACCCATTAAAAGATTGTTTATGTCCCTAGCTCCCTGTTGTGTCTTTCTGCTTTAAAACGTGTAATTTTTACAACCATAATGATTTGCAACAAACGTCTGGTTGGTGATCTGATGTGAGAAGATCTCTGACCCACAGGGATTAAACTCCTAAAAAGGAAACAGCGTGTCACGGCACTGTCCTGTTTGACTCACAGCAGTCACACTCAGAGGGTATTGCTAATCATCCTTTGACATTCTGCAGATATAATTAGATCACTGTCATCATTTTGTGGACGCTTTTTTTGTGTGTGTTTATTTTTGTTTCAGGTTGCAAAGGATGAGTCTGCATCTGTATGAGAGATGTCATTACATGGAAATACCAGCAGATGGAGGCAGAGGATCTCAGACTTGTGTTTGGATTGGCCCTGGTGTGTTTGGAAACTCAAACCATGTAGGAACACATTCAGAGTGGGATTATGTTCTGGGAGAGCTGTTTCCATTCACATCAGTCCCATATATTGCATGCCCCTCCCCCATTTCCCTGTTATTGGCACAGAAGAAAACGTTCACTGGACATACACAGTTACAAACATAACACTGCCTTCTGTATTCTGACATAAACACGTCCCAACAGGACCGATGACCCAAAAACACTGAGTCCAGATGAGAGACTTGGTTCTGTCCGCATGTGGAAGCAGAGGATAGTTAAAAGAGGTGATTTACATGGCTGCAACGCTGCAGAGAAGCTGTCTCTACTTCCTCCGTGCATGGAGCGGCTGCAGCACTTCTGAGTTTCTGGGCGGAAGCCTAAAAAGCTCATTAAGTTGACCTTTGTGTTCACTTTCCTCCTCAGCCGCACAAAAGAAGCTAACCCATTGAGTATGTGAGGTCAAAGCTCTTGGGAAAGCTGCTGTTTTTATGTACATCTTTTCAAATTTACTTGACAACCGTCCTCTTAGCTGTTGAGACTGAAGGTACTTGATGTATGCAGGAAGAGGAAATGCAGCTCCAGATGCTGTGTGCGACGACAGACCCCTTTTCTGAAATAACCAACACCACAAAGGAGTCCGAGAGTTGCTGTCGTTCTGGAGTTGTTATTTCAAAACTGTCTTCTTATTTGAAACACGTAACCGCTGCGAGTCTGATGGCAACAGAAACCTTAAGTTAGCCTTAATCACATTTTTAGATTTAGATCATTACCTCTCGACAAAAGGACTCAGAGCTTTGGACCAAGTCTTGTTTGTGCTGTTGTTGCACATGGATTCAACTCCGGGAAATAAGCTCTGAGCAGGTGGACCCTTTTTGAGTAACGGCAGCTTAGATTTGCCCTCTCAAGAACTTAGACATCCACCAAGAGGGTTAGCAGAGACTGTCTGCTTTCACGTGGAGAATCTTGGAGAATCCAGGCCTTTTCTTCAGAGCCTGAAAGAAAACAAGAAGTGTATTGATAAAAATGGTAGGATCTATTATATTCTAAGCAATCTTTTCAACTTTTCAGTTGATGCGCTAAAATGACTGAGCTCTAGCAAACCTATTTTTTCATTAGCTCGTTTTTGCAGAAAGAAGAGCCAACGAATCACATCTCTTTGCAACTTTTGGAAGGCTTGTTACAGTGTGCCTCCTCTCACTTTCCAAAAAAACATACTGGAGTCTGACTCATCCCAACTCACAAACAAAAGTGGACATTCCAAAGCCTTTCATATCTCAGATTTTGTGTGGTCAGCATTGGAATAGCTCAGAATAAAACTCTCCTGGTGTGAATTAATAGCGGGACACATACACAAACAATCACCAGGCTTCACTGGCTGCTACAAGGGATCCAGGAATCCAACAAGACCAACTTAAAAAAAAAGAGCCCAACTAAACAGTATTTAAACAGCTAATACATGTTAGCAATTAAACCGATAATTCAACGTCTCTGTTGATGAATGAGAGTGTATCCAGTGAAAGAAGAAAGAAGGGCATGCAGTTGACATGTGGCATTGGCAAAAGGTTTTTGTTCCAACTGATGGCCGACTTCAAGTTGGGCTGCCACCAGGTATGTCATGTCAGAGTGCAGTTTAATTGGTAGGTATGGAAAATGAAACAGGCGTTGCCTCTGACAGTATGTCTTAACTGTTAAAAATGTGCCTTTAGAAGTTAAAAGACAACTTTTTAGGGCATTACGACCAGTAACAGCATCTAATTGGCCAGTTTATAACTTGAATAACTTGCACTACAGAAAACAAATCATGAAAGGCAACCAGAGCAAGAATGGTTATTCTGACAAATATAATGACAGAGTAATTGTTGTTTATTTCTGAATAGATGGGATTTTTGCTATTTGGAGCCAGCATGTACTTCGTGTTTGGGGAGGAGTCAGTCCAATTCAATTCAATTCAATTCAATTCAATTCAATTTTATTTGTATAGCCCAAAATCACCACAACAGTCGTCTCGATGGGCTTCGAAGTGAAACATGAACTCAAAAGGATCATGAATACATAGAGTTCAATAGGAAAATATTAAAATGAACTAACAAACTGACTAAGCTATACTGGCATCCCTGCCCTTAGACTCCCCTTCGCGGTAAGGAAAAGTCCTGTCCAGTACTCATATAGTCAGTGATCAGAACTGATGATCATTTGCCCTTATGACTTGCCATAGAGGTAATGCTTAAATCCAAGCTAACCTTTGTAAAATAAAACTCCTATCAGATGAATCATGTGCTGTTCAGCTCCAAAAGAAGCAGCAAAAGAAGAATGTATTTCACTTTAGTCGAGAATCTAAAATGACGAGAAACATAACACTTCTGTTCAAATGTTTACAGTAAAATCTTCTCTGAACATCAAGCTCACTTGGCAGAGCAGCTACATGTCCACAACTTCTGCATGACCAGCCTGTTACACATGTAACATATCTATACTGTGAATGTTCTGTGAGACACAAGGCTGTTTACCTGCAGCTTGTTAACCATCTCATCAAAGAGTTTTCTCGCCTCTGGGCTGTTGGGATCCTCAAAGTAATCCTCGATTCCAATCTGAACCACAATAGATTTAAGGTTCCGACAAACACCTGTTGAAATTTAAAAGATTTAAGATGCATGGTGACTTCAAAAAAGAAAGATTTACATAGTGTCAAAATATATAAAGCAAAAAATGACAGAAGTTTGACAAACAACAACCTTTCTACTTTTAGATTAGAGTTCTTTAATAAAACAGACAAAAAAAGAGAAATACTGGTACATCTCTATTTGTTTAAGGATTTTATAAACTTACTGTTAAAGTGGAGGAGGGCTTTTGGGGTGACTGGTGTGGAACTTAACACCAGCATCTCCAGACCCTTCAAGCCTTCTCTGCAAACTTCTGCTGCCACCTCCTGGTTGATTTCACTCACATGGTCTAACTCTAACACCTGAAGGCGCATGCAGTTCCTTGCTGCACAGACAGAAGAGATGGAGATGTAAAGGTAGGATTGAAAACTTTGCAGACTTGCATAAAGACATTGTGTTCTGTTTGTCTTTTTTATGGGCTAGAAGGATTCAAAGGTTTGTTATAAAACAATTCCGGACTTAAAATGTTAAAACAAAAGACTGGAGTAAAAAGGAGCCTAAAAATAGTAACTGTAGTTTATTTAAAAAGCCACAAAAGGGTAAATTATAAAGACACAGAATTTTTTAAATCCAGATAAACAACATTCATCATTTGGTGTATGTTTATTTTCTGATAGTTATTTTTAATCATAACCATGATATTTTTAATGAAAATAATCTGAATACATTTTAGATAACTGATCTGTATGTGGTATGTTATTATACAAAATAGTTATTTCTACTTTACATAATTATTAAGTAATTCATCATTGTCATGTGATTTATTGATTCTTTAGCATACGTAAAGACCTGAAACTGAGTTGGTAAGGCATTGATATCAGATGAAAAGTGATGAACCGGATCATGATAAATTATGTTAAAAAATAGTTATTGTAGAATAGGGATGGGATTATTAGAAGTTCCCTTCTTTCCACTCCCTTTCAAGCAATCTTTAATTTAATATCTAATTATCCTAAGTTTGATATGTCTTTGTATGAATGTATGAATGCTGATTGTATTGTTTAGTGCATTATTCCTTGATTGCTTAAAACAAACCATTCCAAATCAAATCAAAACTTAAGTTAGAGCAAGATAAGTTCATAACAATATAAGGCAGAAGCAACTTACATGGAATATATTTGTTTTTATGTAACTTAGCTTTTTTTTCCCCTCTTTTATGCTGTTTGTATTCCACCTCAATGTATTATAAATTAGACCAGAGTAAAAGTACAGCCACAATATTGTGCTACGTTTACCCAGGGAGGCGAGTCCCTGAATGCCACATCCAGCTCCCCCCACTCCAAGAGCTCGTAGGTGGGGCCAGCACCTCCCAATGGTCTGCAGACATCGGTTACTGAAGCGAGCAGGTTGTTGGCTGGAACCAACCAAAAATCCACCAAAAAGCCATATTAAAGAAAGCACTCCATATATAAGCAACATTTTACAAAAGTATTATAAGTTTTTAAAGCATATAGTACCATGGATGTAATGGAGCCACCTGCAGAGAAATAATGTCTCTACAACCTGCACCAAGGGCCCAGATGACCTCCTGACCCACTGGATCTGTGGCACTCCTTGGACAAAACAGCAAAAGTACAAAAAAAGAAAAAAGAAAAATCAAAAAATGTTTTTCACCAAAGATCACACTAACCTCACATTTCCTATTTAGCCTTTTCTTGCCTTTCTATACCTGGAACACATTAAAATAGGTTTAAATGGAGGAGTTTTTGTGCCACAAAAACAGAAAACAATTTTTTTTAAAAATGGGTCAAAAATGAGCTTTCATATACAGGAGGCTGTACATGAAAGATGTGTGAAATTATGTATTCTTTAAAATCAATGGTCCAAGAAACACTGCACATTTACATATTCCCTCCATTAGAGTGTGCAAGCCATTCAATAATTCAAGGTGTATGGAGAATTCAGCCATAAGGGGAAACAAGGAGAGCATTGTTGAAAGAAAGTGTCATTTATCCAAACCAATAATTCATTAGACGAGAAAAACCTTAGTCAAGCAATGCACCAAAAGTCACACATTTGTTGAGCAAATGAGAAAATCTGTCTGTAACTAAAGCATGAATGAAAGCATCATTTAGTTGAAAAAATTCAACGCTGTCAAGTGCATTGCCTTTTAAACAAGACTGACACTCTGCACAAACCCACTGCTGTGAAACAAAATGGTACAGAGGAGGTCTGACCTTTGTTTAATGGGAAATGTTGGGAGCAAAAAGCCACAGTGACCCAATATAGTTTCACACAATCAAATGCGTTTTCAGAAAAAAAATGAGACAAAATAGCGTGTCAAAGAAAGCGGTGTGAACAGACATGGCAGCACTAAAAACGACATTTTTAAATGTATAAGAAATAAAATACAACTCCTAAAGCCCCATTCCATGAAAATGATGTTTTTGATGTTTATAACATGTTCTTGTGGCATTTCTCTGATGATGGATGACACATTTAAAGAAAAGGAAGCTTAAAATTGCATTTCTGAATATTTTATTTATTAAAATAGTTGTGAATCAGGAGCAAATAAAAAGGGTGATGAAAAGAGAGCTTATTTAAGCCATAGAAAGTACACTGGGCAGGCCACAAGCCTCCTGCTCTGAGCTCTCAGCAACGGGGAAGGGAAGAGGGGTGGGGTTGCATCACACTAACAGTTCCGCCCACAACTCAGAGACAAATTTCTAATAAACTACTGCCGCTCTGCAGAAACTATGTCCTAGAAAACCACACAGGCTCTTGTGATTTCAGTTAATCATAATGGGAACACTTTTGAAATTGAACAAAATATGATCAAAGTGGGTCTTTCAGTTTTGATCATGACTTACAAGTTATAGACACCTTTATTCATCTTGACGGTCTTGTGTGCGGTGTCGTACCTGTACGTCACGGCCTGAAGGGCTCGGCAGAAGCAGCTGGCCAGCCAAAGGGAGCGATCAGTCAGAAGATTGGGACAGTGTGAAATCTTCAGTATGAGGAGGTTACTTCCTGTGGCTTTTAACAAGGCCTCCAGACCCTCCTCAAGACAGCCACTGGGAAATACATTCAGAGAAAAGTCAGGAGGAAAAACACACTCTACTGTTTTTGAGAACATTTAAATCATGAAGAGTTTGCTTCTTTTTTCTTTTAGAGCAGCATACATTATAAACTATTTCATTTGTATGAAACACAGATTTTGAGAAAACATGGATGCTCTATTACACAAAGGGGTTGTTATATCACTCATTTTTGCACCATTTGTTTCCAAACTCACCTGAAATAAACTACTACAATATTCATTGGCAAAACAAATAAGTTCCAGCTAGTTTGACAGTGAAGCCCAGAAGTTTCTTAGCCTTCTAGAGTGGATATAAATGTGTTCACTAAACTCTGTTAGCTGATAGAAAATATAAAAACTTGAGTGCAAAGGGAAGTTGGCACTAACATTTGAAGAGAACACTTGCTTCATCCCTGCCTACAGCTCTCACCGTGTGCTTTTAAGGTAGTCGTCCTTGGACTCCTTCTTTCCCCGCTGTCTCGGTTTGAGGTTTTGCAGAATGAGAGAGTGCGTCTGAGTGCACCACTGGGATAATGTACACAGGAACTGAAAAAGCAAAATGTTGACACGTTAAAGCATACTGCTCCTTGTTCTCCCGCACTTAAACTCAAAAGCAAACCTTGACATCTCACCTTAGAAGAAATACGAGCGTTTTCTAGCAGCACCCTGGTCCACACGGCTGGGTGGCGTGCCACAAACCTCCAGTTGCGGCAGACCTCGGCTGCCCTCAGCAGGGTTTTGGTGTCCAGATATGTAAAGATGCAGAAGAGGGCTGCACGGATCTTCAGGATTTCAGGACTGATGACCTCGTTGGATTTGGAGGGGCTCTTTTCATGGCGGCATGACTTGCTGTAAACTCCCTCAGACCGCCCTGTAGGAAGAGATGTCTTTCAACCTTTAATACAGTTACCATGCTGCCCTTATGATGCTCTATTGGACTGTGTTAGTTTCACTAATTGGTACACAAGACCCTTTAGTTTAATAAAACGGTAAATACCAAGATATTCGGAACTTCAATTTTGTAATATTAACTTCAAAATTGTTTGAAAAAGTTTATATAAATTTAATATTATTTTCTTCCTACACCATGTGGGTCTGCAACCTCAGACTCCAGAGACATGTGGATCTTTTACCCCTCCATAGTTGCTCTCTAAATAATGCAAAATAAAAAGTTTAACTTTATAAAATAAGCAAGTAGTAAAGTAAAAAGTAAGTCAAGTAAACTAATTAGAAACTTTATTTAACAAACAGTTGAAAGACACATTAAGTTGAACTAAAACATTTTGACTTATTTATTACGGAAAATAAATAGAAGGTCAGTAAGCACAACAAGAATTAAGGTACACCAGATTATAAAAAAAATGTCTTTTTAGTTTTTAAACAAACTCAAATATTTTAAGAGTCTCTTATGGTTCAAAAAATACAAAAAGGGTCACTTAATTAGCTCTGATTGAATTTGGTTTTCTTAGATTTAAAAATATCTGTCTGAGATGCACCACAAACTGTCAAATAAACCGATTTTCTAAAAATTATTACACTATACTACTACCACTGGGTTGATTATATTTTATTTTATTTTATAAGAAAGTCATGTAAACCTATGTCAGCTCTTCTCTGAAAGATTTAAAATATTTGTATGTCCCAGTTCTGAGTAAATGCCAGTTTGGTCACTAAAGTTTCGAAAATCTGTCATTTGGATACATTTGTTGTAATCCAAATCCTGCTGGTGATCAGGTTATACGAAATAATAATGGGAAAATGCACGGTAATCAGTTTTAGTGCTAGTCAGGATAGGGGAAAAAATCTGATCACCTTTCCAGGTCTGCTGCCATCAATCATGGCATTTCCTGTTGTGAGCCCACTGTTTGTCTATCCTTAAAGACCAGAGAAGTCAGTGTTTAACCGATTTCTTCCCATTTTATGTTACTTGTAACTTGGTACAAAATATATGTGATATTAAAATGCCAAAACACACTTTAAAAATAACATTTTGTTCTATTTATACTGATGGAGCATTTAAAAAACAATTCTAAACGAGTTTTCTTGAACGCATGTCACAAGCCTGGTGTGTCCGCAGCTCAACAGTTTCAGTTACTCCCAGCGACGTCTCAGACATCTGTTACCTGCGTTAGGGCGATATGCGGCCCTGCCGTGGTGGGGATAGGGTGCGGCAGACTGCTGGACCTCAGCCACAGCTCTCCTCTCCTGTTCCCACATCTCCACTTCAGACTCCGTAGTTCGAGAGCCCACGTCTGAAATGTCTCCCTCATCCCCTTCGGTGCTGTTCCTGTAAGGTCGCCGCTGCCAGTTCTGGATGGCCTGCTTCCGGAGTCCCCAGTTTCTCGAGCCGCATCCAGGAGAGCGCTCATACCCTCCCTCACCTAGCCGGCACTGCATCTGATAGTACTGCACCTCTGGACACTCCTCCATGGGATGCATCTCGACACTGTCACTGTCGTAGCCTCCAGAGCCCTGGGAGACGGACTTGATCCTCCCCGATGCACTGCAGCAGAGACAGGGGCATCGGACAGCTAAATGAGTCATTTTGAAACATAAAGCTAAACTGGAAATTGTTTGAACAAATGACAGTATAAATTAAAAACAATAACTTCAATCAGTTTGGAATCTGGCAAGTCATAAAGTAACTAAATTCATCAAACAGCAGCTGTAAAAAGCTTGTTATTCTTAAAAAAAGTATTAAACAATCACAGATGATGGTTTGAACAGTCCTCAAGTGAAAGACTACTTGTTTGCCAGACATTGCTACCATGGGGTTGCCAGGCAACCAGCAGAAACTGAGATCCCCCAAAGCCAAATCCAAGCAGAATATTCTCAGACTTATACAACTAAAAATTCTCAACTCGACATACTCAACATATGTTGTCTTCACTTTTTTTATATCTGTTTAAGTGTAGTGTTTATAAAATTACATCAAAATACTTGACCATTATTACTATCTGAATATTTACAAACGCTGCATTTATGGGAAAAATCTTTAAGTCGAATTCGACTGATTTATGCAATCATGCCTACGACGAAAAATCTAAGTAAAACTGAGCAGTTTAATTATGTTAGACTTTAAATCACTAAAGAATTATGGTTTTAAGCAGCTCGAAAAATAACAACAAAAAGAGAAACTGTAAGGATTCAGTGTTTATGTTTATGTATATTATTTGGATCTTTAAAAACCTTAAAAGAAGGAATAAAGTTGAAACCTTAAAGTATGAATCACCTTTTTGATTTTCAGAATAAAGCTTACATCCTAAAATTTTACACACAGGGCAAGGTATTTTGATTGACAGGTACCAGTCAAATCTGGGCTAAAATAGTCTAAAAATCGAAGGGAATACGTTTTGTAAAAATATCTGCCAAAGGTTTGAACATTTAGACTCCTGAAAGCCCTGCCCAAAGACAATGGATAAAGGTATTAATGTATAAAAGCTCTTGATTAACTAACAGCTAGTTCAAATCTCGGCTGCTCTCTTCTTGACAGAGACGTGGAGGAGAAGCTCCAGAGCAGATTTCAAAATTCTGAATGAATATTTTTATCTTTATCTCTTAATGGTTTCAGTCCTACCTATCTTTCAGATCTTCTTTTGCCATACAGACCCCTTAGAAGTCTCAGATCTTCACAGGCTGCATTTCACCTGTGGAACAGTTTCCCTGAGGACCTGAGAGCTGCTTCTATTTAAGAGTTGTAAAACACAAGTTCAGAAACTATCTTTTTAAAATATATTTTACCTAATGTAGGGCGGGTGTTTTACATCTTCTAGTAATTTATTTATTCATTTTACTCATTCATGTTACACTTAGTTTTTAAATATCAATTTCAATTTTTTTTACTTATTAATCTAATTAAATTAACCTATACATTTTTTAAACATGCATTACATTACAAATATTTTTTATTATTTTACCTGAATTTTTTATTCATGTTAATCTTTATTAATTTATTTTATGTTAATAAATAATATAAAGATAATAAATCTTTCTAGCATTTGTATTGTTTTATATTTTCCTATTTTATCTCCACTTTTACCTCTTATTATGATTTTAATGAAATTCATAAAGCCCTCTGAGTGCTTCTCCTATTTATTTTGTTTTTTCTTTTATTTATATTGTGCATATGTTTTTATTTCCTTTTACTTGGGTGATGTAAAGCCTTTGTGTTGCATTACATAAAAAGTGCTATACAAATAAAGTTATTGATTGATTACAGATTAATTACCAGATTAGTCTCCAGATTGTTGCATCATTCATGGTGATTATAATTAATCAACTATTAAAGCTTTTACATCATATCATAAGTCTGTTCAGAACCTGACCTTTTCTCCAACTAAGGGTTAGAATTACTGATCCATGATAAAGCAATAAAGCTCTTATTTTAACTCCAAGGCAGACGGCTCACAGGCGGGTTTTTGGCAACCCTCTGTGTGTGTGTGTGTGTGGGGTGTCTGTGATTCAGAGGGGAAGGCCTGACAGGGTTTGTGTGACGTCACAACAAGAAACACATTCACACACCAACAGGGGATGACAGTTGGGTTAGTCAGAGTTGCAAGGGCACAGCCATGTGTCTGAGGTCGGATGTCAGCGAGTGAGAAATCCACATTACATGACGGAACTGCTGCTGAATGAGAGCTCATGACCACAACTGTAATTGACTCATTCACAAGACTAGCGATCTATGTGTGATTTACACAACATTTTAGGATTCTTTTGTGTGTCATGAATTTTTACCATTACAAATGAGGCATCTGAGGTGCAAAAACCATCAACCAAAATCAAGTGCAGCAACTGGCTCTTCGGTTCAAACGTTTTCATTTGCATTTTGATTTACCAACAAATTTAATCAAATGAAACTTTACTTATAAAGCACCTTTTATACAACAGAAACGCAAAGTACTTTGCAGACTTAAGAAAATTATAAATGAAATTACAAAACACACAGGGGGGTTTTTCCGTACTGCGAAGGAGGGTCTAGGGGCAGGAATGCCAGTTTAGTTTAGTTAGTTCAGTTTAGAATCTTTCTATTGAATTGTATATACTCATGATCCTTTTTATTTTATGTTTTACCCTACATTTATTCGCACAAAGCCCATCGAGACAACTGTTGTTGTGATTTTACGCTATACAAATAAAATTGAAGTTGAATATGAATAAAACTCGGGTATAAAAATAAATAGAAATAGAAGTATTAGTAAAAAACAGAAAGTGAGACAGAAGTTATTTTTTTCCCCTCAAAATTCTGATCAAGTTAGATTTTAAGAGAGTTTAAATATGTCTTAAACAACCTTGAACTAGCTCAAAGCAGCAAAAAATTAACAGCCTGGACAAGAAATAAAGCATTTCCGTTCAGTCTTACAAAACCGTAAACTTTGGTTTTGGAAAGGAATCCTTGACTCCAGCAATATAAAACAAACAAACAGATACAAGATATAGACCACTTACTGGTTTAAAATCATTTAGAAAAAGAATGAACAGGAGTTACTTAGTAGTCCTACCGTTTGCATATATGTGTCCTCACACTCACAGTGAACTTCTGAATAAAGTTTTCTTTAGGCCAAAGACAACAACATAAAAGTCTTAAATAGGGGTGTAATGATTAGGTGACATAATTAACAATACACACGTGATGGCAGCAAAAAATAATCAATCATTCCACTCCAATATGTGGAAACGCTTTGAATTTAGCAAAGAGGCGTGACCATACAGTGTTGTAGAAAGTTCTAATAATGTTCTCTTTGGATTATTCTGAAGTGGAAAAACAAAAAAACTAAAATGTAAATAGATTTGCCATTAATTCTTGTTTACTTGTTTGTTTCTTCACATCATTTTTTCTTTATTATTTTGCAAGAAAAATACAAGGAATCTGGAAAACTTCAGCTCCACTCAGTATCCAGGTATTCATCTCTGAGGTACATTGGTTGACCTTTTGGCTAAAGATGTCCAGGATCGATTTTAAGTCAGTGGATCTGATCGAATTGCGTCGTTCTAATTGAACCAATATTGACTATGAATCAAATCGGCAACCACAAATTATGACATGAATTAAAACATTGCTCAAATGACTCACTATACTGCTAAGGTGAAAAGATGGACCATGTTCAATTTCCTTTCAGCCTACCCAGTGCTGGGGGAAGAACGTCTCTCGGAAACTTGGTACATTCCTCTTGTGCTTCCAGAGAGGCTGGAGTTCCTCTGGAGAAAGAAATGCAGAAAATGCTGTCAATACCCACAAACACTGAAGGCTTTGTCTTTTAATGCACTTCCTGACAGATTATAAGTGTACAGCAAAAAGTGAAACTGAATTCCCATTATTTTAATTGAATCATTATCTGACATGAAACAGCTGCTTGCTGCAATCATTGGAAATCTTCCTAAATGTGTCTCGACAGACAAGCTTTTTAAAAGGCAGAAAGTAAAATGAAAAACTGACTTTGCTCATCTAATTACAGACATTACTGCTTTCGTTACACTTCATTTAAGGATCATGTTATCAGATTTAAACTTGAGGTCTGTAGCTGAGCAGGGCAACAGGGAAATGAAGACTGACAACGACTTGTCCGTGGCATGGAAGACGACTATTATCAGGACTGAGAGCATCACGCCATCGTAATGTTGACAAAAGAAACACAGAATGCACAAACTCTTATCCTTTCTTCAGCGCTTCAGTGTTCAGCTGCCTTTGATCATAAACTGACATGAAAATGTGAAACAAACTCAAGTATTCCCTTTGAAACACCAAGAAATGACGCACATTACTGGAAAATTAATTAAAAAACACAATAAATGCTTAACTGTTTTTAAAATATTACAGTAAGAAATTAAGATTGCATTGCAAAAACATGCAATCTCACCAAGTATTTTTGTCTAGTTTCTAGTTTTAATGTCTTTTTACACGCAAGACATAACTACCTTCGTCATAACTTTTTTAGTGAGAGGATTTAGTGAGATGTTTAATCCTTTTATTTTAAAACATATTTTTTAAAGCAGAATTCTAAAGAAGCAAGTTGTTTTGACCTTACTTCATATTTTTTATGCAGACAATGGTGAACGGTGAGTACACTTCAAGAGACAAGCTTGCTTGATTTAGGGAAACTGGAAAGTTTACTTTGACTCATAACACAGAAGAAATGCATTTTACAACACCTGGACAGAAGTTTGTAAGTAAACACACATTTACGTGTAATTTTTTAAGACAGATTTATCCTAAAATGTGTAACTCTAGTCTTTAAAATGCTTAGAAATACAGATAGTTGGACTGTTTTACTGCTCAAAATAGTATATATTATTTGTCATAAACATATATACTTTAAAGATACAAAACTATTTCTCAGCAATACACACTTAATATAAGACATTATTTCCAATAACCAGAACAGTACACCCATATATGAGTGTTTAGAGCTAATTTTCAAGATTCAATTTAGTCTTAAAAGGGCAAGACATCACAAATTCTATTAGGAAAGCTTACCAAGACAAATTCTACTAGTTCCCCTGGCAGATTTTTTTCCACTCATAGCAACATTCGGAATTCAATATTTTTCAAATTGTTTTGAAAAGGACATTTTTTGGAGCATAAACTGATATACACAATACACCTGCTGGCTTTTAAACAGGATTTCAAAGATTTTGTGGTCCTTGATGTGCAGCCGGACTCACTTTATTTGCTTCTCTATTTCACACAATGTGCCTGTGCACTGAAGTGCCAACTGTCTGCACAAGTGCAGACACACACACACACACACACTTTGTGTGAAGCTGCGGCAGGTGGACCTTTGCCACAGAAAGAAAAATGTGCAGAAACCCACACCATGCCCCATTCCTTTCTGCCCTTCCTTTTAACTTAACGGAAAAAAGAAAACGGAAACAGGCAAAAAAAAAAAAGGTTCACTCCGGGACAGACGGTAGTGAGGGCAGAATTGAGGGGATGTAACACCAAAGCTGTTCTTCCCCCTGTTTCCACCCGTTACTCAGCTAGATATTAACAAGCGTGCTAGCAGGAAACAAGCAATCTATCCCTTTCCTCACCGTCAGCCCTAAAAATACCTCTGCAGCTCTGAAGCCTGTCTCCTCAGGAGACGAGGGCAACCTTGCTAAACCCAGATGGGGAGATGATGAGGCAGGCCTTAAAGGTGAGTGGAGGGTGCGGTGACACTTCTGGGTTTCCCTTGGCAGCATCACATGGCGTCAATCAATGCAAGTGTGACTCCACACGCGTTCCATAGCATGCAGACTTTATCCCTTCACACTGATTAATGTGTAAATCGACACGTCATTCCAATTTTGAAATATATTTGTAGAAAGATGAAGGAAATTCTGGAGCATCTTTGGAAGATGTATTTTTTGATGAAAATTGTTAAGCAACCCATAACGCCG
This sequence comes from Oryzias latipes, assembly GCF_053564925.1. Classification (NCBI taxonomy): domain Eukaryota; kingdom Metazoa; phylum Chordata; class Actinopteri; order Beloniformes; family Adrianichthyidae; genus Oryzias; species Oryzias latipes. Next base: position 27,865,269 of record NC_136237.1, on the reverse strand, counting down.
ACACAGCTTCTTGCTGCAAGTGTTGCAGGAAGAAAAAAAAACAGTATCACATCTGATTAAAAATCATGTTAAAACCTTGAGGGAGAGAAGGAACTGGTTTCCATGGCAGCACACGGTTTTAAAATGTGAAACAGGTCACCTCTTTTTCTACAGGTCTCGATAATAGGAATGTTGGGCATTTTAAGGACACCTCTGCCTACCATTAGATTATTTTCTTCTTGCTGTGTGATATAAGACTGAGTAGGGGAGAAGTATCACAGTTCCAGTAGTACCCAGCCAGGAGAAAAAGACACAAGAGGCTAGTTTTTATGTAAAACACACCATCTGGAAAGGGCAAATTGTTACAGACCTTTATTGTTGGATGCTGAATGCTGATCAGACGAAAACTCCACTTCCTGTTTCACATACCGTAAATTTATAAAAAGTCCAAAGACCCTTTTTTAAACATGTAAGACTCGATCACATCAATATTTATCTGATCAACTAATATTTGTATTTCAGGTGCTCCGAGAATCTTTAAATAAATTAAAATCCAGACATCAGAAACTCAGAAATCTGTAGTTTGCATTCTTGAGGAGGAGAGTCAGATTTGCATGCAGTCACACAGCAGATGCATGAGTGGGAGACTTGGGTGGAGGTAGAAAAAAATGACAGAAAGTGTGGATCAACTCTTACAATTTAAAAAAAAAAAAACATGAGTCATATTTTTTCCTTCCTTTTAGACATTTCAAACCCTTACATTTATTTGGGCAATTTTCCAATTCTCCTAGTGTATTTGACTTGATTTGAATTGTTACTCAAAGGATTCTAAATGATAAAACTAAAAGCCTAAATCGGGTCGGACATACTGAGTTAAGTTTGATCCGACTATCTGAACAACAATCCAAAAGAGAGTGATTGGGCGGGGCAAAAGGAAAGCCAGTCACACAAAGTAACCATACACCTCCAATGTTGCCCAAATTTGAGCACTGATTAGACCAAAACAATATATCACACACAAACAAATCAACCCCCCCACAGTTGTTATGACCAGAAAACAAAGCAATAAGCATGAAAAACGTTTAAGACCATTATATTTATCTTGGGGTAAATTGGGCTTTATAATATGGGAGCCGATGTAAAATTGCTCACACCTTTCCTTAACAAAAAAATTTTTTTATATTAAACTAATTCTTTTGAACAGTAAACTAATTTAAATTTTGAACTTATGAAACAAAGTTAAAGTAGTTCAGTATTATGGCAGCGATATCCAGCTCTTGTGTGTGGTGCTTTACGATGTCATTTCACAACCAAAAAGTTTAAGTACAGATCATCAACAAATTTTTTTTTTCCAGTTTGGTAGATGGAGGGGTCTCAGGAAAAATACAAATTTACATAATTGTATTGATTCGGATGATAAAAAGTGTAAAAGCAGAAAACGCCAAATGGAATACATTCCAATAGACGGGTTGTTTATAATATCATGTCATCCTGATGAAGTCAGTTGTTAGAATAAATTGAAAAAACATCAGCAGCTTATAAGTTTGTAAACCTCTACAGTTTTAAGTTTACAAACCTCTACAAGGCCGCAGAGACTGTAGAGGTTTTTAAGAAGAGGCTTAAGACCTACCTTTTTAATTTTGCTTTTAGTTGATTTTAACTGCTAATTTATTCTATTAGGTTTTAGGATAGGCTGTTGTATGTATTTATTTTCATTTTATGCATCTTATTCTCAATTTTATGTTTTTATATACATCTCATGTCTTTAATTTTAGCATCTTATCATGATTTTAGGCCCAGTGTTTCTTGTGGGGATCTTTTCTTCCAGGGCTTGCCGGCTTGGTCGGTGGTTGTTGCTGCAGTTGTCGCCCTTGCTGGGGCGACTGGAGTCTAACTTTGCAGCTTCACGGCTGTAAAGTGGACTCCAGTGCTGTCCCAGTCTGGGTGGGCACTGTGGCGACGTTCCTTTGGCCAGGCTGGCTCCTGGTATGAAGAGATTCCCGTGTACGGTTTCCTCACAGCAGAGCCAAGCCTTACTTGTTTGTTTATTTATTTGACTTTACTTTACTTTACAGTTACATAGTCATTATTCATTGTACGTGGGGGCCATGGGTCATATGTTTTAATGGGGGGTTTAAGGGTGGGTTGGGTTTTTACTGTGATATTGTGTGTTTTCTGTTTTTAATGTTAAAGGGCTTCGAGCTGCGCAACTGCATGAGGAGCGCCATTCTATAAATAAAGTTTGATTGATTGACTGATAAACACTGTGACATCTTTTCTTAATTTTTAAATGCTGAAATGTGGTTGAAAGCATCCACACTTTGCATTCCCAAATTTGATGAATGTATGGAATATCAGATGTTGCAGCTCCTCAAAAGATCTGGAACAATTTACCAGTGATTTTCATGAAGAAATATTACAGCTGTATGTTGTTTTAAAGACCCGCTCAAATGAAAATTGTGTTTTTGACATGTTCTTGTGGCTTTTTTCTGATAGTGGAAGACATGTAAAGAAAATTAAGCTTAAATTACATTGCTGACTATTTCTTTATTCAAATCAATGTAAATCAGAACCAGACAAAGGAAGCTGTTTAGAAAGGGGTTATTTATGATGTTGGAAATATACTGGGAGAGCCACAAGTTCCCTGTTCTGCTCTATTCAGATGGATCCACTTGTAGACAAATAGACCCATGTGAGTCTTCATTTTCCTCGTCCGAGCTGGAATCTGGCTCAGATCTATACAGCTGGATAGCACCCGTATTGCTCACCATTTTTTTTGCCCCGGTAATGTTATGTGTGGGTGTGAGGGGCTCTAAGCTGGTGGCAGAGGAAGGGGGTGGGGTTGCTTCACACCAACGGTCCCGCCCACATATCAGAGGCAATATTCTAATGGACTCCTCCCAATCTGCAGAAACTATGTCCTAGAAAACAACTTTTTTTTCTTTAGTTTGGCTAAAAACAATATAATCATAATTACAATGAGAAAATGCACAATACCTTCAAGTGTCTTCACATATCTGGATCCAAACGAAGACAATGTTAATTCGGCCAGGTTGAATATCTCCTTTCCCCAACATTCTCCCATGTCCAATATGGTACAGATTTAGGTCTCAGTTAAACAAAACCCAACAGTTTAAAATGAGATTAAATGAAACTAACTCCAATCTAGGAGACTCTACGAACAAAACAGTAAGCTGCTCATGATGACACAGTGTGGTGTTTTTTTGTTCTGTTTCCTGACTGCCTCTGTGTTTTGCAGGTCAGCTGTCACTCCTCCTGGATGGCCCCTCCCTTTCCTGCCTGGTCTTCTCTGTGGAGGAGTGCACAGCTGCCTGCACTTTGCAATCATGCTTATTTAAGTTGATGCTACTCAGTCCTCAGTGTCGGTGCGTCCCTGTTAAGTCAGTGGTTTTCCTACTCAGCCAACACTGAGGTCTGCTTTGTCCTTTGGCATTTTCTCTGAGCTTAGTTGTTCCCTTTTGTTGACTTTTGCAGTTTTCCCTCTCTTGAGGAGTTTTTTTGTGATCCCACCTTGTGGCGCTTTCTTTTAGCATTAAATCGCTCCTAAGCGCATTCCTGAGTCTCAGCCTGATTCCTATCTGCACTTGGGTTTCCGTCCCTACAGCCGTGACACATGATGAGAAGTTTTTCCTTTTCTGAGACAGAAAAACATCTGAAAGGTTTGAGAAGACTACCGTCAGTAACTGACGTTTCATGACTTTCAAGAATGTGACATTTTGAAAACCATGGAGCGGATAAAAGTTCAGGATTTCCCCACTGAGATCAGTCATTTGCTCCGCAGTGATGCTCCGCAGAATTCTGGCTTTAATTTTGTTTTCTGAAATATTTTTCATTTTTGTATTTTAGGTTTAGTTTCTGAAATTTTGCTTTGTTACATTCCTTTTTAAATTGCCGTTGCGATAGAACTGTCTGTTGTCCCTTTTTTTTTTAGCTGCTAAAGACCACTGGGAGGAATTTTACAAAAGATCAAAAGATGATTGGAGTGGGTCTCTAAGGGGATGTCTTAACTTTGTCCCACCTAAATGACTCCCCATCAACATGATGATACTAAAATCCTACATCTATGCATTCTTAGTGTAGTGTTTCCATTACAAGACCAGAAAAAGAGCAAAACAATACAAATACAGTCATGCCGAACCTGGCGTCCACTGCCCTTCGAGGCTTGCAGGCTGCAGCGTCCCAGACTGCCATTCGGTGTGGTACCACAGCTGCTGATGATCTGCAGCTGTTTTTCAGCCCGGTCAGCCCGGTCGAGGAGCTCTTCAATAAACTGCTGCAGGCGCACCTTGGCGTTGGCTTCACGCGCTGCCGTCTCCTGTAAGAACTGATCAATCTGGGCAACTTCCCTGCAGACAAAACACAACAAGAAACAAATGAGCAAAAATCTGTTTTTTTCATGCTCTAATTTAAAATTCATCTAAAAAAAAAAAACTGCCAGAAGGAGGACTGCAGATTTGATGAATGCCTGCTGTGGCAGGAAGTTACACTTTTCGGCTGTTAGTTATGTAAGTGATGTAAAGGCCACACCATCTTTGTGTGACGACAAAACACTCCTCTGACATTGATGCCACATTTCCGTTCAGTTTTTGTGCAAAACACACAAAAGGTCTAGTGCAGGGGTCGGGAACCTATGGCTCGCGAGCCATATATGGCTCTTTTGATGGTCACATGTGGCTCGCAGACAAATCTTCAATTTTTTTTTTTTCATTAGACCAGTCCTTCTCGGGCGCGATGCGATGCCAGAGGCGCGCAGTAGTAGCGGTGCTTGGAGAGAAGGATCAGCGCCAGCATGATCAGTTTACTATTATTTCACAGAGTTTGTACCACCCGGAAACCTGTGAATTGCCGTGCCTAAAACTGCGCGCTCCCGTCTCTGAGAAAGAGCGCGCAGTTGTGGGGACGGGAGGTGTGAGGAAGAAAGCAGAGGGTGAGGGTGGGGTTGTGGGCACGGCCAGTAGGTGAATCGCGCAGGGATTGTAAAAACGTAAAACCTGCTGCCCGTCACTCACTGCAGCGTGTGAGTGTGTGTTTGGCTCCCCGTCTGCATGTGAGCAGTCTGTCTCACATCTAAAGAACATTCATACCAACCTAAGATCACTTTTAAAGTCTCAACGCCTGCATGAAGCAGAAACTCACCACGTATCAACCAGACTAGACCATCAGCAAAACTACCACGAGAAATACTCATCATTCATTAGCAACAGCATAACGATATTATTAAAAAGAATCCACAGACTTATTGTACTTTAGAAGTGTTGAAATTACATCAAATGCACACATTCACTTGTATATTTAGTTTTAAACATATTGTCGCGGCTTGAGTTTTACTGGGTGGCTGTTGGGCCGCGTTAAAAGTTCTGGAGTTCAATGAACGCATCATGCAGTGATCTGATTGGCCCCCAGTTCTGTCGCTCAGCCTGTTGTTAGGTAGTTTGGACCAATGGGGTTCAGCTATGGGCCGAATAAGGGAAATGGGAGGGCTGGAGCGGGAGCAGGGGAATATAAAGTTGGGAGAAGCGCTCTCGTCTCGGCGGGAGAGATCCAGGAGTTGCTGAATTAATTTACGGCATTTGTTACAGCCAGCATTAACCAGAATAAAGAACCTTAAAAGAGGTTAAGTCTCAGTGTGGGAAAAGGACACCACATTATTGTATGGCTCTTTCGAAATTACATTTCAAAATATGTGGCGTTTATGGCTCTCTTGGCCAAAAAGGTTCCCGACCCCTGGTCTAGTGACATAAACCAAAATACAATACAAGCAGAGCAAACAGTGACCAGAAGGGTCAGGGATGCTTTTGTATACAGCCAACACAGTAATGCCAAGTTCCTCTCAACTCGCTGGACAAAGAGTTACTCAGATACAGAGAAATACACAAGAAATATGTGGACCATCTCAAACACAATACATTCATTATGTTTTTAGTCTTTTTGCTTATTAGGAGTTATTATGGATCAGCGTGATACAAATTTCCCACATGTATCATAGAGGTAGATAATTTAAAGGAGCCCAATGTGAAATTCTGAAAGAAAAAGAAAATTCATGATTAAAATCCTTTTTTTATCTTTCTTTCCTTCATATTATCAACTTTTACAGAGCACATTCTCACATTTATTTTTGGATAAGTTCTCATGACAATTGAGCAGATTTAATACTTTCTTTTTTATTTTTTTTTAGTAGAATAGAAAAGAACTGAATTGATCCCACAACATGGAAATGTATCTTTAATGTAGTCAACCTTGACGAACTGAGAATTTTTGTATTTGGCATTTGCCTTAAGATAAGAAAAGTTCAGAAAGTCAAACTAGTTTTATCTATAAATGTCCCTGCTTCAGTGCAATGTTCTGTGGGGTTTTGCGGCTCCGTAGAGGGTCTGGGTCACATGATGTTTACTGGATACATTCTTTTCCGAGTGGACAAACTTTCTGTCCTAATTCTACATCTTTATGTTTTTAATGAATGTTTCTGAGTTCTTTGGTTTTCCCCCTTTGGCTAAACAGCATTGTTAAGCTCTCCTGACTCAAATTTAGAACCTATTACAAAGGCACAATAAGGTACAGAAAAAGGCAGGAAGCAAAAAAGAAGTATGTACAGTACTATTGAATTTGTTGAGACAGCATCAAATTATCTGGGGAAAAAATTGATAAAAGGTTTTGGGAATTATTGAATAGCAAACCTAAGATTTGGACTCATTCAGTTATTTGTGCTAAAAGATAGAGAAAGAAAGATGATGTGATGACAAGGGCAGAAATTTATGGGCTTAAGGTGATACAAGTTAAAGAAAAAAATAGATTAATAATTGAAGAAAAGGGAATGAATATGATATAAAGCAAACTAATGATCAGAAGACAAGCTTTGGACATGCATTCTTTTGAAAAATACTAAACAGGAATTTCTTCTCCTAATTTTGTGCAAAAAAGAATAAAGACGTTTTCAGTGTATAGCTGTTATTTTTTAGCCCTTCCTTCTACAAATCACTACAGCAAATTACCACATCAGGTTTTGCTTATTGCTTTAAAGTAGATGCCCCACACAAACATGGTGTTGCTGGAGGGTGTCTCCATTTGATTGTGTAAAGTCCCCCATCCAGGAATTAACCAGGTCCAACACTGCTTAGGGCAGAAATCAGGCAAATTCAGGTGTGTCCAGAGGGGCTTTCAGTGACTTTTCTGTGTGTCACAGATCTTTTCATTAATTTTTTCCTTAGATTTTAACCTCAGAAAGATAGCTCTGGTTTAAACTCTGGCTAGCCTGTGTGTGTGGCCCAGTGTGTGGCCCGCCTTTGCCTAAAATAGCTAGGATGGGCTCCAACAACCACAATGACCCTGCAAAGCACTATCCAGGAATAGAAGACTGGATAAACAGTTTGATCCAAAGGTTTAAAAAAATGTTTTGTAACCACCTTAAAGCGGTAAATTTGTTATTTGGAGTCCATGCAGTTTGACAAAGAAGGAAAACAGAGAGAAGTTTTTCAGTTAATCTTGTGGAAATAATAATACTAACCTTCAGAAACATCATTGTAGAGGTGTATTTGTATAAAACTCAAATTAGGTCGTTTGTGTTCTGAGATGTGCATAAGCATACAGTTTGTCTTGTTAAATTATTCAGCTATAATAGTTTCTATTTTTTTGCTCATTGGAGGCAGAAACACCAACCACATCAGGAGGAACGGAGAGGATCTACACAGCTGCCCGGCAGCTTTACAACTCTGCAGAGGAGAACCTTAACAAACTTGGACATCCTCTGAACAACACACATCGTATTTAGAGGAGAACTTCTTTACATTAAAAAAAACCATACAGTTCTTCCCACTAAAATGTCAGACCATCTACAACTACAAATGTGTAGTTGAGGGGAAAAAAGGGGGTTTGACAGAGGACGAAAGGAAAACAAACTTTGTCACCTCCTTGTATCATTCATTTCCTGACACACCCAACAGAGCTGTGCACACACTTCCACCTCACTGAAAAACCTTCATCCATCAAGAACAACACTACAATTCAATGAAAACAGCAATAAGTTGACAATCTTTGCCTTGCTAGACAGAAAAATTAGTTGATGGTCCTGAGAGATAATTGCAAGGATTGTGGTTCATAGCCTAACGCTGTAAAAAACTACTTTGCATAGATAACAATAATAACAAAAAACATGCATAATAACCACAAATAATTCAAATACATGCACATTTCTCCATGATGTTTCATCTTTAAATGATGTGGATCTTTCCACAGAATAAAACTGAACCTGTAATGAGACAATTAGCTTAAAAAACCTGTTCTTGTTGCTGTAGAGCTGACCCGCTAGAGTTCTAAAAGTGGTCTTAAACATCAAACAGTATTTTTATGAAACAAACTGTTCAAAACCAACTAACTGATAATGATAACTAATACATTTGCATACAGTAGCAAATGTTGATATATAAAACACAAATATGGGTAATTGCCATATTTGATTTAGCTCATCGTTTTGCCCACTAAAGAAACAGGATGGCCAGTCTCCAGTTTTAATACTTGATCATACTGGGATTGGCTGGTGATCAGCATTATTTAAGTGGTTTCGTCTCATTTTTTTCTTCGTTTGTTCACATTTGCCAAAACACACTAATGGTGGAAGCAATTCCAGTGTGGCGGAAGGTTAGTGTGGGTTAGAGGTGAAAGGATGAGGGAACAGGGTGATGCGAGCTGAATATGTGCGGCTTCAAAAGGACCTGTTTCCAAAGAAATTGTGAATCCGGGTCTTCTCTTTTATCAATTAGGGGGAGTAAACATGCCATTGTGGATGGACAGCCCTTTTTAAATGTAAATTTTCAACTAAAAAGTAAGTTTATTCATCACTGAAGGGAAACTAAACACAAAAAACATCCTAGGTTCTGCCACTCAGAGATTTAGTGTAGAGGTGATGAGATGTAAAGATTTTTTCAAAGTATGAAAGGAAAAAGATCCATTACTGGGAAAAAAAGGCCACCATAAATTCAGCTATGTGAGTTTTAATGAAATATAAATAAAACATGTGCTTGATACTTGTTTCTAATGTCCTCTTTCATAGAAAAAAAGGTGCATGGAACAAAAAAAGAGATTGGATGACACATAGGAGATTTGTGGAAATGTGAGCTTTTGAATGGGGGAGCACAGATAATACTGCTGTCAGCATTTGAAGCCAAGCTGGCATCTTTATGTTTCATCTATAAGCCAACAAGTGTAGTTCCCATCCAAAAAAATGAGCAATCCCTGGCGAAAACGTACCCCCCAAAAAAAGTGAAAAAGGTTATGCAGTTTTTCTTATTCTTCCAGCATCTCACATACAGATAAAATATTCATTAAAATCATTTTAAGTGTGTTAAAACTATTTTCTTTTTTTTTCTTTAAAGCACATCAGATCGCTTTTCAGGCGGGGCTATATTGTTATTACAAATTTTAAAGATGAAAATGTAGAATTTTTTTGTTTTTTTACAAAGAAACAACTCAGGAAAACATGACCCTAGAATTAATTTTTATCACAAATAGATAGTTCCTTCTCTTGTCTAAATCCTATAAAAAAAAAGGAAACAGGACCATTTCATTAAAAAAATCTGGGTGCAGCAGCCTCTCTGCTCCTTTTTCCTCCCTCTTCAAATCATTCCGCCCAATGTCAAGAGCATTTTTGTCAGCTTCTATCATCTAGTAACAGACACTAAGAGCTCTCCACTCATAAATCTTCATCTACATAAGGAGCAACATTGGCCAAACCCTCAGTACACTAGAGTCTTTGTTATCCATCGTTCAGAATCACTCAGGCTGGAACCCCCCCCTCATCTCACTCCAGGAAACATGAATGCAGTATCGAGACAGACATATTTGGTATTCACGGAGCATAACTCCCTCAAAGTTGGCACAACTGCAGATCTTTTGCACATATAATGGAGCCTAGATAGATCAAAATGTAGACGAGGAATAAAGGTCTTCATGCAGTCGTTTGTGAAAACAAAGATGGCTAAAATCAAAAGGCAGTCATTTTTTATGCTTACTCAACACCCATTTCAGTGCTTCAAATATTTCCCCATGGTCTTAAGACACAAAATTTTCAATCAGTTTATGATCTTGTGTCAGGTAGGGAGGGCTGGTGAGCTTGAAGGTCCCAAAATGCAGAGACAGCAGGCACACAGTTCCAGGGCAAGGGATGTATTCAACTAACGAAAAGCGCTGCAGAGCAGGAAAACAAAACAAAACTAAACTTATTGTGGGCATAGCATGAACACATGGCAGAAGGGAGTTAATGGACCAGCACAAGAGGAAGGCAGAGACAAGGCTTGAAATACAGAAAGGACAGACAAAACACAGGTGAACATGATCAGGAGAGATTGGGACCAGGGAAGTTAACAGTGTTGCCAGATAGAGTCACAGTTTTCCAGCCCAAAAGTCATCTGAACACCGCCAGACTCGGCCAAAAACCGCCTAACGGGGGGGGGTTTGTCACGTGACAAGTTTGTGTTTATCATTGTGTAATTTATTTTGCATTTCAAAAAAACGCCCCTCTCACCCTCCGCGGGTGGTTTCTCCTCCAAGCTCGGGTCCTCTACCAGAGACCTGGGAGCTTGAGGGATATATATCTCACATCTCTTATCTCAGATGTGAGATAAGACATAACAGCAATGCCCAGTGGCTGGTCTCTCTGAGAAAAGAACATAGCAACCTCCCTGAACAGAATCCAGTAACCATCACACTGGCAGACATCCAAGAAAGAGTCTCAGGTATGAAGAACTGGACAGCACCGGGCCCTGACATGATACATGCCCACTGGCTAAAGAAGCTTACCGCACTCCACGAGCGCCTGGCAGCACAAATGAACCAGCTGCTAAGAGATGGGACTCACCCTGAATGGCTAACGGAAGGGCGAACGATCCTGATCCAGAAGGATCCCTCAAAGGGTGCAGTCCCATCCAACTACCGGCCAATAACCTGTCTGTCCACAACATGGAAGCTCATGTCAGGCATCATTGCAACCAAATAAAAATAAATAGGCACATGGATCAATTCATGAGTAACACACAGAAGGGCATTGGTAGAGACTCCAGAGGAGCCAAACACCAACTCCTGGTCGACAGAACCTGGAGCAGGCAACAAGGAAAGCTGCAACAGCTAAATACCTCCAACGAGTAAGGCAAGTCCTGAGAAGCCAGCTCAATGGCAAAAATAAGACCTGGGCAATAAACAGCTACGCACTGCCAGTTATCAGATACCCTGCAGGAATAATAAGATGGCCAAAGGAAGAGATACAGACCACGGATGTTAAAACAGGAAAGCTCCTCACCATGCATGGAGGGTTCCATCCCAAATCCAGCACCCTGAGACTGTATGCTAGCCGCAAGGAAGGAGGCCGAGGACTAGTGAGTGTAGAAGCCACAACCCAGGATGAAACATCCAAGATGCATGAGTACATCAAGCTCAAGGCCACAAATGACAGTGTGCTCAGTGAATGTCTCAGGCAATGGAGAACAGAGGATACAGTGCTGGAGGACAGATCCTCATGGGAGGACAAACCCCTGCATGGGATGTACCACCGGACCATAACTGAAGTGGCTGATATCAAGAAGTCCTACCAATGGCTAGAAAGGGCTGGCCTACAGGACAGCACTGAAGCACTCATCCTGGCAGCTCAGGAACAAGCCCTGAGCACCAGAGCGATAGAGGCTCAGATCTACCACACCAGACAAGACCCAAGGTGTAGGCTGTGCAAAGAAGCGCCTGAAACAATCCAGCACATAACTGCAGGCTGTAAGATGCTGGCAGGGAAAGCATACATGGAGCGCCACAATCAAGTGGCTGGAATAATATACAGGAACATGTGTGCAGAATATGAACTGGAAACCCCAAGGTCAAAATGGGAAACACCTCCGAAGGTGGTAGAGAATGAGAGGGCAAAGATCCTGTCGGACTTCCAGATCCAGACTAATAGGATGGTAATGGCGAACCAACCAGACATTGTAGTGGTGGATAAAGAACAGAGGAAAGCCGTTGTGGTGGATGTGGCAGTGCCAAGCGATGGGAACATCAGGAAGAAGGAACATGAGAAACTGGAGAAATACCAGGGACTCAGAGAAGAACTGGAGAAAGCATGGAAAGTGAAGGCTACAGTGGTGCCTGTGGTAATTGGAGCACTCGGGGCAGTAACCCCCAAGCTGGAGGAGTGGCTACAACAGATACCTGGAAAGACCTCAGACCTCTCAGTCCAGAAAAGCACAGTGCTAGGAACAGCTAAGATACTGCGCAGGACCCTCAAGCTCCCAGGCCTCTGGTAAAGGACCCGAACTTGGAGGAGAAAGAGGGTGAGAGGGGCGTTTTTTATATATATATATATATATGTGTGTGTGTGTGTGTATGTATATATATATATATATATACATATACATATATATATACATAAATAAAATAAAATAAATATATATGTATATAAAATGAGTAAAGTATTGAATATTTCTTCAGTGGACTGCCTTCTTCCATTCATTTTATTAACCCGCTCTATCCCCGCTATAACCTGCGGGCGGCTCTTTCATCCTTGTGCTGCGCTGGAGCGCCCCGACTATCGTGTCAACCTATGATGACCGTATTTTGAGCTCTCTGTGTAGGACAAAATGAGGAGCGCGGGGGAAAAACAACTCTCAGCTGCAGAGGATACGAACAGGTGAACAGGTAGACGGGGGGAGGGGATTTGGCTTCAGACTGTCAGAGATGGAAACACGGGCGTCAGATTAAGACCCAGCTTTCACTGCGGAAGTTGAAGCAGAGACTTTCTCTGTGATGATTTTATGAGTTCAAACATGGAAACATGATTATCAAATAGAACTCTTCAAAATAATAAACTTGATCTCTCCACATTCTCTGTGTCTACAATGCATTGATGTAAACCAGGGGTGTCAAACTCATTTTGGTTCGGGGGCCACATTCAACCCGTCTGATCTCAAGTGGGCCGGACCAGTAGCGTAAAGGCAAAACAACAGCTTTATTCTTGTTAATTGGAAAACATGCCTCAACCAACATGGTAGCCTAATCATTTGTTATTACACGTTCATTCACAGAGGCCAATGGATCTGAAATTAAATTAATTTCACTTTAAAAAATATTGGTTTATTCAATTTTATACAGCCTGAATATTTTAAATCTGACACTGAAGCAATCCTGATAATAAATTCAAGAGGGGCTACAGAAAAAAATGAAACATCTTCCTAAAATGTAAATGTCCAAACGATGACAAAATTACACTAGATTAAAATTGCAAACATTTGTGAACATAAGAGTTTGGAGTTAACCTCCTTTCTCTCCTGAAACTGCACCCGTCCATAGATATCAGGATTCAAATCCTGTGCAGAAACACATTTACTGTCATTCAAGTGTGCAAAACACAATGAAATGTCCATTATTATTATCATTCATGGTTGCTGGTTGCTGCCTGAATTTTGTGGCTACACCTGCCTTCTTCCTGACCTTTAATGGGGCACCATCAGTGACCAAAATTACTTAATGTGACCAGTTCACTCCAACATTGTCCAGCACAGTAACTAAGGGCTAACTATATCATCAGTTGTTGTTGTGTCCATCAACTCCACTGTGACGGTCTCTTCATCACCTCTAATAAATATGCACATCTGTACATATCTGTGATGTTGGTGCTTTCATCAATAGTGACTGAAAATACAATAAATGATGGATTCCTTCATATGCCTGCCCATGTTTCCTCAGACATGTTGGATCTGGAGTCGTAATTCTTGACACTCATGTTTGAGGTCGACTGCTTTTTGGGGCACAAGACTTCTGCAGCCTTCAGCATTTTTCAATAAGTTCCCCATCAGAAAAAGGATTGGATGTTTGCTCCAACTTGTTTGCAATAAGGTAGCCAGCTTTCACTGCTCCATCACTGACGTCACGGCTGCAGTAAATCCAGATGGTTATTTATCGGTCCAGCTAATAGTTGCTAAATCTTTTTTTTCTTAACTGCAAATGGTGAAACTTTTCTTTGTGGAGAGTCTCATAGTGGTGCTGAATGTTATAGTCTTGGAGAACCTGTTGATGACATACATAGCTTGCAGGTTTGCATTCAGCTCCGTGAACAAATAAAACACTTTCCATTTTCCTGGAAAGCTCAGGACTTCACTTCAACCTTTTTTTTCTTTTTGACAACATTTTGGTCATTAGGGTGTCACTACTAATCATCCTTCAGTGATGAAGCTCACAGGGAACCAAACTACTGCCTGTTAGGTCTCGTTTTTGGCACATGCAGAGTTATGTTGTTTCACCTGTTAAGCTTTTCCTTTGCTCCCCCTAGTGGCGGAATTGCGCATTTCGGTTATTTATTTAAAAAATCATAACTCGCCACAGGAATGGACTAGAAACTTGCTTTCTTTTTTAAACATCCTTATGATTTTTACTCTTCATGTGTGGGCCGGACTAAACCAGGGCCATATGTTTGACACCCCTGAGTAAACAGACATCGCTCCATGCAGTGATCAGACCATAACTTTAGCTCCGCCCACACGCAACCGCGTTATCATCCTTTAAAGAACAATTTCTAAGAGAAGTTGCACACCCCCAACAGGTTCTAATGACAGAGCCCATTATCGTTTCTGCCTGGTGTGTACACGGAGCTTCAGTACATAAGATTCCAACAGGCAAACAGCCTAACGTAGTCCGTTATTATATATTCATGCGAGGAAAAACCCGCCGAACCGACACTAAAACTGCCCAAATTATGCATACCCGCCCAAAGCCATTTTTACCCGCAAATTTAGAACCAAAACCGCCCAATTGGCGGAAAACCGCCCAATCTGGCAACAATGAAGTTAAACTCAAAAGCATGACAAAACAGGACACCTTTCAAAATAAAACAGGAAGCAAAACTCAAATCATGATGGTGACATAATGGAAGCAAAAAACTAATACAAAGAAACCCAAACCATGACATCATGTGTTTTTGGGTGAAAAAAAAAACCTTTTTAGAAAGTTTATTTTCATTGACTGAACAGATAGAGATGCAGCACAATGTGTGATTTCTTTTATCAGTCTCCATCGGTAATTCCTTCCTTTTTTTTAGACTGCAGTTAACACCATGAACGTCTTTCTGCCATTGCAGCCAGTCTGCAGCTAGAATTACATGTCACTGGAAATAAGGCCTGCTCTCTTACACACAAACACACACAGTGTGTGCAATCTATAGTGGTACAGGGCTTTATGCTCAATCTTTTACTTTCCTATTTGAAATTGCATCCAGTTTTGGACAAAAAAGCAAAAATTGTCACGGTCTTGTATACTAGTTGTCTTTTGTTTCTGTCATGTTTAGAGTTCAGTTTCCTGTTTTATTTTTTAAGGTTTCCTGTGTTGTGTCGTGTTTTCTAGTTTACTTTTGGTCCCCATCTGCCCTCATTATTTCCACCTGTGTCTCGTCTTTTCTGGAAGTCATGTCCTTCCCGTCCTCCTGTGCTGCTCCATAGTCTGTTATTATGCTGCCCCCCGTTTTGTGTTTATCACCTGTTTCTAGTGTTTCGAGTTTGCCTTCCTTCAGTAGTGGTTTTTGGTTTGTAGTTTTGTTTAGTTTTTGAGTTTTAAAGATCTTGTTCCCCTGGAATCCTCTGCCTGCTACTGGGTTCTTCCTCAACCTCTCTCGTTTGCATCTGCCCAAACAGTTGTAGTGCACTTAATAACAACTCAAAAGTAACGTATGTGTTGGTTAAAGCTTCATTGCATATCTTAACAAAAATTCCACAATCAAAAGGAAATCAGGTGAAGATAAGTTTCTTAAATGTTTTTGAAAATGGGAAAGATTGGAGAATGTAGAAACTGTTTTAAGCTTGGTGTCAAATTAGTTTGTTTTAGTCCGACCGGATAGCATCCACTTGAAGTCCAGGCCAGGGCGGCATCCGGTGGTTTAAAATTTAGGTCACAGCGCCTCTTTTAGATGTTGAAGGTCAAGGTTGCATAATATTCCCCTGAATGTCTTATTACTTTACAAAGTAAAAGGTCTTAAAATCCTTTTTCTTCACAATTTTCTTTCTTTTTTCTTTCTGTTTTAAATTTTAATGGGCTTACCATATTTTTCAGAGTATAAGTTGCTCTGGAGTATAAGTCGCAGCATAAAAAAAAAGCATATGAAAGAAGAAAAAATGTTATAAGTTGCACTCGAGTATAAGCTGCACTTTTGGTAGATATTTGCTTTAAAAAAACAGGAACAAGAACAAACATTTTATCTTGAAATAGCAAATCATGACTGAATATATACACACTTCTCAACCGTAACACCTTGATGCTTATTTAGCTTCATAAAACATAGGTGGAATTTAGTATGTTAGTGCTACATGTGAACAATTATTAAGATAACCAAGACAAACATGCTTACAAGTCAACTGAACTCTTTATAATCACTTAAAATCCCTAAATCCATTGAATGTTTCCTCCTCTGTGTCACGTAGCATTAGACTGAGCGGTCCTTCTTCTTTTGCGTTGCTGTCAGTAGCAAATACTGATACAGAAACCTCTAACGGTTATTACCGTTTATTTTTAAAAATCACATAAGTCTTTCCCTTAGTCTCCTCTTAAGACCTGGGCCACATGGGTCCACGTGTAGACATCGTATTTTGCGGTATACTACCATCTTCTTTTTTTAAGGTAATAACCACACATTCTAACTTAATTCACTAATATGAAAACAAAAAAAAAGTGAACGAGCAGATTCCATGTCCTCTAGCAACCAGGCCTTTTCAAGTTAGCCCAGTGGAGAAAGCAAAGAACTTTCAGGATTTTTTTCTGCTTAACTGGGGCCCTGTGGGGGTCCTACTGTTAATGTTAATGTTAATGTTAATGTACTGTTAGGTCAAATATTAGCTTAATTCTTAAAATGCAAAAGAAAAAAAACAGCTTATCCTCCAAAAAATACGATATTTATCTATTTTTAGTTTGGTGGGTGGAGGAAGTGGTAACGTGGAGTGCCTTACTGTAGGAAAAGTTTCCAACTGGGCACTCTGGCTGTGATTTCAGCCATGAAGGACACACATGCATGGATTGGATTACTTAGTCTAGAATGAGTGAATATGTAAGGTGCTAAAATATGGTTTAAAGGGTCTGTGCCTGTTGAAAGTAGGATGCCATTAACTCGACTATTTGTTGAATGTACTTTAAACAAACTGAGCTGCGTGCTCAGGGACTAATTAAGCTCAAAGGGAGTAAAAAAAACAACTAAGATGGTGTGTGTGATATCACTTACAGAGGTACTTGGTGCTCGATAATGTATCAGGTCAATCATATTTTTATTCATGGCACTCCGAGAAGCAAAAGCTTGTCTGTAGTTCTTTCTGGTTGCATAGCAACTCACAGTTAAGTGACTCACATTTTTATGCTCTGACACCTCGTTGTTAGAGGTTTGCAAAGCCTGAACAGTCACTGGCTTCCCTGAGAACTGAACACGTTCCTGCTGAAAGTAACAGACTGTTAGTTTGACTTATTTGAGGCCTAAGTTGCTTTGTCTCTGCTTAGTCATCAGAGCTGTTGAAGCTCTTTTTCCACCTCAGACCTGCTCGGTGCCGAGCGTGAATGAGCTCCCTGTTTGAATGCCAACTTCTCAGAGAGGCAGAAATGCAGGGAGAAAGGCGCAATAGGAGAAGAAAGGAGGCTCAGCTGCTGACATACATACATGGCTGTCACACCTCAGACAGGGAGTCAGAGGCTACACCATAACCACGATGGCAGCATACATGACAGGAACAGGATGAAGAAAGAGAAAAAAAGAATTGTCTGTATAGACATTTGATATTTCTGCAGTGAAAGCAAAATTTACCTTAGAATTAATACAGACGCAAACGATCATTTCAAAAAAGTATGATTAAAAAGAAGAGTGTATTAGAAAATTTAGTTTGTTTTGTCATTTGCTAAAATGCTAAATTATTATTTCATTTTACAAGCAACATACTCATCTTGAAAAGCAGCTGATAGTTAAATGTTTAGATAAATAAATGCCAAATGTAAACTTCTCACTCCTACTGATCTGTTCTTTCTTTGTTATGTTTAGGATAACGTGTTTTCAGTATGTTGCATTAATTTGAGCCCACGGCCTTCTGTCAATAGTAAAAGAGACTTTGAATGACATGCATCCAAATAACTCTCCATCTTCATGCTCTGGTGAGATTCTAACTGACCTTTGAAGTCTCATACTTACTACTGATATTCTGAGATAATTCAGACAATCTGTTAAAATTGGATGTAGCTCATGTAGAAACGACATGTTGGCATGTAGATTCAGTATTGCAGCTAATGCTTTTGTGCATATCACCTTGCAGGTTTTTGAATAAAATGTAAAGCCAAATTCACAGAACTAAAACCTTAATTTTGTATGTTTGTTGCCGCAGAAACGACATGCAAGGTCCAGTAACACTGGGAAATTTCTAGGGCACTTTTGGAATTGTTGATTTGGACAGCACCACAAAATGGTGAACGCACTATACCGTGCACTATATAGTGTTTGTCTGTAAAGTATTTAGTTAGCATGTTCTTTATGCTATGGTTATCTGAATAATTGTTCACAAATTCCTTACAAAGGAGGAGCCACTTTATACAGTCTGATTTAAAGTAATGTCAGAGACTATAATAGTCTCGTTTTTTTAGTGTTAAAACTGGAGGGAATGTGGGCCACGACAAGGCAATACTGGTTCAAACAGTTATAAACATGTAGATTTTACTTAGCCTTTTACATTTTTACATATTTCTAGGTTTTTCATTATTATTCTTGAAGTGATCAAGATTGTTATATAAAAAAGTTGAACTCAATGCTTTACGCTAAAGTTAATGAAACAGTAGGAGATGCCATGAAGGCTTTTCTTTCTGTTTACAGTCCATGAATGGAGACCTATCTTAAATTTATAGGGCATCAGATTTAAACAACAAATAACCCTTCATGCTTTTTTCTTGTAGTCCTAGGTTGGCCAAGACCAGTTTACGTTCCGTAAAGGTCAGCAGTACATCATAGGCCCACAAGGTGAAAGGACAATTAAAAAAAAGCACCTGCAAAAAGTCACGTCCATTTTTCTTATGATGGAGAACATACACTGTATATTAAGAAAATTAAGCTCAAATTACATTTATTCAAATTGTTGGATATGTCCAATATTGTAAGTCATTTTTGATCCTCTGGTAATGTTAGCTTTGGGTGTGATGGGCTGTAAGGTTGCAGAAGGAAAGATGGGGTTGTGGTTGTTCCACACCAACGGTCCCGACCACAGCTCACAGGCCAATTTCTAATGAACTACTGCCGCTCTGCAGAAACTATGTCCTAGAAAACGACACAGATTTTTTTTTTATTTGGGCTAAAATAACATAATCATAATTAAGAGACCACTGGGGAAAAGATCAAAATATGATTGTACTAAGTCTTTAAACACTTCAACTTGGTGGAACAGGCGGGCTTCACTTACTGCTGTTTCTGGTTGAGCTCTGCCTCCTTGTTTACCAGGTCCTGCTTGAGGTTGGCCAGCATTTCCACAGACACGTCCACCTGTCGAGACAGCTCTGAGGCCTTGTCCTCCAGCTCTTGTTTCTCCTGGCTGAGCCGGTCGCTCTCCTGTTTGGCCCGCTCTAACTCGCAGCTCTTCTTTTCCAGCTCCGCCTGGAGACGCCCGACACGGGACGCTATTTTCTGCTCCACCTGGAAGGCAGGGAGAAACTCAAACACTGTACTCCGTCATAATAGAGTTTGAAAAATCAATTAATCTTGATCAAACACTGGACAAATCAATAAAGTTTATGAAAAGAAATGTATTTAGGTCACCTCCTCTGACAGCTTTTCCAGCCTCTCATCCAGCTCCAGACGTTCGAACGCTCGGGCCTTCAGCCTGGCCAGGCCTTCTTCATACGCTGCTTCCACTGCACTGGCTGCAACATTCGCTGCAACCGCTACAGCAGTGCTGGGGTTTCCATGGGGACCTGGGTCTGTGGATGTCATAGCTTTCGTACTGAAGATCTCCCCCAAGGGGAATTCCACATTAGGAATGTACCTGGCTGCAGAATTGGAGTTGGCTGGGGTCAAACTTAGGTCATCCACACAAGGAAGCTCACGGCAAGGAAAGCGCCGTTCTTTCAGGGCTGAAGGCCTTAGGGGCTCAAAAGGGTCGTTGTTGTTGGCAGGTGAGAGGAGAGCTCCCTCAGCAACTAAGGGCAGCAGAGCAGCAGCGTCACACACACTGTTGGATTTGGACAGGACGTAGAGAGTCTCGTAGGTGTGGTTATACTCAAGGTGGGCACGCAAGGACGAAAGGCTTCGGAAGCGCTTGTGCTCCCCACAGCGAGGACAGCGGTATGGAAGGTCCAGAGAGGCCATTCCGTGCAGCTACTGCCGGGGAATAGGCGGCGCTCACGTGGCTCAGTGACAGCGCCAGTATGAGGGCACAGAGGTCAGGCTCGTGACAGACCCTCTCATGGTGAGAATATGGAAATGGGGGACGTCAGTCAGTGAAGGAAAAATCCCATGTGTAATGGAAAGCTTATTAGTTACATGACTTCACAGAGAGCCATTCAGCTGGTCCCCTACTACATCTCCCATGGTTCCTCCACCTCAGGTCCTGAAAAGAGGAAGAGAAAACGACTGTGAAGCTGCATTTACACCGCTTGGTCACACAGAGTGTTCAGCAATGAACCAATGAACCGTTTTGTGCTCAAATCTCAGATTTGCAACATTTTGGCATTTAACACCAAGCCTCTCAGGTGATGGACATGCGCTAGTAAACAGTAGAAAAAGAAGAATAACCTCCCATCCTATTTGCCCGTATGAACACCATTGGCCAAACAAACGTTCAAGAGGCCAGTGTGTACGTAGCTATACAGGCTTCATTTCAAAAAAGGATGTACGATAAACATCAGACCTTCACTAAACAAAAACAGTTCATTAAAATATGTAGGTATTCATCCTAAAAGTTTCTTCAAACGATGTCACCTTTAATCTAAAAGATGCAACAACAACAAAAGTCAAAACATTACATTTTCATACAGGAGGCTCTTTATTTCAGCATTTGGTTATATCTTTGTCAAAACACCTTCAACAAGATTATCTGTATATCCTAATTTTGGGATTAATTTAGACACCTCTATGAGAAATAATCCCATTTAAATAAACGCACAGTACACCAAAATAAGCACAAACAATAAATGACTCCAGAAATACAGAAGAAATACTGAAACATCTAAATCCAGACAAAGAATCATACATGACGTTGAAGATGTTCAAAGGTGCCGCCTTCAGTATTTACTGTCTACTCTAGTCCAGCACAATCCACGGTCCTATCTATCATTCAGTAACAAGGATCTCCAGCTCTAATGGGCCAGAAACACGAGACCACCAGTAAGGGTTAAAAGCAAAGCCCTGCACTCCCCAGACACAAAGTGGAAAGTCTGGTTTGGCAACAGCAGTGATCCATCCATTAGGGTGAGTGGATGTTAGTGCCAGAACCCTTTTTCAGTCTTAAATCTAAGAAGTCACACTCTTTTAAATCCACTTAGGCTCTAAAACATCTTGTTTTCAATTTAAAGGTACACCTTTCTCCTATAAAAAATAAATAAATAAAAATAATTTCGTTTCTCTGTGCTGTTTGAACAGTAGTCTGTGTAAAGAACACTGCAGGACCTTCCTATCCAATTAGCCAGCATGTAAAACTCCCAGTGGAATAGAATTTTGACAGGCTTGCATTGATTCTCCCACATCAGATTGTCCAACTAGATTTGTCTTGCATTCACATCAGTCAGAGAAGAAGAAACAGAACCTTCTACAGTAGTTCCACAGCATTACCAATGTATGAGAGCTATTTGACATTAGCCAGGACAAACGCGGCTAATGAAACACGTGAAACACATGTTCTAGCAGTTATTACTAGCAGATTAACATAAGAGAAAATTAAATTCACAAGTCTAATCAAGGAACCCAAACAACCTTTAGGAATCCAAAGAAATGGGCACCAATACTTCCACAATTATTTTGTGTTTCTCAGCCAATGTTAGCATAAAAAATGTATTTAAGGTATTACATGGTCTGGTACATCATTTAGTATCGGGTAGTGACAGACCTGTCTGAAAACACCATAGGTAAAAGCACATTCAATAACCTACGTTCAGCACGCTCTTGAACGCGTCACACATGCTTGATTTGTAGATAGCTTCGCTCTGGTGTTAAATAGTCGCTCGTGTTATCAAACATGTACTTATGGTGTCTATTTAAACACTTGGACTCATATTTGGCTGGAAATGGCCATCCCAGACCAGAGTTTAAACTGCTGCAGACTCTAACGTTATTAATTTTCAGAGATTTTCCACGTCTGCTGATAATGAGGGAAGCAGTAGGCAATGGAGCAGTAATGACAAATCACAAATACAGACCCACATTGGGCTCACACACTGGCAATCCCCTGAAGCCACAGAGGCTGTTATTAGACGTCTGGTTAGGCTGGATCAAGGAGTTTACTGGCAAGTCCTGCCCACTAATTAAACAAGGGGGGATTTAACAGACTCAGTCACAACAGTGCAGACAGAAAGCAATCCCATCTACCGAAAAGTACACTGAATGAGGTGTTGAGAGAGGATGGTAATGGAAGGAAGAAAGCCTGCTTGGTAATATTTTGACTGATGCAGCTTATACAAAAACTGACACTATTTAGCATATGGGCATTATGAACAGATATCTGGGTCGATATAGACCAAACCAGGACTTGTATGTTTGCCCCACAGATATTGTTTTTTACATTTAGCTTATTTAAAACACAAACTGCTATAGAAAATCAATGAGGAAGTACATCTCAGATATTACTTTCGACAACAGCCTTTATGATAGGGTTTACAGATGCACTGTAACCACTTTATTTTATTACATCCTTTTTCCAGTCAGTTTGGGTCTTTTAAAATCAGGTAAAATCCACATCACGGCTAATTCAGTCTCTGCTCTGAACTGATCAGATTTGTGAAGACGTCAAAGCCGCAGTTTGGTTGAGGTGCTATTTTGGGAAGCAAGCAAACACAAAATGGTTCTCTACGAACAATCCCGCATAGTAGCCACCTGGCACTCTGGCAACAAATCACTTTGTGGTAGTTAACATCAAGATGCATCACAAAACTTCCCTATTTTTGCCTAATGTTTGCTTAAAGATAACAAGAACACAAGTAAATCAGTAAAGATCCAATCATTTTTGCTTCCTGAATGATTCTTTGTAGCTTAAATAATGGACCATAACATATATGGTCCAGACTAAAAAAAAATCTTAAAGGACAAAAGATGCATTTAAACCTGTCAAAGCATGACATAAAGAGACTTAAAGGAAACATCTATTCGCTGCAGCAAGGTCATGAGTGACACTGATGTCAGCGCCACAGTAAATACTCCTTTTCTAGTTCTCCTACATGAGGGCAGTAACCCGAAGAACTGTATCAGTAAGACCGAGCTAATCTCTACTCTGAGCCCATTTTTATCACTCTGAGAGAAGGTTTTGACAGTAAAATTACAAATCAGGGGAAATATTCTAATGCATATATATATATATATATATATATATATATATATATATATATATATATATATATATATATATATATACATATAGATGTACCTAATTTCTTAGTCCCCAGGCTTCAAAAGACGTTTTGGTAACAATACACCTAACAATCAAATGTATAACATACACAGTTTCCAGCAGGAAAAGGCATATTTGTAAAAATATACTGACCATTACTTTTCCATTACAGTAGTGCCTATCACAATCAGTTTTAGGAACTCACTCTTTGTAGATTGTGATTCATCATTATCCGAATGAGCTACTTTTTTTCTGTTTTAGCAAACTTTAGCTTAAATTTCTTTACAGGTCTATACATATGTGGAAAATTGTCCCAAACAGGTGCATACAGGTGCCTCTTCTGTTTCTGTAACTATCAAATCATGGCCTCTAAGATATTATTGGTACTTTTTTTAATTTTAGCTACTGATTCCTGTTAAATAGGTCATCCAGTTAAGATTCAAACTGGGAATGATGTAAGCCGATGTGGTAATACAATTTCTTTCACCATTTCTTTCCCTGTGTTCAGGCACACACTAGTCTGAAAATAAGCTGTTTTAAATGTATGTAATCTTCTTTTTGTTGGCCTTTTGTTTGACCATAAATATGATTTTAAATGTCACCTATAATTTCATTGTTTGCCATGGAAGTCTCACACAGAGTCTGTGCCTCTACCACAAAGTCAGGTGAGATTTATTTCGGTGTGCCTGCAATCTCTGGTGTTTTGCTTGGAGGTGTGAGAGTCATGCTAAATAGATTGGACTGAAGAAGTCCAGATTTTATGGGAGGTGTCAAATCCCACCTTTAAAGTCTAAAGTGTTCACATCACATAAAATTGTGTTATGAAGCAAGCCAAATGTGGAATAGCAAAATTATGTGAAATATGCTAAATATGGCCTAGTGCCTGTTTCCACACAAATACACAAAATAACGCAGTGATGCAAAGTGTCCCCTTGTCCATAACATCACTTTTGCACCCCATGTCATAAGTTCAATTCAAACAGCAACAAAGAGGAAAACTATAAGAACATTTTCAACCCAGCTTTAAACCCCATTCAATGGTATTCTGTCATCTAAGCCGTGTTCTCAAAGAATTTAGGCTTTATAAAATAAAGAATCCTATATATTTAAAGAATAGTACATGTATATTACTGTCTGAGTTTTGCACCTGTATTAAAAGATCTTAAAGCAAAAGTTCAAAGATTTATACTGATAGTGTCAGGAACTGGTGGTGTAGGACCCATTATGCAGGAGACTGGGCTTGCTGGCAGAAACTAGTTAATCATCTGAAGCATTAGGAAAAACCCATGGAGAACCAAAAAGATGGAAAAGAAGAGCAGACGACCTGATAATGAAGAACTGAAAACCAAATCCATAAATACACTGAGTATCATTAACAAAATCAAGACAGCTGTGAATGATTGGCAACCTAAACTTGGTGCGACTGACGGAGGGAGAACATGACCAAAACCAAGAGCACAACTGAAAAACCAAACTACAGCTCAGAATCCTCACAGATGGTGTCCATGTAAGGACTTGACAGATGTGGAATGTCGAAAATGTTCACCTTTTTTGTCTTTAACAAAGCACAATTTCCCACGTCTACAATAGCAACTAGTTTAGGGGTAAGCTTAAAACAAGCAATAACAAGGAAAGATTTAAAAAAAATGTATAGTGTAAATAAATCCAGAAAGTACATAGTACATGAAAAATGATCCTAATAGTTATCTATCAGAGCACCACACTTGTCCATTCACAAAACATGTTCTGACTTTTTCTAGATTTTAATTTCTTCTGATTCACACTATGGCATTTTTTTCAAAATGTATTTTGCTTCCATTACTTCCTTACGTCTCTTAACTTAGTTACAATTCATTTATTCAAAATTCTAAGTTATATCACTTGAAATGGGAAATTATCCTTCAAGTAAAGAACAAATCACATAATTTCTTCCATAATATTATAATGTGATTATTGATTATGATGAATCCACAAGCACGTGTGGTTCCTGCAGTGTTCAAATGGATGAAAGCGAAACTTTCAAATTTTAATTTATTAGGCTCGTCTAGCAGACATCTTTTCCATATTTATTATTAGAGTTTAATGTCCCAACATGCTGGGTGTGATTGAGATTCAGAGAGGTCAGAGAAGCGTTTCCACAATGAACTTAACAAACCACGTCTCTGTAAACACTAATGCTGTGTTTATATCGCCCTCGGCAACGCGTGTTCAAGCCATGAAAAGTCAAAGTAGAAGTGTGTAAATGCACATTTTGGACTTCCATGTTCAAAACTCTCGAAAGTCAGTTTTGGGGCAAATTGTCCGGCTATTGAACACGCAACCGAGGTTAAACCAGTTGAACTTTGACCAATCAGGGACTTGGATTTGGTAATGACGTATGGATGGCATTCCTTTTAATTTAATGTTTGAAATTGATCAAGGTGAAATTGATAGTTGTGGTTTGCGCCCAGTTGGAATATATATCACCAAATCTTTCATATTAGAGCTGTGAAACAAAAAGCCAGGAGCAAGATTTGCAACCACTTCAACATCTCGCACCCTGCCTCTTCCATCTGTAGGTGGCAGACATGATCTAGTATCGGGTCGTGACAGAGTAGTGTGAACACCGTCAGCTGAAACGTGTTTAAGAATGAGCGTGTTCTTGAACATGCATCACATGGCCAGTGTGATCGTAGCTCTACACTGTTGTTGACGAAGGTTATGTGACCAAAGCCAAAAGCAAGAAGTTGTCCACATTGAGAAAATAGCACATCACAGATCATGCATTTTTTATATTTAATATTCCTTTACACCTTCACCACTCTCAGTCCTTAATCAAGTGTTCCAAATTAGCATAATGGAAAATATGTTTTTTCACATCTGATGCTTAGAACTAAACGTGTTCATAATTATAGCTTTCATAACCTCCAAATTTTCATCTTGGCAGTTCCAACCTCAGCATCATTTTACCACATTCACTGACTCTAAACATGTCCAAACTGTTGATCTCCAAAACATCTCAACTTCATCTTTTCAATAGTACAGTCAAAATTGAATATGGAATGTATGGTACATATGGCATATTACAAATACCTGTTAGAAAGATTTTATTGAGGGACCATGCAAATCTTAAGAACAGGGCTTCCCGACACTCGTCCTGGAGATCTACCACCCTGACAGTTTTCCGGCTCTTTCTTGCTCGCTGCTTACCTTGATCCAGTGTGTTCAGTCAATCAAGAGGTAGAAAACACCCGAGTAAGCTTATCAGCAGCTTTAATAACCTGTTCAGATTCAATATGAGACTGACCTGTACTGGATAGTATGTGCCAAAGGCACTGGGAGATCCTTTTAGCTTAGCTTTCACATGTCGTCATGTTTTAATGTGATTTAATGGACTGTTTGTTTTTGTAGAATGATTCTGATTAATAGTTATACTAATATTTTTACTATTTATTTATTTATTTATTTATTTATTTATTTATTCATGTAAAGCCCTTTGAGGTGTCTGTAGCAGGAAATGTGCTCTATAAATAAATTTGAATTTGAAGTGTTTTCATAAAAAAGTCTTTGATGCTTCCATTACTCAATTCACTACACACTATATATCTCTACATTTCTACATCTATTTCTGCTAATGTATTCGGTTCTGTCACATGTTCTTTTTAAATAAAAAACATGTTTTTGCAAATGAAAAGTTGAAGTCTAGTACTAGGGATAGAAAGGGTGTCTGTCTGAAACCTGCTTCCACAAAAAGGGAGAGTCTTGATGCATCAAAGCTTTTAAAGCACTCCTATCTCTTCTTGCAGGCCTCACAATTAAACATGATTCTTGGTCTCTAAGTGACGGTTGAGAGAGCACAATTTTACAAGCAGATGCTATAACAGCAGTCAGGAGATTCCTGAGCCAGCTGCGTTCAAAATCAATTCTGTCATACTTAAAGTAAAAAGAGAGAGGGAATAATAAAATCATAATAAGGAGCTAAACGAAATTAGTCACAGCGACAATAAAATAATGCAAATGTTGAGTAGAGCGCTGCATTTTTTTAATCAACAATCTACAGTCTATGTCTTAAAATATTGTGATTTTTATAGTATTGTCTGCAGTCTTGTATTTCATTTCCACTTTAGGCAGAGAAATGGGAAACACTCGGACAAACAGACCCAAGAAACCATCATGGGATGCCTGGTTATGTGATAATTGCCTATTGTGTGCGATCAGTGTAAACTTTTGTGCACCTTTGTTCTAGTCTGAGCTGACACTCGTAGACAACTGTCAGCATGAGAAACTTAACCTATTTAATTAAAAAGTAAATCAATGTACGGAATCTTTTAAAGCCTTTACTTGAGGGATCAAATGGAAACAATCTATCTGCGTTGAGATGTAAATGTTAGTATTATAATGACACTGTTCTTTGCTGAAAGTTAAGTGTTAAGAGCCTGCAACCAGCAGGCAACTCTAAACCAGAGATTTTAACCTTTTTGTGTATCCTGGGAACTTTATTCGTTATACAATGTGGGACTCTGTGCTGATGATTCTTTAAAAAGACATAAACCAAACATATGATGACTGACTATTCAATGAAATCAATATTTGAATCCCTAAACAAACTTTCAAACTCAGACATGAACTCTTTTGTTTAAAGCTTTTCCTGTTTCCTGTTTTTTAGTGCGCCTGCGCCAATGTTGATGCAGTGACCTCACAAAGTTTTCTGCCACAACGGCTGAGAAGGCTCGACTGATTTAACTGAACCTTCCCTGAGTTCAAACTGACAGAAGTGAGACTTGTAGCCCATTCATCCATATTCAGAACCAACTTTTTCCCTTTCTGGGTCACAGGGCTGCTGGAGCAAACCCAGCTACTATTGGATGAAGGTGAGCTACACCCTGAACAAGTCGCCAGTCTGTTACAGAGCCAATAAAATCACACTCACATGCACACCTGGCACACAGGTTCGATTCCCGCCTTGCACGCCCATGAGTCGAAGTGTCCTTGGGCAAGACACTGAACCCCACCTTGCCTCTGGTGGTAGGCGGGCGCCTGTGTTTGGCAGCGGAGCGACCACCAGTGTGTGACTGTGTGTGTGAATGTGTGTGTGACTGGGTGAATGGGTCTGTGACTGTAAAGCGCTTTGTCCTTGTAGGAAGAAAGGCGCTATATAAGTATACGCCATTTACCATTTACCATATTACAAACACCAAATAACCTATGAGGCATGTTTTTGGACTAGGGCTGTGAAGATTCATTAACTTAATTGATGAATCAATTATCGATTCTGGAAAATACCATTTGGTTTGAGGTTTATTTCACTATAACGTAAAAAAGGACAAAATGCATTAGAGCGGACAACACACATGTGATGGCAGCAAAACAGGATGAAGCCATCATTCCAGTCCAATTTAGGGAAACACTTTGAATTTAGCAAAGAGGCGTGACAATACAGTGTGGTAGAATGTTCTAATAATGTTCCCTTTGGATTATTGGAGGTGGAAAAACTACAGTGGGCTGAACTTTATGAAACTAAAATGTGAATGGATTTGCCAGTTACTCTTGCTTACTTGTTTGTTTCTTCACATAATTTACTCTTGATTATCTTGCAAGAAAAATGCAAGGAATCTGGAAAACTTCAGCAGCACTGTTGAGTGCCAGGTATTTATTTATCTCTGAGTCACAATGGTTGGATTTTTGGCTAAAGATGTCCTGGACCGATTTTAGGTCAGTGATTGGGAATCAATGATAAGAATCAAATCGTTAAAATGAATGGTTACATCCCTATTTTGGACTTAGAGAGGAAGCCCGGAGAAACTCCACACAGAAAAGTCCCAGCCGGGATTTGATCCAGGGCCTTCACACTAACCGCTAAGGTCCCACGCAGCCCAGACTGCAACATGCTTTGCTGCAACATGTCAAACACCCTCATCAAGTTTTTAAGGTATGCACTTTAATTATCAAATGCTCTAGAGTGAGCAGTACTCCACCAGCTCTGCTAAGTAGCTGTCAGGGAACCCCTGGTAGGGAATCGTTGCTTCCGTCGGCTGCAACTTTAGCATTCAGCTGCCCATTTGCATAATGAGAATTATTCTAGATTTTAAATGTCATTAAAACTTAATTTCTCTAGTGCCAAAATTAATGCATGAACTTTAGTGAAGTGGGTCTACCAGTGGATCAGTGGAAGTCCACTGACTCATGGTGACAAACATCTGCCTCAGTTGTTTGGCTGTTTGTTTTAGTGGATGCTTTCGGAGCAAACCAAACAACTGAACACATCAGACCATCAACCAGTGTGACAATGCAAAGCATGCAAAGTTAGACAGTGTGCATACTCTAAGGAGAGCATCCTCATCATCCTGAACGTGCCTGCAGGTCCTCCTCCGACACTTGCAGGCCAGGCGGACCGGCTGAGCTTCTCCGGTGAGCTGCGGACAGCCAACACCTCAGCGCTGACAGCCATCAGTCCTCACATCTGCACTGCACATGGATGGGCGCGCGGCGTTCTCATCATGTGGGTGTGGACGGGCTGCATCTCCGTCCTGACATTCGGGGACCAACGCTAACGCAGCGACAACGAAAAACGCACCGGACCAGCCCGGGGGGTTCGCGCGGACGCAGCTGAGCCCTCCCGTGACAAGACACGAGCGGCAAACCGGGCATGCCCGCCACCCCACCCCATCCCCGGTTTCTCCCCTGTTTTCACAGTGGCTCCGTGGCTGGACCGGACTCCCGACGTCGCGCATGAATTGAAACCGCAGCAGAACTGGCGTCACGTTAGTGAGCTGCGGGCATGATGCACGGACGACCGGCCACGCACACGCCGCTGCAGAGGAGGGGGTTATCCAAAGACTGCGAAAGAAAAAGGTGCGTTTTTTACTCACCTAGCAATCTTCTCCCCATTTTTTTTTTTATTTTTTCGCCAATCAAGGACCCGCTTGTGCCGTCAGTGACGTCACGCAGCCCCTTTCTGCAGCAGAGAGCGGGCCCGCAGTGGAGGACCAGACCGGAGCAGGGAGGAGAGACAGGGCGGAAGGAGGAGAGAAGAGGATGATGGACAGAAGACGCAGGTTCGCTTCTGAAATAAATTTAGAAAAAAGAAAATATCCATTCACATTGAAGCACAGAGAATGGCTGAGTAAACCCATGAAAGTTGTAAAAGGTGACACCAAACAACCAGAAATGGAGACAAAAAAATACAAGAGTGATTCTATAATTAGGGGTTTAAGTCATATCCATATTTATCAGTTTGATCAACTACTGACTTCAGCCAATGAATGAAGATTCAGACGTCTGATTTATTTTCACAAAAACAGTAATAAGAAATATTATCAGATGCTTACTTCCCAAAATAAATAAAAGCCTGTGAAAAGAAAGTAAATCTTCTGTGTCCCTTGATATGATCATGTCAAAAACTCAGCTTGGCATGACAATAATCTCCTACATCATGTTTTCCTTTTTTCTAACTGTGTGTGTGGGGGTACTTTTTTGAAAAGAATCTTACCACATTGGCAGATTAAAAAAATAAATTAAAAAAATAAGCAAGATCTGCCAATGGTGTAAGAAAAAAGGAATTCTTATGTTTTAAGAAAACAATTCTAGTCACAAAGCAATGTTTTCTCAAAGTAAAATTATTTAGGTATTAAAAAACTTTCTTGATAAGAAAGTTTTTCTTGCAAGACAAGTTTTCTTAAAATAATGGTATTTTTTTAGTGCCTTTAGATCCAGTTTTTGCAGTGAACACAATGTTATTGGCTAAATGAGGCCAAAGAAAGTTGGGTGAGATGGTAAATGAAATGTGTTTAAAGACAACATCAGGCTGTCTGATGACTTGGAGTCAGTATAGGGTGGCGAATATTGCTGCACAAACAACACAGAAAGCTGAGAGAGATGAAAATATCAGTGGACTTGCATGTAGGAGCTTAAGCACCACTTCCTGGTGGAAGAAAAGAGGTGCAACTGGAACTGTTCTCCTACTGTATATAGAAGGGAATACTTTTGTATCATTTAATCATGTATATAGCAAATAAAAAGCAACATTTAAGGGGATTTATTGTAAATTTAGTGTAGCCTTGTCCCTAAACATGAAGTAAGAAGGGTACACCTGTGACAGATTCCCTCTCTATCACAGGTATGCTCAAATAAAAAGTGATCAGGCTCATGATCAACTCCTAAACTGACCATCTAACCTAATTATCCAGGTTTTGCAGATGAATGAACCTGAAACATGCAGAGGTGACCCATTAAGACAAGTGGAAAACATGCATACACAGAATTGCTTTTAAACTCCTTTCTCTGAAGTTATCTTTGTCGTAGGTTTACTGAAAACAGTAAAGGCATTGAAAGAATAGTGTCGTTCATCAATACTGCAGATGCAGCAAAGTTTACAGTAAAAAGCAAAGATGATGCACAAAGGGTCTGTGAAGGTCTGTACTTAGTCATCTATCATGCTTTTGTTGGATTCTTTTCTTCAGAAAAAGGCAGATTAACTTTATTTCAATGTGGGACTCAGAGAATGTTTTGCTGCTCATCTGAGTTGCTTCTTTAGTTCTAAATGCTGATGTAGAATTCAGGTTATTTCTGTGCTGATTGCTTCAGACGCGTGCCAAAGTGTTGTAGATGTAAGCAGAGGCAATCCCTCAGGTGGGAGGCTGATGCGACCTTCCTGTGCTTTTCCATCATTTTGAAGCAATGTTTAGTTTCCCCAAAGTGCGGATCAGAGCATCCCTGGCTACACGGAATGGCATGAAACACATTTCTCTGCATCTCTCTGTGTTTTGTCCTTGGGGTGGACCAGTTTTTGTCTCAGTCTGTTGCTGGGTGACAGATGGCACAATGATTTATTTCAATGTTACCTTCCTTTTTACCTGTATTACCACCACAAAATCCACAAAACCGGTGAGGAGAAGACAAGAACAAGATCAACTCAGCCTGAAAAAAATCAAGCCAAAACCAAAACACATCTGTTATGTGGACATTCGTCTGAACATCAATTATTACCAGTTTCAAGGAAAACTTTACAGGCAAAAACCCAACCCAAGCAGTGTCCCCAGTGGTGAAACTGTATGAGTGAGGAAGAAGAAACAAAATCCTGTCATCCTTCCCTGGAACTGAACTGCACCCACACAGTGGTTCAAGTTCCTAGATGACCCAGAAATCCCTTACCACATCAATGCAATGGACACATACATTAGGTATAAACCCCAAAGACAATTGTTTACTGTTCTTGGATGGCTCTGTACACTGGAATTTATTTATTTCAAGCGATCAAAACAAAAAAATACTAAAGTTGACAAACAAAAGACATTGGCCACTTTATTAGGCACACCTGTCCAAGTGCTCGTTTACTCAAATTTCTTATCAGCCAATCACATGACAGCATCTTAATGCATTTATATGTAGACATGGTCAAGACGACTTGCTGCAGTTCAAACCGAACATCAGAATAGAGAAGAAAGTTGATTGAAGTGACTTTGAATGTGGCATGGTTGTTGGTGCCAGACAAGTTGGTCTGAGTATTTGGGAAACTCCTGATCTACTCGGATTTTCACCCACAACCATCTCTAGGGTTAACAGAGAATTGTCCAAAAAAGAGAAAATATCAATTGAGGGGTAGTTCTGTGAGAAGAAATGCCTTGTTGATGCCAGAGGTCAGAGGAGAATGACTAGACTGATTCCAGATGATAGAAAGGAAACGGTAACTCAAATATGCACTGGTTACAACCGAGGTCTGCAGAAGAGCGTCTCTGAACGCACAACACGTCCAACCTCGAGGCAGATAGGCTACCAGAAGACCACATCGGGGGCCATTAAGAACAGGAAACTGAGGCTACAATTCACACAGACCCACCAAAACTGGACAATAGAAGATTGGAAAAACGTTGTCTGGTCTGATGAGTCTCCATTTCTGCTCCGACACGTCAGCAACATGAAAGTATGGATCCATCCTGCCTGTACGGTTCAGGCTGGAGGTGGTGGTGTAATGGTGTGGGGGATATTTTCTTGCATGAGACTATTATGTCAATATGGACCGAACTCTCCGAAGAATGTTTCCAGTACCTTGTTGAATCTATGCCACCGAGGATTAAGGCAGTTCTGAAGGAAAAAGGGGGTCAAACCCGTTACTAGCGAGGTCTACCTAAGAAAGTGAGTGTATGTTAAAATGGAGAGCGTTCCTCTCACCTGGAGTGGGGTTTGAGATATTTCCAGTTTCTCCTGCACAATCCTGTTTTGGTATTTTTTCCACAACAACCTCTGGCCCATTCCCACACATGAACAATAAACCACTAATGACCGCCACCACCACTGAACCACATCAAGTGAGAGGACATTAGCCAGCCATTCTGATAACCCGTGGATAGTTTTCTATAACACATGCTTGCATGACATAGTTATTTAACTTTTTGCCACACCTCTGAAGCAGCAGCTAGAACTGAAGGAGCACGAACAGCAAAACGTCCTCCAGATCAACCTTTGAAAGACCATTTGTCCTGAAGAACAGCCTCCTGCTACAGAGTAAATGACTGACAAATTAAGTGAAAATGGAGAAAATGACTAAAAAACTTTGCCAAATGACAGAGAAGTACAGAACTAGACGATGTTTGTTTATTGAAGGAGAACATTATAAAAAACAAAGTTTTAAAGCTGAAAAAGCATCAGTGGGACCAACGAATGCTTCTTTTAACAAAACTCTTTGATTGAAGTTTGATATGTGGCAAAAATTTGTTACAATTATGCCTTTTTTCATGGTAAATGTAGGAAAATGTAGTGCTTGTAAGGTCTTTCACAGCCAAAGCTCTAATGTATGTGCTGTCATCAGGCCATGCTGTCGCTTTACTGTGATTCACAGCAGTGGCTGACACCATCAAGCTTCATATTTCTTGTCATTATTTAAGAGGGGGAAAAAAAAGTTCAACTCTAAACCTGTTACATCAATCTCTTACCCTCTTTACGCCCTCTACATGCCTCGCTCATCCAGTCATGACAAGAAAAGACTGACACACAAAAGCTTAAAAATTCTCTCCCTCCGGAGATTTTGATCGGATGAATATGAAGCTGGGCCGAGTTCTCGTTCTCACGTCAAAAATCCTGGCAAATTTAGACTGAACACCTTTATCCATCCCCCCTTATTCATATGTATGAGAAGTGACTGACAAACTCATTGTTGGGTAATTACAGTGTGGTGAACCTTCATTGTTTTTAGATTGGTGGAGACTGAGACGTGCTGTGCTTTGGCTTGCTGCACTAATGCAAACCTCTTCCATGTAGATATTATTAGTTACTGTTCGCTTAGCAACCACAGCACAAGTCTGACATTTTTTGCAAGATAAAAATGGTTTTTCCTGGAGTTATTTTATTTTGGCTGTGAGAATGCTGAGAAAAATATAAACATAAGGAAAACTGATTGAGCGTTTATCTGCTCCCCATCGATTCGAATACAGTTTATTCAAAGCAAATGCCTGCATTCTTGATTCCTTTAATGGAAGATTCATCAGTCTGAAGTGGTTCCAATCGTTGACTGTCTCATTTTATCTTTAAAACAGCTTTCTTTCTGTCTGGCCTCTTTTCATCCACCGGAGGTCTTCAGTCCCTGGATTTCCATCTCACCTCTCAACTCACCTACTTTATGCTCCTAAATTCAAAAAAAGAAAACCTGCATGTACTTACCTGATCACACTGCACTTAAATGTCAGTTTTTCTGTCATGTAGTCTAGCATTTTTCTGTCAAACTCTCATGTTACCTTTTGATTCCCTGTTCATTTGTTCCATCATAGCCTGTCAACGCTGCCTGATTAGCTTTCTCCCTAATCAGATTTTAATTAGCAGGCATTTCTGGCTACCAATCCACACTGTCAATGTGTTTTATTACACCTATATTTATATTATGTATATATATATATATATATATATATATATATAATCCTACTGAGAAAGAGTTAACATACTTTCAAAAAGGCTAATATTACCAGCTTCCTTTTGCTCAACTGTTTAAATTGACTGCAAGTCTCACCGAGTTCATTTTCATCCATGAACAGCAGAGGGTGCCAGTGGCATGTAAGGACAGACGGATGAAAGGCCATAAGTATCTGAATTGCTAAAAGAGCGTTAGAATCATGTGAAACAGCAACATGAAATAAAATGGATTCATAATTATTTAAATATAAAATGTATTATTTCACTAATGCACACTCTGACAGCTGTAAAGATGTAAATATTGAGCAGATGTTTTGACAAATCAATACAGTTGCTTGACTCAAAAAGCTCACGCTGTGCAAAATGACAGGCTGCCCTCTCAAAGCAGGAGAAATATCTGCTCCATCAGTGGGTCAAATGGGCTTTTCTCTGTCTGTTAACACTCAGAGTAACACAGTGGAATAACAGAGACGCCTGTGGGAGTGTGGCCAGTACCAATATATCACCTCAAGTGCCAGTTATGTTCATTAAAGGGATAAAATGTGAAATCTGCAGGCTAACAGCTTGAAAGTTGTTATCACATACAGCACACAACAATGAAAGTCCAGTGTGAGTGTTTCCTTTCTTCCCGAGCAGTCCAGCTGTCAAAATGAACAGTCTAAGGCAAGTACAACAAATTTCATCAGCAACTTGTATTTAAGTCACCTCACCCTAGCTTTTTATTTTTTCCCCATGAGCAAAGAAATGTTAATTTAGTCAATTATTAGAATTTGTAGTATGTTTTTCTCCTGTCTTTTGTTGTCAAGGTCATTAAGCCGTTCTTTGAATGGCTGCTTTCATTTTCACAAAAATAAAAAAGACTCATGCCTGAATCTATTTGTCAAATTAAAATACCAAGAAAAATAACCAAACTAAAAAGCATTCAGCCTTGCACTTACGAGATAAAAAAAAAAAGAGCCGACAACACAGCGGAAGATGAAAGTAAGTCAAAGCTGGGATCGTGAATGTCTTTTAGAAAAGATGTACAGAAAAACAATCTGCTGTGAGGGGAAACTGCCAGAACGCTGGCGTTTGAACCAGTAAGAAGAATCACAGGAATGAGTTGGCCTTCATGGAAATCAGATTTGTGTTAACCCTGAGAATGAAACCACAGTGACTAGATGACACTTTTGTGTTGCACTTTCAACCCTGTGTGGCCTCTAATTGTTCTGAATTTCTGAATGAAAAGTCACGCTAAGGTCCGAACACGGAAACGCACTGATCCCCTGGAAATAAATCAGTGCATCACAGCGACAATGACTATCCAGATCTCTGCATTCTTAGCTTGAGCCATGGATGTTGCCATAGTAACACGAGTATGTCTTATCAAGTACAGCCCTTGTGATTTTTCACTGCAACTTATTTAGGCTGTTCACTGTAGGTATGACAACAGGCTATTAGGAGTTGTTGCATTCATTTCCATGTTAATAGAGTTAACAGCCATTGTGTGTTAGCTTAACCTTTGATCTTGCCTTGTCAAATTGTTGTCAGCTTATATTAAATTATGTTAGTAATGGGGACTTTTTATGTAAATCATGTAAAATGCTTCAAATCTATAAATAGGCATAATTCAGCGAGAGCCAATATGCCGGTCTGTGTAATATCAAAACATTGTTGCTGCACTTTAGCGGTCAGATTGTGAAAAGCCATTTACGATGCATGATATTCGAAAGTGCTGAGGTGGAATATTAATCCTATTCAACATTATCACAGTATGGCTCAGCGTGCATAAAGAATATCACTTCAGTTTTGTTCATTAAACAGCTGAAATGTCCCATTTAGGCATTAAAAGTTCAACTTTCAGAGAATTTTCAGCCGAATGCTTTGTAAATAAGAGAGTGAGTGAAGACTGGAGGCACAGCATCAACAGACCGGAGACACACAGACCTTTAATCTCCGCAGCATCTTGCTTGCATATTACACGCACAAAGTGCAGATTTTATTTGAACTTGGAAGTCACTTTGTAGCTGCAACTCGTTGCACACTTGCGCTTCCCCTTTCGTTGGAAATAATGAGACTGTTTGATGTGAGACCAGTATGAGCAGTAATGAGAGGAATAGACTGTTCAGGACACATGAAAGCCCCTCAGTCCATTTGGACCATGAGCGGTCATAATGGTTCGAGGCTGAGACACAGCGGAGGTGTGCTGACTCTATGAAGGGGTACTGGATTTAATGGCAGTGGCAACAGTTAAATCTGCCATTCGTTTAACAGCTTGGAAAAGGAGGAAATCTATTTTGGAGATGTTAAACACTACTGACAACCATTGAAGGTGCCGAACAAAGCTGTAAACTGGGATAACTGTCACAGTTTGGAAGAGATCATGAAATAAATCTAGCAGAGAAGCCCTTTGAGGCTACTCTTCATCATTACTGATGGCAATCTGCATTTACCTCAACCAGTAAAATAATGTATTTTATCATATTTATTTATTAAAAATACTGGTTAGAAAAAAAAGTGGAATGTGAATTTTCAAGTTGTTTACTTTAAAAGCTCTACATCAAATGAATATTACCACAACTACTACTTGTCAGTTACAGCAGTTAAATGTGTAAGATATGTAATATTTAAGATGAGACCACATTAGTGATTCCCATTCAAATTATAGGAACAATATATAGAAGAGTAGTAAACCTTAGCAGTAATTAGATTTAAGATGACCCCCAGTAAACCAGGTCACAACAAAAACCATATAGGTAAATTAGCTAAACAAAAACACAATGAGGAGGTGTATGGAAGGCCTTTTCAACATTCATTTCCTATTACAAGCATTAAACTATTGTTCTTCTTCCACTCAGGATACTTATTTCACCAGTGACCTCCTTAAAGTGTTCAAGGCAATGGGTAAAGGTTAAAATAAGTGGTTGTTTCCTAATTGGCTAACTATAACTTAATAACCAGTTAGATAAAAGTGGAATTTTATCAATGATATATTAAAAAAAGTGTTTGAGGACTTTCCATGTGTTACATTAAAGATCCACTCTGATCAAAAGTGTGTTATTGTTATTTTTAACATGATCTTTTGGCATTTAAGTAGTTATTATGTAGTTGTGTAGTATGTATATGTATATATTTTGCATTTCTGAGTTTTTCTTTATTCAAATCATTGTAAATCAGGAGCAGACGAAAAAAATACAGCTAGAAAAAAAATATGGGAAAGACGTAGGACCTACAACGGCAAGCCACAAGCTCCCTGCTCTGCTCCACTCCGATGCGTCCGCTTGCAGACAGATAGGTCCGTGTACGTCTTTGATTTCCTCGTCTGAGCTGGCATCTGACTTAAAACGGTACAGCTGGAAAGCTCCAATATTGCTCATCATTTTATTGCACCAGTAATGTAAGGTTGGGGTTGTGAGGGGCTGTAAGCTTGGGAGAGCTTCTAAACAGATGGATGACAGGAAGGGGAGGGGCATGCCAATGGTCTTGCCCACAACTTAGAGTGTAATTTCTAATGAACTCCTGCCGCTCTGTAGAAACTATGTTCAAAGAAATAGCAAAGGTTTTTCATTTTGACAGCTAAATCATAATTAAAAGACCACTGGGAATGCTTTCGAAGTGGATCAAAAGCTGGTCGTAATGTGTCTTTAATAAAGCCTTTGATCACACCTGAGCTAACTGCTAAATTTATTGTCAAATACTCTTCACTTGGCTATAATGATCATTTGAGGAAGATTTTTTTCTCAATAATAAGATTTGTGTTTGTCTTGTTTTGATCTTGAGACTGATGAGTGTACATATTCTCCTTCTCTCATCTTAAAGCAGGAAGCAGTGCATTACCTCTCATAATATCCCTCTCTTCATCTTCTACAAGACGTCCCTGTCAGTAGTGCCAGAAGAGAAACAAACACAGCGAGTAAAAGAGTGGGAGGAAGGAGAAGCCGATGGTGAGTAAAAGATCAGCATCTCTTTGATTTCTAACTGAACCTGAGAAGAAGAGCCCCGGCTGAGAAGGGGTTAAAATTTCCCCCGACTGTTGTGCTGGAATTTCAGTAGTAAACCTCAGTGTCAGGAATGTAGACACCTCATCCTGCCACTTCCCTGTAAAAGCAAGGCCCGCCTCAGTGCTGGAGTGCTGCCGAGCCGCCGTGGACTCTGTCACTGTCTCCCTGAAGATGGCAGATCCTGACCAGTTAATGGGTAACAGACATTTGGACGCATCAATCTTGAGGAGTGACAAGGAGTATTAACTCACAAATATACAGACGGCGGGAGCCCGGTGCTGATGCTGTAAACATAGCTTGTTAACAGGAAGCAGACCCTATGCCGCAATAGCACTGAGTGACAGGATCACAGATGGCCAACAACAGCAGCCCTCACTCATTTCTTTCCCTTCGACTCTTTTCTAGTTGAGACATTTGTGCAGCTGATTCTTCCGAGCAGGAATGGTAATTATTCACTCCATTAATCCTTTGCAGTAAAAGAAAGATGCTTTATTGCAGAAGGAGTTCTCTATGAAAAGGGAAATTCAGAGGATTGAAAAATATACAGTGATCATCACAGCAGTCATTCAACACAAAGTCTCAGTTTCTTCAGCTGTTCACTTCTCAGCCAAGTCAACGACAAATGGTGCTCCGAAAACTACTAAATCACATTTTGCAAATCACATGGTGATTGTGCACAACGGGAGAGCAGGTAATTTGGGGACTGACAGCAAAGGGAAAGTGATTTGCAGATCTGACTCATCCATATAAAAGGCAGCATTTGAAGTGCTGAAAACCCCATGGAGAGTGATAAAACATGCCTCTTTAGGTTTCCAGTGAGCCTCCCCAGGTTTGAGATCAGAGACGGCTGATGTCTGTTGCACAGGCGCGTCTTCCAGGCTCGGGAAACATAAAGCCCAATGTGACCTCAGTGTGGCTCCAAACACTCAAAACGAGGAAGAGCGTAACAGTCTGGCGTGCCCTCCCCACCTCCGCCACTTTCCTCCAGCCAGGGTGAAAGCAGCAGTCAATCAGCAGTAAAGCCACCTTGTTGGGGAGGTGGCAAAACTGTTGTTGTGCACTGCTGGAGTTGGGGGGAGATACAAAAGGGAAAACAGTGCTCTAATATGAAGAAGCCCGGCTTTTCAACTACCCATAGGGATAGAAACATGTGGGGACTGTGAACCGAAAACGGTTATTACAGTCTTAATTGCTCGTCGCTTAATTGGGCAAATAGGTAAAAATAAAAAATCAAATGCTTGGTATTTCAGTAAGTGTTGATTCCATAAGTGTTTCCTATAACTATGATAATTAATAGAGTTTTACCTGCAGGAAATGAAAGACAAATTACATAATTGATGGACTCAGTCCTTTTTTTGTTGTAAAAATACAACACAAGCAGCTACAGCTAAAAAAAAAAAAAAACAGCAAAGACCAAAAAAAAAAACAAAAAAAAAAAGCTATATGTCACTCCAGAGGGGAGGTTTTTCCAAAATCAATTAAAATGGAAACTCATATTTTATCTATAATGTAATTAAAAAGAAGAGCACAAAAAGCTCCCCCTTTGATAAAGAAAAGATCATCTGACCTAAACACAGCCTCTCATGCAGAGTTGACCAACGAGCCCCTCTGTTCCCAGTGCCTTTTTACTAATGGCTCCAATCCACATCTATCAGAATTCAGCTTTTTATTAAAACAGCAGAAGAAAGCCAGGGAGCTGTGGCTGAAGTAGCTACATTTTGCATACATTTCATGGAGCCTCCAAAGAGCCACCTTGATTTCTCTGCTTAATTTAGATGCACAATACACACACAGTTTGCTGGTTCTGGGGCTGGTGTGCACATGCAAATCACCGTCTGCTTAACTTGACAGGAGCTGTATGAGCACGTTCGGTCCAGTTATTTCAACGCTGATAGTCTTTATATCCCAAACTACGCCCCCCATCCCTGTCAGTGGTTCCATCTTGGCAACAGCCGACATGTACACACAGACACACACACACACAAACAGTCGCCAATTCACTTCACATAGGCTCTCAGCTGGCCTTCCTCATTCACTTCCCTCTAAAACACACACGCACAGTTTTCTGAAACTTCGACACGTTCCCTCTGCCTCTCTATGGGTGAACCATCATTATCTAGAAAGAGTGCCAGTGTTTGGCCACAGTGTGCCTTCTTCCCAGAGTTGAACCGAGCAGCCGATACATCGGCTGCCGGTGGTGACACGGCTGTCAGAGACATGCCTCATTACAGCTGCTGCAAATGTCAAAGCACTAAAGTAATCACTCACAGCTCTACAGGATGCATGGTCATATGCAGTAGTAATTTATTCAGTGGTAAGAGGGGTTAACAGTTGCAAGTAGGCTATATAAAATTGCTATAATATGAATAAGTATACACTTTACACGTATTTGTTTGAGACACTTTACTAGATGGCTGCATGTTAATGTGACAGCAAATTTACGGGTATTTGCAACAAGTAACAGCATGCAAGCTTGTCTCTGTCTTATACATATACTCATATATTGCTTTGCTGCCAGCTGATTACATTTCATCCTGTTGTCATTGCATGCTGTGGTACAACGGACTGGACAGAAGTCCGTGTGCAAAAATCTTGCTAGTATTTAAAATTACTTATATACAGGTTTGTTTTTTCTCTTTTTTTTGTGTTTTACTCAAAAAGTGTTGATGTTGAAATTAAGTTTCAATCAAAAAAAAAAGGCCAATGATTTCTGGATGAACACCTGCTTGAGTGGAGTGCTCGATGTTCAACTCATCATCTTTTTGACGCTCGCAGACATTTTCACTCATGCTAATAAACAGTCTTCCTTAGATTTATGTCATATCTCAATAGTTTTGCTTCTGATTGTACTATTATAAACATCAAAAATGGTTAGTTTCCTAAAATATTGAAAATCTATGCTTTTTCTTTTAAAAACACCAATAATCCAGGTATGTTTACAGTTTTTAGATTTAGTCAAATGCCATGACATACACAATCATTGACATATATTGTTGTCTTGGTGAATCTACTAAGGCTATAAAGTAAAAGAAATTAGATCTTACAGTGAAGGAAATAACATTGTGCAGCTTCAAATCATCTTTGTTACAAACATTTAGTTTGTTATACAGTAAAAGGGAACAAAAAGGGAACTAATTGGTTGATTAAAAAATATATTTTAAATTTCTTCATTGCTTGACCAATATAGAACAGGCTCATTGATTTAGATAAACAAATAAATGTTCAAATATTGAGTCTTTAAAAGATCATTTCCAGCTGGTATCTAACATTGACCTCAGAAATAATACATATTATATTTATTATTATATATAATA
The DNA here is from genome assembly GCF_053564925.1 of Oryzias latipes. Lineage (NCBI taxonomy): Eukaryota > Metazoa > Chordata > Actinopteri > Beloniformes > Adrianichthyidae > Oryzias > Oryzias latipes. Next base: position 27,822,546 of record NC_136237.1, on the reverse strand, counting down.
TTTATTATAATTGTTGCGCTGGTGAAAGAAAAATAATTAAAATAATTAAAATAACTTGGAAGTACCAATGTTTTATATAGTAAACTCTTTGCTGTCCTTCCAAGCCCTGAGGGATCACTTAAAGACCAACTTTTTGGTGTTTTTAACATGCTCTTGTGGCATTTTTCTGATGATGGAGGACATATATAAAGAAAATTAAGCTCTGGGTATTTCTTTATTTAAATTGTGAATAAGAAGCAGACACAAAAGAGCCTTTTGATAAAGATCTAATTTGTCATGTAGAAGCTACAATCGGCAGACCACAAGCTCCCTGCTCCACTCCATTCTGATGCATCCTCTGATCCACTGGCAAAGAAATTGATTCATGTACATCTTTGTCGACCACGCCAGCAGTCCCGCCCACAACTTAGAGGGGAATTTCTAATGAACGACTGCAGCTCTGCAGAAACTATATCCTAGAAGAGCACCACAGGTTTTTTTTAATTTTGGATAAAAACGGCATAACCATCAAAGACCACTGGGAACGCATTTGAAATAGATGAATAAATGATCATAGTGGAACTTTAATGAACTGAGCCAGGCTGTAAAAAATGTTGTTTTGAAACAAGATTCAATCTTGTCATTTCTTGTCTGCAAAGTTCAACATTTAAAAAAATGAAATAAAACAAGTCTGTGATAAACCGGTCTGTGAAGTGTGGACTTGCGTGTGTGGTCTGATTCAACACATACTCTCTTGCAGTTGATGGTGGGTATGACAGAAACATGTCAGAACAAACACAGTTTTTCCAATGTCCAAACAAAAAGAGCAAGATGTCCAAACAAAAACAACAGAACTGACATGGAGGAAAGAAAAAAAAAAGATTCTGAATTCAGTTTTGCTTTACTTCAAATTGATGGGCGGATGCATCACTTACCTGAAGAGCAGCAGGCACCAAGATGCACTATGGGTAGAAGGTAATGTAGTGGCTTGCGTTGAGATGCTCAGGGCAATGTTGTGCTGGGCAACCCTCAGGCTAACTCTCCATGCAGATGTGACATGACACACAACATCCGTAACTGTCAAGATCATGCACTTCCTGATCCTGAGCAACATTCCCCGATGGCTGAAGCCCCTACAGAAAGATGTGCTGTGCTTCAAAGCAAACAGATTCAGTAATGAAGCACAACAAAACGTTCATGAATTCAGACTCATTTAGCATCAGTGTGATGTCTTGAACAAACAAATTTCAATGTTGTGTATTTACTAATATATGCAAAGTAAATGTTTTTGATGTCACAGTTGTATCAGATTCTGAAGCTTTCAGGACTTTAGGGGGCTGTAGAGAAGCAGGTTTTCTGATTAGAGGAGAATCCATGTCTAAACCTCAGGAGATGAGGTAACTTAAAAGTCAATCATGATTGTGGCTCTATTGTAAAAAAAAAAATATCTTAATATAAAAGGACCCATTTTGGTTTGTTGATGGGATTTGCTGTTAACCCATTAAAGACCCACTGGGATGAAAATTTTGTTCTTCGTGATTTTAACCTGTCCTTGTGGGATTTTGCTGGTGATGGAGGACATATATAAAGAATATTAAGCTCAAAGGGGCATTTCTAAGTATTTCTTTATTCAAATTGTGATGAATCAAAAGCTGACGAAGAAGTGCTGTTTCCAAATAGTGAATTTGTGATGTAGAAAATACACCACAAGCTTCCTTCTCCGCTCTATTCCATGGCATCCACTTGTTGTCACTTGTTGGCATCTGGCCCAAAACTTTCCAGCTGGATAGCTCCAATAGCTTATTGTGTAAACGGTTAACGAGCTACAGTAGTCCAAAGACTGTAACCAATGGAGCTGAAGCTCTGGTGTTAAAGGGTTACACTACAACTAAAACAATTATGTCACTGACCAAGCCACGACCTCCTGTTCCCAAACTGGACACAAACCTGAAAGTACAAATGATGCAGTTTTTAAAAGACCACTGGAGGTTAGCTTCAAATAACCACAACTTCCATGCGTCTCCCATGTTAAAGCTCTCATTTTGTCCAGCCCAATCACCCATTTTCGGCATGCTGTTGGAGTGGATGGAACCAACTCCAATCAATGTGCCCTTTATTGAATGGTTTCAGACTCTTACAAATTATTAGTGCACAACCGTTCATGAGTTGTAAACAGAATTGTTGCATTTCTACAACACCATTTTCCAGCATCAACCCAGGAATATCTCAATAATTGAACTGCATTTCACTTGTTCATCTGTTTCCCCTGTAACCTCATCACTTTTGTCCTTGTCAGACACAGCATTCCCACTAAATTTGATGAAGTTCTTTTTATGCACAAGACGAAAGTGGCAGACAGGACTCCTTGACCAAAGAGTTGACTTGTAATTTATGAAGAAGGAAGGAGAAAGTTTTTGCCGAGCCTCGTGCTGATCAGCAATACAAATGAAGAATTTGGGAGCAAGAGCACAAAGTACAAAAAATTAGGTCCTTGAAATGTTTGCATAACGAGCACCTTCTTGCTGCAGTGGTTCTCTTCTTTTTAATCACCTGCCCTCTCCAGACCACCTACACCCTTGTTCATGATCAGATACAGGACCGACGGGCTGCTGCATGATCCGAGGAATTAATCTGCTAAGCCTGATTGCCATTACCGCCATGCGATTATGCACCTTGATTACCGAGCCCACCCCAAGGACCATGATGTGCCCGGGTGAACATTTCAAAGTTGCGCATAAAATTACGTGGTGATTACCCCACAATAGATCAATTCACATGCGAAGGAGACTGTGTGGCCATATAGACTGTCTCAAGTAGAACTGTGATTATTAATAGGCACTTGAGGTGACCTGCTATCTGAAGCTTGAACCATTAAGACTGCCTGTGATCATTCATATAAGCAAATAAATTCATTTTCATACCTTCTGAAAGTCATTATTGGATTATTGTCGTAGAGGAAGAATTGTTTAGAGTTCAAGGATGCATGAAAAAAAAATACTGAGCTCTTCACAGACAACTTGTCTCTCGCAGGCTGTGGACGTTTAACGACAGCGCAGTTGGAAATAGGCTTGCCACTGAGGATTGCGATATGCTTCACTTATTACCCTGCATCATATAAAACCTGTGGAGGTCAGAATTTTTTTCCTCCACAGTTGACGGAAAGGAACAGGAGAAAAAAATGTATTATTAATGTGCTTAAATAGAAAAATAGAGTGTGTTAATACAGATTTAAGACATTTTCCTTTCCACTCTGATGTCAAATTTGTGTTTATTTTGTTCTTAAATTTAAATTAGTCATCAAAAACCATCCACATTTTGAATTGATAAGATATGAAGGTGAAGTGACGTAGTTTATGGTTTTCTCTATAGACCATACAGACAGACTCACTTGGATAAATAACCAAATGCCAGAGCATTGATGTTAACATATTTGCATTTGTAATGGCCTAGGAAGGATTTAATGGACTTGCTATGCCACCATTCACAGTGATCAACGTTCTTAGAAAGCATAGTTCTTGGTACCCGCCCTGCACAATCACTTAATGGCTTTGGCTGTTTTGCATATCCACAGGAGAAACAAAAACCATAAATGTCAGTCAGGGAAGAAGAAAAAAAACAACAAACTATTGCACATCTTTTGCCTTTATTATAGCTTCAGTTAAAAGGTTTTGCCGTATGGTAAACATCTTCAATAAAGACCGGTGAAAAATGTACCGCTGTTGCAGAAACATCAAGGACCATTTTACAGTATGCAAATGTGAATTTGAGATTGCAGATCCACAATTGCAGAAATTCCATCAGTAGCCAGAGTTCAATACCTCTTCAGTCTTCAAGTATGTGGATAATGGTCACTGTGACTGAACATCGCTGCAATTCAGTCTCATCCATTCCTCACTGGACACCATTTGGCACTAAAACACCCAAAAATAAAAAAAACAGATAGAGAAGGGAATGTGTGCCGATGCCGATTTGGGTCTGCATTACTGTATGAGATGATGAGTGATAGACAGGAGAAGATGGGTACATACTATTCACAGTGTTCCATGTGGCAGCTTGCATTTTCACGCTGGTACAGTATGTTTGTCAGCTACAGGCAACGCAGGCACTTACGCACTGACGTGGGCAAGCATAGTAGTGTTCTGCCAGGCGACTGCGTCACGGGCACATGCATGTCCTGCATACTGCCGTGGAGACCCTCTAGTAAAGCCTTCCAAAGACAGATTGAAAGATCTTGACGCCCAACTATGAAGCAGGCAGCCGCACAGAGGCCGATTTTGAGTTCATTCTTGGTGTTAACAGTCTCCGCTGAAGTAGCATAAAGATATAATACATTTTCAAATTAACTATTCATTATTTTCAAAATGTTCTTTTGTTTGATTAAATCACCTACATCCCCATATCTAGAAAATTTGGAGTAAAAAAAGAGGTACACACAAGTGAAGGAAGAAGAGATTGCTTCACTGACATGACAAGAAATTGGCCCTTTTAACAAGATCACCATGGCACTCAGGGTGTCTACCTCTACATGTGTGCCTTGAGCAAAATGTCCAAAAGGAAACCCTTTAATGTGCCTGAGCCTGATGAGTCACAGGGAGAACAATGCCGTTAGGGCTGCTGCCAGCTTCTACAGGTGGCCTGTTATGAGATGTATTTTGGGAAGTGACACAACCAACTTAGTGTTTTTAAGATTCCAGCACTCAGAAACAGACTGAGTAGAAATAAAGGACACTTTTAAACATCGTAAACCAGACAGAAAACACACCGATTTCAGAAAATGTTTATTTTATTCATAAAGTTTTCATAAAAATACCAACATCAATAATAATTTAAAGTACTGTAGAAAGTGTCTATGTACAAAATCTTGAATTGAACAGTTAATATAACTTAAGGCGCATCAAATAACGTCTTTTTCTTTTCTTTTCTTTTTTTGCAATGGCCTGTTGGTAAAAATTTCACCAACATTAATATATTTTTACTTGTTTTTTTACTAAAGTAAAACATTTTGTGTACAATATTCCCATCAAAAAGACATTACGAGGTCAAACCCTTTCCTTTTCCGACATAAAGTCCACAAAAACTCGCAGCAATGTGTGCTACCTGATTACTTAAAAGCAATGTTTGTGTGATTTGCAAGCCTTTTCCAGCAAATAGAAGTCTGTACATTCAGTTGAAAAGCTGTACCACAACTGGAGTGTGTTCCCTTTAAAATCAGTAATTCAACAATTAAAAAAAAACTCTCATCACACCAAAAATGGGAGGACGTGCAAAGAAAATGTCTCGAAATATCAAAGTTTCACATTTAAAATATTGTTACGAAACAGTAGCCCTCCATAAAAACCAAAAGACCTCATTCATGATTGATTTCACATTTCACTTTAAGAAAAGGACACTAGGAATATACCAGTTTCAAAATATACAGTCTCCTAAAAAAATACAAAGCAGTACAGTGATACAAATCTATTTATTTTTCCATTTATGATAAATCTTTCACAACTGTAATAATCCAAACGATTGGAACACAACACAAAGACTAATGACAGGAAACACTGACGGCCAAAAGAAGGAGAGGAAAAAACAAACGTTTTGTTGTTCAAAGGTGGACAGCTTTATGGTCAAACACCTTTACTGTGAAGCAAAGGAGTAAGCTTAACAGAAGGTTATATTCCAGTCAAATAATAATAATAATTTAAAAAACTAACATAAACATGCATCTTAAGAAATATAGTCTAAACCCATTGCTCTAAGAATGCTAAATGCAGAAAATAAGAATCCTAAATGGAGTTAATAATAACATGGTTCTGTAAGTGCAATCCATCCATGTTCAAAGGCGGATGGATGGAGGAGCTGTCCAGCTGAAGAGGTGCTGAAACTGCAGTCATGCAATGCAGAGCTAAGGTTTGGCTCCACTGAAAAGCAACAAGTCTCTGTGTAGCGGTTCCCCCACTTTGACAACTTGTGCGCGGCTGCGGCAAGAAAGGCAGGAACTGTGCTCCTTTCTCCTCTCTGCTCCTATAAAAACTCTACACATCGTGAGTTGTATTTCCAGACAAAAGCTGCTCAGAGGTTGACTGGTGGTCACCTGGCTTGTCTTCCAAGACGGACAGACCCAGAAGGCCCATAAATGTGCGTGTGTGTGTGCGTGCGTAAATGGACACAGCTCCCGTTCTCATATCCCCTCCGGTAAAGAAAATGGCCACGCGCCGCCGTTCACCTGCGGCTTAATTTCCATTTTCTCCTTTTGCTTCAGGTGCACGCGTCCGTGCCGCTTCCTCTCGTCACTGCGCGCGAAGCGTTTGCCGCACACGTCGCATGAGAACGGCTTCTCGCCGGTGTGAGTCCTGGTGTGGGTGGTGAGGTGGTCGCTCCGACTGAAGCTGCGCAAACAGATGCGGCACTGGAAGGGTTTGTGGCCCGTGTGAATGCGGATGTGCCGGTTGAGCTCGTCTGAGCGGGAAAAGCGCCGGTCGCAGCTCTCCATCGGACAGGTGAAGGGTTTCTCTTTGGCGGGGCCGTGGGAGGCGGCGGGGCTCTTCCTGGCCCGGGGGGGCTTCGTCGGACGGTTGTTGTAACTTTGTGCAAAGGAATCTGGCATCAGGGAAGAGTACAGGAGCGAGTCTATTGTGCTCGGGATGGCTGGTGAGATGTACAAAGAGTCGCATTGGTTGGATGGCTGAGGGGGCTCGGGGAAGGGTTTCATGTTGGAGAGTCCCACTGGGGGTGGGGGGAGGTAATTGTTGTAGAGGGGACTGGAGTAGCTCTGAGAACAGGTGTCGGAGAAACAGGGCTCCTGTTTGATCCCCCCTTCTACTTTAAACTCCATTTCTGGGTTGGCACAGATTGGGTGAAACGTGTCTAAAAGGTCCTTAACATCCACCTGCTGGTCAGGGGGGAAGTCACTGGACATTGGGAATGTCTCCCCTTGGAAAGTTGACTCCAAACACTCAGACTTGCTGAAAGCTCCCCACTCATAGCAGCTGCTCTCAAACTCATTCTTGACCACCACTGGGAACGTGGCAGCTTCCGATTTTGGCTCAGTCTTCTTCGGGTTTGGAGCACGTGGAGACCCGAAGCTGAGCAGGGAAGTGGACGGATCTGGAACTTGGCTGCTGGGCTGATCATCCGTGTATCTCCTGCAATTCTGGTCCGGGGAGTAAACTGGGGGGTTAGGTCCGGAGCAGGTGTAAGGCTGCCTCTTCACGCCCGAGTCCCCAAAACTGTCGTCCCCGCTTTCCAAGGGCGCAGGCGACGGATAAGTTCCCCGACTGTTGCCGCTCTGGTGCACTTCTGAAAGTGGAAGCGTAGAGATGCCCACGATCTCCGTGATCATATTGAGGAGTGTTTCCGTGCTGCACGGCGCTCCCTGAGATGCCTCGACATAAAAACTGCCGGAGTAGGCAAGCGAGGAAGGGGTGTAGGTGTCTTTTGGGCACTCGCATGGGTTGAAGGCAAATTCCGAGTTTGAAGCCTCGGTTTTGAGGGCAGCGGGGGCTCCTTCTGTTAAATCAGAAATGAGAGAGGGGGGGGGGGGGGGGGGGGTTAAAACTTTGTCAGTGCGCCTGTTCACAATGTGAAGTCAAATGGAATGCGTTACATAAACATTTGTGCGTATTTTGACGCACAGGTGACACTGAACAAAGCTGATAGTGGCACTCAAGTGTTAAATCTCCCATGCAATGTTGTTTAACATTTTATCATTTTCATGCATGAAGATCCATGGTGCTGAAACTCACCGTGGCCGAACTGGGCAGGTACTCCCCGTTCTCCATCGACGTACACCTCCTGGTTATCCTTCCGCGCAGTGTTTTCCATCAACGAGGAACTGCTGCAGTTCTCGAATTGGGGGTGGAAAGAATCTTTCGAATTCAAATCCATATTGTTCAACATAATGATGCACTTAGAAGTCCGTGCGTCCCAGGGAAAAAGGTAAAAGGGAAATATCAAACAGCACCGGTTTTCTTTATCACCCCTCTCTGCTGATGGCTTTTAATAAATGATCCAGATGATCCGAAATGACTTTTTTGTTTGTGTTTGTTTAAAAAAATAAAAAATAAGGATAATCCTTTTCGTCCCTGCTCCTCGGTTGGTATTTGCTTGCTGTGGATTTCACAGCAGCGACTTCCCCTTTCTCTCCTTATATACACTTTGGCAGCTCCCTCAGCCCTCCTCCCCATTCATCAGCTCCAGTGAGAGGATTCCCCGCTGCGTGTAAACTTCATGCCCATATATGGACAGAGGATGTGACGGAGTCCCGTCCTCTCCAAAAATCCTTCCCCTCCTCCCAGACTGGAGAGATGGAGACTGACGTTGCAACAAGTGGCGATCAATGCAGAGCGCCGCTCCTGTCCACATTAAACGCTCGTTTTCCACACAAAATACTGGTTTAAGTGGATGCCACAGCTTTTTTTAGTGGCAAAACTAACATTTTCTGTGCGTTTAAAATGAAGCAGGAACAAATGTTTGGGGAAAAACGAGATATTGTGGAAAAAAAGGACACCTAACAAGTATTTGTTTTTAGCTTCTTTTAACCTTATTTGAAAAGCAAATACAATTAAATAAAACATTTAGCAGATGTTTTTTTTTTAAAAGATTGGAGAATGTAAGGTTTAAACGTCAAATACATGAAAAATCAAATTTTGATGCAAATATGTTTTATAAATATCTGCAAGGCTGGATACAGGCATGGGGAATGCCAATATCCAGCCCCCCACCACCACCACCTAAAAAAAAGATCTGATGGCCTCAAAAATCCATGATTAACTAAGAAATTAAAAATGACAAAAAAAAAAAACACAGAAAAAACAAAAATAAATATAACGTAAGGATGGACAGTCAGACAGATAAACAAACATGCATAAAAGGAAAAATGTAGCTTTAGCAGTGTCCTGCCTGTGCCTGTCCCAAGCCCGGTAAATGTAGAGGGTATATGTCAGGAAAAGCATTCAACATAAAACGTATACGACTTAGATATATGGATAGATTAAGTGATTTGATGATGGTATGCATTTTAGGGGCTATGACAGCCCATACTCTCAGCACACCCAGACTAATGGTTCACATGCACCCCACAGTGCATGTAGCCATAGCTGACTTAATCTTGGTCTGAATGTCTTACAGTTTAGCAGAAAAATGAAGCAAGACAACATGTGTAGTGTCTCCTTCGGAATACAATCTATAAATATCAACATTTTCTTTTTGTCAAAGATACATTTGAGAACCATCTGCATTGCATTTCTTTCAACTCCACTCATCCTGTCTTTTTCTGTTCTCCAGACTGCAAGGTCTGGATCTGTTTTGTTTCCTTTCTTTCCAGCACTCTTCCAGTCAGCTCACAGTTTAAATTTACTGTCTCAAATTCATTTACCCTCGAGGTTGCAGCTGGAGATGATGGTGGCTTTTACGCTCGAGGCGAGCAACTGCAAAGCCCAGTCTGAACGAACTCCTGGCCTTTAAAAGCATGGAAGGGAGTCGATAACACCCCTGAGGTGTTCAGTGGTTGAACCCAACTGTTCACATGACATTTCAACCCCCAAAGCATTTTTTCCCTCCTTTTCTATTTCGCATCTGTTGCTGGGTGCACACTGTGGTCACACTTCCTATTACAAAAAGTCGATACTCTTTCATAGGACGTTGCTGTCTGCAGCAGACCTCTGGCTCTGGCTGGAGGTTCAGGACCATGGACAGCGCCGGCGCCGCATTCAGCGTGTAAACACACATGAACCAGGAGGACGCACAAAAGCCTTTCCTTTTTGACTTCATCCTGAATGCTTCCTGTAGATCTGTTCTCTGCTGAACAGTCTTATTAAATCCAACAACGAAACCACACATAGGTGTGCAGAAAATCCTCCTAAAATGAACACAACGGAACACAAAAATCCTGTTTTTTTTAATCAATTTTTATTTATAATTACATACTATAGCAGACAATCTTTTGAAAGAATACAATTTATACAGCATTTGATCAACTCTTAAATTTTTAACTTCAATGTAAATAGAAAAGTTCTTCCATAAGTGAAACTACCTCTTCTGTGACCAACCATTAGTTTCAAGACAGCTTTTTGACTAATTTCAGCCTTTGCTTTCCTTCACCAGGTCTGACAGAAATTCAGCAGACATTTTAATGACTGATGTATGGCACAGATGACCCGGTTCCATCCATAAATGCTGCTGTACGTATATAATCATGATATAATGGTCTGACACTGATGTGGTTGTTTTTTTCTGTTTATTTTTCTATGTTAACCTTTCTCTCTTGATCTGACATGAAAATGAAAATATGCGCTTTTAAGTTTGTGCACGCTTATGTTTCAGGCTCTGACATGTGCTGGTTGGCGGGTATTCTTTCAAAACATCAAATTCATGGAAATATTTGTCACAAATAATCCTCACTCTATAAGTAATATGAAAGTAAACGCTTACTAATAGGGGAGGATTAGCTTTATACTGGGGAGGAGACAACACACAATAAACAGTTTATCAGGGTGGCTGTTTATATTTATTCTCTGAAACGTTTTAAAAAATAAAAGACTTCTTTGGATTGGAAAATGTATAGAAACCATTCGTTTGATGCATTACAAAACAAACACACTAAAAATCTAATGGTTATAAATAACCCAATTGGGTTGTTTTTAACCCCACTACAAGGTTAAAAAGGGACTAAATTATTTATGGGTTATTTTAACTATGGAAGACAAAAAAACTCAGGAAAAAAACATAAATTTGGTTAAAATGAAGCCACTATAACTCAAAAAATTAGTATTGCTCCAAAAAGTAACCCAAAGACATATCCCAACATGAATAACCCAGAAGGAGTAAATGTTTTAAGAGTGCAAGCCCACACTCAAAAAAAAAAAAAAACCAGAGATTACATCCATGTTTTAGAAAGGTTTAACTCTTAATTAGAAGCTTGTAAAATTCCAAATACTCTCTACAGTTTTGTCTTTCTGATAATAAAAATGGTTAAAATTAGATATGCCTTTTATGACAACACTAAAGCTGCCCAGGATTCTTACAATAGGGGTGAATATAGTCCAATACAACTCGGCAAAGCTGAATTTTATAAACCAGAATTTTTATTGTGTTCACATAAAACCTTTATAAAAACTACATACAAAGATTTTTGGTGTAGAATCATTGACTGGTTCTAACAGATTAAAACAACTTTTGACTCTAAGTGGAGAAGAAAAGGCTGTGTCTAGTCCCGCACTATTGCAGATAAACATTATAAACAGCTTGCTCATACCAGTCTACACAAATACTATGTTATTTCCATCAATAATGAGCCTCAGAAAATGTATCAAAGGATCTCTAAGTTGCTACGCTGTCATCTTTTTAAGGCAAGGTATGATAATAGCATATGAGGTCTTTTGCTGCAGCTGTGACATTCTCCGGAACAAATCGTTTTCACCTCTGCCGTGCACTCTAATTCCAGCCCCAAAGATGTTTAGCTTTGAGGAACTGCCTTCAAGTAATCCAGAATCTATTAACACCAATCTGATCACACAGAGTTCAGATCATGGGATGCTGTTATGATAACTGCAGTGTGGCTAACCTCCCCTCCATAAAATGTCATTGACTAAGTAATGGATTTACGTAATGTTAGCACTTACTGACATTTCAGTGCCAGGCCGGTGTTGTACAAGTTTTTTTTTTCTTTTAACAGAAAAACGGCTTTTGTTTAATTTCTGAATATTTAAGGAGACAAAATGATGGTATTTCTGAGGGAATTCTGAGATAATGCCAAGAAAGCCAAGTCTACATTAAATAAGAAAATTGACTTTGGCAGAAGTTTACAGTGTAAGGCATTAAATATTGTTTTAATTATTCCAAAGGAACCCAAGGTGACATCATTGTAACAAAAAAACATATGTGTTCCACTTGTTTTGTGGTATTAATTCACATAATTTTATTTTGAAGGAAAAATTGGTCTCCGTTCTTATTGGTTAAAGCATACCTTAGTGAGATGAAGCGGTAAACATACTTAATGTCTATTAAAATTAGCACAAAAAGCAGGTTCTACCAATCTGTAAAATATTTTTGTGACTTGTCAAACCTCATTTTTATTAGGAAAGAAAAACATATTTGAAGGTTAAACTGTTGTAAAAATGCATTTTTATAGTGGAGAAGTCCTTGTGCCACAAAGAAAAGTAGCCTGTGTCTGTGTCACTGTAGCCCACTGACCTTGGTATTTTCAGGTTCAGTTCTGGACAGGGAGTGGGAGGTAGAGGGTTTTTTTGCAGGTGGAAGGGGAAGGAGCAGCAATGAGTGACAGTCTGTGAGGCTGTAAAGCATTGGAAAACATGAATGTCTTCTTACATTTTAGCTCTTAATACTTTTAATTAAAAATCTACATTTTTCTGCTTTACTGAGAGTCCAGCAAAAAAACTAAAAAAATAAACCAAAAATCATTTAAGTAACGATAAATTTAAACTAAAAAAAACTAAACATTTAAAAACACTGTTGTTTTTTTGTTTTTTTTAAAGGAAATGAACTGAAGCATGCTTTAGACTGATGTTACGTAACAAAACTATTTTTTTATCGTGTTATTAGGGGACCACATTATATTTGATCAGTGCTTTAGGATTAGGGGTGTAACGATTAAATGACTTAAACGATGAATCGATTTATATTCCTATGATCTTACCAGATCAATCACAGTAGCAAGTACCATCACAATACACAACATATGTTGGCAGCAAAAGATAATCAATCTATCATTCCAGTCCAATGTGTGGAAATACTTGACATATGACCATGCAGTTTGGTAGAATGTTCTAATAATGTTCCCTTTGGATTATTTTTTTAGGTGGAAAAACCCCAGTAAAAAAAAAAAAAAAAAAAAAGGAAAAACCCCAGTGGGCTCAACTTTAAGAAACTAAAATGTGAATGGATTTGCCACTAATTCTTGTTTACTTGTTTGTTTGAACATATATTTAATTTACAATTGATTATCTTGCAAGATATACAAGGAATGGGGGAAAATGTACCTACTGTTTAGTACCCAGGTATTTATCTCTAAATCACTTGTTACACCCCTGTCTATTTGCTTGTAAAAGGATGTAACATAAAGGTTAAAAGGAACAAATGAAATACCTAAACGACTCAAAAACTCTCACATACAAACCCAGGCTGAAAAATAAACTGGGAATGTGTTCACAGAAAAACTCAAAACTACACAGAACAACAAAACGGGGGTCCAACAGATGATGTGGCAGTATTTAAACCCTGAGCTGGACGTCCTCAGCCACTCAGGCGTTCCGAACAATTTGGGCTCCAATCTGCACACAATCTAGAAGGGGAAGACAAAGAAAGATAGAACCTCCCACTGCAGCAGAAAACAAAAGAAAACCGGGAAGGGGGTCTAAGGGCAGGGATGCCAGTTTAGTTTAGTCTGTTTAGTTAAAGTTTTAGTATTATTCTATTGAATTCTATGCATTTATGATCCTTTTTGATTGTATGTTTACCTTACAATTACCAGTACGAAGCCCACTGAGACGACTGTTGTTGTGAATTTGAGCTATATAAATAAAATTGAATAGAATTGAACTGAATGGAAGAAAACAGAGACGGAAAAACATTCCAAAAAGTTCACCAAAAAAACAATATGACAGCCACAGCCGTAACAGTCACACTGGTGGAGTTTTTGGCTAAAGATGTCCTGGATCGATTTCAGGTCAGTGAATCGGATCGAATCTTATTGTTCAAAATGAACCACGTCATCAACAAATTGTTGTTAAAATGAATCATAACACGCCCATTTAAGATGGATAAATTTGACTTTAGGACTTCTGAAATGTTTCTTGTTGCCAACCAATGAGAAGCTTCATCTCATGCATGGATTTAAAAGGAAAATTCAATTCAGCGAGCAGAGAACTTCCTCTCCTTCTTTGTATAGAACCAGTGTGAAGTCTGGACTGCAAGACTGAGCTAAAGAATTTCACCCATTATTACTCAAAAATGTGTTTGATATCTAAAGTATTGCTCCTGAATGTCTCAACGTTTGGCACTCTGTCAACCAACCATGCAGCCCACACTGTTTTAGGGTAAATAATAAAGAACCTGGAATTCCACTGAGATGCAGAGGCTGCTCACTAAAAAAAAAACAAAAAACAGGCAAATTTGAGAAGTTATAAACCAAATGCACTACCAGACCTCCAAAGAAAATCATTTAAAGGAAAGCATGCTTTTGCCAGCATCCTGGAAGTAATTAAATGAATGTAAATCACAGGCCTACAGCAGACTCATTTACATTTAGCCTCTGGTGCTGTGCTGCACTTTTGATTAATGTCTCGCGAAGAACATTTTTTTGGATCAATACTAGTAAAGCCAGGCCTGAACAGAGCCTGAGAAATCTGTGTGCCTCCCCCAAATCACATTCTGACATGTCTCACAGCCAAATCTCCCCCTGAAGGCGTTAGATGAGGGAACATCTTCAATCTAAACCTGAACACAATGAGGCCCAGAAGAAACCGCAAAAATGGATTCGAAGAGCTAAAACCTCAGAAACCTCTGCCGGAAACACGACTTTCTATAAATATGAGATACTCGCCTCGGCTGCCAAGTTCGTTATTTTCTCTCTGCCTGACTCTCCCTTTCTGTCATGTTGGGCTCTGCATGGTTATATATACTGCATCACCATTCAAACGCTGGGCAATAGAAAGGGAGGGGAAAAAATAAGAAAAATAAAAGAGGCGGAAGCGTGGTGCTTCCATTGGAGGAGCATCTCTCACCGGCTCCTCTCTTCCTAACCCACTCCCTCTGAGAGTGGGAGTGGGTTAGGGAAGCCCAGTACCAGGCCCCGATGCTGCTACCGCTGCTGCTGATGCTGCTGCTGGTGTGGCAGGTTTCCCGTGCGATCCAAAAATACTTTCACGCTCGCCCACTTTGGTCCCCAGCCGCCTGTACTCTTTGCTTCTACAACAGGGATGGGTGAGAATCATACTCAGCTCTCTGATCGTGATTGCGGAATGCCCCGGTGTTTTTGTAACCATGCCCCCAGACTCCTCCACACACAGTGCACTCCGCACGGCTCCTACCTTGCCCTCTTCTCTTCTCTGCTCGATCCATGCTCGCAGCGCTCTCCCGGTCCATTTTTTTTGGATCTGCTCCAACTGCTGCACCTGGTGTTACCTAACTGCTTGGCCATTTTTCGAAGATGCATAATATTTCTTCTTTTTTTTAATGATCTGATGACTGTTTTGAGACATTCAAATGGAAAAAAAGAAGAAGGAAAAAACACCCCAGTTATTAACGCTGGATTGCAGCAGAGTCAAACATACATCAACATTTACTCTAAAGCTCAATAAACATCCACTATCACAAACAGCATGGGACTAATTGCACACACTTTTGACCAGCAGAAGTTAACAGGTCTGCATATTCTGGTCTCTGACTCATCTGCACCCACACTAATTTCTATTTGCTGCTCTTTCTCATAACCGAATGACAATGTTTATGAAAAGATGTGTTATTAATTAGTGAGCATTGTTTTCATCACCGCTGCAGCTGATGCCGCTGTTACACTAAAAAGCCATGCAAACAGATCCAAACAAATAGCCATAAGAGTAGACATGTGAGGAAACAGATGAAGAATGTTAAGAGCTTGCAGCTAACAAAAGTAACTATGGAAACGGCCAGCTCTACATTGCACTAGCTTCCACAGCTCTCTCCAGAAACAAAAACTGTTGGGCTAAGAGCGAATCAGGTAAAGACAAAAGATCCCGGGTGAACCTATTTATAGTGGGCCTTACATAACATACATAGACCTATGTTGGCTGAGGCAAGTTTGGCACTAAACGCTTTGCTTCGAGGAGGGTAACAGCAGGCTGTGTGGAGAGTGTTTACATCCTGGAGCAAAATTTCACAGCAACACATTAGGTAGAAACAACCATCAGTGTGGATCATGATGCTCACCGCTTCCAAACAGGGAGTCAGTCTTGGTGTCCTGATGCCACTATAGTGTCAAAGACAGAGTTCCTTAAAGAGGATTAAATAACTCAGCTTGAGGAAAACGCACACACAAAACAAGTGACAAAATGAACATTACGGCTGGTCAGTCTGGCTGTGCTGATTCTTCACATGGACACACATTGACCTGATGTGGCCCCTGACATCTGTGCTGAGACAATATAAAATATAGAGACCGTGTGAGAGCCGCAGGAACGGTGTAATGCACGAACAGCCATCACAGAGAAATACAGCCTGCCAACATATCTTAAATCCAAATTGAGCCATTAGCATAATTATCCTCTTATACTACTTTAATTCCAAGTAGCTCTCCATTGAAAGTAAAATGATAGCTAAGTTGTATTGAAAAAGCCACTTTTCCACTCACAAATGCCTTATTAATTAGCTCCCTCTAGCATACCTGCCCGGTAATTACATTCAATACAGCAGTCAGCACTGGGAGCTGGGGGCCACACCGAGACAACTTTATAATTACTCCGCACATTTATCATCATTTCAAAGTGTAAAGAGGAAAAACGTGGACATTGTTTGAGATTCCTGTCCAGAGCGCTCACCTGTCACCCAGCAGACTTATAGGAGATCATGTTTAGGATGGGATAACATGATATGCAAATGACCACTGACTCATCTGTTTATTATTCAGTCGCATTAGTTAGCTCTGGTGTTTAGCTATTATCCCATCTCCCTGTGAAAAAAGGGTCTTGGGTGAGGGGGATGGATTGCGCAGTGAGTGCTTTAGTCACACAGATCGTCCTCACTCTTCAAAGAAATAAATGCATTTTTTCTTTTTCTTTTTTGACTGCGGTTGTATTGAGGGGATGTGGAATCTATTTCCTCTGAGAGGAGCAACACAAGGCAGAGGATATGGCTCATCTGTGCCCCAAATCCCTGGATCCTTTGCTCTGCGTTAGCAGGTCACAGAGGTCAAACAATGATTTTGAGTCTCCTACAGGTGTGCCAAAAGCACAGATTTCATTTTGTTATGGCAAAAACTTGCTTTGGGAGGGGGGGTCAATACTGATTGCATATATTATTTCCGCAAAACAAATGTTTTTGCAGCTTTTTGCAGACACATTTCGTTTTTTTTTAACAATCTTTACAGAGGCCTTGTTGATCATAATGTCCACATTTGTTGGACATGGAAAAATCTCCAACTGTAGATTGCAAGGCATCTGGTAAAACCACCAGCTTCACAGCCTATCTGCTGTTCTGCTAACAGAGTCCCTATTTTTAGCCACACAACCTTACAGCACCATGCCTTTCCCTTCAACTATACAACTGCGCATCTAACCCATTCAAAGGATTTCTGAAAAGTCTACAGGCTGGAATCCAGCGGTCATGTACACATGCCGAGTGCCCGCATCAGTGATCTCAGTACCAGCTTTTTGTGTTCTCTGGAAAAATTATTAACAGGAACGCTGCTACTGTATGCCCCAGAGTGAGATTGTATGCCAGCATATGTCAAGGAGTGAAAAGAATTTGCCATCAATGTACTTCATGCCTTTTGATGTGGGGTAATTAAGCACCAGGCTCTCACACAACAACTGCGCTCCATGGAAACCGTGAAGAAAAAAAAAAAAAAAGGAAAAAAAATTGACGTCAGCTAGAGGCCTTCAAATGTGCCATTTGAAAAAGGAAAAATGATACGGCTGTTGTACTTAAGGTCACAGTGCTGCAGCTCCCGTCTGCTTTGAGTGACAGAAAAGGCGACGTCTCTATTGCACATGACAGGGCTGACTAAAAGCTACTTCAATACTTTTTTATCACCTGGAGAACAAGAGAGCTGCAAACAGAAAATAAGGCTCTTTAGGGTTGTTAATGTTCAGTGATGCTCCAGGTTCATCGCTGCACTATGCTGGGCTGATAAAAGATATTTACCAGTGTACACTGAATTGTTAGAACATTTTAGAAGAGATCCTGGTTTGACTTTATTGAAATGGAATAGGTGCTTCTTTAAAAATGTCATTCATTAAAACAATGAAAACAAATAAGGGCCGTGGAATTTTCTGTGTGGGTTCCTAATACTAACCAAAACACATGTAACGGGTCGCGTATTTAAACCATAAAACCCAAGTATTTTCTTCTGGGGTTTTACAGTTAAGTTGTTTTTCCTGTTTTAGGTAGCTGCAATAAAAATAACAAAATAAAAAAATTGATTTTTTTTTTAAATTTGTTTTTATTAAAAGAGCAGCCAAATTGGACCCTGTGGGTTTGCCAGTTTAAAGATTCCACAGCTCATTTATATTCTCATCCATTTTTTCTCTTTCGGGGTGACGGGGCTGCCGGAGCCTATCCCAGCCACTTTCGGACAAGGCAAGAGATATCCTGGACAGGTCGCCAGTCTGACGCAGGGTCACGATCACACACCCATTCATACTACATACTACTACATTCTGCTCACATTACTTTGAGCAGAATGTGAGGGACTTGAATCAGGGGAAGAACTATATCCGTTTTAAGGTTGATACAGTAAACAAATTCCCTTTAAGTAAAAGTTACGAAATGGAGTTTTTGAGATATTTCAGTAACATCTAATCAATAAAACAGCTTAATTGCTAAAGAAAAGTAATTGCCAGCCTGAAAGAGTCAACAGCCTAACTTAACTTCAAAGACAGTCACAAGGTAATTCACGCTGAATTTCTTCATTTATTCAAATCTTCTTCTTCAGATACATGTCACACAAAATTATATTAAGACTCACTCCAAAGAAAATCATGTTTTTATCATGTTCTTGTGGTTTTTTCTTCACGACTGGGACATACATTAAAAAAATCAGCTTAAAATTGCATTTCTGAGTATTTCTTTATCCAAATAATTCTGAATCAGGAGCAGACAAAAAAATGCAGTTGGAAAAAGCTTGCAAGTGTGATGTCGAAGCTGCTAGAGCAGGGCACAAGCTTTCTGCTCCGCTCCATTCTGATTGAATCCACTTGCAAACAAGTAGATCCATAAATCTCTTCGTTTTCCTCGTCTAAGTTGGCATCTGGCTCAAAACTTTACGGCTGCATAGCTCCAATACTGCTTGGTGTTGTAGGTTGGTGTTGTGAGGGCTGTAAGCTAGCGGGAGGTCGTGTAAACAGATGGATGTGGGGAAGGGAAGGAGCCCACAACTCAGAGGCAGATTTCTAATGAAACACTGCCGCTCTGCAAAAACTATGTCCTAGAAAACAACACGGTTTTTTAGACTAAAAAGACAATCAAATTAAAAGACCAGTGGGAAGGTTTTTACGATTTTTTTTAAATTTTTTTTATTTTCTTTTGACAAAACAAACCCAATGTCACAGAAACAAGCATATCCCCCTCCCAGTCAAAGCACAGGTTGTGACATAAAATATGTTGCCATTTAATTTGTCAATAAACAATACAATGGCCGATGTTCAAGACGGGAAGAGATATTACAGAATAGAGTGGAAAAATGGCACAACTACAGATAATGACCGTTATTTGTCAAACAGAAGTAGGACTTGACTTACTTCCCAAAACAAACAAACCAAAACAAACTAAGAACCAGTTCTTGTAATACCGTTGACAGCTTTTGCATTTCACTCTTGTTAAATCTACCCTCCACAAACCCCCAATGGAATCTGTTGTATAAAAGAGAAGAGGGGACTAACGAAAAGATGGTGAACATTTTTTAGCATAGTCTGTTGGACCATATTGTAGCCATTAACTTTGTCCATATAAATAAAGGCCATTATCTGAGATGACAAGGATTTCTGTAGAAGTCAGTACTGCTCAGCCATCATTAGGACGGTCAGGGAAGACCAGCCAGTGAAGGGGTGGCTTCCTTGGCCCTTACCCGTGCTGTCGTTGTACTGCTCCCAGATGTACCCTGTTTCAGCATACTGTCTAAAAACATTATTTATAATGTTAGTCCTGAGTTCCTCATAAAGAGCAGCTGCCTTCTCTTGGTATGGCCCTTCTACGTTGCTGTAGTGGTGCAGGGCTCTGACTGCCAAGTAGTTGATGTTGATCCACACGGGCCCCCTCCAGTAGGGGGCGTCATGTTCCGTATTTCGCTTCATATACAAAGGGTCAGCTTTAGACAGAGAGCGCAGGCCGTAGGGCGTCCACAGCTTACCGGGGTCTCTCATGTCTCGGAAAATGTGCTCCAGTTTGGGCGAGTCCGGCTGCAGGATTTGCAGAAGGAAGGGAAATAAGCTGATGTAGCCCAAGGCGTTTACGAACTGCAGCTTGGGGACTCTGCGAACGGAGCGAACGAGGCGAGTCACCGGGAACTGATGACGCGGTTGTCCTGGAGGTACGTACACCTTTTCTGGCTGCAGAGACACGGCTTGTGTGTGGTTGCCATAGTCACTGAAAGCTTTGAGCTGTTCAGACCAGTGCAGCTCATCGAGCAGGTTGTTATCGCTCAGCACATCGTGTGTGAGTTTGTAGTCTTGGTAGTCCTCGCCTAGAAGCTGAGCTATGCTAGCCATGACGCCTGAGGACAACGCCATCCAGCAATGTAAATCCACGTGCCGTTCATCCACTGAGGGGTGTGACGCCCGTGGGTAGTCATCTAAGCCAGAGGTCAAGGTTTTGGGGTTAAGGAAAAGATTGGTGTCCTTATCACGCCCGCGCCAACGGTAAGAATTAGGTCGAGGCCCCTTCTGGGTGGTGTTGTACCATTCAAACCAGGTTTTCAGCCTCGGGAAGAGCTGACGGAAGAAAGGCAGCGTCGGTTGTAGCGCTGCGTCATCTGGGTGAGAAGCGAGCTGCTCAATGAGATCCTGAAAAACTAGGAAGAGAGTGGGCGGGTTTGCATTTTCATTTTGCTGAACAACAAATTCTGCCGGCACTTTGCTGCGAGCCTCATCCCCAAGAATCTGCTCCCGGGGGATCCAGCCTTCTATGTTCATTAGGTCAATCCAGTGGGCGATAGCCTCCCTCGTTACCTCAGGATCCCACTTGCTCAAGAGCAGCTGGTGAAAGCCCTCGTCCCACAGGAACCCCCTGGGAAAGAAGGAGCGCGAAGGGACGGCGGTGAATAGAGCACCTTCAGGGTACAGAAGTGGGTACTCGTTGAAGGCCGACTGTACCACCGACTGGCCGTGAAAGTAACCCAATCCACCCAACATGTTGCTGAGAGCCGTTTTGGCAAACTTTATATGCGCCTGACTGAAACCTTTGCTTTCAAGCCCAAATATGCTCTCAAGCTTAGCATTGAACTCAGCTTTCCTCCTCTCTAGCTCCTGCGTCATGACAGAACCGACCAGCTGGTTGGGACGATCGAAGAAGCTTCCGGACTCAAACAGAACTTCAATTTGGAAAGGTAGCTGGACGGTCACCTGGTGAACCACAAAGTCGCTCTCTGTCCTTGAGTCTACCGGCTTCTGCTGGTTTGGATGATGGGGAGGCTTGTAGGTGTCTACCCCAAAGTAATGCCTTTTCTCACCAGAGGGGGGGCTGTAGACAAACCTGCGGTTCAGACTGAGCTTTACAATGTCGGTCAGCTTCTCCAGGCCAGGAGAGACCGTCTGAAGGTGGTTGTAGCTGGAAAACAAGAGCCCAGTGATTAGCGCCTTGTGCCATTTACAATCTGTGTGTGTTTTGAAAGCAATGCTAATCTGTAACCTCAGAAATCAAGCTAATGATGAAGAAAGATAAATCCTTCAATTTTATCTATATCACACAAAAGCCTAAAAAAATAAGAAGAATGAAAAGTTTCTCTTGGGAGACTGGCACGTTAATGCCAAACTTAATTTTAAAAGTGTTATTCTGAATATAAACAGAAACTTGATTAAACAGCATCTGTGATGTCTTATGAGGTCCTTATGAACGGCTCTTTCTTTAGGTTTGAAAAAGTTGAAGTCCTCATATAATTAACTGTTCAATAACATGCATAAACAATTAAAACTCCCATCTACATCATTTTCTCTCAAACCGCAGTAATCGCTGTATGCTAACCTAACTTATTGTGAGCGATTCTCAGCTTCAGGGCTGCAAGTTCATCTTTACAGATCACCAGATTCTAGAGGTGAAAAACTCATATAATTTTTCTTTTATTTGAACATTTTTTTGTCTACTCAAGGTCAACCTTAGCAATTGTGGAACTATACCAAGGTTGAGCTCGACTGAATAGACTACATGTAACAGTTTGTAATTTTAAATGTCTTTTCCACTACCTGGCATATTTAGTGCTGGATAACTCCCCAGTGACAGGCTTCCTGAAAGTGATCTTAAAGTTCCCAAGCTCCTCTGAGACGCCGGTGATGGACCCGAGGCGATTTCTCTCCTCCATGTGTCCCCGCAGTGAGCCCTGTGTGTCTGCCGCAGCGTAAAACATCAGCGATATGACTGGAGCTTGGGGAGCAGAACTCTGGGGGATCAAATCAAATGGAAAAATGTACAGTTTTGACCCATATTAAACTTCAACACTGTATTTTCCAGACAATAAGTCATGGTTATTTCCATAGTTTCAACAGGGGATGATTCCTTTCTTCTTTATTATGCATTTTTGGCTGCTGTGACTTATAGTCCGAAAATTACTCTAACTGATATTTTTGGATCTGCAACTAAAGCTGACTGAAGACGGTTAAAAACGAACATGTTGTTTGGCTGTGATCCTCCAGGTCCAGTCTCCTCCATGATGTCCTCCGGCCCTCTTTACAAACTCTGTGGTTAGCGTGAAATCGCCATCTCGAATTTCTTGGACGCCAAAAGTGAGTCCGTCATGCATCAGCCAGCCGTATCCTTGCAAATGGTCCCCCTGCTCACAAGTGTGTCTTAGATTCACGTCGAGGTCAGAGAACTGTCGCATCCACATCATGCCTGCAGAAACACAAGCACAGACTTAAAGAGAAGCATAAACTAAAAGATCATTTGATTTTTTAACTATTCTGGCTTCAAAGCTGCAAGAAGAGTTTCCAGCACTTCTAGTGGTGCAACTGCAAGAGGACTTTTTGGCCATGATGGTATTTTAGCAACAGTTTATACATGTAAAAAGTCCTTAGATATAAAAAATATCTGCTGCCCAAAATACAAATTTCTTTCAAATCACAGCATGTTAAAGGAGGAGATCTGCCCGGTATAATACTTTGGTTATTTATATAAATCAAAACAATTCAAAACACACATTTCAAACGTAAAACTAAATGTTGTATTCATATTTCTTATTTTAAATTGTGCATAATTTTGTGTTTATGCATACTTTTTTATTGACAGTTATCTTACCCTATAGAGAACTGCTTATAAGTTTTTGATGACAAAGAATTGTAATTCTTCTCATAAAATTTTAAGTTTTTGAAAATGATTTAGTTAGAAGGAAATGGTATTTATTCAAATCACTCATCTTCTCTGTAAAAATGAAATCTCAAAGTACAGTTTGCTTTAACCAGCTCTTAGATGCTTATTGCCTACCTGTAACAATCGACTTGGGGCTCCTTGTTTTCATCCCAAAGTAGACCTGGGGCCTGTATGAGCCCCAGAACCTCTCTGGAGAAGCCTTGGCGCTGGTGCTGCTGGCGTTCAGGACCCGAGGTGCTGGATGCAGAGTCACCACTCGCTTGGCCAGACTGGATCGCATGTGGATGGTGTAGAAGAACCAGATGAGGCTGAATATGCAGAGGCCGATGGAGATGTTGATAAAGACTTTTCCGATGTCGACTTTCTTTTTCTTCTCTTTGCGGTGAAACACAGCGGGTTTGTCATCTTTCCTTGGAGGGGGAGGAGCTTCACCGGTCACGACCCTCTTCCTCTGCCTGCCCATCCTGCCCTTCTGTAAAATTGGGGGGGAAATAATCAGCTCAATGTAGCATCAAGGGCACTGACAGAATATTGTGCCACAAACATAAACATAATTACTCAATTGCCATTTGGAATTAGACAAGCAAATCTGAATATTGAAATTAAATAAAAGAAATTAGTGATGTAGCACCGTTTGTCAGCCTTTCAACTCTTTTCTTGGTAATTACATTTTTTTCAAAAATTAGGTGATTGAAAAAAAATGTTTTTCAATAGAATCAACTTTTCCTTAATTTCCTTCCTTTTAGTAAGAAAAGCACTTTATAATATTATGAAAATGTTTCTTGTGAAATAAAACTACACATTTTATGAAATGCAGCTGATTAATGCATTTTTTTCTCTATTTAGCTAAATATTCAAACAAAAATTAATGTTCTAATTAAGAGCCTTTTTTAAATATCTTTCTGTAATTTTAAAAATCCATTAAATATTCACTAATCTCGTTTAAAGACACGCCACACATCCACTGACATGTTATAGTATAATACTGTATTTTCATTTCATTTTAGATCCCAGATTCTTATCCATTTGATTACACAGCTTATGGATGGTCCTCTTTCATTTATTAGAAGACAAACATTCCAAATAACACACAAATAATAGGACGTTAAATACAGATGGCACAATGTGATAGTAAACTTTGAATTATCTTGTTTATTTGCTTTTTCACAAATGTCTTGGGAGTTCTATTGTCTCTTTAAAGTGTTTTAAAGCCGCTAATTCTAAAAAAATAATTTTCTTTTCTCCACTGTCTTGCTGATGTTTTAATGTTACTCCTGTATTGCATGTCTCTATATCTAATGTAGCTATTACATCATTTTTAATGTGCCAAACGGTTAAAGCTTAATTGAAAAAATATTATTTCAACAATAAGGACATTCTGAATTTTTTTTTTAAATCACTGGTGTTGACTTTTATTCTGAAAATACTGACAGGCTACATCTTTCCATTTGCTTCCTTGATCACATTTTTACAAAGCTGCAATTCAAGTCTAATGTAGGCTACTGTTATCACTTCCTCTATGAATACAATACAATACTAATTTTAATAAAAATGCTTATGTAGAAAAACAAAAAGGCTGCTAAAGGTTGCATTGATGCCATTTTGTATACATGTTCTGGGGAATAAAGTAAAAAAATACAATGGAGCCACCTGAAACAGCAATGAGTTTGTTATGATTTCACGTCCTAAGCTAAGAAAGAAGGCAACATTAAACTTCTGCAGTCTCTGGTTGCGCAAAATGAATAAACACTGCCTCCGCATTAATCTTTTTTTTTAATGCCAGATGTTTGCAGATCAAGCACTGAGAGCCAGGTTACACTTTCAGTTGGTGAGTGGCTGAACGCCTCGCCAATGATCCACCTGTCCTGTCAGGCTGCTATGCTAATGGTAGCTCAGACACGCGCCAGCGCCGTTGGCGACATTTGCTTCTGGATAGTTCGGCAGTTCGTGAGGAGCGGGTCCGCTTTACGTTTCCCGCTTCGTGTTCATTGAGCAAATAGTCACTGACCTGTCCAAAGAACCAGCCTCAGCTGTTCATGGTCTGCTCTTAGCTAGCTACGCTCGCTAGCCACTTCCGGGTTCCTTCTGATTTCATCTGACGTGTACCTCGCTGCGTGGCGTCGCGTGATTACGTCACTGCCTCCGTGGTCCCAAAACGCTTTAAAAATGCTGATGTGAAAATAAATAATTAAATAAATCAGCCCTAAGTAGGAACAGCGTTATTGTTTGTTTGTTTTTTTCCAAATTATTGTCGTAAACGTTGACACATGGTCACATTGCACTGTTTTCTCACATTAGAGTTGATTAAAATTGGATTTTCAATGCCCTGTTAGTGTGCTAAAGGGTTAAAAAAATAATAAGTCTTAAAACATGTCAACGGATGCCCAGGGCCAAAGGTCGTATATAAAATACAGAAACCTAAAGTATGATGTAGATACATTTTAACATAAGATTTAAAATAAAAACATTTGCTTTATTTTTCCATCATTTACAATCTGGTAATAAACTGATTATTACCATAAAATAATACTTCATGTATTTTCCATAAGGAATACACTTTTGTTTTTATTATTATTCCTGCTTTTAAAGCTACTTTTTAATGCTGGGCTCTGAATCCTCTTTGTCACAGTTTTAAGACCCACTAATGAAAATAATGTTTTAATGTGCTAGTGTGACATTTTTCTCTTGATGGAGGACATATTTAAAGCAAAACGTTAAGCTTTAATAAAGTCTTTCTTTATTTAAGAAGTCGTGATTCAAGAGCAGACGCAAAAAATGCCATTAGAAAGAGCTTTTAGGTATGACGTAGAGGCTTCCTGTTCTGCTCCATTCTGATGCATCCTTGCAGACAAACAGATCCATGCATGTCTTTGTTTTCCTCGTCTAAGCTGGGATCTGGCTTAAAACTGTACGACTGGATGGCTCCAATATTGCACGCCATTTTGTAGCCACAAAGCAACTGGTGCAAAAAAAACATTTACAAAAAAAAAAAAAAAAACACTACTCACTCAGTTTGTTGCCTTTTTATTGAATGAAAGACAATGAGAAAAAATTTTTAGTACAACCTTTGGACAACATGTAAAACAGTTTGACAGGGGTAGAAATGTCTTATTAACAAACTGTTTTCCAAGGTATGAAACTTTAAATGAGATTGATCAGACATGAAAATCAATCACAACTGAAATATGAAGGCAACTTTGCTCTCCATGTCTGCTTTTATTTCAATAACCTGCTCAGAATTCACTTACCTTGGGGTTTAGCTACACTAGTTCAACTACCAGCAAAGTCAATTATCACACAATTATTCATCACAATTTGTTCTTTTGAGAAACTGCCTCTGAATCACAACTGTTTTACAAAGAAAACGTTTATGACCGGGATGCAAAGAAAAAGACAATAAAATGCTCCGTCATAAAGTCAGCCGCTCGAATAAGAATTTACATACAGAGATGTCTGAAGTGACTTCAAATCTTTTGTGGTAGAAAGCTATAAAGGGTTCAGATCTTTGCTGTTCCACTAAATTGCCAAGTGCTTGCTGGCGGTACAGTATGCCCTGTTCTGTAAGTGTTCCCCCCCCCCCATTCAAAGCGCACAGTATGAAAAAGCAAAATGGCAAAAGGCCAGAACAAAGAGAGTGACCAAAAAAAAAAAAAAACAAGAAAAAGAAAACACAAAGCCAGCCTGTTCACCTGTCCCCAAACCGTTCTAACTTAAATTATTCTTAACAAGTATGAGGACTGAGGCAAAAAGGTCACGTCAACCCCGACGAATATTCTTCAAAAAAAAAAAAAATGGTCAAAACCGATTAACTAGATGAACGCCCAGGCCACTCTTCAGGTAACTCTGAACGGAAATGCTGGTTTGTGTTTTGATATTCTCAAGACAGGAACATCCCCCGGTTTGGGGAAGCATCGGGAGGCATAACACGGGGTGCAAGAAACGGTGATCACCCCCTTCCTCATTATCCCTCGCTTGTTGCTTGTCCTCTTGGAAATTAGTTCTTGATCATCCCACCATCTCCTTCACTTACGAAACGCTTCCGCCCTCTAGTGGTAAAAATGGGGAAAGAAATAATCAGAACCATTTAATTTTTCTTCCAATAATTGCTATTCAGCACTGGTTTATGTGAAATGAACAAAATGAATGCCAAAATAATTGTGTTGAATATTAGCTACAGAAATGTTCATTTATGATACTAAAAAAGTTAAAGCATAGCAGAAAAATTACTTTGTGACAAAAAGCTTTGTTGCTGACAGTGACCCTGCACAGCTATACAGCCCTCACCTGGAAGGACAGGTGTCCCTCAGCTGTTTGGTAATTACAGACTCCTGGTAGCAGAGATCCACAAAGTTTTCCATAATGGAGTGGGCGTGTGGAACATCCAGACATATTTCAGGAAGTTCGTTGTAGACGCGCTCGAAACCCTGTGGAGAAAGGTGAAATATCAAAAGCTGCACAACGTTTTCTCGCCGCTGTCTGGAGAATAGGAGGGTTGTGAACTAATGAAAAGAACGAACCCTGTTCATCTGATCCACAGTGATGAGACCGGTTTTCCAGAGGGACTGAAGGAGCTTCATCATCATGTGACCGGCAGTGTCTCCGTTTGACTCCAGCACCATCACTACAGCCTACAAAAATAAAAACACACCAGCAAAGTGGAATCAGTAATAACTAGAAGAATATGTCGTTTTAGTTTAGTCCAACTTTATGGGATCAATAAAGTTAAATTCTATTCTAATGTTTATAGAAGCACAGGAACATCAAATATAATGGAAAACATACACATTCTACTACAGTGGGACAAAGGGGAGGACTTGATGTTTAACTCGTATTTTTCTCTTGCAGTCATACGTATGTGAAAAATATGAAGTGATATTTCTGCCACCACATTGCGAACAAAAGTCACAGTTTTGGGATCAAATTTTACTTAATTGCAAACAAAATGTTCATTTTTTAAAACAAAACTTTCAAAGAAAAATGTTAAATTCTTGCTTTTGAAATGTTTTTCTTTGCTTTCAATCTATCTATCTATCTATCTATCTATCTATCTATCTATCTATCTATCTATCTATCTATCTATCTATCTATCTATCTATCTATCTATCTATCTAACTATAATAAATTGTGTAAAGTTTATCTGCTGGCATTACACTAAACAGGCCTGTGTGATCTTTAATTCCCCTGGAGCAAAATATTGGTAAAAAGATTGATTTTCTTTAAGATCTGTTTGTTATTAAAGCAAAAGCAAGATGAGAGAGAGCGCATCTGAAAAC
Organism: Oryzias latipes; assembly: GCF_053564925.1. Lineage (NCBI taxonomy): Eukaryota > Metazoa > Chordata > Actinopteri > Beloniformes > Adrianichthyidae > Oryzias > Oryzias latipes. The sequence goes on along the minus strand of NC_136237.1, from coordinate 27,794,083 downwards.
CTTTGTGTTGCAAACACAAAAAAAAGGGATTTTGAAGCAAAGAAAAAGATTTTGAAAGCAAACATTGAATATTTCTATTTAAAACTTTGAAAGTTTTGTTTAGAAAACTGAACATTTTGTTTGCAATTTAGAAAATTTGGATCTCAGAACTCCGACTTTTGTTCGCAATGTGGTAGCAGAAAATTGCTTCATAGGGAAAACACTTTAGATCTCCCAGAATGCACTGCAGAACACCTCATAGACCAGCTCGTGGTGGAAGTGGGGGACTTCCAGGTCTCGCAGGCAGTGCTCGGCCTCGGCCACATCTCCTGATATCAGGTACTCTTTGAGCAGAAGGTTCATCTGTGGAAAACAAAGTGCAACAAAAGGAATTTTAGATGAATATGTAAAAAAGATTGTTGGTAGCAGACTATCAAATAAACATCTCTCATATTCACAGTACGTAAAAGCACACAGGCTGATATTTGACATTACTTCTATTGTATGTTAAACAGATAAATGCATGGATGATGTCTGTTACATCGTAATATAACAATACTGTAGTAATTCAATTTTACTTATCACAACACAGGGCTTCACACTGTGAATTATGCTGTTAGGTAAAATAGCTCGACTGCAAAAAGAAATAAAAAAATATTAAACCTCTAATTTATTCACACTGGCACACTTTAAATCTAACCAATACATTTTTTTCCATTTCTATTATTTTTTAGCTTCATTTTTTTTAAAACCTTGGTGATGTTTTCCCTCACTGCTGACCACCAAAACAGCAGCTTCTTTACTTCATGCAAACATCTGATGCTCCTTTTGAAAACTAAGAACTAACTGGCTCTTTCAAGCAATGTGCTCCAAATCATTTGAGCTGGTGCTCTGCCTCTGGGTACAAGTCGAGGGGATACAAGAATGCGTGCTTGTTAGAGGATAGACAGAACTGGAGAATATGCAGCACAATAAGGAAGGAGGGCCAACATCCTTAACACATGAGAGAAGATGTGTAGATGATGCTGAGCTCGGGGGATGATGCTTGTAACAGACTTTCTGATGGTACTGATGACTTAAAAGACACAACGTTGGAGTCGACTCATATTTCATGATTTATAGTACAAGAGGAAGCAACTACTCCTACATGATGTGATTAGAGAGAAGATCTAAACAAAAAAGGAACATGTTGAACACGTTGCTCAGATACTGATTCCAGAGATAGAGTGAAAATCTGATCCATCCTCACAATTCAAGTTAAGCTGGGCCGATTCCGAACTTCTGCACCGACCAAAAATGCAACAAGTTCCTAAATCAAATCTTAAAATCCTGTAACAAACCCCGACTCAAGGTTTCCCTCAGGCTGCACCAGCCAGTCAATCAGAGGAGAGTCCAGAAGGTCTGACTGGTTAATCTGAAGTATACAGTGGAACTATTCTCATTCTGGAGCGTGACCACTGGCATTGATGCATGAACAACAACACATTTTTACTAAATTAAACCAAGATATTTTTGAACAAAAATGATTTTAAAGCAGTAATTGTTGGAAGAAAAAAAAACGTTGGCTATGTGTGCTGTTCATTTCCTGCTGACACAGCAGTGCAGCAGTCCAGAATGCATTTTTGCCTTCTGTGCCTTCTGTTGATGTTACATAATGATTTATAAAGGAGGGGAAAAAACCCTGCAGAGCTCGTCAATACAAACCTCCTGACTTAAACTACTTAAAAACGATCTAACCCAGCATTTAAATCAATTAAACAAAAAAAAAGCAAAACATTTTTAAGGCTTAAGAAAAAGGCCTGAGCTGACCTCTTTGACAAGATGTTTGACGGGTCTCAGGCCTCCACCGACACCCCACACATTATCCAGACGAACCATCTCCCTCTTCATGGACAGCAGCACTGCAGCACGGTCCAAAGCCACTCTGGAAAGAACAACAAAGGCGGTTAAACGACCGACTCTGCAAACTTTTTGAATGATAGGCAAACGAAGGCACGGGTCTGCGACTGAGAATCTGCTGGTTCTGGGTCACCTGGCGTGCTCGCAGTCCACTTTGCCTTTATGACAGTCCAGGAAGTCCATTGGGAGGACGTGGTCCGCTATGGCTCTGGCTATAAACTGGCCCAACATCTGAGACACAAAAGCAGCGATATTTAATAACACAGTTAATATCCGTAACACATAGGAACACTTGACGATTTTACAAGAGGCATCAAACCAAACTCTATATCAAAAGCCAACCGCCTGCTCTAACATTTGGATCATTTGGATACATTCAGACAATAGAAAAACACTTTGAAACAGGCTGTTACAACTTGAAACAAAAGTACCGCTTCACAGAGTAAAGCTGAAGAACCAACAACCCTATCTTAAAATATAAATGACGATAGAGCCAACAAACTGTTTTCCATCAAAATAGGACATGTGATATATATTTGGTCAAATCTGCTGTTACATCTGGAAAACGACAATGGAGCTAAATCCAGACCTACGATACACTTGCTGCATTACTATTTATCATTCTTTCATCTCATATCATAATGCATGGGTTACCATTCTAATTTAAAACCAAAAATGTATCTGCATTAACTATTTGTGTTTTGTTGTTAAAAGGACCCAAAGAACTAACATCGTTTGAAAATCCTTCAGCCACAACAGTAAAATATATCCATGCATATATAAATATCTAAATTTGTATGAATATATAATGAACTACTTGACAAAAAAAAAAGTTTGTTTTATGCTAAAGTTAGGTTAAAGGGGTCTTTTCTAGGGAACACCAGGCACTGATGATGGAAAACTCTCCAAAACGCAAAGTAGAATCAACATGTAATCTGCTTCAGAAATGGAGGCATGGAAAAACAAATAAATACAGCCTAAAATAAGCTCATACTTAATCTTTTAAATCTGTCGAGTCCTGCAGTGCTTCTCCACCCTCTTAAACACTCGTCTACGCCTGTGCATGAGTGAGATCTACCTGAGGAGCCTCCGGCGTGTCCAGGATGAGATCTGGAAGATCTTTTAGCATCTTGTCGAAAGCGCGAGACATGTCGCCCTGTGACAACATTTTGCCCGACAGATCCGACAGCAGGAGCGAGGTCAGCTCTCTGTGACTGGCTTTTCCTTCCAGGGACAAGGACACAGCCAAGGAGGACACCTCATATTTATGGGGGCCCAGGTTGAGCTCCTTCAGTAACATCTGACAAGTGGGAAAAGTTCTTTTTGAGTGAGTTCATTAGCCCTAAAAAAAAGTTTTTGTTGTTGTTTTAAAGTCATTTACCTGGACCTCTTTGGTGTCTCCATGTTCAAAGTACTCCTGTACAATTGGGTTGACCATTTTCTCCATTTCCCGCTCTTCCACTTCTGGCATGACTGTCTCATAAACAGTGTCACCCTGGAAAAAGACGCACCCATTATAAGAAAAGTGGTTTATTGACATCCACAAATGTGCATGAACTAACGAAAAATAACATTCTAGCACTAAATATGTATCAAACTCTTTGGTTCCTATGCATTAGTGTCCTGCAGAAGAGGCTAGCATCCTGCCACCAGAAGCTTTTGCTATGTTTTCCCTTTCACTGCCAATAAAGTTGAGGCTACCAAACTTCCTTACAAATACAATTTTAAAACAATCCTTTGGGAAATTTGCAAGTCAAAAATGAAAAATTATGCATATTTTTAAAAGAATATCGAACCACTAATCGGTAAGATTTGAGTCTTTTTTTATTTTTTTTATTTTAGAAAACATTAAAGACCATGTCTGATCATCTTTTAATCTATTTAAAAACAATCTCAGTGGTTTTTAAGTTATTATATGGTTTTTAGCAAAAATAAAAAAGTCCTCTTTTTAAGACATGATTTCTGCAGATCGGCAGTAACTCATTAGAAATTCACCTGAGTCGTGGGGGCGAAGTAGGCCCCCCCCTACTCCCCGTCATCCATCTGTCTACACGCTCACAACAATTTGTAAGAAGAAATACTCAGAAATGCAATTTTAGGCTCTATTTGCTTTATAAATGTCCTCCATCATCAGAAAAGAGCTACGAGAACATTTTAAAAATACCCAAAACAGGATTTTTATCAGAGTGGGTCTTTAAAAAATGAATGCCAAATTTAGGCAAAGTAACTTGTGTGTATTTAGCATTTTTGCGAGAACTCCTGCAAGAAGAATTTGCTTTCAACTTAAAAGCTTTTAAAATTAAATCCATCTCAACATAAAATACCAAGAGAAAAGCATGTGTTACCATGAGTCATCTTTATTTTAAATGTTCTCAAACTGACATTTTCCCAAGCACGGGATGACCTGTACAGTTCAGAGGTCCTTGATCTACTGAGTGATTCAAAGGTCACCGTCTGCACATGTCCCACCTCTTCTTCTGTGGCACTCTGACCCACTTTCCTCTCAATGCCTGACATATTTGCACCGATTTTGCGCGTCGAGGCCGAATGACACTTTCTTCTGAGCAGTTTCTAAACCGTTATCTGCCTTTTATAGACATAAGCTCCGTTCCCACCCGGTCATGTGACGACAACCAAGCACAAGTAGGCCTGGTCTTCAGCATCACCAGGAGCACTTAGATGATAACAGGGTTAAAGATTGTAAAATTGTGTTGATTGTGATGGGATAAAGCCATCTGCTCAGTAAAACGTGTTTTTAAGGAAACGAACCTCCAAACGTCTGGTTCCCATCAAATAGGAAATGTTTCACTTTTTAGTCTTAAAACATCACATTTATCTGTCTTATGTGAAGACACACAGTCACCTGAGCAGACTCATCGTAGTTGGGGTCCTTCACATCTGGTTCTTCATCTTCATACACCATTCCAGCAGCCCCCCAAACTCCCTTTCCACCAGCCCCACCTAAAGATGATCAAAAACATTTGTAGAAATACACAAACAATTAATAACCATCACTATTTCTCTTAAAGACTTTTTGTATGCATGGATCTTAAATTTTAAAAAAGAATTTTTAGCACAAAATATGATCATATACATTACACAACAACTAACTGTACGTTGCTGACATATGTAGTGTCAGCTGGTTTGTTATGTGTTGTTAGAGTAAACTGGACCTTTTTTCGGGAGGCCTCTGCCTTTGCCCATTCTGGATTTGCGGTCGTTGGTGACGACCTTGCCCTTCGGACTGTGTGGGTCTGCCCCCGCCAAGTCTTTAGACTCGGAGGACTCGCTGGCGGAGTTGCGCGACGAGGACCTGCGCAGGCGGCGTTTGGCTTTGGCTTTGAGACGAGCCTCGTGGAGGGCTTTCTCCTGGGGCGTCCAGTTACCATTGACCTCTGCCTCATCCAGACCATCTTCATCATCACTATAAGGGCCGTTGACATCTCCTAGGTTTCCTCCTAAAAGAGAGCAGTTTTGCATTTGTATAATAGACCAGTCAATGTGCTGCTATGATTCATTGCTCTGGGAAAAAGCTGCTCCAAATACCATCCAACAATATCAATGATATTTCTAACAGGATATGACACCACCAAACACTGGCCTTTCTAAAAATATGCCAACAAATAGAAACAAACTGAACAATTAGTTAAAAAAAATATGTAAAGTACAGCTGCTGTAGGGCTAAGAATCCCTATTAACCCTTGTGCTATCTTAGATGACCCCACCCTTACATTGACATGTTCTCCCTACCATGACAAAGGTGGATAAAGGTGGAAAGATTTCATGTAATCCATGGACACCAGTGAAGATCACAAATCATTGAAGGAAAAAGGTTCAGTGCACCGTTTAGTGGGTCTAGATGACCGAACTATCCAATGTTAAAGTGCCTAGGATAGCACAAGGGTTACGTGGAAAATTTTAAGTAACTCAGCATGAAACATAAATTTACTGAACTAATAATCACTGACATCCCTTTGGGGTGGACTCTTCTTGGTGCAAAGGTAGCCTGAAATAGATGGGCACATTGACTGGAGAGTGCAAAAGGTCAGGTCAAAGTATATTTTTAGGATTTGTTGAGTTTACCTTTAGGTCCATCTGGCTGTCAATCAAACCCTACCCATGCAAGTAATTATAAACAAATTTTAGCGCTAAAAAATGGATGCCTGGCATACGATCCACAACAGATCTGCAACCAGCAAGAGTCTATACAAGACAGGCTGCAGAGTTAGAATAAAACACGTGCTTATGTGTTCAGAACAAACTGCATGTTTCCTATTTAAAGGCTAAAACTTAAGTATTTATGAGGCCTTTGATCCCGACAAAAAGAGTGCATCTCCTATTAGAGCCAGATCATCAGCGTGTGAGCAGACGCCGTCTGGAAGTCAGAAGAGGTTAACAATCGTCTTCTTGCACAGTTCATGAAACCAGGCTTATTTGAGCCAAGTCTTTCTGGTACCAACCTCTAGTGGTTGCATAAGGAACAGCATCAAGCTACAGTATCTTATTTTTAAAGGAGCGTCGAACTTGAACATAAAAAGGTTGTTAGTTGAGTAAAAAGTAAAAATTCCACTCTCAGCCCAGCTGTTCCATATTACAGATATTTGAGTATGTCCCATTAACAGGATGACAGTTTGTCTTAACTTTCAGAAATTTTAATATAATCATATATGTTTTTTAAATCCTATTATTTAACCAACTAATGCAGTGTTAGCAGGAATGGACAAAACTTAGAGAAATTCGGGTTTTGACTGAAATAAAACTTTCACTCCATGTCTAGTGCTTCATTCTAGTAACCAATATAAAACGTTGAACTTAATATTTTACCTTCCTATGAGGGTAAAACAGACTATTTTGGGCAACCAGGTTAAAAGTGTGCATAAAAAGACAACAACACAACCAATGGGAGGGAAGTGGAATGCAGGAGCTGCCATAAGGGAAAGAGGAGAGGGGGGCACATGCTGGAAAACATGCTGAGTGGATTTTTTTTATGGAATGTGGCTGGACCTATGATAGAGGGGGAAAACAGAAAAGCCCTCCTTTAAGAAAAAAATTATATATATATATATATATATATATATATATATATATATATATATATATATATATATATATATATATATATATATATATATATATATATATATATATATATATAGTGTGGGACTATTTAGTGTTCTGGATTTTCAACAATTCAGACACAATGCTCACTACTTTTATTTTTTTTAAACGGCAAATATGACATCATTAAATTCTTGAAGTAAAAATTGATAAATATGGCGATTTGACAAAGACTATTTATGAATCCACTATGTTATTAGATCGTAGATGGTTTATAAAAAATAAATTAAAAAATTGCTCAGACGCAGTGCATTGTGGTCTGTATTTTCCCATCTTGTGAGCATGGACGCACACTGCTTTTTCGCAGTGACTTCTAGGAAATTTCTAGGCCACTTGATTTTGGAACATTTGATTCAAATAGCTCAAACAAACTATATAGTGCACTAAGTAAGAAGTAGTAAAGGATTTGGATGCGACTTTTGTCCGTTTTGGCTTACAGGACTCTCAAAGAGCCTGCTGGAAAAACCAAAAAAGTAAAAATCAAAATAACTAACAAATGAAGCATAAATGTGGTTTGATACAAGAGCTTTTAAAATGTTGCTCAAAAATACAAAACTTCTGTAAAGAAAAGAAAAAAACTAAGGAGAATAAAAGTAAACTTACTGGCTTGACTTAATACAGAAAAGGCTGTGCCACACCCGTGGCTTTCAAAAATCTGTAAACAGCTGACCGTGTGTCATGTTCTCCTTCAACTCCCCCTCCTTCCTCAATGTAAGCCTGCCAAGGTCATAAAATAAGGAGCTAACCAATGGCAGCACGGCAAAAGCAGAATAACATAAGGAGGGACGCAGGGCAGAAAAGGAAAAGCTCTATCCCAAAGACAAAACTAGTAAAACAAGCTGAACAAAAAGCAGTAAATCCACAAATAAAGATAGTGTGAGCTTTGTGACTGTGGAGGCCGATTGTGCAAGAAACGGTAGAGGTGTGCCACTGCGCTAATAACAAAACACAAATCCTAAGTTGCCAAAAGTTAACAAGTTTAACTCTGCCAGTGTTGCATGTGCAAGCTGAAAGTAAAAGATGGTGCATTAAGGCTTTACTTTGGGTATCCATATATGTGAGGAAGCAGGTCAGTGGGCCAGGCTTCTCATGGTTCACATGGGGGGCAGAGACAGGTTTCAAACTTCTAAATTTAAACCTGTAGTATCCGGACCATCTTTAAAGTCCGCTCTTACCAAATGAAGACGGTCGTGCCTCTAGACACCTTTACGGCGAACATAAATGACCTTACATATCTGGCCTAATCAATGTCAGGCGGACACACTTTATAAGGTCTATAAAGCATTTAGACTATTGAGTAAAGTAAATAAGGTAGAATGTATCCACCCAAGAAAACATTATTTAACAGCTTAATAGGGTGTTTGAAGTCAGTAAATTGTGTTTACTTTGCATGCACAAATAAATGCTACATAAAAACCTAAAAACTGTACATTCAATTGCTTTAAAAACAGTTATTGTGCACACTTTTCATGATGTCCTACAGCAGTCCTGAACTGCAAAGATCAAAATTATTTCGAAATTGTTCCTCCTCCAGCAAAACTGTCATCCCTGCCACCTACTCAAAAACTCATTAAAATTTGTATTCAACTAGTACTTGGTAAAAATGAAGCCCCCCCCCCCCCCCCCCCCCCACACACACACACACACACACATAAAACCTGATGACATCACAAAAGGCGAAACCATGAAAACAAATGAATATGGCCAAGATTTCTAATGGGGTTCAAAAAAATAGATAAATTAATGAAACTAAATCACATGTCGGGGGGATTTCCGAAAGAAGTTTATTATTATTACGGTATTATGGTATGGCCATATGACCTACGGCTTGGTGACAATTTTATGACAGTGTGAAATTTCGACATTGTCCCAAAGTATGAGAATAAAAACGTATGTCTGAGTGATGTTCACAAAATTGTACCTGCATGCCACGAGGTTAAGTATGGAGATTTGCCGAGGAGAGCTTGCAAAGGTGGCGTTCTCCTGTTGCTTGCACCTTTTTTTTTTTGGAACATTGTCTTAATGTAATACATCAATCCTTGGCTCAGGCTGAACAAAATAATATAATAATATATGGGGGTGTAGTTAACAAACAAACCTCAGTTGCCAAGGAAATAAAAAAACTGACATATTTGCAGATCCTTCTAAAGATCACATGGACCAATTGGTGGTCTATGTGAGGGGGGTGCAATAATTTCACTTTGTTGTACTTTCATTTATTTTATATTAGCTTTGTATTTGTAAAACTTGTTTTTTCCTTTAGCCAGCATTGTAGAAAGTTGATCAAGTTCACAAACATCACCTAAAAAAAATCATCCTTCCTTAACTTCACCTCAGAGCAAAGGCTGAAAATAGGCCTTGTATAGAGCAAGAGTCTCCATGTTTGGTCCCTTTCATGGTCATCTGCAATGGGAGTTGAGGTTTTTGGGGGATCTGAAATGTCACTATGCTAAATGAAAGGAGACTCTTAAAAGAATTCTGCTTAAATGCATGTTGCAGATAAACAGCCATAACTTTGGGATAAGTGGTGGATTGCTTTTTTCTTCTTCTCTGAATACACAACAGTAGAATTTGTGGACCACACGTGTGACACAGATAAAAGCTTCATGGGCTTGCCAGAGTTTCTAGAACTACACTCAGCAGAAGCACTGGCAAAGTTCAGGACAAAAAACCCCCACAGATAAGCAGTTTAGTGGATGACATGTTTATCAACAGCTAACATCCAATACTGCAGCACTAAGAACCGCTTTGCATGGATGGTGGGTTTGAATCCATAACTGCGTGCAGCCTAATGATAGTGTAACGTGTGCACCGGTACAGCATTGTAAAAGCATGTGGATCAACGTGCTCAAGACCTGCTCTGCTTTGCTTTGAAAACATGCAGAACCTATGGAACGTTTGTGGTTAAAGCTTGCACGAAAACTAAATCGTGTGCGCTAAGACATCAGAACCACTTAGCAGTTGATCATCAGCTCAAAAAATACATCATTCCTGCAAGCTCCTTAAACATTAGACATAAAAAACCCAAATTAGGAAAGAGGATGTAAATGAGCAATGCTTATTCAGAATATTTTCTACCAATTTCAGTTGAAAATCACAATAAAATTCTACTTGTAAGAAAAATTAAATAAACCCCTGCTTATGTCAACTCCAGTCATAGCAAATCATCAGTTCATTCACATAAAGATGAAATATTAGAATATTACAGTTTTCTGATATGTGAAAAAAAAGTTTTTCACAGGGAAAAGATTTTGTTTTGATGCATTTGCAGGCCTTAAGATAATAAATGTGTGGAGAACTGCAAAACTGCTGACACAGCCTCTTAAAAACAGACCAGGCACATGCACAAGAGAGCTACAAATGCATGCAGTTACTACTACTACTGCTGCTGCTAGGCTATTCCAGCCTTGACTGCTGTAGTGCAGATATATGTGCAATTAAATATAATTGTGATGCTATTAGAAGGTGGCAAAAATTAGGTCACACTGAATTTTTACAATCAAGAACATGATGCCAATTTGAGGTTTTTGACCAACTTTGGGTGTTGGAACTTACAAAATGTCAATGTTAGCAAACACTTATATATCTATAACTCTAAATTATCCTAAACGGTTGAAAAAGGGTTTGTAAAGTGTGATTTTTCTCCTTTAGATGCCAGTTTTACATGAATTTGTGAGCAATTTCATTTATAAATTGCAGTTTGGTGCAAAAATGCATAAGCGCTGCAGTTTGGTCAGATAAGTGTTTGCATGCACTGGATGCAAACACTGCATTGGTCAGAACTAAAGACCCTAAACCCACCAAGAAGACAGCAATTCTGTCATAATTAATAAGCCCCCCCAAATGCACAAGATTGTGACCTTCTGTATTACCCAGCATACACCGAATCAAAAATGTTTAGAGGTTAAAAAAAAAACTGAAGCATTATGAGCTCGAAGTTTGAAATGACCCACGTCTAGCAATCAGACAAAAGTGGGCCAAAATGACAGGGAAACAAGTGAAAAGGTTTTGATTAATTTTACAGTAACATTAAAATAAAGTGCTTTAATAATTATTATTATTATGCATAGCACAACACACCACGTGGTGTGCTAAAAACACGGAATTCCTTCAACACAAACTCAAGATACATTGTTCAAGTACGGTAACAAACCAACACATGTATGTGGGGGAAAATATTGAGTTTATAGCAAGAAAATACTGAAAACCTTTAAGATAATGGCTATTTTAATGGTACGTGTAATGCAAAAATATTCTTGCTAGCTTCTGGTTTAGGGCTTTACGTGCTGACGTCACCAGCAGCCTAAAAGCAGAGCACGTAACGCATACATGGATCTTGCATGAGTGTACACATTAAAACCAGTATTTCTACACGGTTACACGTATGAGATAAAGTTTGAGGTCAAATGCGTTTGCAGGTAAAGTGAAAATACAGTTGTAGACAGCTAAAGAGGTGACATTTTTGCCAATAAATTCAAAATTGCTGCAGGGGGGCGTGAAAATAAATACGTTGTGATCGATTAATGCATGCGTAAACGACGGACTTCAAGAAAAAACGGATCCCTTTAAATGTTTAACGTCCAAGACCGACAGAAAAACAAAAATCTGCAGTCGGAGCAGCACACGACCGCCTCGTTAAAGCGGAAGTGTGGCCTCCACCAATCAAAAGCACGAAAGGGTTAAATGTGGACAAGCTAAACCACACTCGTGTCAAAATGGTTACTCCGTGAGAGGAAAAAACAAAACAAAACACAACAACTCAGCCTGAATTCGCACAACGCGCACACTTATTAGCAATGCAAATGTGCGTCAAAACACGGCGTTTGTATTGTGTGCTCAGTGTTTGTGTGGGCTTTCCACGGGCCACATGGTGGAGCGTGGCTGGCGCTGCAGACCATCCCCTGCACACACAATAGCCATCTCGGTGCACGTCTGCGGGCCCCGATAAAGCCGCACAACGCATGGCTGCAACCACAAACTCACCGTCCGCCGGAGCAGCCGTTGACCACACGTCAACTTCGTTAGCCATGGCTCTCTTCAAGTGCTCAGTTCAATTGAATAAACCCCTCCTCACGTCAGGCTGCTGTCAGTTGCAGTAGGTTCCCTTCGAAAACTGTTAAAAAGGTGTGGGTTTTTAAAAAATATATATAGACCCGTATAATCCTTTTAATTCCTTAAGAGCATAGAAGATATTGTCAGAACTTTCCTCAATCCCAGGAGCTGGGGAGATTACAAATTACGAATTCGACGATTTTGCTGGTCGAATTGGATTTCAGCAAAGGGCTTGCAAGATAAACAAAGTCTGTTTTTAACTTTGCCAGAGCGTTCGCAGAGGAGTCACGTGGTCAGAAATGTGGGAGGGGAGTGGTCAGCAGGAACCAATCAGAAGCGTGGCACGTCCATGTCACACTGAAAATGCCGTTAGTTCTGTAAATTATCTCAGATTAACAATAGAATGAATGAAATCACATTGAAAATATAAAATAAATAAAATGGTACATTTCTTTTATCAGAGGAACGTTCAGGGGTTGCTTGTCACAGCCCAGTTAAAAATGTACTTAAAAAAACAAAAAAACGGGTGTAGTGTTTTTTGGTTGTGAATTATTGTAAGGTAAATTTTTTTCACAATATTAATTTCAAGAACCATTGAAGAAGATCAGATTCACGCAATGTTTAAAAAAATGTTTATGTCATTCCAATTTTAACCAGTTGGTGGGGCTAAAGGCGCAAGTTCTGTACACACTTTACTGCAAACTGCCTGTAACCCCTTGTGCTATCCTAGGCACTTTAACATTGGGAGTCATCTAGACCCACTAGACAGTGCGCTGAACCTTTTTTCTTTAATGATTTGTGAACCTCACTGGTGTCCATGGATTACATGAAATCTTTCCACCTTTATCCACCTTTGTCATGGTAGGGAGAACACGTCAATGTAAGGGTGGGGTCATCTAAGACAGCACAAGGGTTTTAAGGAATCCACCACCACTGAGATGACATAAATGCTTTTATATTTTATATTCAACAGCAGAGTGTATTATTGTGTTTCAAAGTTAATTTACTAGGAAGTTAGTTGGAGTGGTACATTTTCATTTTTTAAAATACAGTTCTGCATAAACTACATGAGCATTGAGGCTTAAACAACAATTGATCTTCATTCTAAAATAACTTTTTCAACTTACTAAATACATACTGAAATAATAGAATTAAATAAGGAATGCATCGATGCCTCAAAACTTTAAAACCCAGAAATGTTGTCAAACTAAATGTTTTATGTTTATCAGACAAAAAAACATAATTTCCCACAACATAGACAACTTGCAGAGATGTGGAAATGTTTTAAGTGTAAATTAGTCAAAAATATCATTTACACGTAAAAAATAAATCTTGAAAACATATAAAAAGATATTAGGGATTAATAATTAATAAAAAAATACATTTTTATTTTATATTTACCTTATATGCCTAATTTTTTATTTTGTGGTGCAGTAGTGATAAATATTTGTTTTGTGAGAATTCTCACTCTGATAATGAAATACTTAAGAATCTGAACCTGAAAGTTATAGCAATTTATTAGTAAAAAGTTCTGGCGTTGCTCAAATTTCTCCAGTTTCTGTTTTTGTCAGGAGTAAATTGGGATTTAAAAAAATGTGTTATAGGTAAATTAACAATTGGCATTGACAAACAATCTTGTTTATTCTTAAAAGTAGCAAAGAACATTTGCAAATTAAATTAATCTCTAAAGCATAAAACGAAAAGTTGTTTAATAAAAAAAAACAAATAAGGGTTAAATGTAGACAAGCTAATAATTTATTCAAAAAGCAAAGCAAAAGTGAATCCAATATAAAGTGACATCTAATGAAAAATTATTTGCACACAAATTTCAGTCCTCAACTAATGTGAAAGTCATGTTTACAATTTTTCCATTTGATTCAACAGCCCTGAAGCTCAGAAGGTTATGAACCTGTTCAGTTGTTACGTTCTTTATTTAAACAGTTTAATATGTGGACAAGATGATTATGCATTTTTACTTTGTTTTTTTTTTTTTTTTTACATATTTTACAGTTTTGGTAAAAGATCAACAATCCACACCAGTGGCGCAGTGCTAAGAACAGCTAAGACACTGTGCAGGAGCCTCAAGCTCCCAGGCCTCTGGTAGAGGACCCGAGCTTGTGTGAGAAACCACCCGCGGAAGTGTGAGAGGGGTGTTTTTTTGTATACATATATTCCATTTTAAGTGACATAGGCTTGAAGGTCAGATGTAAATGTCATGATATTAAATAGTTTAACTTCTTTCCACATTTCGAAGGAAGAAACAGTTTACATTTACCAAAACTGCAATTATACATCATGTTGACCAAACAAAGACATTTACTTGAATGCACATTTATTGTGTAACAAATTTCAAAGCTTTTGCTTTTTTAAAGTTAGGAAGCATACATTTTTCCAACAGAATTACAGCGAGGGAAAAATAATAAAAAAAATAAAAAATTCAATGACGTGTTTGAATATTAACTACGATCAGTATGTCAACATTCAACTTTGGCTTCACTATAAGCAACAATGACTTTACCAACAAAGCTGACAGTATCTTTCACACATGCAGACGACACTGAGGAGCTGCAGGGAGCATTGCACAAAGATACTCTTTAAAAAGCACAACATGTTGCACAAATATTGACCTTACATATGATCTCATTTAAATATTCTGTCCTGTTGCCTTGTAGCAGCTTGAAGAAAGGTTTATCACTTCAAATCAAACCATAAGAAACACTTTTTAGTTGGTCTAAGTCTAAGATGTACGTATATTACTAATTTTTTCTTTTATTTTTTTACATTGAAATAAAACTCAAATGACTGAAAGGCTCTGGGGTTCGGAGATACAGTGAAACACCCAACAGTCTATACAGGACCTTTTTAAACTATTTGCATTACAATATAAAACAGTAAAAATCTAAAGTGAACAATTTCTTTACAGGAAGAAATAAACAGTCCTACGTCAAAACTCCAGCAAGGTAACAGTCTTCAGGCCTTGGTCTTCAGATTAGGCGTTTCATCTGTACACAGTAGCTGCAGAAAAACAATTTTACATTTTCTTTCTCCACAAAAAAAAACACTGGCTTGAAATTTAGAGCAGCGTTTGGATAGACCTGGCTCCAGTTTGTGCTTTTACTACTTTATTATGCTCATGCAGACTTATGTAAGGACGAGTGCTTTTCTTTTCCATAATCTTCTATTTATTTGGACGACACAGTCAAAGTCCCAAAGGCCTCTTGTTTTTTTTGTCCATCGGGACAAAATCTTCAGAAATAGTGAAGTTTGGCTTTTTGAAAAACGCATGGTTCAAACTGGAGCTGAGGCTAAACCAGATCGTCTAAGTGTGGACTTGAGAGAAGACATAAGACAAACATATTTACAGTGCTGTGTTTGTACAATCAGGAGCCTCCACCCACCACAGCTAATGGATGAGTTAGAAAGAGGTAAATGTTTATTGCACAACAGTTTCTTTTTTCATTAAACCAGCGTTAATGAAAACAAGGAAAAAGTACTATTGCTAAAGACAACAGTTTAAACCCTCATGTATGCTTTCTTTACTGATAAGCACTGTTTGAATTAAAACATATAGAACCGCTTACATGTACACTCAAAGAATGTTGGCAAACATATTTCAGAATGCCTCACAGAGTGTCTGCATTTATCTAGGCACCTTGAAAAACATCACAGACAAGTGGGAACCAACGAAAACACATTTAGAGCTAATTACACATAGTTGCCAGAGGCAAATTATGTTCAAATGTGGATGAAATATCCACAGTAATTGTAAGCCATTGCACAAAACTTAGAGCATGACCTTAGAGTATGACCTTCACAAAACCAAAGAATAAACCTTCGACTTATGAAGCCAAATGGAAAACGAATGGCACACGGCAAAGCATGGCCAAGTTTTCTGTCAAGAGCTTCAAGTAGGTAATTACGTCGAATTTTCATTGAAGATCTCTAAACAATGAATGTGGTTGACAATGTTCTACAAAAAGGGCTTTGAGACATTTTCAACTGTACAAGATACTAATCCACAATCAAAGAGTTTTCTCTACAGAGAAGATGCAGTGCATTCTGCATGTGCCTCAAAACCAGGTCTGGATCAAGAAGACAACAGTCAATCTCCAGAGACACATTTAATTCAAATGATCAGAACCAATAAAACTATAAATCTTATCGTTACTTAGCATTCCTCACAGTACAAAGACCAAACACTTTCCTTCCAAGCCCCCAGCAGCATCCAACATACCTGTCTCGCCCCAGACTCACATTAAAGTCCCACTCAGATTATCTTTTGATTTATTTTCAAAGCGTTCTTACGACAATGCCATTCTTAGCCAAAATCAGTAAACCTGTTTCGTTTTCTAGGATATAGTTTCTACAGAGTCCCAGCAATTCATGAGAAATTTGCCTCTGAGTTGTGGGCGGGACTGTTGGTGCCGAGTAAGTCTACCCCTACTTCCCATCATCTATCTGTATACATGCTCTTCTGCTAGCTTACAGGCCCTCACACCCCAACAAAACGTTAACAGTGCAACAACAATGGCAAGCAATATTGGAGCTATCCAGGCGTACAGTATTAAGCCAGTTCCCAGGTCAGACGAGGAAAATAAAGACGTGCGTGGATCTATCTGTCTACAAGTGGATTCATCAGAACGGAGTAAAGCAGGGAGCTTGTGGCTCACCGTTGCAAGTTCTGCGTCACACTTACAAGCTTTTTTCAACAGCATCTTTTTGTCTGCTCCTGTGATTTGAATAAAGAAATACTCAGAAAGGCAAAAACACAATTTTTTTATCGGAGTGGGTCTTTAAGCTGAGGAGGTTTCTTTGGCCCAACGTCAAGCAGAGGAGAAAAATCTCAATAAACAGTACAAGTCTATAATTGTTTTTTGCTACACATAACATTCATTATATACTGGTACTCATCTTTTATAACGAGCTTAAAGTGACTACCTGGCAGAAACCATAGCTCATCTATGGAGGAAAACGACCCGCCTTCTTCTTCGTGACTAAAACAAACAGCCAGGCGCCTGTTAAAACACATTCAGTCCTTGGTTAAGCGGTAATGTGATAACCGGGTATGTAGGAGTATAAAACAAGGACATCAGAGCTGCTCTAATACCACTCCAAAACTCTGTAAACCACCTGTTTACACACATTTCAATAGAAAACAAACAGAAAAAGGAATAAATGATTCTCTCAAACAACAAATCAGTAAAAGTAGTAGTTTCCCACTTTTGTAGTCATGAGCAAAAGGCAGAGAAGTCCAAGAAAACACTGATTTTTAGGATAACAAGACTCAATATTTTTGAAGAATTACCTAAATAGAGAGGATGTGACATGATCTGGATCATTCTGTGGAAATGCAGAAAATACAGAATCCTCTCATTAATTTCATGTAACTGTTTTAAATAAAAACAGATTTGTTTCATTGCTGTTTTGCACTAAAACAAGAGGAAACGTAGTTTTATTAATTTGTTTGCACCTAAAAGACTTTTTTCTCGTGTAATTCAGTCATAACAGGTAAAAACCTGATACTGAAATAATAGATCTGTTCCAATAAAGCTAAAGTGAGTGTTTTATTATTATAATGCTGAATCATATAGAGAATAGGGATAGAAAGTCGAGCATTTCTTCCACTGGGTTTGGGTTCCATGCGATATGTGCCAAGAACCTGCAAGACTCGTACTATTGATGTGGAGGCTTAGGCAGAAAGGGACATTAAAAGGGGGAAATATTTATTGGGAATTTTTACTATTTTGTTTAAAAACGACAGTTCTCTCACCCTCGAACATCATGAATTATTTGAACAATTAGGAAAAGATAAACTTTTTTATGAATCAACTCTGAAACTTTTGCATTTAAGTTCAAGTCTAGTCTCAAATCTTTAAATGTCATTTTAAGTTGTCGCCAGTCTTAAAAAATAATCAAAAAGAACATTTTATTGTAGCAAATGAACTACTTTAACAAGTAGGGACACAATAACGGAAAGTTGGTGTTTCTGCATTGCAAAAACTTTGTAAAGAGAAGCTTTGATTTTAGACATGATAGTGATGTCTTAGAGCTAAAAAATAAAAAATAATAAAAAGATTAAACTGATGAAAAATGTTCATAAGTCTTAAGTGGGACTCGAGCCCAAGTCCAAGTCTCATATCTATTAGAAAATCCTGTGGGTCTTTTCCGACCTTGAACCGCGGAAACTATCATGTCCCTCTGGCTCTTCTTTCACAGCGGCTCCAGAACCTACAAGACTTTTCTTCAGTGATACAACGTTTTCACTTACTTGTCTTGATCTATAGAGTGCTATTAAAGCCTCTCACCTTTCCAGCCTACACCCCCTTAGCCATCAATTTATGAGGTCTGGGCGGAGAGGGGGACCTCGCCGTGACTGTGGGGGTTGCAGGAGGGTGAGGGTAGCTGGCCGTCCAGAGGTGACTGTAAAGCAGGCCTCATCTTTTGGGAACTGTCCTCTGCCCTCTTCCTGTCTGCTCTTTCCCTTTCTCTTAAGATGTCTTTGTTGCCGTCTTCCAAGCACTCATCCTGCAGTTTCTGCTCCTCTCTCTTCACATGACAGCGACACACCTCGATGCCCGAGTCTCCAGTGAGGCGCCTATGTTGGAAATGGTCCTCCTCCTCCTCTTCGTCTTCCTCCTCCTCCTCTTCTTCCTTTTCTTGGTTTTGAACATCCTTGTTTTTGCCGTGCATAGAGACAGCCACCTTTGTCAGGTGGAGGGGGTGTGTGAGAGGAGAGGGGGTGAGGCTTAAGGGCAGATCGTAAGGCGAGGTCTCATCTCCTGATTTTGGAACCGATGGCGGGTCTTGAGGTAAAGGCGGGTAGACCTGACCGGGAGGAGCAGATGATATCAAAACGAGGGGGGAGAGCGGGAAATGGGAAGGATGGGTTGGATGCGAGTGCAAGGGGAGTGACAGAGGTGCGCTGAAGGATAACTCTTCACAGCCATTAGAGGAACGTCTCCAAACTGGAATGACATCAGGAGTAGTTGAAGGAATAAGATCAGGAGGAGGCTGCGACTGAGGAGGTGGCGAGGGTGTGGACGGGCAAGAAGATCTGGCTCTTGCCATGTCGGGAAGGTTACCCCCTGCCTCACTGGGCGTTGAGATGTGGCTGCTGTCGTATGTCTCATCAGTCACTTGGACCGAAAAGGAAGTGCTGGAGGGGGAGGTGACGGAGCAAGACTCACAGGAGCAGCTGGTGTAGTTGTCAGAGCTCTGCGAGGAGGTCAAGACGCTCGGGCCGGGGCCCAAGTAGGGGGGGCAGGGGTTGCAGGGGTGGTGATGATGAGAGTGAGGGTAAGAAAAGCTGGGACCCCCCATTACATCACCCTGGAGAGCAAAGACGGAGCTGTAAGGTGGAGGAGGGGTGCTGGGCTGTGCAGCCACCTCCTCATAGGTGGGCAGCTTGAGGGAGGTCAGAAAACCTGCAACAGAGGTGTCAACTGAAACGCGCAGTGCAGATCACCAATGAGAGTGTCATGTATGAGGGGAAAAAGCAAGCAGACAGATGATCCCACTGACGTTATGAAATGAAACAGAAATATTACACTCACTGGCATTTCATTTTTTCATGTCAAATTGTGGGGAAACAGGGTCTGCAGTAATTTTGCCTGCATATAAACCAAGAGTTTAAAGCCAATGATAGAAAACTGCAATTGTTTGTATATTTAAACTATCAGCAAGTGGACTTTTGTATTTTAACATGGTGCCAGATGGGATTAGGTGGAAGTAGCTTTGAATTCTGGTAATAACTGTATAGCAACCTTGCATAATAAGAGCAAATGTACAGATCTGAGTTGCTAGTAAGCATGTAAAAACACACAGCAACATGCTCTTAAGGTCAGGGATGCTCAAGCTGCTGCCCTGCTTATTTTTCAGCATTGTCTACACTGTTTCAAGCATTACTTACTTGTATAAACCGGAATCAAGTGTGTTCTGTCAGCCAAAAGATGGAACATACCAACTCACTTTATCTGGTCTGATCTGCCCTTGTCTAAAATGGTGTCTTCCACATTTTGAATGACTCACATTGACTGTATAAGAGAACTGGACAGAGTGAGTATGAGTGAGTACTTGTAGAAAAATTCCAGTTCTGACGAAATTAAGTCAATTCAGTCATCACTTTTTTACGATACAGACGCCGCCACGTTGGATCAAGACAACGTCAGTAAGCAACGAGCAGTCGGTCTGAGTCATCATTTATTTGGCAACCACTGTCTCCAATCAGGAGTGAGCATGATGCGAGTCTACACCCCTACCGCTTGAAGCTGGGGTCGGGAGAATATGTCAATTAAAAATTACAAACCTTCGACAAGAGACCACATTCCTTTATTGAGACATCTGATTGGCTTAGTAGAAACATGTTAACAAAAAGGTATCAGAGCAAGAATGGTTATTCTGACAAGTATAGTGTCTGAATAATGGCTGTTTACTTATCTGTAGAAGCCTGTGAGATTTTGACTTTTGAGAGCCAGCAGGTGCTCCCTAATTGGAACGCAAGAAGGGAGGGGGGTCACTCAGTCCAGTTCCCAAATACAGTCCATGATGACCTAACACACTTTGCCCGTATTATCAACAGTGAGTAAGACAGAAATAGCCTGAAAACTAAGGCACTAAGTCTCAAAAACCTCCAATAATCAGCCTGGCTTTGGAGGTTACACCAAAATCATGCCAGGTGTCTGTTTAAGAAAAGGTCGAGTTGTGAATTATTTAAAAACTAAAATAAGGTAAAACAGACATACTGAGGTCCAGCATTGAGGAAGGGTAGTTGGATGCCCCATTATATGCAATTAGATTTATCTCTCTCTGTCTCTGCTGCTGCTGTATTCTCAGTTTGGCCCGGCGGTGGCGGTAAGCACAGAAACAACTGAAGAGGATCAGTACTGTCCACAACAGCCAGAACCCTGGAGAAATCAGAAATCTTTATGAAAATACAAAACAAACAACAACAGATTAACACATTAAGAGGAGTAGATAAGTATTTTTTTCACTGAATTTCTATGGCTGTAATCCCAGATTACCATTGATTGTTTTTAGTCAAAAGTTCTGCGTATATAGAATGTGATCAATCCAGAATTTCATCAAATATGAAGGTAATTCAGTATAAATATAGCAATATGACATTTTCATGTACTAAAAGAGGTTAAAACATTGCTTCTATTGAATATCTTTTTGAAAGAAAATTTTTTTAAGCTCTCCTGGGTTAGAAAAACTCAACATATTGAATTTTTGAAGGTCGGTGGCAGAAAGGTCATTAGCCAACTCACACCAGACTTCGTAATAGTAGGTACAGCAGCCCGTCTCTCCACAGCAGTGTCCTGTTTCACACAGGTAACCGGGCTTGTTGTTTACCCCAGGACAGTATTTGGGACTGACTGCAGGCTTGCTGTCTACATTCCCATGATGCTTCACCACCTAGTGGACAAAACAGAACACCACAATCACAAAGTCGAAGGGAACGATATAAACTTTACACCCAATCTTGGAAATTAACTCATTTTGGAATCACTTATTTAAGTGAAAATTTCTGTAAAAGATAACCTCTGTTACAGACCCTAATGAGTAAATGGAAAATCTTCAGATGGCTGCACATGGGGAAAAAAGTGGTTCCCATCCTAATAAGTGGATTTTACAGTATTACTGGTAAGACATTGCTAAATAACTCGGGCAAAAGTGAAGAAATAAAAGGTCAACAGCTACAGTAATAAAACTTAAAGCAAGGGTAACTGGTTAATGACAAAAAATCCTGTGAGGTCATTTGGTTTTCACACTTTAGCTTATTGTTTTTTAACTGAATTAAAAAACAGATTTTTAATATGTTCTTAATCAGTGACTGTGTTTATTTTATTTTATTTTATCACCTGATAACCCAACTGATTGCTAAAATTATAACTGAAAAACTAATACTGCAGTAGATTATATTCAGTTTTATTTTTTTTTACCGATTGAAAAACCTTGAAATTAAAGTTGACAGAACAGCTGACCTGTACTCTATGGTTTGGACCATCTTTACTTGTAATTATTTTAATTAAGTTTTAGCCATTAGATTTTAGCCATTAGATTTAATTTTGCTCGCAGTGATCATTGAGTTTAAAAAAATCTTTTTAATGTATAATCCTTTAAATCGTCTGAAATAAGGATAAGGAGCTTTCTCCACAATCATACAAAAAAAATGCAATCAGTGCTTTGTTTTTGCTATTATAAAATGCTCATAACAAAGTTTTTCATTGATAAATACAACACAAACAAACATACCTTCTTAATTGTGCTCGTTTCCATTTCCTTTGCTGGCACCTTCAATAAGAGAAAAACAAGTTAAGGTTTTTTTTTAACACAAATGTAAACATTTTTTTGTTCGGAAAGTTTGGTAGAAGTCAAAAAAAGATTTTTTGGAAGCAAAATCTATGTGCAAATCTGCTGTTAACCTTGTTTATGCTGTAACATTGTTACTGATGATAAGATAGAAGTATGGCCTATTTTTACACACATTTAACAGCACAGTTCTCATAGGAAGGCTTTGCTTTAATGGATTTAAATTCAGGATAGTTTTTCTGCCGATATGGGCTGGTATTAAATCCTGAATGTGCTGATTTTAAAAATGCAACAAAATTGACATAAGGTTTATTAACCTGAAGGTCTTTCAATATTTCCAAATAGCAAAAGTTTTTAAAAAAGTGATAACACAAAATTTCCCAATATATCTGCAGTTTTTAATTAAAATTGCTCAAGCGAATTTTGATTTAACCAGAGAGTATGGGTCTACTCGCTGCATTGTCTTCTGGTGCATTACTGTGTAGACATTTGTCTACATACAGCAAGATTAAAATTTATTTGTGTAGATCATAGATAGTTAGTTAAATCTTCACATTAATTAAAAAATCCAAACCTTCCACCTGCCATCTTGACCCACTGCCCACTATCCTTGTTAAAGCCACAGCTCCCTCTCTTTGTCCTCTCATCACCAACATAATCCATGCTTCCCTCACCTCTGGAATTGTTCCCTCTGCTCTGAAAACTGCTGCTGTCACTCCCATCCTTAAAAAAAACGGGTTCAGATAATAATCTCATATGAACTTTTCCGAACTGGTTTCCGTCCACTTCCTAGTACTGAAACCACTCTTCTAAAAAGCACTAATGGCCTTCTCCTCTATGCTGACTGTGGTTTATTATCCATCCTCCTTTTGCTTGATCTTAGTTCAGCTTTTGAAACCATTTCTCCTTCCATCCTCCTGAACAGACTCTCTTCCAGTGGCATCTCTGGCACTGACCTCTCCTGGTTTCATTCCTACCTGTCTGACCGTACTTAGTTTATTCAACTGAAATCTTGCACTTCTCATTATATACCTATCACAACTGGTGTTCCTCTGGGTTCTGTCCTCGGTCCCCTCCTCTTCATCATCTACTTTCTCACGCTAGGTCATATTTTCCAGAAATATTACATCCATTTCTATTGCTATGCGGATGACACCCAGCTCTACCTCTCTAGCCAACCCAACCCCACACGACCTCCATTAACACAGGTTGAATGCATCAATGAAGTCAAATCTTGGTCCACCTCAAATCTTTTAAAACTCAATAGCAATAAAATTGAACTTCTTCTGACAGGCACCAAATCCACCTTGAGCAAGATCAATCACCTCTCTCTTACCATCGATGGATCCACCATCTGACTCTCCCCTCAGGTAAAGAGTTTGGGTGTCATCCTTGACAGTAGTCTCTCTTTCACTTTCCACATTAACATCACCCGCTCAGCCAAAGTCCCATCTACACAACATACAACCTCTCCGGCCCTCCCTCACTCCTCAGTCCACTGCTGTCCTCGTACACAGCTTAGTTACTTCCCTCCTGGACTACTGTAACTCTCTTCTGTTTAGTCTTCCATAGAAAACTCTCCATAAACTTCAGCCGGTTCCAAATTCAGCTGCTCGTATCATCACATGTACTCCCTCCATCAACCACATCACATCTATCTGTCAACAGCTTCCCTGGCTCCCCATCCCATACCACATTCAATACAAAGTCTTGCTCTACATATTCAAAGTCTTTCACAACCTTGCACCTCCGTATCTCTCTTACCTCTTTTATATATATTTTATTTAAATGTCTATGTATTAAAATTGTTGTTTTAACTGTTTATTGGTTTAATATAATGTATATATGTTGTACGGTGACCTTGAGGGCTCAGAAAGGCGCCTTTTACATAACATTTATTATCATTATTATTATGTATATATGTGTTCCTTTCAGAAAAATGCTTTCAGTTTGTATTTGGGTGAAATTTGAAAACATCTCCTAGGTGATTATTGAAACATGACGGGCGGCCGTGGTGCAGTCGACCTCTGATCGAAAAATTGCAGGTTCGATTCCCGCCTTGCCCACCCATTTGTCAAAGTGTCCTTGGGCAAGCCACTGAACCCCGCCTTGCCTCTGGTGGAAGGTTGGCACCAGTGTTCAGCAGCGGAGCTGTTTTGAGTTAACTTAATGACAAACATTTTTTATGAATATTATCCTCAGTAAATTCTAATGAAATTGATTAACATTCACTTCAGAAAAAAAATACTTTGCACATTAAAGTTGGCACGCTTGTACTTAAATGCTTACTTACGTACATAATGTAATGTATTTCTTTAACGGTACACCCAGCAAAATTTGTATTTATTGTTTAGGAAGTTTTGCTGTGTAAAAGGTTGGTTTTCTTACTGTAGCATCTTCAGGTGCAACCAGCCCCTGCAAGGACATTGTCATCTGATAAGAAGCAGAGGAGTGCAACAGTGCCGTTATGTATCTTGTTAAAAACCAGAACCAAAATTGTCAAACACAGATAACATTTTTATGAGAGGCTTCTTTCAGAAATGTTTATAAGTTTTCCCTTTTAAAACATGGATTAACAGATGACATAAACACAATCTCTGTTTAAGAACTCAAAATGTTTAGGCTGTTCTCTAAATCTCTAAAACTATAAAATACTTATAATAAAAAACAAAAATAGACACAGAAAGCTGGTAAAAGAATAGTATCAAACAAGAAATGGAAAAATAAAAAAGACAGACTTTCAATGCTTTATGTAAAGATTTTATTTTTTCAAAAGAATATATTCTATTAGAAGACACGCTAATTTAGAATTTGCTGCTGCATGTTGCCATGAAGCATAAATTCAGGAAGTTGAAGTGCGAGCTGCTATAAAAGCCAGAGCCAAGAGGGGAAATCAGCTGTCATAAATACTGTCACGGTGAGTTCCTGCAGCAGCTCTACCAAAAAACACCAAAGGAGCAAGTGAGTGTCGAGTGGATTTACTTATCCTCCCACAGAGACCACAGATTAACCACTAATGATTTCCACCCAAGCTTCCCCCACAGTCTACCAAGTTACAGACAAAACTCAAGAGACAAAAGTCAAATTTAGGTATTAGTACCCCGACTAGAAAATTCAGATTACAAACTGTACCGAAAGTGCAAGTAACTATAGTTTGACAACACAAATTGTCGCATCAAAAGGAAAACATTACATTTTAACTAAAACCTTATTTGGAAACCCCACGGCCAACAATAGCTGTACTTGTAATACATTAAATCTCATTCCAGTTTAGCTAAATATGATACTGTGACATACGGGATGAACAAATCTTGTATCAACTCAAATATTTGACAACTCTGTCTCTTGAAATCAAACTATTGTCTTTTTAAAGTTAGGTTTCATATTGTAAGCAATAAAATGCCTTGTTTACTGTTCTAAACATGAGTTCAGGTATGCCACAAGGCCTTAGTCTAAGAACCCACACTTTTTCCAATCTATGTCAAGATTACAGGTACTAGTGTTGGCAATGCATTTATATATGACTACACTAATAATGTAGAAACTTGTCTTATGTGCTCAGGACACAATTATTGAAGTCCCACTCCAAACATCTTTTGATCTATTGTAAAACCAGTGCTCTTTGAATTATGCATATGCCTTTTGTCCTAGAAAACCTGTCGTGTTCTGTGACATTATTTCTGCAGAGCAGCAGTAGTTCATTAGAAGTTGTGGTAGGGACTGTAGGTACGAAGTAAGCCTACCCCCACTTCCCATCATCCATCAGGGAACTTGTTGCCTGCTGAAGTAGCTTCTGTCACATCTACAAGTTTTTTTGTTACATACGCATTTTTTGTCTGCCCCTAATTCACAACAATTTAAATAAAGAAATACTTAGAAAGGCAATTTTGATCTTAATTTTGCTTTATATTTTGTCCATCGTCATCAAAAAAAAAAACGATTTTCATTGGAGTGGGTCTATAAAGGAAAATATTTGACTGGAGCTCAACAAATGCTCGATAAAGGAATTTAGAAATTAGTTAAAAATATGTTTAAAAAATATTGTGGATTTATGTTATTCATACTTCCCTTCTTCTGATGTTCTATGTTGCCTTCACATGTCTTGGAAATGGGACCTCACGTTTCAGAGAGAATCCTAATATTTAAATTGAATTGTCATGTCAACAACACAGAAATGGAATCAAATAGAATAAGGAATTATAACTTATGATCATTTAACCAATAAACAGTACTGAGTTCAAGCTCTTACAGTCCTTCACCTGAAATGCTGGTTGTGGTTGGTTGGAGACCCCAATGATCTCATCCATAAAGAGTTCAATCACATGTCCCCTGTACTATAAACACATTTTATTGAATCTCATCCAAATAAAAACAAAAGCAGTATCCTTTGTTGGACAATGCACAGTTCTTTCCTTAATATTGGTGAAGAAGTTCAAATAATTTTGAAAGATTTCCTATGATGGAGGAATAAAGGTTGATGGACATGTTTGTCAATAGATCAGTGGGCCAAGGGAAGCATGCTGCTCTGCAGAGTCACCAAAGCAACGCTGTTGACAGCAGTGTGTCAAAGAAAGACTGCATTACATTACCTCCTCTGCCTGCAGCCCGAGGCAGAAAGTCAGGGTTTTCTCTGGATCCATGGCGGCGGATGAGCACAATACTAGAACGCACAGGCGGGATATTACATGGTCGGAGCCCAGTCACAGCTGTTTTTCACACAGACTGAGTATCTCTTCCCCCTCCTCTGGACGGAGACGCGCAGCTCTGCCCATAATAACAGAGACAGAGAGGTAGATGCGCGCGCGGCGGAACAACAATGCAGTGCGCTCGGTTTAATTCTTTCATTTATTTATTTTATTTAAAAAAATAGCGTTCATTTAGTATAAATTAATTGTAGAAGATGTTGCAGTTGAGCATGATGTCATACCTCTTCAGCCACCAAAGTGCATGCATTGGATTGGAGGGCTGCTGCTTTGATTGGCTGCAGCTCCCAGCAACAGCCACACGGAGGACGCATCCGCTCTATTAGTAAAATATCTATGCAAACACAAGCATGCAAACGTATGTTTAAAATCCACAGAAATTATCAACAATTTTTTATTCTTCTTAGAAAAGTACTTGTCTGTGAAAAAAAACAACATTTCATGTTTAATATACTTGTAAAACTTGGCTTGATCTCTGAAAAAATTGTCAATCTATTTTTGTTTCTGTTTTTTGTTTTTTCCTTGGGTTCAGGGGCACTAACAGCCTTTGTGGGAAACCTGGTAAAAGTCCCTAAAAAGACAGGATTGATATTAAAGGTAGTCTATAGGGCACAGTTCATAATTATAACATAAAGTGTAAACATAATGTTAAAAGTGATCATTTTAAACTTTATTTTACCCTTTACAAAGAAAACCTTGCAGTTTAAAAATAGACCATAACAAAAAATTTACTAACTACAAACTTTTGTAGTTATAATAGATCTAAATTCTTTATGTGTAAATATATATACTGTATACACAGACCATAAAATAGTATGGTGACTGATTTACAGTCTTTAAAAATGGGTTTTTATGTTTTTAATTTGCTCCTGGTGCCTTTTTCTGATGGTATAAGACATACATAAAGACAATTAGGCTTAAAAATTGCATTTATGAATATTTCTTTATTCAAATCGTTATAAATCAGGAGCAGACGAAAAAAAGCTGTTTGAGAAAGATTGTATTTGTGACATAGAAAGCTACAGTCATCAGACAACAAGCTCCCTGGGACCACTGGGAACACTTTCAGGGTCCCGTTTCTGACCAGGGGCTCAGCTATTGGTGCCACCAATTTGAAATGGATCACATTTGCATAAGTAAAATCTTCAGTAAAATAATTTTAACTCTTTTTGTTGGACTTTCTTTTATTGTCTTAAGTTAAATTATCTATGAATTAAAGTTTTGTCTTTTCCTTCTCATCGTTTGTTAGCTAAGAATCGCAAAGAATTATTAGTTTCAACATGCAATCTGCACACAGAAAGATCTCCTCTAGGTTTTGAGTCTTATTGCTGCAAGGAGCAATCAACCAGATACTACCTTAAACCCTGACCTATAAGTAACAAATATT
Organism: Oryzias latipes; assembly: GCF_053564925.1. Classification (NCBI taxonomy): domain Eukaryota; kingdom Metazoa; phylum Chordata; class Actinopteri; order Beloniformes; family Adrianichthyidae; genus Oryzias; species Oryzias latipes. Next base: position 27,765,634 of record NC_136237.1, on the reverse strand, counting down.
CCTTAAGAAACTTCTTTGCAGTGTTTCTACCGGTGAACGAGAAATTAACAGATCATGATGCAATGCATAAAAAAAGAAAAAACAAACGTCAAATACAAATTTTCTTTGTTTTGTGATATTATAAAAGGGTAGGACTGAACTGTATGCACAAACATTATGAGCTGAAACAGCATATTGGGTCTTTTTTTTCATAATTTGACAACCCATTCATACTGCAGAATAAAATAATGCATCAATCACTTTTATCAAAAGTAGTCAGAAGAGGGCAGCACATTACACATTTTGATTGTTCAAACCCTTCCAGTTAATTTCAGTGTTCATGTGGGGGAACATTTCTAAACAGGTCAGATTCAAGAGCTGCAGTGAATAAAGGAAATTTCTGCGTTTTTTATTTGCAGTTTTTTGGCCAAAAGAAGTTACTTTCTACTCTTTCTGTCTATATTGAGGAGAAAAGAAACAGATATCTTGGAGTGCCACACCTATAGTTTATTCATGTTCTGGAAGCAGTAACAGTATATCCTTTAGCTATTACTTGCTACATTAAGGTTCACCTTTTTGTGAAGACCACCTATGTTTCCTGCAGGGAGGATGTTGTCCTCTATTCACAAAGATAGCCACACCGACTAGTCAGCCACAATATGTGTCATTTATTTCTCAGCAAACCACACGTGCATACTAAACAAACTACTTATAGGCCAAATAAATACATATTTTAGCCCAAGACTCAAATGTATGTTTAATGTATGGATAAACATTTTTTTAACTAAACATTTTTAAACTGAAAACAAAAATAAGCTTAGTTTCCTTGAGCATAAAAAAATCAGGATGAGATATCAAACATTCCATGCAATGATTTCACCCGATTAAAAGATCTCAGTAAGAAACCACTCTTCCTCTGACCCATTTGAAACACAAACATGCATGGACACCCAGTTACAGAAAAAAATCTGCATTATTCTGCATGCTCATTGGCCATTGGCCACTGAACAGCTCTTTCTGGATTCAAAGTGAAACAGAGACACCATTGGTGCACTGATCAAAAGAACAAATGCATTTTTTTCATTTTTATCTTCAGAAGGTTGTAATATTAAAACCTTTAGAGATAAATCAAAATCCATTTTAAGACAGCACTTCATCTTAATTTAGGTTATTACTCATCTCTATCCATAAATTGATTTGTACACAAAAGATAAAGCAAAAACTTTTATTTTTTATTTTATGATACAAAAAGAACATGTCCGTTTTAACAAGAAAGAAGATCTCAGCACAGCCATTTGGTATTGCAGCAGAAACCCAACATGAATGAAAAAACATGAATCCAGATGCAGTCCAGGCACGTGTTTTCATTGTTTATGCAGAAGACTCTTTGTTTTTGTGGGCAAAACCTAATAATGTGCTAACTTCTAGAAATGCAAATGAGTGTTTCTGCTCAAACAGCACGAACCTGATTACATTTACATTCAATCAATTCACATCCGGTGCCTTGTGAACATGTGACATTTGGAAATGCCACTAGAAATGTTTTAAGGTCCCAGACGGTGTCCCCAAAGAAAAAAAACATACTATATTTCCTGCCGTTTTCCAAAGCAAAGAAGAATACATTTTTAAAGTTATCCAGCCAATTAGTGTTGAAAACATTTGTTTCTATTTCTGTTTCTTTCATCTCATCACCTCTTTCGAAGGTCCAACTTTACACATGTCAGCACAATTTCAAGAGAACAGTGTTATTCTGACCTGATGAGTGTAGAAACAAAGAATTTGTTTAATGATTCATTTTTTGAGAAAAGGCTGTCCACACATGAGGGCGTTAAAGTTTCATAGAAAGTTGGTTTAATAATGTCCACATTTATGTCGATGGTCCTTGCAGATAAATTCCGTTTTGTGGTTTACACATTCTTGTCACATAAAATCGTATATAAATAAAGCAGCAAATGACGCACATCAGAGGAGGACTGTGCAATGCCATATCGGTTACCACTTTTGCTTCACAGCGAGAAGGCCCTGGTCAGAATCCTGCCTGGGACCTTTCTGTGTGGTGTTTGTATGTTCTCCTTGTGCATGCGTGGCTTTTCTCCGGGCACTCCGGTTGCCTCCCACAGTCCAAAAACATGAATCAGGTAACTCTAAATTACCTCTATAGGTGTGAGTGTGTGTGGTCCTACAACAAACTGGCGACCTGTTCAATGTGTACCCCGCCTTCGTCCAACATATCTGGGTTGGCTCCAGCGGCCCGCATGACAGAAATTTAGCAGATTCTGAAGAAGGATGGATGTTTCAGAAGAATTTCTGCTTTTTACAGTATTATAGACTCACCTGTGCAGGGATCCTATATATTTTTTTAATCGTGTCATGATTTGCATAAATGCAGGATTTCAATTTAATTTTCCTAAATTTGGTTTTCCTCATTACCCTATCTAAAACAATTTTAGTTTGTATTTTGTATTATTTATTATAAAAAAAGAAATATTTCTTATTCATGAGTGGGCAGTTGATTCTTAGCGTTGTCTAGTATGGTATTGGCGGCTGAGGTGCAGCAGTAGGGCAGTCGACCTCTGATCTGAAGATTGAGGGGCGTGACTGAATGGGACTGTGAATGTAAAGTATACACCATTTACCATTATTAAAAGACGCACATTTTTGTAGAGAAAAAAAAATCCCACGGCATTCTTTTTTAAAATGCGCAGTATCATCATGTAGATGTTTGGGGATCGCAGGTTTATTTCTAGAAAAAGAGATTCATTATAAGTTTATGAGAAGCTTATGAGAAGTAATTTCCTTATAAAAACAGAAGGTAAAGGAGGCCCAGACTTTGGGACAAAACTAAGCTTCCCTGGGGCTAACATTTAAAAAATACATTTTTGTCACCCGTTAGATTAAAAATTTGCCTTTTTTATCTTTTTTTATTAGTCCAGAGACTGTTACTAAGAAAAGATGGATCTTTCTTCAGACATTGGTTTTGCTGGTTTAAAGTTCTTGGATCACCATATTTTGAACTTGATTTAATGCAGAGATAAATGCATAGGTTTGTTTAACTATCTCCTGCATTTCTAAGAAAACTATGTGTGCATTTAACAGTCTGTTGGTTTAGACTCAACACCCACGTAAACCAGAAAAAGCAGTTTAACTGGACATATGACAGTTTTTCTGCATACCTTAGATCCATTAGTAACTCTGAATGTAACACTTTTAAACGGATAAACTTCGCTTTGCTACATCGAACTTCCAACACTGTGCATACTCATAGTCACAGTCAAAGATTAAGTCACTGGATTACTCTCTTTTGCTGACATGTTTGAGGTATGAGGTACTGCATTGTAGTATCAGCTCAGTGAATCAATTGTCCCAACCTTAATACACTACATGTGTCGAGAGCTGCAAGCAGACGGCTACACAAAAACGGTTCCTCTGATGTTTGCTGAAGGATCGCACAGCTAATCCAGGTGCAAACATTTGCCTCGATGTTCCGCGTTAAGGGCCGACACCGACCACATGCTAACCAAACACGAAAAGAAAAATCACAATTTACTCTAATGCAGAACAGAAAGTGAACCACCTCTCATTTTCTTATCTTTTTTTTTTTTTTTTTTTTTACAGAACTTCGCAATAAACCATCATCTGACCTTTACAAGCTCCAAGAACATCCTGAAACCAAAAGAGCGAGATGCAGCAAAGGGTTGCCACAGCAAACAGGAACTTATTGCTGAACTTGAGTCAACCACAGAAAGACGTATTCTAAGTCGGAATGCAACAGGTCAGCAATAGGAATCACAGGTCCACACCTGAATTGCTTGAAAGCAAAAAAAAGGGTCATGTCAAAGGTCACTCTATTACCCAATGGAGTGACTTTAACAGGTGGAACACAAACAAAGGATTACTTAGAAGCACACATTTTTTTAAAATTCTGACTCCAACAGAGTTAATTTGTAATAAAAATATAGTTTGGTTATATCGTTTGTGTACAATTGTGTGAACATTGCTTATCAAACTAACTGGTCTGACAAAAACTAAAATTATATCCGTTTAAGAGATGGTAGATTTTTTAAAGAAGAAAGCAATTTAGTCATCATTCTGGGTAAGGGTCTGCAACCTGAGGCTCTGGACATGTGGCTCTTCTATCCATCCTTTGTGGCTCTTTGACTCAGAAGAAAAATACTAACAATTTTAACAATGGTTTTGGTTTATTTGATTTTGTTAATTAAATTATGGCATTTATTTTTAGTGGAAAAAAAACATTACAGCGCACCTAAGTCATAACAGTAGAAAATGACATATTTGACTTAGATTTCTTGCTTTTTGTTTAGGTAAATCTGCTGCAGCAGGAGGATCTTAGTCAACACATGGTGTATTTTATTTTTGAAGGAACTTGTGTGTGTTGCTGTCAAAAAAAAAAAGTAAACTTTTTTATGAATAGAAAACTGTAATACTGGTTTAATTCAATTATTGTAATAATTTAAAAGCTACATTTCATAAACGAAAGGCTTAATGGCCACAAAAACATGAATAAGGTGTATTTTTCCAAATTATAAAATGGGGCTTTGCGACAGTAAAAACTGGACCAAATTGCTCTTTTAGCGTTAAAGGTTGTAGATTCCTAGCTTTGGGCAATAAAATACCTTGATACTGATAGTATTCGTATCGAATTGTCTTTTTTTTACCAGTTGAAAAAATAGAAAATGAAACTGTTAATGCTTATTGCTGCTCATTCTGCTCATTGCCTGGTAAACATTGTCTATAGGTGCTGTTAACCTGGCTGTCTTGGACTCATTTTCAGATTTTACAACATCTTTGGGTTTTTTATTGACTCTACTTGTGCAGCTCGAAACCTGTGCCACAATAACTGGTTTATTTCATCTATTTTAGTTCTGTGACTTCATGAAAATAGATGCAGGGATCGTTCCATGCAGCTGTTCTCCATATGTTTTGAATTAATATTTTTGGTTGCAGAGGAATTCAGAAACGTCTGGTAACGATGTTCTCCCCTGAGTTCCATGCAACTTTGATGCATTTAAAAGAAATGATGTGAAATGCTAAAGTCTGCCCAGATCCCGAGACTTTCTCTCCCACCTCTCTGATGATTGTGTTTTTACTTCTAGCTTATCGTTTACATTTCTCATCAGTGTAGTGTTTGATCTTCCAGTGCAGATCTTTAACTTTGTCGGTGAAGGCTTGTAACGTATTGCTTGTTGACTGGCTGAAGAGGAAACAAACACAGAAGGCGCACACATGACTGGCGGGCTGTTTTGTAACCCTCCGCCCTTCTTCCTCTATCCGATAGCGGTTTAATTTGACAGGGCCTACCCTCCCTCAGCTCTGGAACCACAGGCCAAACACAGACTCACGACAAGCCCTGACAAGTCAGCCAAAGTTAACTTCAGCCCGTACGTACAAGTGGATAATATCAAATGTGATTATCATGCTGCTGAGTGAGAGGATCAAAACATCACGTGAAAGGACTTTGTCGGGTTGCAGCCACACGCCAGAAGAAAAATGTTGTGCACTGTAATCCAAAGATTTAGGCTTTAAATCTTTGGTTTTCATCTGCATAGTAGAGATTAGATTACAGAGTCTCACCGGAAAAACAAACTGGAGTTCTCTTATAGAAGTTAAGCACGGTATTTTTCACCTTTGTTCAAACCTAGCTCAAGGAAGCTGAAATTTCATCATCAGATTTAGCAGCATTTGGCTGCAGCCTCTTTATTCAACGGGTTTCAGAGACTTCCTCATGCACAGGGCTGACCTGTGCAACAGGACAACTAAACAACTCAACTTATTCGAAGGGAAAGTGTCTTCCCCAACCCAAAGGATTCTTCACTCAGGTTTCCAAACTGTCTGACAAACCAAGAAAACAAATTAGGTGACGAACTTAAAAATTAGTAAATAATGCAGGAAAAAGTATAGCACATTAAGAAAATAAAAGCCACAGAGGAACAAATGAATAAAGTTCTATGTTTTCTTCCCCCACTCCTGTTGACTTTTTGGACTTTCTTCACTAGTTTCTGCTGCTGAAGCTGCTGACATAATACTTTTGTCTAAGTTGGGCACAAATACAGACAATCGGGCCAGGAAAGGAACAGGGAAGAATGCCCAGGACAAAGACATTTCAGCAAGGCTCTCTGAAAGCGATAACCCGGTTAGAAGAGGAAACTCCAGCAAAAAAAAGCAACTCCCTTGTCAGAGGGTAAGATGATTCTCTGAGGATTGTCACCTGCTAGAAATAGTAACTTTTAAGCCACATACACATGGACACATACACATTCTTGAATGCACCAAACGCTGTTTCCTGAACATGCATTTAACCCACGGCATTCACACTGGACAAGCAGGGAGGGGCCTCCTCTTCTTTTTCTTTTCAACTGTTAACTAGTGCACGAACGCCACCTACAGTTGGGAAGAAGCTTAGTGTGAAATATCAAAGTGGTGCAAATCTGGTGAATCTTATTCCAGGATTTTTTCTTTCACAGCTCTATGTGGGCATATGAAAGACCTGGTGTCATATAAATCCGGCCGGGCACAAACCGCGATTATTCATTTCTCAAATTTAAAAAAAGTTGGCACATCCATGAAGTAAGGAGGACGAAATCCATATGTTACTAATAAATCCGAGTCCCTGATTGGTCAAAGTTTGACCTGGCTTAACTTGAAAAGCCTTTTCGGTGGCTGCACAATTTGCATGTAGATCCAAAAAATGGTTGTAAAAACTTGCGTAGCTGCGCATGATAGTGAGAGTTTTGAACAAGGAAGTCTGAAACGCACATCTATGCATGTTTACATATACTTTTCGTTGGAAGTGGCCACTTGAACGCACGTTGCTGAGAGCAGTGTGAACTCAGCTTCAGACTGTACATATTTGTGCTGTGTGGTGTCATAAATGTCAAAAGTGGATTACCGTGTGAGCTCTGTAAATAAAGAACCTGTCTTACGTGCATGTCCTAAAAGTTTTTCTTGTGTTCTAACACTATTTTGGTTTCAAAGAGTTACAAAGTTCTCTTATTGCTTATAAGAGTTTAGCACTAAAACATGATTCTTGCTTTGATATGGTGACAAAAACATTCTACGGTATCAAGAAAACACTTTCCTGCAAAAAGATTCCATTTTACTGTAATACAAACAGGTTTCCAAACACATTTTTGCATCAATCTGCAACTTCCTAATTTATTTGGTGCCTAAATTTGTTTTCCCGCTCCTCCTTTCTTTCTGCATCCTTTTTTTTTTTTTTTTGCAGCATGAGCCCACTGTTCCTCTTGTCTGTTTTTCTTTGGGTTTTTTTTGAGACCTGAGACACAATGACCCACTTCCAGTTCCTTCCTCTCTCTGAAGTTGACTGTGTAAATGTTAAAGTTAACAGTTGCTGTTTTTGCAGCAGATCATCCCCTCTCCTGCGGCTTTTTTTTCTCCATCCCTTTTGCAACCCACCCCGGGTCTCTGTGCTCCATCTGCAGCAGAGCGCCCTGTTTAAGAACTGAAGTGGATGAGGAACTTGGCCACAAGTCAATACCAGGGGACCCCCGTACCCCTTTCTGCATGCAAGGAATGCCCCGCTAAATGCACACAAGCCTCGATGCAAAGGCAAACTAATTTAGATCCAAACAAAGGAACTTTAGTGAAGTTTGACAGACAGCTGAGATTTGCCAAAGAAAGGCAAAAAAGCAGGGTTTTCCAAGTGGAACAAGTTCATTCAAGGCTGCTGAAAACTGATGGTCAGGGTGTTTTATGAATCCCCCCCCCCTTTTTCCCCCTCATTTTGCTCTGCACAGCTGCATGTTGAAAATGTGGAAACATTTGAACGCACCAAAGTTGGGTATCTGACATGCTGTGTCATTAAAACATATATGCGGATTAAGCAACCTGCTCGATCCATCAGAGCATGAAACAAAGTTCTTTTCCTTATCTTTTTTACCCACGCTGCCTCAGCCTCTTTCGCCTTGTTTTTCTCCCTTCTGCCTTCCCCCATGGCTGAATCTGGCAGGGCTATGGGTTCAAAGACGTGCGAGCAGCAGAATGTAGGTCAGCCATCGGTGCTGAGTTACCGATTAGAAACAGCTGTGTTTGCGGGCCACTCTCTCTGTCTGCTGGAGCTCGCAGCCATGCATTGCAGAGCCGTGCAGAGCAAAAATTTTACAGTAGGAACGATCCCTGCACTAAAATGTTCTCATTCTCGTGAAGAAGGGAAAAACAAAAACAGTCTCCTCGTCTGTTTGGAGAGCCGTTCTCCTGCATCAAATTGCGAACAAGTCTGGAGAATCTTTTTTGCTGACACACATTTTGTTGTTTGTCTTCTCTGAAGAGCGTGTTTCCTTTAAATGTCGCCTTTTCACTTCCTTTATGAAGAAAAAAACAGCCATGGAAGCTCATTGCCTATCTTTTCCTGCAACAGTGTGGCATTTCTACGGTTCTGCCCATTGTTTTTAAACGAAGTTTGCTCAGCTGCAGAATGTGTTTCCCTCCTGCTGCTCTGGACAATAGCCCATGTGTCACCATGCCGAAGCAACTCACAGATGCATCAAAAACAGCGGGGTCTATGAAAGCTGCACCAGTGCACAGGCATATGTGGGAAAAGGCAGGCTGGATGTGCACCACTTCTTACGAGAAAAAAAAACACACAAAGACCAGAACACTCGACTTGGTTGTGCTTCCTGAAAGCAGCGGTGAGTCTCTGCACTCCAGACTGCTTTAACTATCCTTCCTCCACTGCCAGCTCAGCAGCGGATGTGAGGCAAACCCTGCAGCTGCGGGTCAAAATGCCCAAAGGGCAAAATAATTCACACAGACACCTAAACACACACACACAGACAGTGTACTCACAATGCAAGTATGCACAGAAAGCACACAAACAAGGGGTCACACGCCACAGCTCAAAAAAACACCAGTTGCACGGAATTCATGACCTTGAGGGATAGTGGTAATCACTGTGGCGTGTTGTCTCTGACATGTGTCCATGCCACACCCTTTGATTACTTGTGAGCCAGCTGATGAAAAGCTTGAGCAAGGCATTTCAGCAACACAGGCTTTGGCACACACGCGAGCACACACAGCTGATTAGTGGTTGGACACGTGCATTTGTAAAGGTGGCTGTACATGGAAAAAAGGTAAAAAACCTGGAGGGAAAGGTTTCAGTTAGGTTTCATACTTGTTACGGATTGTGTAAACACATTTTTGCATGAAGTTGTGTTTTTGCCAGTCTTTTTAAACTAAGAGCATTCAGGGTCCCTTTTGACTAATTCAGACTTGCCCTTCAATGTATAGGCTAGTAAGCTTTCCAAATAAATATGAAATTATAACACATTTTCAACAATGTATGAATTTCTGTTTTGTCTCTTCTGCGAAGTAAGTCACTTGGTGTATAATCAAGACCACTGCTATCTCAAAACTGACAAGCATTTAAGACATCAGTGTGCTAACAGAAAGAGATCTTAAGTATTCCTGCAGCTGGAACCACAGAAATGCAATAACTCAACTCATGCAAGGTCTATAGAATAACACAGTTTGGGAGATATGACATGCAAAAGGGTCCATTAATGCAAAATGCTTCCATATTCTTTTTGTTTCATTAAATAATCACTTTGAATATCTTTTGATGTCTTTTCAAAGTGTTCCCAGTGGTCTTTTTATTAATTTAAGCCAAAATTTAGGGGGGAAAAAAAAAATCGTTTTTGGGACATAGTTTCTGCAGAGTGGCAGGAGTTCATTAGAAATTCGCCTCTGAGTTGTGGATGGGACCGTTAGGTATGGAGCAACTCCTCCCCCTCTCCGATGCAGGGAGCTTGTGGCTGGCCAGTGCATTTTCCACAAATATGTTCTTGTTCAAACAGCATTTTTTTTGTTTGTTTGTTCCTGATTCCTAACGATTTCAATAAAGAAATACTCAGAAATGCAATTTTTAAGATTAATTTTCTTTATGAATGTCCATCATCATCAGAAAATAACCACATGAACACGTTAAAAACACCAAAAACACAATTTTTGCCTGCCTGCCTGCAGGAAAAGATATGCTTGGTTTGCAGATTTTTTTGGGAGCATGTTTGTTTGAAACCTATGGATCGAATGGGTTTAACTTCACCAGCTGCCATGGTCATGATTATGTTTGTTTTATTTGAGCCTTTGAGCTCACATACACACAAACCAGTGTCGTAAACCCTCTGGTGTTTTCTTGACACACTGCAGCTGTGGACCATTTCACGTGTGGCGTCTTCTGAACCGCCCTAAAAAAGGTGGGATTTTGGTACCACCAACCTGACCGTCCCGAATGTTGGATACAACATAAACAAATCACAGTTGCAGTGCTGCAGCATAACGTGAGCAGGAGGAACTGGAAGGCCAAGACGTCTGCACACGGACAGTTATCCAGGCTCTGACATTTGTGCTACTAAGAAGCAGGATCACAAGGCTGAAACAGTGAAGGGTGTTGCTCAGCTTTGAATGCACAGTAACACTCTCAGGTTTAGGAGATGTGTCAGAAGCACATTGCTGAATTAGGCATGACTGCATTATTTAGGTGGACGTGACCGATTGCACGTACAACTGAATTTTAAAAGGCAAGGATGCTTAATGGCAAAGAAAAATGATGGATCTGACTAAAAAAGTCCAGCCAACTTTTTTGGCTAAAGATGTGTGCTAATTTGAGGCAGAATTTCACATCTTTACAAAATCCTGAAGCGTGTCCATAGCTCCTCATTGTGTGCTAAACATGGATTGATTCAATGTAAAGTTTTGCACCGAACACACTGGACTAAATCTCGACTCTCTCGGATATACCCAGATATTAATCCTGAATGCGATCGTTGTCACCACTCCCCCGCCTCTTCTACTCATATGTTTTGGTCATGTCCATCACTTGCACAATACTGGACTAACGTCTTCGGATTCTTATCGCAGACCCTCAAATTGCCCCTCAAACCTGAGCCGTTAACTGCCTTGTTTGGGGTCATCCCCAATATGACAAACTTGCCAACACTACAATCTGATTTTGTGGCATTTCTTACTTTTTTGGCAAGACGCAGGATTTTGTTGTGTTGGAAGTCTCCCTGTCCTCCTACGCTAGAAATCTGGATCAAGGATGTTTTGCACTATAGTAAACTTGAAAAGATTAAGTTTACTCTACGTGGTGCCACGGGCAAGTTCTTTAAAATTTGGCAACCCTTTTTTGGACATGTTAACACCTTACAATCACGTAACATACCCACCTAGCTGGCTCTCATTTTCCTAAAAAATATACTTTTAGGTATTTCGATTATTTCGTTTGCGCTCACTCATTTTTACTTTAAAATATCACTGACCTGAACTATTTGTTCTCTATTTATGAAGACCCTTTTTATGTATTTTTTTTTTTTGTGTGTGTTCTAATGCTTTACACATCTCCTATTCGTGATCCCTGGAGAGTTTCTTTTGATATATCACACATGTTGTGCTGCCATTTTATTTTCTTAATTTTAATGATTCATTACTATTATTGTAAGTCTTTGGTGTATATTAGGCTTAGTGATGGGATGTGTATTGCCTTTCTGTTTGGTTTTTTTTTTTTTTTTGCTTTTGTTCTAGGTTTCAATGGGGGGGAGGGAAAAAAAAGTGTAATCATTGTTGTTATCATGTGTTTACTATTGCTGCTCTAAAATCCAATAAAAACAATTTTGAAAAAAAAAAGAATTTCACATCTTTTAATCACCCAGAACATGCCCGAACACATAAATGCTTCATTCCTCCTTTTAAAAGGTCTTAACAGCCAGAGTGAGTGTCCTTCCTTGCTGTGCCATGCTTATTTATGGAAGGACTGCAGGGCAAAGAGCTAGCTCAAGGCTGATTGAGGTTCCTGCTCACAGATGAGTGTATACGTAAAATATTAATAAAAGATTGAATAGAAAGGTTCAGAAATGACAGCTTGAAGTTGGAGGAGCTTGTGAGTCTGAGCTGAAGTGAGTCAAAAACTGACCAAAGCATTTTAGAAATGTCATACCTTAATTATGTGGGGCAATATTTCACCAGTTTTTGCGCTAAAAAAAGAGTTTTAGGTAGAGATCATGTGATAGATGTGATTCCACCCATTGGTGGGAACACGCCGACTCACCCGTCAGGACAAATATTTTCCCTTCAACAGTTCCCTGCTATTTCATTGGTGTGTCACTAATTATGAAACACAGGATGCTTCAGTAATGGAGTTGTGATAGAACATGACCAGTACCTTAACTGACTAAAGCAGTTTGTGTCAGAGTCAACCGCTCAAACCACGCCATGTGTTGCAGCCGGATGGAAATTTTTTGAGCAGCAAGTGTGAGGCCATGGTTTAATGAGTCAGCTGTATCTTTTCATCATTGTCACGGGATTTAGCCAGTCAAGTAAGCATAAGGAGATGCCGATGACCAATCAGAGCACACCCCTTCTGAAGCACTCTGACCCTTGTACAGTGTGAGCATAAATACTTAGGATCTTAGCATGGGAAGCTGGTTTTATTTCTTTTCTCGTCTTTCATCTGCTTTAATGGTCTCATAATTACTTGGCGCATGTTGTATTTTGGAATTCAACTGACAGAGAAAGCTAAATATTTCTGTGCACTCTTGGCCTATTTGCAGTCAGACTGCTGTGGAACCAACATCTGTGACATGTGACAGCGACGCCAACACATCCACACACACTCAACAAACTAAGGTTTAAATGATCTGTAAGTCATAACCAACAAATGAAGGCTCAAAATACTTTAATCTATGTGTAAGAATTAAACTGTTGACAAATAATTGTGACATTGTGAAAATTTTTCTGATGATGGAGGACATATATGTTGAAATGACTCTTAAAATTCCTTTCTGAGTATTCAAATTGTAAATCACATGAGCAGTCAAAACGCAGTTTAAAAGACGGCTTGTTTGTGATGTAGTTAATACGATTGGTGAGCCCCAGGCTCCCGTCTCCAAACTCTCAGCAACAGGAAAGGAAAGGGGGGCGGGGTTGCTCAAACCCTAAGGTCCCACCCCCAACTCAGAGGTGAATTTCTAACAAACTACTGCTGCTCTGCAGAAACAATGTCCTAGAAAACAATACAGGTTATTTATTTATTTATTTATTTGACTAAAAACTGCATAATCATAATTAAAAGACCACTTTTAAAATAAATCAAAAGATGATTTGAGGTGCAGTTTTCTTCCCCTTCTCTAAATACCCTAATAAACAACCTCTTTTAAGTGAAACAGAAATGACGGACATGAGGTTGAGGTGAACATTGCATCAATTTAAAGACATTTAAAGTGTCTGAGGTTTGGTGGTACACCTAGCGAAATTTAAGAAACAGCTTTTGGCTCAGTTGTTATCACAGACAAAAATTTGAGAAACAAGCCTTGCATGACATATACACACAAATGCAAACAGCTTCTATACACTGAATATTTTTCTATCTCAATTCTCATTTTCACAAATATTTTCTGTTAATGTGGGGCACTGGTCTCTGACCAACCGTGGCTTGTGTGTGGAGACTCAAGATGGAAGGATGGAGACAGATGAAAAGGAGAGAAGCGACTGTGCTCATTTGGCTGCAAAGGCCAGAGGCAAGGTGCAGTGTGAGGCCTGAGCCTCAGTGATCATAGAGCATGCAGATGATAAGTCTATAAATAGAAACTGGGACAAAGGCTTTTCCCTTTCGAATAAGGCAGAAGGATCATTCGGTCTGTTGTATAGGACTAGATGTTATTACCCCTAAATATATTTTTTGATTGATGAGAATGTAAAAGGTTGACCTGTCAAAAATCTCCAAAGAAGGTTCAAAAGCAGGAGCATGATGACTGTTTGGATCATGTCACATTTTAAATTAAAAGTCACGAAGCTCAAATGTCACCTTGCAGACCGAACGATTAGCTGTTTTATCACACAAAAATATTTTAATTTAAAAAACAATGCAAAAGACAAATGATTTTGTCAAATCTTAAGGCATTCCAACACTTCAGTTTAAATGGAAAAATAACGAGTTTCTATACTCAGTAGTATGACTCTGAACATTTGCAGTAAACGCACAAGCTAAGAAAAACCAGAACTTTTTTCTTAAAATTCCACGTCAATAAGATAGGAAACAGAACTTGTAAAACAGAAGTGACTACATGCTCAAGATGATGAATGCATGCTTACATTAAAGATCCTTGGAGGGTCGAGATCAGCTTACTTGCAGGGCTTTGCTTTAGTGCGCTGGCCTCCTGGTAGGTCAAACAAATGTTAAACCTGAGGAGACATATACCTTATGTGACTCTTCAGACCAGCTGGAGTCGGAATGTGGTTTTAAACAGAATTCGGCACTACATCACATCAAAGTCGTCACATAGTTTCGCTCTATGATAATATTGTCTCATATTATTCAATATTGTATTACAGTTATGTGATCAAAAACAAAATTAGAATAAAAATGTATAGGATTAGATGTAGGTCTTAGCTTTTGTGAAACATATGCAATATATTACTGGTGAAATGACAGTGTGACTTACACTATGAGTATGTACTGGTTGCACAAATTCAAAAAATGACTTTTATGTTCTTTAAATGACGAACTTAAATGTAAATTTATTTTCTTGCGTACAGTTTTTTTTTACCTCCTTAAAAATGTAATAAAGTTGTTCTAAATGTGAAGACATTGGTTGAAATGACCACCTGATTTTAGTCTTTATTATTGCTGTTTGTATTAGATTTACAACTTTGCTAACCCTTATTTGTGTGAAGCTGAAATGATGGAAAATACAAGGGAGAAGGTGCTCGATATGCATAGATCATGCGATAAACAGCTCAGCTTGCAGCTGAATGTGGTTTCTGCATGGCTTGAGCTTGGTGAGCCAAATACAAGAACCTTTTTTTGTACATCACACATCAAAACGCAGCAGCACTCTGGGTATTCACACAGTCTGGAAACACTGGTATTTTAATCTATAGTATTTTTAAAAAATTCCCAGTTGTTTTTTGAATTATGACCATGTCAGTTTCAGCCAAAACCGAATAACCTGTGCTGTCCCCGCCAGTTTACAGCCCCTCACACCCCAACCTAGCATTACTAGTGGAACAAAAATGGCGAGCAACATTGGAGCTATCCAGCCGTGCAGTTTTGAGCAAGATGCCAGCTCGGACGAGAAAAGCGAAAACCTTCATGGATCTAGTCGTCTACAAGTGGACGTATCAGAATGAAGTGGAGCAGGTAGCTTGTGGCCCGCCCTGTTTATTTTCTACATCACAAATAAGCTCTTCTTCAGGCTCCTTTTTTTCATCTTATTCTTATTCACAATAATTTGAATAAAGAAAATACCCAGAAATGTGTACATTTTCTTTATATACAGTATATTTACAACCTAAAACAACTTCCCACCTTTGGATCGTGCATGTTTTTAGCAATTGTTTCTGTGTAACATCAATGTTCTTTCATAGTGGCAGTCTTATGCAGCTGTGCGCAAATTGCATTGCCTCATATGTTGTCGTGTAGAAGCTCTAAATTACTGGACTGATAGTTAACCCCTATGAAACATTCTGTATTACAGTGGTTCAAACAGGGCCTACTACAGTGGTTCTCGGTGGACTTTTTACTCATCACTCTGAAAGTTACTTTCTTGTGTACCACATTTGAGATTTGTCGATAATAGGGTCATACATTTTCCAGAACTAATATCTTGCCATGCTTGGCAAACCACATCTGTCCTCCCATCTTCAGACATTCATAACTTTTCCACAACTTCAGCAACTTTGACACCTTAATCGTGCTTACTGGGCATTTGATGTGAGGTTTTCTTTTAATAAAATTAAATTGAACATCTGTTTTGTAAGCTAGGGTGTGCACTCTATTCACATGGCCTTTAGTCACCTGAGTCACGAATCATGCTTGCAGACTTAACTCAACAGACACAAAAATAGATATGAAACCCAGCTTAGTTAGCAAAAAGGAAGGTTTTCTTTCTCTCCCTTTCTTTTTCTTTCTTCAGTGAGCTTCGGTTACATAAGGGAAAAAATATTAAGACACTAAATCCATAGACAAAACCCTCATTTTCACATTTGTACAGGATAATGAGGCCATAACACACAATATTTTACAGATTTGCATTTAAAGATTCATCTAAAATATATGATCTCCTGTTTCTTTTCAGCTTCAAAATTGAAAAAACAAACAAAAAAACAAATTTCTGATCAGATTATAACATCAAGGTCTCCCCACACTTAAATGTTAGCATTTGATGATTGTTAGGCAAAATAATAACACTCCCAGCATGCATTTAACATAAATTCTCTATAAAAGTAGATTATAATGAGCAAACATATTACTCATAATATGCCAAATGTGTATACAGCGGAACAAAAAGCAATCAAATAACTCAAATAACTTAAATAACTCAACGCACTTACTTTTTAGAGAATATACTATATGTAATTTTTTTTACTATCCAATGTTAGACAACTAAAACAAACAACACAATCTAATTTACTTTACAAGAATTTTGGTTCACAGTCGTAAAACATGTAATATTTTAAAAATGAATTTTTACTTCTAATTCCTTTATATGTGCTTACAAACTTTTTGATAGCATAATATTTCACTAACAAATTGCATACCCTATGATTTATTTAGAAAGCGAAATGCTTTTGGACATAATATTTTATGAGTCATGTCTGTACCACAATCTGCAAATTAAAACCTGTAACTGTGGTTATTTCTACGATGAACATCTTCAAGACAAACATTTCAAAGATTGTGTGTTTCATTTCTCCTACACTTTTGTGTGTTTTTTTCATCATAATAGGAAACCATGTTACGCCATATGCTCTTATATATTAATTGTGATAACTTTGCAAACGTGCAGGCCTGCACAGAACTTTCACCATGACTTGGACAGGAAATTAGAAGAAGTTAAAAAAAGAGGAAGAATGACCAATTCTCTTCCCAAAAAAACTCACGCTAACGACAGATGACGTACGGTATATGAAATATCTTGACTGAAAACATCTAGTTTACTTTATAATTTCAAAGGAAAGGCGTACACGGGGAGGTTCCAGCTTGGCCTCCAAAACAACACCCAAGTTCAGCAACTACACATTAATTTCCTTCTAACCAATCAAATCGCTCTCTTCTGAGCATGCAGCCAATCAGCTGCGGAAAAGGTGGGCTGCTTCGGCTGTTGCTAGGGCATGCCTCTTGTGACTTTCGCAGCGTGTAGCCAATCAGATCGCACCTAGGAGGTGTCGACCGATTCATTGGTCTAGACACGCCCAAGAGACGACGGAATACTTTTTTCATTGGACGGAGGTACGATCACTCACTTCCCTGAGTTAGGTGCTGTTGTTACTGTAGTTTGGAGTCATCTCGACTCAGAAGTGATCATAGCAGGGCGCTCACACCGCTCTAAAAGAGTTTTTACACGGTCATTACACCATTTTATGAACTGTACATTAGTGTAAATAGGCTATTTCTATTTTTTATATAAAGACAACAAGAAGATGGAACTTAATTCTCTTTTAATTCTACTGGAGGCTGCAGAGTACTTGGAAAGAAGAGACAGAGGTATTTAAACATTTGCGATTATTTGTGAGTGGAGGATGCCAGTAACAGCTAGCTTAAGTTTGTGTGTGTTGTTACGTTTTGACGTGCCCTGCCATAGTGCAGGTATGATGTCACTTCAGGCTCAGTGGGACACTATCGGGCGATGGGTCCAAGCTGTATCCTCACAGCAGCTTCCAACTGTTATTTGTCACACGTTTACGACCTAATTTTTTTTCTACAAATTGCTCAAACTTATTTCGACTGCGTGTCGAATTAGTAAACAAATATTGTACAAAATGTCTTTAAATGGTTGTGTATCAATATTTAGCCTGCCTAACATAGATCTAACCGACTATATAGTTTACCCTCCAGTGTATTGTAATCCAATAACGATCGATCACCCTTTTTTTATCCCTTAAAGTGACACCAAGCTGATGCATTTGTCTTTATGCCTTGTCTTTAATGCCTCGTTAATTTCGTTTTGCTGCTCCTGCAGCAAGCTATAGCATTTATGTTTGCTTTGTGTGCCAACAGAGGCAGAGCACGGTTATGCCTCTGTTTTACCATACACCAACGACTTTTCTCGAAAGAAAACGAAAACCTCTACAATGTCCAGAAAAACTCAAAACAATAGGTAAGTATTTTATTTTGGTTTTTTTTAAAAAAATTCCGGGCTTTTATTTTTTAAACTCCCGGTTTGTGTTGATGGAAACCCTCCCAGTCGCACGGTGGGTTTCCGGCCGCCAGCGTTCAGCCTTCACGGTGTTTTTTTTTTTTTCTCACGGAGCTGGGCCTGGCTCTGGTGTTTTGGTCTGTCCAATAAACAGTGCCACGCGTACACTGTCAACTCTGCAGCCTCTGCTCTGTCTCTTTCACTCTCACCTTTTACCACCCCCACCAATCTAAAAACACAACACTTCACATGGGTTTAACCTTTTGTTTATGCAGACCCTCTGATCTGCTGCTTCCACCAAAAGCTTCAAAATGCCTTTTTTTTCTCCTCTTCATGTGGTGTCTGTGTTTAGTTTGATGTGTTTGATGTAAAGTCACATAACGCCGGGTCCTGGGCTCAGAAACCGCAGCCCTGTTTAGATGCATTAACACTTGGTATTAAACTTGTGTTTTTTTGCACTGAACCATTGCTCCTGCAGGAAAAACAAACAAACAAAAAAAAAAACACTCGACACCTCCCATTATTGCTGCTGCAAGAAATCCTCTGGAGTAGTATTACAATACTGTAAGTTTCAGTTTCACTTCGGCCTCGTTTTGCTTTGAGCACAGCTGCACAGCTGGTTAAAGGTCATTTAAACACCAGCAGGTTAATATTTAACTTTGAAATAAGAGAAAAAAGGAAAAAACAGACGAGCAGAAACAGGTGTAGCTGCAGATTAATAACAACGTCTCAATAATGCAGCCTTTTCAGCTAAAAGGATGTTTTTTTCTATTGTTAGGTGTGAGAATTTTACAATAGAAAAGCTTTTATTTCGACGAACCTCCTCCACAGAATTCAACTACTCTTAAAATATAAGGCACAGCAGTTGTTTACTTGATAATCAGACAATTTCAAATGCTAATTGCACATAATGTGCACCAATGAAATCCAAAACAGAAAGAAAATGCCCTCCTTGTGTGCATCAGTGGACCCTTCTGTTCATTATCTATGCCATTTACAGTAAACAGGCAGCTTGACATGACTTGCACGATATGACAAAAGTGTTGTTAGAAACACCAAAATGTCGCCATTGGGCAAGAACAAAAAAATTCATTACAACCACCGTTAGGAAAGATCAGCAGGAGCGAGTGCTATGTCACCACAGGCACTTTTAAATGTGTAGTTTTGTGAAATCAAAGGTGATATTTTTAGGGCGCGGATCCCTCCGCGTTCCTTTGATTTCTTTTCTGACACAGAAACATGCTGGGTTTGTGCGTGTGGATGTGAAAGGTATGAGTTTGTTTGTGCTTGACACATGCATACACTCTGTAACAAACAAACCCACTGGGCTTTAGGCCCGCTTTCTCCTTCAAGTTCTTTGGATTGGCAAATACGCCAGCCAACGGCCATTTATAGGCTTTGCCAAAATGTTTAGCGTCTTTTTTTTTTTACTTTTGAGGCTCAACGCTTGCTTGGTGAATCTGTCTCTTCAGGAGCAAAATGCTTTGTTACAATGTAATAAGCATGTTCTGTGCATAGAGAAATAAGAAATCCTGATGGGGTTTCCTGAGTTACTCATAGGCTGTTGTGAAATCAGAAATGCTTCTAAAAAAGGCCTGAAATTTGATTGGCCAGCGATGCCTCGCTTCAATTCTGTCACAGAAGAAAGTGATATTAGAGTATAAATAGCACTGATGAAAAGAGAAACCCCCTCCTGCGGTTTTGACCCCGACTTCAAGGACAGGCTTTTGATGCTGCGCATCGCAAAAAAAAAGAAAAAAAATTGGACATTAAAGTAATTTTGCATATGGGACACTCATCTTTTACATAACATGTAAAGCAGCGTGCCGATTTGCTGTCCTTACAGGTTTGCCGGGTGTCCCTCCCTCATAGTCGTTTCCTGTTCGTACTCTATGCTTTGACTTTAATGTTTCCCCAATTTGCGCTTGTTTGAGGAGCATAACTTCCTTCATGTCCGACTCTTTGTCTGCTTTTGTAGAAAGGCACCAATGAGACACCCAGAGATTCTTCTTAGGAGGATATTTGTGCAGACTCTCTGTTATCACAGACTCAACTGTGACTCCTCTGATAGGGCGGACAGTGCAGTGGTGTGGAGGCCCTGGGCCCGCTCCCTCCTCAACACAGCTGTGGGAACCACTGCTTGGCGAGCACAAGGAGCTCCCAAACAGGGAAAAAGTCTGAAAAGGCCTGTTGTCCGTCTGGCTCTTTGTTGTTGCTGTTTTTGTTTGTAGCTGCTGCGGTAACCATGACGGGTGTCATGAAGGGAGAGGCTGTTTCTTATACGGACTGCAGGGCCCTCCCAGCTGCGTGTCATAATAGGGGCTCTCCCCGGAATAGCCCACATGCAGAGGAATTCTGCAGCGTCTCAGCCTCCAGACGTCTGAGTTTGTTTTTGTTCGCTGTCCAGGCTGCTGTTCGGTGAGCATGCAGCAATGGCCGCAGAGGGCGCATGCTGTTTGCCCGATTGTGGGGCAGATAGGGAAGAGAGCTTTTTACCCCACAGGCTTTCTTATGCTCTTAATTGCTAGACTGTTAAAAAATGCAAATGTATAATCAATCAGAAAAGGTTACGTGTTACAGATGTTGTGAATATGCTAACATGGTTAACGGTAGCGGTATTCGACTATGTTTGGTTTTTTTTTTACGTGTAACTAACAAAGTTGGGAGGTGACAGTTCTTGTAATGTTTGTTTTAGTTGCATTAGTCTGTCTTTTTCATATACAAAAAAGGTTGGGAGTTACAAGTATTGTGAATACGCTAACACGGCTAACGTGTAGCAGTGTCGTAATGTGTTTTTTTTTTTGTATGTGTAGCAGTGTCTGACTGTGTTTTTTTTACGTGTTACTAAGAAGGTTGGGAGTTAACACAGTCACAGTAACGTTTTCATAGCAGTATCTGTTTTTTACATGTCGCCAAAAGGGTTGGAAGTTACTAGAATTTTGAATACGCCAACATGGCTAACATGTAGCAGTTTCCTACTGTGTGTATTTTTATTTAATTTTTTTACGTGTAGCAGTGTCTGGCTGTGTTTTTTTGTTTACATGTAACTAAGAAGCATGAGAGTTAACATAGTCACAGTAACGTTTTCGTTGCAGTATCTGTTTTTTACATGTCGCCAAAAAGGTTGGAAGTTACAAGTATGGTGAATACGCTAAGGGGGCTAACATGTCGCAGTATCCGACTTTATGTCTTTTTTTTTACATGTTACGAAAAAGGTTTGGAGTGAACGTTTACAGTAACATTTTTGTAACGGTATCTGTTTTTTTACGTCTCAAAAAAGGGTTGGGAGTTACAGATGTGGTGAATATGCTAACGCGGCGAACGTTTCTAATGTGGCTAACGTGTAGCGTGTTACAAACAGGTTATGGAGTTAATGGGAATGCAGTTAATAAAGTCTGACCAACTGATGGACCTACCTCTGACTCTTTTTGTCTGCTCAATTCGCCTTATATATAACATAAGTTATAAAAAAGAACATTTATTGTCTGTGCCCCTTATAGTGCAGAAAAATGGTAATTGTCCACATTACCTTCACCAAAATTGAACTCTAGTCTTCAAAGAGCACTGGGTTTGACTTGTTATTGCTATCATAGTTGCAAGCTGTTGTCCTGATGTGGATCATTGGGCATTAGCGTTAGACAATTTGAGAGGAGGCCCTAATTGCTTCCAATCACCCTGAGCTCCATTGTTAGCTCGCTGACTTTTAAGCTGCTCCTGGAAACGTCTTTGATGCTTTGGCCCCAAGATGCTTGTGATTTTGAACCATATACAGACAAGTCTCTAGTACCTGTGGATCAACTCCAACCTTTTATCTTTTATCTTCATCACAGCCAATAACTCTCAGAAATGTTTTCAATGAGTCTACCTTCATTTGAAGGTCTAAAAGACACACAAAAGACAAAGGGGAGACACAGCATTTTCCACTTTTTTGTTCTTTTATTATTTTCTTTGTTACATCAAAATGTTTGATTGTTTGCATCTCCCACCTTTTGTTTAAATAAATGTAAGTATAACTTTTTAATAAATGCAATTGCTTTACTGACACTCCTCTTTCCTTGTTTCAGATCGTCACACAATGAGCTGGAGAAACACAGGTGAGTCCATATTTAAACGGCCCCTACCTTGTGTTCAGTTGATGTGCGTCTTTGAGCTCCGACTCACTAGCCGAAACAGTCACGGCTAATTAGGGTTTTCATTTTAAAGGCACGTCAGAGATTGAAGGTCATCTTGATTCCAACGGTACTTAATTGTGTCAGAAATTAGATACGGAGACGATGTCCAAGAGCTTCACATTTATTACATCTGTTGCCATTTTTGCAACCAATTCCCTGTCATGGAGTAATCCTAGCTACAATGACACATTACTTATCCTATGCCGTTAAGCACCTCATCCCAGCTCACATAAATGGGAATTTTTTTTATTGCGTTTTCTCATAGATGTAAAATAGACGTTAGGCTTTCATCAGCAGGGAGACGACTTCACAGATTCAGATGGTTTCCTCACGGGACAGAAAACCCCTCTGTGTGTTTGTGTGTGTGTTTAGTCAGAGCTGCCTTGCAAAGAAGGAAAAAAAAAAAAGCATTTAGGCAGCGCTTGTGAGAAACTTCCTTTAATTGGTGTTTTCGGAAACAGCTGATGCGGCTATCAGCATGTGAGTAGAGAGCTGAAATAGGCATGTTTAGTCTGCTCGTGTGACACGCTGTCACTCACGTTGAGGGCCCGGAGTTGGCTCGTCACATGTCTCGGGAGTGAGTAAGAGCGTGTGGCGCCCAGAGAAACAAGTCGGAACTTATCCCCCCCCCCCTCTTTGACTTGAGAGGCATAGATGTAGGCCAGGGATGATTACACTTACATATGTTGAGCCATAGCAGTTAACTCCCATTCAGTGATGGGTGTGGTCGATTACCAACGAAATGACGTGCAGTCAACCTGACAAATGCCAGGAAAACCTTCCAAATTTTCTTAGCTCACTTCCTATTTCATCAGTAACCATTTCTGTAAGAGCGGGCATTCTCATCTTACCGTAGAGATGAACTACACCTGGAACTGTAAAAAAAAAGTCATGACTTAGCCCACATTCCTGCTGAATATTTAAATGGAAAAACTTGAGAAGCGTAGTTTCTGATGACAGATTATAAACTGACTGAGAAGTGTTGTGACTCCTTCAAGGTGAGTCAACCACTGTCTGAACCTGTTGGCCCTAAATTATATGGTTCATAGCATACCTGTTGAAAACAGGAACATTCTGAACCACACGGCCACTCAGATGCATGCTCAGTTTGTAGGATTACAGGGATCCCTCGTTCATCTTTAGCTAAAACACACAAAGTTCACATTTTTGTAGAAAAGACCAGTATTTTGGAATGAACCAAAGATTGAAGATTTATGTAAATTTGGCAAGCTAAACGGCTTCTGTACAGGAGACACAACACGGAGGATATCGATTGACAATGGTCTACAACCAATCAAAACATAATGTGCTGTAAAAAAGCAAAACTTACAATCACACATAAAACCTGCCAAACTGTGAGGTCATTTTGCTTGTTTCGATCGTGTGACTGGTCACATCTACAGACCATTTTTTATAGTGCAGTTGTAAAAATTTGACCTTATGTAGACTATTAGAAGAAAACAAATCACAAGAGTTTTGGTTCGGCGTTCTTGCATTCTTTGTGTAGCTCTTTGAGATTACTTGCGTAAGGGTAGGTACTTTCTGAACAAACTATATTTAGTAAATTGTTTTGCCAGCCGCATACTTCTGCATACATGTTTGACCTGTTAAAGATTCGTTAGAGACGTCCAGTTGTTTTTCAGCCCTGCATGATTGACGTCAGGTTGGCCTTTAGAAAGGACCATCTGCATTCTGCAGTGGCGTTAAAGGCCATATTACAAACCTTTCTGGGAACATGAGTCAAACTACGGGTGTGTTTCAAGAACAAAGAGTCCACCTTGAACTGATATCGTCTGCGTAGGTTAAGGTGGAATCATTGAAGAGTAAACAGGTACGCCAACACGTGGTAATGAGAGAAAACTGGTTCTAAATTAAAAATAAAATGATTTAGACTAACTCTAGTTGGTCAAACGGGGGTCAGTCAGGTGTAATTGTGTTCTCAAATGTTGACCATTGATCAAACTTTTGAACTCACCGAACTTTCTGGCATCTGCAGTGTATTTGTCGTAAACATTCTGTAAATATCTGGAACGACACGGATGCAGAAAAGTCCCCAAACAGCTTAGTCATGCCCAAAACCAAAAGCTTTCTGGTGGGCCTGTTCTACCAGTTTACCAAATGCGTGACCAGTTTAATGTCTGTTTAAAGCCTCAGCCCTGTTTAATCTCCAGCAATCCGACTGTTGCCGCTGAAATCTCTGCCTCCTTCACGCCTTCAGACATCAGTCCAGGGAGGTGCTGCTGTTTTGGTCCTGACTCACTGTCTTTGTGTGGTCACATGTCTTGTTTTTCTTTGCGCCACAGAGCCATCCCTTGTGCTGTAGTTTGTTCACATGGCAGACGAGTTGACTGATGAATGTCTGGTTTAAATGCTGGAAGGCTTGAAATCAGTAGTAGAACAGCGTGAGCATGCCACAAGAGCTACAATTTCAGTTCCAATACCAATGAACTTTTTTGTTGTTTTTTTTTGCTCACACTCAGCTTCACAGGTAGTTTTTGTGGAAATATAGTTTCATTATCTCATCAAAGTCACGCAGAGCTCGACTCCCTCGATCTGGCTTGGGTTCTTTGGTCAAACTGAAACCAATTTTCCTAACATTTTGTGTGATTGGTATTTATTTGTTTCCATTTTTACAACTTTACAGCACTTCCAAAGTATTTAATCAACAAAACTTCCCATAACTTATCCTTATTTTAGCTTAAAATTGCTCTAATAGGAGTTCCTGCAACTAACTGATGAATCAACCAATCACAGGTACTAGAACAGTTGTCAAAAGAAATGATCAAATATTTAAAATGATCTTTTGTTTGCTGAATGCTCTTTGATCCTGTGCAAGTGAGGTGTTCCTCACTGCTGTCGCGCCGCTCCCTGCTATATTTGTGCCCCCATTATCAGAATTAGTCATCTGTTTTGGTGGGTGTGGGGGCTCTCACAGGGTCATTTGCCAAGACACTTTCTTCTTATCTGCAGCAGCATGAGGGCAGCTGTGACAGCTGTGTCTGCAGTTGCACGGGTGCAGGCAGAATGCAGCAAAGCATCAGCACCGATGACATTTGTGAAACCATTTGCGGCCGTGCGGTTGGTCTCCGCTGGCATTTCTTCCTTCCTTTTTCTGACTCGAGCCGCTCTCGATCAGCCTCGCGACGAGTCGCGCCGCCGCAGAATTTCCTTTTTTCTTGAGCGGAGCAGAGAGGAAAAAAAAGCCCCAACGCTTTCGTCTTCTCCACTCGCTTCCACTTGTTTACAGGAAATCAGAATCCACTTGTTAACATGTGCTACGTCTGTGCTGGTACTTTGATCCAAAAAAAGGATTTGCTTCCAATTTTTCCCCCCATAATCCACATTTAATGACCTATTTTTATCAGTATCAATAATATTAACGTTAGTGAAAAACACACTGCAATGACTCGCAACCCTTCTGCAGACAAAGTGCTATAAGAACTGCTGATCTTCTAAAGTTTCTCATACTTTATGGATGTTGGAACAAGCAGACCATTTGTCATGGTCTATTCTTCTTGCTAATTAAATTTACTCCCCTTGTGTCATCTTCTCTCAGCTTTGATGAATGACTTATTTGTCTTCTGAGGGGCTCTTTTTCCCTGGAGGGACGCTCAGCAGCGGCCTGCCAAGCTGTTTAAGTTATGCAAGTGTTTCGATGGAGGGGAGGCCCGTCTATCGCCTTGTTGCTTTACCTCTTACTCTCTCTAGAGACAACATCTGTTTTTTTCTGGGTTATTCTGTTTTTCTTTTTCTTTCTTCTCCTTCCCCTCTCCCTGGCTCTCCTTTTGGCCCACAAAAAGTGTCTGAGTCAGCAGAACCCTGAGAAAAAATAGCAGAGGAAAGCTGGCCTCAGACATTCATCACGCTGTGCTGCAGAATAAAACCCCTGCACGCCGGTTTCTCCACATCTGGACCATTAGTCCGTTTTATTGTATAATTTGTGGCAGAATATGACTTGCAAAACCTTTTTTTTTTAGCTCCTGTTAAGCCATATTTCTTTTGGTAGTTTGGACGTAGAAGTCACCTTATATTTTTAAAAGGGTTAAAGGTCACGTTTGCCCCTGTGCAGGATCGTTTAAAAAAGTTTGGAACATTTCGTCACTTCCTCCAAGTTCGTTTTTGCCCAACCGCCGCATGCTTACGTGCATTTACTTAAACGGTGACGCTCGTCTGTTGCACATATCCAGCCAACATAATCAGCAGTACTTATGCAAGAGGGGGTCGCATTTGTGAAGTTTTCTTCAGGTAGTGGGATCTGTTCGGCCCATTAGCGACATTTAAAGACAAAAAGCTTCTTTCATATGGAGCTGCAGCGTAATAAAACCAAATGTACCTAAAACGTACAAACTCAGAATCTCAGAGGTCACTCAGGTCAAAGCTGGCTACACTCGTTCTGTTGTGTAGTTTACCTTTTTCACGACCAGTGAATGCACAGCGTCCTCTGATGTCAGTGATCTGTGGTAACGTCCTGATGGGATCATTAGACAACGGGAGGACAGTGAGTTCTTCCATAAGTCAGGTTGTTGTCAGGATGTTCAGTGTGTCACGGACAGCTTCAATGAGGGTAGGTCGTTCCGTCATGCAGAGACGGGTAGATTAGGGGCGTCTTGTCTACGTCCTAGCAAACAAAGGTTTAGCTGTGCTGAATGTTTTTTCCTCTAAAAGGTAACCAGGTTGGTGCAAATTCTCCTTCTCAATGTGGATAATAGCCCTTTTTTCCCTTTATTTTGTTCTGTTTATTCAAATTTTGTATTTAATCTCCCTTATCAACTCTTCCTTGTAACCAGAATTTTGTAATCGCAGGCTGGCTTTCTGACCTGTGAGCTTCCTCTGTGGGTAAACCCCTCGTCTTTCATTGATTTTTGAACGTGGATCAGCTTCCTCATGTATTTCACGATTGTCATGTTGGATAAATAAAATGTGTGGATGGGTTTAGGGAAACTGTGGAGAGGGAAAAAAGCAGTTTAAAAGCCAAAGAGGAGGAGTGCAGGGACGACAAGTTCACATGTATACCCAAGGCAGAGGAGGAGGAGGAGGAGGAGGTGCAGATGAAGACATTCTTAAGCACAACTGAAGACAAGAATGAGAAGCAATGGAGAGGGGGGGCGGGGGGGGGGGGGGGGGGGGGCGGCTACAGTGTGTCAGCGTGTCAGGCTGCCTGAAATTCAGGTCAGCGGGGCAAACGCTCCAGTGTTGGAATGTAGAAACAGTAAAATTCAACGGGGAGTTCAGTCCATGCCTGGCAGACACAGACCGAGCCCACTTCAGCTTTGCTGGGGATCTCAGCCGCCGCTTCCACCTTTGGTTGTGTCAGTTACCTTTATTTTCTTCTTTTCAATTTTTTTTAGTTGACCCAAACACAGTCAAACATTTGTGGAAATTGTTGCCGTGCAAATGAGTGAGTTCACCAGCCAGATTTTTTTTTCTTTTTTTTGCTAATTTCCAACAGCCACAAAAGAAAAAAAACATTAGATATTGATCAATAAGTCAAAAACCTCTATTGTTTGGTCACAAATAACAGTTTTTAACAAACCAGTGGCTCTATCTACACAAAAGTGAAGGATTAAATAGTTGAATTAGTTATTGTTAGATGCAAATAACTGCAAATTATTTTAGCGATCCACAAACTTGAAATTAGCATTTTCAGTTTACAGTTTATACATTTATCATTGTTTTGAAGTCTCCGATTTCGTATCATATACAACATATTACTAACATTCATGTATGTAGCACAAAGAAATCCTATTGAATTCAGGATTAAAATCACATGTTGAACTGACTGCAGCCACAATGAGTGTTTTTTGCTACAGAGTTAAAAAAAAATGTAATTGTTTTGTGTCATTTGGTCTATATATTCTGTTTGAAACTGTTCTATTTAATCTAGAAAAGGTTGTAATCCTTTCTTTCCTCTTGCGGATTTGGTTGCAATTTGTAAATTGTCCTGCTGAAACATTTAAAACCCACTCTGATCATATTTTAAAAGTGGTCTTTTAATTATAGTTATGCTGTAAAATAAAAATAAAACATTTTTGTGGATATTTTTAGTCGGACACAGTTTCTGCATTTGAAATTTGCCTCTCAGTTGTGGGCGGGACTGTTGGCTCAGAGCAACCCCGCCCGCACTTCTCTGAGAGCTCTCTGTTTACAAGCTTTTTTTACAAAATCTATAGACATTTAAGGCTGTATGAGAGAGTCTCAGACATACTTTAACATTTTATAGTTTAAACACACAAAGTTCAAATTTTGGTAGAAACATTTTGGAATAAAACCAAAGATCTGATCGCAATTGACGATTTATGTAACTTTGGCAAGCTGAACGCGTTCTTGCATTCTTCGTGTAGCTCTTTGAGATAACTTGCATAAGGGTAGGTACTTTC
Organism: Oryzias latipes; assembly: GCF_053564925.1. Lineage (NCBI taxonomy): Eukaryota > Metazoa > Chordata > Actinopteri > Beloniformes > Adrianichthyidae > Oryzias > Oryzias latipes. Next base: position 27,736,939 of record NC_136237.1, on the reverse strand, counting down.
TGAACAAACTATATTTAGTAAATTGTTTTGCCAGCCGCATACTTCTACATACATGTTTGACCTGTTAAAGATTCGTTAGAGACGTCCAGTTGTTTTTCAGCCCTGCATGATTGACGTCAGGTTGGCCTTTAGAAAGGACCATCTGCATTCTGCAGTGGCGTTAAAGGCCATATTACAAACCTTTCTGGGAACATGAGTCAAACTACGGGTGTGTTTCAAGAACAAAGAGTCCACCTTGAACTGATATCGTCTGCGTAAGTTAAGGTGGAATCATTGAAGAGTAAACAGGTACGCAAACATGTGTTAAAGCTTACTATATGTTACACATTACCGCTGCAACAAAAATGGCGAAGAACATCGCAGCTATCCAGCTCTACAGTTTTGAGTCAGACATCAGCTTGGTCGAACAAAAGACGGACACGGATCTAGTCGTCTATAATTGAATGCACCAGAATGGAGCTCGTGGCCCTGCCTAGCGTATTTTCTACATCACAAATACGATCTTTTTCAAATGGCTTTTTTCTCATCTGCTCCTAATTTACAACGATTTGAATAAATAAATACTCAGAAATGCAATTTTGAGCTTAATATTCTTTATATATGTCTTCCATCATGAGAAAAACGCCACAAAAACACGTTCAAAACACAAATTTCATCAGAGTGGGTCTTTAAAGGGTTAAAGCTCCTGCATCCCACTGTGTTTTATTTCTGTAGGATCATTTTATTACAGTGAGCGTCTTAGAAATGTTGTCCGTGCTCTGCAATCTGCAAAAACTGTAAAAGATCTGTAAAAAGTTGTAAAACAAAAACCGCTTTCCAGTGTGCTTTCAGGTCAGTTAGTTCTCTCTGGATTTGTCAGAGTTTCCTCGTTGGTTCTTTCCTAGACTTTCAGTCAGGAGATCTTCCGGAGTGAACGGCTCAAGAAGCCTAAAAACATCTCACGCGTTTAGCAAATCATTGTGAAGGATCATTATAAAACCCCAGCTTCTCCGTGTTGAGGGGGGGGGACGATGTGGTATTTGAACTTGCAGAACTTGCCTCCACTAGTCAGTCCAGCATTTGCAGATGTGTTCTTTTTTTGGGGTGGGGGACGGAGCAGAAGGCAGTAAAAGTGCAGGCCTGTCATTTAAGGTGGTGTTAAAGAAAAACATCTAGTGATGCACAAAGGAGCCGTTCTTCTGGCCGCAGCTCTCTGTTTGCTCGCACAGTCACCTCATGTGTTTTTGTGCGAACGCCGCAATCAGCAGGTCGCGTGAGGAGAGGACTCTGTAATGATCCATGCTCACATGGAGGGGGGGGGGGGGCGGGGGGTGAGTACACGAAAACAATCAAACGAATCCAATTACTCTGCATTCCTGAGCACGCCCAGTGGAAACCCTCATTTGTCGTGTGGTTACGCTACTACAGCGCATGAGCAGGAAAGTTCTTCCATTTCCTGTTTAATCGCCACCTAAGCGTGGATCGCTGTTGGAGTTTCTTTAGGGGTTTGTGCGCGGGGCGGCCGCTCTGCGTTCAGGTTTCTGTTTTCTGTCTGCGTGCGAAGGCAGAGTCATGTGAGAGCCGACGGGCTGCGTGTTCCTGCAGTCAGGAAAATAAGTCTGTGAACGGGGGGGGGGGATTGTATCCGTCTGCCTCGCCTTGTAGTTGTCACAGCACACAGTGGGTGGGGCGTCCTCGATGACAGAAAACAAACACAGCCTGTCCCAGACGACTGACATTTCATATCGGCGCGATTAAAAAGCGCCTGTGTGTGTGCGTGTCGTCCCGCAGGGCGTGGGCAGCGCGGCGGACAACAGGTTCGTATTCCTGCCCTCGAACGTGGACAGAGGAGTCCTGCGGAGACGACTAATGAAGGGCCGCTGACAGATGGTGGGACTGTCATGCTTGTCCTGCCCCGCACCTCAAACCTCCCCTCCTGTCGAAGGAACCTGCCAGCCAGATGTAGAGCCACTTTGCAGCCCCCCCCCCCCCCCCCCCCCCCCCCCCAAAAAAAAAAAAAAATTCCAAGGCCCCACAGCCGTGGTCGTACTCACGCAAGGAGGCCTCCCCTTTCCCCCTCATGTGGAACGTGCACGCTGTAAACACCCACTTTGAGAAATAGATTTCAGCTTAGAAATGTAACCCTTAAGATGTTTCGTCAGAATTCAAATCCTTGAGGATGACCTGTTGTTGTTTTTTTCTTCGGCTGCTCGTCGAGTCAGACCAGGGTTGTCCTGCATGCAGACTGGAAACAACAAACCCGTCGTTTCCTCTTCCTTTAAACCCAGCAGAGAAAGTGCAGAGGCTGCTCAGGCAGGACGACCCAGAACTCTTCGGCTGCGCTCCTGTCGACCCGCCCTCAGTCCGGCGAGCCGCCACTCACTGTAGTGGGAAAGCACTGCAACACGAGCACGGAGGGCAGACCTGTTGTCTGTTGGCTCCTCAGTCACTGCAGCTCTTTGTGATCTGTCCAGGGACACTGCGTGCCCACAAGGGCAGTTCCCGTGAAAACTTGAACGTGTACACGGAGTACCAAACCCGTTTCAGAATATTCCTGAATGTGCCCTTCTCAGGAATAGTTGCTGCACTCAGCAGTAATGGAGCAGACATCAGCAGGAATGATGGCTTTGGATGTTCTACTTTAAGCTGTGTAAAACTTTTTGACAAGAAGTCGTTTTTAGTCTTTTGGTGCTGATCTGATGATGAGAAGGGGGACAAAAAGGGAGGAAAGGCCGGAGGTCTGTCACAAATAATCCCATACAGCTCAGGACGTGGGAGCAGTGAAGTGCAGATCTGCATTTTTAGGCCTCAATCGAGGATCCTACGCCCCCACAACAACAACAACAACAACAAGTCTTCCTCGCCCCCAAAACTCTTCCTATTTCCCCGACAAATTGGCTAGAAGGAAAATGTGTGATTCAGAGACACGTGGTGCAGGGAGCGCACGCCGTCCTGCCCTCTCAGGGACACAACGTTCGCGTTCATCTGGTGCCACGTTCGCTCTGATAAACATTGCGTGAGGAGAGCCTGGCTTAAGGATAACAAACGTGAGTGAGGGAGGGTCCAAACGCCCCCGCCCGCTCCCACACAGCTCCAACTCGTCGGCGTGCTCGAGTGTGTGTGTTTGTGTTGTGGAAGGGGAAGCACATGTTGTTGTGAGGGAGCTGTCACAGACAAGCTCCAGAGTTTATTTAGGTCTCATTGATATGCATCAAGAACACAAGAAAAACAACACTTCACTGAGGGTTTAGCCCACTTCAGGGAAAATTGAGTTTTTAACATTTTTCTGATGATGCCGGACATATAGAAAGAAAATCAGACATAAAATAGAATTTCTAAGGAATTCTTTATTTTTAATCGTCGTGAATCAAGAGCAGTTGGAAAAAGATGGTATTTGTGACATTAAAAACACGCTGGGCGGGACTCAAGCTCCTTTCTCGGCTTCATTCTGATGCATCGACTCGTTTTCCTCATCCAAGCTGGTGTCTGACTCTAAAACTGGATTAGCTCCAATATCGCTCAGCATTTTTGTTGCACTTGTGATGCTAGGTTGGTGTTGTGAGGGTCGGTAAGCTAGCGGGTGAGAGTGCACACAAAGGGATGATGGGAAATCAGCAGAGGCTTTTTACTCAGCCCGGTCCCAGCCACATCTCAGATGAATTTCTGATGAACTTCTGCCGCTCTGCAGAAACTATGTCTTAGAAAACGACACAGGTTTTTAGATTTGAGCTAAAATTGGCATAATAATAATTAAAATAGCACTGGGAATGGTTTTTAAATAAATCCAAAGATGATCAGGGTGGGACTTCAATGTTTTGTGACTGTGAGGTTTTCTATTTACTGTATTAAAGGCTGTAACATTACATCACATTAGCTTCTCACAAACACATCAGTCATGCCTAACTGACTCTTTTCCGTCATTCTGTGACTTTGCACATTATTTATGTTAGCATTTTAACTGTAAACACCTATTTTTAGTTATTTTCCTCCATAAATAGTTTCCATCTTTCCCAGCATGCACTGGTCAGCAGATGTTATTTGATGGCAGGATAAACTGTATGTTTGACCGTTTTAGGCGTCGCTCCTTTTGCTTCTCTCCGGGGAGACATTTCTTTATGTTTTGCTAGAAGCTAAATAAATGTTGGCGCTTTGCTTTGAAAGTGGTGAACATTCACCGGAGCTCTTTCTTGTTTTTTCGGAGTGTCAGGTGAAAAAGGTGGTGAGTGAACGTTGGGGAGGAGGGCGGAGGACGTAAGAAGGGTCTAAAACACTGAGCTCTTTAAAAGAGGGTAGTCAAGCAGAGTATTTTTTTTGGGTGGTGGTGGGGGGGAGACGCCTTGTTTTGCTTTTTATTACTAGAGAGGAATGGGGTTTGGGGTGGGGGGTGCAAGATGGTTGGCTCAAGTTACCCTTTGGATGATGTGCTGCTTGGTGTAGCTGAGCACACTGCATTCAAATACCCCCCTTTTTTTTTCCAGCGCAAGGGAAAGAAGTCACAGGCGAGCTCAGACCGCATTCCCTTTCCCAAAACAACACCCCTCCCCCCCCCCCCCCCCCGTGCTGCAGACCCCTCCGCTTCTTCCTGCCTGCTTCCCCTGGCCGCAGACCAAGTGCTTCATGTGGCTGGACTTGAGGCAGGTTGGGGGGCGGCCCCCGCCCTGTCCTCAGAAGACACTTGTTTTCCAGTGGGAGCAGGGTGTGTTAGTGTTGGCAGGGTGGAGCAGAGGGTTGAAGGGGTTCAGTCGGGGTCGTCCCCCCCCGAGAGAGCAGGAAATAAAAGAAAAAGAGCACTTTCACACGGCCTCTGTGCTGGAAGGCCTCTATGCACCTGTAGAGCCCAGAAGTTGTTTTAAGCCTTTTTTTTTTACGATAAATCTTCTTTCTTACATGAAAAAAACTTTTAAATAATTCAGTGACTGCAATTTAAAGGTGTAGTTTGGATTAAAAAAACACAACTGATCTTTTAGAAAACTTTTTAGTCCGATCTACTTGAGGGGGGCGTACGGTGTTTTCCTTAAGCAGAATGCAGGTGATGTCCTTCTTGGAAAATGTTGTTGTTTTTTTATTCCAAAAGGGAGCAGAGGGTAGCTGTGCTCCTCTGTGTTCCCTGCAGAGGAGATCTATCTTCCTGATTAGGTTTATTGTGGTTGGAGCTGATGGCCAGAGGAGATCTCACATTGTCGGAGCTTGTTTGCCGTTCAGCCAGAGTTAGCTGAAAGAACAAGGAAGCGCTTCACGGGTTCAGCCCGACTAAACGGGAGGACTGTAAAGTCTTTATGAATACATGTGATACCGGGACACACAGGAAGAAGGGGGGGGTTGGTTTAGAACAGTCGGGAATAAGGTCTTGGAAAGCGTCTGTAGAAAGTGGACGGGCTGGAAGATTAGCTCCGTTTAAGCCTCGCTGTCACTTAAACAAACTTAGTTTACTCGAGGATCCGGGGTTGCTGGCCTGCAGGGCTTTGGCGGGGATTTTTCTTGGGTCACTCACAGTCTGTGTCTTGGATTTGAGTCTGCAGGGGTCACTAGAGCAGATGAGAAGCTTATAGTGGTTCCCATTGGGAAAGATTATTGATCTGTACAGAGATATGAAGCCATTAGTCGGCGTGAAGCACATTTTGTTAAGCCGTAGCGGATTCAGACCTAACTGTTTTGATAAGAAGGCATAGATGGGAGGAAAATTCATGAGAAAAATGATAAAAAAATAAACTTGCATCATAAATTAGCAGCTTATTTCACCAAACAGATGGAAACTCAATAAAGACAGACTGATGTAAATAGTGTTTTGGTGTTTTTAAACATGTTTCTGTGGCATTTTTCTGATGAAAAAAGGACATGTATAAAGAAAATTAAGCTTAAATTTGTATTTCTGAGTATTTCTTTATATAAATCATTGTGAATTAGGAGCAGACGAAAAAATACTGCTGGAAAAAGATGGGCGGGCCACAAGCTTCCGCTCCACTCTGATGCATCCACCAGTAGACTAGATCCATGCGCCTAAACAGAGAGCTCTCAGCAACAGGCAGAGGAATGGAGGTTTCCCATCGCCAAAAGCCCCACCCACAACTCAGAGGGGGACTCTTTATTTTTATTTTATTTTTTTACTTGTCCTGTCCAACAGCTGAGCAAACAGATGAGAGTTGAAGGCCTCTTGTGTTGTACAGATTTTACTGTTACAACATGGGGTTATGAATCTTCTGACACACGAGGAGTATATTTGAATAAACCCCTTTTGTGATTTAGGCTAAACTTTATGTATATTGTATATATTTGTAACCGTTTATTGTTGGACCGGACATAAAAGAAGAGGAGGGAAGAAGAGAGACTGATGTTGGGGGGAGGGGGGTGAATGATGATTACAAGGGGGGGGGGGTAATAAAGCATCATAAATTATAAAGTAACAAGTTGCTGGAAGTTTATATTCATTACTGTCAGGTGTAGATGTATAATATATCTAAAAGGGGCGGGGCCTGTCCACACACACTCAAGATTTTCACAAGAAAATCATGTTGTTGATACAATTCTGACTCTTTTTATGCCCTGTGTGAGGTATTTAATGCAAGTAGGCAAACAGGGGAGGCGTCTCCCGCCATCACAACTCTCGATGTGTGGGAGACACTGCAGTGACATGACAGCACAGTTATGAAACCCGGCTGCATGCGTCTCACAGCTCTTCTGATCATTTATCGTAGCTGCAGCTCTTGGTGTTCACTTGCATTGATTGTCAGCTAAAGTTGATTTAAACAATCCCTGAAACTCCTGACCCCACTCGACCTTCTGGAGACGTGTCAAATTTAAAAAGCGAAACCCAAGCTGGCTTTTATGTGTTTTGAAGCTGTGGAGATGCAGATGGGAGCGTTGACTCATTCTGTCTTTGTGTGCTTGCAGACGTGCCAAACTGCGGCTCTACTTGGAGCAGCTGAAGAAACTGGTGCCTTTGGGGCCAGACAGCACGAGACACACCACTCTGAGTTTGCTCAAAAGGGCCAAGATGCACATCAAGGTAAACAAAGAACCGAGGGAATGTGCTCACATGACGGCAGACCAAACAGGGGACAAGTGTGTTTGGAACATAAAAGAGGAAAACTGTATTTGTTATCATCTACAACCTTGTGGGTTTGAACTTAGTTTCTTCTCCTCTAGGAATACCCTGAAAGAAAAAAAAAAAGACCGAAAGGAAGAAAAATAACCTTTATAACCAACGAGCAAACAAAGGGGACCAGAATTCTGTCAGCTGATCTGTAGATAAGAAGACAACATGATGTTGGGTTTGTGAGCCACCTTTCCCCTTTAAGGTCCATTCAGGTGACAGAAATGAAGACAGGAGCAATAAAAAAAACACACACAAAAAAGAAAGTAGCTGAGCAGGATGGATGATAAAAGGAAATCCAGGAAGGAGTGTGTGTGGATGCAGCTGTTGAGATGCAAAGAGCAGTTGATGTCGTGGCTTCGTGATCAGGCTGTTTACAGGCAGCAACAGTGTGGTTGGTGGAAGGCAAAGATGTTGGCAGAGGTTTTTTTTTTTTTAACCCTTTCGTTTCCTGTTTACTGTGTATGTTCTTCTCTCTGCTTGAGAGGACGCGCGCCAATTCTCTTCACTGTTCTGGTGTCACAGAAGGGTTTCGCGCCAGGAGCGCCTTTGATTCACCACCGGAAAAAAAAAAAAACTTCAGATGCAAACGAGAGCAGACTAAACCCCAGAAAAGTTTGGGTTTGTTCTTCTAGCTTTTTATGGGTAAACATTTAGAGGTTACAGAGAAATTCCAGCTGACGTCTGTCTCTATCTGAGTATCTGTTGGTACATTTTCTTCTTCTGGAACTCTGTCAGGCATGAAATAGAGGCATGTTTGAGGGGCTTTTGTTCTCCAGAACATCAGGAACAGCACTGATGTGATTTCTATCTCAGTCTCGCCTATGCAACATTATAGAAAACTGCAACAATTGGGTACATGGAAAAAAAGAAAAGACAGGAATTTTATCTTTATCTTTTTTTTCTTTTTGCATCCTGAAAATTCAAAAAAGGAAAAAATCTTAATCTTAAGAAACATTTAGTCAAGCCTGATGCCAATCTTTCCTTTTTTCTGTCTGCAGAAGCTGGAAGAGCAAGACAAGAAAGCTTTAAATGTGAAGGAGCAGCTCCAGAGAGAGCACCGCTACCTCAAACGCCGCCTGGAGCAGCTTTCTCTGTCGGGATCGGTAGAGCGCATCCGCACCGACAGCATGGGCTCCACCATTTCTACTGATTCAGAACAAGGTATGCTGGTTCAGATGGGAATTTTTGGGCCCCTTTCAGTCCCTAATTTCTCCCAAATCTGGATACTAAAAAATCCTGAGTGCACACAGATGAGAAGGATGTGAGCTTCTCTGTGTCCTCTGAAGTGGAGGTGGCACTTAAAGCCTCACTTAGGGGGGGTTTTAAGGCTGGTCTCTGATAAACTCCCGATTAGCTCAGGATTGTTTGAAGGGTAAAGAGTCGGGTTAAAGGTTAACCCCTTAGATTACAGATAAAGAGGTCTGTTGTCCCTTTTTTTAGCTGCTATAGGGAGATGTTGCGGCATGCGGGCCCTTTGCCGTGCGATTCCGAGACCATTCCTCATCCCTGCGATTGTTAGTCTGCTTGTCGGGTCACACGTCCCTGGAAAGCTATAGGCTGCAGAAGTATGCGTCCTAATCCTGCATGAGGAAAACACACATGCAGTTGTTTATCACAGTGGATTGTCTGTGGGAGCACAAAGATCTGTCCGTTCACTCCGTATCAAAGGGTTAGGTTTAATCCTGAGGTGCAACATGCTTCCTTGCATTTTTTTGTTTGTGATGTACTTAATGCGTGAAGCTTTGAGACACCGGGCATTTGACGAGTTCAAGAACATGCTAGACACGGGTTCTTGAATGCGCATATAGCCCATGGTGTTCACACTTGACGAACAGGGAGGGGCTTCTTCTTCTTTTTCTACTGTTTACCAGCACATGTCCGCCACCCACAGTTGGAGGAGGAGGTTTGGTGTGAAATGTCAAAGCGGTGCCAATCTTGCTCCAGGTGTTTTCTTTCACACAAAGACTTAGCATCATAGATTTCAAGCCAGGCAAAAACCACAATTATTCATTTCTCCTCCATGATCAATTTTCAAACGGTTGGGCATTTTGTGAATTAAAAGCTGTTCAATCAATGCATCACTACCAAATCAGAGGCCCTGATTGGTCAAACTTTGACCTGGTTTAACTTTCAATGTGCATTCAATGGTTGCAAATGGTCCAAAAAAGTCCTAAAAACTTGCATAGCTATGTGTAAACACCTATGAACCTTTTCACATAGACTTCATTGGAAGTGGTCGCATGTTGCTAAGGGCGATAAGAACGTGGACTGCCTTTATGGGTGGATGTGGGGTGTGGACAGGCAAAAATGGGCGATAATGTACAGGGCAGTCAGTTAGCTCGCCCGTGGCCTGTAGAGCCAAACTGTCCCTGTGCAATTTTAGATTTTTCCACGCAAACTGTACATGTCAACCCCCCCATACTGGTGGATGAGACTGAGGTCTAAGTGAGGGGCTTTATTTTTTTTTGTCTCTAATATGCTTTCTGTTTTCGTGCAGAGGTGGACATCGAGGGCATGGAGTTCACCCCGGTGGAGGCCGACAGCGTGGACAGCATCAGTGACGGCGAGGAGTTGGAGGAGGAGGAGGAAGAGGAGGACCACTACAGCCTCCAGAGCAGCTCCAGCGACACCAGCTACACGGCGACACATTCCCACAGACTGCAGCCACACCACTGTTAGACACGGCGCCAGGCCTCCGCCCCCCCTCCTTCTCCTAATTGATTTGCAGCTCGCCCTTCATCAGAGTAGTTCACGACGGCGGTACGCTCTGAACTTTTGTTCCTCCTTTCCTGGACACGACTCAGCAGGAAGCATACCCCCCACACTCCCAACTGTTTACCTGCCACCCCCCCTCCAACCCCTTTCCTCTGTTGCTGCAGGCTCAGAAAGTGCAAAGAGTTGGTGGTTTTTCCATCTGATCGTTCTGTGGTGAGGTGGACAGCTTTGACTTGTTAAGCGGCACGCGAAGAGGAGGTCAAACGCAGGCCTTCAGCTATTGTTACAGAGGAATACGCCTTAAAGCTTTTCCTCAGAAGTCTAAAATCGGACCGATGCTAGATGCTAAAAACGTTTTTTTTAACCAAAATTCAGAAAAAATAAGAGAAAGACGTATCAGTTTCTAAAATTCATTAAAAACACATGCTTTACTATTTTTCTTCATTTAACGTTAAGCATGCAGTACAAGTTGACAGAAATGATTTTTTTCCCTCCATGATGTCATTTGACCATGAAGACGCTTGAAAAGGATCAGAGCTGATCAAATAATGTAAATAGTTGTACAGATGTTGTTCAAACCCTTATGGCTCCGCCTGGTTGGGCTGCCTAACCACTACTCCACACTACTGACCACTACACTGTAGCACCCTATGGTGTGGATGGACTACTATGTCACACAAGCAGAGAGAAAAATGTTTCCCAACTATAAAATCACCTTCTCAGTAGCTGATTGATGTAGCAATAAGTACAAGAGGCTTCCTGTGGGTGTTGACTAGTTCCTAGTGGAGCATAAGGTGCAAGTCGGACATAAGCCCCCCCCCCCCCTTTTTTTTTCAGCCAGTAGTTGGCGTGCTGGCACTTTCAAATAGACCCCCCCCCCCCCCCCATTTCATTCACTAATGGCACTGTCCGTGCGCAGCTCTGATGGTTTTCCTGTTGCGTTTGGTGCACAGATGCATCTCCCTTCAGCGTTCCGGTTAACAAGTCAAAGCTAGGAATGCTGGGAAAAAACAAAAAAAGTCTTCTCCTTTCTGTCACCCTCCATCTACGTTCTTTGGGGTCCGTGTTTCTAAAGTACCCCCCCCCGACTGTACCTTTTGCACAATCCTGACAGACAAGGCGCTTCTGTTCTTTGGTCATTCAATAATCAGTAGCCTCCATCTCTTGCAGTCTCTAGAGCTTGGCACTTTAAAGTTAAAAACAAAAGAAACAAAACAAAACAAAACAAAAGTGGGCCGGTCCAAGTCGGCAGGTCTGACCAAAAAAATATAAAAGTACAGAAAAAAGAAAAACCTGCAAACAAAAAGAAGCTACTTGTCACTAAAAGTGATCCTATTAACTAGTGTAGTTTATATTTCTTGTATTAAATTTTGTATTATATTTTCCTAAATGTTCTCATATGATGAAAATACAAAAAAATGTAAAAAAAAATAAAAATGGAGCAAATGTATTTATCCCCCTCCTCATCTCTACCTTCGATACATTTCTATAAATATATTTATCAGAGAGACGGGCAGAAGCCGGGCTTTTTGAAGGGAACCTGGGGACAAAGCTAATACACTGACCCGCCCCTCCCTCCTTCTCCCTTGGGTGACATTTCTGCTGTCATTCTGTGCCTTGGCGAGTCTTTTACATCTCTCCTCCTCCTCCTCAGGTCCCACTCTCTCCAGTTCCTCCCTAGTCTTCCTTCTGTTTGCTTGTGGCGGTGATTTCAACTACGCAAACCGCCGCCACGAGGAACAACAGGGTAGGATGCAATTTTCAGCACAGTAAGGACAAAATTACCCCCCCCCCCCCCCCCCCTCATTGCTCTGTTGGGGTTTTTGCTGAAACCACCACCGCCGCCAACCCACTCCCTCATGATGCCAGTACCACCTCCGTCGTGGAAAATGTGCGTGCGAACACACTGGTAAACCCCCCCTCCTCTCTTCCCAATGGCAGCTTCCAGTTGCTCCGGACGGTCACCAACGGGGTCGTAATCCCCTGGGGTTTTTTTTGTTTCTATCTTCTTATTACAAATGTTTGATGGCTGTGTTTGTTCAGTGGGAGCCACTGGGAGAGGAGCGATAAGTGAATAATCCAATCAATGGCAGCTTAAGGTGTTATCCTCCGAGCTCCTAGTGCTCCTTCTAATATATATTTAGTGTTATCCATTGATCAGGGGACCTCTTGACACACAGCAATATTACCATCTTGTGCTTTCTGAGGGGGGAGGGACAGGGACGGGGTTGTTTATGCGTTTGTTTTTGAGGACAAACCGGTGGTTTTGCTTTTCACTCTGTGGTGCATTTTCTTTTATTTTGGTGACCAACACTTTTATTTGGATGATTTGACCTCCTATCTGCACTCTCTCCAAAACACTGCAGGAGGCCAAAACCCCCCGAAAAAAAACTTTTTTCTTTTTTTAAATTAAAGTTTACATTCGCGTTAAGGGAAAAAAAAAAACTGACTCTTTGTAGCAAATAAAAGAGAAAACAATTTTTTTTTTCAGCTTGGTAAAAACAACAACAACAAAGCGAACAGCGCAGTCCAGTGTGAACGTGATGAGAGGATTCTCTTGCACAGAACCTTCCATGAAAATGAACAAAGCCGGATATGAGATTACGTGTTTTTCAGTGCCGTCATTGAAAAATGTACATAGCACACAAACGCACACACTCGGGATGAGTTCAAGGTGTTAACATTTGGCTTGAATGTCAGCGGGAATGTGTGTATGGAAATTCTTTTAATGATGTGCCTTGAAAAAAACAACAACAAAAAGTTATTTTCGTAAAGGAAACCACAAGATTGTACCATTTCTATGGACTGTTGAATTAGTTCCAAAAAGAGCCTTCTGATGGACGGTGCTCATTTAACCCACACGACGGCTTCCAGCTAATATTATTCCTGCCAAACAGATAGTCACTTTGTTTTTTTTTCTTTTTATTCCATGCTTTGAGCTCATATTCCTGAATAGCTTTAACTACCTTTAGAACAGCTTACTATTTTTCTGCACTCATGTCCCGTTTGTCTCCGTGTTGTGGGCTGACGCTCTCCAGTCAGCTGAGAAGAATCACCAAAGGGTGAACTGACTTAGATGTTGCTGATGTCTGATGTTCTGTCAGAGACCTGTGAAAATGTTATTTTCAACAACAGAGAAAAGTTATCGAAGTTCTTTTGTTTGTTTGTTTTGTGTGTCAGAGTGCATGCACGCAACTACCTGGTGCTGGCTACCTGTAAGCAAACACTTGAAGGTATTGTGCATTCTCTCATTGTAATATAAATAAAAATTTTATATATAAATATCTGATGGCTTTTGTTGTGATTGGTAGGTTGGAGATGGTTTAGTTTATTCCAAAATCTTTTAAAAAACGGCACACCCGCGCTTGAAAGAAAGCCAAATTGATTCGTCAGGCTTACCAGGTCGGGTTCTTCTCTGTGCTCTCCGCCGTCGGAGGCCACCCATTCCAAAATTGGCAAGTTCAGGTAGGTAAATAATAGCTTATATCCAGTCATTCAATTAAAAAAGTAGAAATTAATGCTACAGATGCTGAACGCTAATCAGGTTTTAATGTAAATGAAAAAGCTGCGTCATTTTTTGTCTCTCATAGTCTATTACAGTGTTTTTCAACCAGTGTGCCGTGGGAAATTGCCCTCATTAACTGATCTAACAACTTTTTCCATCTCCAAGAGATCAGCTCTTCATCCAAACAAGCCCTGATTAAACACTAAGTAGTTGTGAATATGAAATATCGTAAAAGACTTTTTTCTTTGTTTCTTTGATTCTATTAAAGACATTTTGATAAGAACGACGGTACCGTGATTTAGCAGCAACTAAAGCTGTTTTCTGAAAATTTTTAAAAATACATGGTCATGGATGCATTCTGGTAGCTAGTTATTCACTTCTTAATCAAGAAACTAAGACTAATTGGAGCCTCATGATTTCTCATTCAAACCCCTAGTTTAATTTGCCATTAGGTCTTGCTGGTCCTAAAAAAGAATTTGGATAATTGCTAAAAGTAACACAATCCTACAATCTAAACTTTTCCTTAAAGCTACTGCTAAAACATACAAATGCTAAAATATAGTAACATCAAAGCCCCAAATGGCAAAAAGAACACCAGTAACTATGATATTCTATGAAAGTACCTCATTTATTTGTACATGATTTCTGCTTAAGAAATGACAGATGTACAACATCCACTTGCACTGTTTTCTCAAACCATAATTACATCAAAATATGGGATCTGCTTTAAACTATCTAACTATCTTTCTATACAAAGTACACCAAGCATGACCTGTAAGAAGTAAATACATTTATTGAATAAAATGCACTACTAGTATATTTCATTTTCATCTGCATCTTTGAGTCCGACTGCAGTGAGTTTTGATCAATGTGGTCGGTTATTCTGCAGTCTGACCAAGAAAATCTACAAGGGGGGGGTTCTCCTGGTCAATGGGGCACTGATCAAAGAAATAAAAAAAAAAGATCCCAGACCAGATTTAACTGATTTAAATACTACAAAACGGTACATACAAACCATTCACAGATTTGACATAAATGTCAATTTCAAACAATGTATAAGACAGTTGGCATGTTTTAATCTCTGCATAAATTCCACCGTGACTAATTGTATGAGAGTGAAATTCTGAACAACACAAATTGTACCCACATCCAACATTTGTCTTGCAAATGTACGATGAAAAGAAATAACCATATTTGTCGTTTTCTTCCAGCCAAGACCACTTAAATTTGTTTATCGTCTTCTCTAGACTGATGTCATGACCACGCTCAATAATAACGATGCCCGCCATTATTTTAACACAAATTTGATCACAAACTCTTCAGATTTGTTTGTGAAAGTTTAGCGTGGGTCCACCATTTTTGGTCTCTAGGGAATCTGTCACGCTGACCACGTGGTACAGACAGCCAATCAGAGCAGTCGACGCATCCGAAAGCAACTAAAACGTCCCGGGATTGGTCAATTAGGCCGGAAAGAGGAAGACAGAGACGGAGAAATATCAAAAATAAAGCAAAAATTCGCCGATTGACAATTTTTTCATCCGGAAAGCGATTTGTCTGTAGAGATCAGGTCTTTATTTCCTGGAAGGTACGATCGCTTTGCTGAAAAACCCGAATTTCCGGGAATACCCGGAAGACTTTCATCACTGTAAAAGGTTCAGTCTTCATAAAAGTTCGTGTTCTGTGACATTTTTAATGTGGGCACAGATTCATGGTGGCGTCCTGCAAACATTAGCTTGCCTTTCATTCATTGTGTGTTGTTAGGTGACTAATGGAAAGATTGACAGGGTTTTGGAGGAGGACATTAAAGGACTCGCTCTAAACATCGAGTCTGACACCGTTTCGTGAGTTTTCTCAGTTCCTCCTCTGCTGCAGTACAAAGTAGAGACGCTGAATAGATAAACGTGTTGTTGCTTCACTTATGTGCTTCCAAACTCCGCCTTCCTGCAGCACCACATACATCACGTGTCCCACAGACCCCACAAAGATCCCGGGGATCAAATCCCCATTCCTGGTCTTGATTCTTAAAACAACGGAAATGTTTAGTTTTGAGGTCCAAGTAAGGTTTCAGACTGGTTTTGTGTCGCTGAACGCCGTAATTGCCTTCATTCATTGCAATTTCTTAGTCTACAATTGACTCCACATCAGATTTCGGACAACAGAAATGTGCGTTGGTGGCTGAAGTGGTCCACCATCCATAAAGAGAAGAAGGTGGACCACTTCAGGGCAAACCTGCCTTTCCAGGGAGACGGGTGGAGGCGTCTGGTTTTCGACTTGCAAAACATAACTAATACATCCTTCGGATCCAGCTACATCGAGACACTGCGGATCCAGATTTGTGGACGTGAAGCCAGCGAGGGGATGTTTGTCTGCAGATTGATTGATCTTAGGTTGTCGTCTTCATCAGATGGATCCGGAGGGTGTATTTTACAGACAGGGAGTACTCAGAGGACGAGATCTTCAAAGATTTCAAGCTCCCCCTCCCCCAGAGGGCCAAAGTGAGTAGCGTCTACATACTGGACTGGTTCTGGGTTCCATCAGAACTCAAAATATTCTCTTTTTTTTTACAGAAGTAGATCCTGATGGCCCTCTGTACTGGTTCGCTGGTTCCAAATTATCTGGTGGAGGAATCTGCAGACTTTTCCTCCTTAGAATGAATGTTTTTGTCTTATCAGTTGTAAAGTTTACATTTTAACATTGTTGTAAGTTTTGTTTTGTAATAAATTCAAATTTGTTTTACAGAAGTAGATCCTGATGGCCTGAAGTGGTTCGCTGGTTCCAAGTCTGTGGTGGAGGAATCCTTCACTTTCGTCCTTTACCGTGTCCCTGAGCAGCCGCAGGGGCACCTCTCCTGCAAGACCAGAGAGCTGCACTTTTGAGATCCTTTCCCTAGAAAAATAAAAAAAGGAAATGAATCCCTATAAACTGAAGTCATGATTTACTCTAGAAAAAGCTTACACACATCTCTTCTCATCACTACTACTAAAAAACTTCTAAGTCAGCTACTAGTCTGTGAGGCTCATGTTCAGAATTATTGGGACAGTCTTACATGGCGTTTCATCTCTGAAACGGGCGTGAAAGGGCTTAAAGTGAAAGGGCGTAAAGACAACTGTGCGGGCGTATTCAGGAACTGAGTGAAGAACCTTACAACCATACAACCGCGCAGACGCAATTCTAACCGAGCGACCCCGCATTTTAAAAGTGCACTGTTGCAGTCTTAACCGAATGGCGATCCTGCGCCACGTTGGGTTTGCGCGCAGTGTTCGGGGTGTGTTTGTCACTTGGGGGCAGTGACCTTTCTGGTTGATCTGATTGGCTGCAATTTGCTGGTCAAATCCGGCGAGAGAGCGGGGGGGTTTAACTCTTGAGCTAACCCCCCCTACATACAGTACTTTCACAACCATAGGGCAGTTCAATTTTTTTATTCCTTTTTAACTTGTTCTGTCCAACAACTGAGCAAACAGATTAGAGCTGAAGGCCTTTTATGTTGGACAGGTTTTACTAGCACAAAAAGAGGTTATAAACCTCTTTTTATTGTATTATTGTTTATTTGTTATATTTAGTGTGTGTGGGGAGGGAGAGGGGAAGAATGTGGGGGGGGGGGGGGGGGGGGGTAGAAGAGAATAAAAGAGAGAGAGGTGGAGAAATTGGGGGACACAAGCGCTGATTTGAACAAGTTATTCTAAACTGTGTAACAATTATACCAGATCTGCTGAGATGACAAATATTACATCCAAAGGTGAAATTCTGACACTAAGATGGGGGGGGGGTATCTGTCCATCAATACACTATGGGTTAGGAACAGGGATGAAGCAGACAGGGAGCAGTGTGGCAGTGTGTACGTGGGGATGGAGATACAGACATGCTGCCGAAGTTAACCGTGTGTTCACAATGGGAACCAGATCCTACCCAGCCCGACCAGGAGAGGGGGGAAGAGACCCCCGGGCCATGAGCACCCCCGGCCTAACCACCCACCCACCCAGGCAGGTGCAGAGGGAGCCCCCGGGAGGCATAGGAGAACCCGGCGTGTGTGCTGCTAACATGCAGTGTGTGTGTCTAAAGTGGAAGTTAAAATTGTGAGGCGGACCAGTGAAAGATGAGCACAGATGTATCGCTGTGCCCCCCTCCACCAGACCATCCCAACAAGGCCCTTAAATGATACAAGGTTTCTAATATGCGAGTAAAAGTTGAATAGAGGGCGGGCGCCGACGCGACCCCAGAGAGAGACGCCCCCAGCGAGCCCCACCAGCATGTCCCACCCATCCAGTTCCCGGAGCCCTATGTGCAACGCTGGTTTGTGTGTGATGGCAGCATACCCTGCCACACCCACAAACTAAATGGCGGTAACCTCCCCATTGCACACTTTTTAATTATTATTTCAGATTTTTATTCTTAAATAAATGCACACATTTCTTTGAGTTAAAATGCACATTTATTCTGGTTTCAGTATTTATTTGTAGCAAATACACATACATTTGTTTAGTTTACTTATTCTGGTTTGTTTAATTAATGTCACCTATTTTTGAGTTGTCAGTGCTGAGGGTGCTACTGGTCCCTACAGATGTGGCTGAGGTTCTGCTCCTGCAGCTGTGCTGTGAGGACTGGCAAAGGAGGAGCTCAAATCTTCACAGCCTTTAAATACTCCAGTCAGACAATTGGGCAGGTGCCATGTACAGAAGCCTCCAAGGTAGGGTTGGGCCGATGGACGATATCATCGTCCATCGTGATGGGTGACTGACATCCCGATGGAGAGACCACCATCGTGATGCCACGCCCCCGCCACGTTGCGCGTCGACACCATAAGCCGCGGTTACATGTAGAAAATATCCTGATGGGATCAATGGTCGGATTAGAATCCAACCGTGTAGATGGGCCCAGAAAAATGTTTTCAGAATGTAAAAACGTTCACTAAGGTCACAATTTCGGTCGGAATAAATCATTCGCACATGCGCAGTATTCGCACATGCGCAGTTTGAAAACCGGAAGAGGATACAACTTCCGCCGAGCGGCTTTTTTTCCAAACTTTATTGAATATAACAATTCAATACAAAACGATAACAGCGCCGAGCGGCTATATACATTGACATGTCAGCTCGGTAAAATACGAGATGATCTTCTAAACTTGCTTTTAATAATGTTACGGTTATTATGAAACACCTGTTCGCTCATCATTTGAATTTTAATCCGTATGGTCAGTGCTTTTTCTGAACGTAGCCAGGATTAGCAGTATGCTAACACGGGCTAACAACATTAGCTTTGGGTGGCGCTGCATGCTGTGATAACATCAGCCTTTATTTAGTCGGGACACGACTGGAAACCCAAATCCACGTGATTGTTTGAATGTTTTCTAAGGACTGAGCGACATTTCTGCTTTGATGCTTAAACCTCTGTGTGTCTGCTGACGATCTGAGCTGTGCTCAGACACACTTTTAGACCCGGTTCTGAGTTTGATAGCTCGTCCCCCTAGAGCTGCGGGACGGATCGCAGTCTAAAATCTCCCACACATACCGCTCATGTACCCCCCCCCCCATCCCCCCATCAAACACAGAGCTGTAAATCCGCACTCCGCCGGTCCACTCCGCCAGTTAAGTGCGGGAGCGGACCACTTCTTTTCTATCTTGCTTGTTACTTTTTCTGTTAAAGTCACTTCCCTCAGTTTATACTGGATCATCGCGGATTAACCATTAGTTGGGAAATAAAATGAAAAAAGCAAAATAACGAATAGCAGTTATATAAGAACGAAAAATGCAAAAATACCCCCCCCCCCCCCCCCCCGACGATGTCATCGTCCATCCCGATGGTTGACAGCAAACATCGTCAACGGCCAATTTAGGGGACATCGCCCAACCCTACTCCAAGGTGAGAAACCAATGGACTTATTTAATGTTTATTTGCTTTGCTTCTGTTGGTCATTATTCATTTTGTTCCACTTTTGATGATTTTTCTTTTCCACTAAGAGACAAAGTTTTGTGTTTAGTCTTGTCTTTATAGTCTTTGTTAAATGTCTGTGTAGTCTATGTTAAATGTTAGTTCCCCCCCATGTTTCCCAGGTGGTCTGATCAGCCACTATATATGTTCCCTGTTGTCTCTTTGGTTAGGTCAGTATGATTCTGTTACTTGGTCTGCTCAGTCGCTTAAGTTCAAGTTAAAGTTAAGTTTGTTGCCCGAGTTAATTATGTTTCTGTTGAGCTCTTTTAAGGGCCCAGTTTGTTAATCCTTTTACATTTGAGAAAAATGAAAACTTTAATTTTTTGATAAACTTCTGTTGTCCTCTTTGGCCGCTCGATCCCTCACAGGGTGGGAGTGGGAAGGAGCAGGAGGATGGGCACAACCGGGGGAAGAAGACTCCCCCAGGGCGACCAGGGTGTCAGGAGGCGACAAGCCAGACACAGACAGAGGCCAGAGTTGCGCCAGCGCAGAGGGATAGTCAGCAAAAAAGGGGGCCCGGTGCCACCCCCGAGGGGCAGGAGGTCCAACCCCACCAATCATGCCCTGACTTCCCTAAGAGAACCCCTTAACCCAGGGGTGGGGAAACTATGGCCAGCTGTTCATTTCAGATACAGAAGATGAGGACTTTGATAGATTTTTTGGATGCTGATTGATGACTGAAAAAATTCAAAATAAATCAAAACCAACTCAGATTTGCGCTCGCTGCCTCTTTTTTTTATTTTTTAACTTGTCCTGTCCAACAGCTAGGCAGACAGATGAGAACTGAGGGCCTCTTGTGTTGGACATATTTTACTTTAACAACAGGGGTTGTTAATCTTCAGACAAACCAAAGGTATGTCTATGTATAAACCCCTTTTGTAATTGAGGCCACGCTCACTGCCTCTTTCAAACACACACCAGCGTGCACGTTTTACCGGTATGTGTTAACGTTAAATACAGGAAAAAAAGACTGATAACTGAAACTGTGCCTTTCAGTACTATTGTATTGTGAAGTTGAGGAGTGCGTTATGGGAAATAATATGGCTTTCACTGTTTGTTTGTGTGTGTATGTCTGGCAGCTCAGTGTGTGGTGTGGCTCTTTGACTATCACAGTTAGAAATTTCAGCTTTTTGTGTCAAAACTTGTTCGCCACCCCTGCATATGTTAGAGGCTTTAATAGAAAAAAAAACGGCTGATGTAACGTGGATTTAAACATTAACCACTGACCTAAAACCAAGGTAAGAAAGTGCAGCGTGTTTTTCTGTGCTGTAAGTGAAAGTATGTATGTGAAAGTCACTGCATTTGTTACCGTTTTAATCCATGTTACATCCGCCATTTGGACGCTGACTCCATCCAAAGTCTGGGAGAGTCCTGTCAAAATAAAACAGAAATATGAATAAATCAATGAGAGGATCGGACAGTGACATCTTTATTCCACAAATTATGATTTCATTATTAGGTTTGACCAAGAGTGGAGATTTATTATTATTATTATGTGTGTGTAATCATCATTTGTTTCAATATAAAAACCACTGTTGATAGAAAATGCATCTTTAGCGACCGAATGTGTCTGTTTAGTTGAGGGTTGAGTGATAGGTTCACGGACTGCCGTAAATGTAAATAACCTGCTAACACGGTGGTTTCTAAGTCGATTTTGTAGCGGCCATAGGGTGAGCAGGATGGTATAGACGGTGAAAACCGAGAGGCTATGTCTACCTACGATGACCACATCGAAAACAAAACGAAAAGGTTACTTCACAGTAGAGGCTTCACAGTAGAGGGCTGCAGTGGGATTGGGTCCCGCTGGGTCCCACAGGACCCAACGCAAATCTCGCGGGAGATGGCAGTTTGAATTGTGCTGCGGGTGGGAGCGGGCGCCCATGTTTCCATCTCTCTGACAGAGTTTGAAGCCAAAGCCCCTCCCCCGTCTTTTTACCTGCTTTTCCTCTCTACCTGTTCACCTCATCTGCAGCTGAGAGTTGTTTTTCCCGCACTCCTCAGTCTGTTCTACAAAGAGCGCAAAATAGGGTCATCGTAGGTTGACACGACAGTCGGGGCGCTCTAGTGCAAGCGCAGCACAAGGATGAAAGAGCTGTGACTCTATCTGGCAACACTGAGCGGGATAAGGAAACGCATGGTGTTCTGGGGCCTCATTTATAAAACTTTGCGTAGGATTTGCGTCAGAAGTGGCGTACGGATGAAACATAGGACGTGCGTACGCACAGAAATATTCGGAGTTATAAAACCGTGCGCACGCACATCCTACGCATCTTTCCCTTAATAAATCACAACCAATTCTAAATGCTGCGCAGCTTTTGCGGCCTCATCACACGCCCATAGTTGCCCATAAATAGTCCGTGAAACGCCCACAAATGAATATTCATTGATTGCGAAACCATGCCAAACACGGAGAGAAAATCAAAACAACGTAACTTCACTCAATGTGAAGTAGAAGTTATCGTTGGCGAGGTGGAAAAGAGGAGAATAATGTTGTTTGGAGGGCACAGTGTGGGCATTATTAATGCCAAAAAGGCACGTGAGTGCAGACAGCGGCAGACGCCGAAAATGCTGCAGCCTCACAACCTTGGACCGTGGCCGAAATAAAAAAGAAAAGGTCGGACATCAAAGTCAAAGCAAAAAAACGTCTAGCGCTGTACACGGGGGTGGGGTGGGGGGGGGGGGGGGGGCACCGGAGCTGACCCCTCCTGATGAGAGACTGGCGGCAATAATTGGGGAATCCCTTTTAAGTGGAGTGGTGACTGAGGCGCAGGGGGACACCGACGCGCCAGATGCACGGGGTGACACACCCCCAAAAGCCTGAAGAGGAAGTCGGAACCGGCTCATAAGCCACTCGTCCTCGTTTGCCAACAAGTCTCCTTGCTGTCTAAAGATGCGTTCACTCCGAATTCTTCCATTTGCCACATCTTCTAAGAGCTCAAGATCAGCCATTGTGCGTCATTACGCATTGTGATGGGGCATTTTATTTCCATCCATTTAATTACATCTGACAAGCTACAGATGTCGGGAATAATCGACGTGGAAATGGGAAATTGATCAGCGCAAATGTAATTTCTTGTTGCTTTCTGAATGGTTGAGACATACGCCATACATTGTTTTATGAAAAATAAAACAAACTAAAGGCATATGCATGAATACCATAATTCTGTAGCTTATGAAGAAATATTTTACTATGAAAACAACTTTCCCCAGTGGAGAATTAATGCATCTCTCTCTATCTATCCATCTGTCTGTCTAATTGCACCTATATCTGCTCCACCAGACGGACACATTGACGGGAATATCAGTTGTGTACATTATTTCGTTCTGTTAACTATATTATTTATATTATTTATGAGGATGAATTGCACAACATGCCAATATTGCAGAACATGTTTCACTTTTCTTTTTGCAAATAAGTGTTCATTTGAATTTCTGTTGTAATTTTCGTTTGATATTTTTATTTGTTTCACTGCTGATCGATCAAACGTGTTCGTGTAGGCTGTTAATTGTAAGACTTGCTTTGTGAAGTCTTCATGTTATTTCTGAGAGGCAGTATTGTCATTTTCACTTTCACGTGTTTCTTCCATCTGCCGACGGTGTCGCCGTTTCTCCTTTCACCCGTTTTTGTGCGTACGCCTGGGTCAGAGTTTGCGTGAAGGACCGCACATTTTCCCGTCAAGTTTGCTTTTTATAAATCTCAATTATTGCGTAGAGAGTGGCGTACGCCTTCTTTTGTGCGTACGCAACGTTTATAAATGAGGCCCCAGATCTGCATGCTGATGCCCCACTGAGGCGCAAAACAGCAAAAACTGGAAAAGGCTGAAGCTAAAAAGTATTTTTCCATCAGGAAAAAAATAATTCATAGATTTTCATCTCTGTTGAACCATTAATGTTTTTTTCCTCCATAAATTCAAGTGACTTTGACCTGCATCTGTACCAGGTGGTTCAGCGCGCTTTAAGAGATTTAACCGCTGGCTTCAGAGGGACATCACTTTAAGAGGAAGAACTTTACTGTCCAAAGCTGAAGGAATCTCCAGATTGACATATCCAGCACTTGCTCTCAATGTCAACACATCCATTCTTAAAACCGTGGATAAAATGCTCTACAAATTTATTTGGAAAAATAAAACTCATTACTACATTAAAGATAACGTGCTTTTGAACACAATAGACACAGGAGGACTTAATGTCTTAGATTTCACCACCTTAAATTACACTTTTAAGATCAATTGGATTAAGAAATTTCTTAGCAACCCAGATTCCTTATGGAATTTTATTCCAAACTATTTATTTGCTAAACTCGGTGGACTCCCTTTTCTTCTCCAATCTAACTATAACATTCAAAAGTTGCCCATTAAATTTGCAAATTTTCCCAAACAAATGCTTCTGGCCTGGTCCCTAATCTATAAACATTCATTTTCTCCTCACAACTTTCATATCTGGAATAAAACTAATATTTTATACAAAAATAAATCTTTATTCTTCCCCTACTGGTTTCAAAATAATATACTCTATGTAAATCAACTTTTTAACTCAGAAGGGTGTTTAATGTCATACAATCAATTTTTAACCACTTATAATATTCCAGTTACCCCCAAAGAATTTGCAGTAGTCATGGATGCTATTCCTGAAGGTATTATAATCAGTGATGAAAGTCAGGCAAGGAAAAAATCCCTGAACTTTTCTTTGAGCGATATGGCGGGCACAGAGCGAAATTTTGGAAAAATACGTGGTCTTAGATGCATTCTGGTGCATTCTGGCAGCTAGTTATTCACTTCTTTATCAAGAAACTAAGACTAATTGGAGCATCATGATTTGTCATTCAAACCCCTAGTTTGACTCTCCATTAAGGACTTGCTGGTCCTAAAAAAGAATTTGGAAAATTGCTCAAAGTAACACAATCCTACAATCTACGCTTTTCCTTAAAGCTGCAAAACATACAATTGCTAAAATATAGTAACATCAAAGCCCCAAATGGCAAAAAGAACACCAGTAACTATGATATTCTATGAAAATACCTCAGTTATTTATACATTATTTCTGCTTTAGAAATGACTGATGTACAACATCCACTTGCACTGTTTTCTCAAACTATAATTACATCAAAATATGGGATCTGCTTTAAACTATAATTCTATAACATAATACATCAATTCTTTAACACCAATACTAAGTAATCTGGGAAATATCAAAACAAACATACAAACTAAACTAAACATTGTAAACATTATTTTTTAAGGGAGTGCGGGTCCAAACCATCAAATACTTATAATTAATGTTAACTATACTGAACTAAATCATGGTAATTAGGAAATACAAATAAATTAGATAGAGAAATGTATTCAAAATAAAAACTGAAACTCAAAACT
This sequence comes from Oryzias latipes, assembly GCF_053564925.1. Taxonomy (NCBI): domain Eukaryota; kingdom Metazoa; phylum Chordata; class Actinopteri; order Beloniformes; family Adrianichthyidae; genus Oryzias; species Oryzias latipes. The sequence continues at coordinate 27,712,353 of NC_136237.1, read as the reverse complement.
AAAATTGAAATTATTTCAAAATGTGGTTTTGAGATTATTTTACACAAAAAAGTATTTGACCTACACTACCTTAAAAATCTTTTTTTTTTTTTTTCCAGCCAAGACCACTTCAATTTGTTTTTTATCGTCTTCTCACAACTGAGGTCGTGACCACGCTCAATAATGACGATGCCTGCCATTATTTGAACACAAATTTGATCGCAAACTCTTCAGATGTGTTTGTGAAAGTTTAGCGTGGGTCCGCCAGTTTTGGTCTCTAGGGAAGCAAGTCACGCTGACCACGTGGTGCAGACAGAGCCAATCAGACCCGTCGACGCATCCGAAAGCAACTAAAACGTCCCGTATGTTGGTCAATTAGGCCGGGAAGACGAAAGATGGCCACGACCATAGAGGAAGCGATCTGCGGAGAAATATAGAAAATAAAGCTAAAATTAGCTGATTTCAGACCATTTTCTAATCCGGAAAGCGATTTGTCCGTAGAGATCAGGTCTTTATTTCCCGGAAAGTACGTTCGGTTTGCTCAAAAACCCGGATTTCCGGGAATTCCCGGAAGACTTTCATCACTGATAATGTTATTTAAAGGTCTTGTACACCCTTTACCCTCACGTTCAGTCTCTTTATTTGAAACCAATATTGGCAAGACCTGCTTTACTACGAGAACGTCTATAAAAAAACAAGATCACTGTTTCAGAGAGATATTGCAGTTGTTCCCTATGTAACCCACTATTGGGGAAAATTTGCCCCAGATATTGAATGGAAGAAAGTTTGGACTTTATCCTCTAAATATTTTATTTCAAATAAATCCCAGGATGTTTGCTTTAAACTTCTTCACAGATGCTACCCAGCCAAATCCTCACTACACATAGACATTGATAAAAACTGCTCCTTCTGTAAATTAGATACTGAAACAATTATACATAAATCTTTTCTGGAAATGCCCCCAAAGAGGAACTTTTTGGAAAGACTTTACCTCTTTTGTTCAATGTAAAATTTATAAAAAATTTGATTTGGTATACAAGAATATATTATTTGTTTTTTTATAATGTTAATAATTCACTAATAAGGGAATACTATTTAATTAACCTTTTATTAATACTAGCCAAATTCCATATTCCTGAATGCAAATTTTCTGGAAAAAAAAAAAACCTTATTCAAACTTTTTATGATTGAGATAAGCCAATCTATCAGAACAATAAAATTTTTCTTCCAACCTCAGAGCTATAAGAATCTTTGACACCCTGGAATTTTTTAAATGTATAGAATAGCAACTTCTGCTTTTACTGCTCTTGTTTATAATCTTTTTTTCCTCCTTTGTTCTTTATGTTCCCCTGGCACATTTTGTTACTCTTTTTTAATCTATGTACTTAAAAACTGACTTGCTTTTGTATCCTGTATATCTTCAATAAAGTTTTAAAGAAAAAAAAGAATGTAAGAGCAGGCTGCGCCATTTTGTTCGTGCTGTAACCGTTCTGACGTACAAGGTTAATAAAAGCTGTTTGACCACCGCCCGTCTGAGGAGCTTCTTTGCGGCCACTACAGTATCAACACAAATACGTGTTTCATTTTTCCTGCGGGGCGGGAGTGTAACGAATACATTACGGGATTGGTCAGAAATTCGGCGGGCGGGATGAAGAAAATAGTCCCGCGCAGGGCTCGACTTCACAGCATGTGATTGGTCACCATCATGAAGTGACCCATCTTTACAAAATTAATCTAGATTTACCATCGAAATTACAGTGATATACATATATTCTAATACTATTTCATAGTCTTACCTGTATAATATGTAAACAAAGGCAGAGTTTTTATGATATCCAAAGACAGAAGGGTGAGGTTTACATGGAACAACTCGTTCGCCAGTGTTAGCTAATTTGACACATTACGCTATTAACAAACAGGAAGGTCGTTTGAGCATTAGCATCTTGGCTATACTATAGTGACGTACCAGCTAGGTTGTAGCATTGGTGTCAGAAGTGGAATCCTTCGCCGATGCCAGTGGCGGTTTCTGACAGTGCCAGGCCAGGGCGGCACTTCACTGGGAGAGGCGTATCCCGTGTCTGCGGTGTAACACAGACGGACATGAGAAATTCTACATGGAGACTATCAGCCATTATTTTTCACTTACCTGCAACAGCACACATTTAACTCTCTTAGTAGAGAGTAGGCAGACGTGGAACATCGCACCCATCTCTTCATCCTCTCCCCTCTCCTTACTTATGGTGCAAAAATAAATAAATAAATAAATAAATAAATAAATAAATAAATAAGGATGAAATAACTAAGAGTAAAACAACGTAAACCAGTCACATGAAAAATAATTAGGCAGAAAAAAACTGTGTTTAACCCTATTTCGACGAGAGCAGGCAATGGGGATTATTTCCCACAATCCCCCTCTCCGACACAACGTGCACGTGACCACCGCCCTCTGCTGCAAGACACTTGCGCCCACCACACCTCTTTGAGGTAGTCTTTGGAACATAACAAGTCAAAAAATTCGAGAGGGGGCGCAACTCACCGGTGGCTGGCTGAATCACACACTAACACAGGTAATTGGGAATCTTTCACTCTAACAATCAACTCTAGGCCGCAGCAGATGCGCGTTCCCGTCATAAAGACGGAGCTGTGTCAGAAGGAAGCGGAGGGGGAGGCAGCAAGGAGTGCAGTTTACATTACGCAACACCTGAATCATCGGTGCTGTTGGATCACTCAGCAGCTCATGTTAATAATGTCATTATTTACTAATTATTGTAGATATTTTCATTAAGATTCTTTTCTGTGGTTTAGTTGGTGTTAATATTTGACAAAAACACAGCAGGTAATGCGGGAAAACAGCTGCACTTTATGAGACCATAAATAATTGATCTTTTTTTATTGATTGTGGTCTTTTGGAGGATTGTTAATGTTGGTGTTGCACAAAATTAGGGAAATGCCAAATATTTTTGGAGGAATCTCACTGATGGGTACTATGATTTAGTTTGTAATGTTTTATAAGACCACCGGCCACCCCAGCCGTATCTAAAACCGCCACTGACCCTGATGGTGGTGCTGCCACTCACGTGGAGACAGTTTGATTCTGCTGGCTGGGCACATACTGGCACGGAACTGTGTCAGTAGGTTACAGATGTGCGAACCCAGTTAGACTGTTACACGGTCAGGTGGTTGGAACCCAGAATTGTGAGCACGAGTCTTCAGCCAGTGTGTTCATGTGTTTTGCTGTTTGTGTTGTTTGGTTCTCAGCTATGTGAGGGTTGTGGGGTTACTTAACTTAACCCTCTAGGTGGGGGCACTGTAGCGACCTGGGGGTTAGCCCCGCCGTCAGCCCCTAAGACTCATGAGAAGTGGAGAATCTTGGTGAGAAAACCATGTGTGAGATGGCTGGGAACAGAAGTGAAGTCCATGCTGTTTGGCTCATTTTCCTTATCCTCCCCCCAGAGGCTGTCCGGAGTCGTGCGGTGTATGGGGCACGGACAGCTTTCTCTTGGAGTCATCAGCAAGGCTCCCTACGCCATTAAAGCAAGTCTTACAATTAAAAAAAGTATAAATCAATTTAAAAATTATGCTATATAGTCATGTTTTTGTGTAAGTGTGAATCTGGCCTCCTTTTTTGTCTCTAATGTCAAGGTGCGCTTGACAAAATGCGGAAGTGACGTTGATGACTAGAGGCGGGAAAGATGACCTTTTGGCTAAGGCTAACAACCCAAGGAAATCGTGTTTCGCAAATATCAGCGGGGATGTTTTTCTGTCTTTACGCCGTTGGAAGCCACCTCTTCGACAACTGGCAAAAAGAGGTAGGTAAAGATCGGATCATTCAACTAAAAAAAGTAGAATTTGGTGCTAATGTTACTAACGCTAACCAGGTTGTAATGTAAATGAAAAAGTGGCGACATTCTTGTCTCATTATAGTCGATCTAAGTGGACCATCTTAGTTTTGTTTGGGTTTTACCGCAGAACCTACATTATCTGAAATCAACACATCGTCACGGAGCCTGAAAATGTCTCTTTTGAAGTCCAGGTACAGTTTTAGTCCTGTTTGTGTTGCTGAACGCCGTATTTTCCTTCCTTCCTTCATTGCTATGTCTTTTGTCTACAAATCCACGTCAGATTTTGTATGATTAAGAAGGCCCACCTGTGGTTGAAGTGGTCCACCATCCAGACCGAGACCAATGTGGACAATTAAGGTCCCCCATGGCCTCGTAGCTGGGGTTGGGTGGAACAAACTAGAGTTCAACTTGGATCCAACTACCTGGAGTCGCTTTGGATCCAGGTTTGTAGACGTGAAGCCGGCGAGGGGGTGTTTGTCCGGGTTTTCTTTTTCTAGGGGGGGCTTGCAAAAATTGAGACTGCCATAAACCAACCATCATAAAAATTTCTGTTGGATTATTCAACCTTGTGGTTTTGTAATAACCATAATTTTTGCTGCAGTACAAAGTAGAGACGCTGAATAGATAAACATGTTGTTGCTTCACTTATGTGTTTCCAAACTCCGCCTTCCTGCAGCACCACAAACATCTCCTGTCCCGCAGACCCCATAAAGACCCCGGGGATCAAATCCCCATTCCTTGTCTTTATTCTTAAAACAACAGAATTGTTTTCTTTTGAGGTCCAGGTAAGGTTTCAGACTGGTTTTGTGTCACTGAACGCCGTAATTGCCTTCATTCATTGCAATTTCTTTGTCCACAATTGACTCCACAGAAATGTGTGTCGGTGGCTGAAGTGGTCCACCAGCCAAAAGAAAAACAAGGTGGACCACTTCAGAGCCACATTTATATTGGACATGGGGGAACGTTGGGGAAAGGAGATCTTCAACCTGGCCGAATTTACATCATCTTCGTTTGGATCCAGATATGTGGAGACACTTGAAGGTATTGTGCATTCTCTCATTGTAATATAAATAAAATTTATATATAAATATCTGTCTTTTGTTGTGATTGGTAGATTGGCGATGGTTTAGTTTATTCTAAAAAAATGTAAAAAACGGCACACCCACGCTTGAAAGAAAGACGAAATTGCAGTTGACAAGAGGCGGTAAAGACGACCGGCAAACGGACATTCTACAAAAATGTTTCGTCAGGCTTACCAAGTCGAGGTTTTCTGTGCTCACCGCCGTCGGAGGCCACCCATTCCAAAATTGGTGGGTTCAGGTAGGTAAATAATAGCTTATATCCAGTCATTGGATTGTCCAACCGTGTGGTTTTGTAATAACCATGATTTAAATATTCTCCATAGATGTCAAGTTAAAAGGTTCAGTCTTCATAAAGGTTCGTGTTCTGTGACATTTTTAATGTGGGCACAGATTCATGGTGGCGTCCTGCAAACATTAGCTTGCCTTTCATCATTGTGTGTTAATAGGTGACAAATGGAACCACAGACAGGGGTTTGGACAAGGACATTAAAGGACTCGTCCTAAACATCGAGTCTGACACCATTTGAGTTTTGTCAGTTCCTCCTCTGCTGCAGTACAAAGTAGAGACGCTGAATAGATAAACGTCTTGTTGCTTCACTTATGTGCTTCCAAACTCCGCCTTCCTGCAGCACCACATACATCTGTCACGCAGACCCCTTATGATCCAGCTACATGGAGACACTGCGGATCCAGGTTTGTGGACGTGAAGCCAGCGAAGGTACGTTTGTCTGCAGATTGATTGATCTTAGCTTGTCATCTTCATCAGATGGATCCGGAGGGTGTATTTTACAGACGGGGAGTACTCAGAGGACGAGATCTTCAATGATTTTTAAGCTCCCCCTCCCCCAGTGGGCCAAAGTGAGTAGAGTCTACATACTGGACCGGTTCTGGTTTCCATCAGAACTTGCATGTTACCTTTGTTTTACAGTAGTAGATCCTGATGGCCCGCAGAGTCTGCTGGTTGTCTCTACCTGCTGGATCAACCCCACCAACAGCTGCATGAGAAGAATGACTGTAAAGTCCCCCCCCCAACAATGACTGCACAGAGGAATCTGCCCCCACCATTACACCATTTCAGAGTCACCTCATCAAGAACTGTTATCAGATCCAGGGAGAACGCTGGAAGATCAACTGATAGCAGAGAGTCGGGGCCAGGATAAAGTAGCACATGTCTTCAAAATGAATGGACCTGTTGGATCAAACTGTTTCCTGTTGAAAGTAGAGTAGATGTTTACAGAGTTCTGCAGGATCAGGTTTTGGTTTCTGACATTTTGCTTTGTTACATTTTTTTTTTTAAATTGACGTTGGGATCTTAATGTTTTTGTATCGAGTGATTTGTTGAATGATTTGCACTTCAGGGCCTCTGTATTATATTCTTTATTTCTGTCTGACAAACACATTAAAACAAAGAATTATAATAACAATTCATTTGCATGAGCTGATCATTAAACATGCTAGAGTCTCAAAAGTACATTTAACTCATATTTTATTAGAATTTAACACAAAAATAAACATTCAGTCAGAACTATCACGCATTGACATGTTTACACTATTGCACATGAGTTGGGTCACTACACAGGCGTTCTGAGCTGACTTTCATATAAACCACTAGTGTTGTGATTGTCAGTTATGCTTTCTAACCATCTGTCCACTGCAGTGTTTTGTGATGGTTCTGCTCCTTCAGAGTCCTGATGTGATCTAACACTCATTTGGTTTGTACTTGTTAGTCCAGATTGAAATAAATGTGCGTTAGTTCAAAGATTCAGTCAAATCTGAACTTTGAGTCAGCAGAACGGCCGTCCGTCATGAGCAGCTTCAACCTGCAGCACATTAGGCCTTAAACGGAAGCTTTCATAGCTTCAAAATGTCCAGCTGCTGTCTGAGGCAGACGGTTTTTTAAAAAGAGACTTGTATATTTTAAAGCTTAGAGACACAAAATATACTTAAAAAAGAAAAGAGGTGACGAGGTAATTCAACAGATGCTGGTTGAAACCACAGAGCAGCCCAGGTCCCAGCGTGATCAGACGCCACCGTCACCATCCGACATACTGCTGGGGTTTCTGTGGGGTGGCGGCGGCTGAGGCCAACGTCTTGGCTGCCTCTTTGGCTTTCTCTGAGGCGTCCTTTACCGTGTCCCTGAGCAGCCGCTGGGGCGCCTCTCCTGCAAGACCAGAGAGCAGCACTTTTGAGATCCTTGAGATAAACAGTTAGAAAACCTGCTACCTTTAGGCTTTTGCTGTATTATTTGTGTGACTTCTTTTATTTTAAACCAAACAAGAGAAAGAATCTGGGATCTTGAGAGTACCTTACAGCTTAATCTATGACTTCACAGTGACCAAAAATTCTCATGTAGCAGCTCATGCAGAGCTGACACCTTTAAAAACAGAGCACAAAATACACTATTTTGTTTTTTAGACTTCTTAAAAGCTAGAAAATATATTTTTTAAATGTGAAATGGGGTTGATTCTGCAGTTTTGATGTCAGAGGATGGTCAGGGGAACCGTCCGCATGCAAACACAGCTTTTCCTTCAGAATGGTCCCACATCACAGCAGCCTTCCTTGCCATGCTGGCAGAACAACACACAAACTAAATGAACCATACAAGGAATCTCTAAAGGGAGGAGGAAGAACAAAGCACTGCACAGACCTGATAAAAGGAACCACAACAATTCCACATTTTATTGTTGCTTTTGGAACCAAAAATAAAAAAAGGAAATGAATCACTATAAACTGAAGTCATGATTTACTATAGAAAGAGCTTACACACATCTCTTCTCATCACTACTACTAAAAATCTTCTAAGTCAGCTACTAGTCTGTGAGGCTCATGTTGGGAATTATTGGGACAGTCCTACTGCAGCAGATCCCAGCAGACGTACTCACCACAACGCTCAGCCTGATGCCGAGTCCTGCAGTGCCATCAGCAGAGGCATTAGGACAGAACCGTGACAACAGAAGAAGATCCTCACTCATTAAACACTCTTCTGCCAACTCAAATCAACCACTTTTACAGAGTTGGTAGTTCACAGTCCCCCTTAGCACCTTCTGTAACTGGCTTCAAAGCAGACATCTTCTGCTTTAAGCTAGAAGTGATGTCAAACTTTTCTAGAGAGACGGGTCAGGACGGGGGATTGCAACCCCTCCATTGTACCCTTCCATTGTGGCTCTGTGGTTAAAGAAATGAAAACGTTTTTCATTTAAAAAAGTTACTGTAAAGTAAAAGTAAGTAGCAGGGTAAAACAACTTTAAACTCAAACTTTATTCAACTAGTTGCCAAACAGTTGAAGGATGGTCCGCATCACACGTCAAACTAAACACTTTGACAGAGTTTTGAGCAGAGCACTGTGTAGCACAGAAAGTCATTCGGAAGTCAGTAAATTCAAGGATTTTAAGTAGAAAAATACGGTAAGGGTCACTCAAGTAGCTTTGATTCAATTTTAGGTTCCAGACGTAGAAATTTCTGGCTGAGATGAAACACAAACGGTAAAAACTGTTTCCTTATTTCTTTTTTAATTACGGCTGATGTCACACTGCTAATACATTTGTTCCATTGAGATGAACTATGTGACACAGGGTCTCTTATTTTGAACGAAAGGTTATGTAAACCTCTGTCAAAAATATTTCATTTTTGAAAAAAAGGCTATTATGTCTTTATATTTATCTTTTTAATTCAGAAAAAGCAACTTTATATTTTTTCCCCAATAGTAACAATAACATAAAAGAAATCAGTGTCTTCCTTTTCTACAGGGTGAAGTCTCCTACCGGGTTGTAGTGAGTGAGTGTGTGTGTGTGTGCGTGTGTGAGGAATGGCTCTGTGAGTGCAGGTTGCAGACTCAAAGGTTGGGGGTTTTCTGTGATGTTTGTTTCCTAAATAAAGCGAGAAGCCGTGACGTACCTTGCAGGTTGGTCAGTGCGTACTCCAGGCCTTTCAGGGCTTTCACCTGGTTGCTCTTGAAACGGGCCAATCCAAACTCCTAAGAGAACGGCAAAGCAGAAGGATATATTAAAGACAACGGTCTCAGAATCACTTTCACTTCTGCTGTTCAAACCATCAACTTCTGTATCTTGTTCACAGGTTCCAGCTTTTCGCTGCATGGAGTTCTCTGACCGATTCTTTTAGTCCAAACATCACTGTTGGCCTCCATCTTCCCTCGCTATATCGCGGTTCACCTTTTGCTAATTTGTTTTCAGTGCACTTTCTCCTCCCTCCCCCTCTAAATAATGTCCACACTGATCTTCATCTGACCTGTTAGTCACTCAGAAATGCTGTTTATTTACGGTCTGTAACTTGTATTTGTAACTGTACACAAATAGTTTCTGTGTTCTTCTGGAAGGATCCTGATCTGCCTCATCTGAATGATGAAGGACTTAGAAAAGGTCTTCAGAGGTTGTCCTACCTCCTACTGCTGCTCTTTTAAGTAAGTCGAAATCTAAGTGGACTTTTCTTTTGTTTACCTTTAAATTATTGATTCTGTAAGTTAACAGAATCCTTTTACTCCTTATTGGTGACCATTTCATTTCAGTTTCAGAGGAGGCTTTAACATCAGAAACAGTTATTGGACACAATATCCTTATTTTTAAGATAACACGTTGACGTTGAATAGAATAAGAAAGACGTCTGGTGCCACTTTTATAAAAAATCAGTCAAAGTCTAATTTTTAATTTAAATCCCAGCTGGATTTTAGTGTCTGTTAGTAAACTGAGAGGAAAACATCCCATAAAGGAATCAAACTAGTTATGATGTAAGAAAACAGCTTCAAGCATCTTCATGTGCTGCTTTACGTTGTGTTCGGGAGGCTTGAAGGACGTTTTTCTCAGTTTCTGTCACCTGAATGGGTTTGGAGAAGCCATAAATGCTGGAGGATATCCACGCCTCCCGTTTCAGCTGTGTGGTGGCCGGATGCTCCACCGACTCCAGGAAAACGCAGCGCTCCTCTACAGACTGATGAGACGACAGCAGAGACAGCAGGCTGTGAAAGCCGCTTCATGTGATCACTTTTGTGTCAAATAATTATAGCAACATGCAGATAAAGCAGGCTTCTAGAAGACAGAGTTTGGCAGCACAAAGTACAAACAAAGCTTTGATTGAATGTGACCAAATGTTTAAACTAGAACAAACATTTTAAAAGCAGAGATAATTTCACACAAAATGAGGCGATTGAACCAGAAGGACACGAAAGCATGAGAGCGTCCTCACCATGAGAGTGGTGTGGTTGAGGTTCCAAGTGTACGTGGTCAAACTCCGCTCCACAGGATCTACGATGGAGTCCTCCACGATGTATACGGAGCGAGACATGCCGGCAGGGAAGAGCCGCTCCGCCCAGCGCGGCAGCCGGTTGGTTTTCATCAGGAGGCGTCTGGAGAGGAGCCGGTGGTCCGCCGTCAGCTCTCGGTAAACCACATCCTCTGTGAGAACATGGGTGCTGCGGGACACACAAACACATTAGTGGTATTGGTAAAGAAATGCATCAAATAAAGCAAAATCTCCTCACCTGACCTTGTGCTCTGAGCTATTTGTACTTCCCTGTTATATTTTCTCACTTCTCTCTTCTAATAATGGGTGACACTTTGTCACTTCTAAGTGAGGCTAGAGTTTGCCATTATTTCATACAGCAAGTAATTTAATAAAAATGAACTGCATTCAGCAGAAACATTCTATCTTTTCTCTGATTTTACACAAGATAACTTAAAATCTTTTAACATAGGGATGTAAATCAGATGTATCTTAAATATATCAGTGGAGTCTGTGAAACTCTAGACATTAAATGACAGAAAGATATAGGTGACTAAAACACTGCTGAGCTGAAACTTTCACTGATTAAAGCTAGTTTAAAGAATTATAGCCACTTAGATCAACATGTGAAGGTTAGTATTATAAAAACAATTAAACAGATATCCCTAATTTTGGAGCTGTGATGCTAAACATCTCTACATGCATGATGTGTGGCGTCCATACCTGAATGGGTTCGGGTACCTCTGCCAGAAAGCAGACACCACGTGATCCCAAGTGCTTTTGATGTCTATGTTGCTACAAAAATACTTGACCATTTTTCTGGCAGTGATGTACACACTGGTCTGAATGTTGTTTTTCTGTAAAAAACACTAAAAATCTGGACGCTGACTCCATCCAAAGTCTGGGAGAGTCCTGTCAAAATAAAAAAGAAATATGAATAAATCAATGAGAGGATCGGACAGAGTGACATCTTTATTCCACAAATTATGATTTCATTATTAGGTTTGACCAAGAGTGGAATTTTATTATTATTATTATTATTATTATTGTTATTATTCTTATTAATATTATGCATGTGTGTGTAATCATCATTTGTTTCAATATAACCCCCTGTTGACAGAAAATGTATATTTAGCCACCAAAGGCGTCTTTTTAGTTGAGGGTTGAGTGATAGGTTCACGGACTGCCGTAAATGTAAATAACCTGCTAACACGGTGGTTTCTAAGTCGATTTTGTAGCGGCCATAGGGTGAGCAGGATGGTATAGACGGTGAAAACCGAGAGGCTATGTCTACCTACGATGACCACATCGAAAACAAAACGAAAATGTTACTTCACACCATATGATTGGTCACTATCACGAACTAAGTGACCCATTTTTCAAAAATTAATCTAGATTTACCGTCGAAATTACAGTGATATATATATATATATATATGTTCAATTACTATTTCAGAGTCTTACCTGTGTAAAATGTAAATAAAGGTGGAGTTTTTGTAATATCCAAAGACAGAAGGGTGAGGTTTACATGGAACAACTCGTTCGCCGGTGTTGGCTAATTTGACACATTACGCTGTATTAACAAACAGGAAGGTCGTTTGAGCATGCGTCAGAATTATTTTCAAAGTAATACTATTTCCGGGTAAAATATAAAAAACTTACAAGTTCAAGTGACCTTTTCTGTAGTTGATTACAAGATATACCTTTGCAAACTCCATCATCAACATTTCTTAAAAAATAGTAATGATTTTAAAATTTTGTAGAATAATTATCTAAAAATGCTATCTTTGATAAATCTCTTCTAGATTCCCATTGATATGATCCTAAATTAGCATTTAGATTTTTTTACTTAATATTAATACTTAATTATTAACCCACCCACCCACTTAATTATTAGTTATTGCTTATAGTGTTTGGTAGAGATTTCCCAATTTAAAAAGGAAATTAATGCTCCCTTTTTTTCCAGAGACAGCTGATCAACTTACTTTGGATCTGCTGACATTCAAGAACTTTTTAGAAAAACGTCCACAGACATGTTATTGATCATCTTCATAAGTACTTCCCTTTTAACTGTGAAAAAAAATTTTTTTTGTTTCTTTAGAAAGCAAAAAAAGAAGACTCTTATTTCAGAAATGTGTTGATCATGATGCCAATATAACACGTTCATAAATTTAATACACTTTCATGATGATATTATTTTCTATGCTAATGATAACAATCACTGACTGTGTTTAAATTGTTTATTGTTGTATACTGACTGTGTATTTTAATTTGACATAAGAAAAATAATTTCTTTCCATTTTCCGCCAGTAGAGGTCGCCATGCAAAACAGGTCAGCCCTTTTTTACCGGTGACATTTCCTCCTGTTCTTCTTCGTTGGTGCCCTCCAGAGGAAGTGTCCTCCATGGTGTCATTGTAGGTTGATCGAGGTTGAAAATACTGAAATAAAAAAAATGAGTGGTTACACACCAGACGAGAAGCTCCGTTTCGAGCAGATAGTTAAGCTGCGGAGGCAGTGGCTGAAGGACCAGGAGCTCAGTCCCAGGGAGCCCGTGGTGACGCCGAAACCCCCCGGTCCTGTTGCCAAATTCTGGGCTGGTTTTCTGGAGCCGAAGACCCTCTGGAGGCTTTACGTGAGTCCCGGCAGTCAGCATCTGTTTACGTTGTTTTAGTTTAGTTGGAAACGAGAATAACAACAAGCCTTTTATACGTTCAAATCAATGGCTGTTATTCTTTTGTTGTGATTTAAGGTACAGATTAATATGTAGTAGCGTCAGCGTGTTATGTTTATAAGACTTATCCTAATTCAAGAACGTTTATTTTGATCAACAATTTGACTTGGAAAAAAAAGAGCCTACATCGAATTGTTTAACATGGAATAAAGTGTATTTAAAGTCCTAAACGTCTTTACAATGTTTAGCTGTTATCATAGAGAAAAATAAAACATTTAAACTAATTTAATAGGATACATTTTTTTAAATTTTGTAGTTGTTGGCAAGTATTTCATTTACACTACCTAGTGTCTATGTATAAACATAAACAAATCATTCAAATATATTATTAATACATTTTATACAAAAAGGTATTAATAATATACTCAAATATATTATCAATACCTTTTTGTATAAATATAAACATAAATATCTACATTTTTTGAGAGTGTAGTTGTCTTTTTGCACCTTTTAACGCTCTTTAAACTCTCAATTTGCACAGGAAGCCGTTCTAATGATCCTGAATGTTTTCATGTCAAATCATCTGCACATTTTCTTTCATTTTGAAATCACTACATTCATCAGTTTGGGAAATCCTGCTTTATTTTTGATTTTGTTTACTGTTCTGGCTTTTGATCTAGAAGCTGCCTTGCAGTTTAAATGAATAGAAAAGTATTTATATCTATTCAAAATAGTCTGTAGACCTTTAGCAGGAAAGACCAGACTTTCATCAATTAAGAAGAAATGAGCTTATTTAATATTTACCAATTATCTAAAGTATTATAAAAGCTAAACATCTTTTTTTAATTAAAAAATTGCCTTGTGTTATTTTTTGATTGTTTTTTTAACTGGGTTAATTAATCATATTTTAACTTTTACATTAATACTAAAATATATTAAATGTATTTAGCAATAAGCACATGTTCAATGAAGCTCCTTTTTGGTTTTTTTCCACCAACAATTGAGAACATTCTCTCCCATTTAAATGGTAAATGGCGTATACTTGTATAGCGCCTTTCTTCCTACAAGGACAAAGCGCTTTACAGTCACAGACCCATTCACCCAGTCACACACACATTCACACACACATTCATACACTGATGGCGGCTCCGCTGCCAAACACAGGCGCCTGCCTACCACCAGAGGCAAGGTGGGGTTCAGTGTCTTGCCCAAGGACACTTCGACTCATGGGCGTGCAAGGCGGGAATCGAACCTGCAATCTTATGATCATGGGTCATGGGTCGATCGCCCTACCGCTGCACCACGGCCGCCCCTGGCACCCTGGCAGCAATGAAATATTTTGAATAATTCTTACTTTTTGTATTTATTTTTCTGTGTTAAACTTCATCTTAAATTATGGGATTAGCATTTTTTAAGCGTTCTATGTTTGTCTTTATTTCTTTAGTTTGGTGTCTTAAGCTGTTGGCCTTTAAACACACATTGTAGCAGGAAATATATATTTTTGATCGTTTATTGATTTTGTGTTTTTATTTCTCTCTTTCAGACCTACAAAGTATACAAAGGTGGAGTTTTCACATTGACAAGACTGCTGATTCCTGCCTGGGTTGTCCACTATTGTGTGAAATATCACATTGCTGTGAGTTCATTTGCAGAAGCTTTTAGATGTATTTGACACTGTTTTGTTTTGTCTTTTGTGCTGTATATAAATAAGAAAGGTTTAGTATCAAGATCAACAACATAAATATTATGTTTAGTTAATATGTAACAAAAAGAAAAGAAAAAAAAGTATTTATCCTTCCCCTTTTTAAAATTGACCTAAAATTTAAAAAAATGGCTGCACGGTGGTGCAGTTGATGCCACTTTCACTTCACTCCCACCTCCCAGTGAGAAGGTTCAAATCCCGGCTGGAACCTTTCTGTGTAGAGTTTGCATGTTCTCCCCGTGCATGTGTGGGTTTCTCCGGGCGCTCTGGCTTCCTCCCACCTTCCAAAAACATGCTTCATTGGTTCCTCTAAATTGCCCCTAGGTGTGCATGTGTGAGTGTGTGGGGGGAGTGATTGTGTGACCTGGGACAGACTGGTGGCCTGCCCAGGGTGGACCCTGCCTTCGCCCAGCAGTAGCTGGGACAGACTCCCTCAACCCTGTGACCCCAAAAGGAATTTAGCGGGTAAAGAAAATGGATGGACCTAAAATATAGTTTTCATGCCTTTTCTTAAAAAAAAAAATCCTTAACACCTACAATGGGGCAAAAACTATCTAGTGTGCCACCAATTGTGCAAGTTCTTCCACTTAAAAAGATGACAGAGGCCTGCTAATTTCATCATAGGTATACCTCAACTATGACAGACAAAATGAGAAAAAATAAATCCAGAAAATCACTGTCTTATTTTTTGAAGAATTCTTTAAAAATCTGATTATTGTGACTGTGTTCCCTATGTAGCCACCTCTCCTGCAGGTTTTGAGGATGTAAACGCAAGGACATTTTAGTTCCGAGGCTGCAATTCTGAACAGTTGAAATTATAATTAAATCTTTCCACAATCACAATATTATATTTACCCCACTTTAGAATAAATATCAGAGAATGTGAGTATTATAAAAAACATCTGCACTTCCAGGAATCCCAGGAGCGACACGCAGAATAAGACTGCATCTGCACAGATGTGCTGTAAAACCTTCATTTTAGGATGTCAACAAGGTTCCACAGCTTCACTGAATTTATCAATGAAGAAGAATTTAAGGGATTTCAGGCATAAACATAGAAATATTGTATACTTTCAAACACCACATTGTGTATGCACACATGTCCTTGTGTGTCATCAGCAGCATCTTCAATTTTACTGCAGTCAATTTTTAATAAATCATTCTCAAAATATGGATAGTGTTTTCTAAATATGTACATTATGTTATTAATGCGTATCAGTCAGTCACAAGTGTTTCTACAGTATTGTCAAACTTTTTAGAATTTTCCATAGATACAGTATTGTGTCTGTTGTGCATTTTGTTTAGATGTTCACTTCAGTTAAATGATCAGAGCCGTACACCTGACAGCACATGCTAATTATGAATGCTTTGTTTTCCAGCAAAAGCCCTACGGCATTGTGGAACTAAAACCCAGACTGTTTCCTGTAAGTTGTCTTCATTTTTGGCTTTCTGTTTGTGGTTATTGTATTCATCATAAAATATATGTATATAATCAACCTTTTTTCTGTTCAGGGTGACACCATTCTGGAGACCGGGGAAGTTGTTCCAGATCTCCCAGAGACTCATAGCCATCATTAAAATCAGAACTATTTCAGTCATTTTCTTAAATTTCTGTTGTAAAAACTATGTAAATTCCATCAAAGTGTCAATAAAGGCTAAAAATATAACTTCACTGGTTTCTAGTGAAATTATTTCTACAAAAAAAGATTATATTTCAATTAATTGTCATTTATTAAAGAACATAGAAATGCAGCATAATGCAACTTGATGCATTAGGTTTTGCAGCATTAAGGTCAGAATATTACTCATGGTGATATTAGTGACAGAAAGATTTAAACTTTTCTTAGGATAAAGTCAGTTTGCAGATATAATCATCTAATTCTTATACAGTAACTGTTAACAATCATGGGAAACAAGGACATTAGAAGATAGATTTAGATTTTGTGTTGTGATTTATGACCAATGCATTAATCTCCCACTCCCATCATTTTTTGATCTATTGTAAAAGCATTTCCAGTGGTCTTTCAGTTATGAGAAAGCAGTTTTTAGGCAAAAGTTAAAAAACTACAGTTTTCTAGGACAGTTTCTGCAGAGCAGCAGTAGTTCATCAGAAATTCACCTCTGAGTTGTGGACGGAACTGTTGGCGTGGAGTAAGCCTTCACTCATTTCCCATCATCCCTTTCTTTACTCTCTCTCTCCCCCACTAGCTTACAGCTCACAACTGGAGCCAGTTATACACTTATAATGCAGATGCCATCTCAGACGAGGAAAACGAAGACGATCATGGATCTATTTGTCAGCTAGTGGATGTTTTAGAATGAAGGGTAGCAGGGAAATTGTGGACCTGTCAACTGTAGCACCTACGTCAGCGTTATAAGATTTTTCCAACAGCAGTTTTTCATCTAACGAACTCAAGACGATTTGAATAAACAAATACTCCCAAATGCAATTTTGATCTTAATTTTCATATGCATGTCCTCCATTGTGAGAAAAATGCTACAGGAAGATGTTATAAACCCCAAAAACAGGATTTTGGGGTCTTTAATTTTCTTTTAATGGGGAATGGTACTCTTTTCATTAGATCGTTTAAAGTTAGACGTGCACTTATAGGCCAATAATGGGCAGTAATGCATTATTGGAAAACTGTTAATGTTTTCAATTTTTTGGCCATTTCCTACGAACATAAAAATGTAAACAAAGTTCCTGTCTACAGTCAAGCTATAATTTCCTGTGTTTGGACTTGTTGACATTTTATTTTGAAAATCGGAAACCTGTACCGACTATTAATAGCTTCCGTAATGAAGTCTGAGGAAGGAAGGGTTAATACGACCGTTTACTTTTTATTTTTTTTTAAATTGACTGTGTTTCTACCAGACTAGAGGTTTAACCCATATCCTGTGGCACACGGCTTCAACGAAGTCGAAGGTAAACTCGACACCTTTTTTATGAACTTACTGAACCGATGTGTGGTTGTTTTGTTAGCTCTGCTGGCTAAACTTTAGCCGCTGTGTGTGCTAGCCAACTTAGCTAGCCTGCTAAGTTTTATTGGGGAATGTATCCCCTTATTATATTATACTTACTGTTTATGTGTTTGTAAAAAATAAGTCTAGAAATATTGGAGAGGCTTATATGTTTGTGTCAAGCCTATACTTGGGTTTTGATGTCATTAGCTGCTCAAGACAAGAAATCAGGCTATTAGCTTAAACAGAATCAGACAAACAAAACACGAACGTTACAAATTACAAAACGACATTTGACGAAATATTTGATAGAGTGCGAAAAGCTCTTTATCCTGACGCTCTTTCAATTGGAGAAAAGAATAGACTCAGATAATCATATTTCGGGGGACAGTGTTAAAGTATGGCGATGACGATTATGAAAGGCTGCCATGTTATAACACGTACAGTAGACTCATTCTCTATGTTTATTTTAACTATACATACGATAGAAACAGAAGGTCAGTGAAAGTATTTGAGGCTTTGGGTAATTTAATATTAGTTAAAAACCGTGTTGATAAAGAAAACAACACACATCTTTTACCATTAAGCGTTCCAACAACTAGTGTGATGTCACTACATTTAGCATGACCAGGACAACCTTGCATGAGAAACCTGCCTCACGTTTCTCATGTAAGCCTAGACACTAGTGTTTTTCATTCTTTACCAAATAAATGTAAATAATATCATATATTTGGATTGTATGTTGAGTAAAAATGCTAATTGGGCTTTGTCACTGTATATGTAAAGGTGTTGTCCATATCTGTGATCTATGCACCATATGTTGTTGGATGTTCAAAAGTTCAAAAGTAAACAAGAGTATAAGTACAAGGCTGCGGGAGAAGAAAGGAATTAAGTGTTATATGTCTACATCTAATACTTAAAGCATAAAATTGACAGCTCAGGATTTCTGTTCAGCCCAATGAGTGTTACATTTCCCCTCAAATTCATGCCAGACCCAAAGTGATCCAAACTGCACTGCATATTACTTCATTAATTGTGATGTCAAACTTGTAAGTTTAAGATTTCTGTACCAATCCCTATTTTACTTAGAGCTAGAGCCAGATTCCTAAACCAGCTCCATTTAGTTTCAGAAGATCATGTTTAGGTATGAATTAATATTAATTACTTTTCCAAATTAGCCCTTCAAACTTACATTTGATTAGTTTAAAAATAAACAAGAAAATGTTAAATTTTTTCTTTTAAAATTATTATTATTACTTTCTTTTGAATGTATTTCTTTATTTTACTTTATTTATTTTATTATTATTCATTTTTTTATTTTTATCTATTTTTAGTTCTCCATTTATTTATTTTCTTTTTAGGTGTGTGTGTGTGTGGGGGGGGTGCTAGTCCATTAGGGAAGTCAGGGCATGAATGGAGGGGCTGGACCTCCTGCCCCTCTGGGTTGGCACGGGCCCCTTCCTTGCTGACTGTCTCTCGGCGCTGTCACGGCTTTGGCCCTTGTCTGCGGCTGGCTTGCCGCCTCCTGACTGCCTGGCTGCCCTGGGAGGGGGGGCGCCTACCGCGGCCGGCTGGGGGAGCCTTCTTCCCCTGGTTGTGCCCATCCGCCTGCTCATCCCCGCTCCCACCCAAACAAACGTTGCACACAGGCACATAGGGCTCCAGAAACTGGATGGGTGGGACATGCTGGCGGGGCTTACTGGGGGTGACTCTCTCTGGGGTCGCATCGGCGCCTACCCTCCATTCCATTCCACTTTTACTTTTACTTTAGACACCCTGATTCATCTAGGCCCTCTTTTTGTGATAGTAAAACCTGTCCAACACAAAAGGACTTCAGCTCTAATCTGTTTGCTCAATATTTTTAGGACTAAGTTTAACAAAACCAAAATGATTGAATTGAACTTTTCTTCGAAAATGATTTAGTGATTCATTTAGTTTTTTTGCAGTGATACTCAGCCTTAGTCATCCCTAAGATTGAAAACTGAGAAACTATGTGAGCACACATGCTAACAAATGTTAACTTGTGCATAAAAAACAAAAGCAAATGCTTTATTTAGATTTAATTTGTTCACTGCCAATTTCTTGACTAGTAGTCTCTGCATGAAGCCAAGTGAATGTTTTCAGCATTTAGTGATTTCACATCTTTTTTCAAAATGTGTTTAAGTCTCCTCTTAAATTCCCCTGCATAAATAAAAAAAGGACTATACTGATAAGATCATAAGAAATTTTATAAGGTTGACCTCTATTTGAATTTTTTTTCTTCATTTTTTTTCCAGATCATGTCGGCTGTCAAGGTCGCCCTGCAGCACGCTCAGAAAAACGGCAGGAGAAAAACCTCTGAAGCGATGTCTGTGGAAGTGTCTCCCGACTCCAAGTGTCCCATCTGTTTGGACGGTTTTCACAACGTTTCTTACTTGGATCGTTGCCTGCACAAGTTCTGCTTTCGCTGCATTCTTGAGTGGTCCAAGAACAAAGCCGAGTGTCCACTCTGCAAACAGCCGTTCAATACAATCTATCACAGTATAAAATCCGAGCAAGACTTTCAAAAGTATGAACTGAAGCAGCAAGTGGAGAACTCCTCTTTTGGGTATTTCGAGGGAGTGAGGTTCAGGTACCGCACCACTCTTACCGGTGTCCATCGGCAGATGCGAGGAAGAACCTCTCCGCCTCCGGATAACGGGGTGATGTTTGAAGCTTCGGCGCATCCTCCCTTTCAGCGGCAAGATCGCTACATTCGGCGCATGATGGCGCGGTTGGCAGCCAGAAGGAGAGCCGAGAGCGAAGGCAGGACGGTGAACAATGTCAGAGAGCAAGAGATGGTAAATTTCCGAAGGGAGCTGTACAGACAGGGTGTCAGGGTTCGCAACGTTCGAGACGGCGGCCGCTCTCGGGACACCTCCGCCGAGTTCTACCGCAGAAACCCCGCCTGCCTGCATAGATTGGTGCCCTGGTTAAAAAGAGAACTCACCGTGCTGTATGGAGCTCATGGCTCTTTGGTCAACATAGTTCAACATATCATCATGTCACGCATCACACGCTACGATATGGAAGACGGCGCGATTCAGGAAGAGCTGAGGCCGTTCCTCCAGGCTCGAACCGAGCACTTCCTGCACGAATTCATCAGTTTCGCCAAGTCCCCCTTCAACATGGAGGGGTACGACCAGCACGCAGTTTATGACTGTCCGGCCCCCTCCTCCAACGAAGACAGCAACTCCAACTCGTCCGTTATTGCCATCTCAGAAGAAGAGGAGAACCTTGTAGAGATAGAACAACCAGGAGGATCTACTTCTTCTCTGAGTCAGTCTGTGTGGGATGATGAGACTCCTGGTCCATCGTATTCAACAACAGCAGATCCAGGAAGGATAAGTCATCTGTCGGTCCATGACTCGGACTCTGAAAGCAGTTCAGACGGGGGCGTTCAAGAGTTTAGGGCTCCTCAACAGCGAGTGAGTCCAAGAAACCAAATAGACATGACTCAGGAGAACTGTAATGATGAAGATTGTCTGTCTTCTGACAGTGATGACTGTGTTATCATAGGATTTGTTAAGCCAACAAAAGAAAGGACTCCCGAGCTGGTTCAGCTGTCCTCTGATTCTGATGAGTCTTTCGGTGAAGACGCCAAAGCTGCGGCTCTCCAACCTAAACACATTCGTTTCCCCAGTTGTAGTCCAGCAGCTTCACTGAGGAGTGAATGCAGCGGCTCCAGACGAACAGAAAACCAGAGAAACTATCAATATCCCAAGTCAAACGAGGAGTGCGGCTCATCGAAATCAAGCAGATGTAAAACATCCAAAGAGTCTCACAATAAAGAGACAGACCGAAGACACTGCAGTGAGAAGCAGCCAAGGGAAAGGTACAGGTCAAAGGATAAAGAGCACAGAAGGCAGAGACGGTCAAAAAGCGGAGAGCATAGACAATCAAGCAGAAGTCCAGACGCCTCACAGAGTCAGTCCATCGACGGGAGTTACTCTTACATTAGCAAAGACTTTTCCAAACGTGACAGGAGGTATAAGGATAGAGGCAGTTATTACTACAATCAGACATATAGCCATCACAGACATGAGACAGATTGCACACGTAAGCAGGCCAACCATCACAGCAGCTACAAGTACTCTGGGAAGCACGTTCGATCTCGCTCCGGGAGCCCCAGCAGGGGGACAAGGGGACGGGACGGGACCAGGTCTCCATCCAGGACTTCCTTCAGCAGCTGCTCCCCTTCGTCGAGAAGAAAGACATACTGCGACAAGCCTGGCGGGAAGAGAAAATACAAAACAAGACACTTAGAGGACCCATCCACACAAAGGCACCACAGCCAGGATGAAGACGAGGACTCTGTGTCAACTGCACACAAGAAAAAAGCTAAAGAGAGGCGTCATAAAAAATCCAAAGAAAGGCAGAGAAAGAACAGCAGCAGCTTAGAGTCAAAAGAGCAAAGAAAACACCATAAAAAGAAGAAGAAACACAAGAAGAAAAGTAGACGGCAAAGGAGTGATGAGCACAAAAATACCTACTTACCCTCCGTCATCGTCATGGGGAGCAAAAATGAGTCTTCAGCTAAAAACATGCAGGTGTTAAGCACAGATGAGGAAAAAGACACAGGTGGTTCTGCTGTCAATCCAGTAGACTCTGACTCTATCGATTAACCACCTGGCATATTTATATGGTTCTATCTAACTTCAACACAGATGCCAGTATCTCAAGAAAAGAGTATTCTTTAATGCATAAATAATTCTGCCTTAAAAGCTCCTTATCTACTGTGCTGTTGAAGTATGGACTTTTGTATTCAATTTTAAGAATAAAATCTAGTCATTAACAATGGATGTTTGAATATTTGTGATATTATTTCTGTGTAGTTTAACCCAGAGTAGGTTGAATTGAAAAGACATGCATATACAATCTTTATTAATATTCATGCATATTTGATATTTTATGCCTAAAATATGATGATTTCTGGATTATTGTGATTTGCAGCTTCACCAACAATGATCTAAAATCTGATGGATATTTTTTTATTTATGTAAAACAAAGAATAGAATAAAACTGTATTGATTCTACAAAGGTGAAATTATCACGTTGCCATAACTCTATTAAAAACAGAAGTTAGATAACAAAAAAAATCAAACTTATTTGACAGAATATAAAAACAAAAAATATGATGTCCTTGAAAAAACCAGCGCCCCATGGAGGCAGAAAACCGCAATCGCAA
This sequence comes from Oryzias latipes, assembly GCF_053564925.1. Taxonomy (NCBI): domain Eukaryota; kingdom Metazoa; phylum Chordata; class Actinopteri; order Beloniformes; family Adrianichthyidae; genus Oryzias; species Oryzias latipes. Next base: position 27,689,678 of record NC_136237.1, on the reverse strand, counting down.
TCAACAATTTAAGTTCAACTTTTGCCCATTGACTGTAGGACTTTTATTTTGAAAATCTGGTGACCGGGAAGAGAAATGTTTGATGGCCGTCTTTTTTTTTTTTTTTCAAATATTTTGATTACGAGCGTTAACGGTTCAGCGCATTCCCTTTTGGTCAAATCCCACTCTTCATCCCAGAGGCGTTGTCATGGCGTCTACGGTTCACGTTAAGGTAGTACTCTGTTTAAAACGGTGGTAGTGTTATTTAAAAACAAAACAAATAAAACATTTGCTGCTTTAAACCACTGCTAGGAACCAGAACGACAACAGAGGTTACAAACCCGGAAATGCAGGGACAGGCTGGTGTGTTAGCATGCTGGGAAAAGTAAATGTGAAAGGCTTGAATTATACCCAAGCCTTCAGGAGTTTCAAAATGTGCTAATATATGTATGGCACGGATCATATATATGAGCATAAAAATGTCAACTACAAGCTAACGACGCGTTGCCGGACAGCTTACATGCTGCAGCTTCTTCTTGACCTCTTGCTAGTCGGCTGTCAGCCGGCTTTACTTCCAATTCCAACTCATTAGTTAATGTTTGGAGACTTAACTAGACTACAGTAATCATCTAATGGAGCATTATTGCACTTTACGGTAACAAATGTTTTTTTTTACATCGTATTATTTTCTTTCATGCTACTTATTTTATGATAGTTAATCATTAAAACAGCTGTCACTCAAATCTTCACTTCACCTAGGTCACATTGATGGAAACTTACATTGTGATTTTGGATTTCTTTTTATTCTGGACTAACAATACAAGTTAGTCACGCCTGCCTACAGATATAACAGATTTGAAGAAATATGGATTTCTAATTTTGAAGAACACATGAAAGGAGTAACACTTAATAGGGATAAGGGAAGAAAAAATAAAATAATGTTTGTGTAATGAAACTTTAGCAGCGGTCACATAATCGGCACAAAATCCAATTTAATTTTTTTTCACTTTTTTTTTTTTTTAGGTCTGTTAGATTCTCATATCTGTTGTACTTTAGCATTTCTTAAATAATTTTAGTAATAAAGAAAATGTCTGACTTGAATCAAGGTCATTTTTGCCTTAAAATTAAATTGAACAAGCTAAAAAAGGCTGAGACGATTGACCTTTTGGGCATATTTTAGGTTGGTGTACCTAAAAAAAAAAAAAAACCTCTTATTTTGCATTGCATTTATAAACAAATGCTAGATTATAGATATCCTAACTTTATGCCCAAAATAATAGAAAAGAACAGTTTTTGTTGCTTGCAGCTTTCAGCTCAGATCTGCAGATGAAGCACTAAACGCAAACAGTCCATACAGGCTTAGAGTTAAAGGTTATTTAAGACTTTTTCTTTCAAAGTAGGATTATTATTATTATTTAGACATTTACATTTGTAACTTGAAAATGTAATAATTAATGTTAAAGTTTTAGTTTACCACACAAACACGTTTGAGTAAACATTCCACTCATTTTATCGTAAACCTTTTATAAAATTTAATGTATTAGACTTGGGTATTTAAAAATAAAAAAACATTTATGTCAGGTTAGAACTTAAATAAAATTGAAAAACAAGTTCTAAGCATTTCTTTTATTAAATTGTAAACAGTGGCAATTTCCCATTTTTTGTACTATAAATCACAACTTTGTGAAATTCTTTTCTAGACCAGTTTTTTTGTTTTGTTTTGTTTGTAATCATCAAAACTGCCAGATGTGACTTATACTGCCCACATTTTATAAACAGAAATAAATAAAATGTACTTAAGACAGCAAGTTAAATTTAATTGATGGTTTCAAACATTTATAAAACAAAAGACGTTTAAGAAGTGAAACTTCATGCTACTTTTAATAATAATAGGATTGCTTAGTGAATGTTACTGTAAAATTACAATATTGATCTAACTTAAACGTTCAAACTGATTGTTTTACAGACCCCATAACTACACTTTTCTAAATGATTTCCTAGATTGGAATTATTGGAGGGTCAGGATTGGATGATCCTGATATTTTGGAGGGAAGAACGGAACGCTATGTGGACACGCCATATGGAAAGGTGAGTTGTGCTGATGCCAGGGATTGTTCTTGTAAGCATAAAGGCTAATCTTCTACCTTATTACATATATTGTAACTTATTAATAATATGTAATATTTCTGTTTCCAATGAAAAGCCATCAGATGCTTTGATCTTGGGGAAGATCAAAAATGTGGAATGTGTGCTCCTTGCAAGGTAGGAGAAACAAACTAGTAATGAAAATGGTAGTTTTTGTTGGCGCCACCTACTGGAAAGTGCTTGTAAACAAGAAAACAGACTGAATTTTGAAAGGTTCCTGGCAGGCATGGAAGGCAACACACCATAATGCCATCCAACGTGAACTACCGGGCCAACATCTGGGCTCTCAGAGAAGAAGGCTGTACACACCTGCTGGTCACTACGGCGTGTGGATCGCTGCGAGAGGAGATCCAGCCGGGAGACATTGTCATCATAGATCAGTTCATTGACAGGTCAGTGAAACCAGAACACCATCACTTCTAGACAGTGTTGCTGCAAGTTCCACCCAATTTTACAATAAAATAAATTCAAACAAATAGTTATAACTTAGCATTGGTTTGAAGAAGAGGTAGAAAATGCCTTTCAGTTGCTTTTGGGTAAATCAATTCATGGATTTGATGAATGTCTATTGATAAATATGTTGTTGTTTTTTTAAATCCAACCCTGGATTTTAGTGGAAGATGAATATAACCGTTTCAGCAACCAGTTACACCTGTAGGCTTTGTTTTCAAAAAAATGTCAATAGTTTAGAGAACATAGTGTTCTACGAATAGCATAGGGTTCAGACACTGTCCTTTTACAGCAACAGTCAATCATATCAGATTTTTTGGCCTCCCTGTCCTGCAAGTTTGACCTGTTTTCCTGCTCCGTCGTACTGATTCATGACACCAGCTTGTCATCAGTCATTGCAGAAAAACAAAAATCCGTAAAAATAACACCGCTGTTTGAATTGGGTGTGCTGGAAACAAGTAAAACATGGAGGACAGGAAGGCTTCTGAGCCAGAACAGAGAGGGAGACAATCAGTGAGAGTATTTCTTTTTTAAATTTTTTTCAAACTTTGTCAGCATTTTCATCCACAGTATTCAATTACAGTATTGTTGAACTGACATTTATAGATATGTACCAAAATATATAAATATACATAAATGAGTAAAAGTGAGATGTAACTAAAAAGTAAAACATAAAAGAGTAAAAAAGTACCCTTCCCACCCGAGGCTCTTAAAACAAATGAAGGAACACTAAAAAGAAAGGATGATTGATAACAGTTTACTTCCCATCCAAGTCATCATATATAAAATATTAAGCAAGCACCACATATTGTAATGTAGAACGACCGGGTAAAAAATCAGTTTGGTTAGAATGTACAACTTTTGGTAATACAGTGTCAATTCTATAGTAACTGGTAGTTACTAATTAATAGGCTCACTGGTCTACTGGAGCTGCATTGTAGGCCTCCTTATGCAGCACCGATATTGTAGCCTGTCTCATGGTTAGTGGTATTTTTTCTAAAGTAAATACCTCCTGATACACAGCTTTAAGTATTGGAGCCAATTTATCTATAAAGGTTTTATGCCGTGCAATGGGGAAACCATCGGGTCCCGGTGCCTTGTTGCTCTGCATGGAATTAATCTGAATCAGGAGCCTTTATTGTCATTGTACATAATAATACAATGAAATTGTAGCAGCCTTGTAGTGGCAAATACTATAAATCTAAACAAAATAATCACAACAACCGATAAAAATACAAGTAATAAAAAAATAGAATAAAGTGAAGTGCAATAAAGTGCAATACAATTCATTAATTGCCTGTTTAATTTCATTGGTTGTTATTTTATTATCAATTTCTTCTCATTCATCTGAGGATATTTGGGGACTAGACAAACTCTCATAAATGTGGTGAGACTGCTTTCATCAACCGACTCTGAGGTGTAGAGATTAGAATATAAGATTTTAAACTGGTCATTTCTTTTCTCTAAATGTAGTGCCCGCCCCCTTCGAGGTTTTACAAATTTCAGGAATGGTATTGGCAGTCATGGATTTTTTGGTCTGTTTGTCCCCATGGTTATAAAATGTCTGCCTTGACTTAAAGATTAGGCGCTCTGATTGTTGAGTAGACCAACTCTTCCAACTCATTCATTATTTTATCTTTTTTATTTTGAAAAGATGTATAAGAAATAATGTGGCCCCTAAAATAGGCCTTCATTGCTTCCCACATAATATTCATTTGCATGCCCGGAGTTTGGTTCAGGTCCAAAAAACATTGTATCTGGTCAGACAAATGAATTTTTGGATAAACGTTTAGGGTGCTCATGCAGCTCGATATCCAGATGTACTGTTCATTATATTGACAGTCTAATATGTTGGGAAGAATCCTATGATCTAATACAAAAAAAATCTATTCTTGAATATGGTTGGTGTACTGGTGAAAAAAATGAAAACTGTTTAGAAGTTAAGTTGTTATTTCTTCAAGGATCAAAGAGCGCATGAGATTCCATAAAATTTGCTATAACTGTACCCACTTTAGACATTTTGCTATCGAGTCTTGGGTTTGATTTATCAAGCTGTGGGTTATGGACACAATTGAAGTCATCTGGTAAATTCCCTAAAAAGTTTTGTTAAAAACTTGGGTCTTCCCAGTTTGGTCCATATACATTTGCTAAGGTAAAACACGTCTTTAGATGGCTACGCTCAACATCCCCCCCCTGGATATTTCTGACTGAAGTTTTCGTATCATGTTTGTGTTGGAACTCCAGTAAAGAAATAACAATATATATGTTTACTTGTGTGCCAGTATTCAATCCAGAACAAACTCAATTCCAGAATAAGACACTGTGATTTTATCCAAAAATTTGCTATTCCAGTTCAATTATATTTAGAAAAAAACGAGGTACCTGCTGAATTCATCCCCAAAATGGAAGTAATGGGACGTGCTCGCTGCATTTTGTGACTGTCAGCTGATAAAAATCCTCTCCTCCCCAATTTATATTGTTGAACTCTAATGTTCAATGTTTTTTTCCCCCCAATCCAAATTTCTCTCTCTATATATATATATAAATCTTTGAAGAACTTTAGAAACAAACAGCCATATTTCTCGTCTTGTAAAGCAACCGAAGATTCTGTGATAAACCAAAGTTTGCACATCTTGGTCACCTGTCTTGAACAGCTTCCAGCCCCAGTGGGGCTGTTTCTCAAGTCCTGTTGCCTCATCTTGATGGTTTTCATGCTGGAACTCATCCAGTCAACTGTGCAGCTTCAACCTTCTCAAAGCTGGCATCTCGTGAGCCGTCTATCATCAGGTCTTACCCCTCAGAAATGTGTCCTCTGATTCAGGTGAGATTTGGGGTCTGCCAGACCCCTTCCTGTCAGAAATCCCCCCAAGTTCCTGTTGAAGAGAGGAGAAAGAACTCACTGACAGCTTTTTGTTGTTATTTGTAAAACACACTACTTATAGAACCACAAAACTGTTCAACTAAAGCTCACGAGGGTTTGGCAGCACATTGCTTTCCAGCTCTGCTCTCTGAAATGTTTTTTTTTTGTGTGTATTTCTGAAATGTACACATTTTTTCAGTTTTGGCTAACTTTAAAAAAAAAAAAAAACTCTGATAGTTTGTACAATTTCAAGATATCTTCTGACACATCCTTCTCAATTACAAAACACAACCTTGAAGGCGCAAGTCAACATGTTTAGCGAGATCTTTTGAAACAGATTTTTCTTATGTATAATTGGGAAAAAGGTTCATCTCTTCTTGGTTTTGCATTGAAGATTAAAACTGGGGAAACTGCAGCTTCCTTACGGTGTTAGAACCAATGTGATGGTGTGTCACCTCTACAGATAAACTCAGCTTGTGCCTTCTTCCTGTGACTCATGTTTCAGTCTGTCATTTTTTCTGTGAATTTTTCTGAGGAGTTCTTTACCTGTTAAAACTTGTTGTTCTACCAAGTAAAGTAAATGAGTTTGTTTTGTTAACAAAGTTTTGAGGTAAAACCTTTATTTTTAGGCGGTAGGATTTAGAGAAGCAGTGTTTCTACTTCATTAGTTTAGGGCCTTCCTTTTTCAGTGAACGCTTATATGATATTTTTTACTGTTAAAGTAATTCTCTTTGCTTTTGTCTTCCTCAAAAACACTCAGAATTCTGCTACTCAGACCGGTAGCGAAACTTGCCTCTGTAACATATTCTCATCCTGAAAGAACTCAGTTGACTCCCCCTTTCGTTTCAAAATTCAATTTAATATTCCTGAATGCTAATGAAGCCTTCACAGTTTCCCCCTCAATATTTGTCTTATTTTCACCCCGTTTTCATTCATCTGCTTCAGCACAGTTATTAAAATGATCGTACATTTTGTTGTACAAGCACCAAATTTGGCATAGATCCCCTCTTTCAGAAATTCATGTTAGCCATGAGAAAATCCAAGATTTGAAAATACATATGATAAATATAAAATATACATATGATAGTATTCTGTAGGTACCCCTCAAGTTTACTTTTTTTTTTTTAAAAGGGGATCCTAAAGGTACATCCATACCAAATATGGTGCTTCTACAACAAATTGCACACTTTGTCTGAAATATCAGCCTAACCGGCTCCACTAAGAGCTTTATGTCGTTGTAGATCAACTTGAAACCCCGCCTCCACCTGACATCTGAAAAAGGAATTCTCTTTCTGCCTTAAAACTAAAACTGTCTGTTCCTTATAATGTCATTTTGATCTATTTAAATCCAAATCTCACTTGTTTTCCAAATTAAAATGTTTCTTAATGTTATTTTGGTTTATTTTCTGTTTGTGATAGGCTTAAATTTGAAAACTTTATAGTAATATTATTTTTAAAAGTCTCAATTGTTAATTCATAGTTTTGATGCCTTCAGTGTGAATCTACAATTTTCATAGTCATAAAAATAAATAAAACTCTTTGAGTGAGAAGGTGTGTCCAGACTTTTGGTCTGTACTGTGTGTGTGTATTTATATACACACACACATATATATATATATATATATATATATATATATATACACATTTCCATATTTCATGGAAAGTTTTTGACAATAAAGTTTCTTAAACATAGAGTAAATTGTTGCATTAGTAGGACAGCTGCATTTGCAAAAGGCAAAAACACTAAAAGATGAAGGATTTCTGTTGTTACTAATCATACTAGTTAAACTAGTATGATTAGTAACCTGCCTTTCAACATTAAACAGCCTTGGGTTTTATGGCCTTCTGAATGGGAAGCGCATTAACTAACAGCGCTGTGTCTTATTTATCCAGAAGGAAGAAGGAAGTTTCTTGTTGAGACTTGCTCAGACTTGTCCCGATGCATGTGACATCTTGCTTGTGACAGCATCAGTTGATCTCTTCCCTGCTCTTTATTTTCTACAACTGTAGAGTCTAGACTGTAGAGTCGGTTGCTATGGACACACGCCAGCCTCATCTAATCTTTACAACATTTTTCTCAAATTGCTTCCTGAAAATGGCTTTCATCCGACTTTAGCCGCTTTTGTTCTGTTTCTTTTACTTATGACCTTAATGTCTTAATGTCATTAATACATTTTCAACTGAATCTCAAGCAAATCAGTTATATTCGCCCATAGTTTTTATTCTCTTTTTTTGTTAAAATCCACCCGAGCAAGTGCTTGAAAATTGTTTGGAATGACGCCGCTCTACGTAGCAGCGATTCAGCAATGACAATGCTTGACAAATACCAGGCCGACCTAACTCAATTTCTATCGCATAAACGAGCATTGTGCTCAGCTCAGGCTTTATCCCACACGTGAGAGTTATTGACTTAAAGCAGGACAAAGAGGGCTGAGAAAATGCAGAAAAACATGAGGCTTAAGGGCTAAGTGCCCGGGTTATGAGTAAGACTTGAGGTTGACGCATTTTGAATGTCTCATATCATTATGTTACCTTCAATGAACCCTGAGAAAAACAAAAACAAACATGTGCAATCAAGATGAATGGTTTAACAGTATTGGTAGAAAATTAAAAACTTTCTATTATTTTGACGTTTACATTGTGGGTTAATATTACCTCTGTCCAACATGAACACAAAACAGCAGTTGTTTGGATGAAGGAGGTATGTAAATAACTCAAATTATAAATTGCATTTGTAGCCTTTCAGTATTGTTTGGAGCTGTAGCAAACTGCTTTTTCTCCATCACATTAATGAAACTCTGTACGCATAAAGTGTCGTGGCTGCAGGAAACAGAATCTTCTTATGGGAAAACAGGAATCGGCATTTTCACTGCGTTGATTATATGACGTCCTCATCGCTTTCCTCACTCAGCACAGATGGGTTCTGAGTTTATAAAGGGAATTTTTAAAAAGGCTTTTTGGATATTTTTAATAATCACTATTAGAGCTGGGTTAAAGAAAAATGGATTTGTTTGAATTGAACTTGTCCTTACTTAGAAAATGCAAATATATTGTATTTTGTTGGTTTTTCTGTAAAAAACCTTCCATTTATTTTTATTTTGAACATTCTAAATCACAAGTTTTGTTTTTTAATCTAAACAAATTATTTCTAGTTGAAAATTTAAACATATTTTTAATGAACTGTGTCAAGTTTAAGTTAAATCAAATTAAACTGTAATTTTTGTGTGTACCAAAAAATCAATCACTATTTCTTTCTTGAGTTCTTCAAAATCATAAACAAATGAGGTAATCTACTTTGCTTCATCAAAAAGAATTTGGAAAATGTGGAGTAAGAGGCTTTTCCCTGGACTGGAATGCATTTATGATCACTTGGGCTTTCTTTCCTTCTCTGCTTCTCCAGGACGACCAAGAGACATCAAACCCTGTACGACGGGCAGCCCTCCAGTCCTCCGGGGGTGTGTCACATTCCCATGGCTGAGCCCTTCTGCAGCAGAACTAGAGAGGTCAAATATACAAAAGCTATATATATATTAAAAAAAAGGAAAGTTGAACTGAACCAAAAGCAGAACAATGCTCTCTGCTTATTGAAATTAGTTCAATGTGTCCCTGTTTTGAAAACCGTTAGCATTTAGCTCCTTTGAAGACACAGTTTACCTGTGATTTAGTCCAAACTTGGAACTTGTTACATTTTGAAATAATTTCTTCACAAATTCTGCTGACTGTATGGGCTGACAGGTCTTGGTGGAAGTGGCTCGAAGTCTGGGGGTGAAGTGTCATCATCGAGGGACCATGCTGACCATCGAAGGGCCTCGCTTTTCCTCGCGGGCCGAGAGCCTGATGTTCCGCCAGTGGGGCGCTGATGTCATCAACATGACCACCGTGCCAGAGGTCGTCCTTGCCAAAGAAGCTGGCTTATGCTACGCCAGCATTGCCATGGCGACAGACTACGACTGTTGGAAGGAGCACGAGGAGGCAGTAAGTGCCATTCTTGAAAGAGTTTTTCTTTATCTCCAAGGAGAAGCAGGGGAGGGATGGCGCCTGATCCTGCCTAACCTTCACTGCATCGTAACACAAATAGCAACTTTAAAGTCCCACTCTGATCTTCTTTTGATCTATTTTATAAACATTCCCCGTGGTCTTTTAATTATGATGATGCTGTTTTGAGACAAAATAAGAAAAAACAGTCATTTTCTTATTAGTTCCTGCAGAGCGGCAGGAGTTGATCAGAAATTTGCCTCCGAGTTGTGGGTGGGACTGTTGGTTTGGAAGTAAACCTCTGCTGATATCCCCTCATCGCTTTGTTTACGCGCTCTCCCGCTAGCTGACAGTCCCTAACATTATTGATGCAACAAAAATGCCGAGCAATATTGGAGCTACATGTCAGCTCAGACGAGGAAAATGAAGACAAACATGGATCTATTTGTTTGCAAGTGGATGCATCAGAATGGAGCGGAGCAGGGAGACTTTGGCCCGCCCTCTTCACTTGCTTTGTCACCAAATGAGCGACCTTGGACGCCTTTCCGGCAGACTACTCTAGCAGTGTTTTACTCGGTTACTCCCCTAGGACGGTTCAGTTAATCAACTCACCTGTTCAGCGTCATATTTAAGTCCAGGTGTGCAGTTGTTCCTTCTCTTCCTTACCCCAAGCGCTGCGTTCGTCACCCCATCCTCCTCCCAGGCTTCCACCTGTGAGCTCCGTGGGGGGTAGTTTATTACCCAAAAGTTTTATGGAAATCTTGTCTCATGGAATTTTACGGAGCCTTATGCCAACTTAAAGAATGTGAAAATAAATATTGTACTGCATGAGTTGTCTGACTGAAAGAGATCTTTTTCAAACGACACGTTTAATCTGCTCCTGATTCACAACAATTTGAATGAAGAAAATCTCAAAAATGCGATTTTTGAGCTGATATTAGTTGATATATGTCCTCCTTCATAAGAGAAATGATACAAGAACATGTTACAAACACCAACAACTGATTACCTATTTGATTCTTTGAGGAGTATTTTAAAATGAGGCTACTCATAGACAACCCAGAAAAACAATAAAAACTTGCAATGGACCACTGAGTCTCTATTAACTTATTTTGTTTTTTGGTTTTCTTTTAATAAAAAATATGAATACTGGTACTATCCTCTTCCAGATCGTAATTGTTTAAAGACAAATGTTTTTCAGTTGTACGTTTTATTTTATTTTAGCTCATATTAACTTGTTAATGTTGAGGGGAAATATTTTAGCTACATTTTAACAGTTCAAAATAAACTCAAATGGCAGAAAATCAGGCAAATCAGATCATTAATGGAATGTTGTTGAAGGAGAAGTGATGAGGAAAATATTGTTTTCTTCATTACATTTACAGTTGTTTCAGAATATTTACATGTGGTGGTACATTTAATTGTGCATATTGAAATGTTACAGCCAATTTATTTTGAAAATATAAATATCTCAAAAATAAGAATTGACATTTAAACTTTCAGGGGGATGTTGTACTGGAGTGTGGCACTTTCATTCTTCCCTCGTCATACTATCGTGTTTTGTTTTATTTTTCATTCCCCCCCCCCTGAAATTGGGTAAGAAAGCTTGACTGCAGCCATATATCATTGTCATTTTTTCATACTTTACTTTATTAATATCTCCTGTCATACTATTCTAGGTTGTACACTGCTTTTCCCACCCTGTTACATTTGTAAGTGCGGCATCAAGCCTGGCCTGAATACTACTGTGCTTTAAAATATTTAAAATGAACAAAGTTCTGGAAAAAAAAAGATTCTGGTTTTGCAGCTGGTTTTCACAACAAACTGAAAATCAGGTTGGAAGCTTGTCAGCAAACGTAACGGCTTTTTTTAACCCTCGGGAAGTACCGCAAACACACTTCTAAGGCCTGTAAAACAGAAACTACCTTTGAAACAGTAAAACGTTTGAGGTCAGGCAGGGTCAAGTCACTGTTTACCATAGAAGGATGGAAACACATGTGAGCATCTGACACAGCTTTTATTGTGCAAAGAAAAAAACTACCTCCTGATAACATTGTGCAGTGCCATTCAAAAACCCAGTGTGGGTGGCTCGCGTTGAGTTGGGCAATAAAACTATTAATTCACAATTATAGTCCAGTCTTCCCATGATGACTGTATGACTGTAAAACCTATGATTTTACTGCACCAGAAAGTGATAACCTCAAAGGTGGTTTCACCTACAATTGAAACTGGCTTTGAGTTTTTGTAAAGCTGGGAAATTGGCATCGTTTAAGTCGCAGTTTACTAAAAGTTTTGTGTTCTCAAAGAAAAATTGTGAAGTATTTCTTCTGGTGACTATTATGGTGTCAAAGGGGACTTTTCTTTTCAGTAATGAATCGTTTGAGGAAGGGAGATGTTTCTGCGGCTTGTTATTGCTTTTGAGTGACTTGTGTTCTGGCAGACGGTCGCCATACTGCAGTCGATATACCCCGTGTGGGTTCATTCTGGTTGACTTGTCACCGATCCAGCCCGACTCACAACTTTGCTTCCGAGTTCCTGCAGCTGACCTCTTCCCCCTCCTGTTGCAGAAGGCTCGCCACATCCTTCCGCCACCCACCTCATTCCCTCCCTTCCAGCCCTGCATTACCTCCGGGCCTCTCCTTGCACCCCCCCCCCCCTTCCCCCCACCTCCTCCTCTTCGCATTTGGCTTGCATGCCAGCCTCCGGGGGAAGCTCTGCCAGAGGAGGTTGAGTCACTGTCTTTATCCTGACAAATACCACAAAACATCAGCATATTAATGGAGTGGGACATAAAAACACAGGACTAAAAGGAAGAGTGTCTGAGGGTTTCAGAAGGTCAACTTGAACACAGGAAACATTTTTTTCTCATTTGCTTTGTGTCGTGTATTCTAATGCATCCATTTTTGTCAGATTTGGTATATTTGTAAATAGTTCAAGCAAATCTTCTGCATCAAGGAAGCAAAATGATGAGGTCCGTTTTTCCTGCAAACAGTTGTTCGTGTGTGCAGCATACAAACGTTCACTGAAATTTGGGTGATTTTTTTGTAAATCTATTCAAAGATCCTCCCCACGTTTAGCACTGAGAACAGATCACAGCTGCTGACAGGTCATCATACCCTCTTATGTCTATAGTCGTGTCAAAGGACAACCATTGGACTTCTTCATCGAAGCCTTTTGGAAAACAAAAGCAGCGAGAGCCAGGGCAGTTCACAAAGTGACCTCTATTGGTGGATTGTGAGTAAAATGATCTTAATTCAATGGAGAGATGAATGTACTAACAGTCTGGTTTAAAAAACATTTTTCTTATCTGCACTGAGATTGCATTATTTTCCGTAGGGTACATTTTCGGATCTTTTTTTAGATTTAATGTTGAAGTGACACGTAGATGGGGATTGGATTGTTTTATTAAAAGGTGAACATCAAATCTTCAGCAGGTTCTATTCCTCCTTCCTATTGGCCTGTTTTTCTGCATGTCTGCTAGACCAGATCAGACAAACAAAAATAATGTGTTAGAATGCAGGACACATCCTGGTGAAAGTCTAATCCTTCTCTGCTGTTGTGGTGTTATCCATTGACAGCTCTGTACGCAGTGCTTTTTGAATAGCCATGAAATGAATCCTTAAATCTTAAAGACCCACTCTGATCATCTTTTAAACTATTGTAAAAGGGTTCCCGGTGGTCTGAGAAATGTGATTATGCCTTTTTTTTTAGCCAAACTTGTTGTTTTCTAGGACATTATTTCTGCAGAGCGACACTTGCTCATTGGAAATTTGCCTCTGAGTTGTGAGCAGGACTGTTGGCCTGAAGAAAACCTCACCGCACTTCCCACAATCCATCTGTTTACATGCTCCCCCGCTGTCTTACAGCCCTTCGCAACCCCAAGCTAACAATAGCGGTGCAACACAAATGGTGAACAATATTGGAGCTGTACAGTTTTGAGGCAGATATCAGCTCAGGCGAGTGAAACAAAGACGAACACGGATCTATTAATCTGCAGGGGGATGAATCAGAACGGAGCGGCGCTGCCAGTTTATTCTCTAAAAGACAAATACAATCTTTTTCAAACTGTATTTTTTTCATCTGCTCCTGATTCACAACGATTTGTATATAGAAATACTAAAAGGACCAATTTGAGCTTAATTTCCATCATGAAAAAATGCCTTAAGAATGTGTTAAAAACACCAAAACACCATTTTTTTATCAGAGTGGATCTTTAACTCTAATTTTGATTTATCCTTGAACCTCTTTTATTATAGTTTTAAAATGCAGGAAAAATGCTTGAGAACCCTTCAAAACTTTCTTTAGAAAGAATGTTTAAAATTTAATCAATTACATAGCAAATGCTATATAATTGATTATGTTTTTATACTGTATAATTAGTTTCCCTTTAATAGTGGTGTCGTTTATCAGTTAATCAGTTTGATGGACTTTGAAATGAAGTCATTTCATAATTGCTCTTTAGTGGGTCGACTGTTGTTTAAATGGCTCTATATCAGATTTTAATAAGTATAGTCTAAGGTTCGGATTATGCTGGCGATGTGAACTCAAAACGAAACTTTGCTGACTTAGCTCAACTTGAACTTCTAGGAGCCAGATGTTCCAGATTTTTAGAGAAAATGCTAAATAACTGTAAAGTTATTGTTCCTTATTTGATGTACATTACATGTACGTTTTTATTTTATTTTATACGTTTACTTTTATACAGAACTAAAAGGAAAAAAAAATGTTAAAGTGCCCATGTTAAGAATTTGATAAATATAAATATACAGTATATATAATTATCACAGCACATTGTGTGTGGTTTAACATGACTTATGCTACAATAACAGACACTTTAATGTTATTCCATTTGATGAACGTACATATTTAGTGGGTATAAATTTATGGCTATCTATGGTGCACTTAGACGTAACTTTTGTAAAAAGTGTGATCTTCTTTGATTGCTCCGTTTTAAGCACAAATTTTCTTATGCTGTACAACAATGGTTATAGCTGTCCAGAGGGGAGCTGTTTAAATATATATATATATGCATATTCTTTTGTATATTCTTTATGTACTACTTCTACTAAATCACAAACAAATGAACTCATGTTTATGTTCAGGTTAACACCAGTAGTAGGAAAAATAATGAAAACTCATCAAAGTAGGCCTAAGGTACAAGAGAAAATGCTATTTTTGTCTTGCGTTGTTTAAACTTTTCATATGTGTACATTAGCTGCACTGGGATCATGCTGTTTCGCACAAGAAGTCTTTTATTTTGAAAGGAAGTCATACAAGCTTCTGTCAAAAGTGAAAAAGCTATTTTAAATCTTGAGAAAACGCCTGTTTTTATACACAATTGTTTTTATTCTTGGCAAAATAGAAATGTAGTTCATATTTATCATAAAAGTAACAATATATTGAATGCAAAGCAGTATTCAATTTTCTTAAAGGGTAAAATAAAAACACTCTGGATCCTGCGAGGTTTTAATTAAAGAAAGTGGTTCAAATGGCTCTTGGTGCTAAAGGTTGCAGACCCCTAATGTAGCAGATCTTGAAACAAAGCTACAAACATGTTCAATAACTATAACAAAGGTTGAATCATTGCAGTCAGATTATGTCCCAATTTAAATAAGCATTTGTCATATTTTGGCAATACCAAATTCCCCCAGCAGGACCCAGATTTTATATATTTTTTTATATTTATTTATAAGTTTTTTATTTTTTATTACACCTTTATTTACCCAGGAATTGAGATTAAGAATATCTTTTTCAAGGGAGTCCTGGCTAGGGTGAAACGATAAATTACATTTACAATAAAAATGTTAACATTCAAAAACATAAAATAAATAAAAATGAGAGCTTATGTAAAATGGGTACAGATCCGCTCTAAAGGTGTTGCCAAAAAGCAACAATTCAAAAAATGAAATGAAAGTGACATCAATGTCATGTTTTTTTTTTTTTTTATATATTTCAGGTCTGCGTGGACAACGTTCTGAAGACCATGAAAGAGAACGCTAATAAAGCAAGCAGCATCCTGCTCACTGCAATACCCCACATCAGTCAAGTGGACTGGACTCAGACAATAAAGACTTTGAAGGTAAGCCGTTAAAGCTACGGTGATTCACTGAAGCAGAACCTGAAGTTGGTACTTTAATTGGTTTCTCAGAGTATCTGCCTTACGTTGGAAATGTTTTCTCTGACAGAAAGGTTCATCAAGCATGCCATCGCAGCACTTCCACAGACTGAACTTATTTATTAAAGTCATTATTGTTAGCCAATCTTTACATCTACAGGGAAGTGTGACTCATTGTGCCGTGCTGCACCTCTGCACACTTGATTACACAAACTTTTCTAGATGTGAAAAAAATGGTTACTTAGGTTCTTTTTAGATTGAGAAACGTTTATGTATCGAGCTAAGACGTTTAAGTCATTTCAATCAGTAGTTTTGGAACCACTTAAGTGAGATTTGTTGATAAAGATAAGAGATCCTTTTGCTGTCTCTATTTTTCTGCAACTTGCTAAAAAGCGAGCTTCCTCAGAATTGTGGCAAACAGTAAATCCTCATAAATGCAGCTCGTGCAGCTTGTTTATAGGTCGATACCCTCATAAAGGTTTTTTACACAACACTTAAAGGAACTGAAAGCAGTGTTGGCAGCTTTTTTCAAAATGTCGTTTTTCATCTTTTAGTCCTAAAAATCTCTCTTCTTTTCTGTTTTTTTCTTTGCTTTATCTGTTGCAGTCAATGGCACAATCGTCTGTGATGTTACCAAAGCACTGAACCGGGAATGAAAACGAGCAGCAAGGGATAAAAACAGCAGACAAACTCAACTCTGCCTGCGGATTCGTCAGCAGTGTATCAGGAAAAGTGCCTCACACTAATAATACGTCAAAAATCAGCTGGAGATTCAGTGTTTTATCTGTGCCACTCATTTTTACAGATTCACAATTTGTCTCCGGAGAGTTTTAATGCTGTCTTTGTCATTACAGCATTTGCCTTTGTAGATCTTCAGGCAGAAAATACTGTATGCCTTGAAAGCTTCATTATCACTTCAGTTAAATGTCACTCTAAAAGCTATATATATATATTTTTTAAATTCATTTTGGGAAGTCAAAAGTTCGCGTTCTCTGTATTAAAGTTACATTGAAAATAAACCTGCTGCAGGGTAAATCAAACACATTTCACGTTACCTGCTAATATTCAGTATTGGAGTGGATTAGAAAAGCCTTTATTGTTTGTACGTATCCAGACTGGTAACTGAAGTACTTTATGTGTATTGAAATTGGCAGTTTTACTTTGTCACATATTATATTTTTGCACTTACACTGAGCTTTACTGCATGTTTTGTTTGCATCCACTTCCTTTTTGTTGCCTAAATTTTCACATTAAAAGTGTCACGCCTGGCTGAAAACAAAAACTGTAAATATGATGGACTTGTTTTGATTATTCAACTTATTAAAGGGAATAGTTGCATTTTATAGATGTTTTTTCTGCATAACTAAGATCTTTTTGTTTTTAGCTCCAAACCAACTTAATACTAAAGTGGTAAAAAAATTTAAGTCTGAGGAAAATCCAGCTTATTTTAAAACATGTCCAGATCTACATGCTCCTCGTTTTTTTTCACCTCACTGTGCTTTTAAATTGTTTTTCTCTTTTTAATTTTTTGCAGAAATGCAGAGAAAGAAAATATATTTTTGCAATAAGCTGTAAGGGGCACTTCCATGCTTTACAAAAAGTGAAATATATTCTTTTTTTTTTACATTTTTAACTTTCTTTTTCTTGGTTTTGAATCTATTTTTACTATCTTTTTTAATCCTTTAGGAAAATAATAATGGAGCAAATGTTTCCTTTAAGGAAATACTCTTAAATCAAATGTATATGCACCAAAATCATAGTTTTAAACAGTGTTTATGGTTTCTTGTTTGTGCAATCATTAGACCATCATTTAATCACAGACTAAACTTTCCTTTCAATTTAAAATTTATTGTTAGACATTTTGTCTACTTAAATACAGGACCATAGTTATTTTTAATGAAATAATTTAAAACTAATAACAGCTGTACATGATTTTTTTCTTCCTAAACCAAGACAGTCTCTGACGCTGCATAAAAAGAATAAAAATAAGACTAAACAGTCTTGATCTGTAATAATTATATTAAAATAAAAAGCAAGTAGTCCATTTAAAGATAATATATATTGCAAATAAATATAAATATAATCTGAGAGCAGACAAAGGCATCACTTAATTTAGTTTATGGGCCGCTTCCGGCCTGTTCAACAGTCCTGGAGAAAGGAAAGCAGCCACGTCCGCGTGGCCGTTCTGCCGGGCCACATCTCCCGGCGAGCGGCCCTCCCTGTCCTCGGCCTGCGGGTCCGCTCCGGCCTCAACCAGCAGTTGCACCGTGTCCAGGAAGCCGGTGCGCGCCGCGTCGTGCAGCGGGGTCGCGCCTGTGCTGCTGTCCGCCACGTTCGGGTCCGCTCCGTGCCGCAGCAGCACCTGGGCCACCGCCGTGCTCCCCATCATCATCACCTTCATCAAGACATCACAGTGAGTCTGCGGCCACACCCGCGCGTGGAAGCGCCAAACGTTTTGCGCTTTTGATCGAAAACGAGCCATTTTTACGCACTTTTCAGCACTTGAGTCTTTTATGCTCAAAACCGAATTCACTGTTTTTTTTATGACAAGCAAGAAATAAAAAACGTTTTCCTGGAATAATTGATTGTGCAAATTGTTTCTTTCAAAGATAAATAGGCCAACATAATAAAACAATAATAACAAGAGTTTAAACATTTAGAAATGGATGTCAGAATAATCTTTCATCGGTTTGTACTTATTAAAATGTCTGATTTTTGTGAAACAGGCCTTTTCTTATTTTGGTTTAAGGAAGTGCTTCATTCATGCTTTTTCCTTGTACTTTACTCAACATTTTAAAACGTATCACTTTTAGCCTGGTGAGATTAAACCGTGCCGTGGCGTGCCGTGTCAACGGGTGTGTGACAGAGGAAGAAAGGTGGTCATTTAAACGCGCACATTCAGTTTCGTTTCTTTAATGACTAGAGGTGAACCATTTAAGTGTTTAGTTTTCACAGGAACGATTCGTGTTTTATTGCTGAGAAATGACTTAGGATTTTCTAATCGTGGCGGGATGGATTTGATGGAAGGCCATCTGATCTGGGCGTATAGATCATCGAGCGTCGCATTTTCAAAACATAAACAAACCCAGCTGAAAAACTAAACTAAACTAAAAGAAAGCCGCTTCTATAGGCGTGACAGTGTCGTCTGCTTGTTTGTTCTCTTTATTATGACTTAGTTTAAAAGCGCACTGACCTGGACAGCGGTCCGTCCAAAGCGGTTCCGTCCGTTAACTTCGGCTCCGGCCGACAGACACCTCTCCACCTCGGCCGCGTTCCCCTTCGCTGCAGCCGTCGTCAGATCATCCTGCAGAGTCATGATTGTCCCAAAACCTGCTGCTGCGAGAACATCCGCGGCCCGGCGATGCTTGTGTGAGGAATCCGACGGAGCGAGTTTTGAACCGGAGACTGACTCTCCCCCACCCGGCCTTGTTCGTCTTCCTAAGTCCAACTCCGACAGTCTGGTCCTCGGCGGTGTCCGGCTTGACGGCCGTCCGCGACCCCGGCTGCCTGAGCGGGGTGAACAGCCCCTGCTTGTCCCGCAGACGCTGGGTTTGTGTCTGGACTTGTTTGAATTGAATGGGTGGTGCATCGCCTCTTTATGCAGTGGTGCATCGGCTCCTACTGCAGAGGCGCCACTGCGCAGGCGCAGTTGACAGGCTGTCAAAGTCAGCTGCGAGGATGCAGACAACCCCAAGAAAGATGATTGAAAATAGAAAATTAAAGTATTTTTTTTTCTTTTTTTGTTCTTCAGTAAACCCCCTTATAAATAATACATATTGCATTATTTACTAATTTAAGTTAATTTTTGAAAACCTATGTTTATCATGTTTTGAGTTTTTGTATTAATACACTTATAATTACTTATAGATTAAGTTTAAAGTAGATTTTTTTTCAGGGTATGCACCTGTTTCAACTTTTTAGACTTTAGACAACCGGTCAACATAATACAGTGAAATAGGACTCAACTATTGACTGGATAAAAGAGCAGGACTGAATGTTCCTATTAGTAATAAGAAAAATAATAATAATAATACATTTTATTTGTTAGGCGCCTTTCTAGGAACCCAAGGTCGCCGTACATAAAAGTGAAAATAAAATAAAGTTAGTCCCAAACAGGAATATTTCTATAGAGAAATAAAAAGCCATTGCTCAGCCATTCTATTGTCAGAATAAGCACTCCTGCTCTGCTACCTTATTCAAGTTATCCAAGTTATAAACTGGCCAATCAGATGCCTCCTGACCGGCGAGAGAGAGGCATCTGAATGAAGAAAAGAAAGAAATGTAGACTTACTGACGCTGTCTGGTTCCAACATTGCAACATCCATATTGTGAAAAGATGGTGATTGAATTGGCCTAATTTTGTTGGAACCTGAAGTAAGCCATTTTCTATGGGTGGTGTTACACTCGCTCGGTCCAGTCTTATATAAAGTCATTGGGCTCAACAGATGAATCCGGTGTTCTCTGAGCATTTTAGAAAACAGCATGAGTGTTTAATATTATGAAATGGAAACATAAGAGATTTCTACCACCCACACATCTTTGGTGTTTTTGCACTTATCTCTTTTGTCATTTTCACTTTTGGAATGAGGCAATTCTATGCACAAATCATAAGGCTGGCCACTGATTGTTTCATTGAAGATTTAGCACTGCCTTGTACCCAGTGCTGTTGTATTTGGTAGATTTTGGTGTTCCTTCTGTTCTCCACTCTACCAAGAAAATGAAAATAAGTGGATGACTTAGCAGGTGTTGACACTCATTTTTACTTCAAATCTGCTTGCACAACTTTCAAAATGATAAGTCTTTTTTTCCTAACTACAATGAAGGACTCCGTGTAGTATGCAGGAGCTGATAAAGCGGGTGCTCTTGCCATCAAAGCTATGTTAGCAGTTATGCACGTGGAATGCTGTGACTGTTTTGAGAATAATGAAAAATATGGCAAATATGAAAAGTGACAACAATCCAGCAAACGTTCAACTATAATCTCTGCAGATGAACAAATGATGGCCTCCACTCAAGGAACCCTGTAGGTCACATTGATCAGTTGTAAAAAAAAGAGTGTCTGGTACGAACCAGATGATCGATTTGTAGCTATTTCTACGTTCTATTTGCTCTATACTTTTTCTTTTTCTTGTCTGATCTAGCCTAACTTTTCCTCATGTTCCTCGTGTTCTGCTGATACAGTAGTAGAAATCGATGGTTTTCTACGGGGTTCTGTTTGGGTCAAAAATATGCTCTTCTAATACAAAACAATCAACAAAGAAGCATCGACAGGCTTAAGATCTTGTTTAGTAGCGCATAGACATTAACAAATGTTCGCATGTTTTATTTTCTTGTGCCATGATCTTTAGTATTGTCCAAAACTGAGTCCAAAAAAAAGTCTTTCTAAAGTTTTATGACCTTCTGTCCCACATTAATTTGAGAGTAAAAAATAACAACAAAAATCAAATTAGAGGATCATTTTATCATTGTCTTGTTAAAAAAAAGAAAAATGCCATAATGTTCAGGAGTCCAGAGGGGGTTGCATCCCCTTCCCGCAGCGACTCCCTGTCTGTTGGCCAGCTAGCTGCCCAGGCGGCTATAATAGTTAATAAAGAATGACATTATTAACATGAGCTGAGTAATCCATCAGCATGTGATGATCCATGCTGATGGATCCCCTCCCCTTTTCCTCCATGTAATATACAACTTCCTCAGTTGTTCTCAGTGGATAATGTTCTCTTTTAATGGCAGCATTCAGGTCTTGTGGGTCAATGCAGATACAAACTTTGTTAGGTTTTGTTACAGTCACCATACTATTTACCCACTCTGTGGATTCTGTTTGTTTGGTTATTACTCCCAAGCATTCCATTCTTTTCAGCTCTGTTTCAATTTTGTCTTTCAGAGCAACAGGCACTTTCCTGGGTGCATGGACGACTGGACTGACATCTGGATCTGTTGTGATATCCAGTCCAGGCAAACAGCCTAATCCAGTGAAGAGATCCTCATATTCATCAAGTATGTCACTCTCTGTTTCAAGCACATGCAGTCTTTTATTTCCTCACATGACGCTCCTCCCAGAATTGCAGGTGCCTTGTTCTTTATGACTTCAAACTCCATATCATAGTTTTTTTCTTTGTACGGACATGTCAACACGATTTTTCCTTTAGTTTGAATTTTTTTGACCTGAATACGCAACAAGCTTGGAGTAAGATCTGCTCACCTTTTTGTCCAATCTCAGCTTTCTGAGGTCCCTCATGGAAATGACATTACATCAGCTCCAGTATCCAGCCTGACTCTCATGCCACTTTTCTTTCTTTGTTTCCCTCAGCATTCATCTGCGAGACTGGGTGTTCATATTTTTCTGCTTGTATGGAGCCAATGAAAAATTCTTGATCACACTTTTTTACCTGTTGCACTTTGTGGTTATCTTGTTGTCTTCGTGAATTACACATTTTTGCATAATGAATGAGACTTTGCACACTTGTCCATAAGCAGGACATTTTCTTGGCTCATGCTTGTAGCCACATCTGGTGCAGTTTCCTTGATTTCTCATCTTTATGCTCTGTGACTTTAATCCATCATCTTTCTTTCTCTCATGTTGTTTTTACTTGGTGACTTTATGAACAGGAATTTCAACCTCCTCATGTAGACTTTTGAGCTGACTCCGGCTTAACTCACTGGCCTTACAAAGGTCTATTGCTTTTTGTAGCGTGAGGTCAGGTTCTTGAAATAGTCGTCCTCTAACTTGATCATCCATTACTCCACAAATGAGTCTATCCTGAATCAGTGAGTCAGTGAGATGCTCGAACTCACAGTTTCTTGCTTTATTCTTCAAATCAGTCACATACGCATCAACAGTTTCTGAATTTTCCTTGCAGGCATGTGAAGAACAGGTGTCTCAAATACATCACATTTTTTCTTGGCTTACAATGCTGCCTGAACATCTCTTTCATCACATCGCAGTCATCAACGTCTTCATCAAAGTTAAATGTGTTGAATACCTTAACTACCTCGTCCCCAGCCACGTGCAGGAATGTGGCTCTTTGCAGCGCGTCAGACTTTTCATCGATTCCGCTGGCGACAAGAAAAAGTTCAAATCTCCGGATTCAGACCTTCCGATTTTCCGCTAGATTTCCTTATAGACTTAGTGACGTCTGTGGTTTCATCTGCTCCATTTTCTTCCTCTTTTCCGCTAAGTTTCTTCACTTCTGACAGCATGTAATACACGATGTGTACAGAGTCAGGTTTTCAGTCTACCGTCTTTTTATTCAGTTTTCTTTTACTACATAGAAACAGCACAAGCTCAAACCTGTGGACACAACGAGTATAACACCTCCATTACACTACAATTCACAAACATTTGTGGCTCCTTCTCTAAGATAGGAGCGCTTGCAGCTGCGGGGACGGCAATTGGCAGGTTTTAGGCCGTTCCAAAGTCTGGGAAATAACAGATGATAGAAAACCGATAGTGTGCAATTTTTTTCTTCCAAGCACGGGGATGGCAACCCCCTTTGAATTTGCACCCCGGGAAATTGCCTGTGTTGCCCGTGCCTAGAACCGCTACTGCACAAGGCTCAACAATAACACTTTTTGTTGTGAAACAGCATTACAATCAGTCATTAAAAACAGTTGCTGTGGGTCAGAGTTGGAAGAGTTTTCCTCAAGCTTTAGTTTTTAGCAGTGCTTGGACCTTTTGATGGTCCTACTCCAATTAGCCCTGAAAAGGGCTGCAGACCTGTATGCCTTCAGCAGGAGACGCACCTCCTAGAAGCGTTCCCAGTGATCTTTTAATTATGATTATACCTTTTTTAGCCAAAAAACCCCCACAAAAAATTGTATTGTATTCTTGGACATATTTTCTGCAGAGCGGCAGGAATTCATTAAAAAATTGTTGGCGGGATTGTTGGCATGGAGTAAACCTTCCGCCTTCCCATAATCCATCCCCACTAGTTTACAGCTTCTCACATCCCCGACCTAACATCACCGAAGCATCAAAAATGCCAAGAAATATTAGAGCTATCCAGCCACACAGTTTTGCGCTCTGACGAGGAAAACCAAGACGTACATGGATCCTTATTGCATTAGCACATGGATCTGGTCGTCTACAAGTGGAAGCATCAGAATGGAGCGGAGCAGGGAGCTGCCAACTGTGGCTTTTATGTCTTAGATAAAAGCTTTTTCCAACAGCATTTTGCTCTTGATTCACCATGAGTTGAATAAAGAAATACTCAAAAATGCATATTTCTGAGTATTCAAATTTGCACTGTCTGTGCTGTGGCTGAATTGTACAAAGAAGTGGGAAGTTTGATGTGCACCGCTGTCAAGTTTCAAGTCATTTATTCTCTTCGTTTTCTGTTTGTTCACAGTTCCCCATTTTGCATTATTCTTCTTCAATACGTCAATAACTTTACACATTGTCATGTGGACCAATCACCTCAAATTGCAGAAGGAATTCTGTTTATCCAGCACGGCTGTGGGAAGTAGTTCCTGATTTCACTCTCCAAATCACTCTGTCTGATGCTACACTCACAAAGGGTCACAGGTCTTCCAATGAAAACATCAAAGCTCAACCCACCAAGAAATCACATGTTCTTCAGAGCTTTATGAGTAAAAAGAAGGTATATTTTTTCATTCAACACCAAGGTTTCAAATACAGAGTCGTTATTAAAAGCCGTCCCCGTTCTGAACACATAGCTGTATGCAAATGAGAGGGTGTAGACCTACTTAAACAAGAATCAAAACAGAAAGAAGCTTGTTGGTCGAATAATGCTGAATAATCCACACTTGCTCTTCATTCTTTCTAATATAAACATGTGATATTGATATGAAATACTTTTGCTCACAAAAGATGCAGACATCTTAAATTTACTGAATTGAGTCAAAATGTGTGTTTTAAACTAAATTATGACAATTAGTCATCAGTAATCCACAAAAAAGCTAAAAATGAATTGTTTTTGTGGTTATGGTTCAGTGTAAAAGAGAACATGAGTGATGATTTTATTTACATGAAGGATAACAGTTTGACTAATCAGCTTCAATCTGTATCAGTTGAGACAGAAAGGTGGCTTCTGACAATGAAAGGAGACAAGGAGATGGCAGCTTTGAGCTAATCGCACAAACAGAGACAGACAACTACGCTGAAAATGTTGCAACGATGATCAAGTGGGTTAAAAAGCTGTTTTAATTCTAGTGCTCTGCTGCACTGACTGCAGCTGTGAACAAAGGCCATTGAAGACTGATGTGTGTTAATAGATATTCAGGAAACATTTCATGCATTTAAGAAATGCAGAAGATAGATGAAGGACGCTGATTCGCTGTGGCGAACCCTGAAGGGAAAAGCTGAAAGGAAAAGAAGAAGAGGCAAATTTTGTTGAAAGATTGTAGGCCAACATTTCTCTGCATCACTATTATATTTAATTTATTGGATAAAAAAAAACATAACTGTAAAAAAACAAACTGAAACTATGTAATCTAAAAGAATTGCAAACTAATATCTTCTTTTGTCTTATATACAATGTTATCAGGGGTGAAAGTAGATTTTTTTTATGCCAGTACCATATCAAGTTTTTTCAACCTAAACATTTTTAATAGTAGTAAATGCAGAGGAAGAGTGTAATGATTGATAGATGAATTGATTTATCCAACCAAATTTATCCGTCTGATTAAAAATTTTAATTGAATCAAACTATAAAATTATGAAAAAGTTTCAATATGAAATAAATTGATTATGATTGATCTGGGAAAATACCATTTAGATTGAGATGTGATAGGTTTGTTGTACGATAACGTAATAACAACCGAATTCCATCATAGTGGACAACTCAAGTGATGACATCAAAATAATGATCAGTCATTCATTCATTGTGGAAAAAATATTTGAGTTGATTATTGTTCTTATTGATAAATGCTAGAAATGCACCTCCTTTTCCATTTTATTCTTCTCCACTATTAATTTCAGCTTGTACATTTTCATCGTCACTTACAGTCTTCCTCCTGAACAATCTACCCTGCATTGTTCTTTTTTCAATGACTTTTTCATATATAAATTAATCTTTTTGCTGCACATTTCACCTCTACCGTTGCATTAAGTTTTATCTTGAACTGTCAATCACAATATAGTGTTCAGAAGACTGTAGGAATCATTTAATATTTTTCTGATGACATGCAAAGTAACCAACCTCCAACTTCTATGAAAATATGCCAACTTGACTGTGAATGAATTGATTGACCCCGGACAACAAATCAAAGGTTTTATGATATGTAAATGTATATGCTATTATAAAGATGAAATGCTCAAAATTAGATAATAAAGACATAAAGCAGTAATATTACAATTCAGCTTTAAACTACTGGTATATAACATTTTAGCTTTTCCCTTTTGTAACAAATTTGAAAGATACAACACAAAGCACTGCACTCACAAAACAAAATAAACAACAACAAAAATACCTTTATTCACAGTAAAGGTTGACATTTAGAAAACTATGTGTATCAGCTCTGAGGAGCTGATCTGGTTTCTTCTGTCAGTATTGATCTACTCAGTCCTGGAGAAGATTCTCTCAGGTGTCTGTAAAGGTTAATTGGTGAGCTGATTCTTTGTGGAATTATTTTCCTGCAGACTCTACACTTTTCCTTTGAATTATCAATAAAAGTGAAATGGTCCCGGATTTTGCTCTATTTCCAGTGTTGTTTTCTCTACTTTACATTTTTGTGTTGATGTAGTTTGTTGTTGCGTCCCTCGTATACTCTCTCTGCGTCCCTCGTATTCAGTCCTCGGATCACGTGCTGCATGTAACAACACAAGCTCAGCGCAAACACTGCTTTATTGACCAGTCAGGTGAGGCTTAAAGAGAAAAAAGAGAGGTCAAAAGAAAGTTATTTTTATTTTTAAAGAACATGGCTCCCATGAAGGAGCCGGCTCTTGTCCTTCTCTCCAAAGAGCGGCTCTAAAAGAGCCGTTTCACTGGCGACCGACAAATGGCTGTTGTTTATGGAAGCAACAGAATTAGCGGATAACTTGAGAGGAGAGAGGGATGTAGATCACAATTTTTAGTGATGATAAGACACTAATAACTGCTAAAATAATGAGATAAAGTGCTGCAGGGTTCACAGTTTTAGCGGCATCAGCATTCACCGCCAGTTCGTTGCTCCTCCATGGTGCCTAGTCTGGTCATCTATGTTTTTGCTCTCAAACCTTTATTCCTAAGTTTATCTCTGCTTATGCCTTGCTTCCAGGAAAACAAACCATCCACAAGTGGAAACCTAGGAATGCTCCTTGAACCGTTTGGACCTCCTCGCTACGCCACGATCCTGTTCATGCCTATCCTCCAGCCACGCCACGACCTCGAAGCTTTAATCCTATCCCTCGCTCAGCTTCTCACCTGCCACCAGCTGTCATCCTCGCCAACGTCTCCACAACCTGCAAAGAAATAAATCATCTTTGCTTACCTTCTCTCTCCTGTTTTCCTTCCGGGTTCCAGCATCTGGGTCTGTTTTCGTTCACTGCCAATCATGACAGTTACAGCAGTAACAAGCCGCCAAACAGCTGATCTTCCAGCCGGTACAGCGTACCTCTGCCAGGTACCGCAGTACAATACACAGTACTGGACCGTACTGGCTTACGTCCAGCCCTGAGTATTACATAAATGTTTACCTTAAATCCTGTCAATGTTACATTGATCTTATTTGTACTAATGGCTGCATTTTTTAAATTCCATATATCATTGTTTTAAAAAACAAACTGCAATCAAGATTCAGGAATTAGCAGGGATTTCATGCCTGCCCGTGAGGGTAAATCCCTGCCCACATTCTGTTCCCTGTATCAGCAGAAATCCTTGCTAAGACTCCGTGTGCCTCCGCCCTGTCTGTGGCACAACAGACAGACTGCATAGAGAAAAAGGCAGGAGACAAAAACAGCAACTTTACTTAGTTTTATTTAATCCAGCAAGAGTTTCGGACTCTGTTCATCAAAAAGTAGATGCTCCGGTGTGTATCTGGCCTAAATGTTCAACTAAACATGGATAGATTCATATATTTAAATATCATTCATGAACATTTAGCTACAAATTATATTCATTTAGCCTTAAGGAAAAATGATGCACAGAATTTGCAACAATATGCACATCTCTGCAGAGTCAACAAACAAAAAAGGATCATACACCTACCTTCAATTCAAACACCTCTTTTAACTTTCTAAGAAAGAAAGAAAGTATTTTTCATTTGACTTTAATTTTCATTTAAAAAAAAAAAGCATTTGAAAATGTACTCAATTGGCAGCTTTCCATCACTGCGTGACCTCTTAAAAAAATGCATTCGTTTGTGCAACAGCATATTCAGCAGTGACTCAGGAAACAGGTTTGATGGTGTTTTCAAGTTAGCAATAACTAAATGTGGGTTTAAGTGTGTGTGTGTTCAACACAAAGACTGATTCTCATTTTATCAGTGTTAATGTGAGCAGACCTGCATGGAATGTGTAGTTCAGCCTGTAGCAACAGTGGTTGAAGATGTGGGTGGATGTCTGTCGGCCCAGGAAGTCCCCTGTTTTTGTGTGTGTGTGTCTGTGTGAGTGTGAAAAGGTCACTGAGAGCGACTGAAGACGTTATTGCTGTAGCCTTTTGTTTTCAAAGGAGATTTAGTAAAGTTAATAATAGTTTCCTCCTGAACAAGAAGCAGTCAGTGGAGCTGTCATAGCAGGGAGCTCATCTAAACTCGCCGTAGTTCATGTTTGTTCTCCGGGTTCAAGTTTCCAGCGAGATCGGAAAGGTGTTTGGTCACATAAAAAGAAAGATAGAAGCTACAAGAAAAGGTTTTTTTTATCGTCTGTATTACTACATTGGGGTGTTTGCCATCCTTCTTGATCCTTACAAACTCTGCTTTGTGTGCGATCACAGCTGCACTCTGGACCGATGTCCTGTGCAGCTGAGGAGGGGAATACCTTTCCTCTGATTCATGGTGAATGAGACAGCGACCTGCTGACTCGTTCACTCTTTACACCGCCACTTGAATGGTACCCCATTGATCCCCTAAAGCTTCCTGATGAAGATTTAAACCATTATACAACAACAAAATTGAAATTAAGCCCTCATGCAATTCAGGATTTGCATCTTGCAACACGCCCCCCTGTTTAAACACCAACATTCACTTGTGCTGAACGTGGTAGCCTTGTTTTTTTTCATTTTGTGGGATCTTAAAGTTATTGCACACTTGGTTCTCCGTTAGAGCCATTTGACTCATTTGTGTTAAGATCGCCCTACTCGCTGATCCTCCCCTCCTCCCACGATGGCAGACATTACATCAAAGTCATATCAGGAACCATGACTTGGGTTAAGCACACACAATTCATTGTACTTTATTGCAGTTTAACTATTTGATAGGCTGCTTTGTTTGCTTTGACATTCACTTGTCTGAACTTTTTTCAAATAAAAGCCAGACTGAGAAAGACTATGTTTCTCTTTGAACTTGAGGTTAGGTTTTAACACTGAAATAATCGTTCCATTCATTCCTGGTTTGCAGTCAGTTTGGAGTTGTTCCTTCTTGTATTGCTCATTTAAATTACAGCACGGCTAATCTTAGCATCTAACTGTTTTGCACAATCTTTTGTTGGGGAAACAGATCTGCATCAGCTCCGGATGAGACCAAAAATAAGAGAACAACTTCTACTGACGCTTCCCCGTCCATGGAAACGCAGGTTAGAACAGAGGCTGTCTCATGCTGTCCTTCGTTTACCAGGACAACACGTACAAAAAAAAGGAATTATACAACAAATCACAGTCACTGAATCATGATGTGAGGTAATGCTGTCTGCTGCTTTTTGTTTTTAGGTCCAAAAAAGTTTGAATAACTCTTAGATTTTATTTTCTTGCAAAAGTGTATCACAGAATGGCCACTTATAAAATAAGTGTTTGGATTCTTCTTCTTCTGTTGTTGCGATACAAAAATGTCATGAAAATAAAAAAATAATAATTGAAAAACATTGCAACATTTTTGTGTGAAAGTTAACTTCATACCACTTTTCTTTAAAAAAATAAACCAAACACATAATGATATCTTGTTTGTTTAGGTTTACTTATAGACCTAAATACTTATAGACCTAAATGAACTAAATGATTCGCCAATGTATCAATTTTTTTAACCTCTTTTCTGGTTGGAAATCCAATTTAAAAATATCTTTAATATTGCATAACTCCTCATGGAGCTCTTTAAAGATAAGTCTCTGACATATTTTGATCTCAGACCTCAGAGGTCATGGTTTCACATCTGTTTTCTTTGATTTTTTTTTCTTTTTGCCAGAATAAAAATAATTGTCCAGTAACAGTGTATTTCTTTTTCTATGACATGGCGATATAAGTGCCTTCAAAGATAACTGGTTATTTATTCAACCCTTGTGCTATCTTAGATGACCCCCCCATACATTGACGTGTTCTCCCTACCATGACAAAGGTGGATAAAGGTGGAAAGATTTCATGTAATCCATGGACACCAGTGAAGATCACAAATCATTGAAGAAAAAAGGTTCAGTGTACTGTCTAGTGGGTCTAGATGACCCAACTCCAAACGTTAAAGTGCCTAGGATAGCACAAGGGTTAGAAAATATATATCAATTCATCACTATAGTGTAAGAATGGAATTCTATTCAACCACTCTGAATGAGGGGAGGTGATGATGGTTATATTCAAAACTTTTTTTTTTTTATCACTCCACCTGAGTTGAAGCCCTGAAAGAGGGTGGACCGTTGTGTGTCTGTAGAATGACTAACCTAAATTAGAAAAACTGTCCCTTCATTCAAAAAACATGAATAATTCTAGCTGAATCATAAAAACAAAAAAAGCAAATTTTAGAAGGTAATGTGAATTTTTCGAAGAAAAGAAAAACTGTAAATAAATATGCACAACATAAGGTGTTGTAAAAAGGGGTGGAATGATACAATATTTCTCTTCCCACTCCTTTTCAAACACACTGTTTTGTTTTTTCTGTCTGCTTTCAACTTCTGTTTTTATTTTCATTGTGTATTTAAATAAAAAATAGAAATTGAAAAATTGAAATTGAAATATGTTTTGTTGTGCAGACTAACATGGTTGTCATGGCCTAGTGGTTTGGATGACAGGGGGGAAACCAGTTTGGGTCAATACCCACTGCAGGGATTCCATGTTAGTGGGATCAAATCCTGTTAACAACCAATACATTTTTTTTTCTTCTTTTTCAGGAAAGTAATCTACCATTTCCTGCCATTCAATCAAAATTTCAAAGATTTATTTAATACACACATGCACACATGCACAAATGCACACACACCCACACACACACACCCCCCCCACACACACACACATACATATATATACATTTTCTATATATATATATATCACCAATAACTTCATAACTGGTTTGTGAATCTCAATTTCCTATTGGCTTGCAAACTAACATTACAGTTCTATGCTTTTTCTTTTGTTCCAATTTCAATTTTATTTCCAAATAAAAAACTGTTTATTACTTTGTCCAAAATTTTAGCAACAAACAGTAAAAAAACACAACAAAATTCATTATAATTCAAAGTAGCGGGTGAACAAAGCACTCAACTGCACTTGGGCTTTCTTCTCTTTTCCAAAAAGCTTCTGGAATAATTTCAAAATAAGAAAGCCCAACTGCACTTGGGCTTTCTTATTTTGAAATTATTCCAGAAGCTTTTTGGAAAAGATAAGAAACATCCTCAATAACAAAAATTTACGATGGAGTTTTAGGGCCACGGTGAGAAAAGAATTCTGATAGTTAATCTTTTTTTGTTTCTCACTTACAGGAAAAATGTCGAGATTAAATTTGAAATACATTCAACCCGCTAAAGCAAAGTTGTCTGTTTATCTGAGCCTTGGTCTAGGATGAAAGACATGGAGCATTTTGTGAAGCTTTAGTTCCAGATTGGTTTCAAAAACAGAAATTTCTAAACCTTTTGGCGGCTCAAAATTAAATTATTGTTAGTGTAGCCGGCCTTCCGGGGTTCGGTGGCAGTAAAGCGGAGTTTCCCATGTAAAATAAGGAGCTCAGAAAAACGTTTGGGTGAAGAGGACTACAACTTTATTTTCCTTTTTTATTCACACACCTTGAAGTTCATCTGTCACCTTACGTCATAAACCTGTCATCCGAACACCAATGCAGAAGTAAACAGTGTTACACATGCCCCCTCCTGCAGATGAAACGCCCCGTTTCAACATAAAACAACAAAGATGAATGACAATAGTCTGTTATATTAGCATTAGAACGTTAAAATGCCAAAAAGTGCACCTGCTGACACGGAAGTGTCACAAAGACGTAGAGATCTTGTCTTTGGTGGAGGAAGAAAGGATTCAAGTGGACAGCTGCCTGCAGGGATACCGATGGCTTCATCAACGGCTGCAGAGATCCTGCAAACCACCCATCAATAAATAAAACTTTAATAAATTGTAAATCAAACAAATGAGCTTCCCATCAGGAACGTTATCAATAAACATTCAGCTCACCTGTTCAACTAAGTTCAATAGGTCTGCTCTGCTGCTGCGCGGCGTTCACTTGCTGCTGCTCTGTATGCTCACAATGATCAGTTCGACTTTAATCTCGAAAATTTACAACTTTAAATGTCGTAATTTTACTTTCTTTTTTTTGGTGGCCCTAAAAGTCTGTCATAAAAAAAACAACCAAGTCCAGTTGCCTCTTTTTTCTTTTTGTACACCACTTCAATGGAATCAACCTGAATGAATGAGAATCCACACAGACAGGCTTTTTAAAATGCTCTGCACACGGACGGGCACACGCACTATTTAGCCTTGCACTCTCCCGGTTAGAACAGCTATGAACAGTCTTAACATCGTTAGCTGGAATGTGCGTGGACTTGGCGCTGGGCCAAAGAGATTGAAAGTGTTAAATCACCTGAATGATCTTAAAGCAGATATAGCTCTGCTGCAGGAGACCCATTTATCTTTATCAGCTGGTAATCTCCTGTGCTGTTCCCAGTATCCAGTTATGTATTCTGCCAGTTTCAACTCCAAACAAAGAGGGGTTGCAGTTTTGATTAAGAAAAATGTTACATTTACTCATAAGGACACAGTAACTGACCCAGAAGGCAGATTTGTAATCATTAATATATCCATTCAGAATAAAGACTTTTGCATCGCCAGCATCTATGGTCCGAATGTTGACGACTCTTCCTTCTTTCACAGATTCTTCACCTCACTCTCAGCTCACTCTGACTCCACAATCATTATAGGAGGAGACGTCAACCTTGTTATGGACCCTGAACTTGACAGACTCAGCACAGCAGCAAACCAGCGTACATGGCAGTCTGCAAGTATTCTAAAGCAGTACATGAATGATCTGGGTCTCTGCGACGCTTGGCGCTCATGTCATCCAAACACTAAGGGGTTCACCTTTTTCTCTCCAGTTCATCATTCACACTCTCGTTTAGATTATTTATTAGTCAGTAACTCCCTTTTGAAAGAAATTAAAAGTTCCAACATTCATCCAATTATTATCAGTGACCATGCACCAGTTTCTGTTACTATTTCAAGGGAAGTACCCACACCCTCAGGTTCAACCTGGAGATTTAATACGTCTCTGTTAAAAGACCAGGAATTTATTGAATTCTTTAAAAAAGAGTGGGCAACCTTCTTAGAATTCAACAATACTTCTGAAATATCACCAAGTATTCTTTGGGAAACAGCAAAAGCAGTCATGAGAGGGAAAATCATCTCTTATTCAACGCATAAAAAACGCAAAGAGAAAGCAGATTTATTAGAATTAGAAAATAAAATCAAAACCCTGGAGACTGCTTATGCTGCTTCTGCACAGGAACACATACTGGGCGACCTGAAAAATTTAAAGCTGCAGTTTAATGACATCATCAATAAACAAACACAATTCCAGATACAAAGGCTTCGACTGGAAAGATATGAAAACTCGAATAAATCTGGCAAATTTCTAGCTAATCAGCTTAAAATTAATAAAGAAAAATCAACAATCGCTTCTATTATGGACAAAACAGGGAATGTCACCCATGACCCGGTAAAAATTAATAATGCGTTTAAAGACTTTTATCAAAACTTATACACTCCACAGATCAATCCATCAGAACAAAGCATCAACTCATTTCTTACCAATATAAACCTGCCCAAGTTAAACGAAGATCAAATCACAAATTTAGACTCTCCGCTCTCGTTGTCTGAGCTTCATGAAGCTCTGTTACTTATGCCTAACAGCAAAGCACCAGGACCCGACGGCTTTCCAGCAGAGTTTTATAAGGAATTCTGGGAACAACTGGCACCAACGTTTTATAAAACGGTAAAATTTATCAATGAAAGCCAATCTCTACCACCTAACATGAACTCTGCCAACATTATCCTTCTTCTAAAACCAGACAAAGACCCCACGAGTCCTTCAAGCTATCGCCCCATTTCTTTAATTAATGCAGATGTAAAAATTATCTGCAAAGCACTAGCACAGAGAATAGAAAAAGTCACTCCTCACATAATTCACCTTGATCAAACTGGATTCATCAAAGGCAGACACTCGGATGACAATGTCCGCAGACTCGTTAACATAATAGACTTTGCCACCATCAAAAACCAGGAAATGACTATACTATCACTGGATGCTGAAAAAGCCTTTGATAGAGTAAATTGGAAGTTCCTCATTGCTGCCCTCCATAAGTTTGGGTTTGGAGAATCATTCATCAATTGGATCAAAATATTATATCACAACCCCAATGCATCAGTTAGAACTAATAAACAGACTTCCAACAGGTTTTTTCTTGGAAGAGGAACTAGACAGGGTTGCCCACTCTCCCCCTCTCTTTTTGCAATATTTATCGAGCCTCTAGCTGCAGCAATAAGACAGAATGAGAGTATCAAAGGAATTAAAACCAAACACAGCCATCATAAAATTAGTCTCTATGCAGATGACATATTACTGTTTTTAAGTAATATACATTCTGTAAATGAAACGGCAACAATCATTAATGAATTCTCTTCTATATCAGACTATTCCATTAATTGGAATAAATCTGTTTTATTACCACTGAACAGTAATGCGGAGCAAGGACCCACAATACCAGTTAAATCAGGCAATATAAAATATCTAGGTATTTATTTTCCCCCCAAAATATCAGAACTGGTGCAGCTAAACTACACCCCATTACTGAAAAACATACAGGACGATCTAACACGCTGGACCAACCTGCCTCTGTCCCTTATGGGCAAGATAGCCACGGTAAAAATGAAAATCTTACCCAAAGTTAATTATCTATTCTCAATGATTCCCACACAACCGCCATTAAAATGGTTCAAAACATTAGACTCATCCATATCAAGCTTTCTATGGAACAATAAACCTGCAAGAATTAGTCTAAAAACTTTAAAATCTGCAAAAAGCTGTGGAGGATTAGAATTACCTAATTTCCACAATTACTTTCTTGCAAATAGACTACAATACATCTTAAAATGGTTAAAAAATAATCCAGAAACCAACTCATGGTTAGACTTGGAACAGGCGTTATGTGGAAAGATCAACCTGTCAGATCTTCCATTTATCAGCCAAATAGTTAAAAGACAGGATTGTTTCAAAAGTACCAATATAAATGCCACCTTAACAGCCTGGTGGGAATTTCTCAAAATATCAAAATCATCAATTCAACCGTGCAAAATGACACCCATCTGGAACAACCCAGACATCCTCATAAACAAAAAGATTATCCACTTCCCAGCTTGGCAAGCAGGGGGCATAAAACAACTAGAGCACATAATTATTGATAGAAGATTCATAACTCCCCAGGAACTTCAAGACAAACATGGAATATATAACTTCTTGGAATATCAGCAACTTAAATCAATTATTACTAAAAAGTTTAAATACAGAGACAACGATTTAAAGCTACCAGATGTAGTTACCACTCTGATCAATTTCACAATGAATAAAACTCTCTCCAAAATATACAAACTTTTATGTAATTTAGATAATAATATTTCACTTCCGACAACAAAATGGGATGCGGATTTGAGCATCAGCACAGATGAAAGCTTTTGGTCAGAACTTTGTCTAAACACCTTTAAACTGACAAAAAGTCCAAATCTGCAGCTAATCCATTTCAAAACTCTTCACAGAATTTACTACACTGGACAGAGGATGTTCAAGATGGGTCTCAGTAACTCAGACATTTGTCAGCACTGTGACAGTAATCTACCCGACAATTACATGCATGCACTGTGGTTCTGCACGCCTGTCCAGGCTCTCTGGCAGCAGGTATGTGCCGATCTATCAGTCTGGCTTAAGGTTTCAATCACAGCTTCACCGTCACTTTGTGTGCTTGGTGACATGAGTGCCATCGATGTAGAAGGAGGATTAGGCTCTATCATTTTCATAACTCTTTGCATTGCTAAAAAAACTATTTTAATAAATTGGAAAAGCAAGAAAAATATAAATATAAGTCAACACAGAAATCTGCTGCTTGATCATATCAGCTTGGAAAAAATGTCAGCCCAAGGTTCAAGTAACTTTGAAAGAACTCAGTCTCTCTGGTCTCCCATAGCTAACTCCGTGACTTAGGGGGTGGGGGGGGCCTGGTCGTCGCCGCTCCTTGCCCTTCTGCCGTGGGCTGGGGTGGGGGTCGGGGCCTCCGGTGCCTGGCGGGGGGTGGTGGGGGCTCCGTTGGTCGGGGGGTCGGGTCCGGCGCCTGGGTTGGGCGGGCTGGGGCGCTGCGTGGTCCTCTGGGCTTGGGTGTGGGGGTGCGTGGTGGGGGGGTGGGGTGGTGGTCTGGCTTGGCTTGGGGGGGTGGTCCCTTTGCCTGTGCTGGGGGGGGTTGGCGGGGGGCGCTGCTCGGGGGGGGGCCCAGCGGCGCTGGATGGGCTTCCCACCTACGCCTGGGGCTGGGATCGGCCCTTCCCTGGCTCTGGGGCGGGACGGGACAGCCCTCTTGGGGCCCCCGGTCGCTCTGGGTGTCATCCGCTTTGGCTGCGGGGTCTGGGGGGTGGTGGGGTGGGGGGTCTTGTCGGCCCTGCCTTGTGGGGGGGCATTCTGGGGGAGGGGGGGGGGCACTATTGGTACGGGGCAGGGGGGGTTGACGGGTCGGGGTCTCCGCTGAGGCCATCGGCGGTTTCCCCGGCCGGTCGGCTGCCTCGGTCCCGTCGAGGCCTGACCAGAGCTCTTCCAGGGCCGGCGTTTGGGGGTGGGGGCCTGGGCTTGCTCCTGGGGGGGGCCGACGCTTTCTGGCTCCTCTCTCTCTGTGTGGGGGGGGGTGGTGCTGGGCCTGGGGTGTCGGCGCCTCCGGGGGTGGGGCCCCTGGGCTGGGTGGGCCTGGCCCCCTTGCTGGGGGGGGGGGGGGGGGGGGCAGCTGTCTGACCACCGGGGGACAGTCTACCAGCTGTCCCCAACTTACCCCCTTCCTCATATAACCTCATAATAGGGTGAGGGGGTGGGGGGCTTAGCCTGCGATGAGCCTTGGGGGGGGGGGTTTACTAGGCAGTGGCCCCCCTCCCATGGTTGCCGTATGGAGTGGGCCCCCCCTCTTTCGGTTTTATTTGCACCTTAGACATGTAGGGCCCTTGGTAGGGGGGGTGCTTGGACATCACTGCCAGCAAGCAGCGGATGTCCTCCTGGCACCCTACCCGCCAATTTTAACCACACCTTAGACATTTAGGGTCCCTTGGTGGGGAGGGTGAGGGGACGTCACTGTGAGTAATCAGGAGATGTCCCCTCAGTGCCCTACCCGCCAATTTTAACTGCACCCCCCTTAGCACACACACCCCTCCCCCCTCAATATATACATTCCAACATAAACACACACACATGCACACACACACCCTCTCAAACACACATACACGCACACACATTTTGCAAGGAAGGTGGGACCTAGGGCCATCTGTCCCCTGCCTCTTCCCTGGTGGGGGGTACGGGCCCCTTTGCAACGGCGGCCGTGTCCCCGGGGTGCCGGCTTCCTGGGCCCGGCGGTGCTCTCTCCGCGCGGCGGGGGGGTTCACATTACATCTGAGCCGGGAGTGTTCGTGTCCCTGGGGGGTGGGTTCTGGTCCTTGCTCCTGGGCGCTGGGCCCCGCCATATTTCCAACTGTGGCCGAGCCTGGTCGGGCCATATTTACAACACCCCTTGTGGGCCCTCTTTTTTTCCCCGGGGTTCCCCCCCTCTTGGGCGGGGGCGGCGGGCCCCTGCCCCGCTCCTCCCTGGACCAGCCGCGGGCCGGGCGGATGGCTGCCTGGGGCGCGGAGCGGGTCTCCCTTGGGGGGTCCTGGCTCGTACCTGGGGTTGGGGCGGGGGGATGCCCGGAACTCCTGGGTGGTGGTGGGGTGCTCGTCTGGGGCTGTGGGCGTCCGTCTCCGGTGGGGCCCTGCGTTGGGTTCTCCCGGCGCGGCGGGGGGGCTGCTCTCCTGGTTGGGCTGGGGCGGCGCTCTCTCTCCCTCCGTGCTTCCCTGCTCTCTGGCTCTGGGGGCCTTGCGGCGGTCCTGCTGGCCCTGGCCTGGGTGGCGGGCTTGGTCGCCCGGGCGGCGGTTGTTCCCTGCCGGTTCCCGTGTGGCGTTGGGGGGATTCCGGCTGCCGCTGCTGCTGCGGTGGGGGTCTTGGGGTGGGGATGGCTGGGCACTCTCCCTCCTTCTTTCCACGTTCCACCATCCATTTTAGAAGAACATAAACACTCACCTGAGCACAGGTGTTAGCTCACCTTTGCACTTACAGTTTGCATGACTGAATGACTGAAATATTTCACACTAGTTGGTTTTAAGGCATAAGTATGCGTGTGAACACTATCTGTTTTGTATATATGTCGACAGGTGGACATTTTTTGCAGCTAGCAGGTGTGTTTATAACATTTGAGTGTGTGTGTGGACAGGCTCCGCCCTTATTGTACTACATTTGAACGTTACCATAATGATTAACAACCAGTAAACTTGTTGCTTTATGCTGCTTCATGGTCTTATCCCCCTTCCCCTCCTATTATCACCCCCTACCCCCCCTCTCTCTATCGTCCCTCTCTCTTCTTCCCCTCTTTCCTTTTCCGTCCGGTCCAACACCAAAGATTTTCAGACATGATTGAAATTAATAAAGTTTGGCCTCAATTACAAAAGGGGTTTATCCAGACATACCTTTGGTTTGTCTGAAGATTAATAACCCCTCTTGTTAAAGTAAAATCTGTCCAACACAAGAGGCCCTCAGCTCTCATCTGTCTGCCCAGCTGTTGGACAGGACAAGTTAAAAAAAAAAAAAAAAAAAAATAAAAAAAAAAAAATAAAATGCTCTGTTAAAAAATGAGCAGGTTTAAGCTTAATGCATTGTTAATTCCCTTTTAATTTGAAGTTTTGGATGATGCAATCAAAGGGAGGTTTCCCTTTTGAACTAAGTCCACTTTTGATGCTGGTTTCTGCACTGAAGGCATGTTAATTGTCTTTCTCTTACAACCATATGTGCAGCACAGTCATCAGTAAGTGGTGTGTGTTTGTGTGTGTGTGTTCCTGTGTGTCGCCCCTGGTCTCAACTCATCACAAACGCTGAATATCAATAAGCAGCTTGTGAATGTCAGTGGCGCGCGAGGCCTGCAGATCTCTGGGGATTTCACTGCACATGAAGAAAAGAATTCGGCGGGGGGGCTGAGGAAGTCGGCAGCTGAAAGCCATCTGGATTTGCTTCCGCTGACATGATCTGGTTGAGCCAGTCAAATGTACACCCAGCAGCCAACGCCCACATACTGTACTATCTTCAGCCACAGAGTCACATTTAACCATCCTGACATGAACAAATGGAAGGAATGAGGGAGCATAGACTGCGATAAGCAACGTCCAAAAACATTTACAGTTTTGAAAAAAGGATTTCTTATGAATGCAGATAGCTTAGACAGTATTCACACTATTCACTATAGGCTACTGCACTTGATAAGATTCTTTTTGCTTCTTCATGTGTACTAAAAAAAACTCCAGAAAACGCGCTTTGTTCCGTCCTTATCGACATATTTGTTTTCCAGAGCAGAGCAGGTTAAAAGGCAGTGTTTCAGAACTTCCATGTCCGGGTAATATTTAACAGAGAGGTGACTTTACTGCCCCTCATAATGACAGTGATTGACTTCAGATATGCTTAAGCAAACAAAACCAATGGCTTTTTATGGATGCATCATGGAGACCAGCTCCCTATACTGTCAAAAAAGAACAATAAAGGCTTTCAATTCTTTTTTTTATTTTCAGAAGGTGTCCAACTAAAAGTTGGATTTTGTGTGTAAAAGAATAAAGATCACAGGAAAAAAAATGTATT
This sequence comes from Oryzias latipes, assembly GCF_053564925.1. Taxonomy (NCBI): domain Eukaryota; kingdom Metazoa; phylum Chordata; class Actinopteri; order Beloniformes; family Adrianichthyidae; genus Oryzias; species Oryzias latipes. The sequence continues at coordinate 27,649,916 of NC_136237.1, read as the reverse complement.
CACAAAAACGACAGCAAAATGTAAGTGCATCGTAAGTTTAATTGATGTACATGTTGATTTATATTTATAAAGTATAAAAAGGATATAAAAAACTTTCATCTAAGAAGGCAAATCTGTTTTTTCTTTCACAGTTTATAGAATTTTTTATGAATATTTTTTCTGCTGTTTAATGTTTCGGAGGAAGCAAACATTTTCATGCTCAGCTGGTAAGCAATTTTATTTTTTTGTGTGGGTAAACTAACAGTGTTTTTGTGTGCTAATGCAAAGATAACAAAAGCTTGGATTAAAGGTGAGCTGCAGCGAGGTGTTTGCTCTGCGCTCAGGGTGTGGGTAGTCTTTGCCCCGCATGTTATGCCTGCCGGGAGAATTTGGACTCTGCTTTCGGTAGTGAAGTACGCACAGACTTTCTTTTCCTGATAAAATCCACAGAGGTCATAGTAAGAGTGGTTCTTCTTGTTTTCAAGTGTTTAAGATGAAGTTTACATGAGAGACATTGAGGCCACCATTGTTGTTTCAATGTCACATGATCAGGAGAAGAATTTGATTCACCTTGATTTTGTGGTGGTTTGTGTATGTATTTTTATTGAATACCTAATTTAACACAATCAATCGCCTGCAACATTTTTTGAAAAACTCAAAAATGAGGTCTTTTTTTTTGTTGGGTGTATTCTATGCTTAAGAATAAACACAAGAGTTTTATTGGCCAAGGAGTATTTTACAAACAATAGACCTGCCTCAGTGTCTCCGGCCTCTGAGCAAGCCTTAAAGTTGCCAAAGACATCATTTTAATACAATAACTAATCAATTTAAAAATAAAAGAAGCGCAAATTCCATCAGTACTAAACTTTCAAAGGTGTAAGGAAAAGTCATTGTTTTTTCAAAAGATGGGTAAAGAATTGGGTTTTTTAAAAGCACGAGACTTTCAATTTCACCACTAGGGGGCAGAAGTGACCCAATTCTTTTTTTTTTTTGAGGACACTTGAATTTTCACATTTTTTCCTGCATCACCTGAAATTATAAGAGGGGAAAAACAACATAAATATATAGAAACTCACTGTTAACTCCAGAAATGCTCATAACAATAATGCAGTTTAGCTTTCACATAGGTGTTTTTTTTTAATTTTTTTGCTGCTTTCTTTCTTTTCCTCAGTTTAATCTAAATTTGAGGCTCTTAAAAAAATCAGCATTTCCAGTGCACGATTACTGAAAGAGGCCTAATGCAAGTGAAACCAAATGATAGATGTTGAAGGCCGCTGACAGGAGATTGAGAGGCTGCAGCCATGCAGACTGAGCTTCTCCCAGAGGAGCAGATAATGTGTGTAGTCACCCGCCCAGCACATCCCACATCAACACCATCCCTCTGGGCTATATGAGACGTCTAGGGAAGCAGAGGGGTGAAACTGGGGAGATGGTGCAATCACTGGCCCATGTAATAGAACGACAGAGCGGAGAGGAGCCACACATACACACACACACACACACACCTAGCCCCCCCACCCCCAACAAAAATACATGCACTTGTTGTTTTGTATGTTAAAAGGTGAATATCCAGGACAGTGTAATGCCTGGACTCTAGAATAAACTTCAGACTAGCTTGTTTCTGGTCAAATTCATTAACGTATCAATATTTAAAAAAAGGTGCTAAAAAATAATCAGCAGACATTTGTGAAAGTGACAAACTCTGTGCTGAATGGACCGATGTGAGGCTGTGGTGTCCTTTTAAAAGGTTTCTGCTGGATTATGTTTTGCTTCTGCCTCCTTCATGCAATAAATTCACCTAAACTCATAATTTTCTCACTGGTCTGAGCCAATAGAATTTGATCAGCCAATCAGCAATCTTCTCCTTTACTTCTCTGTGCTGTTTCTCCATCCTACTGGCCTTTTAGTACCACTCTTCCATTTGGTCCCAAACTTTGAACCCCGTCCACTTCAGCCTGCAACCTGTGTTGGACCTGTTCCATGCCGTGCCATGCTGTTCTCTGGGTCTTTGCAATAGATTGTTGCATACTGTTAAAAAACATTTTTAGAGCTTTTTTTCTGTTTATTAAATCCAACTGTGCTTATTTTTACTCTTCAAAATTCTTTGATTAAAAATCTGAAATGGAACTAATGAAAAGGTGCAACAAGATGAAGTGACTCATAAACTAATGCCTTTTATTTGATCTTTTTAATACAGTTTGCCCAAATAAAAAAAAAGTTTTGTTGATTTTATTGTGTGTTATGAATTTGGATTATTAAAATGTCTCTGTTCGTATTCAAAGAATGTGAAATTTTTACAATAACTCACTGAATAAACAAACAGTTTATTAATTGTGTATGAAAGTACTTGGCATTGAAATAGTTATGTTATGGTAGAAACTAGAAACAGCGGCAGACCAACTGAATTACTACCCTGGGTAACCCCAATGAGGTTACCAAACATGTAAAGGCCACAGGCTTTGGAATGTACACAAACATATGTTTTTGCTGGTCTGTACCCTTAAGGTTGAGATGTCTTTGCAAAAGAAAATGATCGTTGAGACTTCTGGATCACTGAAGGTATAAATCCTGACGGAGAACAATCTGCTATAGTCTGATATAGGAATGACAAGTCTGAAAATATGGAGTTGAAGACCCACTCCAATGATGTTTTTAACATGTTCTTGTAACATTTGGGGGTGGGGTTACTCTGCTTCAACAGTCCTGCTTACAACTCAGAGGTGAATTTCTGATGAATGACTGCTGCAGAAATTATAAAACTGTTTTTTAGATTTTGAAGGTATGCTGAGTGAGATTTTAAGAACAATAATGCCGTCTAATCATTAAAACCCTCACTATGTGTGTCTGAAAATTCATGACAAAAGTGAAAAGATTTACAACAAATATCAATATTTTAATAAATGTCATGTTGGTTTTAACAGTTCTTCTTACCTGATTTATTCTAACTAGTGTCTTGTGCGTTTCTGTAGCCTATTCCAGCTATTATGGGGGTAAAGGCAGGCTCCACCTGGAAGAGCTCACCAGTCCAAAGTCAAAACTAAAAAACAAACCTCTTCTAGCCTGCCGGTGGTTACAGCAGAGAAGCTGCTCGCAGTTTGAGACGCAAACAATCACTCGATAAATTCCACTTGCAGATGACGGAGAGTGTGCCATAAATCACTGTTTGGCTCTAATTGGATTCCTATTCAGTCCATAAAGAGGCCACCTGAGGATGATGTGTCCTGTTTATCACTCCTCCACTAGATGGCACTATGCCAACAGCAATGACCCTATCTAAGAGCACACTGACCTTTTCGCTATCTATCTAATTACACATTAGACCTGTAATATGCCATTCCACATCCACGGGTCTCAGATGAATAGTTTCCCTCTCTCCTCCTCTTTTCATCACTCTCTCCCTCCATCCTTCCCTCCTCCACCTGCATCTTCACGCCGTTCCAGGCCAGCTTCTCTCCCAATTACTGTCACGGTCAGGCCAAAACGTCTGGGAGGCTCTGTGGGTGGAGCTGGAGGAGGAGGAGATATGGAAGTGATGAGAGGAGGAGACAGTGGCTGACATACCAGCACATGGTAAATGCTCACAGGTGAGTTAATGTGTGTGAGCATGCACACCTGCGTCAGGGCGCTGAGACACGTCTGCGGGGCTAATGTTTGCCACCCTCCATGACTGCTGTTGCAACAGTGCTGCAACATCAAAGATTTGACATTTGTGAAAAAATGAAAATATATTCCACCATCAATGCTTATAAGAGTGTAGGTGTCTTTAAACTGTAATAGCACTGCCCGCAATTATAATTCTGATGTATTGTCTGTTGCATTGACTGAAGCTGGCGGTCGATGATTTGTTGAAGACAACCCGTGTCTTGCACTACAGGTTATCATAACTTATTACTAGTTCTTGACTGTGCGTTCTAGTGTGGGAATGCTCAAGTCTGGTGTAAGTTATGATTGTAATCCTTAATCATTTTCTGTCCTTGCTTCAACCTGTTTAGGGTCACAGTCCGCTGGAGCCTAATGAGCTGTCATTGGACGACAGGCAGGTCCCAGGATTGCCATTGCCATGACAACCTGATATAGACTTGTTCAACGTTCATACAGGTGTGTTTTTTTTCCAAGGAAATAGTTTTTATTTCCATCCATCCATCTTCTGAACCCACTAAATCCCTTTTCGGGTCACAGGGCTGTTGGGGCCAACCCCACTAGTTTTGGTGTGAAGGTGGGGCCACACCCTGAACCCAGTGATAAACTAGACAGAGCATGTTTTTGGACTGTGGGTGGAAGTGCCCAGAGAAAACCCACACATATGGGGAGAACATACAAACTTAGAAAAGATAGAAAAGGACCCATCAGGGATTCGAACCACAGTCGCTAACTACTGCGCCACCATACAGTCCATTGTTTTTATTTTCATTCATGCATTTTTGTACAGCTATAACCCAACCCAGACCCCAATCCTAATCAGCATCAGCAGCGGTTTATGTAAATCACCCTTGGCTGCCTTCTCAGTGATATGTTATTATCAGAGCGTTTGATTCACATTAGCCCCTCCCTCCCTTGGAATTTAGCTGATGAACCTGCAATCGTTCTCATCTTTGCTGCTACAACATCAAAACCTTGTATTTCCTACACGTATTTTGGGTTGTCTTTCAGTCTTAACAAACAGAATGTTGATAATCAATCAGTGAGGTGTAACCTTTACTTACCTGGTTTGTGTTTGCTTGTCAACCAGTTGGAGTCAGTGATTCCTGAAGGTGATGCAACTGGAACCTTTCAAAATAAAACAACAAAGAAAACTTGATTGAAGGTCAACAAAAAATGTTTCTTTGTTTTTACAAAAACAATCATCAACAATAGTTTGATTGAATGTAAAACTAATAGAAATCCTGTTTTCCTGAAAATCCATAAAAAGGATAATATACCATTAACCCTTGTGCTATCCTAGGCACTTTAACATTAGGAGTTGGGTCATCTAGACCCACTAGACAGTGCTCTGAACCTTTTTTCTTCAATGATTTGTGATCTTCACTGGTGTCCATGGATTACATTAAATCTTTCCACCTTTATCCACCTTTGTCATGGTAGGGAGAACACGTCAATGTAAGGGTGGGGTCATCTAAGATAGCACAAGGGTTGAAAAATCGTACATTTTTTGTCTCACTGCATGTCCAGTCTTAAGCACAGCTATGTTGTCACAGATGTCATGGACGTACATCATCTCTGTTTGTTGTGTGGGGACAACCTTTGAATTATAGGCTCTGATCTTCTAAGAAACCAAACAAAAAGCACAAAACATATGTATTCATGCAAATACTTTACAAATGCAGTTTAGACTTTGGAGGATTGCGCAATATTTAACAGGTGGAAAAAGTAGCAATCTATTGAGACGTTAGGATGCTAAGATGGGATGCTCAGACCATTGCTGCACAACTTGGTTGCTGGTTAGCCTATATATAAAGATGACCAATAACGTCCACGATCTTGTTTTGTTTACACCTTCTCCTTCAAACAGTGACTGCAGCCATTGTTGTGTAAAGTTGTACCATTTCTCCACCTACATAGTTTAGACTACATACAGTTGCAAAACACAATTTGTGCTGCTATTTTGATCCCTTCTCCTCATTTTTTGTGTGTTCTGTCAAAAGGCTTTAAAGTCGAAATTCATGTAGCAATGATGCCTTAAGTCAACTGCTTACATCTATTTGTTCATTAAACTGTATGCAGATGGAGGGGTCTCTTTTGCAGCAAGAGTTCTCTGGAACTGTTCAATCATGGAGTTACTCACAAACTCATCTTCATTCCATAGTGTTTCTAGAACCAGCTACGATGTCAACCATTCAACAGCTGAAACATATTTGCAATGGTCCACAAAGGAAAACAATGATCTTAACCCTTGTGCTGTCTTAGATGACTCCACCCTTACATTGACGTGTTCTCCCTACCATGACAAAGGTGGATAAAGGTGGAAAGGATTTCATGTAATCCATGGAAACCAGTGAAGAACACAAATCATTGAAGAAAAAGTTCAGAGCACTGTCTAGTGGGTCTAGATGACCCTACTCCCAATGTTAAAGTGCCTAGGATTGCACAAGGGTTAAAACCTGCAAATATCTACAAAAACGACGCCTTGATAAATTTGATGCATTAGAAAATCCCGATTGTAAGTGAATTGAATGCATGGGTTGAGGACAAACCAGGTAATGTGTCTTTAGGCAAGACACTGAACTTCACATAGTCACCATTGAGTGTTAAAACTGTGTAAGTAGATTTTCACAAAATAATTTTCGAGTGAAAGGAATAAAGTCAGCCAAACATTTATGCAAAACACTGATGTAAACAGAATACTTTCAAGGTGTTGTATCATGTGCTTAACTTCTGGCTTCATTTTTGTTTAAATCAAAAGTGTGCAAAAAAAAGTGACATATATTCTTTCTGATTTTGCATTTCCCTCTGATTTTGGCCAATTATAATTCTAAAATATGTGAAGACTTTTTTTTTGTTTTGAGTTGTCGTTGGTGGATAAGCAGTGTGTTTCATTTAATTGAGACAGTTTTGCTGTGCTTGCTGGATTCAGATACATTTTTCTCAAAACATAATTACATTAATATTTATTGAAAAGTAAATCGCTCTAAATTTTAAGGTTTGATTAGCTATTTTAATTGTACTGTGTTATAAAAAAACAAAAGATCAACAACCTCCATAGGTCTTTTTTCTAACATAAGTGTTACTGGATACTGACTCCCAGGATGGTTTGTATTATTTTTATGATTGCAGTTGTTTTTTTCAGTATTTTAAATCTTTAATTTCTTTTTTAATCAAATAAATGCATTATTGTTGTCATTTTAGTTTGTTTTTGTCTAGCTGCACCAACATTTTTTATGAACAAAGTCATAGTGCGTATCACGGAACAAGCTCTTTGACTGTAGCCTTCCTCACACCAACAGCTGAGACATTTTTTAAATCTCTTTCAATAAGAAAAATCATAAACGCTCGACGGTCAGCAAAGGCCCTTCTCCGGCCTCCTCTCACAGTCCATCTATGGTGTACCCATTGACTATGAGATCTGGAGTGAGTGACCTCTCCACCCTCGCGTTCCAAACAGGAAGTACCCGCTGGATCCAAGAAACCAAAATCCCATAGATTTCTATAGAGAAATAAACAGCTATTATTCAGTAATTACATTTATCAGAATAACCATTCTTGCTCTGATACCGGTTTTAACTAGTTCCTATTTTTTTTTTTTTTTACTGATTCAAGTTATGAACTAACCAAACAGAGGCCTTAATGAAAGTATGTGGTCTCACTTTGAAAATTCAAAACATCTTATTGAGGGACTCTCCCGAGCCTGCTTTTAGTTGCCATAGAAACAGTAACTCAGACTGACTGACTGACCAATCACTGCTCACTGAACACGTCTGGTTCCAACATCCAACAACATCTGTATCGCAAAAAAACAGCTACAGAATTGACTTAATTTTTCTATGGGTGACGTCACACTCACTTAGTCCAGCTCTTATATACAGTCAATGGTTGTACCCTTTTGTTACCCTGAAGTAGCTGGAATAAGCTCCAGGGAACTCCTTGATCATTACAGGAGTGAGCAGAAATAGAAGGAAAATGATGGAACAATTGTAAATGCACGTCTGTCTTTAAGGGGCTCTCTGAAGGTCTGCAGTTAAAGTCAGAATAATTTTTCCCATTTTCAGGAGTCTTCATTATGAGCTCAGGCCTGCTTCATTAAAAAGGCTGTTCACGCCTCTTACCCTTGTAAAATGCTCCATACATAACATCCCTAATTTTCTGTCTGGGTTCATGTGAGTAATTGAATATTTTCACAAAGAGGACAGACGTTGATCTCTCTATTGAAAGGGTTTTTGTGTCGTTTGGGCAAATGTAGCTGCAAATGCTCGTGAATACCTAGTTATGGGTGTGAACATCGCACATGTTTAGAAAGGGTAATCCATTGGAGCTCTTAATCATTTCACAGAGATTTTATGAACTGATGGTTTTACAGTCAAGTTACCTCTATGTCAGGACTCTCTAACCCTGGCCCTCGAGTCACTTCTACACCGCTGCACCACTGCTTACCTGGATCAGGTGTGTTGAACCAATCAAACCTGAAATCAATCTGCAGTGAATAGTAAATTTGAGATGGTAAAAAAAAAAACAATTAAGGTATTTTTCCCGTTAGGTATAAAACGTCTAAGCTCTTCCTTCTTATTTTGGCCTGTTATGAGGTTCATATTGTTAAAAGGTGGAGGCAGAGGAAGCCAGTTCAGCAAGCTAATAAAAAAGCCCACTTTAGTTGGTTAGTGAAGTGAGTCAGCACAGTAGGGGTTTTGAATCTTGTTCAAAGAACAATAGTGGTGAAGATGCATCAGTTTCCTACTTTTACCATTCAGGAAGTGCTGAAAACTACTTAATATTGTTGACAAATCAACAAAAGGCAGAAATACACACATTTTAGCTTAGTTGTTTGTCTTCGAACCCTTTTACCTCAGTCTTCTAATCGTCTGAAGAGGTTGAAAAGGCTTTTGGGGGCTTGGAGGAGAGGGTGAAAGGGTGAACAGTGGGGTGGTACCGTGGCAGCTTATTACTTGAATGCAATTGGTTTCTGAATCCTTAATTAGGGGACAACATGGGCAGCCTCAGAAGAAGAGAGCTCTTCTAAGACGTAAGTGGAAAGTCGAAGGACATCTGCTGGAAAGAACCTCATATTCTTCTCGTACAGCATCCTCCAAAAGCTTTAAGAGACTATTATGTGAGTGACTGTGCGCACATCCTCGCACAAATAAAAGAGAGGTGCAGTGGAGTAGAGGGTGGAAACAAGACAACGCTTCAGCAACCTCTTCTTGTTTTTTCATTTTTCTCTCCAGATCGGTGACTGACGTTAAAGTGAAGACTCAGAGGTGGGTGTGCATAATGCATTAGGAAAAAGAAAAGCAAAACAGGGTGACATGCAAGTGCGACCCACATAAAGAGAAGGACACGAACACCTGCCTCTGATTCATGAACTTGGCCGTGTGGCTCTTTGTGCACTTTTGAAGTTCAGACAGCACCAAACTGGTTTTCTTTCATGCAATTGTCACATTTAGCATCAGGTGACA